>NC_044034.1:170991863-173391863 GCF_901765095.1 Microcaecilia unicolor | reverse complement strand
TTTTCAATCAATGAATTCACAAATCCTCTTATTCTCGCAACCAAGCTGCTATCAGTGTTCCATCTATAGTTTATATTATTTCTAGCTGGCTTAACTTTTAGACATGCTTAGCCACAGAGGCCCGTTCACCTCAGAGGACCATATGCAACAATTCCAACAGACTTCAAGTCAGAGGAGAATTTAAAAATTCCCAAAATGGGAAACAATTTGTCCCATGAGTACAATATTTCTGTTGACCGAATTCAATTCTGCTTTCCTTTGGCTATTCTAGAACTGTGGGAGCTATGGCTTAAGAGACTGAAAATACTCTGTGTGCTACACAGTAAAGATTCCCTATGCTACGTGCGCCCCGAGGATACTGTTCCTTCCCATGGTGCAGCCTTCAGCAAATGACCTTTCATGATCCAAGCCAGTTACACCTCAACCAAGGCAGTGCATGTAATGGACATTAGGCTTCTCAACTCCAGCAAAATTGGATAAAGATTAAACTTTAACAGGTCAATTTTCAGCTGCTGTGGTCAGCATTTTTTTTTTTAAACAATGGCTGTAACAGTCAAAAAATATTTGGATTTTCAGCACCACTATTTGGATAATGGCTGGCACTGAATATCCGGATAAGGCAGTAGTAGAATTTATTGGGATAACTGCAATATTCAGTCAGCTTATCTAGATAATGGAGAACAAATAAAGGTCTGTCCTAAGTTATCCAAATAAGTTATCCGGATACTGATAACTGCCATTATCTGGATAAGTTTTGGGGCCGCCCTGGCTCTGCCCATGCACCATCGCAGCACTATTCACATATCTGTAAAGATATTCAGAGGTACTGTGCAGACAACAGGTGCTGTTATTTTATTGATTGATTGGTACTCGCATCTAAAAATCTCTGTGAATAAAAAAAAATCATAATTTAAAAAAAAACTATAAAACAATAAAAACACCATTACTCATATAACACAGTCATCCTACCATCATTTCAAATAATTCATCAATCCAGTCCATATTCCTGCCCTTTTTATAATATGTTACTCCTGCTATCCAAAATCTTTAAACTCTGAGGTCCTGCTGAAAGAGATGTGCTTTCATTTTTTTTTTTCGGAAAGACATAATACTACTTAAATTTTTTATTTGTTACATTTGTATCCCACATTTTCCCACCTGTTTGCATGCTCAATTGCAAAGCTTTGTCAGTAAATCATTCCACAGACTTGGACCAGCAACAGGGAACTTGTGCATACATCCCTGACAACCTGACTGTTTTCACAGATAGTACTTTCAAAAGTTTTTGTCCCTCAGACCTTAATGCTCTAGTAGGTTGATCAATTTGCAATATTGAAATTATGCTGTAAGGCGAAAATTCTATAAATGACGGCAAGATGATGCACACTAAGTGCTCATTCTATAATGGTATCTGGGTGCCCAGATTCTATATAGAATACTAGCATAAGCTGGCATTTAAGTGCCAACATTTAGGTGTCCCACTTACACCATGTCAATGGCAGTCTAAGCCTAAATGCAGCACATGTAAGTGTTGGACATGCCCATGCTCCTCCCTCTTGAACTCCAACTTACATTTGTGCATTGAGGGACCCTTTTACTAAAGTACATAAGAATAGCAATATTGGGTCAAACCAATGGTCCATCTAGCGCACTATCCTGCTTCCAGCAGTGGACAATCCAAGTCACATGTACCTGGCAGAATCCCAAAGTGTAGCAAGACTCCAGAATCCCAAAGTGTAACAAGATTCACGAACCCAAAGAATAGAAAGATTCCATGCTACTAATCTCGGGCCAAGCATCGTCTTCTCTCATTTCAAGAATTTGGGCTTAATGCATTGTAACTCAGGATCTTACCACGCACTAAGCCCAGATTTAGCGCAGCACCTTTATGGGTGTTCCCTCTATTTTTTTATTGCAGGTCATGTGGTAATGTTCCCATTAGCATGTGACATCTGCAGGGACTTGATGTGGGAGCACTTACTGCTTCCTATTTAGGAAGTGCTAAATGGTCCCACATTAACAGTGGCCAGCACTTCCATGGCCACTCTTTGCCCATGCCACGCCCCCTGAAAGAAAAATTCAACAATACACGGTTTAAAGTGCAGAAACTACTACTGCAAAAGGCCTTAATGTGGTCATGTGGTAGCCTGGTTTTGTGATATAGCCATGCATTAAGTACTTTACACACTTTAGTAAAAGGGCCTGTGTGTAGCTAGTACTTACATATGCAACTGTGACAGTCACACTCATAAGCGCTAGTACTGTATAATTTTCATGCGCAGTTGGTCCCTAATTTTAGAATGAAGGGGTTAAAGGATTCCCACTGCAGCTCCTTGTAACCTTGAGCAAGTCACTTAACCCTCCATTGCTCCAGGTAGAAAAAGTTAGGGGCCCTTTTACAAAGGCGCGGTAGGCTCTACGTGAGTGCAGCATGCGCCAAAAAGAGAGTACCACCAGGCTAGCATGCCCCCCCCCCCCCGGCAGTAGTTTTGGATTTGGTGTGCGCCCATACTGCCGGGACAAATTATTTTTTTATTTTCTACCATGTGCAGCGTTTCTGGCATTAATCGACAGTTGGTGCGCACTGACCGGTCACGTGTAGCACATGAGTCCTTACCGCTAGATCAAAGGGTGGTGTTAAGGGCTCAGGCTGTAAATAGGCGCTGGTTTCAAGTTAACCACAGGCCCTTTTCCTGGTCCACTGAAAAAAGCCCGTTTTCCCAGACACGGTAAAACTGGCCTGGTGCGCACCAAATACACACGCCCACACTACATAAGTACATAAGTATTGCCACACTGGGACAGACCAAAGGTCCATCATGCCCAGCATCCTGTTTCCAACAGTGGCCAATCCAGGTCACAAATACCTGGCAAGATCCAAAAAAAGTTCAATACATTTTATGCTGCTTATCCCAGAAATAAGCAGTGGATTTTAATAGTCCATTTTAATAATGGTCTATGGACTTTTCCTTTAGGAAACTGTCCAAACCTTTTTTAAACCCCGCTAAGCTAACCACAGGCCACATTTTGCCGTGGCTTAGTAAAAAGACCCCTTAAATTGTGAGCCCTCTAGGGACAGAGAAAGTACCTACATATTAATGTGTACAGCTCTGCATACTTTATAGAAATTTATTTTATTTATTTTGACATTTATACCACATTATCCGGAGCATACTCGAGTTCAATGTGGCTTACAACAACAGGCAAGGTTTACAATACCATAAACAAAATATCAAGTAAGAGCAGAGAAGCACAAATAAGATACAAATAAGAACTAAATAATATGATTAGTAGTGATATATTTTAAACTGAATCTCCACACTACTGGCAGCCAGTGTAATGAAATTAATACAGAAGTAATATAATCATATCAAGAACTGCAACAATGAAAGTGTGTTTGATATTGACCCATAAGCATCTAAAAACAATACCAAGATAAAAGATATAAGACATTGCAAGAATCAGAAAAGGATTAACCTCTGAACGGCCTGCATTGATTTTAAACCAGATCTGTAATGTCCTAACTCTCTCACGGTAAATCCCATGAAAGAAATAATTTAAGAAGCAGTTTGGGGTTCTGGGCTTTTCAGTGCATGAATCCTGAAATACGGCAAAGAATGAGAAGAAAATTCCTTTCTCCAAGGCAATAAAAAAAAGCCTTTCAGAAATGCAATGAGCAGTGATACAGATCTTACAGTTCCTGAACTTCACATTCACAGCCTGTGTTTCAAATCAAACACAATCTGGTAAAAAGCTAATAACGGGAGTCTCCCTTACTGCAGGAAGCCTTGCGAAAGGTCCCTGGAAGAGAGACAGGGAATTTGTATTTTACCCAACCGCAGAAAGGAAAGAAAAATACAGAGCTAATTCATTTTCTAGCTCAATCCGGACTCCACCAGAGTGCAAAGGCCCATGCTGGGTCTCTGATTCTTCCAGGACTTTTCCCACTTGACATGGAACAGGGAGAAACCCCTTCATGAATCAGGCCAAAAGCTATATATCAGGGACAAATTCCTTATCTAGTCCTATCATCCAACATTAGAGCCATCTCACATTCCAAATTATCAGTCTCCCTGTCCTCATCCGGACTATATCAGTAATTCCTGCACTTATTTACACATAGAAACACAGAAACAGAGAATGATGGCAGATAAAGACTATATGGCCTATCCAGTCTGCCCATTCACACCATCCCTTCCTCTCCCTTACAGATCCCATGTGCTTGTCCCATGCTTTCCTGAATTCAGATACAGTCTTCATCTCAGCAACAATATCTGTTATCTTGAGACAAAATGCACAATTCTGGCAGCTCTCCACAGACCCCATCGTGCTATTGGAAATGTTCTAGATGTGTTGCTGTCATCTATTGTTTCAAACCAGGTTCTTTGGCTCCCTATAGCAGAGGTGTTTAAATATTATCTCATTCAGAAGAGTGAATTATGGAACCATTAGAGGCATCTCTTTGTGGGGTACCTACTTCAGCAAATGACTGCAGACATATCACTCAAACAATGCAGAAGGGGCACTGTAGTGGAGGTGCAGCCCTGCTGTGAATATTACACTTGGCAAGTTAAGCTCATACATAGAATATCATCTTAACTGGAGAAACACCTGGTTTCAGGATACAGTTTGGTGTTCCCAGGTGAATGGAGGAATGTATTTTCCTCTGCCTAATAAACCTAAAGACAATGGGCTATATTCAATAATTTTCCTTCTTAAGGTCCAATGTCTTATATCTGACAAATGTAATCCAGTGAACATTATTTCCTGCCCAAAGGAGAGGATAGTACAATAATTATAGCAGGGGCTTAGCTATGGGGGGCCTCGGGGGCCCAGCCCCCCCCCCCAATCTTGGCTCAGACCCCCCAGCCCGGTATAAGAGGCTTGGTGAGGTTTCCCCAGTCGCACACAGCAATAAACACAGCAGCTTTCCCTCTTCCCCCCTCAGCATCCTGGCATCGATCTCTCCTACTCCCTTGACCGATGCAAGTAGTGGCACTGTCACTGCAGTGATTACAGCAGTCTGTCTCAGAGCCTCGGCCTTCTCAGCCACATGTCCTGCCTATATGGAACAGGAAGTTGCATAAGTGGAGGCAGAATGTATAGCGGGGAAGGCCAAGAGAGGTACCAACTCAGAATGCCAAAAGCCTGCCTTATCTGCTTCTCCAGTAAGCGTCTCCCACCTCACCGACATCCCCCTAACTCTCAACACTCCCCCCCCCCACCTTCCTGCAAACACGTCCCCCTCCAGGGTCCCCGGTAGTGTTTCATGTACCGTTTCCGGTTCAGCTCCCTTTCCCTCTTGCTGTTGAAACTGCCTGCTGCGACAGGGGCCAAACAGCAGAGGGAAGGCTTCAGGACTGGCGCCGGTAGCGTTACATGGAACGTTACTGCTTGAAGGGAGAAACGTTTGCAGGAAGACACGAGGATTAGCTGCCAGAACACAGGAGGGGCGAGAGAGAGGAAGGTACTTGACCTAGGGATGGAGGAAAGGGAGAGAACCATACTGCACACGGATGGAGGGCTGAGAAAGAGGGAGATGCTGGGTCGGGAGGGAAGGAGAGATTGTAAGTCAATGAAGTAAAAAGAGGGAGACTGGGGAATGTATGTTAAGGAGGGAGAGTGAATCTCAAGAGAACGCTGCCACATTTCGCGGTAGCCACTTTGATTGCTGTAATCGCTGCAGTATCATTACCACCAGCAATTAAGGCAAATGCAAGGGACCATTGGACTGTGGGGAGGGAGGTAAAGAAAGAGATGCTGGAACTATACCGGGGGAGAGGGAAGGGGGATGTAGGTACTACTCTGCTGGACATTTTGGGAGGGGGATGATGTACAGAGGGGAACAGGTTCTGGAATGACGTGGGGGAGGGAAGGGAAGGGGAGATGCAGGATCTACAGGATGGAGAGAGAGAGGTGTAGGTACTGCTCTACTGGACCTTTTGGGAGGGGGTTGATGGACCGAGGGGAAGAGGTGTTGGATGTGGGAGGGAAAGAAAGACTGAACTTTGGGAAAGGGGAAGAGTCACTGGACCATGAAGGGGTAGTGGGAATTGAGAGAGAAACATATTATCCCCACGGTAGGGGATGAAGGAAAGGATGAGAAAGGGGAGAATCGGGGAGACAGAAAAGAGATGCTGGGTACTGAGGGAGCTGGGACAGGAACACAAAGGGACAATGCTGAGCAGATATGGAATAGGGACATACAGGGGCAATGCTGATCATGGGGGAGGGTGAGGCATAGTGATAAAGGAGCAATGCTGATCACAGGGAGAGGATTAGAACCACAGGAGAGAGATCAAGATAAGAACGCAGAGAAGAGTGCTGAACATGGAGAAAAGGACAGGAACAGCAACACAGAGGGGAGATGTAAACAGGATGGATAGGGACAGAGAAACAATGGACAGTGGACATGGTTAGAGAGGAAATGTCAAAATGGACAGGAGATCCTGCAAAGACAAGAAAGAAAAATAGAGAAAAAGCAGACAAGAGATGCTGGGACCAAAGTGTCAGGCTTCTTCCCTGGAAGCACTGGGTTAGTAAGCCCTTGGACCACTACTGTGGAGCAGCAGTAGCAGGCAAGGTCACCTTCAAAGCAGAGACGAGGCAAGGCTGGACTGGAACCCCGGACTGGAGTTCTGCACTGGAATACACAGGACTGGAACGCACCGGATGGGTGCACACTGGACAGGAACACACTGGAGTGGAACCCACTGGACTGGAACCCGCTGGACAGGAACACACTGGACCTAGGCTTCACCTAAACTTAGCCACCGTTCCCCGAGGGTTGAGCCCTCAGGTTCGGGCAGCCGACAGGGCTTACAGGAAAACCGGAACTGGAAAACTAGTAAAGCCTGCATGAGTGGGAAAATGTGGGATATAAGTGAACAATAAATAAATAAATAAAATATTTCTCTGTAGTGCTGTGTGCAGAATCTGACCTTGAGGTTTCTAGTTTATATTTTTGCCTTCATACCTTTATTACTGATTTGTAGTCCCTTGTTTCGTATTTGTTGAGAGTCTGTGTTTTGCGTGTGTGACCAAGGTGTAGTATTCTACTATCATGTAGTGTCTGTGTAAAGATCTTGTTGCAGTCCAATTTGTTTTGTTTTTTTTCACTAGGTAGTGCATTGGTGTTTTAGTGCCTGGTGTCATAGTTACAGTACTTGCCTTTTCTGAGGATGTAAAATGTATGTTTTAACAGCTTGACAGTCCAGTGTGTAGTGCTAGGGGTTAGTATTTTTTATATTAGATTTCTTAGGCTACATATTTAAACTGCTACTTCAAAAGTATTCATCTGTTTTAATAACACAGCTTATTAAGGTGTTTATTATAAAGCAAAGTTGAAGATATGTACCATTGTGGTAATTATTTTGCAGGATACTCTGATGTGTGTTGAAATGTTGAACAAACTCAAGTCTACTTTAATGGCAAAGTTTAAGTTATGGGTTAATGCACATTTATTTTAAAATGTCAGTGTTTCCAAAGGGCTCCTTTTACAAAGCCAAGGTAGTGATTCCAATGCAGCAAATGCAATGAAGCTCATAGGAACTGAATGGGTTTTGTTGCATTTGCCATGCTGGGGATCACTACCGCAGCTTTGTAAAAGGAGCTCAAAGCTTCCTTGAATATGTATGGAGTTTATGTTTGGTGCAGGATAGACTGTTTACTTAGAAATCTGTCATCCAGTGCACGCTAAGGCACTGTTTTTTGCAATATAGCCATGCATTAAGTACTTTACATACTTCAGTAAACGGGCCTGTGGCATATATGTGTGAGTAGTGCTTAGTCTGCCCCCCCCCCCCCCCCCCCCCACACACACACACACAAAATGTCAAGTCTGGCTACACCACTGAATTATAGTATGAGCAAACTTTGATATAACATTATCTCCTGGTTCTTCGGGCATTTTAGGATATCTCTGATTTAATATCACTGTTTTTCTAATGGAGAAAATCAACATAAGCCAAAGGTTTCCATGGTGAGGTCTGAGGCAAATTAAAGCCAAGATTAAAGTATGAGCCCCGATGATATTTGACTATGGTCCCCCAGAAATTTCAGTTTAACACTAAGAGCTATTCGGATTAGCAGTGCATGAAAAATGTTACACCAGGGTTTCAGTGAGCTATGAAGCCTTGGAAAGAATCAGGAGACAAAAGTTATCTTAGGAGTGCCTCAAGCATTTTGTGGAAAGGTCAGGCAGGGAATGCAGCTGGGGCTGAGGGATGAAGTAAATGTCATTTCAGTTCATTTTCAGGCAGGACATCTTCTTCTATCTTCTAAGCAATTTGCCTACAGTCCCTAAAACGTGCACAGAACGCACCCGCTTATCACATGGAGTGGATGCAGAAGACAAAATAAGAGACTTTTTTAAATTATAATGATGTTGTGACCACAGGAAATATTTCACAGAGGGCTATTATTATTTTTTCTGTGTGAGAGTGAACACATGTGCTTAGAGATATTTTTCACAAGTAGACTTTTTCTATTGATGACAATTAGAACTTGCATTTTAATGAGCGCATGAGATTTCTTTCCCTCGTCTGATATACTCACAAAAGTGCAAATCAATGGGCTGATTTAGAGTATAAGGATGTAAGAAATTTCATGCTGGGTCAGTCTGGTGGTCCATCGAGCACAGCATCCTGTTTCCACAGTTGCCGATCTGGACCATTAAAAAGAATATTTAACAGAGCAGGGTATATTTCAGGATGAATATAGTGAAATACAGTCAGTGGGCATCAGCAAGTGGAGAAGTAACCTAATGGTTAAAGCAGTGGGCTGGGGCCAGGTAAATCTGGGTTCAAATCCTTCCTGTCTCACAGAAACCCCTTGTGACCTTGGATAAACTCTTTAATTTACTGCACTTGATTATAACTTGAGTAGAGCTTGGATTTGAAAAAGGAAAGTAAGTAAGTCTAATAAGATAATAAAAATATCAAAAGAAAATACACACAAGAGAAATTATAACCCTCATGACAGTAAGGATAAACACAAGAAAGAGGATAACCCTTATGACAGCAAGGAGAAACAAGTGCCAGGAAATTTGTTTCTAATCTGACATTGTCTTTACTACAAAGAAAATTTGAAATAAAAATAAACCTCCTAATATTCAAACCCATTTAACCAGCCAAGAATGACACCTAGCCAGCTGAATATTGCTGGCTGTTGGCTAGCAGATAGCCATTATATTGCCCGATATAACCGGCTATCCGCCGATTTTTAAAGCCGGTTTAGCAGCCATATTTGGCCACGTGAAAACCTGGGATATATCTTTGGCCACTTTGAAGGTAACCGGTTAGCACTGAATATTGGATTAGATGGTTATCTTTAAACCAGCCAAAAATAAACTGGCTATCGAATGCTGGTCACTTGGCAGTACCCCTGAATATCTGGGTGATTTTTGGATGGTTTCAACTTAACCGGCCAAGCCAATATGCAGCGCTGGCCGGTTAAGTTGAAACTGGCAAAAGATAGGCCTGCTATTTTGGCAGCTGAATTTGGACACCAAACTTAACTGGCGATGCACTAAATGTTAGCACACAGCCAGTTATATCACACAATATAACCAATTATCCGCTAACCACTAACTGGCCATATTCAGCGGGAGATAACTGGTGATCTCCGCTGAATATTGCCGGATATCCATTTAAGTTTCATTTAAGCAGCCAGGAGCTGTTCCTGGCCAGTTAAATGGTTTCAAATATTGGGGGGGGGGGGGGGAATATTTAAGGCATTTTCCACATTTTTTCTGGTCGCGTGCTAATATTTCCATTACCACACATTACCTGAAAACAGTTAACGTCGGAGCATCTACTGCTCCTATATAAGCGGCACTAAGTGCTCCCGCATTACGTCTGCATTATCCAGTTAATGCGTGTTAAGCAAAATGCACTAGCTGGTAAACACTTCCACGCCCATGCCCCGCCCATAACACCCCCCATGAAAAAATTAGAAAAAAATAACGTGCAATTTGCTTGTGCTAAAAGGCAAATTAACCCAACACACTTTAGCACATTTTCTAGTAAGTCTTTTTTCACACATTAAGCATGCGTTAGTGCTTAATGTAGTTTTGTAAAAGGGCCCTTTAATTATTATTAATGGCTACAAATATTGAAATATAAGTATTAATTAAAGCACAGATAAAACAGGTGAAAGAAACTGAAGCAAGATCAGAACAAAGCAATGAAGCACAAAGGATGACAATGAGAATAAAATAGCAAAAAATAGCAGGGCTTGATTGAAAAACATCATTTAAATGGTAAACTGGCACACCAGAAGTACCAGGCAGCTGTAGCCTTGGGGTGGTTTAGGCCCTGGGCAATATAATCATCTGGGGCTCCTTAGATGTTTTAGTTTGATATCTTACAAGCAAATCAGACCTTTCTTATTTCAATTTCACTTTGCTCTATCCATGAAAATGAATGAAAGTTGTATCAGGAATCTTTTTAATGTTTTTACACAGTAACATAGTAGATAATATCAAATAAAGACATGTACAGTCCATGCAATCTGCCCAACATGGTATGTGACACTTCATATGTATACCTGATCCTGTTTTGTCCTTGCTATTTTCAGGGCATAGACTGTAGATGTCTGCCCGGTCACACCATAATGCCTCTGTATCGCTCCATGGTGTGACCTCACCTTGAGTATTGCATTCAGTTCTGGTCGCCATATCTCAAAACAGATATAGCAGAATTAGAAAAGGTTCAAAGAACAGCGACCAAAATGATAAAGGGGATGGAACTCCTCTCATATAAAGAAAGGCTAAAGAGGTTACAGCTCTTCAGTTCGGAAAAGAGATGCATGAGGGGAGATATGATTGAGGTCTACAAAATCCTGAGTGGTGTAGAACAAGTAGAAGTTAATCGATTTTTACTTGTTCTAAAAATACAAATAGGGGACACTCAAGCAAGCTACATGGAAATACTTTTTCACTCAACGAATAGTTAAGCTCTGAATCTCCTTGCCGGAGGGTGTAGTAACAGCAGTTAGTGTATCTGGGTTTAAAAAAAGGTTTGGACAAGCTCATGGAGGAAAAGTTCATAGCCTGCTATTGAGACACACATGGGGAACCTACTGCTTGCCCTGGGACTGATAGCATGGAATCTTTTCACTATTTGGGTTTCTGGCAGGTACTTGTGACCTGGCTTGGCCACTGTTGGAAACAGGATACTGGTCTAGATGGACCATTGGTCTGACCCAGTATGGCCATTCTTACGTTCTTATGTCCTAGTTTTAAAATTTCTGAAGTTGTCATTGAAGGCCCTGAAAAGTTCCAGTCCAGCCCACCTAAGTCCAGCTATGATCAGGGAACAGACCATACAAATCTGCCCAGAACTGGCCTTGTTCTCCAACTTCTGAAGCTGAATCTGTCCAGTCACGATCAGAGCACAGACCGCAGAAGTCTGCCCAATACTGGCTTTGTTTCCCAATTACCAGTGTTGCAAACCAATCTCTGCTAAGCTTCTTTGGATCAATTCCTTCTAAATGGGATTCCTTTGTGTTTATCCCACGCATTTTTTAATTCCATTATCATTTGCATCTCCTCCATCTCCTGCGGGACGGCATTCCAGGTATCTACCACCCTCTCAGTGAAAAAATATTTCCTAACACTATTCTGGAGTTAGCCCCCTTTCAGCTTCAGTTACCACCTTCCTGTCTCTGCAAAATGTTTGTTTGAGGATTAATACCTTTGAAATTTTTGAACGTTTGTATCATATCACCCGTGTTTCTCCTTTTCTCCAGGGTATACATGTTCAGGTCAGCAAGTCTCTCCTCATATGTCTTGCTATGCAAACCCCATACTATTTTCATTGCTTTTCTTTGAACCACTTCAAATCTTTTTACATCCTTAGCAAGATGCAGCCTCCAAAACTGAACACAATACTCCAAGTGGGGCCTCACCAGTGACTTGTGCAGGGGCATCAACACCTCCTTTCTTCTGCTGGTTATATCATTCTCTATGCAGCCCAGCATCCTTCTGGCCACAGCCACTGCCTTGTCGCATTGTTTCATCACCTTGAGATCCTCGGACACCATCACCCCCTCTCCTGAGCCGAACTTAATAATCCCTTCCCTCCTATCTGGTATATCTCATTTGGATTTCTGCACCCTAAGTGTATCAAATTTTAACTGCCAGAACCTTGACGATTCTTCCAACGTTTGGAGACTCCTTCTCATGGTTTCTAGTCCCAGCAGGGTATCCACTCTATTGGTTATCTTCATGTCATCTGCAAAAAGGCAAACTTTTCCTTCTAACCCTTCACAAGGTCTCTCACAAATATATTAAACAGAATCAGCCCCAGCACTCCACTACTCACCTTCCTTTCCTCCAAGCGGATTCCGTTTACCTCCACCCTCTGTCACCTGTCAGTCAACCAGTTTCAAATCCAGTTCACCACTTTGGGTCCTAAGTTCAGCCCTCTCAGCTTATTCATTCTGTGAAAGACCATATCAAAGGCTTTGATGAAATCCAAGTAGATTACATCTAGCACATGTCCTTCATCCAGTTCTTTGGTCACCCAGTTAAATATCCTTTCCTTCAGCAGCTACTCCATTATTTTTCCTACCACCAAATTAAGGCATATCAGCATGTAGTTTCCCATTTCTCCCCTGTCTCCGCTTTTGTAAAGAGAGCCCACATCAGCTCATTTCCAATCCCACAGAACCTTTCCTGCCTCTAAAGATCTATTAAATAAATCCTTAAGAGCTCCCGCCAAGACTTCTCTGAGCTCCATCAGTATCCAGAGCTGCATCCCATCTGGCTCCATAGATTTGTCCACTTTCAGATTCTCAAGCTGTTTATAAATGCTTTCTTCCATGAATGGTACAATATCCACTCCATTCCCAGATGTTCTCTTGGCAGCAAACCTTGTCCTTCTCCAGGATTTTCTTCCATGAATACCAAAGAGAAGTATTTGTTTAGCACGTTCGCTTTATCCTCATCACTCTCCATATAGCTATTCTCAGCATCGTTCAGTCCTACAATTCCACTCCTATATTTTCTCCTTTCCCCAATATATCTGAAAAAGATCTTCTCACCTCTCTTTACATCTTTAGCCAATTTTTCTTCTGCCTGAGCTTTTGTTAGCATTATTCCCCATTTTGCTTCTCTGAGTTTAATCCAGTAATCTTTTCCGTGATCCTCTTGTCGTGTTTTTCTGTATTTCTTGAATGAAGCCTCTTTGCCCTTATTTTTTTCAGCCACTTGTTTGGAGAGCCCTATATGCTTCCTATTTCTCTTATTTTTGTTTACTTTCCTTGTGTAAAGACCAGTTGCCATATTTATTACAGCTTTCAGCTTAAACCACTTCACCTATGCCTACCCATGCCATCCGCTCCTTCTTCAGGTATTCCCCCATGTTACCAAAATCATTACATCTGAAATCCAATACTTTGTTTTGTGCATCTGCACTCCGCTTTTGCTCTTAATACCAAACCATATAGTGTGATAATCACTATTACCTTAATACCAAACCATATAGTATGATAATCACTATTACCTAGGTGGGCACCCACACAAACATTGGAAACGCTTCCTCCATTTGTGAGCACTAGATCCAGTTTTGACCCTTCCTTCGTGGGTTCTGTCACCATTTGTCTGAACAAGGCACTTTGACAGGCATCCACAATCTCTCTACTTCTTTCCGATTCTGCCTACAGGACATTCCAATCCACATCAGGCAAGTTGAAATCTCACAATAATAGCACCTCCCCTTTCATACCAAGCTTATAAATATCTTCTATCAAATCCTTGTCCAGCTTCTCCATTTGTGCCAGAGGTCTGTAGATAACACCTGTGTGGATACAGGTTCCATCTTATCTTTCCAGGATGATCCATATAGCTTCTTCCTTTAATTATTGAACCGTGTCTCTGTAATAGCAACAATATCCAAGTTTTCCTCAAACATCAGGGCTTGCAAATCTTGAACCTTTTTACTTAGACTACGACCATTTGTACTCATTGCTTTCCATATGTCAAGAGAGTTGGGATGGTTTTCTATATTTACATGACCTTTCCCTCTGCCATTATTTTTTTCTGGGGGTGACTTTCTGAATTCCCTTATTTCCTTTTGTCACCCCCACCCTCTAGTTTAAATGTCTAGAAACATTCTGTCTGAATTTGTCCCCAAGGATCCTTTTTCCTGTGACAGACAGATGTAGCCCATCATTACAGTACAACCTGTTATTTTTCCATGTACTACCTCATCCTCCTATGTACCTAAACCCTTCTTCTTTACACTTATTGAATTCCTCTGTTTTACATAGTCTTTCCTCTCCCTTCCCTCATGTAGGAATTACTTCAGAAAAAGCTGCAGTCCAAACCAAAGACTTCAGTCCCTCCCCAAGCTTCTTGAATACTCTCTGTGCTCTAAATTTGCTATTGTTGGCCAGGTCATTTGTTTCCAGGTGGATTAGAACATCAGTATTAGAATCCTTACTCTCCTCTCATTCGGTATTTGATTGGTACTTCTGGTAGCTAACGATCCTAGAAGGCATTTCACTAGGTTGAGACCCTTTAGCTGTGTTACTAAGTTAATGCCTCTCATAATGACGTCTCCTAGCAGTAAGAATTTTCTGTCATTGTTTGGGGATGTCTCTTGGATTGTGTTACATTCCTCGCCTCAGGTTCCAAATCAGTACTTCTTTTCTCAGCATCATAATGATTCAATGCAGCCAATGAATTATTAGGGGCAAAGGCTGGGAAGGTAAATGCCTCTGTGTCACAGGTCATAATCTACCCAAGCCAACTGTGACCCATCTATTCCTCTGTTGCTTTATTCTCTGTGGCAGTGTGGTAAATTGGCTGTGAATTGGGTAATCCTGGGTGCTTCCTTAACTGTAGCCAATTCCTTCTTGTGGTTGTTGATTTCATCTTTCATAGCTGATATTTAAAGACAGATGGGGCAATCTCTAAGGTTCCAGATGGTTTGCCTTAGGACTAAAGCATTGAATGAAGGTTACATTGATATGATTCACAAGTGTGAAAAGGTGAACTATGTTAATGGATATGAATGAGTAGGATTGACCAATGTAGAGTGTATTGAAGATACTTGTTTCTTGATTTTCCTATATAGGGAGAGTTAAACTAGGGGTGGGTGGGAGGGGGTGAACTAGGGGTCAATAGGGAGGGACTATAGAGTCAGGATGAAAACAAGAAATAGCAACTTTAAGAGGCCAGATCCTCTGCAAGTGAAAAGAAAGGGAGGTTTACTTTTTTTTCTTTTTCTTTATAGGATAAATGGAGGTAAAGTCAGCAGATTATCAAGGAGATATTAAGAGAAGGACCACGGGTAAGAGCAGACTAGAATCTATGAATCAAACCAAACAATAATCTGAATATTCAAAGCTTAGCTCTGGCAGCACTCCAAAGCAAAAGTGTTCTCTTTTCAGGATTTACCAAATCTCTACAGAGCTGCCCTACCTTTAAAGGCACACAGTCTATTAGTCACTAGATACAGTGGAACCAAACTGATTAAATCACAGGCAACACTGCAGTAGAATGAAGGTACAAAACACAGTTCTGATAATAAAAGCACCCTTAAAACAATTTCATCATAAACTACAAAAAACACAATGCAAGAGAACAATTGTAAATTATAAGCAGTTAATCAGGATGAAGGCAGAGATATAGCAACATTTAGAGGCCAGAACCTCTGCAAGTGAAAAGGGAGGGTTTTTCTCTTTTTCTTTATAGGATAGATGGAGGTAAAGTCAGTAGATTATCAAGGAGATATTAAGAGAAGGACCACTGGTAAAGCAGATTAGAATCTATGAATGAAACCAAACAATAATCTGAATATTCAAAGGTTAGCTCTGGCAGCACTCCAAAGCAAAAGTTCTCTTTTCAGGATTTAAGAGGAATTAGGTAAATACCCAAGGATTAAAATACAAATATAGCTCTACCGAAATATGAGACCCTTGACAGCTGCATGGTTATCCCCAACACCATCACTGGTACTAAGATTAAGAAGCATTAGCTTAGCTCTTGGATTCCATCGTATATTTAGTATATTTGATTCAAAGTTCAGGTTGTGGGAAAGGAGTGTTACATCAGGGTCCAAACTGTCTGGAACGCAATACCTCGACACATCCGAACAACCAATGAACATCTACCCTTTCGAAAGCTGCTGAAAACTTACCTCTTCAAACAAGCATAGCCAAACAACCCAAACTAATTCTCGAACCTGATCCACACCACTAACACTACCCATATTCCAATCCTCTACCCCACATCTCTTCCTATTGTCCTACTCTCTATAACTGGGTTATCTCTATGATACTTTGTACCACACCTTATAAGCCGCACTGAACCTGCTATCGAGTGGGAAAGAACGGGGTATAAATGCTATAAATAAATAAAAATGCACAAAAAAGGAAGAAAAGATCATTTTATTTTTAGTTTAGTGATTCAAATGCGTTGACCTTGGGAATGTGGATGCTCTGCCTCTATTCTTTCATATTTTGCACAGTCCAAGACAAAATGCATTTCTGTTTGCATTTCTCCAGGACTGAACTGCATGCCAAGCTTAGTTTCTTGGGGATTCCAGTTCAGTGTTTGCAAGCTTCTGTTTCTAATTAGAGGTTCTTCATTCTGTATGTGCTGAGGATCTGTTTGTGTTTTGTGTGTTGAAACAAAACAAAAACAAACAAAAAGTGTCCCCCTAACCATAAAACACACAGTATTCTCAATGGAGAAGGGTAGATAGTGGGGTTCCGCAGGGGTCTGTTCTGGGATCACTGCTTTTTCATATTTATAAATGATCTAGAGATAGAAGTAATTAGTGAGGTAATTACATTTGCTGACGACACAAAGTTATTCAAAGTTGTTAAATCGCAAGAGAATTGTGTAAAACTACAAGAAGACCTTACAAGACTGGGAAACTGGGCACCTAAACGGCAGATGACGTTTAATGTGAGCAAGTGCAAAGTGATGCATGTGGGAAAGAGGAACCCGAATTATAGTTACGTAATGTAAGGTTCCACATTAGGAGTCACTGACCAAGAAAGGAATCTAGGCGTTGTCGTTGATAAGTTGAAACCCTCTGCTCAGTGTACTGCAGCGGCTAAAAAAGCAAACAGAATGTTAGGTATTATTAGGAAAGGAACGGAAAACAAAAATGAGGATGTTACAATGCCTTTGTATCAGTCTATGGTGCAATTGCACTTCAAATATTGTGTTCAATTCTGGTCACTGCATCTCAAAAAAGATATAGTGGAATGAGAAAAGGTGCAGAGAAGGGTGACAAATATGATAACAGGGATGGGACGACTTCCTTATGTGGAAAGGCTGAAGCGGCTAGGGCTCTTCAGCTTGGAGAAAAGATGGCTGAGGGGAGATATGATAGAGGTCTTTAAAATAATGAGTGGAGTTGTACAGGTAGACGTGCATCGTTTGTTTACTCTTTCCAAATAAAAGGACTAGAGGGCATGCGATGAAGCTACAAAGTAGTAAATTTAAAACTAATTGGAGAAAATATTTCTTCACTCAACATGTAATTAAACTCTGGAATTCGTTGCCAGAGAATGTGGTAAATGCGGTTAGCTTACAAGGGTTTAAAAAAGGTTTAGACAGCTTCCTAAAGGAAAAGTCCATAGACCATTATTAAAATGACTTGGGGAAAATCCACTGCTTATTTCCGGGATAAGCAGCATAAAATATATTGAACTTTTTGGGGTTCTTGCCAGGTATTTGTGACCTGGATTGGCCACTGTTGAAAACAGGATGCTGGGCTTGATGGACCTTTGGTCTGTCCCAGTGTGGCAATACTTTTGTACTTACATAAGACTGTAACCAAGACATAGGCAGGCTACTGGAATTGGGACTGTGTTTGGGAGACTTTATGGAAAGTACCGATCCTGTGAGGAAACAGGGCTGATTATTCTCCTTGTATGTACATAAATAAAAGCAGTTTGACTTTAACCTTTAAATGTGTCTGCCACATTTGTCCTGCAGAAAGACGCTAGCCATGCTATCACAAGATGTAATACAGGTATTCTATAAACAAATGTAGGCACTTACTTTTCTTCATATAATAGACTCTAAGGAAGCGCACTGTAGGCAGCCCTTCATAGAATTCCCCTTCTAATGTAGAGATCACTATTAACAGGAGAGGAATGAATCAGGACTGCACCTCCAAGTTAACGTAAAGTTCTTTATTGCACATTAAGGGGTGAAAAAAATGAGTGCTGAAAAAAGCGCTATTCTATAAGCCACACTTAAAGTTCGGTGACGTCATGCCATATCTACGCCTCATTAGGTTTCAACAGGCATAAATCCAGCATCCAATGTCAGTCGTGAGATCCGAGCTAAGCTAGTGTTCTGCAAAGCGTGATCGTCATCTGCTGAATACTAGTTTAGTACAGATCTTTTCGGTGCCTAACTTTGACTGACATTTACTGAATCCAGCTCTAGTACAATACCTGTCACACACATCTAGACCTTCATCAACCACAGAATAGCTGACCACAAATTGCAAATGGGACAAAAACTTCTTTAAGTGGGTAATATTCTCTTGACTATGTTGCAAGTTGGTGAAGCAGGGACGTTCTCTTTTATATATCTCTATAGCACTGTTTACACCTGGTTGTGCTTCAGAAGGGTAAGTTTTAGTAGAAGAAGTAACCCCTGAAATGGAACTCCCCCCCCCTCCCCAAATCTACTCTTTATGCACATTCATTGCACTGCTGCCATGATCTTTCAGCAAAAGTACCGCTTCCAGCTTTAATCAGAAAAGGAACTGATTGGAATTCTGAATTTCATGCTGGGTTAGTTCAAGCACTGAGCAGCGAACACTGCAAATACACTAGAAACATGAAGCTTCTGGTGCAAATTCATTTGATTAAGTCTGAAAGGCAAAAAAAAACTTGTTTCTGGCAAGAGAGGCAATTTAAGTATACAATTAAAATACAGAATGATATAGTGAAATCTTAAAATGGCTTGATGGGTTAATTAAGTCTAATGATTTCATCCTGTCCTGGTATTCTTCATAGCCATAAATTATGCAAATGTCAGTCATTCAGTTTTTATGACTTCCTCATCAGATAAGTCTTTTTTGCTTGTTCCATAAATCTCAGTAATGTAGGTGACCAGACCTGGTGCAGAGGGGTTCATGTAATATTGCTCCTGGGAGAATTCTGCACAGTTGTACTGAATTCCCCAACCACGCAGTATTTTAAGTCTAGTCTGCAGAATTTGTTCAGGGACCCAAGCAGCTGAAGGAGAAGAACCAGGTAGCACTGACAGCACAGACTGGGAAGGAGAGAGGCAGCAAATGACCCCACAGCCAAAGAAGAAAGGCGATGTAGCATCAACTGTGTAAATGAGGCGCGATGGAAGACAACAGATGACCCCACAGCCAGAGAAGGTGGGGCGGAACACACTAGTCATGCAAGTGGGAAGAAAGGGTGGGAGTAGTTCACCCCAGCCTCTAGAAAAGGCAGCAAGAGCAGCTCAATGGATCAAACCTAATGGGAGGGAAAAATAGACTAAATGGATGTAATGACTCAAGGGATGACTTGAGCTTGGGAGGGAAGGAAGTATGGAGAAGAGAGAGGTAAAAGAGCTTGTGGGTGGGTCAGAAAGTAGCTAGGGAATGAAGCCTAGAGAAGGGAGAAAACAAAATGGGGGTTGGTAGAAAGGGGACAGTAAGAATTGTTTTTTATCTTTTTAAGAATGGTTGTTTTAGTTTTGCTTTCCTATCTATTTGATGGAGTTCTTTATGTTTGTTTTATCATTCTATTTTAATATGTAAACCGTTTTTGTTTTGTAAGCACAATTTGAAACGGTATAGTAAAATGAATAAACAATAAACGATGAAGAATCAAGTCTGAAGAAGGCAGAAGGAAGGGAAGGAACTGGTGGATTAAGCTTGATGAAGGGAGGGAAATGTGGACTGGGGGGGCTGAGCCTCAGAACAAAGTGGGGAGGAAGGGATGCTTCAAGCCTAGGAGAGAGGTGCTGGATCTTACAGTACTCAAGTTGACATTCTACACAATATATTTTTTTAAAGTCTGCTTCTTTGAGTAGTAAGCTTTTAAAAAATTTTAATTCATAACCATAATGAGGTGTTTCTGCAGAATTTTCAAATGTGTGCACAATTTGGGTTTTTTGGCATATACTTTTTAATTCTTTTGTGCAGAATTCCCCCAGGAATACAACATGAAGTCCTATATAATCAGGGCTGCAAGCTGGCTCCTTTTTTTTTTTTTTACCAGCAGAAAGAGAGCAGACAGCCAAGAGGAAAGTCCATAATAAAAAACTTTATTGGCCACAGTCACTCAACAAAAGATATCTTGCAACCTGACACAGCCATGTTTCAGCAATGTACCTGCATCTGGAGTCAAATGGTTCTATTATAAAAACGCACTCAACATAAATACATGAAAAATACAAAAATAAATAAATAAAATTTTGAGCTGTATCTGTCATTGTGTGCAGGTCAAACCCCTCTCTGTCTTGATTTAGGGTTGTACCAGTTGCTCTGTGCAGGTTACACCCCTCTCTGCCTCAATTTAGGGTTCTACATGTCCAAACCATGTCCTCAAATGCCTTGGTTTGACTCCACTTATTAGGATTCTCTCTATCCAGCCTGGAAATGGTTTCAAATTTAATCCAGACAAGCTCACTCCCATTAAACTATGCCAAGTGCACAAATCCATTGAGTCTTCTTACTCTGTATGAAAATATTCTGATGCAGGTTTTGTGCAGGTTGACACTCAAAGTGATTTAACTGGCCAGAAACGGCTCCTGGCCAATTAAATCACATGTTTGGAGCTAACCAGTCATTTTCCATGGTACTTAACCAGTTACCGACACTGAAAATGTCTGGTTAATGCCTATCTCAAAATCGGCTATTTTGGAGATGTTCCAGGGCAGAGTCAGCACAAGTTTGTCCCCATCCCCACCCTGTTCTTCCAGTTTTTACCCTATTCCCACTCCGTCCCCGCAAACTCAAACTCTTCTGCACTAGTTCAATCATTTTTGATAAAAGACTATTGCTCATTTTTTGTACAAATGAAATTTTGTACTGTTGCGGGGACAGGGTGGAGTTGGAGTTTGCGGGGATGGGTACAAACTTTGCCTCCATGTCATTCTCTAGCACTTGGTTGGTTAAGTTCTGATATTCAGCAACTGTATAAGTAAGACCTCATAAAAGTCAGTCCTATTTCACTATAGCCGGCTAAGTGCTGAATATTGAAGTTAACCAGCTACGCTTTAGGTGGATCTGCAAACCCAGAAATTTGATGCCAGAGCCCAGACATGGCCTAGCACTGAATTTCCAGGCATAATGTCAGTGGCAGTCAGTGAAACACCGAGCGCCACCGGCTAAATATCAATCCCATTATTTCTTACCTTGGCAACAAGTAGCAGAAACTCACTTGCCTTAAAGTCCCACTTGACTACCAATTCTCATCATCAGATTGACCTGCACTTCCCAAGCCCATGAGAAATTTGTGATTTTTGAACAACACAGGGTTAATTTTGCCCTTTAAGAAAAAAATTTCATCTGAACGTTTCCCTCTGGCAACCAGACGTGCTGCAATATGCTTCCAGCCACTTTCTTCAGAACCTTAAATAAATGACCATTTCTGTGTTCCTATTCCACAAATGCTTTTCAGAGTCGGCTTATAGTCTGTTCAAATTTAACAGAACTAGAGAAATGTGTACAGTCTCTCAACTGGAGGCAAATGCAACTGAGTCTGTCTATATATATATACACACACACACACACACACACACACACACACACACACATACATATATACATGCTGGTAGGTGGTAGAATGAAGACACGATTACTGGCAACTATAAAACAGTAATTTGGCTTAAAAGCTTCTTTGATTTTGATTTAATTAGAAGAAAACTGGACTTGATGGGCTTAACCAAGCCTATCAATTCCAGTTGTTAATTTCGTTATGTTTATTTGTCTGTTTTGCTTTGTCTTCTTCATCAAAGCTACCAGTGGTAGACGTAGAATGCAGCGGCTGGATGTGGAACATGCTGTGGAACCAAGCTGGTAAGCAGATGCTCTTTTCCTCACGGCATAGTCCCACATCTAGAGGCTCCAAGCATGGAGCCATGATCCAGTGGTAGGACTGGTGCCCTGTAGGCATAGAGTGTTGAGTTTGAATCCTGCTGGTCTTTGTTCTTTGGCAGTGCAATGCAAACCACAGTGCTCTGCTAGTCAAATTTGTTGGATTATTTGTAGTAAATAATTAGCAGATTTTAGTACACACAGCTTCAGCTTTAGAAATGTTAATTTCTTTCTTCATCTCTCTCTCATTCACCCCTGAATAATTCACTGCTGAGTCACTTTAAAGTTGAAGTAACAAAACATCTGTTTACTCACAGTTTGTAGTTAGATTATAATCAGACAGGCTTATATATATACATATTACTATACATTTGTATTATCAGCTCCTTCCATGTGCTTAGATGGTAATGGATGCTCACACCACCATAGATCCTCTCAGGTTAGGAGAGATCATGAGCTCCATGTGCTCCATGTGCTGCATGTGCTGCATCTAACCCCCACAGGAAGTTGCATAGCTGTGTGACCTCTCTAAGTAATTCACATCAGAGGTCACAGAGTAATCACAGAGAAATAATAGGTGACAGGCAATGCATGTAAAAATACAATACATTCCAACAAACCCCTTCTCATGCATAACTGTCATGCAATTATTTATTCATACAAAGTCCAAGCTTTATACGCAGATTCACAAAATGTTCTCTGGGTAACGGTTTGGTCATGATGTCAGCTGTCATCTCACTGGTGTGACAATAGTGTAGACTGATGACCCCTTCTTTCACCAACTCTCGCACGTTGTGGTATTTCGTTGCGATGTGCTTGGTGCGTGACTGAACCTTGTCATTCTGTGACAGTCGGATGCAGCTCTGATTATCTTCCATTATCTGGATTGGTCTCTTTTCAGCTATTCCAAAATCCAGCATAAGTTTTTCAATCCACATCAGTTCTCTGCACGCTTCCGATACGGCCACATATTCAGCTTCTGTAGAAGACAAACTCACAATACTTTGTTTATGACTGGCCCATGAAATTTGTACATTTCCATACATAAACACATATCCACTTGTGGATTTATAATCAGAATGATCCCCTGCCCAATCTGAATCACAGTAACATATTAGTTTTGGATTACTATTGGCTGAAACCTTTAATTTACAATCAATGGTACCCTTTAAATACCTTACCATCCTTTTAACTGCAGTCCAATCTGATTTGGTAGGTGAGCTGACTCTTCTGCTCAAAATTCCTACTGCATTTGCTATATCAGCCCTGTATGTGGTAGCTAGATATAAAAGCTTACCTATGGCTGATCTATATTGGATGTTATCTGGTAAAGGTTCTCTTACTGTTTCATCCTTCAGAAAATCAGTGATCATGGGAGTGCTTACAACTTGGGCATCTTGCATACCTAAACTTTCAATAAGCTCATTTATTTTGTGCTTCTGGCTTAGAAGATAAGAACCATCATTTTGTTTCTCAATTTCTATACCAAGATAGTATGACACATTACCAAGTTCTTTTATCTCAACATTGAGGTTTAAACATTTTACAATGTCCTTGTACTCTTGCTCACTTTTGCTTGCAATGAGCAGATCATCAACAAAAGCTAAAATGTATGCATATTGTCCATTTGTGCACCTAGTGTACAAGCATTTATCTGCTTCACCTTGCTTAAATCCTAAATTTGTCAATATTTCATGCAATTTTTCATTCCAACATTTTGCACTTTGCTTTAATCCATAAAGACCTTTGTTTAATTTACACACTAGCTGTCTTTGTTTTGTATTTATGAAACCTGTTGGCTGTTCCATGTACAAGTCTTCAGTTATATCTCCGTGAAGAAATGCTGTTTTCACATCAATGTGGTTGACTTGCATGCCTTTTGAGACTGCAATGCTCAGAAGTGTTCTGATTGTCGTGTGTTTCACTACAGGTGCAAACACTTCATCAAAATCTTCTCCATATTTTTGAAGATATCCCTTTGCCACTAATCTGGCTTTATACCTTTCCACTTTTCCTTGTGCATTCTTTTTTAACTTGAATACCCATTTGCATCCTATAGCTTTCTTGCCAGGAGGTAATTTTGTAAGAATCCAAGTATTATTTTTATCCAATGCATCAATTTCTTCTTGTGCAGCTTTATGCCATTCAGCAGCTTCTTCTGCTGACATTTTCTCAATCTCATCCCATGTTAAGGGCTCTTGAGCTTCTGCTGACTTTGTTAGGTAAGACAGTCTTGGGGGTGGAACACCTTTGTTTTCCCTGGATGAGCGTCTGACTACAGGTTGGTCTGACCTTTCTGCATCCTCTATATCTGAGAGTCCTTCTCCAATTGATTCCCCTTCTCCAACTGTACTGTCTTCTTCAATGATCCTTTCTGTGTCTGCTTCCTCTGTCTGTTCCTCGTTAGATACAGGTGAGTTGCTTTCAGACATCTGCCTTGGTATGGCATTTATATACACTGGCATGTCTATTATGGTTCTAGTTTCATATTCTGGATGATAAGGCTCATCTGGGATAATCCAGCCTTTATCAACCCTTTTGTTTTCATCAAAATATGTAACATGTCTTATGCCAACAATGCCAGTTTTCAGATTCAAAATTCTATATCCTTTGTGTCCTGGAGTATAGCCAACTAAAATGCCCCTTTCTGTTGTGGAATCCAGCTTATGCCTTCTTTGCTTTGGTTCATGAGCATATGCTGTACTTCCAAATGTTCTTATGTGTGACAGGTTTGGCTTCCTACCATGCCATGTCTCATGTGGTGTGCGCTCAGCGCCTTTAGTTGGCATTCTGTTTTGTAGGTACACTGCTGTGAGAATGGCTTCCCCCCATAGTCTTTTAGGGAGATTGCTATCTGACAGCATACATCTGGTCATTTCCACAAGTGACCTAAATTTTCTCTCTGCAACAGAATTTTGTTCTGGTGTATAAGCTACTGTTGTGATATGCTGAATGCCTTCTTGTTCTAGAAATGTGCGCATGCTTTGTGAAGTGAACTCACCACCATTGTCGGTCTGAAGAACCTTTGGTTTTCTTTCAAATTTATTGCTCACCATGGCTACGTATTTCTTCAGCATGTCTGTGACTTGACTTTTTTCTTTCAGCAAATAGGCCACACAATATCTAGAGAAATCATCCAAGAATATTAGCACAAATCTGTTATTTCCCAATGATGGGATATTAAACGGTCCACATAAGTCACTGTGTATTAAGTCCAGTACTTTATTACTCCTATTTCCTGTGTATGCAGGAAATGAGGGTCTCACACCTTTTTGAGTAACACAGTCTATGCATTTCTCCATTTTACCAGCATCTGCACTTATCTGAATGCCGGTGGCCAGTTGCTTACTGTAAAGATCCTGGATCACCTTAGAATCACGATGTCCCAGGCGGCGGTGCCAGATTTCCAGACTACATTTACCATCATTCTTCCTTACTTGCGCCATATGTGAGGCTTCACCTGAAATGTTCAGTTTATAAACATCATTATGCATAAAAGCTTCAGCATACACTTCATCATTTTTAGAGATTGTGCACTTACTGTTTTCAAAATGAATCGCAAATCCCTTCTTATCTAATGTAGATACACTAAGCATATTGCAAACTGCTTGGGGAATATACAAGACATCACTTACAGGAATTTCTTTAACTTCATTAGACACTTTGCATTTTAAGAATCCAATACCTTTTGCTTGGATCTTAGCAGTCCCTGCGTTTGCAGTTTTAAGAATACCTTCCTCTGGACACATTTCCTGAAAGAAATTCTTACAATTGGTTAAATGGCATGTGCTCCCTGAATCCAAAATCCAAGTACTTTCATTTGAATTATTATTTACCATAGTCAAAGATTTTTCTGCCATTAGAAAGCCCTTGTGTTTATCTTTGTCCTTCATACATTTCCTGGTTTGAAAATTCTTTAGTTCCATTGGCTTAGGTGAGCTAGAGGGAGTGTTTTGTGTTTCCTTACACCATTTAGATACATGTCCCTCCTTTCCACATGAGTAGCAAATCAGCTTGCCCTTGGGTGGAGTTTTCCCATAGCTCCGCCTTCCTCTGTTCTTTGCCAAGAAATTTGTTTCATTTCTCTCTGACTTGCTTTGAGAACACATCTCCTCAGAATCATTTATTATGCATTCCTGCCTTAGTTTTGATGTTGCCTGTTCAAAAGATTGCCCTTCAATGGCCTCATTTACAGACCTAAAAACATCAAACTTCTTTGATAGTGAGGTAAAAAGAAATGCTCTTTTCAATGCATCACACATGGGAATTCCAGAAAGTTCTAGCTTTTGAAATGAAGACATAAGATGCATAATGTGATCATTACATTTACTTTTATCCCTTAATTTGGTTTCATTCAGCTCTGCCAGCCAAATTGGTTGCTGCTTTGCATATGTAGTTGCATACATAGTTCTCAGTTTATATAAAATGTCCTTTGGTGTATCTTTTCCCTCCACTAATATGGCTTGTTTCTCTGAGAGAGCTTCCAAAAGCATGCACTTCACATAATAGTTTGCATTGTCCCATTCAGCCATATTTTCAGCTGTTCTGTCTTGGTCTAAGCATATATTTAATCTTTTTGCTCGAAGGAGACATATGAATCTTAGTTCCCACTGCCGATAATTAAACTCAGTTAATTTAGGCACCTTGAGAGAATAGAACAGTAGTGAATTTCTTCCCTCAGCCATTTTCTTAGCCTTCTGTCTGCTGTGTGGGGGGAGAGAGAGACAGACTGAATCTTTCCTTTAAAACTTAAGAGAAAAAATGTGGCCTTTTTTTCTGCCTGGTAATATTTCTCTTCTTTTTCAATTCCTGAGCCCTGGGCCCGTAACCCTTTTGTTGGATTATTTGTAGTAAATAATTAGCAGATTTTAGTACACACAGCTTCAGCTTTAGAAATGTTAATTTCTTTCTTCATCTCTCTCTCATTCACCCCTGAATAATTCACTGCTGAGTCACTTTAAAGTTGAAGTAACAAAACATCTGTTTACTCACAGTTTGTAGTTAGATTATAATCAGACAGGCTTATATATATACATATTACTATACATTTGTATTATCAGCTCCTTCCATGTGCTTAGATGGTAATGGATGCTCACACCACCATAGATCCTCTCAGGTTAGGAGAGATCATGAGCTCCATGTGCTCCATGTGCTGCATGTGCTGCATCTAACCCCCACAGGAAGTTGCATAGCTGTGTGACCTCTCTAAGTAATTCACATCAGAGGTCACAGAGTAATCACAGAGAAATAATAGGTGACAGGCAATGCATGTAAAAATACAATACATTCCAACAAAATTTTGACATCGCTCCTCAATTTTTTATCTAAAGTGCTGTGAGCTGAGGATGGTCCCTTCTGGCTGATGTTGGTGGTGGGGAGGGGGGGAATCAATGCCCTGCCACTGAAACACACTGGGTATATGACTACATCATCATAGCAGGAGAATTAAATCTCGCTAAAAAACAATAAATAAATAGAAACACACAGGCATTACTGACAGTAAAGTGCCAACATTTGGAGAGCATATCAGGTCCTGGCTATGTTCACAACCCCCTCTGAACAGAACCAATTTTCCATTGTTTACAAGTTGCAGAGAATAAAATATTTTTGGAAAAATAAAACGAATCCCTCAAGACATTTAATTGTAGTAATTGCCACCAAGCTGTTTTACCACTCAGCTTAACATTTGATGGCTTTTGGTGAGGCAGAAAAGCCTTAATCAAGTCACTGGAGACCATCAAAAACATCATATGCTGTGGTAGAAGTTTAAAAAAAAAAGTCTGTCTAGCAGACAAACCCTACGGGATTGGTAGCATGGAATGCTGCTACTATTTGGGTTTCTGCCAGGTATTTGTGACCTAGATTGGCCACTGCTGGAAACAGGAAACTGGGCTAGATGGACTATTAGTTTGACCCAGTATGGCTACTCTTATGTTCTTATGTCATCTGCTCATTTTACTTGGCAGCTGCTGGACACTGTAGCACGTATGCTAGTGTTTTCGCATTTTATGTCTTTAACAAACAGAAATAACAGAAATGCAAATACTGAAATCAGTACAATAATGCAGTTTTCCCACCCAAACCTTGCAAATCTGCACTGAGAGAAAGTTTGTACTGGCTGAGTCTAAGTCCGCTTCCTGTTCTGTGCCATTTTGATGTCCTCAGGCATCTTGATAGTAGAATATAAATCTTGTCTATGCAACACTTATCACAACAGCTAAATGGACTGAAGCTAAACAATTGGGCCCAGTTTAAACTTGTTATGGGGTCAAAAACAAAGCAGCATTGCAGGATTGTTTTCCAGAAAACTCAATTCAATCAAGTCTTGATATTTTACTACATCCTGGCTACATTAAAAGTCTGGGGGCAATGCACAGTCATTTAACAATTCATTTAATTTCATTTATTGTAACTTATATTCTATTCTTATCCAGAACGGAACAAAGAAACATGCATAATGATAAAAACATATAATAAACAATACTAAATCAGGCAATAATCAACTGTAGGTACCATATAAATGACAGGAAAAACACACAAAACATCTGTTTATTCATGTCATATCATTTCTAGCCCAAAATAAATTCGGGTTTGGCCGTGGGGACACAAAAAAGTCACCTATAAAAATTACTTCTCCCCCCCCCCACCCCCCCCCCCCCCCATGTAAAAGTGCATGTAGTACTAGTAACAAGAACACATGTTCTTTTACACAAGCCAGGTGTGGGTGATCATGATTTACAGAAGCAAGTGTAAGTGCCCTAGGATTTATTTTAGCCACAATTTCTGCAGCATGTGTTGGGCAATTTTACAAAACTACCAACCCTAAGTGGATAATACAACTGATACCAAACTGAACTCACAAACAAATGTGAAAAGAAAGAGAAAAGCCTCAGAGGTCCATGTATTACCACGGACCTCTGAGGCTTTTCCCTTTCTTTTCAAATAAGTTGTTTGTGAGTTCAGTTTGGTATCAGTTGTATTATCCACTTAGGGTTGGTAGTTTTGTGAACATAAGTGTGGATTGAGGGTCAATTTAATTGAAAGGGAAATTTTACAAAGACACGTTGGCACCGAGTATCTTTATAAAGGGCCCTGTTTACTAAGCCGCGTTATAGGCGTGGTAGCATTTTTAACACGTTAACCATGCATGCGCTTACAATATCCCTATAGGCGCCTACATGGTTAGCGCGCGAGCTAATTGTAGGCAGGTTAAAAACACTAACACACGTTAGTAAACAGGCCCAAAGAGACCCAACCTAGGCGACCTGTTATGAAATAACCTTGCAGTTGGGTTTAGTGCACGCTAAAACACAAGAAATAACATGGGGTAAGCATGGAAAAACCAGCAAGAAAATAAAAAGCAAAATGAAGATGCATTTTTTGCAGGCACACCCATAGGAAGGGATTCTATAAATGGTACCCAAAGTTAGACACCAGGAAGAACATCACTAAACTAGTATTCTATAACGGGCAATCTACATGGAGCACTGATCTCCTGCCTAACTGGTGCTGCACTGACGCCTGCTGAAACCTAGTGTAAATACTGGTGCACAACAAATGGCAGTTGGGCGCGTAAATGACCCTATTCTATAACATCACACTTAATTTATGGGAATGCCCTTGACCTGCCCATGCTCCTCCCATGGCCACATCCCTTCTTGAGTTATATGTTATAAAATTTAGGCACATATTTTATAGAATAGGGTACAGGGCAGATCCGTGTATAACTTTTAATTACTGGTAACATCAATTATTGATTGTTAATGGCAGGGCCGGTCTTAGGCAGAGGCGACCGAGGCGGCCGCATAGGGCACCGCGCCTAAGGGGGCCCCGCGCGGCGTGCCTCGCCTCTGCTTCGCCGACCACGCTCGTCTGCCCTCCACCCATGTCCCGCGACGTGAGTCTCCTCTTTCCCCTGCTGCTCCCCCTCCCTCCAGCCACCTGAGACATCTCCCGTCTGACCCCCTCCCCGACCCTCCCCTCCCCGACCCGCCAAACAACCCTCTTCTGTCGCCCGCACCTCACCTGACCCGACCCAGCATTTAAAAAGAACCTCCAAGCGGCGGTGCCGGTGCCTCTCGTCTGAGGGAAGAAACTCGCTTCGTCATTGGCCGGCCTTCCCTCAAGTCCCGCCCTTGCGGAATTTACATCAGAGGGCGGGACTTGAGGGAAGGCCGGCCAACGACGAAGCGAGTTTTCTTCCCTCAGACGCGAGGCACCGGCACCGCCACTTGGATGTTTTTTTAAATGCTGGGTCGGGTCATGTGAGGTGCGGGCGACAGAAGAGGGTCGTTTGGCGGGTCGGGGAGGGGGGGGGGTCAGACGGGAGATGTCTCAGGTGGCTGGAGGGAGGGGGAGCAGTAGGGGAATGAGGAGACTTGCGTCGCGGGACATGGGTGGAGGGCAGGGGGGATGGGGGGGTTACTGGACATAGGTGGTTGGCAGTTGGCAAGGGGGGCAGGAGGGTCGCTGGACATGGGGTGGATGGAGGGGAGGAGGGCTTCTGGACATAGGGGGAGGGCAGGGGGTACAGGAGGGTCACTGGACATGGGTGGATGGCAGGGGAAGGCATAGGGGATAGGGGGGGTTGCTGGACATGGATGGCAGGGGGACAGGAGGGTCGCTGGACATGGGTGGATGGCAGGGGAGGGGGGTTCTGGACATAGGTGGAGGGCAGGGGGCACAGGAGGGTCGCTGGACATAGGTGGATGGCAGGGGAGGGGAGTTTCTGGACATAGGTGGATGGCAGGGGAGGGCAGGGGGCACAGGAGGGTCGCTGGACATGGGTGGATGGCAGGGGAGGGCATAGGGGACGGGGGGTTGCTGGACATGGATGGCAGGGGGGACAGGAGGGTCGCTGGACATGGGTGGATGGCAGAGGAGGGGGTTTCTGGACATGGGTGGGTGGCAGGGGAGGGGGGTTTCTGGACATAGGTGGATGGCAGGGGAGGGCAGGGGGCACAGGAGGGTCGCTGGACATGGGTGGATGGCAGGGGAGGGCATAGGGGACAGGGGGTTGCTGGACATGGATGGCAGGGGGGATAGGAGGGTCGCTGGACATGGGTGGATGGCAGGGGAGGGGGTTTCTGGACATAGGTGGAGGGCAGGGGGCACAGGAGGGTCGCTGGACATGGGTGGATGGCAGGGGAGGGGGTTTCTGGACATAGGTGGAGGGCAGGGGGCACAGGAGGGTCGCTGGACATGGGTGGATGGAGGGGAGGGGGTCTCTGGACATAGGTGGATGGCAGGGGAGGACAGAGGGGACAGGGGGGGTTGCTGGACATAGATGGATGGCAGGGGGGACAGGAGGGTCGCTGGACATGGGTGGATGGAGGAGAGAGAAGAAATGCTGGACATGGATGGAGGCGAGGGAAGAGTGAGGAAGGAGATGAGGTGAGGAAAAAGGAAGAGAGGAGAAAAAGTGCACATGGATATAGAAAATAGGCAGAAGCTGGATCCACTGGACAGTCAAGTCTGCGGAGGACCCAGCTTTTACTTACGGATGTAGGGCAAGAAATGAAGAAGAAAGGCGGAAAGTAAAGAAATAAATGGAAAGGAAGCCCTGGAAACGGAGTTAAGAGGACAGATAGCAGCACAATCGGATACTGAGCCAGCATGATCAGAAAAACAAAGTCACCAGACAACAAAGGTAGAAAAAACTATTTTATTCAGGATTTATTAATTGGAATATGTTAGTTTTTGGAAATGTGCATCTGTGATATTTTTCATGTAAGTTTTAATTTTTGTAGTATTGCTACATACTGAGTCTGACTTCTTGAGGTAACTTTCCAGTTCAGTATTTTGCATTTATGTGTTTTTCAGGTGTGATCAAGGAAGGTGCAGTATTCTGCTAGTGTATAGTTTGCAGCCCTTTTTGTTTGTTTTTTTTTCACTAGGTTGTGTACTGGTGTTTTAGAGCCCGGTGTAATTACAGTTGCCTTTCCACGCCACGCATAAGGTTGTAGCTCGTCCTGTCCTTGGAATTAGTGCTGTTTATGGTTTGTTAAGGTTATGAGTGTGTTTTTGCACACGTTTGTGTATAGTGTTTTGCAGTGGAGAGATTGTGTGTTGGCCTTACTAAGGTGGCACCAAACATCGGAAAGGGTGTAGAGCCTAAATCATGACACACTCTCTCTAAAAGGGTGTTTTGTGGCTCTACATGAGAATTGTGATATTATGATCCCTTGCTAGCTTCATATTGTTGATAATCTGCATTTTCCGTATGGCTGGTATATTGGTGTATAAGGTATTAATTGTGACTTTTTTTTTTTACTTATTTTTTTCTGTGTGTTGTCAGACAATTATGGATGACAGAGTCGGAGTCTTCTTGAGTCAGAGAGTTGTGGTATATATTTTAAAACAATTTTAATACCTTGGTGGTCTATATGTTTTTATATTGTACATTATATTTTACATATCACTTAATTTTATTGTATATCTTTTCATTTCATTTTTATTTTATTGCATATATGGGTTACAGATTAATAGGGGAATTTGAAAGTACTGAATCTTTTCTTAATATTTTTCCTTTATTCTCCTTTGTTATGAGAATTGGAACTACTAATTGTAGTGGACTTGAACTGAATAATTTCTGGGGAGGGGAGGTTTCATGATAGCATTGTGCTTATTATTTCAATCAGTTTTTTGTACAAGTTTAGCTTCATTTGGCTTTATTTGAAATTTCATAAATAAAAAAATGTTCTAAAAATGGAATAATTTTATCAATGGGGTGGAGCTAGGGTGGGGGCGGGGCTATGGCGGGGCTATGGTGGGGTGGGGCTAGGATGGGGCCCCACCAAATTGGTCTGCATAGGGCCCCGCACTTGCTAAGACCGGCCCTGGTTAATGGTTTAATTAATTAGTTTGCACACGGATCTGGGATCCACATCCAAATCTGAGTGCCCAGATTTTGGCAACCTACGTAGAATCTGAGAGTTATTCTGCACATCATTGGGGAAACTAAACTTTGATTCACAGACCTGATTTCTGCTTCTCATGCTGGGGATGGGGAAAGGAATCTCAACCGTTGCACAATGGCAATCTCTCAAGGACAGACTCGGGCTGCACATGCACCAGGTTCAAAGAGAGTTGCAATCTGTGACCTCAAGCAAAGAACCATGTCTGAGAAGGCTGGACTAACTGATAGAGACAGAATTATAGAAACAGGGAGGGGAAACCTTAAGAACATAATAATATAAGGGCCCTGTTTACTAAGCCGCACTGTAGTGCTAGTAAATAGGGCCCTAAGTGTTGCCATACTGGGACAGAGGGAAGGTTCATCAAGCCTATTATCCTGTTTGCAACAGTGACCAATCCAGGTCACAAGTACCTGGCAAGATCCCAAAACAGTACAATACATTGATGGATGACAGTAACAGAAAACAGGGAGGGGAAACCTTGGGTAATTGTGCCTGCAGGCTCTTGGCACCATAGCTCAGTTGTTAATTGCCAAGTCAAACATACCAGTGCAGAGGTAATGCTTTAAAAACACCAGGTGACTGTTCCTTCAGGTCAGTTTCTTCTTCCCAGGAAATAAAGGAGGATATCTACCATTAATTGGTTGAACTGTTTAGGTCCCAACCATGTCAGTTATTTTGCAAAATGTTTTCCAAACCAGTTTAATGAATTTAGCATTCTCTCCTAAACAAGCTTACAGATTGCATCTTCGAAATAATGTGGACTGTCCTAAATGTGGGTCCCCAGATTCTACTTTGGGTCACTTGCTTTGGTTCTGTCCATGCATTCTGTCTTTTTGGAGAGGTGTTCTACAGTTTATACAGACAATTTGGATTGTTTCCATTCCTTTGCATTTTGGGCCTTTTCCCAAGCTGCACCCTTTGAAAAAAGGAATCATATCCTTCAGCAATGGCTGTTGCCTTCAGCGCCTACCCTTCAGATGTGGCATTCTCAGATGCTTGAGATTTTAACACTGGAGCAGCATTTTATATACATGATTTTGACTCTAGCTGGAGTTCAATTTCAGGCTACTTGGGAACCATTCTGGCTGACTTTAACTTCTGTAGGGAGGAGCCGTATTCTGAATAGTTAAGTTGTTGTAGCACTGATTATTTCCTACACTTTTGATGTGGGGATTCGGTATGGGTGGTTAGATGAGGTGGGAGAGTATGGTTGGGGGTTCATTTTTCATAAATGAGTTTTAACACATATTGTTTCCATTTCTGCTGCCACGTTCAAATTTCTCTGTAATGCCATGCAATTTCTGTTTTGCTGTATTGGTTTGCTGCTCAATAAAAACTGCTTTAAACATAAATTTAGCATGGCCAACTGTAGCATCCCTTTCCTATGTGCGATTCTGCAAACAATAGGAATTGGCCTTATTAAGTTTGCCCATCTTAATAACCTCTTTTAGTTTTAAAACTGGAGTGGTCTTAGCACCTCCTGCTTACTAAAATGAGCTACAGGACTGTCCTAGTGGTTCAGTGGCAATTGCTATATACGCCCGTGCTGGAAGTTCCTAGTTCTAATCCAGTTCAGGTCTTCTACCCTCTATATCAGCCTAAGATGAGAATACTGCAGAGAGACATTCACAGCCCCCTGATGGAAGGAGATATAGAGGGGCATAATCGAACGGGCACCCAAGTTTTCCTGAGGGCGTCCTCGCAGGATGTCCTTGGGAAGGGGTGGGGAAACCCGTATTATCGAAACAAGATGGGCGGCCATCTTTCATTTCGATAATACAGTCGGGGATGCCCAAATCTTAACATCTAGGTCGACCTTAGACATGGTCATCCTTAGAGATGGTTGTCCCCGGTTTTCAACGATAATGGAAACTGAGGATGCCCATCTCAGAAACGACCAAATCCAAGCCATTTGGTCGTGGGAGGAGCCAGCATTCGTAGTGAACTGGTCTCCCTGACATGCCAGGACACCACCAGGCACCCTAGGGGGCACTGCAGTGGATTTCACAAATTGTTCCCAGGTGCATAGCTCCTTTACCTTGTGTGCTGAGCCCCACAAAACCCACTCCCCACAACTGTACAACACTACCATAGCCTTAAGGGGTGAAGGGAGGCACCTAGGTGGGTACAGTGGGTTTGTGGTGGGTTTTGAAGGGCTCACATTTACCACAAGTGTAACAGGTGGGGGGGGGGTCTGGGTCTACCTGCCTGAAGTGCACTGCAGTACCCACTAAAACTGCTCCAGGGACCTGCATACTGCTGTCATGAAGCTGGGTATGACATTTGAGGCTGGCACAGAGGCTGGCAAAAAATATTTTTAAAGTTTTTTTTAGGGTGGGAGGGGGTTAGTGACCACTGGGGGAGTAAGGGGAGATCATCCCCGATTCCCTCCGGTGGTCATCTGGTCAGTTCAGGCACCCTTTTGAGGCTTGGTCGCAAGAAAAAATGGACCAAGTAAAGTTGGCCAAGTGTTAGTCAGGGACGCCCTTCTTTTTTCCATTATCAGCCGAAGACGCCCATGTGTTAAGCACGTCCAAGTCCCGCCTTCGCTATGCTTCCGACATGCACCTAGGAACTTTGGTCATCCCCACGATGGAAAGCAGTTAGGGACGCCCAAAATCGGCTTTCAATTATGCCGATTTGGGTGACCCCTGGGAGAAGGACGCCCATCTTCTGATTTGTGTCGAAAGATGGGCGTCCTTCTCTTTCAAAAATAAGCCTGATGGTCAATAAGGATGATATCTAGTAGTTGGATTTAGAACTCATCATAGACAGTTTTGGAAAGAGCCATGATACATGGCTCTGGGCCTCAGGACCACTGGGGCCTACTAATATAAGGGAAAAACCTCAGGCACTTGTTAATGAAGGCTCATGGTGCCAGAATCTCAGCACCAGTTCCAACTGAGCTACAAGAAAAAAAAGAGGAACATTAAAAAAAAAATCAATGAAAGGAAAACCACCTCCAGCCTTTTCTCCATTCCTTGTGGATACAGTATCAACTAATAACAGAGAATTCTTTTCTTTTCTGGTGCACCACCCATAAAATGGCAAATTGCTTTCTAATTTTCTCTAATTAAATGTAAGTTTAATTATTTACTAGAAACATGTTCAGTGAGAAAGGGTCACCCGTCTTTACAGTGAAATAAAGCATATCTCGCTAATGCTACAAGTGGACAGTGTTATAGACAAACTTGCATCTCCCTCTCCATGACCCACTTTATCCATGAAGACAATCACTCTAAGGACACCCAGGTTAATGAACTCACGTCTGCAAATACGATCAAATATCCCAACCAATCAAGCCATCTATTTAAGTTCATTTCTCTATCAACAATTTTGTACTGCCATTTTGCACCAAGGCATCCACAGCGGTTAACAATAAAAACAAAACACAGAACAGCAAAGGGTGGGAGAGGGGAGAAAGAGAAGTCTATCACAACCATCACCCAGGCTTAGATCTAAGAACTTCAGCTACATCCATATTAAAGCCAGCCTGCAACTACTGGCATGGAAAAAAGGAAAGTTTTCTGTGGCGCAGCCGGTGAGGGGAAGAGGGGTTGGTGGTTGGGAGACGAGGATAGTGGTGGGCAGACTTATACGGTCTGTGCCAGAGCCAGTGGTGGGAGGCAGGTCTGGTGGTTGGGAGGCGGGGAATAGTGCTAGGCAGACTTATACGGTCTGTGCCAGAGCCGGTGGTGGGAGGCGGGGCTGGTGGTTGGGAGGAGGGGATAGTGCTGGGCAGACTTATACGGTCTGTGCCCTGAAAAAGACAGGCACAAATCAAGGTAAGGTATACACATATGAATTTATCTTGTTGGGCAGACTGGATGGACCTTGCAGGTCTTTTTCTGCCGTCATCTACTATGTTACTATGTCCTAAAGGATAATAGAGCTTCCTCTTCTCATAGCTACCAAGAAAGAGCATTCCACTGCTCTGGCACCATCACCAAGAATGCCTTACAGTATCAGCTTGCTTGTTTCATCATACTCACAGCTGGAACAAATAGACTGCCCTGAAAGGACTTCAAACATCACTCTGGTACATTATGGGCGAAAAGGGCCCTATGAGTTATAACTAACAATTTAAATTCAATTCGCTCCTTTAGAAGCTGCCAATAAAGCTTGACCACTATCCCTGCTCTAAATCCCAGTCAGGAACAGAGGTACCATATTTTGTTTCATCTGTATATTCCATCACATTTTTTTTTTTTGCAGACAAACATATGGGGAATTGCAGCAGTCTAAAGTACTAACCACCATTAACTGCACCACCACACAAAGGGTTGTTTCCTCGAGGAACTTCCAGAATTGTTTTACTAATCATTGTTTAAAACATGCATACTGAATAACATAGTCAATTTGCTCTTCTCTCTACCCCTTTCCCAATACTACCCTAAGATCTGCATAAATCTTTTCAGCAAGAAAACATCACCAATCATAGGTTTAATATCAAGGTCCTCCCACCATTAACGCATGATAAACAAGCGTTAAGATGCCTAAGGCCAAGGATAAATTTCTACCCCCAGAATCAGTAAATGGATACCATCCATATAACTGAAAAATGAAACATCAAATGCACACACCAACTGCCCCAGTGGTTGCAGGAAAATATTAAAAACTAATATGGATTATGGCAAATAAAATAAAGTCCCTGTGGAGCACCCCAGACTACAGATTTTTCCACTGACCACTAAACAAAACACAAAATCTTTTCTCTCTTAAAAGGTATTAATCCAGTCCAGCCTGGCACATCTCACACTCAAAAGCATTGAACCCACTCAAATGCTGATGAAAGTTCTAGGGAGATAAATAACAGTGACTTGATACTTCCTCTTGCTATGCAACGTTAGAAAGAAATGTCTATGAAGTTGAGGAGATCATATCCCTGATGCAGAATGGTTCAAAACATGACATCATGTTGGATAGTTGACCTGCACTAACCTATTTTGAAGAAGTTAATTTTCACATAATATTTTTGAATTGAGCTTAAGATAGTATTTCATACGTCCTATCCTTTTGGAAAAAAATTTTGGAAGCTTATAATCAAAATTGATTATGATGGATTTTGCACTTATTTATAAAAATAAGAAAATATACACAACAGATAACGGCTGATGACAAGTTACTGGTGATAACACTTACAAAAGGCTTTTTAAGGGTTTCCCTACCTGATGGTTCTTTTACATATTTGGCAATGAGTCATTTTTGAGAGGTGGTGCTTTGATTTTCCATGATTGAATTGTTTGAATAAATCTTGTTGATTTATTTTGCAAGGGCAACATAGGTGCCTATGTGGCTTTCTACAACAGGATCCCAGAACCAGCCTCAATAATATGCAAATGCCCATACAAAAAAACCTATTTCGAAGGTATACATTTGTAAATACACACATACATCAAAACTCTGCCTCACACAGCCCAAACTATGCTCCTGGAAGTACCAATATGTAGACTGCAATACGTATGATCATATGTATTCACGCAACTGTATAGACAACTTTCCCTATATGTAGAGTTACCACTGATGGCTCCAGGTTATGTGGGACAAATTGAGCCAGTCCGGGTTTTACTTTCTTTGAAAGCAATGGAAGTAAAATCTGGACTGCCTCAATCTGTCCTCCATGACCTACAGCCATCTAGTAACCTTACCTATATGTAAAGCAGGCTTCATACAGTGAAAAGCTTTTGAAAAGTACTCTATATTATAGCTGAAAAGACGTGTAGCCCAGAAGGGACCATTTTTACAGCAACTGGGTGGTTCAGAAGTTTTCCGCCCCTCCTCCCTGCTTCCTTCGACCTCACCCATTCATCAGAGGAAGCAGCAGATACCCTGCCTCCTGTCTTAAGGATTTATCTAGCCTCCGACTGCTCTGTCATCCTCTTTTGTTATTGTGTTTGTTTCAGAATTCATAATTATGTGAAGATCTAATAACAGTGCAATTAAACATCTCTAATTGCATGTTCTCGTTAGTCATTCTGTGCACAATTGATTTATGTGTCACTGATTTACAGAGGATCCAAAGGAACTTTCAAATGTCATTAAGTTTCAAGCATCACAAATAATCTATTGTAATCTTCATTCTGATGTTTAACTCATCGCCTATTCTGGTTCCATTTCTCTCTCTCTACCTTTCACTACTCAATATCACCAGCATTTCACAAGTACAACAGTCTCTCTCATGTAAGGTTGTTGCCCACTGGTTCCATGTCATAAGAAGCAGGCTATTCCAGTTCTAGTTTTTCCGTATGGCAGGGCTTCACAAACCTGCCCTGGTGAGCACACAGTCTGTTGGGTTTTCATGATATGCAGTAAATATGCATGAGACGATCTTGCATACCTCTGAGATCCAGTTGGATCATGTAGACAGGGTACTCTGCTGTACTGCATATATGAACTCATAGCTCTGCTGTTCCCATTGATTTCCTTAACAAACTCAAACCTACATATCATATCTATGCATCATTGCATTCTAAAAATTGGACAGGATTAGTCAGTCTCTTGATACAGACCAGCTGTTCTCAACCCAATCGAGATACTCCTAACCAGTCGGGTTTTCAGGATAACCACAATGAAAATGCACTATCTGGATGGTATTGGAACGGAGCCAGGTTAGCCATGAATTTCGATCCACTAACCAGGTACAGAACCTGCATTCGGAGGGAAACTCCCACTGAATGCAGGTCATCTCTCGCACTCCCACTGAGCAGCTTCTTCCTCTAGTGGTAGCAGGAGATGCATTAATAAGACGTCATCTCCTGCTGCTGCAGGACCAGTCTCGCAAAAAGAGCTGCAAAATTCACAGCTCTTATTGCAAGACTGGGTCCATGGCAGCAGGAGACAACATTTTCCTGCTGCCGAGGATGAAGCAGCTTCTTCACTGCCATCTGAGATCTGGGGGTGGCGCAAAGAGGTAAAGTGAAAGGGTATTGGGAGTGTGGTTGGGCAGAGCTGGGGGAGTGGTTAAAATCTCCCTCTCGGTGATCCAGCCCCTTTGGCAGCTCTGCAGGTAACTGTCCTGATAACATTAGAATAGCAAACAGACTGTCCTGGTTAGCTCTCTGAATAGTGGTGCCAGTCACTCCACTATCCACATATTCCACGCTGGCCCTGGTTACCAGAACTGAATATCTGAATCATTTTCGCCTTCATGGATGGAATTTTTAAAAAACGCAGACCATGGCAGGTGAATACTGACCCATTAGAGTGTGCTTGAACTTCGCTTTCCATCCTCCGTTTTGTGTCTGTTAATTATTGTTATGACTCAATCCATGATTTCTGCTCAAAATGGAAAAAAAGGACTAGTACAAATGGAAGGGATATCAGGCTCTAGGACAGCTTCGGGTATTATGAAAATTCTTAACAGAGTGGCCCAGAGATCTGAGGAGTAGCCCAGGGTCAAATCTCATTTTAGCTCTTTTTATTATTATTATTATTATTAATTGTGATCCCTCCAGAGACAGAAAAATACCTACTGTAACTGAATATATAAGACACCCACAAGCCTGAAGATTTAGGTACAGAGGTATTTTTCTGTTCTTGGAGGACTCACAATTAAAAAAAAAATCATAAACAGCGGAAGTGGGATTTGAATCTGTGAACCTGATTCTCAACCTACTGCGCTAGCTATAAGGCTATCTGCTCCACATGGACATCTGTGAGGCCATTTTATAAGATGGAGGTTCCTATGCTGCCACACAGACATCCATGTCCCTCATTTTGCCCCATTCATAATTTGGATGTTTTTTTGTAAAATGGATGTTGATGCTGGACAGTTACAGCACATGGACATCAGTCCCACATGTATATTAGAAAGGCTGTATTCTTGTTCTAAAAAACATGTAAGATGGACATCCTTTTGTGATGTTCTGACTTGGATGTCCATATTCTGAGTTGGACAACCTTTCTAAAATGCTGCTCCACATGGTATAAATACTGTTAGCAATATTTCTGGTTAACCTCCTAATTTCAACATTAACATGTCTTCCCCTCCCCCATTGGCGTAGTTTGGGGGGCAAGGGGGGCAATGCCCCCCCCCAAACAAGCTGCCACCCCATTTTTCTGCCTAGCATCCTCCTGAGTGATGCAGCTGTAGCAGCAGCAGCAGCATCTCTCTTTCTCTCCTTCCGCCGCCACCACAGCACTGGAGTCTTCCAGTTGTTTCTCTCTTTCCAGCTCCGTGAGACCCAGTATTGCCCCGCCCCGTCCTCCAATCCCACAAGCCGCCGGCAGCCTCAGTGAAAAAGCAGTACGCATATTGTTTTAGACCTGCCCCCGAAGCCTCTCTTTCTCTTTCAACTTCCTGTTCCCGCATAGGTGGGAAGCTGTAGGAGAGAGAAGGGCTTCCAGGGCAGGTCTAAAGCAGTGTGCATACTGCTTTCTCGATGAGGCTGTCGGTGGCTCGGGGGATTGTAAGACTGGGGTGGGGGCGATAGGGGGCACCATGGGGCTGGAAGGAGAGAAAGAACTGGAAGACTCCAGTGTTGTGGTGGTGGTGGCGGCAGCAGCGGAGGGGGGGTGCTGGAAGGAGAACAAGAGAGACAGAGGCGGGCCAGGCCGGCTTAGGGTAAAAAAAGAATGAGACCACTGGGGGGGGGGGGGAGTAAGAGACAGAGATGGAAAGGAAACAGAAGATGGATGGGTAAAGCAGGGGTAGGCAACTCCGGTCCTCCAGAGCCACAGGCAGGTCAGGTTTTCAGGATAGCCAAAATGAATATGCAGGAGATAGATTTGCATACCATGGAGGCAGTGCTTGCAAATCTATCTCCTGCATATTCATTGTGGATATCCTGAAAACCTGACCTGCCTGCGGCTCTTAAGGACCGGAGTTGCCTACCCCTGGTCTAGAGGGTGTGGGTGGGGGGTGACAGGGAGGGAGCAGAAGATGGATGCGACTAGGGGTGTGAGGGGAAGGGGAACAGAGCAGAAGATGGATGGGACTTGGTGACTGAATGGAAAAGAAAGACTACAATAGGAGAGACAAGAAATGGAAAAGCCAACCTGGAAAAGAATTTAGAAGACTGGCACATGGAAAGTGGAAGAGAGCGGAACCAGCCCAATCAGAAAAATAAAGCGCTGAGACAACAAAGATAGAAAAGAAAAAAATATATTTTTATTTAATATTTTTTTAAAGATTGAGATGTGCCTGCTTTGTGAATGTACATTTATTTATTTATTTATTTTTGTATTTTGCAGAGTACAGGAGAAAAAACATTCTATTTCTCTTACCAGTACACACACATACGCTGGCTTTATATTCAGTATTTTAGGCTTGTGTGTGTTTTCAATAACTATAATATGTATAAGATTATGTATGCAAACAAATATGCTAATGTGCCATGCCCCACCCTTTGCCTCCCAAATTAAACTGTCAAACTACGCCCATGCCCCTCGAGATGCACAGAACCCTCACCTGTAGCATAGAATAAAGTGATAAATGAGACACAGACTTGATCTTCATCTGTCTTTTGCCATTTGTGGAACACAAATCACAGAAGTCTAAACCAGCTAATCCCTCTACACCCCCTCAGATTTGGCATTAAAGCTCCTCTGTTGTGCTCAGCCTTAAAGTCTTCTGCATAATTCTCCACATCGGCATAGGTTAGCTAAGAACTTCATTACCATTGATTTTAATATGCCATGCACTTCTGTCTAGCACACGGGTTCTCAACCCAGTCCTTGGGACACAACAGACCAGTCTGGTTTTCATGGCATCCACAATGCATATGCATGTGATAAATTTGCATGCACTGCAAATTGTGGACATCATGAAAACCTGACTGGCTAGGTATGTCTGAAGGACTGAGGGCTAGATGCACTAAAGTCCTCGGAAGAGCCGTTCCCTTACCAATTCCATAGCGAATCGGTAGGGAATAGCCATGCATCAAGGAAATGGAATGCAAATGAGCTGCTCGTTGTAGCTCACTTGCATTCTCTATTTCCTCGGAAAACAGTCGGCCAGTCAGCCAGTCGGCCAGTCGAGCATGCGCAGAGCAGCCAAGCGTTTTGCTGGCTGCTCTGCTCATGCCAAAGACGTCCAAAAAGGACGTCCCTGACGAGCACTTGTTAGAGCCGCGGGCCGGAGCGCAAGCTGCAGCCGCCGGTGCAGCAGGTGATCCCTGCCACCCCACTCTCGGAAGAAGGGGGTGGATTGCGGCTGACCGTGCAGACCCTCCTCTCTGGGAACGCAAGGCTCTGGGGGCGATGGGGGGTGAGAGTTGCACCAAAATACCACCGCCAGCATCGGGACGTGCGAGGACGCCTAACATGGACGTCCTTCACTGAAACATAAAAAAAGGACAGCCCGGACGAGCAATGGACGTTTTTCCCAGATTTTTTTGTGATGGGTGTTCTTCTGCGAGGACGTCCAAATAAAAAAACTATTTGGACGTCCTTTTCGATTATGCCCCCCCTCCAGGTCTCTCTCCGCCAATCACAGGGCGTTTAGCTGACAGCTAAGCGCGCTGTGATTGGCGGAGAGAGACCTGGAGGGGGGCATAATTGAAAGGGACGTCTAAATAGTTTTTTTATTTGGACGTCCTCACAAAAGAACACCCATCACAAAAAATCTGGGGAAAAACGTCCAATTGCTCGTCAGGGCCGTCCTTTTTTTAATGTTTCAATGAAGGACGTCCATGTTAGGCGCCTTAGAAGGACGACCCTGATGAGCACTTGGACGTTTTTTTTCTTGTTACATTTATAGAAAGTTTTAGAGGCTGCGCAGCCCCAACGTGAGGTACAGACCTCCTGTTAGTTTTTCCATGGTTAGGCAATCAGAAAACGGTAGTGCATCTCATTACAATACAATTTATACACATTGGGGTACTAATTTGTTCATCTGCATTCCGTTTTCATTAGCTGCTACTATGATCGGAAAATGGCTCAGAGAAGCATTTCATGCATGCCACGGTTTACTACTTGCTCGTTAATGGCTCATTAAGTTTAGTGCATCTGGCCCTGAGTTGAGAACCCCTGGTCTAGAACAAGGCAAGCTTCTGTGCAAACCCCTTTTCTGCATGTTACACTCAGATAATTGTGCTCTAAAGCGTGCTAACCCCATACAAAGCCTCAGCACACCTTACTGCATCAGTCCCTCTGGCATTTTTTCAACAGCCACCTCTTGAACAGGGTTTCACAGGCTTCAGAGAAGAGCACTGGCTTTATTCCCTCCATCTCTCAGTCTCTGGCAGTGCAGTACAGCCTTCCTCCATTCCTGGCATTGACAGATGCTTTATCTGAGGTGTAGAGAACACAATGTGGGGCAGGAGAATGGCAGTTATTTTGTTCACACCACAAACAGCTGCTCGGTTTAAGTCAGCAGCTTTTCTCTCACATACTGCCTGCATCATGTTACCTTTGGTCCTAACCTGAGGCAACCATTCTCTAATGAGCTCCTGGATGGCATATGTACTGAAATCAAAACTGGCTCAGAACTGAAAGAATCTCAGCCCTGTGGCAGAGTCACACCATAAGTGGCCTGCTGTGAGCTGACATCTCTCTAGGGATTACTAACAGGGAACAAAGCCAAGAATTCCCAGTATAAATTGATCTCATGCAAACCGTACCAGTAAACAGGAAGCAAAGGGCTAGATTTACCACAATGTGCTAACCACATTAGTGAGCATCATTAGTAAATAGATCCCAGTACAGAAAATGGGACCTGAACTAAGTAACAGGCACTAATTTAATTATAGGTGGCGCAAACTAATTCAGTGGCATCTTCAGGTGAGTCCTTTTGTTCAGGTGTGCTAGATACTTCCCTATCTCCAGAGGACTTACAACCTAAGTGGTGATATTAACCCCGTAACTGTCAATAGTTTTAAAGCCACTGAGAGACAAGTGCCAAATTAATCCTGGATATTCAATGCTAGATTCTGGCATTGAATACTTGAGTAAAGCAGTCACTGGCAGTTAGTACAGCGGATTGCGGACAAGGAGAACTGGGTTTGATTCCCGCTGCTCTCTGATGGTCAGCAAAGAGGGAAGGGCTAGAAACTTGGACGGGTCACAGGCAAGGAAAGGTTTCAGGGATATGAAAAAGAGGAAGTCTGAAAGGCAGGTCAAGGGGGGTGGCCACACGGAACATAAAGATGGGCGTTTGTGAGAGTGCAATCGCCATTTCTGCCTGCTGCTCAACGGCACACCCACCCCACCTGCCCAGGCTTAGGAGAGGTAGGGGTCACATCACAGCATTCAGCGGTGGGTCCTAGCCTGATACAGCAGACAGCAGTATGTTTAGACGAAATCAAACTTTAACAATGGTTCAAAAGTCAAGGGGTTTTGTCACATGCTAGTAGTAACATGGATGCGGTCAAAGATCAGAAGCAGTCCCTCTCTTCTATGAAGGGGGCCAGTGCCACAATAACAGAAGGACGGTGGTGCCTACCCCAGATTTGGATAGAATGGGGGAGGGGCTGAAGGCAGCAAGAAAAGAGTCAACGGTTAAAGGAGGGGAATGTGATTTACGGCAACCCCTGGCGAAAGAAGTGATGGTAGTGCCTCAGCATTTCTATGGTATATGCACAGATGAGGCAAACAATGGGCCTGGTGCGAAAGGCAGAAATAGTGGAGCAGTGTGACTCAAAAGACTAGACACCTTGCCCTGAAATGCTCTAGACAGAAGATCAACAAGGCTTCATGTATTTAATTGCCTGATAATGTAAGTTGCATGCATGATTGTAATTACACCATACTGTAAATCCGTTTAACATATGTAAGTGGTATAACAATTCCACTTTTTCTTCTCGGATGAACTGTCAAGTATTGATATTTTGGAGGGTAGTATGTGTGACGAAAGGAAGAGTGCCAAGGTGCCACCTGCCCTGCTTGTGCCAGCACACTAGCTAACTAGCACTTCTACACCCATCCTCTGCTCCTGACATGCCCCCTCCCAAAAAAAAAAACAATTACCATGGGCTTAGTGCACACAGATGACAAAACTAATGCAGAATGTTTTAGCACTTCCCATGTCAGGTCTAATGCGGCTCAGTAAGAGAGCCCCAAAATTAGTAAAGAAAAGGGAAGGGGGATGGGACTTGACCCCTCAGCTATACGGTAAGCTGAATTGTAGAAAAGCATTAGTATCGTAGCAATGTTATTTGAATGTTTTAATTGTGTGCCTATTAGATATTCCATCACTATTATGCTGACATCGTATTATATCTCTGTTATTTGAATTTCAGTGCTGCTAAATGTGTATATTTTTGATCCTCTTTCATGGTAGTCCTATTATTAAGTCTCAATTTGCTGTTCAAGTTTATTTCATTTATTGTATTAATGTTTATACTTGGTCATTTTATTATTGCTATGCTGTTAACAATACTGTAAGTTTTATGTTAAACTGTACCTGCCATACACTGCCTTGGGTGAATCTCTTCATAAAAGTGGTTAATAAATCCCAATAAATAAATACAATATACTGCCTTTCTATGGTTACAATCAAAGTGGTTTACATATTATATACAGGTACTTATTTTGTACCTGGGGCAAAGGACGGTTAAGTGACTTGCCCAGAGTCACAAGGAGCTGCAATGGGCCCAGACTATGTTATTCACTGGGAAGCAGACTGAAAATCCTTGGGTAGTTCTTTGCTCTGCTCTGACTCCACCGACACTAACTAGCTAGTGCCCTGGCAGTCACACCACATATTTGGAAGCTTTCTGGTTAAATTTATTTATTTAAAAATTTTCCATTCCACACAATCTTACAACTCTCAGTGGATCACAGCATAACATACATAATTTTAAAAGACACACACACACGCATGCAATAAAAGATTCTTGACTAAAAAAACAAATCCATCACTAAAACTATAAGGAGCTTAAACACCCAGCTTTAAACCACTGCAAAAGCTTCGGCAAAAAGAAAAGCCTTCAAATGTTTACAGAACTGAAGAAGTAAAGCTATACCTCTTAAATTAAAGGGCAACAAATTCCACTGCCTTGCACCCTCAATATAAAAAATAGTTGAACGGTATTCAGTTAGCCTAATATGATTTAAAAAAAAAAGGAATATCAAGCAAAAGTTTGAAATTGTTCAAAGAAAAGCTACAAAAATGGAATGGGATTTGCATTGCAAGATGTATGAGGAGAGATTTGCTGACCTGAACATGTATACCCTGGAGGAAAGGAGAAACAGGGGTGATATGATACAGACATTCAAATATTAGAAAGGTAATTCACAAACAAAGCTTTTCCAGAGATGGGAAGGTGGTAGAACTAAAGGACATGAATTGAGGTTGAAGGGGGGCCGAGTCAGGAATAATGTCAGGAAGTATTTTTTCACCAAGAGGGTGCTAGATACCTGAAATGCTCTCCGGCAGAAGTGATGCAGATGCAAACAGTAACGGAATTCAAAAATGCGTGGGATAAACACAAAGGAATCCTGTTTAGAAGGAATGGATCCAAAGAAGGTTAACAAAGATTAGGTGGCCATACCGGTAATTGGGAAGCAAAGCCAGTGCTGGGCAGACTTCTACAGTCTTCTACAGTCTGTGCCCTGATCATGGCTGCAGGGCCGGTCTTAGCAAGTGCGGGGCCCTGTGCAGACCAATTTGATGGGGCCCCACCCCAGCTCCGCCCCCACCCTAGCTCCAGGGCCGGCCATCCCCTCCAAGCTCCAGGACCATCCTCCCTCCTTCCCAGCTCCAAGTCCTGCCTCCTTCCCTCCCTGCCAGCTCCAAGGCCTCCCTCCCAGCTCCAAGGCCTCCCTCCGACCCTCCCTCCCTGCCAGCTCCAAGGCCTGCCTCCCTCCCTACCAGTTCCAAGGCCTCCCTCCCAGCTCCAAGGCTTCCCTCCGACCCTCCCTCCCTGCCAGCTCCAAGGCCTCCCTCCCCCCTGCCAGCTTCAAGGCCTCCCTGCCAGCTCCAAGGCCTCCCTCCAACCCTCCCTCCCTGCCAGCTCCAAGGCCTCCCTGCCAGCTCCAAGGCCTCCCTCCAACCCTCCCTCCCTGCCAGCTCCAAGGCCTCCCTGCCAGCTCCAAGGCCTCCCTCCAACCCTCCCTCCCTGCCAGCTCCAAGGCCTCCCTCCCTCCCTCCCTGCCAGCGCCAAGGCTCCCCACCTTCCGAGGCCTCCCTCCCTCTGAACTTTAAAAGTTACCTCATCGGGTTACAGGCAGTAGCAGGAGTGAAAAGCATGCGAGCTCAGCTACTCAGCGCTTCAGGAGCCTTCCTTTCCCCTCTCTCAGCTCTGGTCCCGCCCACGAGGGAGGGCGGGACCAGAGCTGAGAGAGGGGAAAGGAAAGCTCCTGAAGCGCCAAGCAGCTGAGCTCGCACGCTTTTCACTCCTGCCGCTGCCTGTAACCCGACGAGGTAACTTAAAATTCAGAGGGAGGAGGACTGGAACTCGGGCGGTTGGGGTGGGGCGGGGGCACGCCGCGCAGGACCTTGTAAAGTTGCCTCGCCTTAGGACCGGCCCTGCATGGCTGAGTAGACTTGGATGGGCTGGAGTGTAGCTTTTCAGGGACTTTGTAGAGGTGAGATAACAGGAAAATATCCCTACAACTTAGATGTTAACTTCAGAAATTTTAGTACAAGGACAGTGCTAGGCAGACTTCTACGGTCTATGCCCTGAAAATGGTGAGGACAAAACAAGATCAGGTATACATATGAAGTATCACATACCATATGTAATGAGTTTATGTAGTTGGGCAGACTAGATGGACCGTACAGATCTTTATCTACCGTCATCTACTATGTTACTATCAAGCTCATTTTCAAAAGACACAGACGTCCAAAAAGTGATATGTCAGCATTTGGACATTTATCTCACAGAAACGTCCAAATCAGTATTATCGAAACCTCTGTTTGGATGTCTTTCTATAAAGTCCGTCAGAAGGACGTTCAAATCTCCGTGCCAGGGGTGTGCTGAATGCGGGACTTGGGCATTCCTAAGATATGGATGTCTTTGAGCAATAATGGAACAAAACAAAGACGTCCAAGACTAAAACGTAGACGTTTTGAGTTAGACCTGTTTTTATAGCAAATAGCTGCAGTGGGAATTGAACCCACTTCCCCAAGATCAAAGTCTGCTGCACTGACCACTAGGCTACTCCTCTACTCCACACAAGAGGTGCCCCAAATGACCAGATGACCACTGGAGGGACTCGGGGATCACCTCCCCTTACTCTTCCAGTAGTCACTATCCTCCTCCCACCCCAAAAAAATGTGATTAAAAATATTACTTGCCAGCCTCAGATGTTATACTCGGGTCACTTAGAATAGCATGCAGGTCCCTGGAGTAGTCTAGTAGTGGTACAGTGCACTGCAGACAGGTGGATCCAGGCGTCTACCTCCCTCTACTTGTTACACTTGTGGAGGAAACTGTGAGCCCTACAAAACCCACATATTGGTGCTCCCTTCACCTGTAAGGTTATGGTAGTGGTGTACAGTTGGGGGTAGTGAGTTTTTTTTTTGGCGGGGGGAGGCTCAGCAGACCAGGTAAGACAGCAAAGGTGAGATGTTTACCTGGGAGCATTTTATAAAGTCCACTGCAGTGCCCCCAAGGAGGCCCTATTGCTTTCCTGGGATGTCACTTTTCCTCTAGTCTACCTGATGCCAAGCTTTCTATTTGTTTTATAACATCTGAGCCTTGTGTCTATTGTTTATGACTAGATGTGGGCTTTGAATTGATCTATAGATGAAAAGGAAGACTCATTACATATATCTAAATACCAGAGTGCTATTTTTCCATACTTCATAGCAAGAGTGTACATTCCCTAATTACCTGCCCCAATGCAACTGAAGCTTTTACCTCCTCAGTGCATGTAAATGGTTTCATCCCTGTGTGGATTCTCTGAAGCCATGTGAGGCTTTCTTTCCAACCAAAGCTTTTACCACACTCAGGACATGTAATTGGTTTCACTCCTACATATATATATATATTCTCTAGTGCATTGTGAGATTTACCTTCCGAGCAAAGCTTTTACCAGACTCTATACATGCAAATGGTTTCTCTCCCATGTGGATTTTCTGATACACTTTGAGATTTACACTACAACCAAAGCTTTTACCACACTTAGAACATGCGAATGGTTTCACTTTATTGTGAATTTGTTTTTGTGTATTTTGTAAGTTTTGCATTTAGATGTATTTCTTTGAAAATGGCCCCAAAAATAAAACATCCAAATCACAAAACAGTTTTCCAAACAGAGAGACTTTTTTTTGTAGAAAATGACTTTTCCTGTTCTGATTTTGGACGTTTTACAAAAAACATCCAAATTCAGACTTAGATATCATATCCAAAAATGCCCCTTGTGCATTTGACTTGCACAAAGTCACAAGGAGCAGAAGTGGGAATTGAACCCATGTTGCCAGGATCAAAGCCTGCTGCACTAACCATTAAGCCACTCCTCGTCTGTTTTGGACTTCTTGCATTTGGACATGTCTTGTTCTAAAATGGAACAAAAAAAGGGACGTCCAAATCACAGGACATCCATAGTATTTTCGAACACAAAAAATAGACGTCCATCTTTTTCGAAAATGACCTTCTTTCCTGTTCAGAATTTGGACGTCTTTGTAAAATGTCCAAATTCTGATTTAGACATTTCTTTCGAAAATGCCCCTCCACATAAGAATGCACAAGCAGGCTGACAGAACTTCAAGGAACTAGCCACAGAAACCGGCATATCGTTGCTTAAAGCCTTAAAAATTAGATACAAGATTTTAAACCTAATTCTCCATGGATGGGGTAAGCACAGCAACTCCTAAGTACTGGCATAATATGAGTTAAGCGAGAGGTATCTGTGAGCAAATGAGCAGCAGCGTTTTGAGCAATCTGGAAATGCTGCTGATTGTTTGCCCTAGGAGTGCTTAGTGAGATTAACAAGGTATATGAGTTCACACCCAGTTAAATCCCTTTTTAAGTATCAGGCTCTGTTTTGTGCCTGAGGGCAATGGAGGGCTAGATGATTTGCCCAAGGTCACAAGGAGCATCAGTGGGATTTGAACTGGACCTCCCTGATTCTCACTGTATCCCTCTAACCACTAGGCTACTCCTCCACTCATGCAGTAACCTTGTGTCACAGCTGTGCATTAAACCTAGACGCAGGGTTTCCTGACATAAGGGTAATGCAAAATGTTTGCTGCCCAAATGTAGTAAGCAAACTGTATGCTCAAGAAAAAATGTCCTAACATGGAAGAGTGTACCGGACATGTTTGCTCATGAGTCTGCGCTAGCGGCAGCCAGATCCAGCATACAGGAAAAGTGAATCGATGCCCAGAGTTGCATGTGTGTGTCCATGCGTGTGCAACACTTATTTATGCACAGGGTGATATTCCATCATGCGCACACCACGCTCAGGTGATGATGCACAATTGTTACAAATACCTCAGTTTGTTGTACCAGCACACCTCCCGCTGCTCCAACAAAGCCAGAAAAGGTTGTGGGTACCGTATGGAAGCAGAATTAATTCTCACTAGCACTGGCCGCAGAAGAACAAGTGAATCCTTTTATTTCTCCTCAGACCCTACATTCTGATCCCAGCATTAGAAAGCAATGAACTAAGCCATCTGGTCTTCTGTATACGTCTCTGCAACTGCGCTGAATAGCCAATACCTTCATTATCGTGGGATTTAAATAAACTGTGTGCTAATGTCTACCAGAGGCTTTGAACAGTTAGCTCATATGCAAATTCCTAGAGTTAATGTGTAAGGAGTAACACAGCCCGTTAATGTGTGAGCAGTAACGTGGTAATGCCCTTTAGTAGATCTAGCTCACAATGTAGTCAGAACCAACATGAGATCATGGGGTAAAGTAGCATGGAATCTTGTTTCCTTTTGCCAACATATTCTCTCTAGTCCAGGGGGGGGGGGGGGGCTGATGCATCATGCCAGCCAGCTGCCAGACCAAAGGGAAAGGGGGTGGAGAGAGGAGGATGTGAGGTGCCAAATCTAAGGGGAAGAGGGAGGAAGAAAAGCAATGGCAGGGAATGGGAAAAGGGGGGGTGGAGAAAGGAGTGAGAGTGATGGAAGCAAGAAGGGGAGGGAAGAGAAAGGTGGGATGCATGAGGTAGAGAAGAGATGCATGAGGACGCTGGAGGAGAGAGAGAGAAAGTGTAAAAGTGCAGGGGAGAGCCAGGGACATGCAAAAGAGCAGGGGAGAGTCAGAGAGAGATGGGGAGAGAAAGAGGGGACATGGAAGAGAGCATGGGAGAGCCAGAGAGAAGATGCTGGATGGAAGAGGAGAGAGAGAGAGAGAGATTAGTGGAAAGATGGGGAGAGAAGAGGGGGACATGGGCAGGAGAGAGAGAGAGAGAAGCTGCTGGGGAGAAACTGGGGGAGACTCTAGCTGTCAGACAGAGAAATGCTGAATGAAAGGAGGGAGAAAGAGGGAAAATGCTGGGAGGAGGGGGCAGAAAGAGGGAAGACACTGGACGTAAGGGTAGGGAGGGAAAGAGGAAAGACACTGGAAGGATGGGGATAGAGAGGACATGCTGAATGGAAAAGGGTCGAGAGAGAGAACTGTTTAGAAGTAAGGGGAGATAGAGGGAGACAATGGATGGAAGGAGAGGGAGACAATAGACGGAAGGATTGGGAGAGGGTAATGGGTAGAAGGATGGAGAGAGAAAGAGGGATGACACTGGATTGAAGGGTAGAAGAGAAAGACATGGATGGATGGAGGGGAGGGAAGAGAGGAGAAATGTTGGACAAGGATGGAGGGAAGGAAAGACAAAGGAAGGAGATGCACATGGATGGAGTGGAAGGGAGAGAGGAGAAATGCTGGACATGGATGGAGGGGAGGGAAGACAGAGGAAGTTTTTTTTTTTTTACATTTGTACCCCACGCTTTCCCACTCATGGCAGGCTCAATGCGGCTTACATGGAGCAATGGAGAGTTAAGTGACTTGCCCAGAGTCACAAGGAGCTGCCTGTACCGGGAATCGAACTCAGTTCCTCAGTTCCCCAGGACCAAAGTCCACCACCCTAACCACTAGGCCACTCCTCCTTCCATGCACATGGATGGAGGGGAGAGGAGGGGAGGGGAGACAGGCTGGATATGCACAAGTTTGTGTATAGTGTTTTGCAGTGGAGAGATTGTGTATTGGCATTACTGAGGTGGCACCAAAACATCAGAAAGGGGTTTAGAGCCTAAATCATGACACACTACCTCTTGAATGATCTACATATAGTTGTTAATATAGGAGCTCATTGTGAACACTATCCACCCTAAAAGGTGGTTTTGTGGCTCTACATGAGAATTGTGATATTATGATCCTTGTTTCATATTGTTGACGGTCTGCATTTTCCATATGGGCGGTATATTGGTGTATTAGGGTCTGGCTAGTGTTATGGTACAGTAAGGTTCTGAGTGTGTTTTTGCACAAATTTGTGCATAGTGTTTTGCAGCTGAGCGATTGTGGTTAGTATATGCTTAGAGCAACCACTTTATTCTTTGACATACGATACATATCTAATATCTAAATTTAATAAAAGGTATTGTGACTATTTTATTTTTACTTATTTTTTTTCTGTGTTAATTGTGGCTATAAGCTCCGCCCCTGGCTCCACCCCTAACCCCACCCCCTTTAGCCTCCCCAAACAGTTGGGCCACCGACCGCCTATGACAGGAACTGAAAGCTGACAAGCAGCCACTGAAACAGGGTACAAACACTGACAGAAGCTAGACCAGGAATACAGACCAGAAACAAGACTAGGAAATAAGCAATAAACCTAAGCAAAACTACACACAGACTAACTAGAACTGGACAAGAAACTCAAACAAGAAACCAGACTAGGCAGAAGTGCAACAAAGCACCAACAAACCCGAGACCTTAGACGATGCAAAGGCAAAACAGAAGTTTCCAGGTGATTAATAAAGCCCATCAGCTGCTGAAGTTCAGCTGCAGGAATCACAAGGCAGCTACGGGTGCTGTTCAGGCACAAACAAGAGAAGCAAGTCTGGCAGCCCGGAAGATCCGGACCGGACTGTGCTAAAGTCCGGAATGGGTGACAGTTAATAGCAGCCACCGGTTCTGGCCACCAGAGTGCGAGGTGAGCACAGACAAGGAAACAGTCACCATCGTGACAGGCACATGTTGTGGACATATGCAGATCCATTTTTCAGTGCACCTGAAAAAAAGGTCCTTTTTAAAATTTTGACGAAAATGGACATGTGGCAAGATTAAAAATTGGCGCGCATCCATTTTGGGTCTGAGACCTTACCGCCAGCCACTGACTTAAATGTAAGGTCTCTCATGTTAACCATGTGGTAATCACCTACAAGCGTCAAGTCAGAGTTACTGCCTGATTTTTGCCATGCGCCAGAAAATAAAATATATAGCCAAGCAGTAACTCCAAATTGACGCATGTTGGACACGTGTAGGTGCCTACATGGCTTAGTAAAGGGCCCCTTAATCACTTGATATATTAAAAGGATAGGGTTAGTAATTTAGTTGAACCTTAGAAGAACCGATGACGAGGTGGGTGCCTAAATCCTTGTAGTAAAAAATAAAGATTACACAAGGTGCACCGCTGAGGTTTTCGGGTTCTGGTAGAATTCACCAGTGGGAGCATTGAGAATTAATGAAAAACAAGTGTCATCTCAATGATGGCAAAACAAAGCTCATTCATCATGCACAAACTGGGTTCATAAAGCTATTCAAAGACTGCTTTGTTGACTGAGTAACGTTTCTGTGGGACATGGCAACTATGGTAGGAAGAGTGGGTGACCTGTGCTTCAGAAGAGGGTAGAGCTGGGGTAGAAAGATCCAAGCACGCACCTCACAAACCATCAAGTTCAGAGCAATGTGTAGCATGATTTTAGGTTTGTTTTATGTTTGTACAAGATCTATGATTTCTTAATTATGTTGTGTTGTAACCATGATACCACTACACTTTGGGACTTCTTCCACTGGTCTGGAAATGTTTACCACAGCACACTGCTTGCTGCTAAATAGTTTACTAGAAGAGATCATGAAAACCTTCCTTCTGGAGAGAAATTATTGATCTGTATTCAGTAATTGAACATGGCTCTAATACAGATTCTGGTGCAGTGAGGTATATGTTTGCAGGGACGTTTCTGGTGCTTTCATGTTTAAGCCAGTTTTCTCTGGAAGTACAGCATTCATGATCATTATTCCAATAAATACTCAGCTGACAGATTCCTCCATTCCTTTTTCTTTATCCCATCTAAAAACAACAAAGTACCTGTCACAACTGGCTGCAACTCCACAATGCACAGGACTCAGACAAGAAGATGAGACCTACACTGTAGAGAAAGATGAAAGAGGCTGTAGCAGCAGACAGGGACCATAAGGTCCCTGACATCTCTGCACAATTTCATATCAGACACCCTACTGATCCCTGGCTTTCCCTTCAGTTCTAACATGCACCTAATGCAGCTTAAAACGGTGTACCACAGGATACGCTCAGCTGTCCTGTGGTAACTGCCAAATGTGCACGTATTAACCATGTGCTAAAAAGATATTTTTAGAGGGGGCATATCAGGGCACAGAGTAGAAGTTCCTGTGCTAAACAGTGTATCTGCATTAGCGTCTGCTAACTGGTTAGCGCAGGAATATCATTTCTATGTTTCTATCATCATATTGTTAATATGTTTCTAGAGGACATGAATTGAGGTTGAAGGGGGGGCAGACTCAGGAGTAATGTCAGGAAGTATTTTTTCACGGAAAGGGTGGTAGATATGTGGAATGCCCTCCCATGGGAGGTAGTGGAGATGAAAACGGTAATGGAATTCAAACATGCGTGGGATAAACACAAAGGAATCCTGTTTAGAAGGAATGGATCTATGGAATCTTAGCGGACATTAGGTGGCACACCGGTAATTGGGAAACAAAACCAGTGCTGGGCAGACTTCTACTGTCTACTCCCTGATCGTAACCGAACAGATATGGATGGGCTGGAGTGTAAATTTTAAGGGGCTTCGATGTTAGCTTCAGAACTTTTAGTAATAGAAGAGTGCTGGGCAGACTTCTACAGTCTGTGCCCTGAGAATGGCAAAGACAAATCAAACTCGGGTGTTCTATCGTCTTATCATCCCCCTTTGTTACATTCCATTGATAGATCCCCAAATGATACTCTGAATTGACTTTGTCTTCTCTAAACTCTTCACAATGTAACCCAAAAATTGTATTGTAACAAATTGTACTTCCATTAATCACAATGTACTGTAAGCTACACTGAGCCCGCAAATAGGTGGGAAAATGTGGGATACAAAAGCAATAAAATAAATAAATAAATAAATAAATATAAAGTATCACACACCATGTAAAATGAGTTTATCTTGTTGGGCAGACTGGATGGACCATTCAGGTCTTTATCTGTCGTCATTTACTATGCTAGTATGTTACTATGTGTGAGCTCCTACCACCTACAAAATGGGTGGGGAAAAGTGCTCATGCAGTAATTGTTTTTTAAATGGCTATGTGCTAATGGCAACATTAATGGCCATGAATACAAAAAAATAGAAAATCGGCCATTTTACGGCTGCGATAAAAATGGCCTTAACGCATAGGAAAAACTCACATAATAGTTTGCTAAGGCCACTTTTTACCACAGTTTAATGAAAGGAGTCATTTGATTTGATGAAGGAAATATAGCTTGGTCAAAACATGTGTTAATTTAGCCCAGTAAATATAATTTTATCTCTTCTTTTGACCTTAATTTCCATGCATTCAAATGGACTAACACAAAAACCATACTACTTCACTTCCTGACAAACAGGGATCCTCGGTGGTCCCCAACCAACGACTTTGGAAAGGGCACCCCATCACCTCAGATACTCCAGAGGCAGCTAGAAGCAGACCCCTTTCTTCTTTGTGCCCGCTTGCAGTTGCTTTAGCCAGGGTTTACCATGCTTATTTGTACAGTTATTATTATTATTTCTGCATTTGTACCTCACATTTTCCAACCTAATGGTAGGTTCAACGTGACTTACAGTTATCTAAAAGTAGATAGGATACGGTTATAAAGGTTCAACCAGTGGTTCCCAAACCTGGTCCTGGAGGCACCCCAGCCAGTCAGGTTTTCAGGATATCCACAATGAATATTCATGAGAGGAAATTTGCATGCATTGGAGGCATTGAATGCAAATCTTTCTCACGAATATTCATTGTGGGTATCCTGAAAACATGACTGGCTGGGGTGCCTTCAGGATAAGGTTTGGGAACCACTGAGGTATACATTTCTCTTAGAGTTTACATTCATCTTTAGGCAGACTGGTTACGTTTACAGTTGTGCATCTCAAAGCTTAATTTATATGGCATTAAGTGAATATTGCTAATAGGTTAATATCTTGCATCAGTTCAAGAAGATTTTTCTATTTATATTCAGGTTCTCCACATTTTTGTTTCCAATTTATGCCACTGGCAGTAGCAACTGTTTGCAAATATGCCATTCCAAATACTGCAGTATTTAAATACCAATATTCCAAAGTGGAGGAGTGGCCTAGTGGTTAGGGTGGTGGACTTTGGTCCTGAGGAACTGAGTTTGATTCCCGGCACAGGCAGCTCCTTGTGACTCTGGGCAAGTCACTTAACCCTCCATTGCCCCATGTAAGCCGCATTGAGCCTGCCATGAGTGGGAAAGCGCGGGGTACAAATATAACATAAATTTTAAAAAAAATGCTTTGCTTAATTAACCCAACTGTTATTCTGAAAAGGGAAGGAATTCAGGACAGTAATTCTGTTAAATCATGGTAGAATAGGTATTTTGTATGTAACCAATGCACTACCAAAATGTGACTGTTTCCTAACCATTACAAGTGGGACTCATCACACGTGATCCTGCCAGCTTACAGAGGCTGCAGAGCAGGAAACATTCCCAAAGTAAATTTAGCTCATTCACAATGAAAGAGCATTTCTTTCAAGCTCTAGGGATTTTAATTTCCTGCATAGCATCTTTAAATACATCTGTTCCCATTAGACTTGAACTGCGTGTGTAAAGCTATAAGGCACCAGTACAGCCCATTTAAGATTCAATTTTTGCCTGGAAAATACTGGTTTGGGTTGACAGTTTGTTAATTCTCACTTTAAACGTGGTCAACAGGAAGGGGAGCAATTGGGGCTCTGCTCTGAAAAGTTAGCTCTGCCATGACACCAACAGTTCTCTAAAACAGAACAGAGAGGGTTCAAAGTACAAAACAGAGTCCTAAATAAAGAAAACGCACCAAGAGCCTTCAGAAATGGGACACAGTTCCTTTAATTGTCAAAATCAATGTTCCAGTATAGACCCGACACGGGCCATGCTTCAGCGCACAGCACCTGCATCAGGGGTCTGTATTAAACACAAATAACTCAAATTAATACATAAAAAATAATTCATATTAATATTAAAATAAGTATAAAAGATATATATGATAATACTAAAATAAAATATAAAACAGACATACATCTAAGAACAAATGGGTGGACATACCAACAATATTTGATCAGAAAGAAAAGGGAACTAATAACATAGTTGTATTGAAAGCAAACATGAATTGTAAACAGGCAACCTATAAATAGTCACACTTAAAATACAGTGCAGGAAGGAGATGCTTTACAAAGATGCTTACAAAGAACAGAGAGAGGGGAGTGTGAGCTGTGTGCATGGGCAAATACAAAATATATATACTTATGAACGTAAAGAAACCTTGTGGACAGAGTGCAGTCAGAGAGTGCTGAGCAGAATGGATTATGCAGTGAGGTCTCTAGAAGAAGCCTGAAGTGAAACGGTCCCCGTCAGGACCAGCACTGCTTTCTTATTATGGTCAAAACTGGGAGAGAGTGTATTATCAAGTGCAAGAACTGTGCCTTTGATGGTGCATACTACAAGATTGGTGATATAAGAGAAGAGCTGGGGGGTTTTTTGTGAATTACTTGAAAGTTTGAGAGCACATCCAGTAGAAGGTATTTTTGGACACAATTTCATTTTAAAGAGGTTTTTGACCTATGATGTTTCAACTGTGGGCAAGAATGAACACTGAAAAAAGGTAGTTCATGATATCCATTAAGATGTTGTCACAGTTTTATGAGGTCTTTTCCTCCTTTACAATAGAATTTCTTTTAAGAATTTTATTATTCACTATGTTGATTTAGGATTATTTAACCTGTATTTTTGAGTGAATAAGATCCTGTTTCTGTGCTTTAACAATGCTGCCTTCTCTACATCCTCCAACCCAGCCCAGTCAAGGAGACAGTTGGGTCTCTACCCAAGTCTCCAGTGCAACAATGCACCACCTCAAGGCTGGGTCTGAGCATATTTCTTTATTTTTTAAGATGCACAGGAGTGTTCATGACAAAAAAAATTGCATTTATTTCTGTTCATATTCTATTTTTTTGTTTGTTTTTGTCATGATTGTGGCCGTGACCCCCCCCCCCCCCCCCCAGACTTACCTTATTTCTGGGGGTCAGCTTCTGTGCTGGCTTCTGTGTCTTCTGTCTGTCCCTTCTGAGCTAGCTCTGTCTCTGTGCTGGCTGCTCCCAGCATGACTCTGCTTCACTATACTTTCTGAGCTAGCTCTGTCTCTCTGTGCTGGCTGCTCCCAGCATGACTCTGCTTCACTATACTGCAGCTGTGTGGGTTTAGCCTCTCTGTGTTTCAGTATGCTGGCTGCCTGTGTCTGGTAGTTGTGACATCATCAGGCAGGGCCTTGATAAGGAAGTGATGTTCTTCCCTTCAGGGCCTTTGCAACGTTTGCGTTTGCTTTAGATAGGGGTGGTGCAGTGTGCACTTCTAACTTGTGTCTAGCTTCCCTGCTTGCATTGCTAAAGGTCCAGGTTAGTGTGGGTGCAGAGTGCACTTTTGTCTTGTGTTTAGCTTTCCTGCTTTTCCCTTGTGGCTCCCCTGCTTTCCCTTTTGGTGCTTAAGAGCACCTTTGGTAGTTTAGTGCGGTGGAGCACTGCTTTAGCTTGGTGCTTAGGAGCACCTGTGTTAGTTTATGTGTTTTGCTTCCCTGCTTTCTCCTTGTGGCTCCTCTGTTTCCCCTTGGTTAGTTTAGTGCTGTGGGGCACTGCTGTAGTTCAGTGCATAGGTGAACTGTGTTTAGGAGCACTTCTGTTAGTTTAGTGCTTAGGAATTCTCCTGTTAGTTTGGCACCTGTGTTAGTTTAGTGCTTAGGAATTCTCCTGTCAGTTTAGTGCCTGTTAGTTTAGTGCTTAGGAGCACTTCTGTTAGTTTAATGCTTTGGAGCACTGTGTATGGGAGCACTTCTGTTAGGTCAGTGCTTAGGAGCACTTCTGTTAGTTCAGTGTTTGGGAGCACTTCTGTGGTTAGGTGCTTAGGAGCACTTCAGTCTGGTTCGCTATAGGTATGCTTTTGAGTTGCTCGGTTTCCCTGCTTTTCCCTGTGTTATACTGTATGCGGTAAGTCCTGCCGGCCACTTGAACCCAGGGGCTCAACTCTTGGGGGACAGTGGCTAAGTGCAGGTGAAGCAGTGCGGACCAGTCCTGTGTACTCCAGTCCAGTGTGTTCCGGTCCAGGTCCAGTGTGTTCCTGTGCTAGTGTGCTAGCCCAGTGTTGGTTGGTGGGTTTTTGCCTGCTGCTGTTGCTCCTCTTCAGCAGCCCAAGGGCTCACGTTTGCTCCAGAGCCCGTCCCCGCGGGCTCTGAACCTGAGAACCTGACAGTTTTATGATTATTCTGTTTAAGTGTGCATTTTGTGAATGCACAATAAAGTTGTTTGGGGCAATTCTATAAATAAGAACATGAGTAGCCATACTGGATCAGACCAATGGTCCATCTAGCCAAGTATCCTGTTTTTCAAACAGTGGCCAAGCCAGGTACCAAAAACCTGGGTCTTAGCCAATATTCTATAACAGCAGTTATATGCCAAATCTCTTACAGAATGCTAGTGTAAATCTGCAGATAGACATCAAAATTCAGGTGTAACCTTTTATGCCAATGTCACACTTGAAGAATGCAAGGCTGCATAGAGAGAGGCATAACCAGCAGAAGAAAAGGAGGTGTTGATGTCCCTGTACAAGTCATTGGTGAGGCCCCACTTTGGGTATTGTGTTCAGTTTTGGAGGCCACATCTTTTCAAGGACATAAAAAGACTCGAGGCGGTTCAGAGGAAGGCGATGAAAATAGTACAGGGTTTGTGCCATAAGAAGTATGAGAAGAGACTTCCAGAGATGTAGGGGCAGTAGAACTAGAGGACAAGAATGGAGGTTTCAGGGAGGAAGACTTAGGGGTAATGTCAGGAAATACTTTTTCACAGAGAGAGTAGTGGATGCCTGGAACGCCCTTCCAGGAGAGGTGGCAGAGTCAAAAATGATGAGTGAATTCAAAAATGCATGGGATAGACACAGGGGATGCCTAAATAGAAAGAGGATGGAAACACAACATGGTGCTGAATTATCTTGGGCAAGTGTAGTGGGATCTGAGGCCAAAGCCAGACAGTCTTGTATGATCCGAGTCCCCCAAACGGCAAAAAGCTAAAGAAGATTTGCCAAATCTAGCATGAGGGAACTAAGGCTGATTTTGAACAGACTTCTATGGTCTGTGTCCTGCAAATGACAAAAGACAGGTGAAGCTTCGACAACTCCAGTGTGGTAGATCACCTTATTCTCATGTGTTGCATGTGAGGGTGCTGTGTAGCTCAAGAGGGAGGGGACTGGAAAGTTGAATCTGTCAGCAATAATTGGGGATTATAAATGGATATAACCAAGACTCCATCATGTTTGGCTGCCTATATGGTTGGCATTGTAGAGACTTGACAGTCAGTATTTAAGCATGGGTGGCTGGGGCCCATACAGAGTGGTGGGCATGACTCTCGATGCTGCTAAGCAGACTGGATGGGTCTTTATATGCCGTCATTTTCTGTGTTAATGTATGTGGGTGTAAATGGTGGGGGCTAAGTGTGACAGCTGGCCACATAAATGCATCTGTTCTATAAAATATGTATAAAGAATAGTTGAATGCCCCTGACGTGCCCATATCTTGTCCCCAGGTTATCATCCATTTGCACGTTAGAGAGATTAAGTTGCACGGATTTTAGAATGGGGCCCAAGTCTGTTATGTGCACAACTGTAAATTAGTGCTTGTTAACAACAGTTATTTGCCAATTAATTAATTGTAGCTGGTCCTAGTCTATAACAGCACGCCCAACTTTGTGCCTAAATCTGGCTGCCATTTATAGAATTTGGGGGTTAGTATGCATTAAGGCTTCTATTTACTAATGCTTCATGCAAGATAACACCACTATCACGTTATCTGATGCAAAGCCCACCACATAAAATGGGAGTGGAGGAGGGGCCTAAAGGTTAGAAGCCCTCTTCAAATCCTACTGCTGCTCTTTGTGATGTTGGGCAAGTCACTTAACCCTCCATTGCTCCAGGTACAAGATTAGATTGCGAGCCCTCCAAGGACAGGGAAATACAGAGTGTACTCGAATGTAACTCACCTTAAGCTACTACTAAAAATGGTCTGAGCTAAATCTCAACAATAACACCTTACACATACTAAGGGACCCTTTCACAGCTTAACACAGGACTATACAGTGTGGTAGCTGCAGACTGAACATAGCAAACCATTGGGAGCATTCCCAGCATGTGCCGTTTCAAGTGCGATGTTAAATTTGTGACACCACACAGTACTGTCCTTGGAGTTGGTGCAGAAGCACCTCCTATTTAGGAGGCAGTAAGTGATATGCTCCTTGTGATCTTGGGCAAGTCACTTAACCCTCCATTGCCTCAGGTACAAACTTAGATTGTGAGCCCTCCTGGGACAGAGAAATATCCAGTGTACCTGAATGTAACTCACCTTAAGCTACCACTGAAAAAGGTGTGAGCAAAATCTAAATAAATAAATAATAATTGCAAAAGTGCTGATTAGCACATGTTATTTGCTTAGGTGTCAGTATTTACACCAAATTTTGTTTGGTGTAAATGGATGTGCCTAGGCATGGCCGCTAGGCGTATTGTATAAACCACACCTAAATCTAGGCACGGTTTACAGAATACACCTATGTGGAAATATTTTTGGTGCCGATTTTTCAGGCACCATATATAGAATCTAGTCCATATAGCAACTGCAAAAATATCACAAAGCCCCTTAACATGGTTAAACACTTGGAGTTACCATGTGATAAACCATGTATTAGCCCCTGGATTCTATATAGGTTGCCAAAATTTGGGTACCCCAAATTTGGGCATGGATCCTAGATCCACGAACAAACTAATCTCTATATATAAAAGGCACCTCCAACGTTCTATGAAGCCTCCAACCGGAACTTTGAAGCGGGTGAGATATCCGGTTTGCCCAAGAGTGTGTGCCCCGCCCTCGCGTCACAACGTGATGACGACGAGGGTGGAGCAAACACACTCCACGAAACGCCATCTCCCCCTGCCCCTCGCCGGCCATTTTTCACATGCACACCGCATCGCGGAGCGCCAACGACAGCAGCGGACAGGTCCCTGGAGGGGGGTTGGGGGACAGCTGGATCCCTGGCCATGGGTGGCTGCAGGGGGGGCTGGGGGATGGAGCGACAGCAGCGGACAGGTGCCTGCCTGTAGGGGGGTTGGGGGACAGCTGGATCCCTGGCCATGGGTGGCTGCAGGGGGGCCGGGGGATGGAGCGCCAGCAGCGGACAGGTGCCTGCCTGGAAGGGGGTTGGGGGACAGCTGGGTCCCTGGCCATGGGTGCCTGCAGGGGGGGGCGGGGAACAGGACGGTCGCTGGACACAAAAACCTTGCTAGCGTCCATTTCATCTCTCAAAGAAGGGCCTTTTTTGCTAGTTAGTTAATAAGCTGTTATCAATAATTTGTTAATTGGCACTCATTTGGTTTATGCACAGATCTAGCCTGAGCCCTAATCTATAACACACAAGCCTAAATTTTATAATATGCAACTCAAAAGGTGTGTGGCCATGGGAGGGGCATAGGCAGATCAAAGGGCATTCCCAGAAATTAGGCACCATCCCCCAAATTCTATATATGGCACCTTAAGCTGTGTGCGCTAATTTGGCCACCTGGCCGTACTACACTTACAACTTAATTAACACGCCAATGAATGCTGATAATTGGTACTTAACAACCAATTAGCAGCACTAATTTTTAATTAGAATTTACACACAACTTTCTAGGCATGTAACACAGTGCAAGTAAATTCTAATGCGCACAGCTGAAAAAGGGGCATGGCCATGGGTGTAGAATGGGCATGTTGTGGGCATTTCAAAAAGAAACTATGCGCACTATTCTAGAATACACCCAATTTCCTGCTTAGGCGCAGGTATTTGGGCCTGGTTTTAGGTGGCCTAAATAGGTGCACCTAAATATTAGATGCAAGAATGGTACATGAGCGTATTCTATAAACTACGCTTAACTTTAGGCGTAGTTTATAGAATCACACTGTGTGGTTTTATGGCGCCAATTTTTAATGCGTCATATATAGAATTTAAACTGAATGATCTGTGATTAAATGGGAATTGTTATGTTATTTTTAGCTTTTGTAAACCATTTTGGACCCTAATTTGGGGATACCATTGTATATAAGAGTCTTGATTAGAATTGATCAGATTAGGATACTATCGATTAACTACCCAATTGCCATTAGTTGTGCACCAGCATTTACACCAAGTTTTGGCAAGTGTAAATGCTGATGCCTAAAGTTAGGGGCAAGATTTGCACATGCCCTTTGCAGAATACTATCAGCACGGATCTTCCTGGCGCCTAATTTTGGCCACCACTTGCAGAATTCTCCCCCTAACTCCGAGATTCTATATATTGGGCCGAGATTTCCACGCGGAAATCAAAGCATATTCCATAACAATGTGCATAAGCTAACTGGTTAACAAGCCAATCAGGGCTGATAACTGGATGTTAACAATTATCAGTATTAATTGGCATTAATTAGAATTTACGCACACTACTTGCTAAGCATATTCTGTAATGTAGTGTGCATAAATTCTAAGTCGAATAGTTGAAATGGGCGGGTCATGGGTGCATCTAAAATCTATGCGTTGTTATAGAATACACCCGCAATGAACCTAATTTATGTATCGGGATTTACACCAGGTTTTACTTGGCGTAATTGGCCACAATTAAATTTAGTTGCATGGACCAGCACTCGACGTATTCTATAAACCCTGTGGAGATATAGGCTTATTCTATAAAGTACGCCTAAACTAAGGTGCACTTTATAGAATATGCTTAAGCAAATTTCATTTTGCCGCTGAATTTTTAGGCATGATATATAGAACCTAGTCCTAAGTGCTTAACATGCTTTAATAAAAGGGCCCCTAAGAGTTAATAAATAGAGGCCTAAACGTTTCAAATCAAACCAAATGATGTAGAATGCACTGAAGCAAAGAAAAGAAAGGACAGCAAATCCCTGGTTTACAATCTAAACTGGTACATATACCCAAACACCACTGTACTTCACAAGAACAAGAGACAGATGTGAGCAGCTGGCCAGAAGTGCACAGCTTGAGCTTTGTCAGCCTTTGAAAACTGAGCTCCCTATCATGGTTGGTTTCTGTTTCCAACAGTGTAAAAGCTGCTACAGCAGTCACTGAAGAAGCATGAACAAAGGAAAAGAATGTGAATCTCTCTATTCTGAGTGGCTTCTTGCATGTGGGAAGGGGCTTCAGTCCCTCAGCTGACCTGACCACTGCCTGCTTTGCTAAGACTACTACTACTACTTAACATTTCTATAGCGCTACTAGGGTTACGCAGCGCTGTACAGTTTAAACAAAGAGATGGGTAGAGCAGCTGCAGGAAGACACCATCACAATATTCTCTAGTATTATCTAGAACCAAAGTTTAAAACCTCCCATGAAATATTAAAAATGTGTTTTTCCAGGCTCACTTGTCTGCTAATGGAAGGAAAAGGGGACCAAATTTTAAAATAAAAGATTAAAACAATCTGGCCCCATTTTTCTTTCAGCAAAAATAATAAACATTTAAAACAATGTGTTTGGGGAATTTCTTTTTGCTTGCTTATTTGTTTACAAGCATTGAAGCTGTTGGAATGCAAACTCATGTCAAAGAAAATTGGAAAGTCAAATTTCAAACCTATAACTTACTGAAAAGGAACGATTAAAGCAAACAGTACCTCTCCCCGTAGTCTCTTCTCACTCGGCTACCCCTACAAGCTCTTGTTTCACCTTACTCCCTCCAAGCCTTCCTTTCACTTGTTTCTCTGGAAACCTTTCTTCCCTTTCCCACACTGAAGCAATGCAATCCCCTAATCAATTAAGCAATTTCTGTCCTTTTCATATGATTTTTATAACAGAAGCCTGCCTGACAAAAAAAAAGCCTTATCTACATCTGAATATGGATCTACTTGTTCCCAATTTATGCAGTAAAAATATATAACTATCAATAATACCAGGGCCTGGGAGACTTCATGATAACGTCTAATTAAATTATTCAATCAGGAAACAAATTAAAAAGAAATAACTTTGCAGCTCCCATGAGGGAAATTTCCTTCAGTTATAGCTTTCCGGCAATTAGAAGAGACTCTTCAAACTGAGAACCCAGTGACCTCCAATGCACTGTAATGTCCTGTCAGACAGTGCTGGAATCTGGTAGTTTCTGTGACATTATTTGTGATGCATCGTTTTACCCTGCTGTGGAACTAAATAGATACACTCTCAAATGGGGCAGCAGAACAGCTTCTTTAGATGGAGGGGCAAAACAAACCAATCTCCAGCCCAACCTCTAAGCTCTCTAGTAGCTGATACAGTTTTCACAAAATTTATAAGCAGCTTACAAAATAACACACACTAGTAGATGACAACAGACAAGAAAACAAAAATTCTGAAAAGCAAAATAAAAAATATAGTTACACAATGAAACGTGAGCAAATTGATAAGCTCTCAAACATTCAAAAATGAAGTCACTTTGGGGATCTTTTACTAAAGACTAGCTCAAGTTAACTGCAGCAGGGCCCATTTTATTCCTATGGGCCCTGCTGCAGATAACTCAAGCTAACCTTTAGTAAAAGACCCCCATTGTGTGGCAATATATTCCACAAAAGAGGACCAACAACGCTGATGCCATGTTGGACAAAGAACTGGTCGGACACGGTCCTAGTGGCCCACCCCATTCCGTTTCCTATGTCCTCAATCATCTCTGAGATCTCGCCATCTAATGGCAAAGTATCAAAAGGTGGCCTCCGGTAAATATATACACCCCTCAGCTTTATGTGTGATCCTGCTGGATTATACAGGGGAAGACAGCAAGAAACTTTACCAAAACAATGACATGTTTCTGTGTGAGAAAGACAAAAACTTTAGGAAGTTTCACAGCAGCTCTGTGACACTTAGCAATCCTGGCAGGAGTCTACCTAGTCACCAAACAGAGTGCTGTCTCGTGCTATCTGGTGCTGCTTCAACTTCCCTACCAAGGAGATCAATGTTTGAATTTGACAAGTACACATTAGTCAAGTTTTGCCACAGCACATCAGAGGCTGGGATGGCACACATTGACAATTCATTGGCACTACAAAGCACAGATGCATGCTGCAGACTCGAGCTGGGAGTCTTATTAAAAAAAAAAAAAACACCTGCAGCTCATGAGTGCAAGGAGAACGTGTCCTTTGAGCCTGCTGCTTAATGAAAGAGGGTATGAAAACATTTTGAATCCTACAATAGGATTAAGAAGAATGTCCTAAAGCAGAGAAAAATAAAAGATGAAAGTTGCTCAAAGGGCTCCCTTCCTTCTTTGTAAGGCAGAACCTACAAAACCCAGGGGACACCTTCAGAGGCCGCTGAGTACTCAAAATCTGTTGAACTGTCTGAAACACAAATTCTAGGTTGGGAACAGCCAGGCTGAGTATTATTCCTCCTTAGAAAATAAAGTCTAGTGAAGTCTAAAATCAGCAGAACAGTGCTAGACAAAAAAAACAATTCTAAGAATCAAAGGAAAGTCTGCAGGTTTATACAGTCTTTGCCAAAATGCACATTTCAATAGCATGAGGGGGTATTTTTGAGCAACCAGCTAAGGGACTCTCCTCCCATATTCTTGAAGTTGCACATTTCAAAACTTAGGGGTCCTTTTACTAATAGAATTAATAGAATTAGTGCACGCCAAAAGTGCGTAAGCACATAAGAATTGCCATACTGGGACAGACTGAAGGTCCATCAAGCCCAGTATCCTGTTTCCAATAGTGGCCAATCCAGGTTACAAATACCTGGCAAGATCCCAAAAACAGTTTTATGCTGCTTATCCTAGAAATATAACAAAATATTTAAACACACATGAATACAAGTGTATTGCTTCTTCAGCTTATTGAGAGTGGAGTAGTCTCATATGTGACACACGATAGAGGTTATTTGATTTTTCACCCACTGACTGGGTGTATTATCTGTGTGTATTGTCTAATCATTGACTGAACCTCCACCACCCTTTGCTAATCTTATATATGAAGATATATTTCTATTTATCAATATGCTATCATCTAATTTTATACAGCACTTAGCTTGAACAAGTTGGTGCTCTTAAAACCCCGACAGGTCCCCGCTTCGTGGCTACTTTTTCAAGGGGGAGTCACCAGTTCAAGTAACAGTCTCAAGTGCAACTGCAGCATTACTCTGTCTCCTAGAAATAAGCAGTGGATTTTCCCCAAGTCCATTTTAATAATGGCTTATAGTCTTTTCTTTTAGGAAGCTATCCAAACCTTTTCTAACCCCGCTTAGCTAACTGCTTTTACTACATTCTCTGGCAACGAATTCCAGAGTTTAATTACATAATGAGTGAAGAAATATTTTCTCTGATTTGATTTAAATTTACTACTTTGTAGCTTCATTGTGTGCCCCCAAGTCCTAGTATTTTTAGAAAGTGTAAATATGCAATTCATGTCTACCTGTTCCACCCCACTTATTATTTTATAGACCTCTATCATATCTCCCCTCAGCCATTTCACCAAGGGGTGAATTCTATAAATCATGCCTAAAAAATCGTCATGGAAAAAAACAGCTTTAGTACTATTCTATAAACTGCGCCTAAAGTTAGGCACAGTTTATAGAACAGTGCTTAAGTGCAGGGGTCAATGTAAATTTAGGCACATCCATTTGCACCAACAAAAACATGGTGCAAGTACCCCCACCTAAATTTACACATGGAACCCCCTAATTCTAGAACTGCACACATAACTGGAATCCACACCAACACTCTACCCCGAAATGCCTATGACTCTTCCATTTCCACTCCTCCTTTTCTGGGACATGACCAAAATTTAGGCGAGGATCATGTGCCTAAATTTACATTTGTACATGCTAATTAATTTCAATAAGCAACAATAATCGCTTGTTAAAAAGCCAATTATTGGTACTAATTGCACGCACAAATTTGCGCATGCAATCTTTGGAAATTTTTATAGAATTAGGTGGTAAATGTTGCATGTCCTATTTTATACGTATGTGCCACGTGGCATTTAACAAGTGCCCCTTAATTCTTTCAAAATTTGTAGACTGCACTATCCTATATACTATACAGGTAACAATAAAACATACATAATAAAATCAACAAATAACAGGACTCAATATCCAGAACAGACTGAAAGGAAAGAAAATAAGCAATATGTTGTTATGTTATGTTGTTATACAAAACTTCTATTCTGCAAATACCTGCACAGTTCTTCACGGATTACACTATTCGGAAGAGATTGGACAAACCAACTATTCAGTAATTACAATCTCATTGTCTAACAAAATCTCAGTTTTAGGTACCACATATTTATTAAATAACAAAGGTTTTGAAGGTCACGTGATGCTAGGCGACGGGGAGGACGCCGCTTGTTAGAGCTCTGGGTCCCCTCGGGTAACAACAGCCCCTAGCACCGTCAAAATCGAGTCAAAACCCACAAAAAAGCAACAGTAGAAATCGGAATACTCACGCAATAAGCTGCAGGAAAACCAAGCGGTACGGCGGTCGGAATGGCCACGAAAACAACTCGGAAAGAGGGAGCCCGAAGCCGCGTGGGAGAAAACAAAATGGCGGAGACCGGCGCGACTGGCGAGTCCGTGAGCTCAGCCTGGGCGGCGGAGATAGCAGCTGAGGTCTCAGCATTGCTGGAGGTGTCGGTAGACAGGAAGCTGCAGAAAATATCAGATCAGATTGGGCAGATGGACGATAAACTGGAAAGTCTGCGAACCGATTTGACGGGATTCCAGCAGAGGGTGTCCGATGTAGAAGATCAATGTCTGCAAACTGAAAAGCAGCAAAAAGAACTGAAAGATAGATTGGACAAGTTGGAAGCAAAAGTAGAGGATCTGGAAAACAGATCGCGGCGCAATAACTTGAGGCTGATCGGTTTGCCAGAGTCGATACGAGAGGTGGAGTTGGCGGGATTTCTGGAATCATGGCTGCCAAAAGTGCTAAATAAGCCACAACTGGAGAAGGCATTGAAAATAGAGAGAGCACACAGGCTGGGGAGAGCCGAACAGAATGCGGAGAGACCGAGAGTGGTAATCTGTAAGATACTTAACTATGCACATAAACAAGAAATATTGAGGGAATGGAGACTAAAAGGAAAGATTTTATATGAAAACAACAGCGTGCTCTGCTTTCAGGATTTTTCAACCGCAGTTGCAGCCCAGCGTCGACAATTTACTGAAGTATGCAAACGCCTCTATGCAAAAAAAGCAAGATTTGCTCTGATGTTCCCGGCAAAATTAAGAATACAGCAAGAGGGCAGATGGCATGTTTTCAGCTCACACGTGGAAGCTTCACAGTTTGTCAACCAAATGCTGGGAAGCGGGGGAGCAGAGAGTGAACAGACACAAGTAAGAGGCCAGAGGAGTCCATGAAGAGAACAGCTCGCCAAGGCAGGCGAAAACAATAGAGGAAGACGACAGTAGGAGACACAGTGGAATATTCAAAGCCACAGGGAACTTGGACTCACATCAAGACAGATGATAAAATCTAAGAGCCAAGCAGGGACATTCGAGAATAATATGCTGAGCACTCAGGAGCATAAGCTGGGTAAAGTATAAAGAGAAGTTGAAAGTTTGAAGCTGTTTAATAGGTTGATAATAACTGTTATAAGTGAATGAGGGCTATATCTGTTACAAGTCCATGAAAAGAAAAGTTTAGCCAAGAAAGGCTAAAATTCTAGAAGAAGAAGACAGTGGAGGACATAGTGGAATACCCAGAGTCAAAGGGAACTTGGACTTACATAAAGACAGTGGATAAAAACTCTGAGCCAAGCAGGGACATTAGGGAATAATATGCTGAGTGCTCAGGGTTATAAGCTGGGTAAAGTATAAAACAGAGTTAAAAGTCTGAAGCCGGATTCCAAGATGATTCTATCTGTTATAAATAAATGTTGGTTATATCTGTTACAAGTAAATGAGAGATAAAAAGATAGAAGTTATGGGGAACAGCAGCATAACAAGGAGGACGGTGGGGGGGGGGATGAGGGGAGACAGGGGCGTGACCAGTTCTCTAGCGAGAACGGTAGTCTGGTCCTTCGGGAGCAGCATGAAGGAAAGGGGACAGGGACGGGAGGGAGGGGGGAGGGGGGTAGCAAGGGGTTTAGATGTTTTGGTTATAAAGTTTCCTTTTGTTTTAATCTCTTTTCTCACAACACAGGTAACAGCGAGAGGGCGGAGACAGGAAGTGGGTAGACGTGGAGAAGGGGGAGGTACCCAAGGGCTGGGGGGTGCATCCTCACCAATACGAGATATGGAACAGAGACATGTCAATAAGAATGTGAAATGGGATCGATTAAATTAGTTTCTTGGAACGTGGGGGGGATTTCATCACCCATTAAAAGAACCAAAGTCCTGCAGGCTATGCGACGGCATAAAGCAGATGTGGTCTTTCTCCAAGAAACACACTTAACAGCGGTGGAACATAGTAAATTTAAGAAAGGCTGGGTGGGGGAGGCGGTGGGGTCCCCGGCGAAGGGGAAAAAAGGGGGAGTGTTAATGCTGTTTCGAAAAGGGTTGCAGATACAAATAAAGTCGGTCAAAAGAAGTGAGGAGGGTAGATATGTGCTGGCGGAGGTGGAATGCGGAAACAACAGGTACATTTTTTGTAATGTATACGCACCAAATGTCTTTGACCACAAATTTTATAAAACCCTAATAGAACTGCTGAGCCCCTTCCAGGAGGGCAATATTATACTTGGAGGAGATTTTAATTTGGTATATAACACCCAGATGGATAGGTGTAGCTCTGGGACTAATACAACAAGTAACAGTGATAGAGGCCTGCCCTTTCTGTGCTCGACTTTAGACTTAATTGATATATGGAGGGTACTACACCCGACACACAGAGATTATACGCATGTGTCCAGGGCGCACTTGACACAATCTCGTATTGATTACTTCTTGATCTCTCGGGGCCTATTTGCACAAACACCAGCAGCAGAAATAGGACCATGCGAAATATCAGATCACTCACTCATATACATACAGCTGCAGGTGTCTAGAAATTGGGGAGGAGGGAGTAATTGGAGGTTCCCCTTTGAATTATACCGGGATCCACATTTTAAGGAATATATAAATGGAAAGTGGAAGGAGTTTGAAGAGCATAATAGGAGCCACCAGCAGCAAACAAGTTTATATTGGGAGACAGCAAAAGCAGTAATGCGAGGGGAGATAATAGCATATAGGGCCCGAGCCAAGAGAATGAGGGACAAAGAAATCCTCCGCTTGGAAAAAGAGATAAGAACTAGGAGGCTGCGATTTGGGGAGACGATAAAGGAAGAGCAGAAAAGAGCACTATTAGCATCTCAAAGGGAGTTAAACGAATTATTACACCAGAGGGCTAGGAAATCACAAATGTATTATCAGCACCAGCTCTTCCAGTATGGGAATAAGGCGGGAACTTTATTGAGTAGGTTAGTAAAGGGGCAGAAGGGGCCTACTAGGATCCTACAAATTAAAGATGGGAGAGGGCAGACAATCCGGGAGACTGAAGGGATCATAAGCAGATTTAGGAACTATTATAAGGCATTATATGAAAAACCGTCAGACATAATCCCGGATAGTGAGGTATACTTGGCTAACCAAGAGCTGCCTAGGGTCTCAGAGACGCAGTTGGAAACACTGAACAACCCCATAGTGGAGGGAGAGTTGATGTTGGCACTGCAGCAAAGTAAAATACATAAAGCGCCGGGGCCGGACGGGTTTAGTATGGCCTTTTATAAACTAGTACAGGAACAGGTGACAAACCCATTGATGAATCTCTTTAATGAAATGATAACATCAGGAACCTTGTCTGATCGGCTAAATGAGGCGAAAGTAATAGTATTATTAAAACCCGGTAGGGACGAGAGGGAAGTGGGGTCATATAGGCCAATATCTTTGATAAACTGTGATATAAAAATCTATGCGAAGATATTAGCTAATAGGTTGGCTAAGGTGCTTCCAGACTTGGTAGCCTCCCCCCAGGTAGGTTTTGTAACAGGCAGGTCAGTGGCAAGTAATATCAGAGCACTACTAGCTTCCCTGGAGACAGTGGAGAAGCAGAAAAGGCCTTCTGTGCTGGTTAGTTTTGACGCAGAGAAGGCCTTTGATCGAGTGGTATGGAACTTTATGTTTGAGGTTTTGAAGAAAATGGGGATAGAAGGGGCATTTAGGGAAGCGGTGGGGGCACTGTACTCTAACCCACAGGCCTATATGTGGATAAATGGGGAGAGGTCGGACTTGTTCCCAATTAGGAGAGGCACCAGGCAGGGATGTCCTCTGTCGCCTCTGCTCTTTGTTTTGGTTCTAGACCCTCTGATCAGAGAAATTAGAGACCATCCAGAGGTGACGGGGGTAAAGTGGGGCCCGCAAGAGTTTAAAGTCTCAGCTTTCGCAGACGATATCTTAGTACACCTTACCCAGCCTAAGCAATCTTTAGAGGCTTTGTTAGAGCTCTTCCAGGAGTATGGAGATTTCTCAGGATTTAAGATCAATTACTCGAAATCATTGGCGCTGGCGACTAATGAAAGAGTGAGAGGGATATGGAAAGGAACATTTCCTTTGAAATGGGCAGTGGAGTCACTTCGATACCTAGGAGTGCGGATCACCATGCACACTACAGCCTTATATCATACCAACATAACTAGATTAGTAGACGCTATGAAGGAGCAACTAGGGAGGTGGAAAGCTTTACCAATCACATTACATGGGAGGATACACTTGTTTAGAATGGTGGAGTTCCCCAGGTGGCTCTATACTTTTCAGGTGCTACCTTTGAAACTAAAGAATAAGGATTTGAATCGGATCTACAAGTACGTAAGGAAATTCGTATGGAGGGACTCCAAACCTAAGCTTCCTTTGAAAATATTAATGGGCTCGTGGAGGGAAGGGGGGTTGGGCCTTCCGGATCTCAGGCGCTATAACCAAGCTTGTTTGTTGAGACACTTGGGAGACTGGTTGTTAGACAGGCAGGATTTCACGCCTAGGAGACTGGAGCAGGAATACTTTAAACCATATCATTTATATTACCTGCTGCAGTGCCCAGGGATAGCTATACCTAGTCAGGTGGGCAATAGCGTGTTGCTAAGACCCATTAGAGAGATATGGAAGGATCTAAATAAGAGCTGGGGGTTGGGGGCAGAGACATCAGATCTTTTACCGTTACAGGGTAATCCCCAATTTAAACCGGGATCAGAAAATAAAGTGTTTCTTAGATGGGCAGGACTAGGCATAACAAGGTTAGAGCATGTCCTGGATTCTCGGGGACAATTACTGGGTTTGGGAGCCTTGGGAGTAGGTATAGACTACAGCCACACATTTGCATATGGTCAGCTAGCTCACTATGTTCGTTCCTTGGACGCAGCACAGTTGGGAGGCAGACATGGACGTAGAGTCAGAGAATTCTATGGTTCCGTACCTGGAGAGAGGTTATCTGTTTCAGGGCTGCAGAAAGCCTTGTGGGAGCTGGGAGGAGGTAAGGATATGGACAAAATACAGCAGAAGTGGGCGCGAGATTTGAAACAGCCTAACCTGCAAATTAACTTCCGGAAGCTGGTGGCACAAATACCTTCAATATCAGGGAATGCAAATTTGAGAGAATGTCAATATAGAATTCTACATAGAGCATACATGGCCAAATCTCAGGTGTTCCAAATGGGGGGGATCCCGGATCCATTGTGTTCCAAGTGTAGGCAGGGAAAGGGCACGCTGTTTCATTATCTATGGGATTGTTACAAAATACAAAATTTTTGGAGACAAATAGCTCAATACTTGGAAAAGGTGTTGCAGCATAAAATTCAGTTTTCCCCCAAGGGGGTCTTGCTAGATCAATATGAAACATTAGCAGTCCCGCTGAAAGGGGCTCGGCAGTTCATCCGCAAAGCCAGCATACTGGGGAAGAAGCTTATTCTGAATGGTTGGATGACAGAGGAACCGCCAGACTACTGGCATTGGAGAAACCGACTATATGACCTGCTCATGCAGGAAAGGAGGGAGGTGGGATCATCCCCAAAGAGAAGAAAGGTGTTCTTAGGAATCTGGGAAATGTACATACAATCATTATCCTCCAGAGCACGAAGTTTTCTGTTAAATAGACTGTAAAGGAAGAAGGGAAGAAGAAGAGAAGGGAAAAGGGTAACGGATAAAGGAGGGAAGAGAAAGGAGAAAGAAGAAAGGGGAAAAGGGTTTTTTTTTTTTTTTTTTTTTTTTTTTTTTTTTTTATGTTCCTTTTGGGATCATTAGAGAATGGAATGAGGATGCTATTGGAAGATGTGGGCTATGTAATGGGGAATGTTGAATAAATGGAGTATAATGTATGGTCACCAATAACATGTTGAACTATATAAGTAGCAGGATTAGGGAGGGGGAAGGGAGGTTTGGGGATAAAAGAAAAACTTAATTGACTGGAATGTAAATGATTTACTTGCATTTGTACAATGCTCATGTTGAAGTTTTGTTGGTTTGCATTGATTTTCAGTCAATAAAAAAGATTTAAACCCTAAATAACAAAGGTTTTAATGACTTTCTAATTAGCAAATAATTTGTTAGTCCATGAATCAAAGGGGGCAATGTATTCCATAAAAGAACTATCTGCAATTAGAGATAAACCAGTAAGATGCCTTCACTCCACATATAATAGATACAGTCATCTTATAAAACTTCCCAGACTTCAGTAATATTTTACTTTGATAGATTTACTTTAATTTATAGATTTCTTTACAGAACCTTTTTATGCTTTCCGAATACAACTTCTTTGACTGGGTGACTGGAGACCTGGATTAGAGGAGAATGTTAGAGGTGACATATTTGAGGATCGCCCCTGACACACTTCCACAGAGGTGACATAACTAAACTAAGCTCTCTTGCTATGGGCCCTAAAGTGAACGACTGCATTAAAAACTGGTTGAGTGGGAAGCAACATAGGGTAGAGGAACCTGGACCCCTCCAAGACAAGGGGTTTTACTAATGGTGTGCCTCAGGAATCAGTCCTCAATCCAGTTCTTTTCGTAAGTAATACTGCAGCATGTTTTGAAAAAGATTTGCCTTTTTCTAAAATATGCAGCAGAGTAGACAACCTGGAAGGTATTAAAAAAAACTTGAGGGATCTTGCAAAACTTGAGGAATTCTTTAAAGTGTAGTAGTGTGGTTCTATCAACTTTGCCAAATTTGCTCCCTCCGACTGTTTTTAGTCTGATGCATCCTCAAACACCCCTTGGTTCTTTCCAATATTGACTACTGCAATGCCCTACTTATTGGTCTCCACCAATGCGACTTACACTGTCCTCGGAATGCTGTGTTTGAACTGATCACCGGTAGCCGGAAATATGATCACGTTACCCCTTTATTACGCCAAGAACATTGGCTTCCCATACACATTCGTATTCAATATAAGCTCCTAATCCTGATTCATAAAGCACTCTGCACTGGTCAAACCCCTATTCTCATGCAATAGCTAACACTTTATTCTCCTTCCCGGACACTTTGCTCCTCCAACCAACTCCTTCTGACAGTACCCACTGTCCAACAGATCTCATTGGCTTCCCTCCAGAAAACGATGTTTCCTGTTGTAGAACCCACTCTCTACAATGCTCTTCCTGTACACTTACAGTTACAATACTCTCACTCTCACTCAGACTTTAAAGCAGCGCTTGAGACTTACCTGTTTAGGCAAGCCTATGGATTGACCACTTGAACTTAGGACACTTTGCTTGGAGGATTTTGTTCCAGCAGATTGGCCTGCTGCCCTCTGTCCCTTTCCCGACCTTCCCCTCCCCCCTGTTCTATATGATTTGTAGTTCCTTTCTATTAGTTTCTTTTGTAATTACCGAGTTGTAAACCATTATGATCGTATGCACCCTTGGCGGTACGTCAAATAAAATACAACCTGAAACCTAAGATTTAATTGTTATTAAAGAATACAGAGTCATGCATCTGAGCTGCAAAAACCCAATGAAGCAGTCAACAATGGAAGAAAGGGAATGTAATTGTCCATGCTGCCTCTCAGTGCTCCCTGTACCTTAACCCCCAAATGCAGGTTTTCAAATGGCTCTTGTCAGAGAGCTTTCCTATAGGTTACCCAGAGGCTCCACCTTCTTCTATTCAGACACAATGCAAACATGGTGTTTTTAAAATGAAAAGCTCTCTCACACTTCCCTATTCCATATTATCATATAATCTAAACAAAAACATGTGAAAAAATGATTTTAAACAAATAAATAAAAGCATTAAGAAAGAATCTGCTGAAGGAATTGTTTTAATCTGATACTAGGTGTTTAGTCAGTATTGGAAAGTTGGAAATAACCCCCCAATATTCAGCCAGTAGCAGACAGTGGGGGTTTGTCTGCCACCAGCGCTAAAACTGGAAATTCAAAGCCAGGTCTTGTCTAGGCTTCAGCACTGAATTTCCTTTTTTTTTTTTAAGCCAGCTAGCGGATGACTGGTTGCTAATTAGTATTATTTTTTATACTGTTTCACAGTAGTTCTATTATTAGGTTTCAATTTACTGTTTTCAACTTTACCTCATTTATGTATTTGTTTATTCTTGTTTATTTTGCTATTGTTACGCTGTTAACAAAATTGTAAGTTTTATGTTAAACTGTATCTGCTGTACACCGCCTTGGGTGAATCTCTTCATAAAGGTGGTTAATAAATCCAAATAAATATATAAATATTCAGACTTAACTATGAGTTTGTGGATATAAATAGGACAGCTATTTACACAGTCTTATTTATCCACTAAACCTGGCTAGTTATGTCTGAATATCGGGATATAACCAGACTCCGCCCCTGGAATGACCCAGAATACCCCTGACATAGTCGGCTTGAAGTTTGGCTCTAACCAGTCATTTTCCATTAGCACTAACCACTGAAAATGACTGGATAGCTACGAACAAGTGAGTTTGTCAGCGGCCATTCCTAGCCAGTTAACTCGCTTTGAATATCGGTCGGTAAATTAATATTTATTTGATGGTCCATGAAATATGTTTTTAAGTGCCATAATAAATGAAATGAGGTATTTTAAACATCAATTACAAAAAAGGAAAAACTTTCTAAATGAAATTTCATCCAACAACCCACCAACTCATTTGAGCTTAGCCTAGGTCTGGTTCTAGGTAATAGTGGAGAGATATGGAAAAAAACGAAAATCAAGTATTTTTTGAGGGTCAGTGTCCGCTCAGGTGTGGAAGCATCTGCCATTGAGCAAACCCTGCTCTCTTCTCCAGTCCAGACTGCTGAAACTCAAGAGCAGAGCACAAGCACCCATTTCCAAAGAAAAGCAAACCATCCTTATCATTACACTAATATAATGTATGCATTGTAATTTATGTCCCATAATTAGAAATATCCCTCAAAAGTCGAACAATACAAAAACAGGTGCTTGCAAATAAAAGCTCAGAAATAAAAGCCAAAATGCAGGGGCCCTTTTACCAAACCGTGGTAAAAAGTGGCCATAGCACATCCTTAGGTGGGTCCTTCCCTCCTGCTAAGGCCATTTTTCCACAGGGGTAAAATGGTTGAATTTCCTATTTTCCCATTAATGGCCATTCTTAGGGTTCCTTTTACTAAACAGCGGTCAAAAGTGGCCTTCAGTAATGTGGATGTGTGAAATTGGCACACGTTAGGCCATTTTTACTGTGGCTGGGAAAAAAACCTTTTTTAATGTGGGCAGTAAATGGCCATGCAGTAAAATCAAAAGTAGCACACAGGTACTTAAGGCCTGAGCCCTTACTGCCACCCACTGACCTAGCGGTAAGGGCTCAAGCACTACTTGTGTGGTAATCAGGTAGCGAGTGCCAATGTGGCCGCACAGCTGATTACTGCAGGGAATGTCCCCGGCAGTAGAAAATATTTTCTACCATAGGAAACAGCATGCAACAGCTTTGAAAATACCCCTGTGGTAGTGCCGATTTGGCAAGCACTACCTGTGCGTTAGCCCTACTGCAGGTTAGTAAAAGGACCCCTTAGCACAGTGTTTCCCAAGTCGATCCTGGACCCAGGTTTTTTTAATACCCACAATGAATATGCATGAAAGAAGTCTGCATGCAATGGAGGCAGTGTGTGCAAATCAATTTCACGCATATTCATTGTGAAAATCCTGAAAACCTGCCTGGCAAGGGGGTACTCCAGGACCCAGTTGGGAAACACTGCCTTAGCATGTGAGCCCCTAATGCCACCTGTTTTGTATGTAGTAGGGACTCATACACTAAACCTGCACTAATTAATAAATAAGCATCAATGCCAACATGCCCCCCCCCCCCCCCAGTGAAAAAATGTTTACAAATATTTTAAGGTGCAGTTTGAACATGCACAACCAAAATTTACCAAGGGATACCTCAGTGCACTCCACGGTGCACCATTTTAAGCCGAGGTAAGCACGCTTCAAAAAGAACCCTAGGGTATACAGGAAGGACCTTCAGAAAGTTGTGTTTCACCTACTTGCAGGGTTGCTGATTTCAGTCATTAGTACCATCTAAGCAGGGATTTTCAACTCAGTACTCGGAACACACCTAGCGAGTCAGGTTTACAGGATACCCACAAAAAATATGCATGAGATACATTTGCATACAATGGAGGTAGGACATGGGCAAATCTATCTCATGCATATTCATTGTGGGTATCGTGAAAAACTGATTGGCTAGGTGTGTTCCAAGGAATAGGTTGTGAAATATGTAAATCATGCTCAGTATCTTAGTTCATTTAGGGGCTCCTTTACCAAACTGCGTTAAGTGCTAATGAATACTTAGGGCTAGATTCTATATATGGTGCCTGAAAATTCCACACGGAAAAAAAAACACGCCTACGCGTATTCTCTAAAAGTACGTCTAGATTTTATAAAATAAGCATACATTTCTGTGTGGTATATAGAATATGCCGAGCACCTTTGTACGTGACCAAATTTAGTCACAGCCATTTACGCCATGTTATACTTGGCATAAATCCCAACACCTAAATTAGGCGCAGAGCGGGTGTATTCTAAAACAACGCACATAGATTTTAGAAACAATCACACCCTGCCAATGGCCGTGCCCCCTTTTCAACTCTACGAATTAGAATTTAAGTGCACCACATTACAGAATACACTAAGCAAGTTGTGCGCATAAATCTTAATGCCAATTAGTGCTAACTGCTTGATAACATCTAATTAACAGCACTGATTAGCTAGTTTACCAATTAAGTTACGCGCATACAGAATACGCTTCGATTTCCATGTGGAAATTAAGGCACATATATAGAATCCCGGGGTTAATGTGGAAAAAAGGCATCCAGTCAAACGCATTAAAGCATTTTGCGGTAGTTTGCCTCTTAGCATGCAATAATCGTGCATTATTTTTAAAAAATATTTTTGGGAGGGGATGTGGCATAGGTGGCATGCTAATTGGATAACGCAGACTTAACGCAGGAGCACATGATGTCTCCTAAACAGGGGGCAGTATATGCTCCTGCATTATCTTTTTGCAGGTAGCAGGCGCTAGTGTGAATATTAGTGCACAACCTGAAATAAGTGGGAAAAAAGGCTAAAATACTACTGTGTTAGAAATGGGCTTACTCTGTGGGAAAGTCCTGCATTAAAACACGCTAAGTCCATTTCCTAATGCCGTTTAGCAAAGGGGCTAGATAGAAAGATAGCTTGAGCTATATGTACAGAGAAAGAGAGAGAGAGTCTTATTTTAAAAAAGCATGGCCCCATGCTACCTTTTATGAAAATTTTGTATCTATGTGTATAGATAGATATACAAATATATATATATATGAACATATACACAGGGTGAGGCAAAGAAACATAAGAACACTAGTGGAACCAAGCCCGTTTCCTCAACAATGAAACGGGCCCTAGAAAGGCTGTCTTGTAAGCGACTTTTTTCTCTCTCCCCTGCCCTCTCCTCCATGTCCAGCAATTCTTCCCTCCCATCCCATCCATGTCCAACGATTCTCCTCTTCCCTGCCCTCTCATTTGTGTGCCGTGATTCTCTCCTCTCCTCCCCTCCCGTCGATTCTCCTCTCCTCTGCTCTACCCTCCCCTCCCTGCCCTCGATGTCCCTTGATTCTGTTCTTTTTTGTACCTGAACATTCTCTGGCTGGCTGGCTTCGTTCCATTCCATTCGTACTGATGTCAGCTCGCCTCCAGCGTTCCCTTCCCTCTCACTGTTCCACCCTCTGACGTCATTACGTCTTGACGCGAGGGTGGGACAGTGAGGGGGAATGGATCGCGGGAAGCTGGCTGACGTCAGGAGATATTACGAAGCCAGGCAGCCAGCCGTGGAACGTTGGAGGTACAAATTATTATATAGGATAAGAGTAGCCATACAGGGTCAGAACAATGGTCCATTTAGTCCAGTATCCTTCCAACGGTGGCCAAGTACCTGGCAGAAACCCAAATTGTGGCAACTTTCCAGACTACAAATCCCAGGGCAAGCAGTGGCTTTCCCATATCTGTCTCAATAGCAGACTATGGCCTCTTCCTCCAGGAACTTGTCCAAACCTTTTTTAAACCCAGATACGCTAACCGCTGTTACCACATCCACCAGCAAAGAGTTCCAGAACTTAACTATTCATTGAGTGAAAGATAAATTTCCTCCTATTTGTTTTAAAAGTATTTCCATGTAACTTCCTTGAGTGTTCCCTAAACTTTGTACTTTTGGAATGAGTAAAAAACATCGATTCACTTCTACTCTCATATGAGAGGAGTTCCATCCTCTTTATCATTTTGGTCACTCGTCTTTTGCTGTTTTCTCAGCAACCGCTTGGAATTTCATGTGAAATTTTACAACTTTATGCGTTATTAATATCTACGTTTATGTGTTGAATGGAATGGAATTATCTTTAAACACAGTGAAGTTACAGACTTTTTAGCATGACCACCTAGTGATTTTCACACTTTCAGAAATGTTTGCATTGTAAAACTACCATTATTTGGGAAACCAAAAAGTGGGGTACCAGCTTACTGTATATGACATCACAGTGATGTAGACTTTTGTCTGGGGAGGCCTATCATAAGTTCCACCCAAAGCTGCAAACAATCGCGGCAGTCAAGGAAGCACTGAAGATGATCTGGGACAGCCTGCCACAGGGACCAATGGACAAGGCTGTTAAGAACTTGCCAAAGCGTCTGAAGGCCTGTGTTAAAGCTGGGGATGGAAACTTTGAGAATTCACAGTGATTGCAAAATTCGGACACATTGTTAATTGTATCATTTGAATTACATTATTTTACTGTGTTTTAGATGAAACATTTTAACTCTCAAAAATCACTGGGCAGTAACGCTAAAATTTCAGCAACATCAACATAGCTTAAGATAATTAAATGTTGTTTAATATATTAAAGTAAGGTGACTAAATAAGTTCATAAAAAGTTCTCGTTGAAATTCAAAGCGGATGCTGAGAAAACGGCAAAAAACTCTGTTTGTCTTACCCTGTATATTAAACTAAATTAGTTTAAAAGACACTGATATACTGAGCACAATTTACATATTTTATAGAAGTTTAGAGAGTCCCAATCACTGAAATCAGCAACCTTATATGCAACTTTTAAGTTATTATTGCAAGTGGGTGTTGCACAAGTTTCAGAAGGTCTCTCCTTTATGCTACATGTTTAAGAAGTGTAAATAAATGTTGGCTTATAATTTATGCAACAAGCAAAAATATAAGATTTAAAAGAACCCACTATGTTGCTTAAGATGTGTTTTGTCTCTGAACAGGAAAAAAAGGCTCTACTTATGAAAAAGGGTAAAGAAAATCACTTAACACAGTAATTACCCATTACCCTCAGGCAGGATGGCACAGGTCTATTTAGAAGCTTCATATGTTGTTTATACAGACAAGAGAGAAGTTGGATTTGGTTGCCACTAAGGAAATGGTCTAACATTTAACTACTGGGTTGAACACCTAATATCCCTTTCCCCAGGTGACACTATTGTTCAGACAAAGAGATCAAACCCAAACATCTTGCAGCTTTGGCCAGCAGCACCATAATCATTATCCGCCTCCTGCAGCTCAAGAAATGAGTTGACGTGTTTCATTGAATAGGTTCACACAGTTCTTGGAAATGATGCATTCACTAAAGTCAGTGAAGGTACCTATATAGGGGCAGAAACCAAAGGATGGTCTCTCTGGTCCAAAGATATGAAGCTGATCAACATGAGGGGCATCAAAACAGGCTCAGTCATATCCATGATGGTAACTGGTACCCATGTGAAGACCAGATCAGTCTTTACAACTTTTCACAGTGCTCTAGATGACTGCCATAGTAGGATCCTGTTTCGCCTTAAAATCAGCAGACCAGTCCAAGCATAAGCATGTTTTCAGACTGTGATCCCTGAGCATTTCACCTGTTTTTAATGATTATGGGCTAGATTCTATATATGGTGCCTGAAAATTCTGCGTGGAAAAAAATGCACCAAGACGTATTCTCTAAAGTACGCCTACATTTTATAGGCTTAAATTTCCATGCAGTACATAGAATTATGATGAGCGCCTCTCCACGTGACCAAATTTAGTCACAGACATTTATGTCACATATATCACATTTTACTTGCAATAAATCCTGACACCTAAATTAAGCGCAAAGTGGGTGCATTCTATAACAACAGACACAGATTTTAGAAATGCCCATGCCCACCTATGGCCACGCCCCTTTTCAACTATATGACAGAATTTAAGCGCACCCCGTTACAGAATACGCTTAGCGAGTTCTGCGTGTAAATCTCAGTTAATGCCAATAGTGCTGATAATTGTGTTAACATCCAATTGACAACGCTGATTGACTAGTTAACCAATTTTTAAGCTACGTGCATTGTTACAGAATACGCTTCAACTTCCGTAAGGAAATTAAGGTGCAATATATAAAATCCTGTGGTATGTGTATAACTGGAATCTGCCTAAGATGGAATATAAATAAATAAATACATTTTCTAATAAGAACAGCCAACCTGTAGTCCAAGAATCCCCAGAGGTATTAGTAGCACCCAACAGGCCTAGACCAGATTTATATGTTCCCTGGAGCTATGTTATTATGCAGCCACCCAGCTCCCATACAAGGCATGTTGGACATGGTCCTACTGCAGCACATAAGGAAAGGGAAAGAATGGAGTGGCTCAGTCTTCATCTAATTTGACTGAAACAGGAATAAAAAGGTGGTATACCAGCACGACAGTAGTGTTTCATTTTATACCTCTCCTAGAGAAGTATAAGAATCATTATTACCCATCAAAATACTACTGCTGATCCCTGGGAGGGAACTGGAAGACATGGATCTAGCCTTTGGGAAATGCACGATACTTTTAGTGACCCAGATTTACCACTGTGGGTACATAGCATGGTGGACTTGATGGCCTTTGGCTGACCTGGCATGGCCTTTAATGTATTTTTCTCTCTCGGATTTCTCTGGACAAGAACGCGGTCCCATGATCCTATCATCGTTCCCAAACGGTTGAGTCGTCACCCGGAATGAGAGAAGCACAGGATACATTACTACACAATTGTTACAGGTGCTAAGGACGCCACGTGCTGCTTGCACAACGAGATCTGCGACAGCAAATGGCAGGTAAAATAGCAGCTAGCTGCAAGAACTCAGCGACACTACCCTCGGCTGCCACCTAGCGACTGGGGCTACCATTTACATTCTCGATACATACAGGCATAAAAGCACTTAGAACTTTGTAAGTCTAAGTGCTTTGAAAATGAGTCCCATTGTCACTTGCTAGTAAACCATTTATTCTTTGAATATACAAATATGCAAATCGTACTAAGTAAACACCTGAATACTGTAACTCACACTCTGAAAAAAAGTTTAAAAAAACAAAACACAAGCGCATTAATGAATAGCGTATTCTTATTTGTGATCACGGCTGTCAGTGCAACTGGAAAGGGTTTCCAGTCATCCAGTGCGCCTTTTTGAGAAGATCGGATTGCTAGTGCATATAAATAACTCAAATCATTTATAGGGATCCCGCATTAATCCGCTAAACCCAAACTCCAGTCTGACACAGGGGGTTTCATTCTACCAGTCAAGCTCATAAAAGAGCACACTGTTAGCTAAACTTGCAGGCTGCTGGGTTATTTTTGGACACGACAAGGAGGGAGGGGCGTTTTGGTACATTTGATCTCCGGGCTACGGCACGGGTAAATGAACTAAGTGAAAGATGCGAAATGCCTTTGCTATAAAGAACATTTTTAATTTAAAAAATGTGGGGGGGAGGGGAATAACTATTTCCCTTTCGTTTTTTTTAATCATCTGCGAGAACGAATTCCTTTCCTTATACGAATGTGTGTTTTCTTAGGTGACAGGCAGCCCTGTGGGTGCAGCAGTGGCAGTGCTAAGCACCCCCATTATTAAGCAACTACTTTCACTGTGTCCAGTGCATGTTATGTATTTAGTACCCCACCATACCATCCCCAATAAATGTATAAGTTGGCGCCTGGCCTATATATATGTCTTGTTTATATCTAAGTAGTAGTATATGCATTTTGAAATCACTTACATGCTGGTATATTCCAGGTGTCCCTAAATCTATTCGGTTTCGTCTCGACACTTTCAACTTTTTAAGCACAGATCGACAGTCCATCACAATCCTAACTGATCCTCATAATCTAAGATAACAATGCATGGGGAAAGTAAAAAGTTTAGGGACGAACACGTGAAAAGTACCTTGTATATGTTGATTGATGACACTTTCCAAGCGATCCAGTCGCTCAATAATCCTTAAAGTCTCCCCTTTATCTTCTTCCAACTTTTTGTCCGGCACCGGCTCTTGCACTTTGACATAAATACTTGCAATGTAGTTGGTAACCCATCCCACGTAAAGCAGGCATATGATGTTAATCATTCCACTGAGAATCACACAAGTGGACACTAAAGTTTTGGTTTTCCTGGTGCAAAGCATCCTGAGATCCCTCCATATAGCTCCAGAACGGTGATCCAAAATAAACTGTTTTTATTTTTTTTTATAAACTGCTGCAACTTCCAGCAGCCAAGCAAGTCAGTGAATTTCCATTCAATAAAAAGAAATCTGCAAACAGCTACAACTCTTTCTTTTCCTTTGCCAGGGTCCAATTGAAATCTGAGTGATCCTTCATCAGCGCGAACTTTGAGAGAAGGGTAGCAGCATGCAAGCAGGCAGCATCGGAAGCCGCGATCCCGGTCGAGCTGGGAAACGAGAACAAGCAGCGAGGGCTTGAGTGCTAACTTTCCTCAGCTCCTTGCCGCTTCCCATCGCAGCCAACCGTAGCTCCACCTCCAGCCCAGGAGTAGCAAGAGGGGAGGACCGAAGCGCAGGACCTTGACTGACAAGAATGTACGGCCAATAGGGTGCCGTCTAAGGCGGAGCGAGTGCGATTTGCACATTTAAACCAATGGTCGTACGGAGAGGGGGCGGGATCTTGGAGGCAGCGCCTTGCCCACTTGCTCCTCGTACCTTCGGTGCACTGTTGTGGGGTGGGGGAGGACTCTCACAGGGGATCTCCGTGGTACGACGTGTTCTGCAGTAATCTTACCGGCGTTAAGTGACACGCCATTCAACAATTCAGTGTTCCACAGGTACCAGTTTAGATTTCACTTCTGCCAAATGCCATATTTGCCACCCCGTGTGCAGGGGTATAAAAGACTAGTTCTTTTCTGCATAGGAGCCAGCGAGTGCTGAGCGCGTCCCTCCCCCCATATTGTGGAAGCTTCAATATTGTGTCCAAGGAAGGGTAATTTATCACGTGTTTGACACCCCAATCATTTGGAAATGGCGCCTATGTTGTCCTGTACGGTGCTAACTAGGGGCAGTGGAACATCATTTTGCTTGGGAGCACCAGACAAACCAAGCTCTATATTTGCCTCCACCCGCCATCTCCGTGTTGCTGATGTTGTGTGGGCCAACAACTTGTAGGGCCATAGCCCCTGTGGGGGGTCCGCCCTGCTGCCTATCAGAAGACAGCGAAAAGGTAGAAATCTGAGGCTGCGAATGTGTTAACATAGGAAAGACATGCTGGATCAGACCAAGGTCCATCGCTTCAGCATCCTGTCTTTAGCAGTGCTTCTAATGTAATTCTGCAATAGGATAGGAAAGACTTAGTCTAAATGCTGATGACAGTAACTTTGAATTCTGTTTTCCCTGTGAAGCACTAGCTGATTTTAACCAATTAACTTAGCTGGTGCTCAACCTTGTATTCCTTCCCCAGCTTTAATTTTCATTGTCCTCATTCACAAAATCCCAGAGCTACCAGTACATGCTATTTTGCTTCAAATTCAAAGTCTGTTTTTTCCTTGATCTCTAGTACTGTATCAGATGGTCTCCAAATTATATAAATCTTTGTTCTGTATTCAAAGGTCTCCAGTCTCCCTCCTGATGCTCCCTTTGGGGGCCAATGCAATAAAGTGCACTAGGCTTTGCCAAAAAGGTTTTTGTGCACAACTTAACCCTGTGAGAAGCCTTGGGTTACACACCTGCCCACGCTGTATTTCAATCCATGGTAACAAGGCCAATTAACTATTTTGCACAAATGCAGAGAAGTGTACAAAAAGACTGAGGCTCCGATGCTCAAAAGCAAATGTCGTCGCTAGAGTCCATTAGTGACATACTAGCGCCCGCATTTACCTGTGCAGAATGTGTAGAGGCCCAGAGCACAGGAACAAATGAGCGTGCAGATAAACAACACAAGCAGCATGTTAATGTAGTCTTTATATTTTAAAAATGTATATCCTGCTTAACTACTAAGTGGTTTACATCAGAACATTCACAATAAAATACAGATAAAACAACATAAAATACAACATCAAATAAATCCTAATACAACATTGCCTGCACTATTGAGACTTCAAAAATTATCAGATATTAAAAGCCTGGAGAAAAAGATATGTTTTCAGATCTTTCTTAAACTGCTTCAAAGATGTACAAAATCTCTACAGTCCTGGGAGAGAATTCCTCAGTAATAGACCTGTCACAGAAAATGCACATTTTATTGTCTCTGCATAGTGAATACATCTCAAGTCCAGTACTTTTGCCAAGTACATGTTAATGTCAAGCTCATGTTAATGATGTTATTTTGTATTCCTCCCCAATGCTCAAAAAAGAGCGCCCAAAACAAAACTGCCTTACCACTGCAAAAAATACTGCCAGATCGGAGCAGGCATTAATTAGGGTGTTGGAAGAGAGGATTTCCTATAATTGTCATGTTTCTCTCATGATTCTTTCTATAAAATCTGCCGGTTTTGATTGCTTTTGGAAGCAGAAGGAAGCTCGTACAAGCAGACATATTGGCATCAGTTTCCTGCATCTAAATTTAAAGTGTGCATGCTAAAAAAAATTTTAAACGCTTATATTTAGGCCACTGAAAACAGGTGCTTCACATTTGCATTTTATGAGACACATGCGCATAGAAGCCGAGCTTACCACACATGTGCCAAACACAATCCCACCGAACTCCTTAATGCTCAATGCTATAACTGCATCTATATTTGCACTTCATTAGCGTTGAATATTAGGGCATTCTTCTGAACTGCTCCAGCAATATTTTTACAGTGCTATTCAGGATAGCACCGGAGTTTTGAGCATTGGGGCCTGAGGAACTAATGCAATAAAGTGCACTGGGCTTTGTGCAGTGGTAGTATGACAAAAGTGCACAGTTTCACAGGCACACAGATACAAAAAAGGTTGTGCACACAATCTTATCCTGCACAAAGCCTTGGGTTAGACACCAGTATATAGCATATTTAAAAACAGAAGACTGAGTTGATGCTGATTTTGTGCAGCATGGCTTTAGTGCTCAATTTTATGAGCACATAGATGCACAAAAAAAGGAGGGGGGTGCACAAACGAACCCTGCACAAAGCCTTAGGATAGATATCAGTGCTCAGCATATTAAAGGCTGACTCAATTTTTGTTTTGGTTATGGTACCAAAACTGGGCCAAAATCTGTGTTTGGTCATGTTTCGGTTTCAGCTGAAAATGCCAGTGCATTTTTGGCTAAAAATAAAACTCCCCTCCCCCCTCAATTATTCTCTGCCTGCCCCTACCCCCACCCCACCACCACCTCCAATGTGAATCCTCCCAGGCCGCTGTCCCACCGGGCATAGGCGTAGTTTGACTGTTTCATTTGGGGGGGCAAAGAATGGGCGGAGCATATTAGCATATCATTTGCATATATACATATGCAAATGAATATGCTAATATGGAGGAAGGAATTGAAATTTACAGGCAAAATATCACAGATGCACATTTCAAAAAGCTGACACATTTCAATTAATAAATTATGAATAAAATACTTTTATCTACCTTTGTTGTCTGATCATTTAGTTTTTCTATTCGCTTTGGTCCCAGTGTCTTCTGTTTTATGCAGTGTCTTCTTTCCAGTAGGCTTCCCTCTGCTCCCCACCCCTCCCAGTCCCATCCATCTCTTGCTCCTTCCCTCTGCTCCCCACCCCTCCCAGTCCCAACCATCTCTTGCTCCTTCCCTCTGCTCCCCACCCCTCCCAGTCCCATCCATCTTCTGTTCCTTCCCTCTGCTCACCATCCCTCCGTCCCATCCTGCTCCTTCCCTCTGCTGTGCCTGACCTCTCCCAATCCCATCCATCTCCTGGTCCATCCCTCTGCTCCCCACCCCTCCCAGTCCCATCCATCTTCCCTCTGCTCCCCCCCCCCCCCGCGAGGTCCAAGATCGTGACTCCGTTTACCCCCTCTCTTCCTCCCTCCCTCCGGCGCAGGCAACAGTCTTCAGCTTTTTCAGCGTTCCTGGCAGCTGTAGCGATGTACACGCTGCCTTCGGTCTGCCCCGGAAGCCTTCTCTTCAAGTTCCTGTTCCCACCTATGCGGGAACAGGAACTTGAAGAGAAGGCTTTGGGGCAGAGCCGAAGGCAGCGTGTACATCGCTACCGCTGCCAGGAATGCTGAAAAAGATTGCTGCCTGCGCCGGAGGGAGGGAGGAAGAGAGAGGGGTAGACGAACACGCTCCTCGCCGTCTGCTTGGCTTCCCTGCCCTCTCTGTCTGCGTCCCGCCTTCCTCTGACGTCAGAGGAAGGCGGGACGCAGACAGAGAGGGCAGGGAAGCCAAGCGGATGGAGAGGAGCGCGTGCCTGCATGTGTTTTTTTTTTTTAAACTAATGGCGCGGCGGCGCCTCGTCGTTGTTTGGGGGGGCATTGCCCCCCAGTCTACGCCCATGCCACCGGGCCAGCTATTCCCCCCCCTCCACCCCATCCCCCACCACCACAACCAGAAGGCCTTCCTAAGACCTACCTGTAAATGCCCTGGTGATCTAGTGGTCTCTTTTGGGCAGGAGTGATCCCCAGTTTCTCCTGTCCCCACCAGCTCCTCAGTCAAAATGGCTGCCAGGACCTCGCATGGCAGCCTAGCGAGACTGCCATAGGCGGTCCCAGCAGCCATTTTGAAATTGGAACCTGCATGGGCATAAGCAACTGGGGATTGCTTCTGCCAAGAAGAGACTAGACCATTAGGGCATTTAAAGGTAAATGGTTACCCCAGAGAGGGCTTTCAGGTGATGGGAGGGCAGTAGGAGTTGTGGTCAGGGGGGCCGGGAGGACCTGGTCTCTCATGGGGGGGGGGCAGAGGCCAGGAGGATCTGCTCTCTGCCAGGGGTGGGGGGGGGGGGGGAGGCACCATTTTCAGTTTCAGCTGTCATTTTGGCCAAAATTAAGCAGCAAATTTTGGCTGCTGATTCAGTTTCAGTCGGCCTCGAAAGCATATTAAAAACCATGGTAATGAGGCTAACTGAGTCCAGAATGTTGCACAGGGCTATATATGTTGAGGATACCATTAAATAAGTAGCATCTCCTCATCTGTTTAATATATGTTCGTCACAGATGTTTTAGTGTAAAAAGGAAATGATTTGCATTATAATAATCTTCTGTTATATCAACTAGGGCTGTACTGAATATTTGTATTCGATTAGATTTGGCCTCGAATAGCACCCCAAATACATTATTTGTATTCGGCCAAATAGTGATTTCAATTCAAATATGAATAATCCAGGGATCTAATGTGCTAAATTCTACTGAAATAAACACTTGATGTCTGATTTCACATTGTTTCTCTTATTATTTGTTACGTTAAAGCTCAATGCCCATTATTCAGTATTCATATTCAGCCAAATAATATTTTTCATTTTTCATATTTGACCAAATAGTATAATATAATATAATATCAACACTTTATTACATTGCAAATTCTCCAAATTCTCATGCAGTTTAGACTGGTTTATGTATTGCTCTTGGTGACTCTTTTTCAAACACTAGAGGTCTCTCTGGCAGTCTCTCTCTCTCATTATTCTTTACCCAGACAATACATTCTCTTTCTAGCCCCAAGCCTCTTTAGGTTCAGTTTTGCTTTCCTCTCACCAAGCAGCATTATTCTTTCCATCTTGTTCTTTAGCTGGATACTAACTATCCCCACTGGCATTGCTCAGTGATAGCTTAGTAGTTTGTAAATGAGAAAAGCAAGGTTTATTTGTGTATAATAACACTGTATAAGTATATTTTTTAAACTCATTAATGATGGTTGTTACATTTTGTTTGATGTCTTTAATGCGAGAAATAAAACATAAAGAATAGATATATGTATATAGATATATTTTTATTTGTACAAACAGAAATAGAACGCATAGGAGTAGATAAATATTAAATATGTTTAATATAATTTGTAATAAGTTCTCATTCGATTGCATTTGATTTCATAGCAGTATGATTGACGAACCAATTTTTAAGTGTAGTTGATGTGGTGGCATTGCTGGTAGATGCAGTGAATTTAGAAATTCAGCCGGATAATTTACAATGTCATTAGCATCTTGCATTGTGTTAATGGAGAAATACTCTTTAGTTTCACCTGGTAGCGTTTCTTAGACCTTGTCATTCATTTCATTGACGTTTAAGTTTTTCAGAGCTAGAATTGCTCGTTCACATAACCATTCATGGTTTTGATAATGATTTACAATGATTGGAAATATTTTTTCCTTTAAACTATTAATTTCTTCTACAATGTTGCATAAATCTGGAGTTAAAGTTATTTGTCCATCAGCATCACATTTTATTTTTCCTTCTCCTACCTCCAGAAGCTTTTTTGAAAATAGTTCAACAGATTCATTGCCTATAGATTCTGTTTGCATATTTTTGGTCAGTTTTAAACACTGCATAGAAGTCCAAAGAGTGGAGGACTTGAGGCAAGCTTTGAGTTCATCGTACTTTGTACTTTTTTGAATGACAGGCAATGTTTGACCAAAGTTACCAGAATGGACTGTAACAATTTCCTCCCATCAAATTCTCATTACTTCTCAAGTCTTGTAGGCTTCTGTTGACTGTTTCTAGACAATGCTTATGAGCCATGGTGCATTCATCCCAAACAATGAGGCTACATTGTTGTAATAATTTGGCTAGGCCTGTTCCTTTGTTTATTTGACAAACTGAGTTCTCAGTGTGAGCTAAGTTAAGAGGCAATTTAAAAGTTGAGTGAGCAGTTCGGCCTCCTTGAAGTAATGTGGTAGCTATACCAGAAGAAGCAATGGCAATAGTGATTTTGCCTTTGTTTCTAACCTCGGCTAGTAAAAGATTTATGAGAAACGTTTTGCCTGTTCCTCTTGATGCCTCAGGAAAGAAGAGACCCCCCCCCCCCCCCCCCCCCCAGTTTGTAGAACTATAGCCTGTAAAATTGAAAAATATGCATTTTTTTGGTCTGTAGTCAAGCGAGGTTCTTTTTTTTTTTAACAAAATCTTGAAGGTTTGTTTGGTCATAGCTTGTTTCTCGAATGGTTTCTCAATCTTCAGGATTCAGCAACATTCGTTTTGGTCTTGTTAGTCCAACTTCATCCCATGTCTTTCCAATCATTTGTAGACTTTTGTCTTCAATAAAGATCAATGCAATATTGAACATATTTTCTGTATAGGTGTTACGGTTTTGTAGACTATTTAAATGTATTTATTTATTAGGATTTATTAACCACTTTTATGAAGGGATTCACCCAAGCAGTGCACAGCAGGTACAGTTTAACATAAAACTTACAATTTTGTTAACAGCATAACAATAGTAAAATAACCAAGAATAAACATAAGTACAATATATGAGGTAAACTTGAAAACATAAGTACATAAGTATTGCCATTCTGGGAAAGACCAAAGATCCATTGAGCCCAGCATCCTGTTTCCAACAGTGGCCAATCCAGGTCACAAATACCTGGCAAGATCCCAAAAAACAGTAAATTGAAATCTAATAATAGAACTACTGTGAAGCAGTATCAAAAATATACACATTTAACAGTACTGGAATTCAAATACCAGAGATGTAATACAATCAGGGCCGGTCTTAGCAAGTGCGGGGCCCTATGCAGACCAAAAAAAAAAAGTCACAATTAATACCTTATACACCAATATACCAGCCATACGGAAAATGCAGATTATCAACAATATGAAGCTAGCAAGGGATCATAATATCACAATTCTCATGTAGAGCCACAAAACACCCTTTTAGAGAGAGTGTGTCATGATTTAGGCTCTACACCCTTTCCGATGTTTGGTGCCACCTTAGTAAGGCCAACACACAATCTCTCCACTGCAAAACACTATACACAAACGTGTGCAAAAACACACTCATAACCTTAACAAACCATAAACAGCACTAATTCCAAGGACAGGACGAGCTACAACCTTATGCGTGGCGTGGAAAGGCAACTGTAATTACACCGGGCTCTAAAACACCAGTGCACAACCTAGTGAAAAAAAACGAACAAAAAGGGCTGCAAACTATACGCTAGCAGAATACTGCACCTTCCTTGATCACACCTGAAAAACACATGAATGCAAAATACTGAACTGGAAAGTTACCTCAAGAAGTCAGACTCGGTATGTAGCAATACTACAAAAATTAAAACTTACATGAAAAATATCACAGATGCACATTTCCAAAAACTAACATATTCCAATTAATAAATCCTGAATAAAATAGTTTTTTCTACCTTTGTTGTCTGGTGACTTTGTTTTTCTGATCATGCTGGCTCAGTATCCGATTGTGCTGCTATCTGTCCTCTTAACTCCGTTTCCAGGGCTTCCTTTCCATTTATTTCTTTACTTTCCGCCTTTCTTCTTCATTTCTTGCCCTACATCCGTAAGTAAAAGCTGGGTCCTCCGCAGACTTGACTGTCCAGTGGATCCAGCTTCTGCCTATTTTCTATATCCATGTGCACTTTTTCTCCTCTCTTCCTTTTTCCTCACCTCATCTCCTTCCTCACTCTTCCCTCGCCTCCATCCATGTCCAGCATTTCTTCTCTCTCCTCCATCCACCCATGTCCAGCGACCCTCCTGTCCCCCCTGCCATCCATCTATATCCAGCAACCCCCCCCGTCCCCTCTGTCCTCCCCTCCATCCACCCATGTCCAGCGACCCTCCTGTCCTCCCTGCCCGCTCCTGCCATCCACCTATGTCCAGAAACCCCCTCCCCTGCCATCCACCCATGTCCAGCGACCCTCCTGTCCCCCATGCCATCCATGTCCAGCAACCCCCCCGTCCCCTATGCCCTCCCCTGCCATCCACCCATGTCCAGCGACCCTCCTGTGCCCCCTGCCCTCCCCTGCCATCCACCTATGTCCAGAAACCCCTCTCCCCTGCCACCCACCCATGTCCAGCACCCCTCCTGTCCTCCCTGCCTGCCCCTGCCATCCACCTATGTCCAGAAACCCCCTCCCCTGCCATCCACCCATGTCCAGCAACCCTCCTGTCCCCCCCCCGCCATCCATGTCCAGCAACCCCCCCTGTCCCCTATGCTCTCCCCTACCATCCACCCATGTCCAGTGACCCTCCTGTGCCCCCTGCCCTCCCCTGCCATCCACCTATGTCCAGAAACCCTCCTCCCCTCCATCCACCCCATGTCCAGCGACCCTCCTGCCCCCCTTGCCAACTGCCATCCACCTATGTCCAGTAACCCCCCTGCCCTCCACCCATGTCCCGCGACGCGAGTCTCCTCGTTCCCCTGCTGATCCCCCTCCCTCCAGCCACCTGAGACATCTCCCGTCTGCCCCCCCCCTCCCTGACCCGCCAAACGACCCTCTTCTTTCGCCTGCACCTCACCTGACCTGAGCCAGCATTTTAAAAAAAAACCTTCAAGCGGCGGTGCCGGTGCCTCGCGTCTGAGGGCAGAAAACTCGCTTCGTCGTTGGCCGGCCTTCCCTCAAGTCCCGCCCTCTGATGTAACTTCCGCAAGGGCGGGACTTGAGGGAAGGCCGGCCAACGACGAAGCGAGTTTTCTGCCCTCAGACGCGAGGCACCGGCACCGCCGCTTGAAGGTTTTTTTTTTAAATGCTGGCTCGGGTCAGGTGAGGTGCGGGCGAAAGAAGAGGGTCGTTTGGCGGGGAGGGGGGGGCAGACGGGAGATGTCTCAGGTGGCTGGAGGGAGGGGGAGCAGGAGGAGACTCGCGTCGCGGGACATGGGTGGAGGGCAGACGAGCGTGGTCGGCGAGGCAGAGGCGAGGCATGCCGCGCGGGGCCCCCTTAGGCGCGGGGCTCTATGCGGCCGCCTCGGTCGCCTCTGCCTAAGACCGGCCCTGAATACAATGTTACCATAATACTAATGATACACCTAATAAGTATGCATTAGAACATTTAACTAACATAGATATGATTCTAAATAGTTTCTACAATGCTGCTTACCATATAGTTTTGAAAGTATTGGCTTGAATATACCCTGAAGGAAAAGAGAAAGTGGGTTGATATGATACAGATGTTCAAATATTTGAAAGGTATTAATCTGCAAACAAACCTTTTCCAGAGACAGGAAGGCTGTAGAACTAGAGGACATGAATTGAGGTTGAAGAGGAGAAGACTCAGGAATAATGTCAGGAAGTATTTTTTTACATAGAGGGTGGTAGATACTTGGAATGCTCTCCCGTGGGGGTGGGGGGGGGGGTGGAGATGAAAATGGTAACAGAATTTAAAAAATGCATGGGATAAACACAAAGGAATCCTGTTTAGAAGGAATGGATCCACAGAAGCTTAGTGAAGATTGGGTGGCAACACTGGTAATTGGGAAGCAAACCCAGTGCTGGGCAGACTTCTATGGTCTGTGCCCTGAAAATGGCAAGGACAAATCAAAGACAGGTATACATATAAAGTATCACATATAATGAGTTTATCTTGTTGGGCAGACTGGATGGACCGTACAAGTCTTTATCTGCCGTCATCTACTATGTTACTGTTGGCTCATTTTCGAAAGAGAAGGATGTCCATCTTTCGACATAAATCGGAAGATGGACGTCCTTCTCCCATGGACATCCAAATCGGTGTAATCAAAACCCGATTTAGGACATCTCCAACTGCACTCCAGTGCAAGGACAGCCAAAGTTAAAGGGGGCATGTCGGAGGCGTAGAGAAGGCGGGACTTGGGCATGCCTAACACTTGAACGTCCTTGACCCATAATCGAAAAAAAACCAAGGATGTCTCTGACGAACACTTGGACGTTTTCACTCGGACGTGTTTTTATTACGCATAAGGTAAAAAAAGGTGCCCGGAATGACTAGATGACCACCAGAGGGAATCGAGGATGACCTCTGGTTACTCCCCCAGTGGTCACTTAACCCCCTCCAACCCTCAAAAAACTTCTTTAAAAATATGTCGTGCCAGCCTCTATGCCAGTCTCAGATGTCATACTCAGATCCATGTCAGCGCATGCAGGTCCCTGGAGCAGTTTTAGTGGGTACTGCAGTGCACTTCAGACAGGCAGACCCAGGCCCATACCCCCCTACCTGTACATTTGTGGAGGGAGCAGCGAGCCCTCCAAAACCCACCAGAAACCCACTGTGCCCACATCTAGGTGCCCCCTTTCACCCGTAAGTGCTATGGTAGTGGTGTACAGTTGTGGGTAGTGGGTTTTGGGGTGATTTTGGGGGGGCTCAGCATATAAGATAAGGGAGCTATGTACCTGGGAACAATTTATGAAGTCCACTGCAGTCCCCCCTAGGGTGTCCGGTTGATGTCCTGCCATGTCAGGGGGACCAGTGCACTACAAATACTGGCTCCTTCCACGCCCAAATGACTTGCATTAGGACGTTTTTGACATGGACGTCTTTGGTTTCGAAAATCGCCAAAAGTCAGAAACGTCCATATCTAGGGTATTTTCGAAACGAAAAATGGACATCCATCTTGTTTCAAATATACTGGTTTCCCCACCCCTGGATTTCACCGTTTTGCAAGGACATCCAAATTGCAACTTGGATGTCCCTTTCAAAAATGCCCCTCCACGTTACTATGAATGTAAATGTCTTCTGCTAAACTTTCTTTCTTTAAGTCCCTTAGCTGTTTTAGATTTACTATTTCACAGTAAGCTAACAGGATAGCAAATAAGGGTCATAGCTTAGATGGAGAATGTGTTGCAGGTGCTTCAGACATCGTGTTTATCTAGTGCTGGTCATCTTGCAGTAAACCTTGAGCTATACATGCCTCACAATACGTTTGTAATAGTTTTCCATCAACATTTTTTAGAGTTTCAATAGAGCCCTTTCACATAATGAAGTAGGAGATGTAGATAGAAGCACTCAGAATTATTAGGGTGTACTGTATATATACATCCAAGAGCATCACTTTTGTAAATGCCAGGATGTTCAGGTACTGGAATCCCCCGTTTCTGTCAATTAAATATTTTCTTAGCCTTGTCCCATATAAAACACTTTGTGACATCACAGTACAATAAAGTTTTTGAAATTCATCATTTTGGCTTAATTTGAAGAATGCTATGAGAGTGGTTTCAGGAGGGTGTTCCAGCCTTTGTTCAAGATTTTTGGTTTAAAGTAGACACGCTGTCCGTTCTCCAAGTGGACACTTAGATGGATGGCTGTTGGGTATCTTTCATGCACTGGAAATTGAAAAATGCACCAAATTGCCTCATTACTATTGATGTATCGACCAATTTGATACTGATCCAACTCATTAATAGTGCCATCTTTTTCTACTCCAAAAACTGCTTGATCTGAACCTTTGCTTATTTACTTAAGGATATATTTGATGGATTTTACTGAGTTGCAGAATTCTACGTTCAGATGGGACTTGAATATCCGAGAAAGTAGTGGACAATATGGTACAACCCATCTGTTATTAATTTCTACATCTTGTACTATCCTGCTACCATTGGAGCCGACTCTGGGGGTGCTATGGGTGCTTGAACACCCCCAATATTGAGAAAATTCCTTGTATGTGTCCAGGGAGGGGTTATTTCCATTGGGCTTAGCACCCCCAATAATTTTGAAAAGTTGGCTCCTATGCCTGCTACATGTGTATTTTAGCAGAATAGCCTGCTTCGTTGTCAGTAGAAAGGATAGCCATCTTGTGCCCATTTGAGTTTCAACTGAGGAGTTGTACTGTTGAAGGGAGGTGTGAGAATGGGTGAGTGTGAATGGGGGTGTGGTACTGAGGGGGTGAGAATGTGTGATTGGGGATGTACTGCTGAAGGGTGAGTGTGAGAATGAATGAGTGTGGATGGGGGTTTTCTGCTAAGGGGTGTGTGAGAATAGATGAGTGTGAGTGGGGGTGTTTTGCTGAGAGATGTGTGAGCACAGGTGAGTGTGAGTGTTTTGCTGAGAGGTGTGTGAGAACGGATAAATGTGAGTGGGGGTGTGCTATTCTGTGGTGTGTGAGTAGGGGAGTGTACTGCTAAGGGGTGAGTGTGCATGGAGGTGTGCTACTCTGGAGTTTGTGAGAACAGGTGTCAGTGGGGGTGTGGTACTGAGGAATGAGTGGGGATGTGCTATTCTAGGGTGTATGATTGGGGCTATTTCGCTGAGGAATGTGTGAGAACGGATGAGTATAGTGGGGTGTTTTGCTGAGGGGTGTGTGAGAAAGGGTGATATTGACATTGAGTTTAATACTCCCTTAACTCAGAAAATGTGGAGACTAGATCCCTACCTAACACTAACTTTTCTTTTCTTTTCCAATCAAGTTGTATAGGTTGATTTTCTTGATTACATGTTTCTTTGAATCTAGCAAGTGCTTGCCGTTTGGCTTTCACCATTTTCCTGTCAAAACGTAGCTTTCATTTCAAGGGCATATTGAAATTCAGTGTCCTGCCCGTTTTCAGGAGTGTTCTCCTGAAGTGGTATTGAATTCATACACACACACACTTCCTAGTCTGCCCCAATACTTTCTCCCTACCCTGCTCCCACCAGTCTCTGAAACTCCCTTATACTGAAATTGTTAGGGTATTAGAGAATGAGAGAGGGACAACTGCACAGCTGCTGTCCTTTTTCTCCCCACCAGTCTCTGAGCCCTCACCTTGTCCTAAGCAGTTTGTCGCTTAGCAACAGCAAGAAAGAACTTTCCAACCTGCAGCCTATTAATTTAATGGATGGAAGTATTGCTCCCCTCCCCTGAGTGCCCCCCCCCCCCCCCCCGTGAACTGAATCATTTCAAACTACACAATAACCTCGACAATGGTGGGTAGAGTCTGCATAGCAAAAATGGGGTAGAGAGGGCCCAATGTCAAGAGATCAGTCACCACGCATAAGGGTAAGATGCCCCAGAAAACCTTTATTAGGACCCAACATGGTCCGTGTTTCAGCTATATCGGCCTTCTTCAGGGGTGAATCTATGGATGTACGGTGATATATCGACTGATGGAGCATTTAATGATCATTAATAAGAATCACAAAAACCAGAGAGAACAAAAGAACAGCCAACCGATCAGCAAACACCATGTGACAAGGCATGCCAGGTTTGGTGGCTGTAGCTCTTCGGGGGCCGAGGAGTTTGGACATGGTCAAACAAACAAATATATGCATCTGCTTTATATATATACTAGTAAAAAAGGCCCGTTTCTAACACAATTGAAACTGGCGCTAGCAAGGTTTTCCTCGGAGTGCGTATGTTTGAGCGGGTGTGTGTGAGAGTGACTGTGTGAGAGAGAGTGAATCTGCAAGTGTGTGTGTGTGACAGAGAGAGTGAGACTGGGTGCGAGTGTGTGAAAGAGTGTGTGTGCCAGGGGCCCCTCCCTCCCACCCAGTTCCAGTGTACCCCTTCCTCCGAGTTCCAGGGTCGTCGTTCCCCCTCCCTCTCTCCCTCTGAGTTCCAGGGTCGTTCCCTTCCCCCTTTTTTTTAAAGTTTTTGTACAGGTGGTGCATTCCCCCCTCTCGTCCCCTCCTCCAAGTTCCAGACCCCCCCCCCCCCTCCCTGTGAAGAAAGTTACAGACACAGGCAGGCAGACGCATAGAATGTTGGAGGTGAGAATTATTATATAGGATAGATAGATTAACCAACAGCAATTGAAGTGTTAGAATAATCTGCTGTTTCACTGATAATTGTAATAAAATCAAGTGGAATTAAGGGTCAAAATGCAGTATCTTGGAATTAAAGAAAGTATAACTATCTATCTTTAGGCACACACACACACATCTATAGATGCAGATATAGAAAGGTATCAGTGCCTGAGACAGTTCAGATAAATACAAACACTGTATGATGATGGACTCAAGATGACAAGATCCCCATGAGTGTGCATAATAAAACAGCCTTAGGAGGAGAACATGTTTTCATAGAATATTAAGTGCTGTCACCACCACCAGTTGATAAGATCTTTTTGTTTTCATAAAATGGGCTCCAAGAAGTCTCCAGGAACCTCCTCCAGTACATCGCCGCTCCCCTCCCCTGCTCCATTTCCCTGTTGAGGCCTATAGTGCATGGTTGTTAAGCCAAGGTGTTGTTTGAATGGATGTCGCTAAAGCCCAGAAGCGGCAGGAAATTATACTTTCAACCTATTAATATATACACTGCTATGTATTTGGGGACTAGGGCATCTGAGCATGAGAACAGTGGTTAATCATGTACTGTAGAAACGATAATATCTGTTTACATTATATTTTATGCTTTGCAAGTTCTTGTACTACATCAAGTAAAATACTTTTGAAGCAAAGATATGACACACTGTGCTAACATATAACCCTAGCAGTAACATTCTATATCTATACTTAGATACATTGTGGCAGACAAGAAGCAAACCATGTGCAAATATTTTCACAGTGTGCAGGGAACATTTTTGCTAAACCATAAAGCAATAGGAATGGGCTGGCATTTGCAATGAAATGGAAAATGGGAACAACATATATTATTATTGAATGAAAATGAACAGAAAAAAGACACACATTTTTTTGCTTTTTCATTTGTGATTATACTGTGCACTGTTTCAAAATGTTCAGGTTGCCCATCCCTATAAAGCACCCCAAGTGTTCTGTGAATGAAATTCCTCAACTAACTCGTACCCTATGACAGGCTTCCCAGATCAGCAGCTGGACAGTTCTACAGCAGGAGAGGGGGAAGGAGGGAAGGAACATATGTGCACCATACCTTTTTTTAAAAGTAAAAACCTAGGGGTCCTTTTATCAAACCGCAATAAAAAGTGACCTTGGCGCATCCTCTCGTGGGTTATTCCTGTGCGCTAAGGCCATCTGCCGGGGTAAAATGGCAGATTTTTTTATATTAATGGACAGGGCCGTGCCTAGGGTCTCTGGCGCCCCCCTGCAGACTATCAATTGGCGCCCCCCCCCCCCCGTGAAAATGATCACGCCCCCCCCATGAAAATGATCGCTCACCACTTGCCACACTGAAAGGAATTGTCAGCAATATTCTTAGAAACAAATTGGTATACATTGCAAAATAAGATAGCAGATGTAAATTCTCAAAGTGGACATATTCCAAATGCTAAAATGAAAATAAAATGATTTTTTTTCTACCTTTGTTGTCTGGTGACTTTCTTTTTTCAATCATGCTGGTCCAGTATCTGATTCTGCTGCTATCTGTCCTCTTAACTCCATTTCCAGGGCTTCCTTTCCATTTATTTCTTTACTTTTCTCCTTTCTTCTTCATTTCTTGCTCTATATCCATTTCCAGCAATTTCTCCTCTCTCCCTGGGTCCTGCCCTCCCATCCATGTCCATTCTTGTCCCTCTCTGCCCTTCCCTCCTCCATCCATAGCCAGCAATCCTCCTCTCTCCCCTCCCCTCCATTTCCAGCAATTTGTCCTCTCCCTGGGCCCCCATGTCCATCCTTGTCCCTCTCTGCCCTTCCCTCCTCCATCCATAGCCAGCAATCCTCTCGCCCCTCCCCTTCCAGCAATTTGTCCTCTCCCTGGGCCCTGCCCTCCCATCGATGCCTCTCTGCCCTCCCATCCATGCCTCTCTGCCCTTCCCTCCGCGCCCTGGGGCCTTTAAATCTTTTACTTCTGGTCGCAGCAGCGTCAGTGAAAGCGGAGCGCTGCCGACATCTCCCTTCCCTTTGCGCTCTTGGTTCCCTCAGTGTCCGCCTTCTTCTGACGTCAGAAGAAGGCGGGACACTGAGGGAACCAACGAGTGCAAGGGAAGGGAGACGTCGGCAGCAGTGGCGTAGCTAGGGTAGTTGACACCCGGGGCCGGTCATTTTTTTAACACCCCCCCCCCCCCCCCAAATCCAGTACTAGGCAAAACACGACCTATAGAGCAATTTTACCATACCATAAGCAGTCGTTTCTATGAGTCACACAAGGAAAAGGAAAGCATCTTAAGCACTACAGTGAGCACTAGAACATCAATTCACCTATTGTAAAACGAAACCAGACAGAATAGTACAGATCGTCGATCCTGCACAGTCAATGCCAACTGAAAGCCATGTCTTTTTCACAAACAGATACACCCTAATCCACTATAGAATAAGTAATCATAAACTTTCTATTTAGACAAAAATTAAACTGAACCCCCAATGCCAGACTCTGCATACAATGCAACGCCACAGAAACAGAAAATGTCTCCTAGTACTGTGCAAAATATAAAGACAGCAGATGTAAATTTGAAAAAACTAACAAATACCAATCATCACTTTACAAATTAACAAATAGAAATAAAACAAATACAGAAAATAAAATAATACCATTTTATTGGACTAATACATTTAACTTCCAGACGCCAAAATCTCCTTCCTCAGGTCAATACAGTATAGTGCTGTTACAGTATCCTATCCTGATCTGAGGAAGGGGGTTTTGTTCTCTGAAAGTTAAGTCAAAATGTATTAAAATTAGTCCAATAAAAAGATTACCTTATTTACATGTTCTATTTATAAACATTTATTAACACAGCTAAAATACTATATCCTAAAGCAAAATAATAAAAATATATATTTACAGTTTGTTGTCTTTGGTTTCTGCTTTCCTCATCTTCTTTTCACCGTCTTCCTTCCATCCAGCATCTGTCTTCGCTCTCTCTCTGCCATCCAGTGTCTGCCCTCTCTAATGTGCCTTCCATCCACCATCTGCCCCAGTCTGCCATCTCTCTCTCCCCCTTCCATCCACCATCTGCCCTCTCTCTCTCCTTTCCCTCCAGCATTTGCCCTCTATCTCTGCCCCTTCCATCCACTGTCTGCTCTTTCACTCCCTTCTATCCACTGTCTGCCCTTTCTCTCTGCTCCTTCGATTCACCATTTGCCCTCTCTTTCCCCCTCCCATCCATTCAGGATCTGCCCTCCCTCTCACTCCCCGTTCCATCCAGGATCTATCCCCCCTCTCTCAATGCCCCCTCTTTTCGGCTCCCAGTTCCCACCTGCGGCTGCCCCTAGTTCCAGATCCATTGATTCTCCCATCCACCTCTGCCCCAGGCATGACCCCATTCTCCCTCCTGCTCACTTTTCAGACCCCAGTTCCAGATCCATGCCCCTTCTCCCATCTGTCTCCCACCCAGTCCCTTCTGCCCATCCAAGTCCCCCTCACCCCATCTGTCTCCCACCCAGTCCCTTCTGCTATCCAAGTGCCCCCACCCTCACCCCATGTCTCCCACCCAGTCCCTTCTGCCCATCCGAGTCCCCCTCACCCCATCTGTCTCCCACCCAGTCCCTTCTGCTATCCAAGTGCCCCGCACCCTCACCCCATCATATGTCTCCCACCCAGTCCCTTCTGCCCATCCGAGTCCCCCTCACCCCATCTGTCTCCCACCTAGTCCCTTCTGCTATCCAAGTGCCCCCCACCCTCACCCCATCTGTCTCCCACCCAGTCCCTTCTGCCCATCCGAGTCCCCCTCACCCCATCTGGCTCCCACCCAGTCCCTTCTGCTATCCAAGTGCCCCTCACTCTCACCCCATCTGTCTCCCACCCAGTCCCTTCTGCCCATCCGAGTCCCCCTCACCCCATCTTTCTCCCACCCAGTCCCTTCTGCTATCCAAGTGCCCCCCACCCTCACCCCATCTGTCTCCCACCCAGTCCCTTCTGCCCATCCGAGTCCCCCTCACCCCATCTGGCTCCCACCCAGTCCCTTCTGCTATCCAAGTGCCCCCCACCCTCACCCCATCTGGCTCCCACCCAGTCCCTTCTGCCCATCCGAGTCCCCCTCACCCCATCTGTCTCCCACCCAGTCCCTTCTGCTATCCGAGTCCCCCCCACCTTCACCCCATCTGTCCCCCACCCTCACCCTGCCTCGTCTTCTCCCTGCCACCCGGTCTTTAAAAATAAATTGCCGACGCGATAGGGAGCGCAGCACCTCGTGTGCAAGTAAAAGAAGCGGATCCGATCATCTCATTGGGCCTTCCTTCACTGTCCCGCCCTAGAGGAAATAGGAAGTTGCGTCAGAGGAGGGCGGGACAGTGAGGGAAGGCCCAATGAGATGATCGGATCCGCTTCTTTTACTTGCACACGAGGTGCTGCGCTCGCTATTCGCGTCGGCAATTTATTTTTAAAGGGCTGGTGCGGGGGAGGGGCTGCCAGGAAGAAGAGCAGCGGGAGCGGCGGCACCCCCCTTTCTGATGACACTCGGGGCGGACCGCCCCCACCGCCCCGCCCTTGCTGGTCGGCAGCGCTTTCACTGACGCTGCTGCGACCCAGGTAAAATATTTAAAGGCCTTTGCGGCGAGGGTAAGCACCGCGGCGGCGCCCTCCAGAGGTGGGCGCCCCCCTGCGGCGCTTACCTCGCTTACCGCATCGGCACGGCCCTGTTAATGGACACTTGCGAGCTTTCCCATTTGTGCATGAGCCCCTACTGCCACTCATTTTGTAGGCAGTATGGGGTCATGCACTAACCATGTGCTAATCAGATAGCATGCGGCAATGTAGCTGCGCCAACCGATTAGCACAGAATATCCTGCTCTCCACCCCCCAGACCCGCCCCTAGTGCTGATCTGAAAATGACCACAGATCGCCTGAGCATGCCCCGTGGTAAGGCAGTTTTAGCTGCAGTAAGCATGTGTTAGTGCTTACCGCAGCTTAGTAAAAAGAACCCCTAGTTTGCTACAAAATACTTTTTTTTATAAGATGCTACATTTTATTGATTGTGTCTTTTACTGTGCAAGGAGGTCACAGGTTTTGCTTGCAAGAATCTACTTACAACAGCACGTGTTAATGTATAGAGAATAAAAAGTCAGCTCAAACCACTTTGTTTTTCTCTTTATGTCATAGGTTTTAAGGTCGTGCTGCTATTATACAAGAGTGTGGGCCAAATAGTCACCATTATCTGATAACATTAGAAAACAAAATGTGCTATCTTCGATCAGACCAGTACTTCATCAAATCCAACATCCTATCCAGTGGCGTTCCTGGGGGGGGGGGGGCTGTCCGCCCAGGGTGCACGCCGCTGGGGGGTGCCGTGCGCGCCTGTCCATCGTTCGTTCCATGCTCCCTCTGCCCCGGAATAGGTTCCTGTTCCGGGGCAGAGGGAGCATGGAACAAACGCCAGACAGGCACGCGTGGCACCCCCCCAGCGGTGTGCACCCGGGCGGGGGGATTCTTTCATGGGGGGGGTCGTGCTGCATCCAGGGGGGGGGGTGCTGCACCCGGGGGGGGGGGGGTGCTGCACCCGGGGGCGGGGCGCATCGGCGATCCGCCCCGGGTGTCAGCCCCCCTAGGAACGCCACTGATCCCTTCACTCTGTTCCCTCTAAGCTGAACATGAGTCCTCCACCTACAGTCCTACCAGTGAGGGGGGGGGGGTGCTGTTTCACTATCACATTTTCAATAGTGAGGGATAGGATCCAGGGAACCTGCCTGTCCCTAGTGATTTTGAAGCACTGCCCCCTCCTCTCACTGGCAGTAATGTTGTTCGAGGACTTTTGCTCAGCTTGGAAGGAACAGTCCATCCTGTCTCTGAGAGTGGCTCAGCTGGGTCTCTTGGACCTGCCTAGCAGAACCAAAATAGAAGACGCATTCTCTGTTGTAAACACTAAGTTTATTTACCAATAGAAGGACCCCCAGTGTTAAACGCTTTGATGAACGTGGAGGGGCATAATCGAATAGGGCGCCCAAGTTTTCCTGAGGACGTCCTCGCAGGACGGCTCCTTGAAGGGGCGGGGAAACCCGTATTATCAAAACAAGATGGGCGTCCATCTTTTGTTTCGATAATACAGTCAGGGGGCGCCCAAATCTCAACATTTAGGTCAACCTTAGAGATGGTCATCCTTAGAGATGGTCGTCCCCGGTTTTTGGCAATATTGGAAACCGAGGACGCCCATCTCAGAAACAACCAAATCCATCATCAGGGACGCCCTTCTTTTTTCCATTATCGGCCGAGGACGCCCATCTCTTAAGCACGTCCAAGTCCCGCCTTCGCTACACTGCCGACATGCCCCCATGGACTTTGGTCATCCCCGCGACAGAAAGCAGCTGAGGGTGCCCAAAATCGGCTTTCGATTATGCCGATTTGGGCAACCCTGAGAGAAGGACGCCCATCTCCCGATTTGTGTCGGAAGATGGACACCCTTCTCTTTCACAAATAAGCCTGATAATCTGTCATGTAATTTAGATGGATTTACAAAACAACATTATATAATGAGTATCAGAGAATAGAAGAGCTTATGGTCAGAATACTATGAGAATGAAGTAGGGAAGGACCAATAAAACATAATTTAAAAAATAAAAAGGAACCTAAGAGTCAAGGAATGACAAACACAAAGTTTATTATAATAAAAACTGGACCGTCAGGTATGTATAAGAGCAATTTCCCAAAACAGTGGAAGTTCAGAAGGACACCTAAGGCACCAATTGTGTGCCAGTGTTCACAGAATACTAGCAGTTACATGCAGGATTGACTACCTGAATTGGCTAGGCTGTAAACATGGCGTGTATGTAGCTTAATGGAAGTAGGCCATACCTGTGGGTGGAGCATTGGTGTGTCATGGGCATTCTGTCTAGTGACGTGCACAGCTTATAAAATACTATGCGTTGCATACACTCCAAGGCACATTTAAGCATGGCATATAAGCAGTCACACCTAGAAATCAGCATGCCAAGTCTTCTTTGCACTAATATTCTATAACGGGTTATTTGACATTTCGTAAAACTTTAAAAACATGGTTATTTAGGACGTTTTTATGAGCTAATTGATTTATTGTCAGGTTATAATATGTATTTTCCTGGACGGTTGTGGTTCAGTATTTCTCTTTGTGTAATCTGCATCGAACTGATTAGGTATTTGCAGACTAGAAGCAACGTCTAATATCATATAGTATAGTAACACAATTATAAAATCGGTGCGGTGCATTCCCTTTGTGGTACCTATATTTTGATGTGACTGTATAGAATTACCACCATAGTTTTAAGCTGTTGGTGAGATACGTGCCATTAATGCAGACTCTGTTCATTTATATGTCATTGATAGACGTCTGTAGCTTGAGTTTTGTTCTGATTGTCCAGGCGTCAGCAGAACTGCAGCTTTACTTGCTCTTCATGAAAATCATCAGTAAATAAGGCAGCCAGCCATACCTTCCCAACACTTTCCAGCTCTGAAAAAATGTTATTGTTGCCAGTGGCTTTTTTGGCTTCCATTTGCTTCAGGGCTTTAGTGATTTCTCCCTTGGTATGTGGTCAGGAATATGTAGAGTTTTCAGGAAAGGTCTTCAATGTTACAGTTGTTTCCATGTACCCAGTTTAGGCTGTTTATTTGTTATAGAATATATACAAGAAAGAAGGTGGAAGACCATGCAATGTGGGCTGATTTATTTTCAGAGTTCCTTTTATTGATGGGCCACTGATGCCAAGATGGTGTAGAAGATGCTACACTTTGTAGCTACATCTTGCAAAATTAATCTCTTCCACTGTTCCTTTCCATGGTTGTCTTCTGGTGAAATTTAGCAATTCAAGCAAAGCTTTAGCTTTAACTTCATCTCCTGCTCTTGTAAATTTTTTCAGGAATCAATTGCTTTCTGACTGTCAGTACAGGATGTACTGTTTCCAATGGCCTCTGGGAATTGTTTTAGATGTCAAGTCTATAATAGTAGGAACAGACGCAGAAAGGAGATTAAATTAGTGAAGACTGAATCTTGTGGGCAGTAGAACTAGTCATAAAGGCTTCAGCCCTGGCTACTGTCCATTTATGCATCATTCATATACATTCATAATTCAATTATCTAAAAAAAAGTAATCTAAAGAGAAAAGTGTGTCTCGTAGTTACACCATAGTGATAAAGTGTGTTCAGTTTATGAGGAGACACTATTCCTGATACAGTGTAGTTACAAAACCAACATTCTGTTGAATTCAAGAGCAGTTTCCCCTCCGTGTTGGAGCAGCAATGAGGCAGCCAAGTCAGGGGTCCTTTTATGAAGCTGCAGCAAAAGGGGGCCTGTGCTGTCATCAGCATGCGTTTTTGATGCGTGCCAAGACTCCCTTTTACCACAACGGGTAAAAGACAGGTCTTTGTTTTTTTCAAGAAATGGCTGTGTGGCAAGTGAAGTACTTGCCACACAGCCATTTCAGGAGGAGCACATACTGCCACCCATTGAGGTGGCAGTAAGGGCTCCCATGCCAACCCGGTAGTAACCGGGCAGCGTGTGGCACTGCCCGATTACCACTGGGTACACACCGGCACTACAAAAATTTAAATATTTTTGCAGCAGCGGAAATGGTGCGCTGAGGGAGGGAACTACCGCCAGGCTGCTGCGGTAGCCTGGCGGTACTTCCCTTTTAGTGAGCAGTAAGCCCATGTTGGGCTTACCGCCGCTTCATAAAAGGGCCCCTCAGAGTCAGGCCATTTACTAATTTTTCTGAATTCTTTAGTTCTTATCTCCTATAATTGCATTTCTCCTCCCCTTCAATTAGTTGTGGTGTAAGAAAGCAAATTGAGTTCTATAGTTATTTTTTCCTTTAGGGAATGCTAAATACTATTTTTTTCTTTAGAATAATTTTACTTGTTGTGGTATAGCAACCCATGTAAAAATTGACTGCTGTGTTACCATTTATAAGTATATCTTGTAAATTTTGAAAAATAAATAAATATAAACCAAAGGGCCCCTCAGCTTGCAAACAACTTCTTTGAACATATAAATTCATTCATTGATGTCATTTGACACATCTACAACAAAAATTGCTTTAATTCAGTAGGTCTTGTCTTCAGATTACCACGAAAAGGACAATTTGCCCTCAGAGTTTATTATGTTTCATTGATGTGGGATCCTCGTAACATATGTATTAACTGTGGACTTATTTTCCTGACAATCACAATATTGATTTAAGGGCCCTTTTACTAAACCGCATTAAGCAGTAATGCACATTCAGGGGCCCTTTTACTAAGTTGCGCTAAAAAGTGGCCAGTGCTAAACCACAGCACGGGTATTTCCCATTTGCTGAAGCCACTTTTACCATGGCAGTAAAATGGCCCCATTTTCCTTTATTCCCATTGCACTTACCCAACACTTATTTTCTAGGCGATTACGCACTAATCCTGTGCTAATCGGTTAGCATGCGGCAATATAGCTGCAGTAACTGATTAGCATATAGAACATGCCCCCAGATATGGCCCAGCACTAAAACATAAATTCTATTTTTTAGCATGTAGGAAGCACACGCCAAGCCCAAAACTACTGCAAGACACCTGAGCGTGACTGATGTTAGTGGTTTTTAACCTACTGTAAGCACGCGTTAGTGCTTACCCCAGCTTAGTAATAGGGCCCCTTCATGTGGGGAAAAAGGCAATCTTCAAAATGGATAGGAGGGGAGAGATTAGTAAGCTCAACTCGGGAGAGAGACCTTGGGGTGATGGTGTCCGAGGACCTGAAGGTGAGAAAACAATATGACAAGGCAGCGGCCTTGGCCAGAAGGATGCTAGGCTGCATAGACAGAAGTAAAACCAGCAGAAGAAAGGAGGAGTTGATGCCCCTCTACAAGTCATTCGTGAGGCCCCAATTGAAGTACTTTGTTCAGTTTTGGAGGCCGTATCTTGCTAAAGATGTAAAAAGAGTAGAAGTGGGGCAAAGAAAAGCTACAAAAGTGGTATGGGATTTGTGTTACAAACAGTACGAGGAGAGACTTGCTGACCTGAACATGTACACCCTGGAGGAAAGGAGAAACAGGGGGTGACATGACACAGACATTCAAATATTTGAAAGGTATTAATCTGCAAACAAACCTCTTCCAGAGACGGGAAGGCGATAGAACTAGAAGACATGAAATGAGGTTGAAGGGGGGCAGACTCAGGAGTAATGTCAGGAAGTATTTTTTCATGGAGAGGGTGGTGGATACATGGAATGCCCTCCCACGAGAGGTGGTGGAGATGAAAACGGTAACGGAATTCAAACATGCATGGGATAAACAGAAAAGAATCCTGTTTAGAAGGAATGGTCCACTTAATCTTAGCGGACATTGGGTGGCAACGCTGCTAATTGGGAAGCAAAACCGGTGCTGAGCAGACTTCTATGGTCTATGCCCTGATCATGACTGAATAGATATGGATGGGTTGAAAGTGTGAATTTTAAGGGGCTTCAACATTAACTTTAGAAATGTGCCCTGAAAATGTCAAGGACAAATCAAACTCGGGTTCTGGGGGTTACTGGGTTCAATATTAACAATTGGGAACTGTGATATGGATGCTTTTTGCATCAAACTTTGCTCTGTGTCTGAGGATCCTTCACTATAACTTTTGATTATTTAGGTTGGAAGCATATTTTTTTGTTTCACATTTACTTACATCATGCTTGCATCAGGAATGATAAGAGTATTCAGGCTATACATTTTTAGGGAGTTTCCTTGAGAAACTTAAATTTCAGTAGGGGAACAGGTTTGTAGGCAAATGTGATTATCCAGGGCAGGAGCTGAGGGAGAAGCACTTTTTTTTTTTTTTTAAGTAGCTAGAATTCTGTCCTGGGAATTGAAATCAAAATCACAAAAAATATAGCAAGATTGTCCATGGACAATCACATCTATCTACATATCTGTTTTTCTATTGATATTTAAAATTCCCAAGGCTGAAGCCTGAATTCCTTGCCATTTCTGATTCAAGCATGAGAGGCAGTTTTAAAATACAGTTGCCACTGCAAGTGACTGAATTATGAATGTATATGAAAGTTGTGTGAATAAATAGCAGACAGGATTGAAATGTTCATGATTGACATTATTCCTCACACTTTCAAGTATGTTAATTTAATCCCTTTTTCTGTCTGCCATCATGTGTCCAATATATATGGGCATGTATTTTCTGTGTATATGCTTTCCAAATATTCCATCAGGATACTGGTTGAGATCTGATGTGCAATCTGGAGCGCAATATGAATGGCAGCTGGACAATATTGACTATTTGGAAATGGGCTTAAAAACTCACTAAAGGCAATTCTACAATTAGACACTGTAGTTATGCACTTTGCACACATAAATGCGGAACAAATAAGCACTAAGTATCCTAAGCACATAACTGCAAGGCATGTGGGGGGGGGAGGGGTCTCACTTATGCACATAACTTACATAATAATGTAAGTTGCACATATCTCTGCCACTCTTACATACCACCAGATATACAAGCTCAATGTCTGGAGCAATTGCATGCACCTAAATATAAAATGGCCGCCAATCTTCGGTTACTGATAAATGTAAAATGGCCACCACCAATGCTAGGTTACTCCTAAATGTAACATGGCCACCAATGCTGTGTTATTCCTAAATGTAACGTGTCAATCATGGGTTACTCCTAAATGTAAAGTGAGCCAATGCTGGGTTACTCCAGTACTCTATAATGGCATCTTGGTGCCAGATGCTGTTAAAGAATAGGTGTGTTGCACTGGGGTGCCTAACAGGAGGCACCCACTTATAGAAATTCTATAAATGGCGGTGAAAAATTGGTGCTGGAAAAAATCAGCGCTAAGCGCTGTTCCATAAAGGGTTGCTCCAGGTTGAGCACATAGAGATGATTCCCGCACCCAAATTTGGTTGCCGGTATTTATGACAGCTGAAACTTGGTTTAAATGCTGGTGCCCAACTCATGTCAAGCAAAGGGAGTGGAAGGCACCAAGACAAAAGTCCAATATTGGCTAAGGAGCTCAGTTTATTCCTTAAAAACAATAGATGCATTCATAATATAGTCTTTGCATGCAGTATACAGGATGCACTTGACAACATTTTCCCAACACAGGCCACGTTTCAACACGTGTGCTTTTATCAGGGGAACTGTCAATGCTGCAACCAACACTAAATAACTACAAGCCACAAGAATCTCAAACTAATGAGTGCAGTCAACACGCTTTTCTTGCGCGCTTAGATGAACAGGAGTGCTGGTAAAAATACCAATAGCATCTTCTCCAAATTAATTGTGAAAGAAAGGACATTCGGTTAAAAGGATCACCCACATAAGGTCCTTGGAGCTGTAACTTATATGAATGCACTATAAACTTGTGATGTTTGTGAGCCCTTGGCCCAGAGGTGGCCGCATGAGAATCACTCAACCACCTCTGGGTAGACCGAGTCCCTTCAGACCTAACAGTACTCCCAAGAACTGGACCACAAATGGAGATGACCTGAGGCAGCTTTATTAGTAGCAAAAAAACACAAAGCTAAAAGGGTAGCCAAACGGCACAGAAAAGAAAACAGGAAGCCTAGCTATACAGTCTAACCTAGCTGAAGCAAGGCAAATATAAAACATATATTAAGGTAAAGTAGATCAGCCTAGCTATATAGGGAAATCAAACATAAGCCGCCTAGCTGCGCATCTCAATATTAGCAAAGCAATGCAAACATATGGCATACAGTAGAATACAGTAGACTAGGCAAAGGGCCCGCCCTAGCGGGACAAAGACAAACAGGTAATACTTGGCTGACAGTGGTAGTGGTTAAGAAAAGGGTTCATTTTGTCAGTACACTCAGATGAGCCACTGAACAACCGCGGAAAGCTCCCTCAAAACCAGAGTGGAGCAGAAGCAAAACAAAGGAAAAAAAAAGAGTCTCTTAAGGACCTGCACTACAGGTAGAGGCCAGAGTGGGTCACTCCGCGCACAGAAGACTAGGGATGTCACCTAAGACAAGCAAACAATCACTGAGGCACCCGAGCCAGATACTCCCAAGGCAAGCAAGATAAAGCAACAAAAGCCCGAGCCGACACTCCCAAGACAAGCAAGGTGAAGGAGCCAAACCTGAGCCATTGCTCCCAAGGCAGAAGACTCGACGGCCCTGCACAGCACCCAAGGCCAGGATCAGCCCATGCAGACCCCTCCGTGCTCCAAGCACCGCTCCCTCGTCCAGAGGTACCTCGAGACGTGGCCTCAGCCGCTGCACCTGCAGCACTCCCCGTCATCCAGCCCACACAGTCCCAAACAGAGCACAAAGCTACTTGCTGCATACAGCGACTAAGGACTCATGGTGGGTGACTGGAATCTCAAATGAGGCACGGGAGGCTCTGGACTCACAGGCCTGGCAGCAGGCTTCACTGGACCTAAGCAAAGGTGAAAGCTGTAGGCTGAGCTATTACTCCTCAGAACTACCAAGCTTGAAAGCAGGCTTCAGAGGAACACAGCATTAGATGAAAGCTGTAGGCAAAGCTTTACTCCTCAGGACTCCCTGGCTTGGAACCAGACTTCCACTGGAACACAGCATAAGGTGAAAGCTGTAGGCCAAGCTTTAGGACTCCCTGGCTTGGAAGCAGACTTCCACTGGAACACAGCATAAGGTGAAAACTGTAGGCCAAACTTTACTCCTCAGGACTCCCTGGCTTGGAAGCAGACTTCCACTGGAACACAGCATAAGGTGAAAACTGTAGGCCAAGCTTTACTCTTCAGGACTCCATGGCTTGGAAGCAGACTTCCACTGGAACACAGCATAAGGTAAAAGCTGTAGGCCAAGCTTTACTCCTCAGTACTCCCTGGCTTGGAAGCAGACTTCCAATGGAACACAGCATAAAGTGAAAGCTGTAGGCCAAGCTTTACTCCTCAGTACTCCCTGGCTTGGAAGCAGACTTCCACTGGAACACAGCATAAGGTGAAAGCTGTAGGCCAAGCTTTACTCCTTAGTACTCCCTGGCTTGGAAGCAGACTTCCACTGGAACACAGCATAAGGTGAAAGCTGTAGGCCAAGCTTTACCCTTCAGGACTCCCTGGCTTGGAAGCAGACTTCCACTGGAAAACAGCATAAGGGGAAAGCTGTGCGCCAAGCTTTACTCCTCAGGACTCCCTGGCTTAGAAGCAGACTTCCACTGGAACACAGCATAAGGAGAAGCTGTAGGCCAAGCTTTAGGCCACGGCCTCGCAAAGAAACAAAAGTTGGAACTAACAGAGCCCAGGCAGGCCTAGGTCCCATCAAGGATAATTGCCAGAACACTGAGCACACTCAGATGCCAGCTTAAAAAGTGCTCAGTGCTGATGACATCACCAGCTTGGCCTCCACCACTCTACAGTGACCCCACAGGTCACTGACTGGAACTACAGGTCATTTTAGTAGGTAGGAGGAACAGGGCACTGACGAGTGCCCTGATGAGCAAGACACGGATGTCGCCGACGATGACCATGACAAAACCAGGCTGATGTAAGCACTTCTCACATCATTTTCCTCTTTTAAATATGCCACAATAAATCTTTAAATAATAAGTGACAGTAGTGAGTAATTTCCTTCATCAAATTAGAGTCCTTAAAACACGAAAGAGCCCATATAACTATAAAGGATTCCAGTGTCCAAATTCCAAATAGAGACACCTCAATTGAATTTTCAATGAAGCAATGAAATGTAGATAGTTGTCCAACAAAGTACCCCATTTTGGTGTTTCTTTAGGGTCAGTCTACTTTCAAATAGAATGCTACTGAAGGAATCCAAATGATCATGGTGACTGCTCTCTGATGATTAGTTCAGAGGATGTGCCTGTGTGTAGCTCTTCATCTCATGATCATCTTCTTGTCAAGGTCCTCATTTCTATAGAAGTATGTTTAATTAGGTTTCTTGTCAGTTATCCGGACTTTGATTCTTCCAGTCCTGCTCGTTCATCTGCAGACAATTGTAAATTGATGAGGAAAGCTTATGATTCGTCTGGTTTATGGGTACATTCATCTAAGTTACAGCTCCAAGGACCTTTTATGGGTGGTCCTTTCAACTGAAAATCCTCTCTTTCAAAATTATGTAGTAACTTTGGGATTTATGTGAGTTTAAATGTCCAGTTGCAGTGATTGGGTGCATTTGTGGAGAAAATTTGTTATTTACTTCCCCTAACTTTGGGTTTTTTCTGATATCTGGTATACCTCTAGTGGTAATAGCCAATGTTCCATTGGTGGAAAGTCTTTGGTCACTTTGCACTAAATTATGCTTTATTTTATATAAGATATAATGTTGTATTTTGGGTGGTTAATTGCAGAGATGATATCATATCCATCATTCTTAAAACTCACAAGTCAATTGTCTCATGAGTCTATTAGGGGCCCTTTTACCAAGCTGCGGCAAAAGGGGGCCAGCACTGTTGTTGATGCGTGTTTTACTTGTATGCTGAAGGATGGTCTCGTTTTCCTGCAGGACATGGCCAGGTGGCAAGTAAAGCACTTGCCATGCAGCCATTTTTTGGGGGGGAGCCCTTACCACTACCCATTGAGGTGGTGGTAAGGGCTCCTGCACTAACCCAGTGGTAACCGGGCAGCAAGTGGCACTGCCCAATTACTGCCGGAAATGGTGGCACACTAAGGGTGGGAAGTACCACCGGGCTGCTGCGGTAGCCTGGCGGTACTTACATTATGGCAAGCAGTAAGGCCGCGTTGGACTTACCGCTGCTTAGTAAAAGGAGCCCTTAAAGTGCAACAATGTTGATCTTGTTTTGACCTATACCAGGAGTTCTCAACCCAGTCCTCAGGACACACCAAGCCAGTCTGGTTTTCAAGATATCCACAATGAATATGCATGAGATAGCTATGCACACAATGAGACAGTGCATGCAAATCTATCTATCTGAATTAAGCAATATTAATTGTGAGTATCTTGAAAATCTGACTGGCTGGGTGTGTCCTGGGTTGAGAATCCCTAACCTAGACATTTAAAAAGCACCTCACACTTTGCATGTAAAAGATCCTCCACATTCATTTGTTATACTGATAAGGAGAGTCATACTGGTTTTCCGCTGATCTGTAGTTCTTAAACGAGCTCTGTGCATAGCCGTTATGCCTAGTTGAAAAAATTTGTATTTGATTTCCATAATTAGTGAACCCAGAAAACAATGTATGTCATCTCTGGTTCATTTTTGGAATGATGAAAAATTTCATAAAGCATGATTTTAGGATTTTACACATTTTAAGAAATGTCCTTGGAAATATATCCAGAGAAACATATTGAATTCCCTTCATGGACCTAATTACATTTCTTTTGTATTCTACAGCAGCTGATTTAGGTTCTTGTAACCTTGACTAATCATCAAAAGTCACTTCTATGTTTCACTTTGAGACACTGCAACAATCTAGTCCTAGATAGCAGCTCAATTAATTTTCAGTGATGCTCAACAGTAACACATCTCACAGCAGAATTTAGAATGACCTCCCATTTACAGGAGTGTTGCTGTGTCAGTGGGTCACGCCTACAATAATTGCAGCTGGAGAACATTGTACTGCAGATGTTTATGTACAGAAGCTGTGCTCAGAAAATATGTGTCTGTATTCTTCTCTCTGTAGAATTTCATCTGGATTTGAAACTATTCATAGTCAGGGCAACAAAAAACAAATTCCAGCTTTCAACCAGAAAGGCTTGCAAAAATGTATAGATATTTAGTAGTTATAAGACCAACAATATTAGAGAAGGATAAATTACTTTATATACTGAAACCTTCCACTATATTATTGAAAAACAAACAGAGATTTCTTCCACAATAACATTAATAATAATGGAGAAAAAAGACCCTCAGTACCTAACCAACCTTTTAGCAACTGGGTTAGTCAACAAAATCATCACTGGTCCTAAAAAAAATCCCGCCATTTAAAAATGTTCTATTTCAATGATCCTTAAAGCAATGTGGATACGTGCAATTCAAAACTGCTAAAATCAATTTTTCAAAAGTATATCAATCTTACTTAACTATATGGATCATTGAATCTTCTATTAAATATTTCAATCAAATGTTTCACAAAAAATGTATATCACATCTTTAATGGGTAGAAATCTTCAAATTAGTAGTTTCCAATGCTGCATCAATATTACAGAAAAGTAGGTGAGTAGCCTTTCGGATGAACTTCTCTGTCGATAGCCAAACTGAGTGATATTTAGTAGATCATTTTTCCAGTTAGCTGCACAGTAGACTTCTATGATCTCTCATTTAGGAGTAGGGTAATGAAATTTATCCCAATGCTACCATCCCAAAGAACACAACCCCACCCTCATGCATACTTCTCAGTTAATACCTATTTATATAGCTCATCACAAGGACCATATACAATGCAAACAAAATCTATTATGAAGCTAGCAAAAGATCATATGCATTCTGAAATATATACATTTTCAACCACTTATGAAAGGTGAGATAATACCCAACTATCTGAATATAGGGGAGAGTTCTCCAAAGCAGATGGAGCACTACATGTAAACACTCGAGAGTCCTTTTACTAAGTTGTGAGAAAAAGTGGGCTTTTTTTTTTCCTCTGTGTTAAGGCCATTTGTACCACAGCTGTAAAATGGACAATTTGTTTTGTTTTAATAGCCATGTGTTAATGTTGTCATTACTTAGCACATGGCTATTAAAACAATTACCATGTAAACACTCACCTTCACCCATTTTATAGGCATTAAGAGCTCACGTGGGTTTCCTGTGCTAATCAATTAGCACATGCTAATGTGGATGTGAAATTATTTCTGTAAGGCACAGTGATGAGATAGTTTTTATTGAGTTGGGGCATTTTTATATATGATATGTTGTTTTGTATTTTACGTTTTTGTGTGTTCTTGAATTGTTTTCTTTTTTATTATGGTTGCTAATTTGTTCACTGTCAAGTACTATGGGATTGTACAGCTAATAAATATTTAAAATAAATAAATAAATAAGGGACCCTTTTACAAAAGCATGTAAGGGCCTATGCACATCAAGCACACACCAAATCGATACACGTGCTCCAGGTGGTAATTCTGAATTTGGTGCATGCCGAAAATACATGGTAGAAAATATTTTCTATTTTCTACCGCGTGGCGCTTACCCAGTGGTAAGCAGCAGTGGGCACACGCTGCTGCATTCCTACCACCCGGGTAGCACGTGAGACCTTACCGCTAAGTCAATGGGTGACGGTAAGGACTCAGGCCAAAAATGTACACGTGCTGGGTTATATTTTGCTGCATGTCCATTTTCCAGCCCCTTAAAAAGACCCTTTTTCTAGGATGTGGTAAAAACTGGCACAGCGCATGTCCAAAAGATGTGCTCGCACTTCCGCAGGTACTTTTGGGCCCCTAAATGTTTAGCCCAGGAGTGACCACTCTCTTCCCCCCCCCCCCCCCCCCCCGACATGCCTCCTTAAAAAAAAAATACAAATATTGTTAGCACACGGATTAGGGCATATTAATATGGCAGTTACTGTAGGACATGTCAGCAGGTCCTACAGTACACCATTTTAAACTGCATTAGGTGTGTGTTAGTGCATGACTTATTAAAAGGGCTCCTTGATTCTACTTGATGCTAAACCAGTCTCTCTGGTGGTAGGTGTTTTCCAGCAAGCATAGCACTTAAGAAGAAGAATAGTGACATAAAGAGACATGCAAATCAATAGAGCCGAAACCATATCTTTCTGCTGCAATTTGATTTGTCCAGTGCATTCGACATGGTTGACCATAACATCCTTATCAGTATATTAGATATATATTAGATATATCGGTGGCAATGTGCTTAGTTGGTTCAAGGGATTCCTATCTTCCAGGATTTATCAAGTCAAAGTGAACTCCACTATTTCCCCTCCTTGGAAGCCCATCTGTGGTGTTCCACAAGGTTCTCCATTATCTCTGACAAACTTCAACATAATGATGATTCCTCTCGCAAATGCATTATCCAAGCATGGCCTCAATCCTTTTATTTATGCTGATGATGTAACCATATCCATTCCTTTTAAGTCCTCTTGTCTGAAATTTCTGGCACAATCCAAAACAGTTTTTCCATTATCGAATTCTGGGGCAAATGCGTTTCAATTTAAACTCCTGATTATACCCTCCAAATCTCGAACAGTCTGAAAATTCTTGGGGTCACTTTGGATAGCCATCTGTCACTTGATAGTCAAGTTAAGCAGATTACAAAAAAAATGTTCTTATCATTGTGGAAGCTTAAACGCATCAAACAACTCCTGCCAAGAGATATATTTCAAACCCTTATGCATTCATTGGTGCTAAGCCACATTGATTACTGCAGTGGGTTGTACACTGGCTGTACACACTATATTCTGAAGAAGCTCCAGACGGTTCAAAACACCGCAGCCAGGCTAATCTTTGGAAAAACTAGCTTTGATAGTGTGCAGCCTCTCCGTGAGCATCTTCACTGGCTACCCATCAAAGACCGTATTGAATTCAAAATATGCGCCTTAACACATAAGATCATTTACGGAGAAGCACCAGTTTACATGTGCGATTTGATAGATTTACCTCTCAGAAATTCATCGGTCTTCTCGTACTTATCTCCTTCTGCACTATCCTTCCTGCAGGAATCTAAAGTACAAGACAATCTACGCTTCTTCCTTTCTGTTCGTCAGCCCGCACTCCTGGAATGCTTTGCCGAGACTACTGAAAGAGACATCGGATCACCCAACATTTAAAACATTACTAAAGACTTATTGTTTAGTAAAGCTTATCCCAAAGACCACATTACTTTTTAATCCACTATTTCCGTTTTCACTGATTTCCCATTTTTTGCCTTCTGTCTGCTTCCCTTTTGTTGTTCCTGTTTTCCCATCCGTATTCTCCTATTTAGCTGCTTTTGTTACTGTATTTGTTAATTTTCTGTAATTATTATATCCTGCTGTATTATGTTTTGATTTATTAATTTTGTTAGCCACATTGAGCCCGCACTAGCTAGGAAGATGTGGGATATAAGTAAACCAAATAAATAAATAAATATCTCACCTTGAATGTTAAGCACAGAGCCTTAAAGATGGATCTACTAGCCAATGGAAACAAATGCAGATTTTTTTAAAATGATGCTATACCCCCTAATACTGTGCCCTGAAAATGGCAGATACAAATCAAGGTCAGGTATACACATAAAGTAGCACATATGAGTTTATCTTGTTGGGCGGACTCACTGGATGGACCGTGCAGGTCTTTCTCTGCCGTCATCTACTATGTTACTACATAATACATAGGCCGCTGCATTTTTAATTAGCTGAAACTGGTGCACCAGATTTCCTGGTAGACCTACACACAGAGAATTACAGTGGTCCACACAGGAAGTAACCAGAGCAAGGTGAAGGATGGCAAGGTTTGTATTCTCCAAAAATGGCTTTAGCTTCCAGGCTAACCAACGTTATTGATATTAATGGTTGCTGCTACAGAGCTAAGATAGGTCATGACATGACCCACATCTTCCAGCAGCTAACTGTCAATGGGCTGCTTAATTGCAATGTAGCAGCATTTGGTCACATTATCTACAGAGCTGATTCAGGCTCTGAGCACTTGAATTTTCCATTTAACAGGCTGATTATCTTATGTGTTGGGAATTGTTCCCTTAAGCTGTACTGTACATAAAAAATGGTTATTTTGACAGCTGGCAATCAAACAGATATGTGTCAAACACTGATGATACTTATTATTATTAAAGTAGTAGAAGCCCTAGAGGTGTCTAGTAATTGAGACATATAGCCACTGTGATTCCACTTTTTCACCATGGGCTTTTCCTGAGGCCCAAGACAAAGCAGGAGTCATTTGGCCCATGTTGGTTCAAGAAAGCATTCAGTTGAGGAGCCATGGCTTAGGGCTAGGCATCTTTCTCTTGCTATATAAAAGGAAACAGGTGCTCTGGACAGGGTCAGCTAAGGCCCAGAATATACCAACTGATGCTCTCCATTGTCCACAAGACAAGTAGGATTCAGGTAGGAATCCTGCCTTTATGGGATCCCATTTATTTCTTACTGGATTCTATCCATGGAAGCTCATTGCTGTATTTGATCTGATTGTCATGGTCCCCATTTAGTTGTATCAGTCAGGACCTGGGATTTGATAACTCCATAAAGTTCTAAGGGAATGTGTTGGAACATGTTTTCATTTAATTTTTTTTTTTACATTGCATTAGAATTTATAGCCTGCCATACCTGACTAGTTCTAAGTGGATTATAATAATGTCAGAACAGACATTATCTGGGAACTACTTTAAATCAATTAATATATATTGGAGTTGCTTGTCAGCTCAATTTAACATGACTTCAAAACAAATCTACGAAACAGTAATTGTTTTCTGAAATCTAAATAAGTAAAAGAAACCCAAATAATTTCAGCAAATTCTATTCCATGCTTAGCACCTTGATGCAAGAAAAGAGAATCAACTATTTGTAATCTTTTCTTACTCTTTATAGAAGGAAAACAATAAAGGCTGACCAGACATTATCACTGTTTGCCCTGGGATTGGTAGCATGGAATGTCACTACTATTTGTGATTTAGGAATTTTGCAATTCTTTGGGATTTTTGAATCTTGCAACTCTTTAGGATTCCGGAAACTTGCTACTAATTGGAATTCTTCTAGGTACTTGTGACCTGGATTGGCCACTGCTGGAAGCAAGATACTGGGCTAGATGGACCATTGGTCTGACCGAGTATGGCTATTCAGAATACAATTTTAAAAAAAAGAATGAAATGAAAAAGAAGAAATAAAGGAAATTGAAAATACATAGTGGGTCTAGGTCCCACAGCCCTAAATTTGAAAAAGCTCCCATCCTGTTGGATTTGTGGGTACCTCCCTTTGGTTTCCCTTGAGCCAGTGTGGCAAACTTCCTTTTGTCCTACCCCTCCCATGCCTAACCCCTTCCAGAGGCCCTTAATAAAGAGCAGGATCAATCCCCCATCACTCCTGCCCTGCCAGTCCTGTTTTCTAAAATGGTACCACTGTAGTATGGCAATTATTTAAAATGGCATTGGCCTCAGGTTGGCCCATGTCATTTTGAAATAGAAGAAAAATGTCAGGAAGTATTTTTTCACAGAGAGAGTAGTGGATGCTTGGAATGCCCTCCCGTGGGAGGTGGTGGAAATGAAAACGGTAACGGAATTCAAACATGCGTGGGATAAGCATAAAGGAATCCTGTGCAGAAGGAATGGATCCTCAGGAGCTTAGTCGAGATCGGGTGGCAGAGCCGGTGGTGGGAGGCGGGGCTAGTGGTTGGGAGGCAGGGATAGTGCTGGGCAGACTTATACGGTCTGTGGCAGAGCCGGTGGCGGGAGTCGGGGCTGGTGGTTGGGAAGTGGGGATAGTGCTGGGCAGACTTAAACGGTCTGTGCCCTGAAGAGCACAGGTACAAATCAAAGTAGGGTATACACAAAAAGTAGCACATATGAGTTATCTTGTTGGGCAGACTGGATGAACCATGCAGGTCTTTTTCTGCCGTCATCTACTATGTTACTATGGAGCTCATTTTCAAAGCACTTAGCCTCCCAAAGTTCCATAGAAACCTATGGAACTTAGCTTCCCAAAGTGCTTTGAAAATATGCCTCTATGTTACCATTGGCAGGGCATAAGTGACTAGGGTCTGCTCCTATCTCTTGAATCAATAGGTAGGCTACATTCCTGAAGAAGGGACCAAGGGGACTGGGAATGACCGTGGACAAGCCCAGAGGAAAACTTCAAGGGTACATTTCTTGGTGTGGGGGGGGGGGGGGGGGGGGAAGGAAACAATCACAAGCCAGAATGGAGAGCTAGGCAGGGGCCAACTACTAATTCTAAGCATTCTGGAAATGAATTGAAAACAAACACAATTCTGTTCATTTAATTTTGTTTCATTTTCCATTTCCTGTTCCATTTCCAATGAAAACATCCTCAGTGTCACGGTTGTGGCCGTGCCCTTATGTTCAGACCTACTGTTTCTCTTTATCTAGCTCTGTGACCTCTCCAGTCTGCTTCATTTCCTATTGTTGTTCTTCCTGTAAGCCAAGCCTCACTTTGGTCTCCCTGCTTCTGCTTCATTTCCTATTGTTCTTCCTGTTAGCCAAGCCTCGCTTTGATTTCCCTGCTTCTGCTTCATTTCCTACTTGTGAAATCATCAGCCTACTCCATTATAAGGAAGGACCCATGGAGCTTTCCTTTGCAAGAGATCTCTTAATCTTGTGTCACCTGTTTAGATCATATCCATGCTTGGCTTTGTTCCTGAGTGTTTTACTCCTGAAGGTTTGTGCAGTGTTTCTCTGAGTCTTGTATTTTAATGCTTTTCTTTGTTTCTGTGAGTTTGCTTTTGAATCTTGTTTCCTGAAAGTCTGACTGTAGAGCCACACCCTGCCCGTGGTGTCTGTATCTGTTTGATTCTACGCTTGGCTCCTGCTTTTAATCTAGCCCTGCTTTTGACTCTTGCTATAGTTAAGCTCTGTGTTTAAGCCAACCTCTGTTTCTGTATTCCCTGTTCTGGTTCCTGCGTGTGTGTGGTTCTTGTCTGTTTATTCTGAGTCTGTAGAAGCCAGCATCGCATCATACCCGATTACTTTACTGCTATCCAGCTGTGGGTGCTGGTAAGCACATTGCTTCTTTGTTTGTTTGTCTTCCCTTAGTCTGCTTAATCCTTTGCCTGCCATGTTTGCTTCCTGGCTCTTGAGCTCTGTTTATGCCAATTTCTGTTCCTGTGTGTGTTTGAGCCAGGTTCTGCTCCTGCTCTATGTTTGAGCTAGTTCTGTCCCAGTCCCCTGCTAAGCCAAGTCCCTTTCAGTATCCTGTTCCAGCCAAGCCAAGCCCATTCCAGAATCCAGTTCCAGTCAAACCAAACCCGTTCCAGAATCCGGTTCCAGTCAAGCCAAGCCTGTTCCAGAATCTGGTTCCAGCCAAGCCAAGCCCGTTCCAGAATCCAGTTCCAGTCAAACCAAACCTGTTCCAGAATCCGGTTCCAGTCAAGCCAAGCCCATTCGAGAATCCTGTTCCACCCAAGCATGTTTGAGAATCCTGAATCCTGTTTGAGAATCCTGAATCCTGTTCCAGCTAAGCCTGTTTGAGAATCCTGAAGCCTGTTTGAGAATCCTGAATCCTGTTCCAGCCAAGCCTGTTTGAGAATCCTGAATCCTGTTTGAGAATCCTGAATCCTGTTCCAGCTAAGCCTGTTTGAGAATCCTGAATCCTGTTCCAGCCAAGCCTGTTTGAGAATCCTGAAGCCTGTTCCAGCCAATCCTGTTTGAGAGTCCTGAATCCCGTTCCAGCCAAGCCTGTTTGAGAATCCTGAATCCTGTTCCTGCCTTGTTTATTGTCTTGCTTCTGTTATTCTTGTTGCCTAGCTCCTACCCTGTCTTGCCTGTCTAGTTGTGCTTTGTCTTGTCTCTTTCATTCTAGTCCTGTCCTTGCCTTGTCCTTGTCTTGCCCTTTTCTGGACCCAGTTTTAATCTACTTCCGTATTTTGCCTTGTCTTGCATTTCTGGGTCTCAGTCACAGTTTTAATCCAGTTCTGAGTCTTGCCTTGTCCTCTCTGGGTTCCAGTTCTGGCCCTTTGCCTTCTTTTCCTTGCCTCATCTGGATCCAGTTCTTGTGTTGTCCATTGTGTTTAGTTACCTCTGTCCTCCTTGTTGAGTCTGTTAGTTTATCCTAGTCCAGTCTGTTCTGATTCCTGCCTGATTCCAGCCCCGGTGATTTGTCTGCCAAAGGTGCGGCTTTGGTCCAAGGGCTCACCATTCCTGACAGTTGTGACACTCAGTACCAATTATTCTTCATTGGGTTCAACAATTCAGATTGGCAATGATTAGACACCAGCTTTGAGATGTCTGCTCATATATTTGTGTCCAGAACATTGAGACTGGACTATGAATGCAACTGGGGCTTATGGAACAGACTTACATCAGAAGAACTTCTATTCATGAATTTAAGTCATAACTATTTACTTGGAGTTCAAGTCACCTATAATCACTTTGAAAGTGTTAGGAGTTTATATGGAGCCACTTCTTTCTATGGAATCTCAGATTGATGCCTTAATTAAAAAGATTTTTTTTGAGATTGAGGCAGCTTTGAAGAATTAGATTTTGTTTCCACTTAGATCAGTTTAAGATTTTGATTGAAGCCTACATCTTGTAGCTTGGCTATTGAAACAGCTTATATGTGGGCTGTCTTCAGAAATTTTCTGTTAAATTGCAAACTCTTCCTACTACACTGCAGCAGCTAGATTGCTTTGTAATGCAAGTAAATATGAGAATGCCGGCCCTTTATTAATTAAATTACATTAGTTACCTATAGAGCAGAAGGTTGCATTTCGAATTAGTTGTCTAATATCTACTATAATAAAACGCACCTCCAACGTTCTGAAGCTGACTCTGTGGCTTCAGTGAAGGGTTCGTAACATCGTAACATTCAGTGAAGGGTTTGTAACATCGTAACATTCATAAGTCTGTCACATCTCTCTATGCTTCGCCCTCGCGTCAAAACGTGATGACGTCGAGGGCGGAACAGTGAGAGTGAAGGCAACAGTGCACAGTTACGACGTCGAGGGACGTATCACATGGAACTGTATGGGAAGACGGAAGGAGCATCAGAAGAAGGGGTAATTTTCAGTGAGTGAAGGCAACGGTGCACAGTTGCCAGGCAACGGTATGCGACGCCAACGGACCTATCAGAGGAAACTGTATGGGAAGAAGGGAGGAGCCTCAGGCAACAGTACGCGACGTCTAGGGACTAATCAGAGGGACGTGTAAGGGAAGAAGGGAGGAGCGTCAGGAGAGGGGGTAATTTTCTGTGAGTGAAGTCAATGTGGCTCAAGGGGGAGCAGTGGAGAAAGGAGAATCGCTGGGTGGCTGGAGGGGGGGAGGGGAGACAGGAGAATTGCTGGGTGGCTGCAGGGGGGGCAGGGGAGACGAGAATCGCTGGGTGGCTGCAGGGGGGGGCAGGGGACAGAGGACAATCACACACACTCTCTCACAGACACACTCGCACCCAGTCTCACTCTCTCTCTTTCTCTCACACACACACACACTCGCACGGTTCTGCCAACCATGCAGAGGGGAGGAGGGGCAGGGGGTCCTGAGACCAGAGGTGAGGGGAACGCAGAGGGGGGAGGGGAAGGGGGTCCTGAGACCTGACGGGGCTAGGGGAGAGGGGATCCTGAGACCAGAGGGGAGGGGATCCTGAGACCAGAGGAGAGGGGATACTGAGACCAGAGGGGAGGGGGAGGGGTCCCCACACCACAGATGGAGGGGGGAAGGTATCTCTGTCACACACACATTCTCTAGCTCACAGTCAGTGTCTTTCTCACTCTCACACTATGTCTCACACTGTATCACATTCACTCTCTATCAGGGCCGCCGAGAGCCGGGCCTCCCCCACCCGAGGTCGCCACCCACCCGAGATCGCCGGGCCCCCCGCCGCCCACCTACCCGAGGTCGCCAGGCCCCCTCCACCTGCTATCGGGCCAGGCCCTCGGAACTAACCTCAAGCCTCCTTTCACTTCGCAGCAAGCAGCAGCAGGGCAGACCTCTCCTCCTTCCTTCTGTGCCCTGCCCTCGCGGACGTTACATCAGGCGAGGGCGGGACATGAAAGGAAGGAGTGGTCTGACCTGCTGCTGCTTGCTGCGAAGTGAAAGGAGGCTTAAGGTTAGTTCTGGGAGTGATGGAGGGCGGGCCAGGTGGCGCTGGGCCCCCCTGGAGGCCCGGGCCCCGGGACTTTTGTCCCCCCTTTCCCCCCCTCTCGGCAGCCCTGCTCTCTATGTGTCACAGAGTCACTCTCACACACTCTCTCGGTCTCACAGAGAGTCTGTGTATCGCACACATAGTCTCTCACACTCTCTGTCTCACACACACTCTCTCACACACAGTGCATCTGTGTGAAACACACTCTCTCACACTCACTGTGTCTCACATACGCACTCGCACACACTCTCATTCTGACACACACACTCTCTCACAGACACACTCGCACCCAGACTCACTCTCTCTCTGTCACACACACAGACACTCGCACATTCACTCTCTTTCTCTCTCACACTCATTCTCACACACACTCTCTGAAACATACACACTCTGAGGAAAACCTTGCTAGCGCCTGTTTAATTTGTGTCAGAAACGGGCCTTATTTACTAGTTTAAAATAATTCAGGATCAGGCTCCTTTGCTTCTTAGTCTATTAGTATCTTTTTCTTCTTATACAAAGGAATTGAATCAAAGTAAAAATTTGCTGCATTTTTCTGATATAAAAAGAATTAAAAATAAGAAAATGTTTTTTCAGACGTTTATGTACCAGACAGTTCTGACCTGGAATGCTCTTCCAATAGAGATTAGATCTCAAACTTACCAGGTATGCACTTGTACATGCTTACTGCACACTGAACCACTGGACACGCTCAGGCATCCCACAGTAGTTCTGGGGTTGGCGTGGAGAGTAGGTGTGCCCTGTGCTAATCGAATAGCATGGGTAAATTGACGTGCAGTGTTCAATTAGTATAGGGTTAGCATGGGAGCTCTTACCACCTAGTAAATATGTGACGGGAAGGGCTCACACGCTAATTAGGAAATTAGCATATGGCCATTAAGGGGAAAATAGAAACTGTGGTTATTTTACTGCCACGCTAAAAGTGATCTCAGTGTATGGGAAACCCACACGCTTAAAATAGTGCAGGCCACATTTTAATGCTGCTTAGTAAAAGGGCCCCTTTATGTTACTTCACAGATAGTTAAAAACTTAGGGGTCCTTATACAAAGTGACAGTAGATTTACCGCCGCTTTGCCATGCACCAAATCGGGACTATTGCTGGGCTACCACAGGAGACTGTTGGTAGTTCCCACCCCCAGCGCGCGCCATTTCTGGTGCAACCAATTTTTTTTTTTTTTGTAGAGCCAGGTTAGCGCAGGAGTCCTTACCGTCACCTGTGATTAGCGCGGAGCCATTTCTTTTTTGGGGGGCTGAAAACAACCTTTTACCCGCTGAGTAAAAGGGAGCCTCAGCACATGGCAAATCCATGTGTTGATGCCACCATAGGCCCCCTTTATAAATTTTATTCGTATTTGTATTTGTCTACAGGAAGGCAAATAATGAGAAACATGCAGGTTTTGCAAAATTGCACCTGCAATGATAAGAGATTAAAAAAATAGTAGAAAAGACAGCAAGCCATATTCAGACTGTGTGCCTACAAACACAAATTCAGGACCTCTTTTATCAAGCCGTACTAGCAGTTCCCACGCAGCTATGAGCTTAGCCGGTCAGCTGATGCATAGCCGGTGCCTGGGCTAGCCACTAAGCACTAATATTCAGCCTAGATAACTGGCTATTTCTACTGCTGCTACTACTACTACTACTACTAATCATTTCTATAGTGCTCACTAGATGTACACAGCACTGTGCACATTATATGCAGGTACTTTATATGTCCCTAGAGGGCTCACAATCTAAGTTTTTGTACCTGGGTTAAGTGACTTGTCCAACATTACAAGGAGCTACATTGGGAATTGAACCCAGGTTGTTAGCATCAAGGCCTGCTGAACTAACCATTAGGCCACTTCTCCCTCCCTTTTGTGCTGAAGATTAGCACTTAGCTGGCTTAAGGCTATTTAACTGGCCAGGAGCCATTCCTGGCCGGTTAAATAGTGTTGAATGTCAGGTGGAATGTATTTTTGTAATAATTTATCCCATAAAGCCACCAAAGTCAATGTCCTTATGATTTATTGGCTAAGTACATACCGGTGAAAGCTTCATCTCTTCAGCGTGGCCAGATTGGAGCTTGAATAAACATGGAGTAGCATTTTAGACAGGATGTAGAAATTGGAATTGAGACATCCAGGTTGGGGTATCTCAAGTTCCGCTAGTATTTTGAACCTGTTCTAAAATATACAGAGAAATGAATGTTCATGAGCTGGTTACGTGCGGTAGGAGCATCCATTTTAGAAACATAAACTTCAAGGTTAACATGGGCACATAAACATTTTACATTAGCCATTTTAGAAACAAAAATGTATTTTTCCTGAAGTATTCACAGAGTCCAGTTCCCCTTTCCAGTTTTGCTTTCACGGAGGGTGCGTGTGGGGGCATCAGTCACTGGGGTGACCATACTTAATGCCTTTGGTGGAGCACTGCTGAATACAAGCACTTTTTTCAAACCTAGATGTTCCAGGTACAGGTCTAAATTCCAACTTAAATCTTACGAGGAATACATGTATATTTTTTAGGCCTGCCCTAGTCCCACCCAAAACATGCCCAGACCATGCTCCCATGCCAGCTGCACATTTTTTAGCTTTAGATGTGTAAAAGCAGGATTTAGGTGTGTATGCAAAATAAACATTGAAATGCCAGAATAGGCAGGTCAAAAACCCGTATAGTGCTTTTAAACTAAGCATTAAAATGTCTTGTATGGAGAAGACTGAACCATAGGTCTAGAACTGGATTAGTTTTATTCTGTTAACTAACAGTGTCATTTATCAACTTAAAGTATCATTATTAAAACATGGACTCACTACTACAGGAAAATAGAAATATATTTGCATGCATGAAAAAGTAGAACTAATTAACACTTGATTGTCAACATGCAGGTAACCACCAATCTAAATTATGTTATCACTTTCCAAAGGGGGATTCTTTATAGGTTATGATACCTATATTATTGGAACAATACACAAATAAACCATCATTGTAAACAAATCTTCATGTGAGGCACTGTAACATACAAACTCATTTTTTCCAATGGCATTTTGAAACATATATTTGTTGTACACATCCCCTTGGATGAATTTAAATAAATCCTAATAAATAAACAGGGTTTTTTAAAGTGTCCAGTAATCAAACACTGTCATGTCCCATCCAGTGGGTGGACAAGCAGTCAGCCAATGGCATCCTTCACAGCTCTTGTGTTCTTATTTTTGCACCTGCTTTGTTCCGGTTATAGACTCAGAGCATGAAGGCAGCCCCAGCCCCAATGGCCCATCACTATCTCTTATTCTGCCGACACGCTCTGCTGTGGTTCAGTGAGCTGAGCTCTGCAGCAACAGCCTCCACATGATCACTGCCACAGTCTTCTGCTGCCTTCTGTCTTGCAGCCACAGCCCCATGAAAATTCAGAAGATGATGTTGAGGAGTTCAGGGGGATTGAGATAACAGATTCTGGTCAGTCTCAGAGACTAGGCTGAGTGGAGATGGGAGAGAGAGGGGGTTAACAGTGAGGGAGAAAGAGATAGAGAGAAGGAAAGGTGTTGTGGCAAGGAGATGTAGAGGGCAAGGATAAATAGAGAGGGGGACAGAGAAAGGGAGGTGGGGCAGGTGAGAAAGAGAGGGGCAGGGGTGAGATGAAATGGAAAAGTGGGGATGGAGGTTTGGTAGCCCACACAACCTTAAAACCATCAAATTTATAAGAAAGTATTAGAGTAATCTATATGGAAAGCCCATTAGAACCCTAAAAGTCAGTGGTACTACTTTGGAAGATTTGATAAGGGACTCATAGGTGTCAGGTTCCATATAAGAAAGGGGAAGGAATTTTGGACTTGATGTCTTCTCAGTAGTAGCTCATGGTGGATTACATTTAGATATAGTAAGGATTTTCCTGTTCCTGGAGAGCTTATATTGGAGGGTGAAAGAAATTATAGGCCTATGTTTTTTGCTATTATAAACTGGACAGTCAGTTTATAATAGCAGAAAACATAGGAATAGTCAGGAATGTGGGGGAGGGTAGTAGCAAATATTCAGCGCTTCACACTAAAGGCCGTTGAAGGCATACAGGAGGGAGTCTGTACAGAAATGAAATGAGATGGTCACATAGAAGTTACTTAAATAACGAGGATGTGTGTTATGTAAAATACCTGGCATATAGTATAGCCCTATCTTGCAGGTACAAACTGGTTTTGGGCAGAATTTGTTTTCCTCAAAAGTGTGTGAAGACATGAGAGGTGAGCTATTGACCTCCTCAACTACCCCTCGAATGATTTTTGCAAACTACTCATGTCTGGCCTGTATCATTTTATGCACCTTGTACCAAAATAGGTAGTGCTAGAGGGCATCACTCATTAGTGAGAGACAGCAAGATTAGCAAGTGTTATGTTACTAATCAGTATTACGTGTATGCAATAACGAGTCATGCATGAATTATCCTAGGTTTTTCAAAGCTTGTAGTTCAGAGAATCTGATTGCTGAATTCCTGTCTCTCAGTGCTGATACAATAAACTCTTTCTTATAACGCTATGAGAACTGGTCATTTAATTCTTTATCAGTGTTGACGGATGGGAATCTGAAGACTTTGAACTGGACATTTGTTCTTACTGTATGCAGTGATGTGTGTGTTTGAGTTTTCTCTTTGGTCCCTTCAATGCCTCTTGATCTCTCACTTTTTTTTTGTAACTCGTGCTAATAGAAAGCCAATATAGCATTATAGAAACTTTGAAGGTGAGTAATTTGGTCAAATACTTCTGCTTGTACTTTTGTTACTTCCATCTCACAGCTGGGAATTTTTCTGTCCTAATCTCAGTGTTTCACTCTCAGGATTGGTTTCAGGGATAACCTTCTTTTCAATTTGAAGGATTTTCAAGCTCCCTCTGGGTGACACCCCTCTTTCCTGGTTGAGGGGCTCATGGATCTGTCCCATCAAGGGTTAAGTGACTTTCCCCAATATCACAGAAACAGCAATGGGATGTAATCCTGGCTACTCTGGTTCTCAGCCTGTTGCTCTAATCCTTGAGGGCTGCAACCCAGTCCGGTTTTCAAAATTTCCCCAATGAATATGCATTCACTAACCACTGAGTGAACTGAATTTATTAACTGTTATTTCTATTAATAACTATTATCTCCAATAACAGTACATAAGCTTAAAAGCTTATGTACTGTTATTGGAGATAATAGCAATGAATATGTATGAGATCTATTTGCAATATGCAAATAGGTCTCATGCATATTCATTGGGGAAATCCTGAAAATTCGACTGGATTGCTGCCCTCAATAATTAACGTTGCCTATCCCTACTCTAACCATTAGGCTACACCTCCATGTTCCCAAATGAGTAGACTAGATAGGCTATTTTGGTCTTTATGCCATCATTTACTGTATTACTGTGTTACTATGGTTCATACTGTCCCCAACCAGAACATGAATTTCACTGTACCTGGCTGATTCTACAATAAATCCAGCAGAGCAAATGTGCAAGGGAGCAAAACATGAATACCCAGAACTACACATTGAAAACTGCTTCTAGAATGGCTACAGTTTTAGAAAGAACAATTCCTTCTGTAAGAAATCCCCACAGCAGCTAAATGGCACCCCCTAGAGGTGGTCTCCATAAAGCAATGACTTTGATGTCTCCTGTGTTTAGGGAGTTGATGTTTGCTGAATTGTTTTGCCGATTAGCTTTAGAAACAAGCAGCAAATCAACCATATATACAATTCTACTTTTTTTAAGACACAGGTGAGGTGCATAAATTGTGAAATATGTTTTCTTTTTTCCTCAGTGGAAAATAACATTGACAAATTATGTCTGATAAAAACATTGACTCTAATATATTAAAACCTGAATATTTTGTTCCAAAGTAAGCAAATGATTAGAAAAAAAAACAATCTTAGAAAATTAGCTTTGTGTTCATAAATTCTAAGGGCCCTGTTTACTAAGCCGTGATATAGGCGCATTAACGTCTTTAATGCACGTTAACCATGTACGTGCCTATAATATCCCTATAGGTGCCTAAACGGTTTGTGCACACGCTAATTGTAGGCATGTTAAAAACGCTAACGAACCTTAGTAAAGAGGGCCCGTATTGGGCAGGTATGGAAATATTTTATAACACAAAAATTACATCTGTTTTACTCACCTTACTCTTTGGCACAGAGTATAAAAGGCTTAAACAGTCATTATCATCAGCAGCTTAGGCTGTAATATCTACTCTGTACATGCAGATCTTTGATCAATATCAAGCAACATATATGTTCATCTGATCTGAGGAAGAGCTCTATCCCTGTTGGCAACAAAGACCTTTCTGTCAGTGTCAGTGTCAGCCCAGCCGTAAGGCAAGCCTAGGGATTCACGTAGAGCAGCATCTTCTAGGGGGTAGCAAAAAATAGCCACAGTCAAAGCAAAAATAAGTTAGGTCCCGACAGCCACACAAACTTAAAGAACTATCAGTGCCTACTTTTACTTGTAAAACAAAGTTTAATTTTGAAAAGCATGATGGTCAATTATATATTCTTTATAGAACTGCGGTAGGGTGATCATGTTTGTAGAGTTCACTTATCATAATCTTGGAGGAGGAGCCAATGGGCAAAGAACTTGAAAATTAATTGAGGGAGTGAAAAGCTGAAGCTTCACTTAGGAGACACAGTAATATTCACTGGCCTAGCCTTCTGTATTCCACTAATTCTGATTCAAACTCTAAATACATGTTGACAGTAATATAATTTAAAGAGTGTGCTGGTCAATAACAAAGGCCTTCTTAGGGCATCATTACTTCAAAGATTTGTTTAGAATATTCCACTCATGCCCTAAAGAACATCTACTTTGGTAGAATGAAGCCCTAAAGGAATTTATTGTTGCCACCATAAAAGGACCACACCCCTAAAATGACTATACATGACAACCCTACCTGGATCTGGCACTAATAGAACTGAAGGTGCATATTGGATGGTGTCAAAATGTGACCTCAGAAGACAGCCAGCAACAAACATTTCGATATGATGGGCATGTGTTGTTTACAGTGAAGTCTGCTATCCCTGGGGCTTGTTTACTCTTATTCTGATGAAAAATGGAGCATGACAAGATCTGCACCTTCCAATTTTTCTCGTAACGTGATTTTGTTTTAGATGGCTTTATGTAGTTTTGACAAGACACCATAAAAGACATCACTCAAGAGCAGGAGGCTTTGCACACATTTCAGCACAGCTTCAATGCACAATGCTCTGTGTTTTGCAACAGCCTAATGCAAAAAGGTGTTTTGCACATGAGCAAACTGTGTTCAAACCCTTGCTTTCACATCAGCGCAAGCCTCATTAAAATCCCATGGGAATGAAGGTATTAGGTATTAAATCCAGATGCAAAGAAATGCACAGAAGACCCGAAGGCTGATCGTAAGGTTTTATAACACTGGAGCTTTAACGCCAGGTCTATGAAGGAGTAAGAGGTCAGCTCATTATTCTGTGGCTGGTATTAATGGAGATTTCATATCTGTTTCTTCTTCTTTCTGCAAATATGAAGGGCCCCAATTTTTTTCTTAATGTGTGATGTGATGAGAAGCTGAGGAGCAGGTGCTGCAGCTACGAACAGTAACAACAGAGGAGGAGGCAACAAAGCAGACAGGATTCAATGAATACACAAGAAGCTTCTAATTCACTTATAAAATCCAAATTGGGTTAAACATGTGTAGAGGTGACTACATGACCGTGTTTCTGTGTATGTGCCTGCGTCAGGAGGCCTTCTTTACAATCAGCTATACAAATGTCAGGCACTAAAGCAGCTCAAATGTGAAGCAGTCAAATAGTGTCTCTTTAGAGACGGCTGCACTGAGTCATCTCTACACATGTTTCCACCCCCCCCCCCCCCCCCCCCCCCGATTTGGATTTTATGAGTGAATTAAAAGCTTCTTGTGCATTCATCGAATCCTGACTGCTCTGTTGCCTCACTACTTCCTCTGTTGCTATTGCATATCTGTGAGCTTTGGACCTCCTTCCGTTGTTTGCTATGAACAGTAAAGCATGTTTGTACACAAAATAGCATTCTAGCACATGTACATATGAATGCAAATGCATCTTTGAGTGCGGATACCATTTTTTTAAATACCAACAAATAATAATATTTATGTGCAGAACTGCATTCCAGCATTTGGGCTGAGAGCTGCTGCTGGCATGGATCGGTGTGCAAATGCTTGTGATGTGCTGTCTCATGTATAAGAAAGAATAGAGGAGTAGGGTCCATCAAGCTCAGCATCCTGTTACCAACATTGGCCAATCCAGGTCACAAATACCTGGCATGATCCCAGAAAAGAATACATTTTATGCTGCTTATCCCAGAAATAAGCAGTGGATTTTCCCAAGTCAATTAAATAATATTCTATGGACTTTTCTTTTAGGAAGCCGTCCAGACCCTTTTAAAACCCCACTAAGCTAACCGCCTTTACCACATTATCTGGCAACAAATTCCAGAGTTTAATTACACGTTGAGTGAAGAAACATTTTCTCTGATTCGTATTAAATTTACTACTTTGCAGCTTCATCACATGTCCCCTAGTCCTAGTATTTTTGGAAAGAGTAAACAAATTATTAACGTCTACCCGTTCCACTCTGCTCATTATTTTATAAACCTCTATCGTATCTCCCCTCAGCCATCTTTTCTCCAACCTGAAGAGCCCTAGACACTTCAGCCTTTCCTCATAGGGAAGTCTTCCCATCCCCTTTATCATTTTTGTCACCCTTCTCTGTACCTTTTCTAATTCCGCTATATCTTTTTTGAGATGCAGTGACCAGAATTGAACAATATTTGAGGTGGGGTGGAGGGGGGGGGGGGTTAGATTTGTATGGGAGGGTGGAATGGGGTTGTTGTATGGGAGTTCTTATTATAAAATACACCGGTGGCCTCTGTTGGGCTCTAAGGACACAGTCTCTATATTGCTGACTATTGTGATGTTGTCACTTGGTATTGGGTTGTTTTTTGACAGCATAGTTATTGTTTGTACTAGTATGGTGCTTTACATAGTGCTATTGGTGTCAATAAAGATATAAAAAAAAAGATAAAATACCTAAACAATCAAAACAATAATAACATTAAAAACAAAGAATCCAAGATAAATACATGAGTAAGGGCCTCTTTTACTAAACTACGCTAGAGATTCCTGAGCAGCAAATGTGATGCAGCCCATTCAAAATGAACCGGCTGCAGTGCATTTGCCACACCGGGAATCTCTAGCACGATTTAGTATAAGAGACCCTAAATTAAGTAATAAAACCCCAAAATGTCAATCAATGCATATAAACAAACATATTAAAAATTCATATTGAAAAGGACTAATTCTCAATTTTGTTGATCCTTATAGATAGGAATGAATAAGTGATAAAAACCCATGGATACACATATTCCCCTGGATTCTATATAGCGAGCCCTAACGTTCCACATGTATTCTGTAAGAACACATGTAACTTATTTGGCTTAAGAAGCAAATCAGTGTTATTAACAGCACTTAAAAAAACAATAGTGAGCACTAATTGGCTTATAATTTGCTAAGCGTATTCTGTAACACACTGCTCCTAGATTCTAATGCATGCAGCCAAAAAGGGGTATGGTTATGGCCGGTGAAATGGGCATTGCAAAATTTACTTGCACTGTTATAGAATATGGCCCAGTGCGCCTAAATCTACACACCGTCATTTACACCACGTTTCCATCGGTGTAAACGGATGCATATTGTTTTAGGTACTAAGATATCAACTAGGTATATTCTATATGCCACACCTAAAACTAGATGCCACGTACAGAATACACTTAGGATGAAATGTTTAGCGTGCAGATTTTTCAGATGCCATATATAGAATCCGGCCCATTGTGTGTGCACAGTTATTTGCATCCTATTTGGTTATTGCATTGGAGCACAGTTTTTTCTTTATGCATGAGTTAGGAAACTATGTGCTAAGCTTTAGCACATGGCTCTAATGCAAGGTTTATTATATCAGCTCCTAACTGGGGCCATCATAAGAGGCAGGTGAGATAGGTGACTGCCTGGGTCACCACACTGCCACCATCACTATAGTGGCATCAGAACTTAGCTACTGAGCCACTGCTTCTATTGAGGCACCACTGGCAGTGATGTCAATGAAATCCCTCCACTCGCCTGCCTTCATCCTCCCAACCTACAGCTCTGCTCCTCCCCCACCTCCTGTTCCCTGCCTCTGCTACCTAGGGTGTGTTTGTAACCTTTATTTGTTTATGTGTTTCTACAGTGTGGTGAAGCACTGTAATCAATTTAGGGGTATGCACTGATGTTTTACATTTGTTGTTGTTGTTGTTGTTTGTTTATTTCATTTTATTTATTTATAAAACAGCAAAGACGATTTAACAAAAAACAGAAGCAAAAAGTAAGAAAACAATGTCGGACATATGCCCCTACTCTTTGAAACAAAATAACTTATAATTTTTTTTTTTTAACTTTCCACCCCCCACGTCTTACCCTATCAAGTCTTTATGGGGCAGAAATGATCCCTAGTGTCTCCTGCCTACCAGTAATTCTCAAAATAGCATAAGTGGTCTCAAAGCCAACATCATTTTGAGAATTTGCCAAACAACAAAATTGTGCCAGGCAACCACAAGGCCATCACTATTTCTTGTATGACAAATTAAACTGGTGCTTTTTAAGAAATGTATTTTTGTTTACAAAAGCTTGATATACTATTCAGTGGAGATTGCTCCTGCCCACAGACTTGTTGGACAGTGTAAAAAGTGTGTTTGGTGGTGGTGGGTTTCAACCATAAACTCAGGGGCATTTTTTAAAGTTATAAATCCCAGGGATGAGGCTGGGATACAATTTATTTGAAAATAAAATGAAAACAAATGACAATTCATTTAGTTTGCTTTGATTTAATTTTGAAATGAAATGAAACCACATCCCTGTAATTCCCTGGATCTTGTATTTGCTCACTTAGGGGTCCTTTTACCAAACTGAGGTAAAAAGGGCCCTGTGCTAGTGTTGGGGCAGTTTTTGTGGTGCACTGAGGCCCTTTTAAACCACAATGGGTAAAAAGGCTGAAAAAAAGACATGGCCGCATGGTGAGATTACTCTTACCACATGGCCATGCAGGGAGGGGGCAAACGGGCAATGGATGACAGTAAGAGATTCTGTGCTAACCTGGTAGTACACAGCACTACCCGATAACTGCCGGGTTAGCGCCATGCTAAAAAATATGCCCATTTTCCCTAGTGCAAAATGGCATGCGCCAGGGCTGACACCCACGTTGGGCCGGCGGTAGCTCCAGATTTATCATGTGATAAGCCTGCATTGGGCTTACCGCTGCTTTGTAAAAGGGCCCGTTATTTTGTCCCTTGTCATCATTCACTTAGATTTCTATGACTCTCTTTTCTCAGGTCTTCCACTAACATCTCTTAAATGGCTTCCACTAGCTCAGTCAGCTGCAGTTAAACTTCTACATAATTCACATAGATTTCATCACGTGACACCTCTCCTTAAAATCGAACATTGGTTACCTGTTTCTGCACGTATTCAATTTAAACTACTAACCTTAGTACACAAAGGTCTACATCCTTCTGCTCCTGATTACATTTCTAGTTTAATTCAAGCATATCATCCATCATGCACTCGCCACTCTTCCTAGCAATCACTATTGCGTCTCCCTCCTCCTTCTGTTATACCAGAGACACAGCATTTTAATACCAAGCTTCAAAACTCTGGAATACATTAGAAACATAGAAACATGATGGCAGATAAAGGCCAAATGGCCCATCCAGTCTGCCCATCATCTGTAACCCCTAACTCTTCCTAAGTGATCCCACATGCTTATCCCATGCCTTCTTAAATTCTGACACAGTCCTCGACTCCACAATCTCCACCGGGATGCCATTCCACGCTTCCACCACCCTTTCTGTGAAATAATACTTTCTTTAGATTACTCCTTAACCTATTCCCTCTTAACTTCATCGTATGCTCCCTCTTTCCAGAGTTTTTCTTCAGTTGAAAAAGGCTCACTTCCTGTACATTAATGCCCTTGAGATATTTAAACATCTCTATTATATCTCCTCTCTCCCTCCTCTCTTCCGGTGTATACATGTTGAGGTTCATAAGCCTGTCCCTATATTTTTTGTGTTCAAGACCGCTTACTAATTTTTTAGCCACCTTCTGGACCAACTCCATCCTGTTTATATCTTTTCGTAGGTGTGGTCTCCAGAACTGTACACAGTACTCTAAATGGGGCCTCACCAGAGACTGGCACTATCACCTCCTTTTTCCTGCTGGTCATCCCTCTATGCACCCAAGCATCATTCTGGCTTTGACCGTCGCTTTTTCTACCTGTTTGGAAGCTTTAAGGTCATCAGACACAATCACCCCCAAATTCCGCTCTTCCTTTGTACACTGAAGCACTTCACCCTCTATACTGTACCATTCCCTCGGATTCTTATGACCCAAGTGCATGACCCTGCATTTTTTAGCTTTAAATTTTAGTTGCCAAATATCGGTCCATTCCCTTCCTCATGCCATTCACACTCTCCAGAGTGTCCACCCTGTTGCAGAGTTTGGTATCATCCGCAAAGAAACAAACCTTACCAGACAGCCCTTCCGCAATATCGCTCACAAAGATGTTAAAAAGAGCCCGCCCAAGGACTGATCCCTGCGGTACTCCATTGACAACATTCCTTTTTTCAAAGCAAGTTCCATTTACCACTACCCTCTGCCTTCTTCCATTCATTTTTAACCCAATCAGTTACTCTAGGTCCCACACCGCAGGCAGTCAATTTATTTATCAGTCGCCTGTGCAGAACCGTATCAAAGGCTTTGCTGAAATCCAAGAACACCACATCTAGCGCCTCGCCCACGTCCAACTGTTGGTCACCCAGTCAAAGAAGTCAGTCAGATTCATCTGACGCAACCTGCCACTAGTGAAGCCATGCTGTCTCGGGTCTTGCATTCCAGTCAGTTTGAGAAATCTCACAATTCTCCACTTTAATAACTTTTCCATTAGCTTACTCACCACCGAAGTCAGACTGACAGGTCTGTAATTCCCAACCTCCTCCTTAATTCCACTCTTGTACAAAGGAACCACATTCGCCCTTCTCCAGTCCTCCAGGACCACGCCAGTCTCTAAGAAAGCATTGAAAAGGTGAGTCAGCGGAGCCGCCAGTATCTCTCCAAGTTCCTTGAGCACCCTCGGGTGTATCCCATCAGGCCCCATCACTCTGTCTACTTATAGTTTAGCTAGCTCCTCACGACTCAGTCCTCCGTAAATGGGTCTTAGTCTACCATCCATCCTTTCTCCTTTACCATTTGTTTTCTGCAGTCCTACCCCCGGCCTTTCATCCATGAACAGAGAGCAGAAATAATTGTTAAGCATGAAACCTTCCTGTTTTCAAAAAGCATTTGAAAACCTGGCTTTTTCAACAGGTATTAACTATCTAAGGCTATATTTCTTTCTTTTTCTTCTCTCTCTCTTTCTCTCTCCTTCTTTCCTATTTAGTTTTTAATTTTGAACTCCTCTGAGTTTTGTTTTGTACACCACCTTGCTACTTGTTTGTGAATAGGGTATATCAAGTCTTTGGAAAGAAATAAAGAAATCTATGAGCATTGAAAACAAACTCTGTGGAGTGTGGACAACTAATTTAGAATAAAAGTAATGTGGGCATTTTATGTCATCTATATATGACTGCTTCCATTAACTCCCAATTCTGATTATAAAATCTTTGTTTAATTTACAAAATAATAATAAAACTGAATTGCCCTGTACTGGTCCCAAAGAAGAATCTAGTGCCAGGGAGCTAATGCTAGTACTGGAAGTGTGCACCTATAAAATGAGCTTGGAATTAAATAGCTCACGTTATCAATTATGTGGCTGTTTATTCCACTCTGGTAGTATAGAAATTCACTATTAAGCCCATTATTTTAACTTGCAAAGAATACTTAAATCTTTATTGATTTGTTCTGTTACAGCAGTAATAACACTGATGAGCAGAATGTTTGCAGCATGTGCATCACCTAAAGTTCCACTAATATCGTTCTGTGGCTCTTCACGGTCTGTAAATTTATAGTTGAACTGCAGAGCATTATATACACACACCACAGAATATTGCATTATTGATACAATCGTTAGCAGTTCTAATTAAACCATACCTCTTAGTCTTGCCTTGTTACTGGCTCCCTGGTTAGTTTGCGCAGGTTCAGACAAAGCATCCTTCATCCTTTCTGAGCTGTTATTACAACCATCCATCAAATCAAGGTAAGTGACAACCTCAGCTGTCACCTCTTTTGGAAGCCATTATTCCTTGCCTGTGTTTTGTGCATCCTTCCATTGGTAGGGACTGGACTTTTGGATGACAAAGGCGGGCTTGTAAAGGAGGGAGGGAACAAGGCAAAGAGTCTATTGTAGCAGAGTGAAAGCCACAGAGAAGGATCAGCCCTGCATTGTCGGCCAGGTCAGGTTATTTGAAAGTTTGCAAACAAGAGATGCTGTAAATAAGCCCGTGCTATTATTTAAGAAACAGTCTTTGCCAATCACTAAAGTAAAAGCTTTGAAGCAGCAAACCTTTGGTCAGTCTGAGCCCTGACCTCTTAAACTTTCTCAGATTAAACTGCTCTTTCCTTTGCTGGATGGTCTCCATCTGCACAATCGAGGAGATTCTTTATATGGCGCCTAAAAAATTGGCACTGAAAGTGTATTCATCCATTTACGCCAAAAATGTGACATTAATCCCGGCATGTAGATTTAGGTGCAGTGGGCCATATTCTATCATTATGCGTGTAAATTTTGGAATGCCCATGAAATGCCCATTTCCCCGCCTACAGTCATGCCCCTTTTTGCCTGCGTATGTTAGAAATTTAGCGCTCTTCGTTATGGAATACACTTAGCAGTTGTGCACCTAAAATCTAAACAGTGCCAATTAGTGCTCATTACTGCTTGTTAAGTGCTGCTATCCGCTTGAATTTCTGCGCAGATCTCTAGGTGCGCTATATAGAATCTCCAGGCATGTGTCTTCATGAGGTGCTAAATGGAGAACAAGAATTTAAGCTAAATTTCTGGACATAGAATTCCAGTGTTTTGACTTGTTGGAACCCCAATGCTCAGAGCTCCCGCGGTAAGCCAACAACGCAAAAATGATACCACCGGAACAGCACAGAAAATTAGCTCGCCAATACTCAATGGAGATGATATGCAAATCATATGCATGCTGTTAAAGTAAAAGCAAGAAGGGGGGAGGGACATGATTGGCATATGTGCAGAAGAGTTTTGTGGTAAGCCCAGCTCCTGTGCAGGCAAACCCGAACATGAAGCATATATTTCCGTCTGTTTTCTGTACCTTTAAATATAAGCCTTTCAATTTTTTTTCTTGGAAAGCTTATATTTAAAGGCAGGAAACAGGTGCCAATGTGTGCTTTCACTTTCAGGTTTGCGGAACTCCAGCACATTTGTTTCTCACTACTGGCACTTAGGGGCTTGCACGGGCTTCTTTCTGCTTTGAAATTAATGAAAAATGGCAGATATTAAAGAAAGAATTGTGAGAAATCCTCTCTTCAAACACCCTAATGACTGCTCTGAGCTGGCGTTATTTTTTCAGTGGTAAGAGCGACTTTGTTTTGTGCGTTGTTCTCTGAGCATTGGGAGGGAATAGGTAGGGTTAACATATTTTGCCCACAAAAAAAAGAGGACACATGCCACACCCCCTTTCACGCCCTGCCCCTTTCACACACGACCCGCCCCTTTCACGCCCTCGTTCCGCCCGTCACATTTTCCCCTCCCCCCTGTCACACACCCCGTCACTCCCCCTCCCCGTCATTCCCCTCCCCTTACCTTACTACTGCCCTGGTGATCTAGTGACCTCTTCGGGGCAGGAAAGAGCCCCTCTTTCCTGCCCGGAGCGCTGCCCTGCATGCATCCTTCCTGTTCGTGATCTCGGCACCAATTCAAAATGACCGCCAAGAGTCTCGCAAGGTCACTTCAACTCTCGGTGGCCATTTTGAATCGGCGCCGAGATCACGAACAGGAAGGATGCATGCAGGGCAGCGCTCCGGGCAGGAAAGAGGGGGCTCTTTCCTGCCCCGAAGGCAGAAGAGGTCACTAGACCACCGGATTAGTGCCCGCATTAGTGAGTGCAGAATGCTCAGAGGCTCTAGCAAGGGAAACAAGGAGTGCACCAGAGATTATTGCAAATAGAATGCTAACATAGTCAAACGGATGTTAACGAGATCATTTCTTATTCCTAGGGTTACCATATGTCCGGATTTACCCGGACATGTCCTCTTTTTGAGGTCATGTCCGGGCAACCGGGCAGGTTTTGCCAGTCTGCCCGTTTGTCCGGATTTCTGGACAAACTGGCAGGTTGGTGGCGGGCCGTCCTATCCTATAGGATGGCCCACCCGCCAGCCTGCCCGTTTGTCCAGAAATTCGGACAAACGGCAGATTGCTAGCCTCCTCTCCCCTTACTTAACCCTCCATTGCCCCAGGTACAAAAAACTTAGATTCTGAGCCCCCTAGGGACAGAGAAAGTACCTGTGTACAGCACTGTGTATGTCTAGTAGCACTATAGAAATGATTAGTAGTAGTATGGCATGTTTTTATATGCCCACTGCATGCAGGTATTTGAGCAAAGTTCTGATATATGTAACTATTTATAAAATATGCAAGTATATGCATAGGTGGATAAATTCCTATATGGTGCCTGAAAAATCCACACAGTAAAAAATATGCCTAGGCATATTCTCTAAAGTACACCTATGTTTTATAGAATAATAGGCTTAAATTTCCACGAGGTATATAGAATGCACCAAGTGACTCTACATGTAACCAAATTTGGTCGTGTCCATTTAGGCCATGTTTTACTTGGCGGAAATCCCAACGCTTAAATTAGATGCAGAGCAGATGTATTCTATAATAATGCACATAGATTTTAGAAATGCCCATGACCCACCCATTCCATGCTGATAACCATGCCCCCTTTTTAGCTATGCGACTTGGAAATTACATGCATCACATTACACAAATCTATTAAGTTATGCGCATTGTTATAGAATTCGCTTTGATTTCCTTACAGAAATTATGACACGATATATAAAATACTAGTAAAAAAAGGCCCGTTTCTGAAAGAAATGAAACGGGCGCTAGCAAGGTTGTCCTCTAATGGCAATTACATTTTTAAGGGAACTGTTAGGAGAGAGTATGTGTGAGAGAGAGTGAGTATGTGTGAGAGAGTGAATGAGTATGTGTCAGAGAGTGAGTATGTGTGAGAGAGAAAGAGTGTGTGTCAGAGAGAGAGAGAGAGAGTGATTGAGAAACAGTGTGTGATTAAGAGACAGAATGTGTGTGTCTGTGTGTGTGAGTGAGAGAGTGTAGTGTGTGTCCCGTGTGCATCAATTATGCTCTCTGCCCTACATTCATCCATATGCAGCAAACGTCCTCTGTGCCCTGCCCCCTCCATCCATCCATGTGCAGCATCTCTCCCCTGTCCCCTCCATCCATCGTGGTGCAGCAATTCTCCTCTGTCCCTTGCCCTCCCCCCCTACATTTGCATCACACCTCCCCCCTCCATCTCCCTCTGAGTTCCAGGCCCCCCTCCCTCCCTCCCAGTTCCAGTCCCTCCCAGTTCCAGGCTCCCCTCCCTCCCTTCGAGTTCCAGGCCCCCCTCCCTCCCTCCCCTCTTTCTCTCTCTCCTTCCCTCCCCCCTTCCTCTGAGTTCCATGGTCCCCCCTCCCTCTCTCCCTCCCTCCGAGTTCCAGGGTCCCCCCTCCCTCCCTCCCAGTTCCAGGGTTGTCATCCCTCCCTCCCTTCCAGTTCCAGGCCCCCTCCCTCCGATTTTTAAAACTCATCTTCACTTACCACGTCGGGGTTATGGCGGCCAGCAGCAGCATTAAACAGCATGCAGGCTCGGCCCTTCTCTGTCTCTCAGCTCTGGTCCCGCCCTCATTTCCTGTTTCCGCAAGGGCGGGACCAGAGCTGAGAGACAGAGAAGGGCCAAGCCTGCATGCTGTTTAACGCTGCTGCCGGCCGCCATAACCCCGATGTGGTAAGTGAAGATGAGTTTTAAAAATCGGAGGGAGGGGGCCTGGAACTGGAAGGGAGGGAGGGAGGAAGGGAGGGACAATGACCCTGGAACTGGAAGGGAGGAGGGACCCTGAAACTGGGAGGGAAGGATGGAGGGACGGAGAACATTGGAGGAGAGTGACGTCAGGAAATGGTTACGATCCCAGTGAGACACATTGGAACGTTGCAGGAGCAAACTATTATATTAGATGTGGGAAAGCAACCATCTTTGGAGCAAGTGTAAATTTGTGCAAGAGCATTTGTGTGCCACTAGGGGTCATTGTACAAACCTATTTCATATTAGTACTCTGTCATAAAATAATCTCCCCCCCCCCCATATATGGTGATTTTCAAATTGTCCACACTAGGACAAAGTCTGTGCATACTTTTTACCGGTGAACTTTACACCAATTTGCAGAGTGTATACTGTGCTCTTCAGGATGCACATCTGCTCTTCCTGCTTGTACTTTTTCAAGGAAAATAATACAAATAGATTTGAAAAGGCAATGTATGCATGTTATTCTCCTCCCTCTCCCAACCTAAACGACCCCCCCACCTTCCCCAAGATGCCTCTTCCAAATGAAGCTAGAAGTTTGCATGTGAAGAGCACCAGACTTACAATAGGTGTAGGTCATTTGTAAAATTCACTGCGTGTACAAATATGTGGTACTGTCTGTCTAATAGGAAGCAGGACAATTTTGTAAACTGTGGATAAATCATGTAGAAAACAGAAAGCTAAGGTTATGATAAATGAGAAGAGTCCAGGGTGGCAAAAAATAGTTTGCATTGTTGCCCCGTGGCCAGTGTAAGAACCAGCTGGCATGCTTTTGAATGCCTCACAATACCTCCATTTGCAGACAAAGCTAAAATTATCCAGTCCAGGGAAATCAGACTGTGATTGAGCATGGGGGAAATGTACCTCTAGGTGACTGAACAATAAAATTGCAAATGGAATTCATAACAGAGGTGATAAAAGTTGGGGTAGGGAGCACATACACAGGGAAGGAGCAATATATGTGAAATAAATCTTGCAGCAGGCAGACTAAAGATAAATGATAGACAGGTCAATGAACTCTACTTCAGACAAAAGTGAATGAGAGCAATGAAATTAGCCAGCAAGGTAATTATGTTGTCTGGTTTATTTAGCAGACCAATAAAGACAAGAAGTACTGAAAATATAGGGAAAGTTCATATGCACTACAAAACACTAAAGTTTAATATGGATAAGCACAGACAAGTCCACTGCTGCTTGGTACAAACACCACTTTCCAGATTGTTACCAACTAACAAAACCCTGATATAAATGTGTACACAACTTGACCATACGACCTGTAGATGTCAGCAGAGTCTTCTTGGCCACAATGGTAATAGGATGAGCATAAATAGCAGAAATGATCTCAAACAGCATAAACAATAATCCTTCTTCAAGGTCTTCTTCATTCTTTCTGGCTGATTCTTAGATGACTCACTGGACATACCATTCTATCAGGGTCACAGTCATTACCCCAGAGAATCCATTGATGTCACAGGCCTGCACCACAAGCTTGGTCAGATCAAGTTTTGTGATACACATATTACATTTTGACAGGACCTATACCCACTACAAGCTCTGAATCTGACCATTAGATGTCACAAGATACATACTGAGCTTTGGTTGCACTCTGTGTGACTTGCCCACTGGTGCCCCCCCCCCCCCCCCCCCCACATATACACCTCACTCTGCCTGTGCCACCACTACCAATGAGAGAATATAGTAGGCTGGGAGCAATTTTTGTGCCCTTCTTGCACTCTTTTTGGCTGCATCTCTTGTACAGCCTTTGGTATGACATCAGGCATCACCCTGCCACAATGACCATGCCTTCCTCCCTCTGCAGTATCCCTAGCTCCAGCCAACTGGAAAGTGGAAGACCCAATCTGGGTGTCACGTCTCTGGTCGTGACCACCCTCAGACTTACCTTATTTCTGGGGGTCAGCATCTATGCTGGCTTCTGTCTGTTTCTGTGTTAGTTTTGTCTCTGTCTCTGTGTGCTAATTACTTCACTAGACCTCACCTGTGTGGGCTATGCCTCTCTGGGGAGACAGATCTAAGATGGCTTCCGCCTGTTCTGTTCCAGCTTCCAAGATGGCTCCTGCCTGTCCTTCCTATGTGTTCTAAGCCTCTCCTTGGTATGAGTGTGTTCCCTGCTCCTGTCCTGCAGTAGGTGACATCATCAGTGAGAGCCTTCATAAGGAAGTGCTGTGCTTGCATTCAGGGCCTTTGCATAGTAAGTAAGTGTGTTATGCCAATAGGCCGTGAGGTTAGTGAGAGCACTGTTGCGCTGCTACTTAGCCTTTCTCTGGGGCTCTTGCCCATCTGCTATTTGGGTCTGTGGACTGCCAGTCCTTCTGTGTGGGTGCTGCCCTTCAGCTTTGTGTCTGTGGACTGCTAGTCCTTCTGTGTGGGCTTTTGCCCTTCTGTTTTGTGTCTGTGGACTGCTAGTCCTTCCTTTGCCTTGCTCTGCGTTTGGAGCTGCTGAAGCTTCAACCCTGACTCTGTTATCCCTAGTTTACTCCCCTGCCCGCTGCCTGCCCAAAGACTCTGTTTGCTCCTGGTTTATTCTATTGTCCGCTGCTTGCTTGTATTTCCTGAGTCCTGCTTCTGCCTAGCTAGTGTGTATATCCTGAATCCTGTCTCTGCCTAGCTAGTGTGTATATCCTGAGTCCTGTCTCCCTAGCCTTTGTGTACGTCTTGTTCCCTTGGTCTGTCTTGTGTTTCTGGCTCCGTGGCTGCGTGCAGCTTTCAGTCCGAGTCTAGTATTTAGCCTAGCTTCCTTTGTGTTTCCCGGACCCAGGGTGAGTCCTCTGGATCTTCAGTTCCTGCCTTATCCTGCAAGTCCTGCCGGCCACCTGCACTCCGGAGCTCAACTCCGGAGGAACGGTGGTCAAGCGCAGGTGAAGTTGTTCCTGTTCTGCCTGTTCTAGTTGCCTGCCTGCCAGTCCTGCTCTTCTGTGTGTCCAGTTCCAGGGTGGTCTTGCGTGCCGCTGCTGCTCCTCGGCAGTGGCCCAAGGGCTCATGTATTCCGGTTCTGCCTCGAGAACCCGACACTGGGAATCAATCCACAGGCATTTCATAGTAACATAGTCAATAATGGTACAAATCAGTTAATAATGGCCCATCCAGGGTGAGTGTCCAGTAGTGATTCATCTTACTTTTACCACTGAGTCACTCAGCTGGCCCAACATCATTACATAACAGAAAAGAAAAAGCAATAAGAAATACTGTGGCATCACTTTTTAGGCAATACTATAATTACAAACATTTTCTATGGGAAGAAGTATCTATCAATTAGTCAAGCTTTATTTACTAGAAGAAAATGTTATCCTGTCTACATTTTTAGATGAAAACAAGTACAACTCATCACTCCTTAAAATATCATCCTGAAAACATCATGGTGGGTAGAATAATGAGTATAAGGATGAAGAATGACAATTACACAAGCAAGGCTGCTTCATATTATATCAGCGAGAGCAAAAGTGCACTAACGTCTGATGAACTTTGTGAAGGGCTGATGAAAAGAAACAAGGAAGAGGAAAGGGAAGAGGGACACAGAGGGAGAGAGAAACAGACACATGTGCAGAAGATAGAAAATGAGGAATCTACAGATTTACTGAGAAGAAATACATATAAGGAGAAAAACTAGGACTAAGGACTCCTTTTACAAAGCCGCTGTACCTGTACCACCACCTTGCCATGTGTCATTTCAGCACTATCACTGGGCTACTCCAGGGGCCTGGTGGTAGTGCCTGCCCCCAGTGCACGCCATTTCCAGTGCTTAAAAAATATTTTTTAGTGCCAGGGGCTTACTTGGCAGTAATCGGGCAGATCTCCGCTCTGCCCAGTTACTTCCAGGTTGGCGCAGGAGCCTCTACTGCCTCCTAAATAGGTGGCGGTAAGGGCTCCCCCGGGAAATGGTTCACTTACCGCATGACCATTTCCTTAAAAAAAAAAAAGCAATTTACCCGCTGTGATAAAATGGAACCGCAGCGCGCATAAAATCCACGTCCTGATGCTACTCAGGGTCCCTTTTACCGCAGCTTTGTAAAAGGGGCCCTATGATAGCAAGATGCAAAAAGATTTATTAACATGGAGTGGTCTAGCAGTTAGAGTACCAGTCTTGACATCCAGAGGTGGCTGGCTTAAATCCCAATGCTGCTCCTTGAGGTCTTGGGCAAGTCATTTAGCCCTCCATTTTCCCAGGTACAAACTAGCAATACAAGTTAGGCATGCATGCGGCAGAGGAAGAGCAGAAACACAATCCCCCAAATTCCATATATTGCATTTTAATTTCTGCACAGAAATCGAAGCATATTCTACAACAATGTGCATAATTTAATTGATTAACTAGCTAATCAGCATTGGAGGTTAGCAAGCAAATATCAGCATTAATTGGCATTAAATAAGAGTTACACGCACAACTCACTAAGTGTATTCTGTAATGTGATGCATGTAATTTCCAAGTCGCATAGTTGAAAAGGGGGCATGGTTATCGGCATGGAATGGGCAGGTCATGGGCTTTTCTAAAATCTATGTGCATTATTATAGAACACATCTGCTCTGCGCCTAATTTAGGTGTTGGGATTTCGGCCAAGTAAAACATGGCCTGAATGGACACAACCAAATTTGGTTGCATGTAGAGCCACTTGGTGTATTCTATATACCGTGTGGAAATTTAAGCCTATTCTATAAACTTTAGGCTTACTTCAGAGAATACGCCTAGGTATATTTTTTTACCATGTGGATTTTTCTGGCGTCATATATAGAATCTGGCCCAATGTACATGCGTAAAATGCACACTAGCATTTGCTCCTGCTCTTGAATGGGCATAATGTCTGTGCCTTCAATCTATGGGCTATTGTTGAAGGATTTTAAATAGTATTTTATAATGACACATAGGGCCAGATTTAGTAAATGCCCCCCCCCCCCCCAAAGTTAGGTGCCATTAAGTTTCACACTAAGGGCCAGTTCTATAAAGATCACTTAGCTGTACACAATCCTTAGGGCAAATTCCTACACTTAACTTTGGGTGTAACAACTTACACCTGACAAAACCTGGTATAAATCTTCGCACTCAACTGATGGCAGTTTGGGCAACCCATATGAAAAAAAACCAAAAGAATGGGGGAAGACCAATTGGATTCCAACATAAGGGCAATCGTTTATTGAAATATACAATAGACTTGACACAGTCCTGCGTTTCATTGCAGAAGGCACCTGCCTCAGGAGTCAAAGAATTCAGTGGACAACACAGGATACGAATTCAATAGTGCAAAGAATGATTGTCAATGTTACACCATCAAAATATTTCAAAATCAGAACAATTTTCCAAAATCAGAACTACATGCTAAAAAGAAACAGGTGTGGTTCTGATTTTGGAATATTTTTTTTGTTACATTTGTACTTTCCCACTCATGGCAGGCTCAATGCGGCTTACATATTGTATACAGGTACTTATTTGTACTTGGGGCAATGGAGGGTTAAGTGACTTGCCCAGAGTCACAAGGAGCTGCCTGTGCCTGAAGTGGGAATTGAACTCAGTTCCTCAGTTCCCCAGGACCAAAGTCCATCACCCTAACCACTAGGCCATTCCTCCACTCCATCATCCATTTTGATGATGTAACATTGGCAATCATTCTTTGCACTATTGCATACTTTATCCTGTGTTGTCCACTGAATTGAATTGTTTGACTCCTGAGGTAGGTGCCTTTGGCACCAGTATGCAGGACTGCTTCGAGTGTATTGTACATTGCAATAAACAATTGCTGTTGTGTTGGAATCTGATTGGTCTTCCCCCATTCTTTTATTTTCCCCCATATGGCTAGTGCATTTGGGGGTTCTTCTTTTTTTACACAACCTATATAAAATCCAGGAGGTAGGTACCTATATGTCTATAAAATAGTGCCAATATAGGCACCTTCCTGCTCACTTAGAGGCTCTTTTACTGAGCAGTGGTAAGCCCACCACGGGCTTACCACACACCAATCTGGAACTACCCACGGGCCACTGCGGGAGCCCAGAGGTAGTTCCCATCCCTAGCATGTGCCATTTCTGGCACTACATAATGTGAGTAAATCTAAACACCAACTCATATCTAATGGAATATCACAATATAATGCTTTTTGCTAGTGTTGTAAGGTTCACTTATCTCTCCAGCTCTTCAGTCTAAGCGACCGAAGAGCTGGAGAGATAAGTGAACCTTACAACACTAGAAAAAAGCATTAGAAAGTGTAGTTTGGGGACCTTATACTTAAAATTAAGGAGGTTTTTCAGCCTATGATGAATGGATGGAACTCCCTTAGGTTGAATGAGAGATCAACAAAGGAGTATCCTATCATTATTTGAGTTTTTTCCTCCCTTAAAAGAACAGTACATCATTGTTATGATAATCGGATGGATATCTTTTTTGATGAGACTACAAAAATATGCCCTTTTTTGTAATGCCTGAACTTAACCAGTGGTACTTGGGCAGCACCGGGTGGTGCCTGGATACCGCTGAGTTGGCATGTGAGCCCTTACCACCATCTCAGTGGGTGGCAGTAAGGCAGGGGTGTGCTGGTAAATTTTTAACAACAGGCTCTTTCTCCGGACATAGCCAGCTCTGCAGTTGGAAGGGCCAGGGGGGGGGGGGGGAGCAACACTTGCCTCTCTCTCCTCCCTCCCTTTGTGCGGGCACACTAGGCATACCTTTGCTGGCAGCCAATAAATGGACTGCCATCACTCCCAACGTCTTGCTCTGAGCAGCATGCTGGAACTTCTCTCACATGCTCGAGAAGTCCCAGCCTGCTGCCCAGAGCTGGAAACAAGGAGCGGGGAGCAGCAGTAGTCTATTTACTTGGCTGGCAGGGCTCAGCATCCCCACCAGCAAAGTAAAAGATAATTCAGCAGGGGGCCCAAGCCCACATTTTGGGAACCAGTTGTTAAAGTAGCCATGGAGGGCCCTACTTTAACAACCGGCTCCCAAAATTCTTAAAAACTTAACAACCGGCTCTTGCGAGCCTGTGAGAGCTTGCTCCAGCACACCACTGCAGTAAGGGCTCCCCACAGAAATCCCACATAGCCATTTCTTTTTCCCAAAAATGGACAGCCTGTTTCCTGCTGCAGTAAAAGGGGGCCTCAGCGCATGTCAAAAACACGTGCTGATGCTAGCGCAAACCCCCTTTTACTGCAGCTTAGTAAAAGGACCCCTTAACCTAGGTCCCTGTTATAAAATTACCCTGCCAGTGATCTTCTGCCAGGCACAAACATGGAACCTTCTTTTGCCAACCGTGTTGAAGTGACCTTCTTTCCCCTTCACAGCTGGAGTAGAAAGCGAAGGCCTCCACTGGCCCCAATCCCATAATTTTTAAAACGTTTTCGTTCTTTTTTTTTTTTAAAGAAATTTACCAATGCATACAGTCACATTCTATGAAGAAAAGCAATTGCAAAAGTCAACTGGAAAGGGGAAAAGACAAGAAAGCCAGTTTAGGAGGCATAAAATATCTGTGTACATGAATCAGAGCAAACAAGCCAGGGTATGTATGCATATATGGATCTATGTGTGAAAGAGATTTTTTAACCAAATGCGTGCATGAGAGACATTTCTCGAAGACTTTAAAATAAGACAGCAGTACAGCAAATTGCTGTGATAAACTGTCCACTGACAGTGATCACAGATCTCAGCTTCTATTGAATAAAAAACACATGCACAACTGTACTCCAAAGATCTTTTCATCCTGGAACAGAAAAAGAGGACCCTTGAAGAAAGCAGCTTTTCTACATCTCTTCAGTGGGAATAAACACTACCCCAAGGTCAGTCAGAAGATGCTGCTTACAAATGCATTCAGAGTTTAGCAGGTTTTCTATCAGGATAACAGGACTGTGCAGGCTGATTTGTATTCTGCTATGGAAGAATTGTGTATTGGATTGTTCTCAGTTATCAACCATGCCCTGAGGGGTTTTATATCATTAATGATCAATGGATCAGTTTAGATAAGAATGGTACATCAGACAACTGAAAAACATATAAGCCCCTGGTGTGGACTAAGGTGCTGTCTGCAGGTAAATTTCCTATTCTGCCCAGACTAGAACAACAATTATTCTTGGTGACATAAAAGTGTGCTGAATTTCATACAATGTATCTCAGGGTCAATATTCACATGGAAAAGACAATACAAAATGATTTAGAAAGCTGGTTGTGTTCCAGTTCAATAGCTGTCTTTCTGACACCCATCTCCCCATATCCATTTTCTTTCCATTAGAACACTGGATCTTAGGACACACCTGCCCAGTCAGGTTTTCAGGATTCCCACAGTGATTATGCATGAGATGGATTTACAAACAATGCAAGTAGGACATGCAACTTTATCTCATGCATATTCATTGTGGATATTAATTGTTTTCAATTTTAGAGTATATATCTATATCTATGTCTATTTATAGATAGATAGATAGATAGATAGATAGATATGGCTGTTAATTGAGTTCTGTGTTCAGTAAAGTTGGTTTGGTCTTTTGTCTTTTATAGTTTCTATTTTTTTTTTCTTTTAGAAATACACAAGAAGGGTTGGTGAGCGACTTGCATTATCATTATTTTTAGGTAAGCATTTTCTAAACAGAAAAGAATATTTTATTTCAGATTTTTATTTAGGACTTGTGGTAGTCAAACAAGCTTTAACTTCGCGCAGGCACTGAAAATATATTACATTTTGCAAATAAAAGAAATGGTGACACTCCACAGAGAATGTCATTTGTATTGACATAGACACTGAGTTGAAATATTGCCGCACGAAACCAAAAGTGATCTTTTTAAAGCTTCTTTATAGAAAGATCACAAGTATATGAAAGTTTTTCAATACAGGATTAGTTGCAAATATAGGGCCCCTTTTACAAAGCAAATGTGGGCTTACCACTCGCTAAAAAAGGAAGTATCACCGGGCTACCGCAGGAGCCCAGCGGTAGTTCCCACCTCCAGCATGCCGTCATAGTAACATAGTAGATGACGGCAGAAAAAGACCTGCACGGTCCATCCAGTCTGCCCAACAAGACAACTCATGTGTGCTACTTTTTGTGTATACCCTACTTTGATTTGTGCCTGTGCTCTTCAGGGCACAGACCGTATAAGTCTGCCCAGCACTATCCCCGCCTCCCAACCACCAGCCCCGCCTCCCAACCACTGGCTCTGGCACAGACCCTATAAGTCTGCCCAGCACTATCCCCGCCTCCCACCACCGGCTCTGGCACAGACCGTATAAGTCTGCCCAGCACCATCCCTGCCTCCCAACCAACAGTCCCGCCTCCCATCACCGGCTCTGGCACAGACCGTATAAGTCTGCCCAGCACTATCCCCGCCTCCCAACCACCAGCCCCACCTCCTGATCTTGACTAAGCTCCTGAGGATCCATTCCTTCTGCACAGGATTCCTTTATGCTTATCCCACACATGTTTGAATTCCGTTACCGTTTTCATTTCCACCACCTCCCGTGGGAGGGCATTCTAAGCATCCACCACTCTCTCCGTGAAAAAAATACTTCCTGACATTTTTCTTGAGTCTGCCCCCCTTCAATCTCATTTCATGTCCTCTCGTTCTACCGCCTTTGCATCTCCTGAAAAGGTTCGTTTGCGGATTAATACCTTTCAAATATTTGAACATCTGTATCATATCACCCCTGTTTCTCTTTCCTCCAGACAGGGCCGTGCCAACACGGTAAGCGAGGTAAGCACGGCAGGAGGGTGCCATCCTCTGGGGGGCGCCCCGCCGCGCCATGCTTACCTCGCCCTCCCGCGTCACAACTGCCCGCCCTCTTCTCCACCCCAAGATCCCTTTTAAATTTACCTCCATCTGGCAGCTAAGCCGTGCCATAGCGTCAGTGAAGGAGGCGGCGCTCCCAACGTCTCTACTAGTCTTCCCCCTTCGCTCAGAGTTCCGCCTTCTTCTGATGTCAAGGAAATGACGTCAGAAGAAGGTGGGACATTGAGCGAAGGGGGAAGACTAGTAGAGACGTCGGGAGCGCCGCCTCCTTCACTGACGCTGTGGCGCGCCTTCGCTGCCGGATGGAGGTAAATTTAAAAGGGATCTTGGGGGGCAGAAGAGGGCGGGCAGTTGGGACATGGGAGCGGGAGGGCAGCGATCATTTTCACGGAGGGGAGTGGAGTGGGGGTGCCAACTGTTCATCTGCGGGGGGGGGGGGCGCCAGCTGATCTCCTGCAGGGGGGCGCCACAGACCCTTGGCACGGCCCTGCCTCCAGAGTATACATGTTTAGTTCAGCAAGTCTCTCCTCATACGTCTTGTAACGCAAATCCCATACCATTCTCGTAGCTTTTCTTTGCACCGCTTCAATTCTTTATACATCCTTAGCAGGTCCTATGAAAATATTTTTACTTTTTTAGCTCCAGTGTGCACCCGGCGGTAATTGGGCAGTGATGCGCACGGCCCAGTTGCCACCGGGTAAGCATGGGAGTCCCCTTTTGCCACAGCTTGGTAAAAGGGGCCCATACTGAGGAAGAGGAGTTTTGAATTTTGAGTTGTGACTGCGGGAGATGAAACAAATAGGAGGAAATATTTTTTTCACATAATAAATAGTTAAGCTTTGGAGCTCGCTGCTGGAGGATGTGGTAACAGCGGTTAGTGTATCTGGGTTTAAAAAGGGTTTAGACAAGTTCCTGGAGGAAAAGTCCATAGTCTGTTATTGAGATGGACATGGGCGAAGCCACTGCTTACCCTGGGATTGTTGCTGCTATTTGGGTTTCTGTTAGGTATTTGTGTCTTGGATTGGCCACTGATAGAAGCAGGATACTGGACTAGATGGACCATTGGTCTGATCCAGTATGGCTATTCTTATGCTCTTATGTTCTAATTGTTTTGACAGGGCAATTTTAATTGTGGCATTTAGAGGATCTTTTACTATAGCCCAGGGCCCTGCTGCAGATAACTGAAGCTAAGCTTTAGTAAAAGACCCCCTTAGTAACTTTGGGGGCCCTTTTACTAAAGTGCATCAATGTGTGGTTAATGCTTGAAAACAGGCTATTATGTGACCACGTTAAGGCGTTTTGTGGTAGTTTCTCTGTTTCCATGCATTAAACTGGATATTGCTGAATTTTTTAACATTTCTCTTTCAGGGGACATGGCATGGGCAGAGAGTGAGCATGGAAGCATGAACTAGCTAGTACATTATACAGTGAAACCTCGGTTTTCGTTGACTTCGGTTATCATCGGATTCGGCTTTCGTTGATGTTTTCAGTGAAAAATTTGTCTTGGATTTCATCAGTTGCCTCGGTTTTTGTTGGTGTGCCACGTGACCTCGCTGCTAATTTTGTGAAAAGAAAGGGCGATCCACGCGTTCTCCTGCTCATTGTGGCATTGTTTCTCATTGTGTGAGCATCACCCCGCGCGTCTAATGCAACGCACGCAAGATAAAATCACATGTGCTCAAATCTCATTTTCCCTGTTAAGTGTTTCTCTTGCTAATAAGTTAACCCTTTCCCTTTAGCTCCATCATGGGACTATATTTATTCTCTATAAAATGTGTTTTTGGTATGTATTTTGGAGTGTCTAGAACAAATTAATTGGATTTACATTGATTCATATGGCAATAATTACCTTGGTTTTTGTCTGTTTCGGTTTTCGTTGATTGTTTTCGGATAGATTATCAATGAAAACCGAGGTATCACTGTATTTACCACATGTTAACTTGCTAATGCACTGCTAACGTGGGACCACTTAGGGATCTTTTTACCAAGATGTGGGAAAAAGGGCCCTGTGCTAGTGATGTGGGTCATTTTGCCCATGGGACAGAGCCCTTTTTACAAGCCCCCAGACAAACATAGCCATGCGGTAAGGGAACTCTTACCGTGCAGCCTTGTGGTGGGGAGCCCTTACTGCCACTCACTGAGGTGGCAATAAGGGCTCCTACGGTAACCTAGCGGTAATCGGGCAGCGTGTGGTCATGCCCGATTACCACTGGGTTACTGCCATGCAAGCCATTTCTGGGAGTTTTCTTTTTTTTCCCCCCCCCCCCCAGAAATGGCACTTGCTCGGGCAGAACTACTGCCGGTGGCAGTCCCGATTTAGCATCCCGCATTGGTCTTACCGATGCTTTGTAAAAGACCCCCTTAGTGCTTCCTAAATAGGAGATGATAAGTGCTCCTGTGTTAACATCTGCAGGTACCCCATGATAATGGTAACATTAATGCATGATCGCAATAAACAATGTTGGGAACACTCCCAAGAGGCGCCATGTTAAATCTCGGCTCAGCACACGGTACAATCCTGTGTTGCAATGCATTGATCCCAGCTTCCAGCGCCCCCTGTTTACTAAGCCGCACAGCAATGCTGACACAGCCCATTCAAAGTGAATGGGCTGTGTCAGCATTAGTGCATGGCAGCCTCTAGCACGACTTAGTAAACAAGGGGGTTATTCTTTCACCATCCCCCGTCCCCTAAATATTGCTTCTTCTTTTGTTTTTTTTAATCAATTAACCTGTTGGTATATATAAAAAACATGATATTACTACACTGGCTCCCAATCAAAGAACGCATTGCTTCCAAAATCTGTACTCTGGTTCACAAAATTATCTACCAACCAACTAGAAACACATCCGAATCAATACGAACGTACCTAAATCTGCACTACCCAAGCTGCAAAGGACTCAGATACAAATCAACTTACGCGTCCAGTTTTTCCTACATAAGCACACAACTGTGGAACGCATTACCAAAAGCCTTGAAAACTACGAACGACCACCTAAACTTTCGGAAAACACTAAAAACTAACCTGTTTAAAAAGGCATACCCTACCAATCCAACATAAATGCCTGATCTTTGCAACACAACAAAACTAAAGAACGTAATGGACATAACACAACTCCCTAGTGTGGCTGTGCCACATGAACTTTATCTTACCACAACATCACTTTGTATTTGTTTACACCGGAGTCTGTAATGCCTCTCCGGTACTATGTAAGCCACATTGAGCCTACCAATAGGTGGGAAAATTTGGGATATAAATGTAACAAATAAATAAATTACTGCAAAATAAATATATTTTTCTCCTTTATTTCAACAGTGATTTTGAAATTTTATAAGATGGGAATTGAATTGTATTTATGTGGGTGGATAATTCATTTATAAGATTTTTATCCCGGGAATTGTGGCTGTCAATTAATCTTGGATTTGAAGTAGGTGGCACTGCCAGGACGACACTGAGCTGTAACGTTGCTCAGTATTGTTAAAAAGTTATTGTTTTAGAGTCTTTAGTAGGAGTGGAGAAAATTCCTCAATATGAATTAGCCTATATAATATGTTGATGAAGGAGAAAGGTAATTGATCTGTGATTATGGATGAATGAATTGATCCAATAAGGTGTTTTAGAAGATTTAATTAGGGCTCTGTTTATTAAGCCACGCTACAGGCACACTAGCATTTCTAGCGCATGCCAAAAATTAGCACGCGCTAATGCTAGAGACACCCATAGGAATATATAGGTGTCTCTAGCATTTAACATGCACTAATTTTAGCACACGCTAGAAATGCTAGTGCACCTCGCACCTTAGTAAACAGGGCCCTAATATTTATAAAATGAGATATATAAACTCATTTTGTATTTCAAGCTCAAATTGGTGTTTTGAATCAAAAGCAAAAGAGAGTGAATTTGATGACCAGTGAAGCGAGTATGTAATGATCTAATTATATTTTTAAAGAAATTATTGTAATTGCTAGTGATGAGAGTAGGTGGGATATAATTTGGAAGCATTATCTGATTTTATGATGGTTTTACTTTGCATAATTTTTAGAAGTAGTTTAGAAACAACAGGCGCACTAAATGTGTCTAGTGCATATGAGTGTCTCTAGCATTAGTGCATACTAATTTTTAGTGTGCACTAAATCGTTAGCATACCTTAGTAAACAGGGCCCTTAATTTTATAAGTGATTTCATTTAGGGGCCCTTTTACTAAGCTGTGCTAAACTATGACTAGCGTGTGGCTTTAAAATAGCTGCATTTTCCATTTTTGCAATAATGACCATGTGCTAATTTTCAACTACAGAACTTTTTATTGGGATTTTTAAGGGGAAATAAATTATAACAACAAACAAAGAATATACCCCTTCCCAGAATGTGCAGGTATGTATTATAAATATCACCTTTAAGCAAAAAACCTTTTATATATAGGAGGAAAAAGCCTCAACAGACTCCAAACAGCTTACACTGCTATAGCAGTAATGGAGTTCTTGCTGTCACCATCGGCTACAAAAACTCAATTTATTATACAATACTTCAGTGTAAACACTTAACTTAAAAGTGCTGAGATAACTTCAATAGCTGGTCCACGGCAGACAATGGCCAGAGTTTCAAGATACTGCTTCAGGGTCCATGGGACACATACAGAACTCCAAACACATAGAAGCAGTGGCGTACCAAGAGGGGGGCGGTGGGGGCGGTCCGTCCCGGGTGCACGCCACCGGGAGGGGGTGCCACGCGCCTGTCGGCTCTTCGTTTTCATGCTCCCTCTGCCCCGGAACAGGTTACTTCCTGTTCCGGGGCAGAGGGAGCATGGAAACGAAGACAGGCGCGCGGCACCCCCCCCCCTCCCCCCAGCGACTTGCACCCGGGGGGGGTTCTTTTGCTGGGGGGGGGTCGCGCTGCACCCGGGGGGGAGTGTCATGCTGTTCCAGGGGGGGCACTGCACCCAGGGGGAGGGGCGCATCGGCAATCCGCACCGGGTGTCAGCGCCCCTAGGAACGCCACTGCATAGAAGCCTTGATGAGAACAGCCGTGCATTTGAAGTGAACAAACATGTGGATAAAAGCGAGTCGGTCAATATTGTGTATCTGGATTTTCAGCCGCATTGAGCCTACCATGAGTGGGGAAGCGCGGGGTACAAATGTAACAAAATGAACAAAAAAAAAAGAAAGACAAGAGGACCATGCGACTGTCTCTTCATCACTTTAACCGAAAATTGCTGGCTCCATATTGGTTCCTGTTCTTACAGCTTCATCGAAACACATGCAGAGACCCTACACGCACGTGTTTCGCTATTAAAGCGTCATCATGGGTCAGATATTCAGCTACCATAGGGGTTGAGCATTCAATCGAAACCACATACCCGTGGCGAGCCAAGAAAGACGCCCACGCATGCACATCAAATACAATCATTTCAAATATATTTTTAAAAGAAAACAATCTTCGGTTGTTTATGAAAAGACCACAAATGATTTAGAGAACGGACAGAAGAAGGAAAAGAATTCCATATTGTTGTGGCTTGATATGGAATTGAAGTTGAAAGTTGTTTAAGATGTTTATCCGACTTAACTGTGGGAAATACACCCTGATGCAGCCATTCCTGGTGAAATGTTACCACATCTGGTTATATGGAATTTGTTTATGGATAAAATATTATTTATGAAATTTTTAGGGGGGTGGTTCCTCTTTTGTTTGTTTGTTTGTTTGTTTGTTTTTTTGTTTGATGCATTTGATCAGACATTATTTCCTGCTGTCACAGGTCATATCTCATGCTAAGACTGAAAAGTCTTGCAGTCCCACAGCAGCAGGTGATAACATCACAACAAACATGATAAGCTGCTGGCCCGGAGAGTATTCAGAGATCCTTTTACTAAGGTGTGGTAAACAGTGGCCTGCGGTAATGCAAGCGCATCTTTTGGGCGCATGCTGGGCCGTTTTTTACCGTGTCTAGGAAAAAGGGTCTTTTTTAAGGGGCTAGAAAATGGACATGTGCTAAAACTGAAACCAGCACACATCCACTTTTGGCCTGAGACCTTACCGCCACCCATTGACTTAGCAGTAAGGTCTCACACACTACCCATGTGGTAAGCATGCAGCACTCGTCAACAGTGCCGTAGCGAGGGGCCTGACACCCGGGGCGGGTCGCCGCTGTGCACCCCCCCCCCCCCGGGTGCAAGGCACGGCGCCCCCCCCACCAAAACGCACCCTACCTTTCAGTGGGAGGGCCGATCCACCCCCAGTGCACGTCACTGGGAGCTGCGTTGGCTCTGCTGCTTCCCTGCTTTCTCTGCCCCGGAACAGGAAGTAACCTGTTCCGGGGCAGAAAGAGCAGGGAACCAGCGAGCCGACACCCCCCCCAGCACATGCACCCGGGGCGGACCGCCCCACCAGCCCCCCTTCCTACGCCACTGCTCGCCAACTGCTGTTTACCACCGGTTAAGTGGCCCACAGTAGAAAATGGAAAATTATTTTTTACCGTGGGATTTAGCGCACGCCAAATTCAGAATTACCAGCTGGCTGACATGCTAGCCGGGTGGTAGTACCGATTTGGCGCATTCTGTACACGCGTAGTAGGCCCTCCTGCACCTTTTTTAAAGTGGCCCCTCAATGTGCTGAAAAAGAAGAGGCCAGTGCAGCATGGTATCAGGGCAGGCAGAGATTTTTGTTACCCTAGGCCTGATTTTAGTCTGGGACTGAGGTGCCAAGCCTTTTTTCTGGAGTGGGAGGAGGAATGGCATGTGCCGCTTCTTGCCACCCTGCAGAGATCCCTATGCCCTAGGGAGAGGAAAATGCCAACTGAACCTAAAAACTACTCACCTTGGGCTACTGAGAAAAGTGTGAGCTAAATCCAAATCCCTAATAGAGCATCCGCTTTTGAGATGTCAAGGAATGATTTGCAGGTGATGTGAATAGGTTTTTATTATTTATTTATACAAGTGTTGCTCAAAGGTGGATGTCAATGGGGAAATCCATTTGCCTGTATTTTGTTTTCTAAGTCTAGTGTCTGGGTGAAGAAAAGGTTTGCTGAGAAAGCGTAGTATGAATTCACCATGCGGATTCAGGTGCAGATCAAATGAAATTGTCTGCTAGGAAGAAGAAGCGGTTTACATTTCTGATGAGTGATTCTGTTTCATTTATTCATCAGGGGAATCAGAGCACAAGAACAATGTGCTCTTGAATTCCTGCATAGCAACTTCTGTTTTGCAGGACTGAAGGCAGCAGTGGATGCTTTTTGTGACAGCATGAATCTTTTGTTTGTCTGTAGAAGCTGTGTTACGTTCTGTCGCTCAACCCATAACCACATGTACAGCTCAAATAAGCCCATGTGAAGTGGCACATTTTTATTATTGTATATTGTGATTGCATTGAGGTTGATGGTTAGGGTTGCAGATAAAGAAACAAGATATTCTAGGCTTGCTTTACTCAGCTTTTTCCCCCCACAGACAGAGAATAGGGAAAAAAATTTAAGTATGTCAATGCAATATTTCAGTATAAGGAACAGAAATCATGTAGTGCTGCTGCACAGGGCTATATATTCATTCAAGGAAAAAATACTTTCAGCTAAAAGTCATGTCTGCCATAATTGTTCTAAAATGCCTGCTGGGCAATTCTTTTCCTAATGTTGGTCCAGGTCCATGATTAGGCTTCTGCTGTTCTCTCTGGACAGATCCTTAATGAGACGACAACCAAAAGCAGTCCTAACTTTGGCCACTAAGGGGTCCTTTTACCAAGCTGCAGGAGAAAAGGCCCTGCGCTGGTGACGGGGGCAGTTTTTCCTGTGTGCCAGAGCCCATTTTACCGCAGCAAGTAAAGCAGACAAACAAGACAATGTGATAAGAGAACTCTTACTGCGCGTCCGTGCGGTGAGGAGCCCTTACCGCCACCCACTGAGGTGGCGATAAGGGATCCCACTGTAACCAGGCAGCATGCGGTGATGCCCGATTATCGCCGGGTTACTGCTGCGCAAGCCATTTCCACGGGTTTTCTTTTTCCCCTGGAAATGACGCGTGCTCAGGGCAGAACTACCACCGGCAGCCACGTTGGGCCAGCGGTAGTCCCAATTTATCATTCAGCAAGCCTGCATTGGGCTTACCAACGCTTTGTAAAAGACCCCCTTAGCTATGAGTTTGCCAGCACTGAATATCAGCCAACACCTACATTGCTTTGGGAACAGGTCTAAAGTGTGCTAATCCCCTTTCCATCTCAGCAAAGCCCATCTCCCCTGCAGGGGTGTAGCCAGACACCAAATTTTGGGTGGGCCTGGGCCCAAGATGGGTAGACATAAGAACTCCACCCTGTCCCACAACTGATTTGGTTTCTCCCTCTCTCGCCTGCATGCCATATGGTCTCTCAAACATCCCCCTCCCCCGCATACCTTTTAAATAGCAGATTTTCACTGGCAGCGAGCAACAACTAATACACACTGCTCATGTTGGCCCCACAAGCTTCCCTCTGAGGCAACTTCCTGTTTCCGCATAGGCAGGAATACATCAGAGGGAAGGCTGTGGGACTGGTGCGCACAGTATGTATCAGTCGCTGCTCACTGCAGGCGAAGATTTGCTATTTAAAAGATATGCAGGAGGGAACAGTTGTTAGGAGTTTTCATCTGGTGGGGCTTGGGGATCCTTGCCAGCCACATCATAGGTGTGCTGCTACTGGGTGGGCCTGGGCCCACCCTTGGCTACGTCACTGCTCCCCTGGATCCTTTCAGACCTACCTGCCCATTCCCTGGCGATGGAACAGGCAGGAGCGATGCCCTCTCACTCTTGCCTGTCAGGGCTGCTTCTTCAAAATGGCTGCCGTGACCTCTAGAGGCAGCCGTACAGTACTACTACAATAGGTGAATATTGACAGATTAGTTTCCTAATGACATTTCTCATCAGTAGCTCTATCAATGCTGCATGCATATTGTGATTTTTTTACTGCCAGTATTTTTCATTTCTTCTCTCTATTATATCAAAGCACTATATCAGCCACCCTGCTAATCAATTGTCACTGCTCATTGAACATGACATGAATTTAATCGATGATACATCATTACAGCTAAAAAGATACTGTGCAATCCCTTTTGTAGGAAAGATTCATTAAAAAAAAATACTGTCCTTCATTATTTTAGAAACAAGAGGGTTATTAATTCAAATTTCTGTGCCACTGTTTTTCCTATACAAAATAAGATGTTTTCCTTATTAAAGCCGGTGCAATTCTTGCATTAGAGTAGAACCAGCATGAATCCTTCAGTAACAAAGCTCGATATCTTTGTAACAATAGATGTATCCAAATTTGTTCTAATCAAATAATTGCTTTGTATTTCTGAAGGGAAACATGCCATTTTTTTCAATAGGAGAAATACACTTTCTTCAGTATGCTCAGAGTCATTTGGCATTTTTAAGATTTCCACGTCTTGGTGATTCCACATTAGATATCATTCGCAGTAACAGTGATATCACACTGCTTATGGAACCGATAACGGCATCTTTAAGATTTCCACTACTTCTTCTTTGCGGTTCCGTAGAAAATATAATTCACAGTAAGAGTTCACAGTGCTTTATCTTTGGTTTAAATAGTATTTATTTATTTATGCATTCTTGTATCCCACTGCTATCCAAAAACAAGTTTTGGTTCAAAGTAGCTTACAATTTACATTTTAGGTGAGAATTACAGTAGTTTTTTTTCCGCTTCCATAGAGAGGACATTGATAGTCTGTGTTATCTAACGGATCTTCAAGGTAGTCTGTGTTTAACTGTAGAGTTTTAGGAGAGGTAGTTTTGAAGTGGTAGGGCCTTAGTTATGTTGTTGTCTGTAGGATTTTGGAGAAGTAGATTTGGTGAGTTAGGACATTGATATCGGTGAGGTGATTATTTGTGTGGTTTTCTGAGGAGTTTTGACGAGGTTGATTTGTAGAGGTAGTGTGTCGATCTTTAGGGCCTTGTTTACTAAGCCTCGCTGTAGGCGCGCTAATATTTTAGTGTGCGCTAACTATAGAGACACCCATTATATTCCTATGGGTGTCTCTAGTGTTAGCACACGCTAAAAAGTTTGCGCGCCTACAGTGTGGCTTAGTAAACAGGGCCCTTAATGTTGTTAGTTATAAAATGTTTTGAAAAGGTAGGCTTTCATTTCTTTCCTTCTTATGGTCTATGGTATAGAATTCCACATTTGGAGCCCAGCTAGCTAAATCCTGCTGTGTACATGGTTTTATAAGTTACGTTTCTGCAGTTGGATAAGTGCAGGAATAGGTAGCCTCTGGATTATGGACTTGCATTTCTTGGGGACAGGTCAATCATGTCTAGCATATATTCAGGTGCCATCTTGAATAGTGTTTTGAAAATAAGACTACTCATTTTGAAAGTAGTCTTGCCTTGATTGGTAGTGGAGTTGCTCTTTTGTATTTCGATTTCCTGAATATTAGTCTTGCTGCCACATTTTGGACGGTTTGCAATGGCATATGTATCATTTATAGTAACATTTACAGTTTTTTTCTCTTTAGTTTCTGTTCTGGCAATTTCTCAACCCTAGCATTGGCTTCACTTTTGGTAACCATGCTCTATTGTACCTATTACTCTAGCGGCTATACAATTTTTATAATTTTCACATATACATAAGTAGAGAGGTGTGGTAGCCGTGTTAGTCCACTCTTAAAGGTTATCAATAGAAACATGGAAAAGAAAATAAGATGATACCTTTTTATTGGACATAACTTAATACATTTCTTGATTAGCTTTCGAAGGTTGCCCTTCTTCGTCAGATCGGAAGTAAGCAAATGTGGTAGCAGATAGTATATATAAGAGAAACATCAAAGCATTACTTTGACAGTCTGACAGAGTGGGAGGGTGGGGGTATGCACGGGGACATCAAAGCATTTCATTGATATTCTAACAGGATGGGTGTTGGTAGGTGAGAGGAGGGTAATAAACAGAGAAATAAACAGAGAAATACAGCTTTATGGTTTATAATGGGTTAGAAAACCCAGATCCTTATTAAGTCCTGTTTGTTGGGTGTCAGAAATATTCAATCATTCTTATTTCAAAGGTCTTACGTTCCTTTATTGTTTTAAAATTACCTTTCAGTATTCTTACTGTGAAATCACTGGTGCAGTGTTCTGGTCTTGTAAAGTGTTGGCCCACAGGGGTGGGGGCTTGACTGGCACCGGCTATTTTTATGTGATGTCTGTGCAGATTGAACCTTGTCTTACGCATCTGGCCTGTTTCTCCAATATAGCATCCTTCGTTACATTTTTTACACTGAATGATATATACCACATTGGAAGATGAGCATGTAAAATAGTCCTTTAAGTTGAATATTTTTCCCTTGTGAATGACTGTGGGGTCTTATGAAATGTTTTTGGCATAGTTTGCAGCTGGATGTGTTACAGGGAAACATGCCCTTTTCTTTTTCCGTCTGTGTTGGAAGTTTACTTCTGATCAGCTTGTGTTTTAAGTTTGGTGGCTGTTGGAAGGCCAGCACTGGTGGGGATGGGAATATCTCTTTCAGTAATTCATCTTCCTGGAGTAGTGGCTGTAGGTCTCTTATGATTTTCCTCAGTTTCTCCAGCTCTGGGTTGTATGTCACTACAAGGGGAATTCTGTCTGTGGCTTTTTTTTTTCTTTGTACTGTAGCAGATTTTCCCTGGGTGTTTTGAGGGAGGAGGCAATATTCTTGGAGATTATTTTGGGGTTGTAGCCTTTCTGTTTGAAGGATGCAGTCAGGGTTTCAAGGTGTCTGTCTCTCACATACCAACACCCATCCTGTTAGAATATCAATGAAATGCTTTGATGTCCCCATGCATACCCCCACCCTCCCACTCTGTCAGACTGTCAAAGTGATGCTTTGATGTTGCTCTTATATATACTATCTGCTACCACATTTGCTTATTTCCGATCTGACGAAGAAGGGCAACCTTCGAAAGCTAATCAAGAAATGTATTAAGTTATGTCCAATAAAAAAGTTATCATCACATATACGTACAATGAGGGCTTACTACAACAGTTTTTAGTTTAATTCACAAGTTTAATTCACATTTTCCAGTTTTATTCACGTAAGCTACTTTTTACAAACTACATTTTACATCCAGTTCTGTTTCCTGTTTCTAGTGCAATACTGTGTACTGTTGGGAAAAATATTTTCATCAAGTGAGATTATTGGTATGTATGTATGTCTTTGTTCACATGGAGGGGCATAATCGAATGGCGCCAGCCATCTGTATGGCTGGCCATCTATATGGCTGGTGCCGTAAACTGGCGGCCGAACCGTATTATCGAAAAAAATAGCCGGCTATCTTTTGTTTCGATAATACAGTTGGAGCCAGCTAAATGTCAGCATTTGGGCCGGCTTTAGAGATGGCCGGCATTGATTTCCGGCGATAATGGAAACTAATGCCGGCGATCTCAAACCCGGCCAAATCCAAGGTATTTGGTCATGGGAGGAGCCAGAATTTGTAGTGCACTGGCCCCCCTCACATGCCAGAACACCAACCAGGCACCCTAGGGGGTACTGCAGTGGACTTCAAAAATTGCTCCCAGGTGCATAGCTCCCTTACCTTGGGTGCTGAGTCCCCCAAATCCCCCCAAAACACACTCCCCACAACTCTACACCACTACCATAGCCCTAAGGGGTGAAGGGGGCACCTACATGTGGGTACAGTGGGTTTTGGGGAGTTTTGGAGGGCTCAACATTTACCACCACAAGTGTAACAGGTGGGGGGGCCTGGGTCCACTTGCCTGAAGTGCACTGCACCCACTAAATACTGCTCCAGGGACCTGCATACTGCTGTCATGGAACTGGGTATGACATTTGAGGCTGGCATAGAGGCTGGCAAAATTTTTTTATTTTTTTTTGGGTGGGAGGGGGTTGGTGACCACTGGGGGAGTAAGGGGAGGTGATCCCCGATTCCCTCCAGTGGGCATCTGGTCAATTGGGGCACTTTTTTGAGACTTGGTCCTAAAAATAAATGGACCAAGTGAAGCCGGCAAAATGCTCGTCAGGGCCGGCTTTCTTTTTTCCATTATCGGGCGAAGCCGGCCATCTCGTAACCACGCCCTCATCCTGCCCCATCCCGCCTTTGCTACCCTACCGAAACACCCCCTTGAAGTTTGGCCGGCTCCGCGACAGAAAGCAGTTGGCGCTGGCCAAAATCGGCTTTTGATTATACCGATTTGGCTGGCTTCAGGAGATCGCCAGCCATCTCTCGATTTGTGGCGGAAGATGGCCAGCAATCTCTTTTGAAAATAAGCTGGATGGTCACTCTTATCTTATCTCTCTTATCTAATAGGCCACTGTTAATATTCAAATATTATTTTTATTATATTTTTATTTTAAGTATATATATGAATGTTATGTTTTGATCTTTCTTGATTTTGGACATATTTTTAATATTTAAAAAAATATTATATATTTATACATGTTTATGGTTCATTTTAATTTATTTTGTTATTATTTATACATACATTTTGATGGTTGTTGTATATGAATATATTCTATATGTTTTTTGATCATAGACTCCTGAGGCAGGCCTTGCGGCCAAAACACAGCTCATGTTGAGCCATCCATAACTCCAATGAGATATTGATTTCTACAATAAATATTGCACCACACTCTTTGATTTGGGACTTTTTTGTCACCTTTGCTGTTTGTGCTTTTGTTCAGTGTATGCAAAGGTTTGTTCTTCTTCTGTTTTGCTGGTGCAAAACGAGAGCCAGTCTTTCAATAATGACAAAATAGAAAGTGGTGTGTTAATGAAATGCGTAAAATTCCTTGAAACAGGTGATCAGCACAAGAAACGTTCAAAGTAGGAGCATTTTTGTTCAGTTTCCTGGCCATCATTGGTTACGACTCAGTAAAACTGCTCTAAAGCTATGAAGCATTTAGGAGAGAAGTTATCAACGTGGGTTACAATTAACTAGGGAGCCCTTTTACTAAAGAGCATTAGAATCCGAGCTTAGCACATCTAAATGCAGGACTTTCCCATGTACTAAACCCAGATTCAGTGCAGCATAATTATAGGTACTTTTTAACTATGTTTTTTCCGGTTGCATGCTAATGTGCAGTACCAGTAAAAAGTTAACATGGAAGCCCTTATTGTCTCCTGTTTAGGAGGTGGGAAGTGTTACCCAGTTAGCATGCACTAATGCAAAAGCACTAATTGGATAATGCTTCCCTGCCCATACCCACCCCTGACATGCCTCCTCCCCAAAAAATAACAAAAAAATTAAATATGGCACGCTGACAGGAGAACTTATTGCAAAACACTTTAACGTGGTAAGCCTTTTTTCCTGCATTAAGGGCCAGATTCTTTAAACAGCGACTAATGTTGCACATGCAAATCTGTATGTGTAGCTGATTTTGTATGCAACTTAATTGTTGGACAAAATCAGTGCTAATTGCCCGCTAACAAGCAATTATCGGCACTAATTGGCAATAATTCGAATTTACGCATGCAACTTTCAAAAGTGTATTCTGTAAAGTGGTGCACTTAAATTCTAGTGTGCAGATCACAAAACGGGTGTGGCCATGATAGGAGCATGGATGGGTCATGGGCGTTTCTAAAATTTATGCACACTGCTACAGAATATGCCCGATCTGCACCTAAATAAAAGTGGGCATTTATACCAGGTTTTAGTTGGTGTAAATGGCTGTGCCCAAATTTTAGTCATGGGACGGCTGCTACACATATTCTATAAACTGCACCTAAATTCAGGCAAGGTATCAGACCTGTGAGTTCTTGTACCAAGTAGAGCACTGCCGAGCCCAGTATTCGGACCAGGTTCTGCTTGGCGGCCAGACAACCCCGGGTTTCACCTTCGCTGACCGCCATTCCCAAGAGGCTGAGCCCCTAGGTGCGGGCGGCCTGCAGGGCTGACAAGATGGAGCAGGAAGCGGGGTGATGAACGTGACGGCCAGACAGGCAGCAGGGAAGAGAGTGATCCAGGTACAGGCAGAGTCAGTAGGCATGCAGCAGGTCAAGAGAGTAATCCAGGTACAGGCAGAGTCAGTAGGCAGGCAGCAGGTCAAGAGAGTAATCCAGGTACAGGCAGAGTCAGTAGGCAGGCAGCAGGCATGAGAGTAATCCAGGTACAGGCAGAGTCAGTAGGCAGGCAGCAGACACGAGAGTAATCCAGGTACAGGCAGAGTCAGTAGGTAGGCAGCAGACAAGAGTAATCCAGGTACAGGCAGAGTCAGTAGGCAGGCAGCAGACAAGAGTAATCCAGGTACAGGCAGAGTCAGTAGGTAGGCAGCAGACATGAGAGTAATCCAGGTACAGGCAAGGTCAGTAGGCAAGCAGCAGACACAAGAGTAATCCAGGTACAGGCAGAGTCAGTAGGCAGGCAGCAGACATGAGAGTAATCCAGGTACAGGCAGATTCAGTAACGAAGAGCAAAGTAGAGGAGAAGCACACTACTGAACAAGTAACACCTACCAAAGTAGAAGCCGAAGCAAGGAGTCTAGGGAGAGCTCAGCTGATAAAGTGCTGGCGTCTGACATCAGCAGGGAGAAGGGGCACAGCATTAGGACAAGAGCAGGGGAAGGAGAAACCGGAAGACCAATAGGAGAGAAGCAAGGGAAGCCAGGCAGAGGAAGAGCAGACCCAGGTGCATGGAAGCAAAGCAATCAAGGAGCCTGCAGCCAGAGAAGAACTACACACACATGGCTCAGGGCTGTGCCAGTCAAGTGTGCGTATCGACGGGACCCTGCGCAGCCCGAGGACACCGCCTGCGTTGAGGTACAGTACATGACACAAGGTTTATAAAATAGCACTAAGCGCGGTTGTGTTCAGCACTAGAGAATGACACGGGGACAAAGTTTGTCTCTGTCCCCACCCCATCCCCGCAGGTTCTGTCTCCATCCCCGCCCCATCCCCGCAGGTTCAGTCCCCGCCCCGTCCCCGTGGGCTCTGTCCTCATCTGCAGAAGCCTCGAACACTTATGATTTTATATTTAAATCTTTTTATTAAATATAAAAAAGAACAAAATGCTGTGCAACTGTTGTGTATAAATTACAAATAGAGAACAATAATAACAATGAGCAGCTATAATAACCCTCCTTCCCACCCCCACCCTCTACCCTTCCAACCCCAACAATAGGTGATTTCTACTACATCAAGGAATCCTGATTCACACTGTTAAAATGCCCAGGGGTATAAAATACAACCCGTTCTATATGCCCTAGAGGGAAAAATATGCCCTATAAAGCACTGTTATGTTTTGTTTTTTAAATCTGTGGATAAATAAGAAATCATCAACAATCTCAGGATTCAATCTAGCTCTCTTGCCTTCCACAGTCCTTCCTGGAATATAAGTTGTCTTCTTAGAAGATGTACTGGTAGCAGGATGTACAGGATCTCCCATATAAATTTTGCTAGTTGTGGCCAGTATGTTTGCTTGTTTTTCCAAAAAAATCAAAATATCTTTGTAGGCATCACTTAAACATAAATAATAGTCCAGTTCATTAACAGGCTTCAAAGAAGAAAATGACATGGGGACAAAGTTTGTCCCCTGTCCACGTCCCTGTGGGCTCTGTCTCCATCCCCGCCCCATCCCCGTGGGATCTGTCCCCGGCCCATCCCCTCGGTTACTGCGGTTCCCCGTCCCCGTGTCATTCTCTGTTCGGCACCGATTATTTTGGCACCATATATATAGAATCTGGTCCTAAGTGTATGTTAGTAATTAATACAGTTAAGTAAAAGAGCCTGTGCTAAAATAGCACAAGTTAGAGGTACAATAACCCTTCTTAATGTTAATAACTTTCCCCCTTTGTAGCACAAATGAATGAATGAGTGCAATATTAACTTAGTAAATGATCACACAGATAGAAATGACTTAACTAGTCTGCTCTGGAAGGTGGTTAGGGTTTTAACTACTCTGTGAAGGAATCATGGGAAATTTTTCAGCTGTATAACATGAACGTGAAGGACATGAGGAAGGATTTCTACAGCTTCTCTTCCTTGCCTTACGCTTCATGCCTCTTCTCTCCATTATCCCCTATCTTCTCACAACCCTTTTTTTTTTTTTTTAGCTTACCTCTCCTATCAGCCTCTTCATTTCTCTGGGATCTTCTCTCTGTCTCTTAAGTCCCTCTCTCATAGCTCATATTCTACTCTTTCAACCCCTCGTCCTAACGCCCTATTCCTCCTCTTCTCCTTATATCCCATGTACCCTTCTGAGCTCCTCTTAACATCTCCCCACCCACATCCCTCCTCTAAGCTCATCTCCCCCTCACAGCCTGTTGGAAAAATAATTATGTTTCATTAGTATTATTAACAGTAGAACTGGCAAAACTCAATGTTGTCCCTTTCCAAAGGTGTATATATCAAGGTTTAATTGCACTGTTTGTAATGAAAAGAAGTTGGGAGAATAACAAGCACATTTCAAACACATCATTTCTCAACTTAAGACAAATGAGCCTGTGAAACTCACAAGGAAAGCTCTGTGTACCATTGATCATAACACAAAATGGGCTTAAGCCAAGGTATTATCTCTCTGCTTTCCTTTATTCCTGATACGAGAGAAAATACTAGTTCTGAACCTTGAATCAGAAGCAAAATGCATGGCACAAGTTCTGAAATCCCATTTAAAAAGTAAAGAATGAAAAAAATAATACTGGAGTTGAGAGTATTGGGCACAATAACTGTCTTATAAGGATATTTTTGGATAGGCAGTTTTCTACTGCTTGTTTGAGCTTTCGACTCAACTAGAATCAGCTTCTATTGAACAGCGGTATCATGACTCCTTATTGGCAACTGCCTGGGGTATTTCATCTATTTTTAGAACCTTTCCTAGTACACTCATTGCAGTGACAGTCCTTGGCAGACAGCCACAGATCATATTGTGTGCACCCTGATTCTAGCCAGTGCATAGGCAGCAGAATGGGGTGGGTCACTGGGGGCTTTGGCTAGATCAATGTTTTGCTCCACAGGGCACCAGCAATTAAGGAGTTTGGAGGCTTGAGGTGAAAGTTAGTTTGCCTGCTCTCCTCCAAAGAAAAAAGGTGTTCACTTGCCTCTGAAGCCAGTGGAAATAGCTAATAATTATTGGCTAGGACTCCCATCTCCATGTTTTATGCATAATGTGTCAGCAGAGAACCTCACTCCTAAGCCAGGGTGTATGGGCTATGATCTCAGTCTCTCAAATGTACTGCTAGCACTCACCATAATACTTGCATCATGCCAAAGAGAGCTTCCTTCTGAAGTTCATAAGATGTAATATGTTTAGGCAAAGTGGCCTAGTGGTTAGGGTGGTGGACTTTGGAACTGAGTTCAATTCCCACTTCAGGCACAGGCAGCTCCTTGTGACTCTGGGCAAGTCACTTAACCCTCCATTGCCCCATGTAAGCCGCATTGAGCCTGCCATGAGTGGAAAAGCGCGGGGTACAAATGTAAAAAAAAAAAAAAACTTATCCAGGTGTGCTTGATAAAATTCCTTGTACTCAAGCCCCTGGCACCCAATACAAAGGGAAACATTTCTATATCTTTCTGTCACATTTTTTGGTATTTAAGAATCTTTTCCCTCTTCCCTCAAATCATGAAATATGTGCTTAGGACTGATCAATACCATACAGGTGTTTTTTTTTAAATTTATTTAAAATATTTATAGCCCGCTCTATTTCACAGTTCTAGGTGGGGTACAAAACAAGTGTATAACCAGGATTTATTTTTTTTGTGTGGGGCAATGCATTTTATTTCTATTCCCCCCTCCCCTCACACCGTATTAATAATTGTACTTTTGCTGGCAGGAATGGCCAGGCTTCACTAACTGATGAGATCTGCTGCCTGGAATTGCTCCAGTGTTGCCTGCCTCAGCAGTGAAGAAATCAGTGACCTGTGTGAACTGAGCATTCTTGAGGAATACCGGTGTGAGCAGCTGAAAAGGAGGCTGCCAACTTCTTCGCAGCTCAGATAGCACTGGGGCAATTCTGGAGATCCGCTGGCAGGGATGAGGCACTCCTACCAGTCATTCAAAGGGGACTTTGAGTTTTGGAGGGGGCCTGAACCCACACCTGGGGGCCAAAGGCCCCCAAGGCCCCTCTTGTGACTGTGCCACTGGTACAAAATAGATTTACTTTCAAATGTCAATTGGCTTATATCTTGTTCAATGAAAAAGCTTTTCCAACCGCTATTAATTCAAGATTTTCTCTTTCAAGATATTCTATTTCACCCTATATTCTTTTATTTATAGTAGGAAAAAAGACTTCAGAAGCTCAGAAAACCAACCACTTCTGTTGTTATTCTTCGCTATCTCCCATTTGAAGTTGCTTTACTTCTGAGCAGCCTTGTCACTCATCTTAAAAACCTTATTTTTTATTTTTTTAAATTTTATTCTAAAAATGTGTTGTTTATTTTAATCCTTTATCTGTGATAATTACATTCCATTTAGTCTATCATATTTTTTATTTTAACTCATTACTAGATTTTCAACGTTATGCATGTAGGAAACCAGGCAACATAGCTTATAAGAAAAAACTCCAACTCAGCTCTGCAGAGCACTTCTGTTTTGCTACTGCTTCGACGAGAGCTTAGTGATGCTGCCAGTCCTAAAGAAAACATAATATTTCAGCGAAAATAGTTCAGGATACTCAGGAATAAAACAGACCTATGGATATTCCTGTCAGTCTCTTTAGTAAATAATGTTGTAACAAACTCCTCTAATGTTTGTTTTACTAATACATCCAAAATATTTAACTGTAAATTGGAAAATTGAATAGTGAATTTAATGTTCTCATCTCTAGTACTAAGCCATGTATGAAACTCTTGAAGTTATTTAACATCCCCTTTCCACAACATAAATGTATCATCTACGAATCTATACCATTTAAATGTTAAAGATGACCATTGATTTGTATGGATCCATTGTTCTTCAAAATGTATCATGTAAATACAAGCTACTGATGGGGCGAATGTAGCCCCCATCGCTACCTCCTTCTTTTGCAGGTACATCTTATCTTTAAATAGAAAAATGTTTTTAGTAAGTGCCAATTCTCTAAAGTTGAAAAAATCCAATCTAAACGTACTTATGGTAAGGAAGTATATAAAGAAACCACATTCATGGTAACTAAGCAAAATGGAAATGGTTCCTTTGGGACATTTTGTAACTCATTTGAAAATTACACAGTATCTCGTATAAAAGAATCACTTTGACTTACTAAACTTACCATGAACATGGTGTCTTTACATACTTCCTTACGGCAACAAGTATGTTTAGATCAAATTGTTTTTCAATCTCCAGCCCTACTCCCAAGCTCTACAGTTATTGTTGCTGTCTTGGGTGAAATATTGATTGGGTCATGGCCCCAGTGGCCCATTCCATTCCAATGCCTACAATCACAGTTTCTTAATAGTCTATATTTAGTCTTTCAGAATATTGCTAAAGTTAATCTTAATCTTCTAAAATATTTGCTACAGATGCAGAATCCACAATAATTTATTTCACTTGCATGCATATGTGTGTCTGTTTTTTTTAATTTGTTGACATGAAGCAAATGTTCTTTGGACCTCAGGGACCACTTGGTCAGTTAGATGTTCAGGATGAAATATGTAAATATATGTTATGCATATTTGTTATGGGTGGGTGGCCCATTGAGAACCATGGCCACCGATGAACAAAGCTGGGCCCGGGGCAAGCACCCCTCCGGGCTCACCCTTTCAGGCCCATGCACACCCCTCCTCTGGGCCTGCTTCCTTGTCTCTTCTCTTGCTCTGCTCTGCTGCACTGCACAGGACCTTCTTCCTGCTATGTCCAAACAGGAGGTACTTCACACAGGAGGCAGGACATGGCAGGAAGAAAGACCTGTGGCTGGCAGAGCGGAGTTAATGCAATAACGCAATAACTCTGCTCTGCGGTGCACAGGAGCAGGACAGCCATGCTAGTGTCAGGCAGGTTTCGAGCCCCCCTTGGAGGTCAGACCCTGGGGAATTTTGCTCCCCCTTCTCAGTGGCCCTGATGAGAACTATGTAGAGAACCAGTGGTCCAAGGACATCCACACTGAGCTGCTAAAAGGTTTTACATAAGTACATAAGTACATAAGTAGTGCCATACTGGGAAAGACCAAAGGTCCATCTAGCCCAGCATCCTGTCACCGACAGTGGCCAATCCAGGTCAAGGGCACCTGGCACGCTCCCCAAACGTAAAAACATTCCAGACAAGTTATACCTAAAAATGCGGAATTTTTCCAAGTCCATTTAATAGCGGTCTATGGACTTGTATTAATAAAGTCTTTCTTAGGTTTCTGGAAGCATTGTATGCTGTTGGTAGTCTCATAGAAGTTAATTATATTTCCCTTTTTGTGCTGCTGCTATGTAATTTCATGCATTTTATTTCTGATCAGCAATTCTTTGCTGGATGGATCTGGTGAATTGTTTGTGTGACAATATAGTTAAATATATCCTTTCAATTCCCTTCTTGAAGTGTTCCTTTCAGAGCCGTGCTTGCTGATAATAAGATTGGAAAGAATCATTTTCTGGGTGGCACGAAAGGGGACCTATTGAATTTGCATTTTGCAGGAACATTTCCTGTTTGTTAACATCTGTCATAAGCTATGCAGTTTTATTACTCTTTCTATTGTTTCCCTTCTCCCCCACTTTTTAATCCATTTCATATGTCAGTTTGTATTAAAATAACAAATCCTTGAGCATAGATGAATCTTTTTTCCCATTAATTTGGTAGGTATAGGAGAAGCATCGAGGCTGATCAGACTGAGGTTCCTTAGTGTAACCTTTTTGTTTCCAGCAAAAAGAAACTGTAAATCCCACAGTGATTAGGTGATGCTATAATCAGCAACAGAATAAATAATGTGGCCATCCAAACATTTATTTATTTGTTACCTTTGTACCCCACATTTTCCCACCTATTTCCAGGCTCAATGTTCCAAACTAAAGGAACATTTCACCTCCTAGACTTAAAAATATTAAATTACATGTATTAAACTCTGTCTAGAGTAGGGAAGCAGAGAAGCAATATATATATATTTTGTGGGAGTCCTCCATTTACAGTCCTGCCAGTAGGGGGTGCTGTTTTGCTATCACATTTTCAATAGTGAGGGATAAGCAAGCTCTGAAGGGACTCCAGAGAATTTGCCTGTCCCTAGAAATTGAAAACACAATATTGAAGCACCACCCCCTACTGGTAGAGTGATGTGCTGGCCACTGGAGCTTACATGTTTCTTGGCTGATAGTTAGGACCTGCATAAATACTTTTGTCTGCACCTGACCCCCACCCCCAAAAGATCAATGTTGGGATTTAAACCAGAATAGCTAGGTTTCAGATAGGTGTATGCACTGAACAGCACTCCACTGCAGGGCTTAGGGGAGGATGCCCCCTTAATGCACCAGTGGCTTATTCTCCCCCATCCCCAAATAAAAAGCAAAATTGGCAAGAGACATCAGGCTTTGTCACAGCTTTGGGAAAATCATATGTATGTTTCTAAAATGGCCAATATACACATTGTATGTTCCAGCACAAATTATATAACAAATACAGATATATATGCTGGCACAAAGAGATTTTGGTCCATTGATATTTTAGATGTTTATGGTTCTAAAATGGATGTTCCCACCACATGTAACTGATGCATAAATATTCATTCCTTACTGTGGGGTCCTTTTACAGAGTGACGGTAAGCCCAATGTGGGCTTACCGCTTGCTCTTCCAGAACTGCCACTGGCCCAACATGGCCGCCGGATAAAGAAAACCCCAGAAATGGCTTGTGTGGTGATAACCCAGCAGTAATCGGGCATCGTCAAGCACTGCCCGGTTAATGCCAGTTAAGCGCAGGAACCCTTATCGCTACCTCAATGGGTGGCGGTAAGGGCTCCCCGCCACATGGTAACGTGATAAGAGTTATCTCACTGCATGGTCATTTTGGGGAGGCTTTTACAGGCTGTGGAGAACACAGCCCTAGTGCATGGGAAAAATGACCTCCGCCACTAGTGCAGGGCCCTTTTTCCCGCAGCTTGGTAAAAGGACCTCTGTATATTTTTATTTAATTTTTATTTTTAATCATTATTTATTTCTTCAATGTATTTTAGAACAGGCTCTACATCAGCAGATCCTGTTCTAAAATACCAGCAAAGCGTGAGACATCGCAACCTGGACATCTCAATTCTGATTTGTACATCCTTTCTAAAATGCCGCTAAGGTGTGGTAGGCCTAACATGGGACAGGCTGAGATGTCCCACAGTAGTTTTCTGCTTAGCGCGCGCTAATTCCGTACTGGAAAATATTGTTTATTTTCCAGCATGGGAGGCATGCCCATGGACAGAGAGTAGGTATGCCTGCGCTAATTGGGTAGCAGGGGCACATTACTGCACACTACCCGATTTAGCATGGGAGGGGAAGGGAAATGGGACTTGATATACTGCCTTTCTAGGATAAGAAGCATAAAATATATTGTACTGTTTTGGGATCTTGCCAGGTATTTGCAACCTGGATTGGTTACTATATGCTGAGCTTGATGGACACAGTATAGCAATCCTTATGTACAGTTTACATGGCATGTACAGGTACTTATTTGTACCTGGGACAATGGAGAATTAAGTGACTTGTCCAGAATCACAAAGAGCTGCAGTGGGAATTGAACCCAGTTCCCCAGGATCAAAGTCTGCTACACTAACCACTAGGCTACTCCTAAATAGGTAGCTTTAAGGACTCCTGTGGTAATGGCCAAGTGCTATTGGGAAAATTAGCGTGTGGCCCTTACAAAAAAATATTAACACGTAGCCATTTTACTGCCAAGTTAAAAGTGGTCACAGAGCATGGAAAACCCATGTGCTGACAACAGCGCTGGCCACATTTTAGTGTGGTTTGGTAAAAGGACGTCTAAATCAACTGGTTCACCAATATTCACTTGTTTGTTTGCACCTTTAAAAAATATAGAGAGACATACTTTATCATCCCTTCCCCCTGAGTGTGTTACACAGATACACAGGGGAAACATGCCATTTTGTCACACTAATGTGTGAGCTTTTCAACTGGTTAGAGATGTTTCAAATGACCAGAATGAGGTCACACATTTACTAGCAGAGGGTGGAATTTCATACTGCATGAAAGGAAGGGGCTGCATTATGCTTCCAACTAATTTAGCTGTAGAATAGATTTGTAGTTTATTCAAGATCAATGAGACCACAGAACTGTATTTAAAGGTGCATTCAGCATTCATAACTGAAAGCTAATATGTACTGACATTACAAAACCTCAGCAATGATTACTAAGGTTCTGCAGATCAGAAATAAGGTTGCAAAAATCAGATGAAAATTTACAATTGCTTTAATGCAAGGACTCCTAAGGCTAGTTCTCAAAGACTGCAGCTGGGTTTGGTTTTCAGAGTAAATGACCTATGTAATTTAGCCTTGCTTTTAGGCCAAATATAAGCAAATATACCTAATAAGTATTCATTGTGGATATCCTGAAAGGCAGACCTGTTTATGATCCTCAAGTACCAGAACTGAGAATCCATGACTTAGGGGAGAAGTGATCAGTGGGCTACCATTAAAACAGGTTATTTTATCACAAGTTGTACTATTTTAGCACAGGGTCTCATTGTATAAAATGGGTCCTGTGCTAAAATCACACACCAAAAAAAAAAAAAAAGGAAGAATAAATCTCTACGATACTTAGCACAAACAAAAGAACACAGTGGAGATGGCCAGTGAAAACAACACAGCCACCAATCATTAGCTTCAAGGATGACTCGACACGGGTCATGTTTCAGCTATATAGCCTGCATCGAGAGACTATACAAGGAAAAAAGCACCAGGAGCCTTCAAAACCAGAACAGGTTCTTAAAATTAGTAATGTGCTAGCCCAACATCAGGCTTTCAGTAAGTAATAATCAACCTAGTAATAAATAAATTCTCTAGTAATTCATGATTCATAAAACATGTATGTTTTATGGATCATGAATTGTTTGAGAATTGATTTTTTTTTTTTTACTAGGTTGATTATCACTTACTGAGAGCCCGATGTTGGGCTGGCTCTTTTGGGAAACTTCTTTTTTTGTTGTATGAGCCCTGATGCAGGCACTGAATGCTGAAACACGGCCCATGTTGGGTTACTGATGTACAGCATTGATTTACATTACTAATTAAAGGACCTGTTCTGGTATTGAAGGCTCCTGGTACTTTTTTCCTTATATTGTTTGTTTTGTCCTTTGTATCCCTCTCTGTACTGTTGCATCAAGAGACTGACATAATTTAGAATTGCGGCATATATAACAACTCGGAGATCCAAATACACTGGACAATTGTCAGTGGAGGAGTAGCCCAGTGGTTAGAGCACCAGTCTTGACATCCAGATGTGACCAGGTCAAATCCTGCTGCTGCTCCTTGTGATCTTGGGCAAGTCACTTAACCCTTCATTGCCTCAGGTACAAAATTAGGGGCCCTTTTACAAAGGCACATAAGGGCCTACACATGCACATAAGTCCCTGAACAATCCTCCAGGCAGACCCATTGTGGCTTCAGTTGGATCAGTTCTGGAACCCTTGTCCATCTTTGTTGACAAATGTTTGAGACCAAAGATTCCACAGATCACCTCCTATATTAGAGACTTAGCAGACATTGTTAACATATTTAAAGAAATATAGGTGGTTGGTGATATATTATTGGTAACATTTGACATAGAATCACTATACACAAACATACCACAGGATGAAGCCATTGCAATAACCAAAGGTGTCCTGACCAAAGAGCGTTTCTGTTAACATATTCCAGTTGAACTAGTAGCTACAGCTTTGAAAATAAATTTCTTTTGTTTTGATGGTATCTTCTACCAACAACGAAAAGGCACCACGATGGGATTAACCATGGCCCCACCAGTGACAAACCTCTATGTGGCAGCTTTTGAAGAAGAATTTTTCAAACAACCACAATGGAGTGAGCAAATTTTATTATGGTGACACTACATTGATGACATGAAATAACATGACGTGATAAAATAACCCGTCTTATACTAGCCCACACTGATAACTGTCCCCCTTAATCTGCCAAATCAGCATTACTGCCCAGCTGAGGTAATTCTGAGTTTGGCATGCACCAAAAACACATGGTAGAAAATATTTTCTATTTTCTACCGCATGGTGCTTACCTGGTGGTAAACAGCAGTGGACGCACACTGCATGCCTACTGCCTGGGTAGCGTGTGAAACCTTACCATTAAGTCAATGGGTGGCAGTAAGGTCTCAGGCCGAAAATAGACGCGCGATAGTTTTTATTTTGCTGCATGTCCATTTTCTGGCCCCTTAAAAAAAGGCCCTTTTTCCAGGACACGGCCAGAACTGGCCCAGCACATGCCCAAAAGATGTGCTCACATTGCCACATGGCTTAATAAAAGGGCCCCTTAGATTGTAAGCTCTCCAAGGACAGGGAAATACCCAGTGTACCTCACCTTGAGCTACTACTGAAAAAGTTGTGAGGAAAATGCAAATAATAAAATCATAAACAAATATTTAGCAATTTCAAAAGTCAGCTATGCTCTACATAAGCATGAGCACTTTCAGCGAAACTTAGCCTGTGTTGAGTCATCCTTGAAGCTAATAAAGTCAACTGTGCATGACTGGTGGCTGTGTTGTTTTCACTGGTCATCTCCACTGTGTTCTTTTACCTGTGCTAAAATAGCATGATTTGTGGTAAAATAACCCATCTTAATGGTAGCCCACACTGATAACTGTCCCCCTTAATTTGCTACAGGAAAGGAAAGATTGCTGGACTTTAGAATAAGCTTCTATTTCCAGAAATGAAATTTACAGCAGTATGGAGACATTTATATAAGAACATGGTTAGGAGGAATTATAGTTCACCGATTTGGAAGTATAGATAAATCTAATTTTGACTAGCACAAAGGAGGATAGAAGGAATCACTATAACAAGATCATGAAACATTAGTACTAGCACATGATAAGATCATTTGTATTGCTCAATTGTCCAGTAAAGTACATATTAGAACAGAAAGGGATAAGGGGAAAAGGTGTGGAGTTTTTTTTCTTTATGTGACTGGGGGAAAAAAATCTATATTTAATAAGGCCCAAATCTGAGAAAACTAAGGGCTTTATTGAAGCTGATGCAAAAAACTAATTTATTTTATGGCCACAGTCCAGGGTAAAAACAATTGGCCAAAGTTAGCACATATGTAATTCAGTAGTGAGGTAGAATAAAAATAAGGAGGAAGACTGGAGAATCTGGGGGGAAAAGAGTTGGTTAGACATACAGACAGGATGTAAGAGAAAAAGGCTAATGAATCTGGTTTTCAAGATAAACCTAAGGAATCTGAATGCATGAGATTTGCATGCCTATTGCCTCCACTATATAGAAATCATTCTCATACATATTCATGAGGGATATCCTGAAACTCTGACCTGTTGGTAGCCCTTGAGGATGGGAGTGAATACCATTGGGATAATGGGTTGAATGGATGCACATTCAGGTGACTAAGGCTAGACTCAGCAAAAGTAAGGAAGGATGGAAGGAGAAAAGTCTATTGAAATACAGTGGTATTCCTTGGTCGGCTGCTACCTGGGGCTGATCATCGCTGTGCACCCCCCCTCCCCAGGTGCAGCATCGTCTCCCCACCCCAGTGTACAACACTACACCCCCTAGGTGCAGCATCATACCCCCCCCCCCCGGCGCATCACCTCCAAGCCCCCCCCCCCGGGTGCATTCTTCTTACCTGCTGGGGTGCTGGGAGCAGCCACGCAGCATGCTCCCTCTGCCCCAGAACAGGAAGTAACAGCAGAGGGAGCAGGGAACCGGCGGAGCCAACAGCCATGCGGCTGCTCTCTGTACCCTTCCTGCAGCTTGCACCCGGGGCGGACCGCCCTCACCGCCCTGCCCTCAGTACACCACTGTTAAAATGGTCTTTAATTCACCGTGGAAAAGTGGTCTGAAAAACTTAGATAAATTGCTTATCTCTTATTTGTCCTGTTTGTCTGTCCTAATTAGATTGTAAGCTCTGTCAAGCAAGGACTGTCTCTTCATGTTCAAGTTTACAGCGCTGCGTACATCTAGTAGCGCTATAGAAATGATAAGTAGTAGTAGTAGTAGTAGTTTTTTGGAAAGACCAACAGAAGTAAAAGAATTTCTTTATTCTCCTTCTCTGTTTACCTTTATTACAAAAAAAGGTAATATTGCTCGATATTCAGCATTATTTAACTGCCTGGGAACGACTTCTGGCCTGTTAAATAGCACTTATCTCCTGCTGGATATTCATGCTATCTCCCGCTGAATATTTATTGTCAGTGCAGAGCAGCTAACCAACTGTATCACAATATAGCCAGGTAGCCGTGAATATTAAAACTCTGATCAGCTAAGTTTTGTGGCCACATCGGGCCGTGTAATAACAGGCCTAACTTTGGCTGCTATACACTTAACCGGACAGCGCTTTATACTAACTTAGCTGGTTATTTTGATAGCAGCCCAAAAACACCTGCATATTCAATGGTGGTGGAGCATAGTTGGAGATTAAAGGAGGACATTAAAGCGAGTAACTTGGAAATATAAGAGTTGGAAGGATCATTAGCAGGAATATTAAAGTCACCAAGGATGAGAGAGGGGGAGGAAGGATCATGGAAGAAGGCAAGCCAGGCATCAAAGTCACTGAGAAAGGATGAAAGGGACTTATCAGGGGGACGATAAATGACCACTATTCGAAGAGGCAGAGGAGAGAAAAGGCGGATAGAGTGGATTTCAAAGGAAGAAAAACAGTGAGATTGAGGTGGAAGAAGGGGTTGAAATCTGGAGGAGGGAGATTGGGGCATTCCTGAAATTTATGTGCACTGAGGGGGATTTGTGCCTAATTTAGGTTCAAGGATTTACACGAGGGTTTAGCTTTTTAAACACCATTTATAGAATAGCGTTTACCGCATTTTGAAGTCGATTCTGATTTTTCAGCGTTATTTATAGAATTCAGTCCATTATGGTATCCAGCCAGGGAGGAAATGAATAAAAGATAGAACATCATAGACTCACTCATCCTCAGTCCAGATCATTGGGACTTTTGTTGTTGACTGCAGCTAAGATACCAACCTGGAAGGATGAGACAACATTAGAGACCAATCAGGGTAAGATAACTGTATGTTATGGGTTTCTGGCTGGAGTGCCAATATCTTATACATTTTAGAGAAGTGCAATAAGTGGAAATTATTGTAGTACTTTCTATGTTTTGAGCCATTTGTTCCAGGAGTGGGTAGCCACGGTCCTTGAGGGCCACAATCCAGTTGGGTTTTCAAGATTTCCACAATGAATATGCATGAGATTGGTATGCATGTACTGCTCATGCATATTCATTGAGGAAATCTTGAAAGCCCAACTGGGTTGTGGCCCTTGAGGACTGTGGTTACCCACCCCTGTTCAAGCAGATCTCATCACAATACTACTATTACATAGTAACATAGTAGATGACGGCAGAAAAAGACCTGCACGGTCCATCCAGTCTGCCCAACAAGATAACTCATATTTGCTGCTTTTTGTGTATACCCTACTTTGATTTGTACCTGTGCTCTTCAGGGCACAGACCATATAAGTCTGCCCAGCACTATCCCCGCCTCCCAACCACCAGCCCCTCCTCCCAACCACCGGCTCTGGCACAGACCGTATAAGTCTGCCCAGCACTATCCTCGCCTCTCAACCACCAGCCCTGCCTCCCAACCACCGGCTCTGGCACAGACCGTACAAGTCTGTCCAGCACTATCCCCGTCTCCCAACCACCAGTCCCGCTTCCCACCACCAGCTCTGGCACAGACCGTATAAGCCTGCCCAGCACTATCCCCGCCTCCCAACCACCAGCCCCGCCTCCTGATCTTGACTAAGCTCCTGAGGATCCATTCCTTCGGCACAGGATTCCTTTATGCTTATCCCACGCATGTTTGAATTCCGTTACCGTTTTCATTTCCACCACCTCCCACGGGAGGGCATTCCAAGCATCCACTACTCTCTCCGTGAAAAAATACTTCCTGACATTTTTCTTGAGTCTGCCCCCCCCTTCAATCTCATTTCATGTCCTCTCGTTCTACCATCTTCCCATCTCCGGAAAAGGTTCGTTTGCGGATTAATACCTTTCAAATATTTGAACGTCTGTATCATATCACCCCTGTTTCTCCTTTCCTCCAGAGTATACATGTTTAGTTCAGCAAGTCTCTCCTCATACTTCTTGTAACGCAAATCCCATACCATTCTCGTAGCTTTTCTTTGCACCGCTTCAATTCTTTTTACATCCTTAACAAGATACGGCCTCCAAAACTGAACACAATACTCCAGGTGGGGCCTCACCAACGACTTATACAGGGGCATCAACACCCCCTTTCTTCTGCTGGTCACACCTCTCTGTATACAGCCTAACAACCTTCTCGCTACGGCCACCGCCTTGTCACACTGTTTCGTCGCCTTCAAATCCTCAGATACTATCACCCCAAGATCCCTCTCTCTGCCCGTACCAATGAAACTCTCCTCACCTAACACATACGTCTCCCATAGATTTCTATTCCCTAAGTGCATCACTTTGCATTTCTTCACATTGAATTTTAATTGCCAAACCTTAGACCATTCTTCTAGCTTCCTCAGATCCTTTTTCATGTTTTCCACTCCCTCCCGGGTGTCCACTCTGTTACAGATCTTAGTACTACTATTAGAAGTTACCATTGTGCCATGACAGTAGCTTCCTTCTCCTGGGGCCTCTGAGTGCTGCCTCCACTGCATCCCTAACCCTTCTTCCTGGAATGTAGAATTATTGCCCAGAAATCAAGCCCAAGTCCTTTGGTATAGTGATATACATCACTGCCACTGACCCACCATACCAATCCTAATGATCATTACTCTTAAAGAGAACTATGATTTTAACTGCATCCTATTCTTTTAAAGGCTAAACGTTGAGGGAATAATTTGCCATGAATGTACACAGCATTAAGCAACAACAGAGAAATGAAGTAGACAAAAATTAAAGCAAAATATACAAATTTATAAAGACACAATGTATAGAGAATGGATGATCCGCATATGGTTTTAGTAGAAAATAATGGTTTGCTTTAGATCACCTCAGGCACAAGAATTGTCACCATCTGTCACGTTTGTGACTATTTTCCATGTGGGTGCTCTCCTTGCCCTCTGGTGGCCAGAACTGGTGGCTGCTGTGGACTGTTTTCTGCTGTCTTCCATGTTCCAGACTTCAGTGAGTCCGGTCCGGATTTTTCAGGTTGCCAGACTTGCTCTGCAGATTTGTCCTGGAACAGCAACCTTACTTGGCTGGTGATTTACTGCAGCTGTGGGTCAGCTGCTGAGGGGCTTATTAGCTTCTGTGAACCTTGCTTGCCTTGCCTTGGTATCAAAGGTCTTCCATGAGTTCCTGTTGGTTTGTTCGAGTTCCTGCTCTGAAAGGTTCCTGTGTGTTTGACCCTGCCTGTTCCTGGACATCTCTTGATTTCTGCCTGCCTAAAGACTCTGGTTAGGTTATGGATTACCCTTGTTTGCCGCCTGCCTAGAGACTTTTGCCTGGACCTGATTACTGCTTTTGTTAGCCACTTGTCTAGAGACTTTGCCTGGACCTGATTACTGCTTTTGTTAGCCACTTGTCTAGAGACTTTGCCTGGACCTGATTACTGCTTTTGGTAGCCACCTGCCTAGAGACTTTGCCTGGATGTGATTTGTTTGCTGCCTACTATTAAAGTCTCTTTTAGTTATCCTGTGGTTCCTGCCTGTTATATTCAACCTTGCTTTTTGCTTGGGTGATTTGCCTGCCGCTGCTGCTCCTTGGCAGTGGTCCAAGGGCTCACAAACCTAGATGCTGCGTTGAGAACGCGACACCATCCTGTCATTAACTACTTGCTTTTGGCAAGATGAACCTTTGCTCTGTTAGGTTATTACTATATTACAGCTTCTACAATGAATATATGGCTGTTTAAGAGGGTGGATATAATGAGACATTCTTTCTGCCTGCATATCACAACAGAAACCAAAAGGTTAGGAGAATTCCACAGACTGGACATCTGAACTGCTCTAGCAACTGCAGGAACTTTTTTTTTTTTTTTTAAATAAGAGCTGTTGAATATATGTAGAAAAAGAAAGTATGGTATCTATTCCTTTAAGAGCAGATCATTAAAACTTGGAAATGGGACTTGACACCATTCACCCCATAGCCCCTGTCACATAACGCCTAACCACCTGCCTGGGGCTAACCCTGCAGCCACTTTAGAGGGTCTATCCCCAGCACAGCTCAAGTCCGCCTGCACCCTCCTCCCACTGACTGGGTCCCAACTACCTCTGGGCGATTCTTCCGCTCTCAAGTTATCCCCAATGATTTCTAGGTTACTGGGATCACACTCCCAGTGGTCCCACAGTTCCTAGAAAGCACTCACAGACCCACCACACAAACCACCAGGGTTCTTAGTCAGTCCAGACAAACAGAGTCAATGAACTTAAAAAGATTTATTGTCATAAAAATATTGAACAGCGAACCATAAAAACAGATAGAAAATAACAGGTGTAAAGAAACAGTGTGTTTTAAGCCTATAAAATGTATTGGATATTTTCCTGTCTTAATTATGTCCTGAAGTGTATTTCTTCTATTTGGCCAGTAAGTGGTGTTTTTTGCTCTAAAGCTGTTACAGAGAATGGAATGTTCTTTTCTTTAACACAAACAGGAAGCATGAAGCAGTATATGTTTGAAATATTGTTGATTTTGCTCTGATTGGTCCAGGTGCTCATTTCCTTTAGAATGTACTGGTTTTGCCTCCGGTCTTAGTCAAGGAGAAAAGAGAGCATGATCTCTTTGCTGAGGCTCAATGAACAATTATATGCCCTGATCTCCCCATGTACTTTTTAGAAAGTAAGCAAATGTTTAGTTAGTGTTTATAATTGATCCACAGTTTTTGTTCATTGTTCAATTTTTTAAGATAGTAAACAATATTTAGTTTATTGTCTCTTTGTCTGGACTAATAAAGAATCCTGGTGGTTTGTATGTTGGGTCTATGAGTGCTTTCTGGGAACTGTGGGGCCACTGGGAGTGTGGCTCCAGTAACCTAGAAATCAATGGGGATAATTTGAGAGCAAGAGACTCACCCAAAGGCAGTTGTGACCCACAGTGGAAAGAAGGTGCTAGTGTAGAGCACAAGTGGCAGGTGCAGGCTGACCTGAGCTGTACTGGGGATAGACCCTCTAAGTGGTCGTGGGATAAGATATAGCAGAATTAGATATAGCGGAATTAGAAAAGGTTCAAAGAAGAGCGACTGAGATGATAAAGGGGATGGAACTCCTCTCGTATGAGGAAAAGCTAAAGAGGTTAGGTCTCTTTAGCTTGGAAAAGAGATGGCTGAGGGGAGATATAATTGAGGTCTACAAAATCCTGAGTGGTGTAGAATGAGTAGAAGTAAATTGATTTTTCACTTGTTTCAAAAGTACAAAGACGAGGACACTAGAGGAAGTTACAAGGAAATACTTTTAAAATAAATAGGAGGAAATATTTTTTTCACTAATGAATAGTTAAGCTCTGGAACTGTTTGCTGGAGGAGGTGGTAACAGCAGTTAGCATATCTGGGTTTAAAAAAGGTTTGGACAAATTCCTGGAGGAAAGGTCCCTAGTCTGCTATTGAGACAGACATGGGAAGCAACTGCTTGCCCTGGGATTTGTAGTATGGCGTGTTGCCACGATTTGGGTTTCTGCCAGGTACTTGTGACCTGGCTTGGCCACCATTTGGAAAACAGGATACTGGGTTAGATGGACCATTGGTCTGACCCAGTATGGCTACTGTTATGTTCTTATGTAACCCTGGGCAGGTGGCTAGGCATTTCATGACAACAGGCAAATAACAGGTAACTGAATAAGCATCAATTATAAAACTATCTAAATATTTTATCACTACCTGGATAGTACCTGGTAAGTACAGGAAATATAGCTGCTCACAGGTTACAGAATGTTACTGCTCACAGGGTCTCAGTAAAGAGGTCTTTCTCTCTCTACTTCCAAACTGAGACTGGAGAAAAATCCAGTATTTCCAGACTGGATTTGAGCTCCTGGGCCTATCAGAGACCAGAATAACATTTTTTAAAAAGTACCTGGCCACATCACTGCAGGTTACTTCTTCTCTGTGTTAAACTAAAGAAGGAACAGTCATTTCTCTGTAACAGCTTTAAACATAAACATGCATCACCTGCTGGCCAAACTAGAGAAATGCACTTCATGAAATATTCTTATAATTCTCATGCAGGAAAATTCACCATTTCGCCACAGCCTCCCCTCCTATTTTTTCACTTCTCTCAACTTAATGCACCTTTTCCATATCCCACTCACCATTCCTTCCCTTCCATCTTTGAAATAACACCATTCACAATCAAATATACTAATAAAACAAGGCCACAGCTTTGATTTATTGAGATAATAAATTTTAAACATACAACAGTAAAATGGTAACATTCACCTGAGCTAAACTTAAAACAATCCCTTAGATTTGAACTGACTTTCTGCGCCCCACCATGTCAGCTAGGACAAGTGCCAGGCATGGTCCTCCATGCCCCCTTTAATCCAGGTCACCTGACCCACCCACATATTCAAACTTGATATCCACCCATCACCTGATGAGCAACAGCCTCCTAGCTTGGGGTCCCTCCCACAAGCTATGACATAACTAATCCCCCCTCCCATTCCTCAAAGCCCTACACCCATAGGGAGGGTGGGTGCGTGAAACCGCCTCTGAGAAGTAGGAAAGACCCTGCTGCCCAGAGGTGAGTTCCATAAATAAGCTACCCTTGTCACCCACCCCCCAAATTCTCTAGCCAATCTGGAAGCTGGTCTTAGGTAGGAAAGACCTTTAAAAAAAATTCCCTTCTTCCCAATTTGGCCTCTTCTTTCCCCCCCTCTAAACATTACTCCCTCCCCTCTCTTTGACTTGCCAAGTAGGCCCTTGAGTGGTTACTGGCTCTTGGGCTCTCATTTCTATTGTAAATGCACTGCCCTTAAAGTATAAAGGTTAACAAACATTGAAAGCTAAGGATCTTAGCCATCCTTACAAGCTCAGGTATTCTACAGATTGGAACAATTCTCAACAGTATTGATCAGTAACCCTTGATTCCTACTAAAGGAAATGAGCTTCACAATCTGTATGCAACGTTGTATCACTGAGAAAGGAAGACTCCTTTCTCTTTTTTTCAGATAATTAGCAAGAGGACTCTGCATTATGCTAATCATGTCATTATTCTGACAGCACAAGCCAGAAAGATTCTTGTTATATGCTTCTAAGAAATTATACAAATTGCTTTAGCTTATAAGCATGCGAAGCACACCTTGGTACATGATGGCAAAAATGGCAATTGGATTTGAAATGTCAGCATGGCCTTTCGACTTGAGCACTAATCGTATTTTTAAAAAATCAAAGTGATTTAATTTCTGGCAACTTTTAATGAACTAGTGTGTATTTGAAGATTCTCAGCCAGGCAGCCTGTTCTCTGTCTGGTTTTCCAAAGTACTTAAAGGAGCCTGCTTGTCACTGGTAAGAGTGGTTCCCAAACCTTGTCCTGGAGGCACCCCAGCCAGTCAGGATTTCAGGATATCCACAATGAATATTCATGAGAGAGATTTTCATGCACTGCCTCCACTGTATGCAATTCTATCTCATGAATATTCATTGTGAATATATTGAAAACCTGACTGCCTGGGGTGCCTCCAGGACTAGGTTGGGACCCACTAAGTAAGACCTTAATGCAGTGCTGATCATATAGATCAGTACTGGTCCTGGAGGCACCCCAGCCAATCAGGTTTTCAGGATACCAACAATGAATATTCATGAGAGAGATTTGCATGCAGTGGAGGCAGGGCATGCAAATCTCTCTCATGAATATTAATTGTGGATATTCATTGTGGATATCCTGAAAACCTGACTGGCTAGGGTTCCTCCAGGACCAGGTTGAGACCCATTGATATAGATCCATGTCAACAAGAACAAAAGGACATTCCCCAACAAATTAAGCCCTAGGTGGATCAAATGTAAATTAGCTAGGCTAATGCATGATTTGTTCCTCCACTTGTAGTTGCTTCTAACCAGTTTATGCCAGTTAAGCATAGGGTTTGGGAACTTTCATTAACCTTTGTAATGGGTCAAGCTTAGCATGCATATATCATATGTCACTTTTCTGTCTTCTGTGTAAAATGATGCATTTATTTTTGCTTGGCTGTATGAGGTTCATTGCAGATCAAACCTGTGAGAGAAGCTTGTGTTGGGAAGGTGTAAGCATCAGATAGCAAAGGGGTGAAAATGAATAGGCTTTAAAAAAGAGAAAAAGCTGAGAGCACATACAGCACTCACTGACTGAGTTTGTGCATCAGAGAAAAATCAGGACCTGTGGTGCAGATCAGACAGAATCCATAGTGAGAAGCCTGATAGAAAATAAACTAAAAAAAAGTACATCAGAGACATGACTGAGGCATGGGCATAGACCAACTGAACTGATGTGTGTGGAAATCATATCACTTGTAAAAGTCTGGCATACTCTATAGCTGGCTCTTCTGCAGCATCCACTGTCTCTCTACTCTGATACTGGGGTATGATATATTAATTGTGTTGTGTACTAACAGTAAACTCTCTACATATACTTCCTTCCTAGAGATTTGTTCCGCACACTTGTCCACTGGCTTGTCCTCTCCCACTTGGACTATTGCAGTGGAATTTATGCGGGCTGCCAGGCCTCTGTTGAAAAAGTTCCAAACAGTTCAGAACACTGCTGCGAGACTCATCCTGAGAGAGCAACACTTTGCACATGCCGAACCCTTACGGTTCAAATTACACTGGCTGCCTGTTCAGGAGCGCATTGCCTTTAAACTCTGCTCCTTGACCCATAAAATTATCTATGGGTTTGCCCCGGAGTATATGCACCCCTTGATCGACCTCCCGCCCAGGAATGGCAACCCTGCTGCTCATTCCTTCCTCCACCTTCACTTCCCAAACTGTAAGGGTGTCAAGTACAAGAGAATCTTCGCCTCGTCTTTCCGCTATTGGAGTCCTAAGTACTGGAATTCTCTCCCGCAACACCTTAAAACTCAAGCGGACCACGCCCTCTTCAAGAAGTTGTTGAAGACCTACTTCTTTGCCAAGACCTACTCCTCACTTTATACCGCTGCTTGATGCACCCTCCCTGGCTCCTACCCTGCTAGTTCACCCTGTTAGATGCTTCTCCCCCTGCATACTCCTTGTATATTCTTCTAAGTTTTCCTATTCTGTATTGTACTTAATGTTTGTAAGCCACATTGTGCCTGCATGAGTGGGAAAATGTGGGATATAAGTGAAAAATAAATAAATAAATATTACACAGTATATAGAAATTGTTTATCTCTCATTGGATTCTGTGAATGATTGGTAAAGGTAGGCATGGGAATGGTGGTAGATGCAGAGAAGAAAATGTAGCTGATCTCCAGAGCACAGGTTCTTAACATGGTCCTTGGAACCACCAAATCAGTCAGATTTTCAGAATATCCATAATGAATATGCATGATATAAATTTGCAAGCACTACCTCCATTTATGAAAACCTATCTAATGCATATTCATTGTGGGCATCCTGTAAACTTGACTGGCTAGGTATGTCCCAAGGACTGGGTTCAGAATCCCTGCTCCAGAGAGACCTAGAGTCAGCATCAGCACTAATGTTGATGAAGACAGACTTGTTGGATCTATAAACCCCTGTAGTCCACCAGCCAAGATAAAGATTTGTTTAAAGAGGTGATAAAGATTTTTTTTTAAGAGGTGAATACCAGCAGCTGCAGATGGTTTCAGTGAATATGTGAAATATCAGTTTCTGCTCCCTTTCTTCATATTTCTTTGTGAGTTGGGTTTGTCTCTGATGTCTCTTGTCTTGGTGTGTCCTTGTTCAATGTGAATGTTTCTGTGTCTTGGCCTGTTTTGTCCTGATTAGTCCTGCTGGAGCCAGTCCAGAATGCTGGAGGTTTCATCTCTGGGCTGATTCATTGCTGGGGCATTGCTTGTGCTTTTTTATGCATCTATCTATGTTCCTGCCTTGGATCCAGCTTCCAGTTCATTCCTGCTGCTATGCTGGATTCCTCTCCCAAGATATGTTTGGTTTCATGTTGTGCCTTGCCTTGATTCTGGAATCCTGGTTTCTTGTTTATTTTTGCTAGGTGAGTGATGAGTTAAGCTTGCCTTTAGCATTTAAGACCAGTGAAAATGAACTTGTTGCCTTAATCAGTTCTGTAGGTCTGCACTCATTTTGTTTTTTCCTCTAAAGGGGCTCCTTAGTGGCTGCCCACATTCCCAGCCAGGGTTCCCTGACAGAATCATCAGGAGAGGGATTTCTAGAACCCATAGAGATTGAAAGTTTAGTAGCTGAGTAGGTTTTGATAAGCTAGTTGCTATAGGAGGTGAGCAGCCATAAAAGGTAAGAAGTGATGCTATCAGGACCAAGAGCAACCCCCAGGAACAGCAGATGGTGGAGAGTGAGGGTATCCCTAGCCTTTTACCTTCTGGTCCAGCCTCAGCACCATTTCCAGCAGCAGCAGTCTCCAAGGTTGCAAAGAGGGCATATCATGAAAACTTAGAGGTGTGGAGGTATTTTGCAGAATGTATTTATTGTCAGAAGACCATCTCCAACAGTGGCATGCTCTGTTCTTTGCACAAACAGCACCCATTAGAGCTCATTTCAGGAGCAGGTACTGATAGACGGCTGGGGGTCTTTCTCCTGCTGTGCAAGCAGTAGCAGCATGAAAGCTACAGCAGAGAGGAAATCCATCTCTTTCATATGCTACAATCCTATTGTCCCAGAAACTGTATTTAGGAGTGGTCAATAATAGGTATGTTGTTACAGGGGAACAGCACAGATGAAACTTTAGGCTGCATTCTAATCTTTCTTTCAAAGTAAGGGCCCTTAGCCCTTTCCTGTGATCTCTCTGCCAGTGTGACAGAAATTGCTGTCAAATTCTATCTTTGAAACCTGGCTTCTTAATGGAACCTCCAGACAAGCTCATTTGTGCACAAAATTCTGACTGGTGCTTCACTGTCTCTCAACCAGAGGATTTGGGGTCTTCACAGTAATGGTGCTGTTTTGCCCCTCTTCTGGTGTCCTGGGATCTTTCTGCCAGTGTTAAGTGTTGCTTTGACCCTATCATGGTGCGTGGGGTCTTCACTATAGTGCTTTGCCCCCATTGATTTTAATGGGGAAAAAAATGAAATTTTATTTATTTATTTATTGCATTTGTATCCCACATTATCCCACCTCTTTGCAGGCTCAATGTGGCTTACAATTCATCATGAATGATTTAAAATCCAAAAATGAATGAAATGGGCAATTGATCTGAAAATAAACCAAAATGAAAATTTCTTCCACATATCCCTATTGATCAGAGATTTTTTTTTTCAGGAACATTTACAACTCTCTTTTACACCAAATACATTGACCACATTCCACAGATTCCACAGCTTACTCGTGCATTGATGTATTAAGTGAAAAACTACTTTCTTAAAGTTATTTCAAATCTGCTGTTAGATTAATTGAGTGTCCCCTGGACCTAGTAATACTTGAATGGATAAATAATCATTCCCAATTAACCTGTTCCACCTTGCTTATGATTTCATAAACCTCTATCTTATCCCCAATTAGTTGTCTCTTCTCCAACTGAAGAGTCCAATATGTTTATCCTTTCTTTGTAATGAAGCCATTGCTTGCACTGTAAATATCTGAAGGGACAGAGTGAACAATCCAACATGGCTCGTTTGCAATGGATTTATTTATTCCTCAATAAAAACCAGCAGAACTTTGGAAAACAGATTCTCTTTCCAAGATCTACATGTGTCTAACCCTGATAACCATATAGATGCCTAAATGGCACAAGTGCCCATATTACAGAAAGCATTCTAGTAACAAAACCCTCTGGTACCCTAGCCTGCAAAAAAATAGAAAGTTACTTTGTAGGATATATTTTTTCACTCAACAAATAGTTAAGCTCTGGAACTCTTTGCCAGAGGATGTAGTAACAGCGGTTAGCGTATCTGGGTTTAAAAAAGGTTTGGACAAGTTCCTGAAGGAAAAGTTCATAGTCTGCTATTGAGACAGACATGGGGAAGCAACTGTTTACCCTGGGATTGGTAGAACGGAATGTTGTTACTATTTGGGATTCCAGAATCCCTCTACTTTTGGGGTTTCTGCCAGGTACTTGTGACCTGGCTTTGGCCACTGTTGGAAACAGGATACTAGGCTAGGTGGGCTATTGGTCTGACCCAGTATGGCTGCTCTTATGTTCTTATGTTACTTTCTTAGTATGGTATGATCAGCATTTTCCAGGCATTTGTCTCTGATTGAGTTCATGCACTGCAATAGCTGCCTTTATTGTCAATAAGCTAGGCAGCTTTGACACTTGGGAAGCTTTTCTCTACCCCATCTTTTGTGAACCTTTATTTTATTTATTTATTTATTTGCTGCATTTGTACCCCACATTATCCCACCTATTTGCAGGCTCAACGTGGCTTACATTATATTGCAAAAGATATAATTATGAACAAAGTAAGAGGTTTGTTCTAATTTAACATAATACTATGTAAGAAATCCGGAAGATATGTTTGTAGAATGATTTACATAACACATAATAAAAAGCAGTAAAATATAATGACCAATAATGATAATATTATTTATACTTTATTAACTTAAATAGTGACACTCGAGTGTCAGCCTAGCTTTTCAGTTCTGATCTCAATGCATCCTCCTATAAAACGTGACAATTATAAAAGAAACATAAGCATTAAAATGCCCATTTTAATTCTTATTTCTGTTTTATTCCAAAGTAGTGCTTGATTCTTTTTGAGCTCCATATCCCAGTCACTCCCACTGCTGCAGGGGCCTAAGTAAATGAAAGCAGTGCAGTACTGGCCCTTATCAGAATTCCAAGCAGGCCTCACACTACCACAGGTAAAGTATGAATACAGAATGAGGAGTTCAGGGAAAGGAGCATGTACAAAAGGAAGAAAAATACATATTTGTAGCCAGCCCCAAAACATTTATCAGTCAAGAAAAAAGTCATACAGAGAATTGAACAGCTCAAATGTGTGAAGAAAACATCCAAACAAAAAATAAATCAAGCATTATTATGGAGCTTTGTGGTTTAGCAGCACCTTTCAGAGAATCACAGAAGCCTGAACCAGTGCAAATTAGGAGGCTCCAGGTTTAGTTTTATGGACTCTCATTGAGTTACAAAGACATTTACAACCAAAATGCAAAGAGAATAAATTCTACCCAGTAGGCTTAATTTAATATTCAGTTTAAAAAAATATTAAACATTTATTCCAATTGGAGACCCCCCTTTTCTATGTGGGACCCAGGATAAATGGCCTTGCTGGCCCCTCCTCTGATAACCCCAGGTGGTTAGGCATGGAAAATGTGAGTGCTGGAGGTATAGACATCACAAAAGAATGGCAAGAAGTGTCAAGTGCCACCCTAGTTTAAGGCAGTGTGTTCAGTGCTAGCCCGACAGGGTGGTACAATTTTTTTGTAGGGGAAGGGGCAATGATGATTTGGCAGTTACAGTGTACACAAAAGCCTCAGTATAGCCAGTGCATAAGTACATAAGTATTGCCATAATGGGAAAGACCAAAGGTCCATCAAGCCCAGCATCCTGTTTCCAACAGTGGCCAATCCAGGTCAAAAATACCTGGCAAGATGCAGAGCTTTCAGCATCTGTACATGTGCAAGGCCTACTGGCCTTTGCCCCTCAGAGAGGACAGGATCCAGCAGGCCTTGAACATTCATGGATGTTGCTAGGGCTTTTCAGCTTGGAGAAGAGACAGCTGAGGGGAGACATGATAGAGGTATATAAAATAATGAGTGGAGTGGAACAGGTGGATGTGAAACGTCTGTTCAGGCTTTCCAAAAATACTAGGACTAGGGGGCATGTGATAAAACTACAGTGTAGTAAATTTAAAACAAATCGGAGAAAATGTTTCTTCACCCAACGCGTAATTAAACTCTGGAATTCGTTGCCGGAGAACGTGGTGAAAGCGGTTAGCTTGGCAGAGTTTAAAAAGGGGTTAGATGGTTTCCTGAAGGACAAGTCCATAAACCGCTACTAAATGGACTTGGGAAAAATCCACAATTCCGGGAATAACATGTATAGAATGTTTGTACATTTGGGAAGCTTGCCAGGTGCCCTTGGCCTGGATTGTCCGCTGTCGTGGACAGGATGCTGGGCTTGATGGACCCTTGGTCTTTTCCCAGTGTGGCATTACTTATGTACTTACTAGTAAAAAAGCCCCGTTTCTGATGCAAATGAAACGGGGGCTAGCAATGTTTTCTTCTGTGTGCATGTGGGAGTGTGTGTGTCCCTGCCCTCTGGCCTCTCTCCCCTCCCCCCTCTGAGTCCTTCACTGTTACAGAGCCAGCGATTTGATTTCGTGCTCTGCTGTTTTCCTTCACTGACTGTGTTACAGAGAGGGCAGGGCAGACACTCATAGGGAAACCGGATATCTCGCCCCCTTCACACTTCCGGCTGGAGGCTTCATAGAACGTTGGTGTTGCTTTTTATATAGAGAGATGTACTTATGTTGAAAGTCCCACACCAGCCATAATGAGCCCTTTGAGAACACCGCAAGTGCTGCATTAGTACCACCTTGAAAAGGGGATAGGGAAGAGAGGGAAACAGTTGATAATCTTGTGGGGGTGTGGGATTGAGATGCTGAACACCTCAGGCAAGAAAGGAAAGAGAATGGAAGCCACTGAACACTGGGGAGGGGGGAAGAAGAGGAAAGGAAAAGATGCTAGACCTCACTGGGGAGGGGGGAAGAGGCAATGCTGAATACCATGGAAGGGGGAAGATAGGGAAGATGTTGTTCACCACAGAGGGAAGGAGGTAGGGAAGGGGAAATACTGGGCATCACATGAGGGAGGTAGGGAAGAAAGATATTTCACAGGGAGGGCAGTAGGGAAGGAAAGAAATGCTGAACACCATGGGGGAGACAGGTAAGGAAGAAGAAAGATGTTTCGCAGGGCGGGCAGTAGGGAAGGAGAAAAATGCTGGATACCATAGGGGGAGGTAGGGAAGAAGAGAGGAGCTGGGATCACGAGGAGTGGAGGTAGGGAAGGAGAGAGATGCTGGACATCATGATGGGGGGGGGGGAGATAGGGAAGGAGAGACAAGCTGGACATGGGGGGGAGGTAGGGAAAGAGTGAAATGCTGGGATCACAGGGGGTAGAGGTAGGGAAGAAGGGAGATGCTGGACATGGAGGAACACATGTCTGAAGGTTCACCCGTGGTGTCAGTTACCCCTGGGCCACCTCTGAGTGAACCAACTTCCCTTCTTTGATCTAGTGCCATGAAAATGAAAATGGGTGTGAAGGGAATATTGTTATGATTGTGGTCATAACCCCTCTCAAACTTACCTTTTTCCTGGTAGTCAGCTTTGCTGGTTTCTGTTTCTTTTGTCTGTCCTTTCTGAGCTGGCTCTCTCTCTCTCTGTGCTGGAAGCTTCCAGCAGCATGTGGCTAATTGTCTCACTTTACTGCAGCTGTGGATGTTGCCTGAGTTGCTCTGCTCCCTTTCTGGGTGTACTGGCTTCAAGTGCTTCACGGGGCTGCATTGGTATGGGTTGGGCCTCTCTGGGTCAGTGTGCTGTTGCCTGGGGCTAGGGAGTGTGACATCATCTGGGAGGGCCTTGATAAGGAAGTGGTGTTCTTTCCTTCAAGGCCTTTGCAACACGTGCTTGAGGTAGGGTTAGTGCAGTGGGCACTTCTTCTGATGTGTTTGGCTTCCCTGCTTGCGTTTGCTTTAGGTCCAGGTTAGTGTAGGTGCAGTGTGCACATTTGTCCTGTGTTTAAGTGTTTAGCTTCCCTGCCTTTCCCTTGTAGCTCCCCTGCTTTCCCTTTGGGTGTGGTTAGAAGCCCTGCTTGTTTGCTGTTAGAAGTACTTCTGGTTTTGGTGCTGTAGGAAGCACTTCAGTTTGCTGTTAGAAGTACTTCTGGCTTTGGGTGCTGTAGAAAGCACTTCAGCTTGCTGTTAGAAGTACATCTGGGTTTGGTGCTGTTAGAGGCACTTCAGTTCGCTATGAGAAGTACTCCTGTAGCTGGGTGCTTAGTGGCACCTGGGTTAGGTTAGTGCGGTGGTGCACTGCTGTAGCGTGGAGGCTTAGGAAGCTCCTTTGCTAGCTTGTGTATTTAGTTCCCTGCTCTGTTTAGGGCTTAGGAAGTCCCTTTGTTGAGCAGGGCTTAGGAGCTCCTGTTTAGTATAGGGCTTAGGAAGTCCTTTTGTCAGTTTACTGTTAGGAACACTCCTGCTGGTTTAGGGCTTGGGAGCACTTAGATCAGTTTAGGTTTAGGAGTAGGAGTACTTCTGTTTCCAGTCCTGGTCCTTGTGTCATCCGGTATCCAGTAAGTCCTGCTGGCCACTCGAACCCAAGGGCTCAACCCTTGGGGGGGGTAATGGCCAAGCGCAGGTGAAGCTGTATGGACCAGTCCAGTGTGCTCCAGTCCAGTGTGTTCCAGTCCTGTGTCCTCCAGTCCAGGGGATTGCATTCCAGTGTTCCAGTCCTCCTATCCGGGGGATTCCAGTTCATGTGTTCCGGTTCGCTGGGCAGTGCCTGCAGTCCCTGCCGGTGTGCTTGCCCAGTGTTGGTTGGTGGGTTTTGCCTGCTGCTGTCGCTCCTCGGCAACAGCCCAAGGGCTCACGTTTGCTCCAGAGCCCGGCCCCGCATGCTCTGAACCTGAGAACCTGACAAATATGAGGGAAAGGGAGCAGAGGAGCAGGCTGAAAGTGAGAGTTGATAGATAGGGGAGAGGGAAAGACTGAGGACTGGAGAATGAGGGGAGAATGAGGGAAGCAGGATGAAATCTGAATGGATGGAGAGGCAATGGAGGAAAATGGAGGTAAAAAATAGATGAAAGAGGAAGATCTGGATCAGAGACAGAGGTAGGGAAGGAGAAGAGAAAATAAAAAGAGGGAATGGAAAGGAGACTCTGGAAAAGGACTTAAAAGATCTTCAATTAGAAAATGTAAAGAGGGGCTGAGACCAATCGAATTAGAAAAAAATACCCAAACAAAAGTAGGAAAAAAAGTTTTATTTTCAGTTTTAACTGATTAGAATATGTCACTCTTGACAATGGGCATTCTTACATCTTTGCATTTTGCTCTGTATAAGTGTAAATACATACTGTTTCCAGACCTTAAGGGCTGGATTGCATGCAAAGCCTGATTTCTGTGTTTCCACAGCACTTTTTGTCTGAATGCATTTATAATCTGTGGTACTTTATTCTGTATTAAGAGAAAGCCAGTTTGTCTATGACTTTGATCTGTTTTTCCAGTAGTAGACATATCGGTGCTCTAGGGCCTGGCGTAATATTTGTGGCATTGTCTTTTCATAGATGGGGGTATGGCTGTGTGAGCTTTTTGAATTTGAACCCTGCCTTTCCTCTTGAGACTGTCATTGCAATGCTTTTATGTTTCTGATATTGCCATTTTTTGCTATTGCTGTCCTGACCTGAGGAAGGAAAATCTGGCCTCCAAAGGCTAGTTGAAAAATGTATTAAATTAGTACAATACAAAGGTATCACCTTATTTTCCAAATTTGCTTTTATTTCTTAACTTTTAAAGTGGACTAACATGGCTACCACACTACTTCATCCAAGATGAACTAAAAGAGACACAGGGTCACTTCTTTATATCAGACTGTAAGGGGCCGATATTCAGACCACAGTTGGCACTGAGCCTGGATATTTAATCCCGGATCATTTCTGGTGACCGGCATTGACTATCTGGGTGTTTTTTGGCTGGTTTAAATTTAATCTGACAAGCTCTGGCTGGTTAGATTTAAACTGGCCAAAGATATTCCAGCTATTTCAGCGGCATAATTTGGCCACCAAATTTAGTTGGCGATGCACTGAACGTCGGCAGATAGCTGGTTATATTGCACAATATAGCCAGCTATCTGCTAGGGACTAACTGGCAATATTCAGTGGGAGATAGCCGGTGATCTCTCACTGAACATTGCCAGATAGACGGTTAAGTGCCATTTAACCAGCCAGGAGCCGCTCCTGGCAGGTTAAATGTTTTTAAAAACCAGGTGGCAAGAAAACAAGGAATAGATAAGTCTTATCATTGTTATATCTACCTTTCCTGTTCAGTTATTGTTTTTTTGTCCTTTTCCAGCCCAACCACCATAAGCTAGTTATATGCTGATTTTTAATGGTGCAAACACAATAATCAGATAGATCTCATTCAAACTGTTATTAAAAACCAAAACCAGTATGTCTCTTCTCTGTTTCTATGGCATTCAAGCCTCTGGGATATCCACAGGCTGCACTCAGATATGATTAAGCTAAATAAGTGCTAGCTGTCATTTCCCTCTGCATCAATCTGACATGTCTAGGAAAAAAAATGTCTTACAGTAAAAACTGTTACTGTACAAAAAGCAAGTCTGATTGGCATTCTTAATGCTAACACATTGTCTTTGTTTTATCTCTACCTTTTCTATGTCTTTACCTTTCATCGTAATCGTATTACATCTGCAGAAATGATACCACAGTTTGCAGGTCTCAGTTCGTTATCAGAATTACAGTGTAGTGTGCAGCAATGTGATTCTTGGCAATCATCTTTATCCTTTGTAAGGTTATTTTATGAAGAACAGGAACTTGGGCCAATGTTTATTTCTTTGTTCACTCACATTCGTGTATCATGGTACTCATAGCAATTTACAACATACAAAATATGAAATCAAACCTTGCATATACAAATTCAACAGCCATTGCTATAATAACAACTGCTAATACATTAAAAAATGATAATTTAACATAAAATAATTACGTTTTTAAAACCTAATGCATAGAACTTCTATTTTATCACATTAATATCAAACATTTCTTCATAATTCAGCCAGATTATAACACATTTCTTTTGAAATCAGAAGGCTATTCCACAAATGAAAATGCACTGTTTCTAGCCCTCTGCAAGTGACTGTCCTTATTTTTTTTTGTTTTGTTACATTTGTACCCGGCACTTTCCCACTCATAGCAGGCTCAATGTGGCTTACATGGGGCAATGGAGGGTTAAGTGACTTGCCCAGAGTCACAAGGAGCTGCCTGTGCCTGAAGTGGGAATTGAACTCAGTTCCCCAGGACCAAAGTCCACCACCCTAACCACTAGGCCACTCCTCCACTCGGTGCATGTAATAATTCCTCATGCATATATCTTAGGCGTGCAACCGGGCACACGTGGAGGATAATTCTATAACGGTGCATCTATGTTTAGGCACAAAGAATGCACCTCTTTGATGTCTACATTTCTTTATAAGATACCAATGTAACAGGTTAAATATGTACCTATATTTTAAACAGGAGCACTTACACTAGCCAAATGCTAGCACCCAGTGGTGCCAACAGCCAGGCAGAGGAGTACACAGGCCCCTATATAGGGGGTGCAGAGCTGGTATAACATGACAATGGGTCGATGGGTCAAGGGTCCCCATGGGTCAAAAACTTAAAACAACCAACTTAAACACGTTCTGTTCCCTCGGGGCCTTTTATCTACGTTTTGTGCCCCGGAGTTGTGATGATACATTATCATTGAAGGGGCTGCAGCCTGTGGGCAGCTCAGGCCAGAGTGCACCAAGCCAGCAGTTTCTGGTGTGCAGAGCATCATGGATTGGCAATAACCGGTGGTAGCAGCTGCGTCCTTACATGTACAGGGTTCACATTAGAGCCTGGCATTGCGCGCCAGGTGACAAAAAGCCCCAGCGAGGCTCTGGCCTCAGGACAGGCCTGCACTGCATGTTTTCATGTGGTAGCCATGTTAGTCCGCTTTAAAAGTTAAGAAATAAAAGCAAATTTGGAAAAGAAGGTGATACCTTTGTATTGTACTAACTTTTAATACATTTTTCAACTAGCCTTTGGAGGCCAGATCTTCCTTCCTCAGGTCAGGACAGTATAAGCAAAAAATGGCAATATCAGAAACATAAAAGCATTGCAATGACAGTCTCAAGAGGAAAGGCAGGATTCAAATTCAAAAAGCTCACACAGCCATACCCCCATCTATGAAAAGACAATGCCACAAATGAAAGATAATGAGACTGGCTATGTGGAGACTGGCTATGAAAATAAAGCGAACGGGCTAAACAATTATTTCTCTTCGGTGTTCATGGAGGAAAATCCTGGAGAAAGACTGCGGTTGGCTGCCGAGGGAACGTCTGGGAATGGAGTGGATACTGCGCCATTTACGGAAGAAAGAGTTTATAAACAGCTGGAGAATCTGAAGGACAAAGCTGTGGGGCCGGATGGGATACATCCCAGGATACTGAAGGAGCTCAGAAAGGTCCTGGCGGGACCTCTTAAAGATTTCTTTAATAGATCTTTAGAGACGGGAGAGGTCCACAAGATTGGAGACGAGTGGATGTGGTCCCTCTTCACAAACGTGGAGACAGGGAAAAAGTGGGAAACTACAGACCAGTAAGTCTTACATTGGTGATAGGAAAAATAATGGAGTCGCTGCTGAAAGAAAGGATAGTTAACTTTCTAGAAGCCAACGGGTTACAGGACCCGAGGCAACATGGCTTTACCAAAGGAAAATCCTGCCAAACGAATCTTATTGACATTTTTGACTGGGTGACCAAAGAACTGGATGAGGGACATGCATTAGATGTAATCTACTTGGACTTCAGCAAAGCCTTTGATATGGTCCCCCACAGAAGACTCATGAATAAGCTGAAAGGGTTGAACTTAGGACCAAAAGTGGTGAACTGGATAAGAAACTGGTTGACCAACAGGTGGCAGAGGGTGGTGGTAAATGGAATCCACTCGGAGGAAAGAAAGGTGAGCAGTGGAGTTCCTCAGGAGTCGATGCTGGGGCCTATTCTGTTTAATATATTTGTGGGAGATATTGCTGAAGGGTTGGAAGGAAAGGTGTGCCTTTTTGCGGATGACACGAAAATAGCAATAGAGTGGATACCCTGGAGGGAGTAGAAACGATGAGAAGGAATCTCCGAACATTAGAAGAATGGTCGAGGGTCTGGCAGTTAAAATTTAACGGGGTCGTCAGCCTGCTAGCAATTATATGTACATGCATACAGTAGATTATAGCATTTGATAACCTATGCATGTAAATGTGCACCCTGCCTCTGCTCTGCCCAAATTCTACCTATGTGAACACCTGCGCCATTGAATATAAGCAATACTTACAGAATAGCACTCAACCAAAACCTGCTTATTAACACACATATGTGTTCATATACATACATAAATGACTAGAATACCAACATTACCTATGTATTTGTTGCCAAAATCTATGGAATTATCATGGTGTTGATTTATCCAAACAAACATGCTGATCCAAAGCTATTCATGAACTTAAATATCAGGAGCAGAATCTTAATCTTGATCCTGTAGACCACCAGAAGCAAAAGAAAGCTCCACCAATGGAGAAACATGATCTCTAATTGCAAGACCTGCCAGCATCCCGTGTCCCTAATGCCGACAAATTTTGAATGTTCCATCTTAAGATGAGTATATTGATTATTTAAAAAGCTAAAGATTTAATCTATTTACCAGCATAGTCTGAATTTAAGGGTGGTGGAGGCGGTTGAGCTGATGACGATGTGAGCGCATAAGACTCTGCTTAAAGTATGAAAGCAGTGCGGCGTGGCTAAGGTTCATTGCCTATCAGTTTAAACTTATAAAGGTTATGTTGAAGCTGATTGTGCTTGATATTCAATAAAGGAGTATTGGATTCTATTGGACAGCATCCTAACCATGGCATTCTGAAGTCTCCTAACTTTGGACTTGATGCACTAATTCCCTGATAAGGCACCGAACGCTATTCCCTTGGTAAAAATTACCAAGTTGGAAATAGTGAGTGATGCTCAGAAGAAACGGGACGCAAATCAGCTGAGTGCAAAAACAGCGAGCAGCTCAGTAGGGGGGAGCCAATTTGTCTGCTGAGCATGCGCATAACAGTCAATCGCTAAGGGTGGCTGCTGTGCGCATGCTACAGGCGGCTTTCATACATGCAGACAAGCTGTGTGTATGAAAGTTGTTAGCCTTTTTGTTTTGTTTTTTCTTTTGCTTGGGTTAGAAAATAATTGTTTACTGTTCAGCCAATTACCAGGAAAGGCATGAAAGAAACATTAGCAGGAATTAAGCAGTAACGAAGTGTTGTTTACTGGGCCATCCGGAAGCTAACAATGATGTAAGGTGGTTTTCCCTGCATCTGTAATTTTAAGAAAAACAAACCTGCAGGGGGACAAATGTTACAAAAATCCAACCAGAATTATGAGAAGGAGTTCACCTGTGATGTGAGTACACACAAGGAAGTCTGCATGAGAATAAGCTAACGAATCCATAACAATGCAGTGATTCTGGCATGTAGAATATAAGAGTTGTGGAGGGGTATAATAGAAAGAAAGACATTGGAGGGTCAGTATGAAATGTGAGAAGATAGAAAGTCAGCCCTATGCGGACACTATCACTTAACGGCTCCAGGATGCCCAGGTTTGCCTTGAATAAAACTATGCCAGACAGAGGATCAAAGATCTTTTCCTTAGTACTACTGAATGGATCAAATATCTTTTCCTTAGTACTGCTGAATGCAAAGCTCTGGCGGGCTGGAGGCCTGATTCTTCCCTCCACCCCAGATGAATTCTTCACTGTTTCAGCTGTCATACTTAGGCAGTACCAATAGCTCCTAACCACCCATTAAAAATTAATAATTAGGGGAGGCAGTCCTTTCTGTGCATCACTAGGAAAACAGCTGTGTATTACTCTGAATGCACATTTGAATGGTAAGTAGCTCATATAAATAACTCAGCATGCAATTATCGTTAGCTGTTACCATGACAGGAAAACAACCCTCAGAACCCCCTTTGTGCATGTCTCGCTGAAGTCCATACTTGCTTAACAGGCTACAACCAATAAAAAATGCACATTGCTAGCTCGTTAATTTTTGAGCATCTGGGCCTAAACGTTGGGGCAGTCCCATGTAGACAAAACTATGGTAGGAAATCTTGAGTCATCAATGCCAGATCCATTGGAGACAAATGAAGTTGCAACTGGCAGATAATATGAAAACAATGATGTGGGCAACATGGCATTCAATGACATAACTCCTCTGCGGCATCCCGGCGTCTGCCTGCCTGTTGCTGAACCCTGTCCCTCCCTGTTGTACCTTACAGGCGTCCCCAGCACCTACAGTGATTCAATTATTGCTCCCTGCGCCGGCCCTGCAGGTTTCTATTGGCCAGGTCCCACCCTTGCTTTCATCATTCCTTGTCTGGTGGGACCTGGAGGATGGAAGCCTGCAGGGCCGGCGCAGGCAGCAATAACTGAATCACTGCAGGTGCGTGAATGCCTCTAAGGTTTACCAGGGAGGGATGGGATTCAGCGATGGGTGGGCAGATGCTGGGATGCCACGGAGGAGAGATGTTGATGTGGGGTAGGTGAAAAAAATCTATCATTTTTAAAATAGCTCCAGGAGGGGGCTGTGGAGTGCTGTGCCATGGAAGGGCCCATCTAGTTTAGCTCTGGGCCCATCCAAAATACTGGGTATGGCTACACCACTGATGGCATTCCAAAGTCAAATTAGTGTTCATACAACCCCCCCCCCCCCCCCCCCCAAGATTCCATAAGGCACCCTGTAATGGAAATTAGAGACCACCTATTCCATAACCAAAGATCAACATGTGCCACCAAAAATCTGGGTCAGCCTCCTCAGCCTATTCACACAGTAGTATGGGAGCAGAGTCTGGGTGGTGCTGGTAATTACCTGATTAATGGCAATATTCAGTGCACTAACTGGGTAACTGGAGAAAGCTATGACAGCAACATTACCCGGGTTCTGGTCTGAATACCACGAAACCAGATAAGTGCCAGCAGCTGCATTATACCCAGATATTTTACATCGGTACCCGGGTATGACCCACAGCTGAATACCCAGGTATAAAAAGTCTGCACTGGCGACTTTTAAATAAATGTGCCACAGGCTGAATATCACCTGAAAGATTTTAAATTTGTATATTAATGACTGGTTAATCACAGAAATTCATCTCTTGATATCCAGCCTGCAACAGTATTCGGATACAGGACAGCAGTGCATCGGTTGGCCAACACTACTTACCTGGGTGCTGGCAATATTCAGACTGGCCTTTTTCTGTCCTAACTTTATCTGAGCATTTACCCAGCTGGTGAACTTATTGACTTACAAGTGCATTCACTCTACAGCTCTTCAGTACCTCTCCACTATTATCTCTCCCTACACTCCTCTCCAAGAACTCCATTCACTGGGTAAATCTCTCTTATCTGCACCCTTCTCCTCCACTACTAGCTCCAGACTCCATTCCTTTTATCTTGCTGCACCATATGCCTGGAATAGACTTCCTAAGCCAGTACATCAAGCTCCATCTCTAGCCATCTTCAAATCTAGGCTAAAAACCCACCTTTTTGATGCTGCTTTTAACTCTTAACCCTTACTTACTTGTTCAGTACCCATGTTTTCATTCCCACCTTAGTAATTCCCTTATCTCTTATTTGTCCTGTTTGTCTGTCCTAATTAGATTGTAAGCTCTGTCGAGCAGAGACTCTCTATGTCCAGTGTACAGTACTGCATACGTCTAGTAGTGCTATAGAAATGATAAGTAGTAGTAGTAGTAGTGGTGAACTGAATATCGCCACTAACTGGGTTACTTCTGGCTCCACCCAAATTCCATCCCTGGACAGCTCCAGCAGCAACCGGATCATGCCAAGACAAACTGACCAGAGATCTGGCAGCATAATACCATAGAAAATCCAGGTATGGATCCAATAAGTGGGCCTTATCCAAGTAGAAGCCATTCCTACAGGATCAAGTGTTGCTTAATATTGACGCCGATGTTCTCATTATTACTTGACTTTAAGGTTCTTTAAATAAAGAGGCCTTTTTACAAAGGTGTGGCAACAACTACCGCCAGGCTACCGCAGGAGCGTAGTTCCTGCCCTCATCATGTGCCATTTCCTGTGCTTGAAAAATATTTTTACTTTTTTGTGCCAGGGGCAACACCACACACTGCCTGGTTACCTCTGAGTTAGCGCAGGAGCCCTTACCGCATCCTAAATAGGTGGCGGTAAGGAACCCTCCAGGAAATGGCCATGCAGCAAGTACTTAATATACCACATGGTCATTTCCTTTAAAAACAAAAGCCTTTAACCCGCTGTGGTAAAAGGGGGCCTCGGTGTGTGGCAAATCCATGAGCTAATGCCACCACAGGGCCCCTTTTACTGCAGCTTGGTAAAAAGGGTCTAAAATGCAAGAAGTTGCTCTTAGAACATAAGAATAGCCATACGAGGTCAGACCAATGGTCCATCTAGCCCAGAATACTGCTTCCAACAGTGGCTAATCCAGGTCACAAGTACCTGGCAGAAACCCAGTTAGTAGCAACATTCCATGCAACCAATCCTGGGGGCAAGCAGTTGCTTCCCCATATCTGTCTCAATAGAAAACTATTAACTTTTCCTCCAGGAACTTGTCCAAACCTTTTTTAAAGCCTGATATGCTAACCCGCTGTTACCACATCCTCTGGCAAAGAGTTCCAGAGCTTAACTGTACTTTAAATGTTTCCCCCCTCCTTAGAATTTCAGCTCCCTTCAGACAGAACCAGGCTGGAAATTGATTGGGTTGATGCTATACCATGAGAAAGGGTGTTTTGTAATACTCCACTGTTCTGAAAGATGAGCTAATACTCCGGACTCCCCTAACAGAATTAATTATTAATGCTTCACCTATGCTGACCACAGGATTGATTTTTTTCCCTGCATGAGTACACTAAAGACATTTTCTTCCAAGAAACACTAACAGCAGTGTAGCAAAGATGTATGATATTTACTGCTAAGAATACAAAGCCAAGCTAAGCCAGCTTAGTGGTTCAGTGACAAATGCTCTGTACTGTCACATAGAAGAACTGGATTTGATTCTTGACCATGCCTTCACCCCATGGATGGCTAGGGAGACTGAAAACACAGTGTTCACAAACGTTTGCAGGGGAGACAGGGAGGAAGTCTTGACCAAGATTCAGTAGCAACATCTAATGAACAGACATAGGTCCATGGCATCTGGATATCAAAAGATGCAGCAGTTAGATGCCTTTGGCTAAGGACTGACACTGCAGTAGCTGGATTGAGTTGGGAGAGAGTGAGAGATATAAAAATAGCCCAGTAGAAACCTAACCTGGTTCTGCAGGAAGTCCAAGTGAAGGAAACAGCTGAGCTAACACTCCTTCCTTCCCCATCTCACCCCCCCCCCCCCCACCCAACTTCACAGATATAGCTGCTCTATCACTTCTAATGTACTATTTTAAAGTATTTCAACAGATAGGCCTGTTTTTAAAAATGCTCACATGCCACATAATTTCATAAAACAGTGATTTTCATAGACTGAGATACATAAAGAATATAGTAAAACCAAGCAAGAAAAAACTATCACCATAATAAAATATTGGCTTTTTGGAAGACAATTAGAAACATTATTTAGGGGTTTTATTCCACACACAATACTATTTTCTTGTTTATAGTATATCAATTAATTTATGTACAACATTTAGACCAAAGGGAAGTTCCAGGAGAACAGTACAACCTTCATGATGGATGAAGTATGGCATAAAAGTCATAAAAAAATAGTGGAATTAGAAAACGTTCAAAGAAGAGTGACCGATATAATAAAGGAGATGGAACGCCTCTCATATGAGGAAAGGCTAAAGAGGTTAGGGCTCTTCAGCTTGGAAGAGAGACAGCTGAAAATAGATATGATTGAGGTCTACAAAATCCTGAGTAGTGTAGAATGAGTAGAAGTGAATTGATTTTTCACCCTTTCAAAAAGTACAAAGACTAGGGGAAGTTATATGGAAATACTTTTAAAACAAATAGGAGGAAATATTTGTTCACTCAATAAATAGTTAAGCTCTGGAAGTTGTCGCAGGATGTGGTAACAGCAGTTAGAGTATCTGGGTTTAAAAAAGGTTTGGACAAGTTCCTGGAGGAAAACTCCATCATCTGTTATTGAGATGGACATGGGCAAAGCCATTGCTTGACCCTGAATTGGTAGCATGGAACGTTGCCATGATTTGGGTTTCTAACTGGTACTTGTGACCTGGATTGGCTACTATTGGAAACAGGATACTGGGCTAGGTGGACCCAGCATGGCTATTCTTATGTGCTTATGTTCTGGTTTGACGATGAGGATTTAAATCTCAATAAAGGCTAAGCTCTCACTTTAAAAGAAAATATATTGGTGGGTTACAGATCTATGGTGCTGCATAAAAGGTTATAAACAAATGTCATTGATGCAGGGGGAAGAGGGGTTGGTGGTTGAGAGGCTAGGATAGGGGAGGGCAGACTTTTACGGGGTCTGTGCCAGAGCCGGTGATGGGAGGCGGGACTGGTGGTTGGGAGGCGGGACTGGTGGTTGGGAGGCGGGAAATACTGCTGGACAGACTTATACGGTCTGTGCCTTGAAAAAGACAGGTACAAATCAAGGTAAGGTATACACATATGAGTTTATCGTGGGCAGACTAGATGGACCGTGCAGGTCTTTTTCTGCCATCATCTACTATGTTCACATTTGGACAAACTGTGGAGTAAAACGTCTAAAATGAAGGTGTCGAAAATTGCAATGGATGTTCAACAGAAAAATGCCCTTCTGCCACCTTTTGATGTTTTTTTGTTTTGAAAATGAGCCCCTTATTAATCGGTACAATGTTGTAAAACATTCCAAATAGTTATCAACCCACAGCCTTAAATAATGTATGATTTCATATAGAAGAGTCCTTCTTACCCACAAACCTTGAACTGTTTTAAAGAAAGTAACATAACATACTAGCACAGTAAGTGATAGCAGATAAAGACCTGAACGGTCCATCCAGTCTGCTCACCAGTCACACTCATTATCAATTCATGATTAAATCTACAATGAATGTGATATTATATACTTGATCATGAGTTTTTCTTTGGTGTTTTTGGGATGTAGACCATAGAAGTCTGCCCGGCTCTGTCCTTAAGTTCCACCTACTGGAGTTGCCGTCAAAGCCCACTCCAGCCTATCCAACTTCATCTTGTCATTTGTGTGCAACATGTCTTGCTATATATGAATGGTATTAGCTCAGATTTGGTCCTTAACACACATACAAGTTTGCATAAAGTACATCTATACTTGGGGATGACAACAAATATATCTTTGCAGTATATTTTACAATGCCTTCAAATAAACAAAGTCATTATTATGCATTGGCATGCATTCCTCTGTTTTAGTTTCTGTAGAAAGACCTTTATGACACATTTCATCATATTTCTGCTTTTCACACTTTGGTTTGAATTCTTCTGTAAGCGTTTGCATGATGTCACCATCAGGAACAAATACAGTACATTTTCCTTGCCCTATAGGAGGGGATTCTATATATGGCACCTAAAAAAAATTAGCGCTGAAATCAGTGCCAACTAAGAGTATTCTATAATCGGTACCTAGATTTAGGCACTGATTATAGAATATTTCAATGCCGATATTTGCGTGCATCCATTTACGCCAATGAAAACCTGGTGTAAATCTCAGCATGTAGATTTAGGTGCACTGGGCCATATTCTATAACTAGATGCCTGAATTTTGGAACACTCATGAAACGCCCATTTCCCCCACCCATAACCATGCCTGTATTTGTTTCCACGTATTAGAAGTTCAACGCACATCGTTACAGAATACGCTTGTGCACCTAAATTCTAATCAGTGCCAATCAGTGCTCATTATTGCTTGTTAAATGCTGTTATCGGCCTGTTAAGCCAATTAAGTTATACATGGTGTTATAGAATCTGCGCCGATTTTGGTGCCTAAATTTAAGCACACTACATAGAATCGGGGGGGGGGGGGGGGATAATCTGCACACAGATTCATCCTGGAGCCTGAGATGTGTGCTTTCTGAAATATATTTTCATGAAGCTTAGCTGACCTCGCCTGACCATGAGCTAAAGCCTCCTTGCAGCCTGCTTTCTATTAGCTCATCCTGGTCAGGATTTCAACCTGTCTACATTTTAAATGTATAGCTGACTGGAACAAATCAGTAAAAAAATCTCTCTTGACAGCTAAAGCCATAGGGTTTAAAATCTCATGCCTCTTCTCCCCACTAAACAGTTCAAGGCAGCTTCTCAAATAGTAGATGTGCCTACAGGCATGTTGAAGTTACATCTGTGCAAGGATAGGTGAATGTGTATTATACTTTATTCTGCACATATTGTATGTTCAACATAGCAGGGTACTTTTGCACCAACTTAAAATTTTTATAAATGTAAATAATGAGGCGATGTGCAAAAATAAATTTTACGAGTAATATATTTATTTAAAATAATTTATAACCCACCTATCACACTATTCTAGGCAAGGAACAATTCAAACATTAGACAATATTGAAGAAAAGGAAGTAATTTAAGGACAATTAGGTATTGTACAATTTCTACTTCAAGTTAAGATAAATTATTAAATTTAGTCTTTGCTTTAGGCTAATATATTCTGAAAAAAGATTAACATATCTTTTTAGAATCTTTCTCTGGACTGCACTATCTGCTCAGAAATTCCAGCTGGCATCAACTATCAAATAGTGCCATCAGGACCTCAAAGCAGACTGACCGACACACAATGTTCTGTTTAAAATAACAGAGATAGAACAAACTGTTAACAACAAAGGGGATATATTTCCAAATATATGCCAATAGCTTTTCTTTGCTGTTACAATGGTGCTATCTAGTGGGCACAAAATATTTAGCAAGATATAAAAGCTTTTATTTTCTGAATTTATTTCATCTCCAACCTGGGGCTGATTTAGTAAAGTGTGCTAAGCTTTGCGCACTGGTTGGCCCAACTTTAGCACAAAATTTTGTAGTTGCTCTATGCAAAAATGTGTTTTGTGCACAAGCTAACTTTTTGCAAACCCTTGTATAGACACTGGTGCACAGTACATATAAATTCCATGGTAATGAGGATATTAGCTGCTCAGCGTAAATGCAGAGAAGCCTGAATTTCAGCCTGCAGTGGTATGCCGCTCACAGCAGCAGGCTGAAATAACCCCAGATAATCAATGCTGGGGCATATCTGGCTTCCGGCATTAAATACCTAGGTATCTGCGGTCACCCAGAAGTTAACCCAACACCAGTCGATATTCAGACCAGTGCCCGGTTAACTCAGCAGATGAAGTTAGAGCAGCTTTTTTCCTGTCCTAACTTTATTCACTTATTTAGCTGGTTAGCAAACTGAGGGCCCCTTTTACTGCAGTGGGTAAGGACTTTAAAAAAATGTAAATGGCGGTGTGGTAAGTGTAACACTTGCCGTGTGTCCATTTCCAAGGTGAGCCCCTACTACCTCATATTTTGGGGGTGGTAAGTGCTCTCGCACTAACCCAACAGTAACTGGGCAGTACATGGGGAAGTCCCCAGTGCTAAAAAATACAACTTTTTTTCAGCAACAGAAATGGCGCATGTTGATGGCAGGCACTACCACTGGGCTCCTGCAGTAGCCCAGAGGTAGTGCCGGATTGGTGCACAGTAAAGTGGTGGTATGCATACTACCGCTCTGTAGCAGGGGCCCTGAATATTGAAACTCTCTGGCTAAGTTGAGACTCTGTCCAACTCTGCCCCTAATGTAGTTGATTAGGAAATAGCTGGTTAGAGTCAATATTCAGTTACCAGTTAAGTGGCACTGAATATCAGCAGCCAGCCAGCTCAGTGGGATTACACTGGGCAGGAGCCTCTCCTGCCTGGTGAAACCCCTTTGAACATTGGGCCCCAAAATGCTCTAAGCCAGTGGTTCCCAAACCTGGTCCTGGAGGCACCCCAGCCAGTCAGGTTTTCAGGATGTCCATAATGAATATTCATGAGAGATTTGCATGCAGTGGAGGCAGTGCATGCAAATCTCTATCATGAATATTTATTTATTTATTACATTTGTACCCCGCGCTTTCCCACATACAGCAGGTTCAGTGCGGCTTACATTGTAAAAGAAAGCATCTTACATGGTAGAAAATAAAGCAAAACAAGAAAATGCAGGAAGAGTATTATAAACTGTGATAATCATAACTACTTACATAGTGAAAAAAGCATTACAAAGGACATGTGAAAAGAATATTATGAACTGAGAAAAACACAGTGGAAACAGCGCCCAGGAATATATGAGTTGGAATAGGGAAGGTAGACAAGGATAGGATAGATAAAAGGGAAGGAGATTGGGAAGGAAATGGTAAAAGGATGGAGGGGAGAAGATAAGGGATATCCTGAAAACCTGACTGGCTGGGGTGTCTCCAGAACCATGTTTGGGAACCACTGCACAATGTCAAAGCTTTAAAGCCAGGTCTGAGTAGGAGTAAAAGGTTAACTAGTTTTTCTGCAATCAGCTTTAATGGGGATTTCATGCCCATTTCTTTTCTTCTGTGTGAGCATATAAGACCCACAATTTTTTTCTGGGTTTAATAAAAAGCATGGATAAAAAAAAAAAAAAAAAAGAAGAACTGATGGGGAGTTATGCTGGAAAAAAAGGGCAAAGTGCTGGACTGTTAAGAACTGCATCTGCACACAAGTCTGAACATAAAAAATTGTACTGACCCCCGAATTCATGTGCATACATCTCTGCATGGTCCTGGAATGCTGTTCTGTATACAAATATCATTATGCAAAAACTTTTATGCAAAGAATAACATCTCTCAAATAAAGAACCCCCATAAATAATAATAAAAAAAACCCAATACAAAATACCTCAGTTTTCCAAAAATAGTAATATACACTGGTGTGCAGAATCCCAAAGTGAAATTTTTATATGAAAAAATGGTAGCTCTCAGTTAACTGATTGCAGTACTAGTGTATGTAATCAGTCAGGTATCAACTAAATGAATAATGAGCCCATTAAAAGGCTCCCATTTAAGTGTCCACATGCATCCTTGAGCATAATATACCCATTTTTTAAAATTATTTTTATACAACAGGTTAATTTATGATGATGCTGCACACAACAGTAACTTGCACCAATGTTCAATAAAACTTCCAACAAAACACCCCTATGTGTTTAATGTGGAAGAAAGATAACCAATGAGAACAGCAATACATTTTACAGTTACTTCTCTAGCATCAAGGGTTCTACAGAGCTCTGTTTCAGATGTCTCCTTCATCAGGGACCCTGGACAATTTGAGTAATGACCACAGGAGGCTCTTTTCTTTACTCAAATAAAGGAAGACTCTACCTTGCAATCCTGATGTTCTTTACACGTAGAACCTCCTTCAATAGGGATAGTGGTCTTCTTAGTGACAGCTATCACCAAGGCATCTACTTTGGGCTGTCCAACCTTATCTTTCTTTATCATAGGGTTTCAGCCTAATAAAACGCCATGTTTTGCTCTCCAGAAGATGGCAGCATGTTACCACACACTTTAGTATCCAGGGTTCATGGTAGTAGCTTGAGACTAGGGCAATAAGTCACAGCCTCCATATTGAATTCAGTACAGCCATAGGCAGGAGCAAATGGGTATCACTCCTACCCCAAAGGACTTCCCTAGACTACCAGGGATATGCAGGTAGGCCCTGAGCGGCCTATGGAAGGAGGAGGAGGTGAAGGGAAGAAGGGGTATTCTGCTCTTGGGGAGGAGCTGTGGGCAGGAGTGGTTGCCTGCTCTGGGGGAAGGTCTGAAGGAGGGAATTAAACAACACTGCTCCCATGACAAAGACAGGAAATCTCCAAAGAAAATGATGTGTAAATTCCTTTGTCTCATTTATAAGACTCTCTACTGTTTAGTACCACTATATTTTTTTGGAACATTTTGTTTTCTCACAAAAGTCTAAGGTTACAAGATCAATAACTTTGTTTACTTTTCCTATTCTGAAGACGTTGAAAAGATCCATTTCAAGTTGCTCATCTTGATAAAGAGGTTTTAAGTATTTTGCTGTAAATTACACTGTTTCAAAACATAAATCAAAACTTATTTATTCAGGAACTATGTTCTGAATACCAATGATTAGATTACGGTATTATATTATTTTTCTCAGTTTAGTTAGCAATTGTATATGAACATGAGGAGTGGCCTAGTGGTTAGGGTGGTGGACTTTGCTCCTGAGGAACTGTGTTCAATTCCCACTTCAGGCACAGGCAGCTCCTTGTGACTCTGGGCAAGTCACTTAACCCTCCATTGCCGCATTGCGCCTGCCATGAGTGGGAAAGCATGGGGTACAAATGTAACAAAATAAAATGTTGTATTTCCTGGAAATGCTCAGTATCTTTTGTAATCTGCACTGAATAGTAAGGTATATGGCGAAATATAAGTTTTTTTCATTAATGTTAACATAGGAAACACGAAACAACTGTACCAGCTGCCCATCCTTATCAGGCACTAAGGGGATAATTCTGTAAGGAGGTGCCCAGTTTTAGGCAGCACAAAGGTACATAATTGGAAGTATTCTAGTCATTTATACATGCAAGAGGACAATGGTAGCTTTGTGGGACTAACAAATGTAGGACCTCTTTTACAATACCGTGGTACAAATTCTTGGTGCGGCAAATGAGAGGATACCCATTCAATTCCTATGGGCTTCCTCTCATTTGCCGCATGGGAAGCACTAGCGCGGCTTTGTAAAAGAAGCCCGTAGTTTACAGCAGAAGCAACCAGGGCAGTTTGCAATGTTTTAGCAAGCTTTGAGCCCTTTTTCTTGATAGAAGATTTGGGACAGACTTGGAGACAAAGGGACTAGAATAAAGTAGGGATCAGTAAAAAAAAAAATGACATGGAGGCATATTTTCAAAGCACTTAGTCTTTGAAGGAGGCCTAAGGAGGCTAGGGCTTTTCAGCTTGGAGAAGAGACGGCTGAGGGGAGACATGATAGAGGTATATAAAATAATGAGTGGAGTAGAACAGGTGGATGTGAAGCGTCTGTTCACGCTTTCCAAAAATACTAGGACTAGGGGGCATGCGATGAAACTACAGTGTAGTAAATGTAAAACAAATCAGAGAAATCTTTCTTCACCCAACGCATAATTAAACTCTGGAATTCATTGCCGGAGAACGTGGTGAAGGCGGTTAGCTTAGCAGAGTTTAAAAAGGGGTTAGATGGTTTCCTAAAGAACATTTCCATAAACCACTACTAAATGGACTTGGGAAAAATCCACAATTCCAGGAATAACATGTATAGAATGTTTGTACATTTGGGAAGCTCGCCAGGTGCCCTTGGCCTGGATTGGCCGCTGTCGTGGACAGGATGCTGGGCTCGGTGGACCTTTGATCTTTTCCCAGTGTGGCATTACTTATGTACTTATGTGGAGGGGCATTTTCAATATGATGTCTAAATTGGACTTTGGACATTTTGCACTAACCGTCCCAAATCCAAATAGGAAATATGGCCATTTTTGAAACAGCAAAATGTCTTTTTTTTTTTTTCAAAAATGGCCACATGCTAGATGGTTTTCTGCTCTATGCATTAATCTTTTTGGTCCATTTTTGAAAAAAACGCAAAACGCACAAAAACAAACCATTGGGATATAGGAGCCAGCATTCTTAGTGAATTGGCCACACAGACATCTCAGAAGAGCAATGGGGTACTGCTATGAACTTCATATAAAAGCTCCCAGGTACACATCTCACCATTACCCCCTATATTGTCTGCTGAGCCGTCCAAAATCCACCACTACAATAGCCCTTAGGTGAGTTATGGAGGGCTCACACTTTCCAGCACAAGTATAACAGGTAGAGTGGGATATAGGCCTGGGTCCCCCTCTCTACATTGCACTTAACTGACCACAATACTGCTCCAGGGACCTGCTTGCTGTTCCAGTAGAACTGGCTGTAAAATCTGCAGCTGTTATAGAGGCTGGTAATATATTTATTCACATTTTTGGGGGTGGAAGGGGGACAGTGACCACTAGGGAAGTAAGGGAGGGTCATCCTGATTCCCTCCAGTGGTCATCTGGAGGGGCATAATCGAACGCGAACGCCCATCTCCATGGGCGTCTATGTCCAAAAACGGGTAAGTGAAGAGGAGGGACAGACCGCATTTTCGAAAAAAAATGGACGTCTTTTTTTCTTCCAAAAATACGGTTTGTACGGACCAAATGCCATGGATTTGTTCTTTTCTGAGCTGGGCGGTTTTTTTTTTTTTTAGCGATAATGGAAACTAAAACCGGCCAGCTCAAAAACGTCCTAATCCGAGCCATTTGGTCGTGGGAGGGGCCAGGATTCGTAGTACACTGGCCCCCCTGACATGCCAGGACACCAACTGGGCACCGTAGAGGTCAGTGCGGTGGACTTCAGAAACAGCTCCCACATGCATAGCTCCCTTACCACGGGTGCTGAGCCCCCAACCCCCTCCCCTAAAACCCACTACCTACAAATGTACAACACTACCATAGCTCTTAGGGGTGAAGGGGGCACTTACATGTGGGTACAGTGGGTTTGGAGGCCTCCCATTTACCAGCACAAGCGTTACAGGTAGGGGGGATGGGCCTAGGTCCGCCTGCCTGAAGTGCACTGTGGTACCCACTAAAAGTGTTCCAGGGACCTGCATACACGCAGGCCTCTAGGACTTGTTGCTGCTGTAGAACCTTGGCACACCAGTTGACACCTGAAGACTAATGTCTCCGAAAATGTCCTTTATTTGAATAAGCACGTTTACTCACAGTTAACTGCAGATCAGAGGTTGTGCCCCACTGGCAAAGAGTCTCCCTGGTACTGAGATTAGCAGTAGGTCAGAGCTGGCAGAATGCTGTACAATGCCCACTTTCAGTAACGTGGGTAACACATGAAAGGGAGCTAAAACTGGCTTACAAAAATGGCCACTACCTCATGGACTACCGGAAACAAAACAGGGCACACTCTGACCCAGTAAGCAGGGGGAAAAGCACCATGGGAGTAGAGCCTACCAACTACCAACATCGTGAGCATTTAACACAAGCTAGTGGAATCACGGAGCCCAAAACCCTACATCCACAACAATGCATTGCTGATGTGATTCTGCAGTGCGCATAACAGAAAAGGTGTCACACTTATCAGAACCAGGGAAAGGCTGTCAGAGGATAGAATACCTTCTCCTGCTTTAGACTTAATCCTACCCACCCTACCCCTCTACCCACCCACCCCTAGAGTGACATGTCTTATATAACCTCCCTATCAACCCACTCATTACTTTACCTCACCCATTTCTATTCTTCTATCACCTTCTCCCACTACTCCAACCAGAGTTACACCTAATCACACTGACCACCCTTCAACATCTTCTGTCCTTCTGTGACTGTTCTCTTGTGCTTGACTGCTTAAATATTTTAAATTTAAATGCTTTACTTTTTGTCTATTAGATTGTAAGCTCTTTGAGCAGGGACTGTCTTTCTTCTGTGTTTGTACAGCGCTGCGTACACTTTGTAGCGCTCTAGAAATGTTAAATAGTAGTAGTAGTAGTAGGTGGGTACGGAATTTGAGGCTGGCATACAGGCTGGGAAACAAAGTTTGTAAAGTGGGTTTTTTTTTTGTGGGAGAGGGTTAGTGACCACTGGGGGAGTCAGGGGAGGTCATCCCCGATTCCCTCCGGTGGTCATCTGGTCAGTTGGGGCACTTTTTTGGGACTTGGACCTGAAAAAAAAGGGTCCAAATAAAGCGGACCAAATTCTCGTCCAAAACGCCCTTCTTGTTTTGATTATCAGCTAGAGACGCCCATCTCTCCTCGGCCGATAACCACGCCCCAGTCCCGCCTTCACCACACCTCCGACACGCCCTCGTCCACTTTGTTCGTTCCTGCGTCGGAGTGCAGTTGAAGACGACCAAAATCGGCTTTCGATTATACCGATTTGTTCGGCCACGGGAGAAAGACGCCCATCTCCCAATTTGGGTCGAAATATGGGCATCTTTCTCTTTCGAAAATAAGCTGGCTGGTCATTTAGGGTAGTTTTGTGCCATATTTGTTCTAAAAACAGGTCTAGATCAAAACGCTGAAGTTTTAGACATAGATGTTTTCGTTTTGCTCCATTGTGGCTATAAAACCAACAAGTGTTAGGAGCACCCTAAGCCCATCCCCAGCATGTACCCTTGTGATTTGGACGCACTACAGCTGAACTGCAGATAAAAGTCTGCAAAATAGGTTTTGAACATACCAGTTTGGACGTTTTGAGAAGAAATCCATCCAAATGATGCTTTATGACACCTTTTGGACATTTTTGTCTTTCGAAAATGAGCCCCACAGTAACCTATGGAACTTTGTAAGTCTAAGAGATTTGAAAATGAGCCCCTTATTCAAGTATGCATGTGGCTGCAGTGGAGTAATGGAGTAAACCTGAAGTTTCTCCAAGAATTTCTAAGATGTATTTCCCATGAGGACTTTTCTAACAGTATTGGTTGGGAACCCTTACTTTGATCTATTGCCACTGTGTAGCTGAGATCAGTTTTTTCTTTTTCTTTCCCTCCACTGAAATGTACAAGACAGCAGATAAATTCTATGGTAAAATTAGTCCTTAACTGATAATTTTCTTTCCATTATTCCCAACAGATCAATCCAGAGACGAGTGGGTTATGTCCCTCTACCAGCAGGTAGATAGAATGCCAGAGCTCTGCTATAAGATACTTTGAAGAATTTCTTTCAGTATGATCGATACCAAAGCAGAAATTAAAACAGGAGACCATGCATCAAACTCCTGCCTCTGCCATGACCAGCGTCCCATGGTCAAGTGACCACAGTCTTACCCCTGTGACATCCTGGCATGGAAGAGACGTCCATAAGAATGTGAAACAAGATCTGTGATAAATGGACTCCAAATCTGAAAAGATTGAAACACACCACATATTGTGATGTAACTAAGAACAACAAAGGGCGGGACTGTGGCTTGATCTGTTGGGACTAATGCAAAGAAAATGATCACATAAGGACTAATTTTATCTTCCATAGTGTCCCTCAGATCAATCCAGAGACAAGTGGGATGTACCAAAGCAGTCCTCAAGTAGGGTGGTTCCGCAGAGCCAAAACAAGTCCCGACAGGCATCACTGGTGCCAGACCCCCGACATGGGGACAGGAACAGAGGTGATACCCCAAGAGAACTCGTTAGCCCAAGACAGCATTAAAAAACTGCCTCCAGGAACAAGAACTGTGGCTCTGACTACAGTCAAGAAAAAGGATCCCAGGCCCAACCAACATAAAGAAGAAGACTCCCCTAAAGGTGCGAGACCTTCCCAAAACCTAACTAGGAAGACCGACTCCAGGAGTCTAAGTCAAGCCCAACTTCCCGAGATGCAGCCACACTGGAACCCCAAACTGCAGAAGAAGTCTGGCATCGGCGGCAGAAAAATGCGCCAGCCCGCAAAGGAGTAAAGTACAACAGCCAGCGACAGCATAAAGGCTGACAAGGCCCGAAAGCCTGTGACAGGGCTGATCTCAATCAGCAGAGGTGATGAATATTGCGCGAACCAGAGTCAGCAAGGCACAGTAACCATAGCTGCAGAGTAGGTCAACCAGAAATGGCACAAGGACAGCTAGTGAGAAAACCCAGCCCACCCGTCAGAGATGGAGAAAGGCTCAAAATCAGGGCAACTCACAGTTCAACCTCTGCGATAAGGCTCCAATATCCAAAGCCAGATGAGAAGAGATGGCTCCCAGTACACCCTCCAGCGAGAAGGCTTGCCCGCCAGAGACGGATTAAAGTCTGATAGTGGGCTCAGGCTCAACAGCCCAAATGGATCCAGATGTGATAGTCTACCGACTGCCAGAGATGAAGCCAGACTTGAGCGACAGCAACGGAGCCTGGTACAGTGGTCAGAGACGGGACAAGCCGTGACCGCCAGAGACAGGAAAGGACTGCGAGATAGAGGTGGAGCAAAGCTTGACTCTCAGAAAACAGAACAAGGTGCAACCTGCCAACATGGGACCAGTACCCCCGGGAATAACTGATGAATGCTCAAACTCCAGAAGCGGAGTAAGACGAGGCATCCAGAAACAGAACGACTGTTGACACCTGGGAATGAAGGGAGACTAGACCTCCAAAGCAAGACCTGGAGTCCAAAGCGGAGCACTGCTTGGTAAGCAAAGATGCGCTGTAAAGGGGTCCTCCACTTCTGCTCTGGGGTTATAACCGGAAGTCCTGTTCAGCTCACAGGGTTCCAGTGCAATTCACCAGTTTAAGTAAGACTTAGTTCAAAAAGTTTTAATTCAGGCTCAGTTCCACAAAGCAAAATCAAAATTTAGTTCCCCAAAGATCAGGCCCAGTTCAAAACGCACAGTCAAAGTTCAGTTCCAGTGCTCCCAAATAGGCCTGGCAGGGGTTCCCCCTTCTTTCCAAGGGGAACCTTTTCCCCTAAGAAGGGCTTATTAACAGTTCTGCCCTCTCCTAAACAGTTCCACCAATCTCACACAGAAAATCTCTTCAAAAGAAAAACAATAATTACTTCAACCTTTCCTTCTTCCTTGCACTTCAGGTGCCCTGCAATAAGCAGGGCTGGCAGTTCACCTCCCACTTCACAGCTTCAAACTTCTGTGACCTCCCACGCTGCCTTTATATGCTGGAAAAGTCTGCGTTTGTATTCTCCCAATCCATGGTAGCTTGCTCTTCCAGGTAGGGAAGTTCTAGTGGAAGGTCCTTTCCCTCCTCCACGTACTCCATGAATTCCTTCTCTGAGTTTCTTCCTCCTGGTTGCTGGGAGCTTCAGGAAATCTGTCCCTCCCTTCTCACAGCTGGGGGGAATTATATACTGCTTTCGCAGCCAAGCGAACTGGGCTTCTTCTCTTATTCTCCCTCTAGTGGGGAAGGGAGTAACTGGCCCACCATGCACTGAGCTCCCCCCGCTGGTGTTAGAAATCCCTTCCGCCCTTTTAGGCCTACCCTTCTTTTTCCTTCTCCCAAGGGATTCTGGGGATTGTAGTTCGGAGATTAGCTGCTTCTCTTTGGGTCCACGTTTACTAACCTTATCAAAGCGCTCAGGACGCCAGCTGGTAATGGCCTAGTCTAACCACCAGCTGGCAAAGACAGAGTTGGGCTCGACATGTAGAGATGCAGCCAAACCAGTCCTTCAGAGACAGGGCAAGAATCGACCTCCAGAGAAGTCGCTCGCCTTGACGCCCAGTGACGGAGATATGCACTACCTAATGTGCAGGGTGCAACTCGCAGAGGCCACAGAAGGCCAACCGCCCTAAAATGGAGCAAGGCTCGGCAGGCCAGGATGGCTAGATGTACCAATAGGTGGCAAGGCATGGAAAATGAGACAGGTAAGGATGACACTACCAGAGTCAGAGGAAGGCTCGACATCCAGTGACGGAAAAAGGCTCGACGTTTAGCGATGGAGAAAGGCTCGATGTCTAGAGATGGAGTAAGGCTCAACAACCAGAGATGGAACACTGACCTAAGTCCAAAGACTGGGCACGGCTCAATGCTCGAAGCTGGAGCTATGTTCGACATCCCAAGATGGAGCATGGACTAATATCCAAAGGCTGGACAAGGTTGTCAAAAAACAGAGCAAGGCTCGACATCCAGAGACAAAGCACTAACCGAAAACCAAAGACTGGACAATGGTCGATGTCCCAAGGAGCTAGACTCTACGTCCAGAGATGGAGCAATACTCGATGTCTAGAGATAGAATACTGACTGACCTAAATCCAAAGACTGGACAAGGCTCAGCGTCCAAAAAATGAGCTATGCCCAACTTCCAAAGATGGAGAACCAAAATCCAAAAACTGGACAAGGAAGCTGCTACAGGGATAGTAGAATATAATAAGAAGGAGGCCACGCCACCATGGTGGCAACTGTACCGCCAGACCAATCCTTTAAGAATGTGGCACTGTTCAGAAGGTGATTCCACCACACCAGGTGCTGGCAAAAGAAGCCATGGGAATACCAAAATAAATCACTACAGATGCACATTAGTACAAGGTAACAATGCATACACTGAAGCTCCATATGCTGCCAAGAATCTGGCCAGGCTGGAACTCCAAGGATAGGAACTCCCGCCAAATGGAGCAAAAAGAAATGTTGGCCACACCCAATCCGTAAACACCAGCCACTGCAGAGATTCAGAACGACCACCAAGGTGTGAAGGGGGCATATACTCCCAGCATGTCGGCGAAGGAAACATGCATGAGAGACTAAAGAGTGCCAGGAAACTGAACCGGCTAGGAGCATGCAAATGGAACACAGCCAGCCAAAACGAACAGACCCAGAAGAGTCAACCGCAAAACATCGTGGGAAGGGGCCTGAGTTGGAACAGTGAAAGGGGAGCCAGAGTTAGCTGTAATAGTGATCCAAGAACTTGGATACCAGCAAAGGAAGGCATAACTTATCTTTTTAAAAAGTCATACCCTACCAACCCAACAAATGCCTGGTATCTGCAACACAATAACACTAGAATTCAAAATGCACAAAACACAACTCTCCCACTGTTCAACAATCTTATGTGGCTGTCCCACATGAACTTTATCTCATCTCCACATCACTCTGTATTTGTAAACACCAGAGACTGCAAACGCACCTCTGGTACAATGTAAGCCACATTGAGCCTACAAATAGATGGGAAAATGTGGGATACAAATGCAACAAATAAATACAAAATAAATATATATTTTTAAATGAAGTGCAGAGCTGCTGCCAATAGGATACTGAGCAACCAACAGGACACAGCCATACTGACCTGTAAACTGACAGCCCGGAGATATGAAAAGGTAACACTAACAGAGTGAGAGGAAATGGTGCATCCAGGGTAACCTTTTATTTTTTTGGAAAGAGGCAGGAGTTCACGAACCTTGCGGCAGACGAACAGCAAAGGCACCGACCATGGAGGTGGGTAATGTGTGTGTGTGGTGGGGAGGGACCTGGCCCCACTAGGTGTACCCCGAGAGACTGGCATATCTATGCCAAAGCCCCCAGATCGAATAAGCCTGAGGGAACAGGCTAGGAGCAAGCACCAAACCAGAGCTGCACAGGAGATGTCCATCCACCTGCTGAGATAGAGAGAATACTGAACGAGTGGCTGCTGCACAGTATCCCTTTTAGCAGAGCTCAGGCATTCTCTCTATTGCCACCTGCTGGTAGAAGGACATAACCCACTCGTCTCTGGATTGATCTGTGGGATGCTATGGAAACACACAGATTTGAGCAAGCACATATTTAAAAATGACACAGTACAATAAAATGTCTTAACTGAAAAAATTTAGAGTGAAAATCTACATTTATAACTTCAAACACTATATTCATGATGGAACACTGTAACAAAGTAAACCATAAAATCTATTTAGTGGAGGATGTGTACTATATCTCCAGCTCTTTAAGTTTTAGAAACAGTACATTTTTACAAAGTATTCTTTATACTTTTTTGTTTAGAAAAACATACACATTTTGGACAAGAACATGCACAAGAACAGATTATGTTCCATTAAAGAATATTTGAACTATATAACCAAACCAGGTGATAAAGAAAAACTGAACGATAGAATGAAAGATGAAATAAGCTGACCTTTAAACAGAATAAAAATGGTGAATGATGTGGCAGACAGAAAGACTATCCCCCCTTCCCTTTTACAAAGCCACGCTAGCGGTTGCTGGTGCAGTACTGCCGACAGTCCATTCACTTTGAATGGACTGTGTCAGCATTGCAGTGCGGCTTTGTAAAAGGGAGGGGTAAATGACTGAAATATCAAGCCTTCACTACAAAAATGTATAAGCATACTTTTCATTGCTTAATTATTTGGGTATTCTAATAATTAATGCTCTATGTTTATTATGACTTGATAAAATCACCCTTTTAAAAAAGGAAATCAGAGCGATGAACAGTTAAAAGTTACTCCATAAAATACAGGAAAGGATCCACCAGTAACACAACAAATCATGCATATTTTTTTGGTATAAAATGTACTACAAATAACTTTTTTTGCTTGGGCTACCCAATTCTGATTTGAAAGGAGATGTAAAAACAAGCAAAATAAGCAGCTTTTATTCACTACTAGCAAATCAGTTACAATATTAAATTATAACTGCCACAGCTGAGAAAGTGGCTGCACACAATACTTTAAACATGAAACAAAGTCTGTGGAACTTCAAGTATACGCAAATGCAACAGGTTTATAGTATCAACTAACTAGTTACAATATATCAGATTCTAGATGGATAATAGTTCTTGAAACAGATTTCCTAAATATGAAAACCTCTCATTAAATTACATGCACTCTCCCTCTAATCCTCACCAGGAAATATCTAACATGGTATACTGCATTATAGTATTATTACTGCATAAACATAGGTAATCTGATCACAGAGGGTAAAAGAATTCAGACTTTATTATCGGAGTCTTGAACCTGACTTTTTCTTCTCTCTTCTGTGGTCTCCAGACAATCGTTTTTCATTTTCTGCCTTTTGCTTCAGTAAAGGAACCATAGGAGCACAAATGCCTACTTCACCTTTCCCTTTAAAAAAGTAGGAAGAATTAAGCAACATTTGAACATACTTTCCTTCTTCAGATTTCCGAGACTGACTGAAAATGCATTTTTCTCCGTCTCTCTCACGAACTATGGAAAGAGGCTTTCCATTTGGGAGCTGCTTTTCGGTGTAAAGTAGGGGATCCTGCATAGGTTCAGAGCTTAGATCAATGCCTTTGCTCTCTCCAGATAGCGGGCAGGACCCTTGTATAGGATATGAGCTGCGTGCTCTAATTCTAAAAGGCAAACTGAGGTCAAGTGCTTGCAAAGAACAACCTGTAAATCTCTTAGCAGGGCTAATGGAAGAGGCCAATACCGGAGAGCTAAGACAGCCATCAGTCTGCATATCAGTCTGCGTTGCTTTCTCTGCTGTAAGTATTCTTTTCTTTCTACAAGCGGATGATAACGTGGTTTCAGAAGTATGGCACCTCTCAACAAATTTTAATTTCTTGGAAGGTGCCTGAGAAAGCCACTCCATCCTATCTGCAGAAGTATGATGGTCTTCCTCTACATTCATCTCCTTGGTATCACTTTGAAATGATGAACTACAGCTATCGGTGCTTGAAACCTGGACTGGTCTAAATGACTTCTGAGTTATGAACAGATCTTGACTGAGATTGGCACTGCTGCATGCTTCCTCTGCTTTTATGGGTGAAGACGTTATATGATTCAGATCTTCCAAACAGAGTTCACCTTCCAGGTCACCAGGTTTTATTTCTGGTGTTGTCATACTAGGCAACTGAGAAGGCTCAGTGTTATATGGACAGGCTTTTAATTTGTGGTCATTGTCTCCTACTGATTCACAGGCAGGGACAGTTTTATGAAGTATATTAAGTGTTTCTAAGTTTGCAGTATCAGAGCTCTCGAAAGCAGACTCAATGACTTCAGCTGGGCAAACGACTTTGAATGTAGACATATCTTCACAGCAAACATCAATATTTTGTTCAATTTCTTCAACAAAAGCGGAATTTTGTAAAGGGTGATAACACAGATATTTATATAATCTTTGCTGTTTCATTTGAGATCTGCCCATCTGCACAGGCTTAGGGCTTGTCCAGGACTTCTCATGCTTTATCTCTCTAAACTTAGATTTACTAACACATAAGTTTATAAAACCTTGGCTCTGTTTCTCCCCCTTTGCTTTCTTGCCAGCTACAGGGGAATAAATAGATGCAAGAGAAACAGGTGGGCTTTTACATTTTTTTTTCTGTGATGAATTTTCTACATTGTGAATCCGAATTTTGTTCTTTTTAACCTTTTTATGATTCCTAAAAGAGAGGTCCTTTTCTAAACCACTCCTCGGCAAGTTTGCTTTTTCTTGACAGGGATCGTTTTCTGTATAGAGCTCTGAGAAGTCCTTCATTTCCATTGCCTTCCATTTTAATTCACGATGCTTGGATTTCTGTCTTTTTGTTTGAATTTCTTTCTTTTTTTTCTTTCTTTTTTTGTTGCTTTCATTGTGACCAAGGTATGGTCCATGGTGGCATAAAAGTAGTTCATCATGGATAATCTTAAAAATGAAACAAATACAAGAACTGGTTCAGATATCACAAAAAGATATAATAAGAACTAATATACTGAAAAGCATATCAAATGTATTTAGAAAATTATTAAGCCCCAGAAAACTTTAATTAAGGGCCTCTTTTACCAAACTGCACTAGCAATTCCCAGCGTGGCAAATGCCGACAAAGCCCCAGCCGAGCCGGTTTTAGCCAAACATATTTTTCAATGGATTTATAAACACCCCAGTCAACATTCAGCCAGCAGTGGTCAGCTTTTAAAAATGCTGACCGTCAATGGCTAAATTAGCCCTGGATATTCAATGCCAGGCCATGTGTCTAATGGCAGCCAAAACTTATGCGGGTCCTGGCTGATGTTTACCTGGGGCCAGTATAAGATACTTACACAGGTCCTGGCTGAATATTGGCTAGGACTTGCATAAGAGGAATACACATCCATCTCTCCATCTTCTCCCCTCCCTAAGGCAGCTCCAATCCTCCCTCATGCCCCATAAAGCACCACTGATCTCTCCTTCCATCCCCTGAAACAGCTCTGATCCTCTCTTCCCATCCTCTCAAAGTAGCTTTAATCTCGCCGCCTGCCCTTCCTTGAGCCCTAGAAGACCCCCTCGGGCCTACTTACTTGGCCTTGGTGGTCTAATGGTCCTTGGAGCAGGAGTGAACCCCACTCGCTCCTGCCCCTCATAGTGCCTAATGAAAAATGGCCACCATGACCTCTAGCACTAGTCTTGCAGTACTTCTGGGGCTCAGTGGGAGGGCAAGAGGGGGGGATCAGAACTGCTTTGGGAAGCAGGAGAGGAAGTGATGAGCTTCAGCCTGACTGACAGCTATGCGGGTGCCAGCACCCACATAACTAAGCAACCAAAATTAGGACTGTTATTTATGAAGTCCTATTTGGTTGCTTAGCTATGTGGACACCGGCACTGAATATTACTGGCACCCATGTAGCTGCCAGCTCCTCCAACACTCTGCCTCCAACACTCCAGCCCCCTTCAAAAATGGCTAGTCAGAGCCAATATTCAGTGGCATTGCCCAGTTACATGGTACTGAATATCGGCGACTGGCCCACTGACCATGATTTAAGCAGGCAGAAGCCTCTCCTCCCGCTTAAATCACTTTGAATATCGACTAGGCCATGCATCACATCAAGTATCAATAGCTCCACAGAAGAAACTTTTGTGTAAAACAAGGAAAAAATACTAATTCATAAAGGACAGTTGAAGCAGGCAACAATTTACGATATGTACTTATTTCACTACTCCCATGAAATCCAAGGATAAACAAAGATTTATAACAAGAAATTTTCATCTTAGTATGATTAAGAGAATTATCTGAGTTTAGTATCACACACAGGTATTTCAATGGTTTATCTGTCTACTGCACGCAGTTCAACAAATGATGAAAATGCTTGAATTGACATGGATCAAAAAAGCCTAGGATGAAGTAATGTGCTTGAAGCCATACCAATCAAATACCAGCAAATGTAAAGACGTCACCCTTGAAGTAGACGTCAATAAGAACCAACATGTACTCTCGCCCCTCAACATTTGCATCCAGTATAGATTTTCATGGTCTACATGGCTCCGATATGCAACTTAACAACCTTTTACTAAAGTGCACTAATGGGATTTAGCGCGCACAAATGATTAGCGCATGCTAAATGCTAAGAGCCATTTTATTCCTACAGACTTTTTAGTATTTAGCATGTGCTAAATCCATTAGTACATCTTAGTAAAAGGAGACCTAAATGACTGGTGCTGACTCAGTGTTAGGTTCTCAGGTTCAAAACACGCAGGCACGGACTCTGGAATAATCGTGAGCCTTTGGGCTGCTGATGAGGAGAGGCAGCAGCAGGCAAAATCCACCAACCAACACTGGGCTAAAACGCACCAAACTGGTATGCACTGAACTGGAACCCACTGGACTGTGTGAAGATGAAGCTTCTGCTCCCACTCTCCAGCAGGCCTCACTGGCCTGTGACCTCTGAATAGAACTCCAACCGGTCTCTTCCCAGCATCCTGAGCAATCCAACCTCAAGCTCCTGGGCCCCTTTTCCACTCAGGGTGAGCTGGTTCTCAGTATGCAGATTAGCATGTTACCTTTTCTCACTCAGGGTGACCTGGTTCTCCAGAGGCAAAATTAAACAGGTCTTACCAACAGCATATTCCTCAAGCAATTCTTTATTCCAGCCCCTGGGCACACTTCTTATAGCTTAAATACTTTATACATTCACATATCTTCACACTGAGCCTCCCCACACAGATTCCTGGGCTCAGCACTAACTTCAACACTTTGGGGACTTCTAACCCCAGGCTTTGCAGCCTGCTTCTCAGTACTGGGGACACACAGCCCCCCCTCCTTTGAACACACAATCCTTCCTTCTTTGGACCCACAGTCCTGGACACCCAGTCATTCCTGCTTTGGACACACAGTCCTTTCTTTGAACACACAGTTCCTCTAAGTACTGAGGCTACACAGTCCAACACTAATGCTTTAGGGACTTCTTACCCCAACCTGTTTTTCTTCCTTGAGCATACAGTCCACCACAAGTCCATAGGGTTTAGCCAATTCTTTCCAGGGGGATCCTCTTTCTTCTGCTGCCAGCTCTCCTCTCTTCCTTTCACAACTCAGGTGGGGTATAAAGTGGTTAATAGCTAAACAGGACCCAGCCCATTACCGCCTGCACCTGTAGCCATCCCAGGACTCTCCCCGGTCCTAGCAACCTCTACCTATCCTGGCCCCTACTGGCTCCCTCTAGTGGCTCACCCGGACATACTGGACATTTTTAGGGGAACAGCGCCATCTAGGGGCCTGCCCAGGATAGGCTAGCCTCTTACTTATCACAACTGGTACACACTGGACCGGAACACACTGGACAGGAACACATGGGACTGGACCTAGGCTTCACCTACACTTAGCCGCTGTTCCCCGGGGGTTGAGCCCCCGGGTGCAGGCAGCCAGCAGGGCTTGGAGGAAAACTGGTACTGGAACTAGCAGACTGGAACACCATGAATCAGGATTCAGAAGTGCCCACAGGCACCTAGACAAAAGCAAGGCAGACAGGGGTTCAGGGTATTCAGACAGGAGGGAAAGGAAGCCAAAAGCAGACAGGATTCAGAAGTGCCACCAGGCACCCAGACAAGAGCAAGGCAGGAGTGCTAACTGAACCATGAATACAGGGTTCTCAGACAGGAGGGAAAGGGAGTCAAAAGCAGTCAGGTTTCAGAAGTGCCACCAGGCACCCAGACAACAGCAAGGCAGAAGTGCAACTGCACCAGGAATACAGGGTTCTCAGACAGGAGGGAAAGGGAGCCAAAAGCAGACAGGATTCAGAAGTGCCACCAGGCACCCAGACAAGAGCAAGGCAGAAGTGCTAACTGCACCAGGAATATAGGGTTCTCAGACAGGAGGGAAAGGGAGCCAACAGGACTGGAATCAGGATAGGATTCAAGGCAAGCAAGACAAGGCAGACGTGCTAACTGCACCAACACTAACCTGGACCTTTGGCGTACTTGCAAAGGCCCTGAATGGAAGAACACTACTTCCTTATCAAGGGCCTGACTGATGATGTCACAGATACAGGACTCAGGCAGAAAGCATACTGAAGCACAGAGAAGCTCAACACACAGAGGTGCAGTATAGTGAAGCAATTAGAACCATGCTGGGATCAGTCAGCATACAGAGACAGAGCTAACTCAGGAAGGACACACAGAAGCCAGCTCAGAAGCTGACCACCAGAAATAAGGTAAGTTTGAGAGGGGTCACGACCACAATCATAACACTCAGTTCAAAACAAACTATGGTGGATTTATTCAGTCAGTTCTAATCAAGTGTCTTACAAAGTCAGAGATGTCATTCTTGTAAAGAAAGCCAATAGAAGCAAAAGCTCAGAATATGCTTGATATATTATATTGTGAAAAGGGCTAGAGAAGTCATAATGAGAGTAATTTTTTAAGAAGCTGCCTAGTTTTTGGCAACAAGATGATATGTAAATGGTAGTATTTTAGTCATTTACATAAGTAGCCTTTTATGCATATAAATGACCTCTTATAAAATATTAACTAGTGTAAAATACACATTACACTTTGGAAGTGCATTACTTTGTCAGTGGGCATGCGCATGGGTGGAATTTAGGCACAGCGTGGGTGGAGTGCGTATGTATGTAAATTATACTTTAATTTTTGACGTTCATGCATACATCTAGGCATGGGAAAGGGCAGCTGTACGGCTGATGTAAGTGGCTGCACCTAGATGTTCCTGGCATGGTAAAATAACAATGAGCTGCATTACATGAGATATTTTGCAACTCATTAATATGTAACCCATGGTGACTTAAATATCATCACAGCAGGGAAAAACAAGCTGCATTTGAGCTCTTCGTATTACGCAATTTAAGGCCCTTACACAGCTTGATAACTATTCCTCAAAACCACTTGTTGTTTTGCTTCTAAGTGTGTGGTTCCTTTGTTTCTCTGTAATCTACTTAAACTTATACAGCATTAAATATATAGACACAGCCATTTCATACAGTAGTATAATATGAAAACCAATAATTCTTAATAGGAAGAGTGATACAGTACACATCATCATAGATTAATGACTCATTTTGTTCAGCAATGTCCAAAAGTAATTTTGGAACATAAAGGAATAAACAAATAGATAAGGTCAATCTTCTAAGACTGAAAAGTGACTCATCTTTTCATTTAAAGAAGAAAGCAGCTGGCTTGCATTAGGAAACTAACATGGGACATGGCCTAAAAATATCCAAGCACTTGTTCCCAACAAAACTTTTCAGAACACACCCTGCAAGAAATGTAAAAAAGAAAACAAGCTGCCTTCCTTAATAAGAGGCTCTTTTACTAAGCTGCGTAAGCATCTACGTGCGTCCAACGCGTGCCAAAATGGAGTTACCGCCCAGCTTTTGCAGTAATTTCATTTTTGGTGTGCATCCAATATGCGCGTCTGAAAAATATATATATTTTTTTGGGTGTGCGTAACAGATGCACGCCAAGTGGCATTTGGAGTACGTGGGTCATTATGGCCTGGTTACTGCGTGAGTCTTTACTGCTATGTCAATGGCTGGCAGTAAGGTCTCAGACCCAAAATGGTCGCACGGCAATTTTGATTTTGCCGCATGTCCATTTTCGGAACATTTTTAAAAAGGCTTTTACAGGTGCACTAAAAAATGGATCAGCGCATGCCCAAAACCCGCGCCTACACTACTGCAAGCCGTTTTCAGTGCGCCTTTGTAAAAGGACCCCTAAGTTTTAAAATGTCTACACTCCAGCGGGCTGATTAGCGCATGGTTAACACATGAGCCCTTACCATCTAGAAAATAGGTGTCAGTAAGTACTCACGCGCTAATGGCCAGGTGCTAATGGGAAAGTTACTGTGTGGCCATTATTCGCAAAACAGAAAAATTGTCCATTTCCCTGCAGCTCTAAAAGTGGCCATAGTACACAATAAAGACCTGTGCTGGGAAAAGTGCAGACCACTTTTTAGTGCCACTTAGTAAAAAGGCCCCAAAGTTATTTATTAGTTGGGCATATGAAATTAATTAATTCTGTAAGACAGTCTTCAGTGTCGGGACAATATCTTAAAAGCAATGGGTAGAATTGTACTTTTACGTCCTATTTTGGCATCCAGTAAGGGAAGTGAACAGAACAAAAATTTGTGGTTCACTTTGAATCCCAGCACCAGTGAAGAAAGGAGCGAGTGGACATTGCTCCTGTCAAGGCCCCACTAGACCCAGGGGGCCTGTCTGAAAGGGGGGCACTCTGGCTGGGTAAAGTAGTCTGGGGGGGGGGGGGGGGGAGACTCTGACAGGAGGGGCTGATTGGGGTAACTTGACAGGGGCCTCGACTGGGGTGGGGAAACTTGGGACTGGGAGGGGAGTTGTGATGGGGAGTGCTCTGTCCACTCGCATGCAATCCAGGTGCTGGTCCCTTTTAGGGGCCTCAACTGGGGTGGAGAAATTGGGACTCGGAGGGCCCATCATGGGAGGAGAAATGTGATGGAGGGGGTGCTCTGCCCACTTACATGTAATCCAGGTACTGGCCCTTTTAAGATGCAGCCCAGCAGCACTGGACTGTGGCTTGGTGGCCTGGTGTTGCTGGAACAGTAAAATAACCCCAGTTTTTTGCTGGGGTTATTCTACTACCTATACTGCAGTTTGTGGTGTGCACCTAGTAATAAGCTGCTTTACCTATTACATGTTTTGCATATCATTACCACGTATCTTGAGGTAACTTAGTTCTGCGTTAGGGCACTGCAGCCAGCATTGGAGCCCTAAAACAGCTTGAGAACTTCCCTCCTAAGTATTTTAAGGCAAACTAATGGATTGAATGCACATCTCTAGCTTCCAGCTGAACACTGGGGATTCAGCACCATAAGCTTTCATGTGCATCTACCTGGGCTTTTCCCACATTTTTAGCTCTGTCCCCACTCCCATATAGCCCAGCCCAGTGGTTCCCAAACCTAGTCCTGGAGGCACCCCAGCCAGTTAGGTTTTCAAGATATCCACAATGAATAATCAGAGATATTTGCATGCACTGCATCCACTACATGAAAATCTCTCTCGTGAATGTTCATTGTGGATATCCTGGAAACCTTACTGGCTGGGGTGCCTCCAGGACTAGGTTTGGGAACCACTGGGCCAGTCAATCCAGTAAAAATAACTAGCCAGGCGTCACACGGCAAAGCTCCTTCCAAATGGGTATGCCACACCTTTGAGGATAGCAACTACGTTTTACAAATGGTTGGGACTCCTTTTACTCTGGATTTGTGAATTCTGCTTCTACAACATCCCTATGCCCCTCATGCAAAAAAAAACCAAAAAAACCAAAGAGTTGGGCTTAGGAATGTAGTGGACCACTTCAAACATAAAAGTGTGAAGAGAAGTAAGAGCACATAATTAAGGATCCTGTTTACAAAGGCGCACGTTTTTAGCGCAGGCTAAAAATTAGCATGCGCTAACCATGTAGATGCCCATAGGAATATTATGGGCATCTACACGGTTAGCGCGTTAAAAACGCTAGCGCACCTTTGTAAACAGGGTCCTTAATTATGTATGTTACTTTCCTTAAAAAATAGTTTTGAATTATAAATATACTATAAGAAAGCCTGTTTCCAACATATGAAGAACCAATTTATCTGGTCAAATAGAAAGAGAGAGCTCTGAAAAACAGCATATTAAATATGAAAATTCACCTGTAACGAATTATCCACGGGGGTGGGGGGGGGGGTGAGGGGGGTGGAGGAATAAAAACAAAAACCTACTGGTTCTGTACAACAGGCTCCTGCTACAGGTAAAGATTTTGAAAGATAACGTGGACACTTGCATTTTTTCTTCTTCTTGGGGTGTTTTGAAGCCATTTAATTCACTAGAAAAAAATACAAAAGATGCTTTTGTGGTCACTCTGAAAGTTTACTGATAAACGTTGTAGTTAAGACTAAGATATGTGTCATCCATTTTGCCCTAGGCTTCAAACTGTATTCACTTACTGGCTTACAAATTAGAGAAAGCATACTAATCCATATTTCTAAATGTTCCATATTGTTATGACTGTTATTATTATTTTACCATAAATCTCAAATCCTAGCTATAATGGCATCAGCGTCCTTTCGATCTGGCCACAGATCCCAAATCATAAAATCTAGTCAAAGTACAAAAGTATAGGAATTAGGAAACCAAGGGTAATTAACTCTTCTCCCAGGACTTTAATACATAAGGTGACTGATTGTACACGACTCTGCACCTGGACTAGCTTGCTACACATAGGGGGTCTTTTACTAAGCTGCAGTAGCATTTTTGGTTCATGGTAGAAAACAGCTGGTGGTTACCATTGGGTTAGTGTCTGGGGGCTTTTTATCTACTGCAGTAAAACGAGCCCTGGCGTGCGGGAAAAACAGCCCCCGCCGCAAGAGCAGGGCCCTTTTTCCCCGCAGCTTGGTAAAAGGACCCCATAGTAAATTAGTCAGATAAGCAGGACACAGCCCATTTAAAATCTTAAAAACAACGCTTTGATCTCAATATGAGCCCTAATGGGCAGCCAATGCAATGATATCAGCAGAGGAGTAATCCTATCATACTGTGATCTACTCAAGTCTGACTGCCATATTTTGGATCAAATGTAGCCACGCCAATGAGTTCTTGTAATTCCTAAGTACAAGACATTGCAGTAGTCTAAAAAAAGAAAAAAAACACTCCATGAACCAATTTCTAAAAGTCATCAACAGAAAAATAAGAACAAACTAATGAATAAGGTGTAACAGCAAAAGACAAAGAAGTCACATAGTGAATCTGTGTATCGCCATTCAATGTGGAATCCTACCTTACCCCTAAACTCTGAACAGTTGTAAGTGTATTAGATTACCATCTAACGCTAATCTCAAACATGGGATAGGATGGTTTCTCCTACCAACTCATAATACAGATGTCTTTACCACATTTATTATGGGTCCCTTTTATTACCGTGTGGGTTGCATGTGGGAAAACAGCACTACCGCAGGGCACACCCAGTGGTAGTACTGTGTTCAGCACGTGCTGTTTCTTGTGCCCAGAAAATAAATTTTATTTTCTAGCGCATAGGGGCATGCCCAGCGATAAAGGGCAGTGCACAGCCACCACTGCACACTGCTCGATTACCACATGAGCAGCGCTCTTATTGTCTACTAAATAGAAGGCGGTAAGGGCTCAGGCAGTAAATGGCCACATGCCAATGCTTTTATTAGCGCATGGCCGTTTACTACCTCCATTGAAAACAAGGGTTTTTATTAGGGCTATATTTTGATGAAAATTTCTAATCACGATTAATCGCACGTCTAAAACATTTTTGTGCAACTATTTGCACGATTAAAGTTTGTTTATCTATTTATTTCCCGCTGCAGCTCCTTGTGACTTTGGGCAAATCACTTAAATCTCCATTCCCCTAGGTACAAAATAAGTACCTCTACATAATATGTAAACCACTTTGATTGTAACCTCAGAAAAGCAGTATATCAAATCCCATCCCCTTCCCTTCCCTAAAGGACTGATAATCTCCTTCCCTCCCCCCCCCCCCCCCGATCCAACGTATCTTCCTTTCTCTTCCTTCTCTCCCTTTCCTCTTCCCACAGATCCACTATTTCTCTCTCCCTCCCTCCTTCCTAATGTTCAGCACCTCACCCTCACGAGTAGCAACATAACATAGTAACACAGCAATGTGGAGGGGCATTTTCGAAAGAAATGTCCAAATCCAGGGGTGGGGAAAACCATATTTTTGAAAAAAGATGGATGTCCATCTTTTGTTTCAAAAATACCGTCAGAGACTTCCAGTCCCTAGACATGGACACTTATGACTTTTGGCGATTTTCGAAATCAAAGACATCCATGTCAAAAAGGGAAAATTAGGTTCTTACCTTGGTAATTTTCTTTCCTTAAGTCACAGCAGATGAATCCATTAACTGATGGGTTGTATCTGCCTACCAGCAGGTGGAGATAGAGAACACTGAAAAACCATAGTGCCTCTTCGACGACTAGCCCCCAACTGCCTTCAGTATTTGAGATTTCCAAAGCAGAGTGAACCATAAAGGTATAGTAACACAAACTTTCCTCACAGCGAACAAACGCCCCAGAACAGGAGCAACAAAGGAGGGACGATCTCAACCTCCTGTAGTAGAACATCATGCAGAAATTCTGATAACTGTTTTCCAACTTCTCCCAATGAGATTTATATCTGCATGAAAGATCTGAACAAAAAACAAGTCAGACAGGGAGGGATCATGGATTCATCTGCTGTGACTAAAGGAAAGAAAAATACCATGGTAAGAACCTAATTTTCCCTTCCTTGTCATCAGCAGCAGATGAATCCATGAACTGATGGGATGTACAAAATCAATCCCTACTTAGGGTGGGAACAGGCCACACCATGAGCCAATATTTGAGCTCCAAAAACAGTGTCCTGCTTCGCTGCAACATCCAGCCTGTAATGCCGGGCAAAAGAGAGTTGAGAAGCCCAAGTAGCCGCACTACAGATCTCTTGAAGAGAGAGTGCACCCGTTTCAGCCCACGAGGAAGAGATGGCTCTCATGGAATGCGCCTTAAACGCTTCAGGCGGAGACCGAACTGAAAGCAGATACGCAGCAAAAATGACTTCCTTGAGCCAACGGGCTATAGTGGCCTTAGATGCTGGACCTCTACGCCGAGGACCTGACAACAAGACAAAAAGGTGATCAGAAGTCCTGAAGTCATTAGACATCTGTAGATACTGCAACAGCGCCCTGCGGACATCCAAAAGGAATACGGGAACTCTTCCTTAGAAAAGGAAGGAAGAAAAATGGGCTGGTTCAGGTGAAACGCTGAAACCACCTTAGGCAGGAAGGAAGGCACTGTACATACCGTTACTCCGGACTCTAAGAACTGCAGAAAAGGGTCCCGACAGGACAGCGCCTGCAGCTCAGACACGCGTCTAGCCAATGTGATGGCCACCAAAAAGACTGTCTTAAGAGTCACATCCTTCTCTGAAGCTCGCCGAGGTGGCTCGAAGGGCGAACACTGAAGAGCCTTCAACACTAGCTCCAGGTTCCAGGCCGGACAGGGCAACCGGACAGGAGGACGGAGCCTAAGCATCCCTCTGAAAAATCTGGCAATATCCGGATGAGCAGCAAGGGACCAGCCGGTGACCTTCCCTCGATAGCATGATAATGCTGCCACTTGCACCCGCAAGGAATTGTAAACCAGGCCTTTTTGTAAGCCCTCCTGCAAAAAGTCCAGCACAGTTGAGACAGTAGCTCGCATGGGTGTGATCGCATTTGAAACACCCCACGCCTCAAATTTGCGCCAGATCCGAGCATAAGCTGCAGAGGTGGACCGCTTGCAGGCCTGCAAGAGAGTGGAGATGACCTTATTAGAGTAGCCCGTGTCTCTCAATTGCGCCCTCTCAATAGCCAGGCTGTAAGACCAAATCGGCAGAGATCCTCCATAGCCACCAGACCCTGAACCAACAGGTTCGGCACCAGGGGCAAATGCACCGGTGTGTCCACCAACATCCGGCGGAGATCCACACACCACGGACGCCTTGGCCAATCTGGAGCGATGAGAATCACCAGACCTCGGTGCTGTCGAATCCGCAGTAGGACTCGTCCTATCATGGGCCAAGGAGGGAACACATACAGGAGGCCCGAGGGCCAGGGTTGAGCCAGAGCATCCAACCCCGCTGAGTGAGGATCTCTCCTTCTGCTGAAAAAGCGAGGTACTTTGGCGTTTGCACTTGATGCCATTAGATCCATTCCGGGTGTCCCCCATTTGGCACAAATCTGAAGAAAGACTTCTTCTGCCAGTTCCCATTCCGCAGGGTCGATTTGATGCCTGCTGAGAAAATCGACTTGCATGTTGCTCTGACCTGCAATGTGAGCTGCTGACAGAAGCTGCAGGTGTAGCTCAGCCCAGTGGCAAATCTGAGCGGCCTCTGCGGCAGGGCCCTGCACTGAGTGCCGCCCTGACGATTTATGTATGCCACCGCTGTCGTGTTGTCTGATAGAACCCGGACAGCAAGCCCCTTCAGAGTCTTTTGAAAGGCCATAAGAGCATGGAATATCACTCTCAGTTCCAAGCGATTGATGGACCACCCCGCTTCCAGGGATGTCCACACACCCTGAGCACAGCTTCCTTGGCAATGCGCTCCCCAGCCTAGGAGGCTGTCATCTGTTATCACCAGGCACCAGGAAGGAAGCGCCAGGGGCATTCCTTGGCGCAGCATCCTGTCGGAGAGCCACCACTTCAAACTGAGCCGGGCCGCAGGGAGCAACGTTAGTCTGCGTTGATATTCCTGGGACATCGGAGACCATTGTTGAAGCAGGGCAATCTGCAGAGGCCTCATAAGCGCTCTCGCTCAAGGCACCACCTCCAAGGTGGCCGTCATTGACCCCAATAGCTGGACAAAGTCCCAAGGTAGCGGGCGAGGCATCCGCAGGAGCAGACGGACCTGATTCTGAAGCTTGCACCGCCTTTGGTCGGGGAGGAAGACCAACCCTGAAGCCGTGTCGAACCGGACCACCAAATACTCGCGAGACTGAGAGGGGGGTCAGGTGATTTTTGGGTATACTGACCACCCAGCCTAGCGCCTGCAGGACCGCCACCACTCTGGCTGTGGCAAGACAACTCTCAGTTGCCGAGTCTGCTCTGATGAGCCAATTGTCGAGATAAGGGTGAACTCTGATACCCTCTTGCCTGAGACAGGCAGCTACTACCACCATTACCTTGGAAAAGGTACGGGGAGCTGTGGCTTGCCAAAAGGCAAGGCCTGAAACTGGAAATGCTTTCCCAACACTGCAAAGTGGAGGAACCGTTGGTGTGGAAGCCAGATAGGAATGTGCAAATAAGCTTCTTTTAGGTCCAGAGACGTGAGAAACTCTCCTGGCTGTATCGCCGCAATGACAGAGTGCAGGGTTTCCATGCGGAAATGTCATACTCTGAGAGCCTCGTTTACTCTTCGTAAGTCGAGGATCGGCCTAAAAGACCCGCCTTTTCGAGGCATGACAAAATAAATGGAATAGCGGCGGGAGGCACCGGGATCACCGCTTCGAGGTGCAGCAAGACTTGCAAGACCTCCTCTACCGCCGCCCGTTTTATGGCAGTGCCGCATCAGGACTCCACAAACATGTCTCTCACAGGGGCACCGAATTCCAGTCGGTAACCTTCTCTGATCAGGTCCAGGACCCACTGATCTGAGGTAATCTTGGTCCACTCCTCTAGAAAGAGGGAAAGACATCCTCCTATTGCAAGCAAGGAGGAGTGGACCGGCATCCCATCATTGTGGAGGACACCCCTGAACTCCTGGCCTTGAACCGGCCCCTGCGGAACTTTTGTCCAAGCGAAAGGAGTTCCTGTGCTGAAAACGGGCACGCTGAGAAAACCCAGCAGAGCGCCCCAGGCGATACCTTCGAGCTTCATGGAAGCGAGATCTGGAAGAGGAGGGACACACAGAACCCTTGGAAGAAGGCCTCGGCCTATCTTCAGGTATCCTCTGGGGTTTAGATTCCCCCAGGTCTTTCACAATGTTCTCCAATTCCTCTCCAAATAACAGGAGGCCCCGAAAGGGTAGCCTCACCAGTTTTTGCTTAGAAGCCATGTCAGCCACCCAATGCCGCAGCCAAAGAAGGCGGCAGACGGACACAGCCACAGACATCTGTTTAGCCGAAGCTCTGACCAGATCATACAGGGCGTTAGCCAAAAATGACAGGGCCGACTCCATCCGCGGGGCAACCTCAGAAAGGGGGCCCGCACCATCAGCGGGCTGTTCCACCACCTGCTGAAGCCAGGAAAGACATGCCCGGGCTGCATAGGAACTGCAAATAGACACCCTCAAGGCAAGGCCCGCAATTTCAAAGCACCGCTTCGGTGCAGACTCCAGCCGCCGGTCCTGCATGTCTTTCAAAGCGACTCCTCCCTCTACTGGGAGAGTGGTCTTTTTTTGTCACTGCCATGAACAATGCATCCACTTTAGGCATCCCCAAAGGGGCCAAATGCTCCTCACGCAGAGGGTAAAGCTGACCCATAGCCCTGGCCACTTTCAAAGGCCCATTGGGGTCAGACCATTGAGCAGAAATAAGCTCTTGGATGGAGTCATGCACAGGAAAGGCCCAAGTAGGCTTCTTAGTACTCGCCATCCTAAGATTAACAGAGGAGGCGTCACCTTCAGCAGAATCATCAATCGAGAGGGCCTGCAAGGCGTCAGTAATGAGAGCTGGCAGCTCGTCGCGGTGGAAAATCCGGACCGTATTGGGATCATCCAAATCCAGTGGCAAACAGGCACCCTCCTCTGGATCCTCCAACCCTGAGGGTCTGCCAGATCCCTCAGACTCTCCACAGCCCGACCACGGGGGGGGGGGGGGGGGGGGGGGGGGGGGGATGCGCCATTTTCAGATGGGGAATTTACCCGTCTATGCTTAGCGTGTTTCCAACGCTCGGGGAAGGAAATAACCTCTGAAGTCATCCCGGGGCATCAACACCCGGAGGGAAGCCAGGAGGCAACGCAGTGTCAGACACCTGCGGCGGAGCTCTTTTCAGCATGAACGCCTTATGCATTAAAAGCACAAACTCAGGGGAGAAAAACTCTCCCTGACCCTCCGCCTCCGAATTAGGAGAAACGGATGTAGGAGCTCCTCTGGCAGCCTCTAAACGAGGCGTCCCCCTGCACTCAGACTCCTCCGCAACCACGTGAGTCGAGGCATGCGGCGCTTCCAAAATGGCGCCCGCTGCCAGCTCCATCGAGCGGGAAGAAACATCGCTCGGCATGCTCAAACCAGCGGAGCATCTAAGGAGCACGTTTTACACAGCCCCGCTGCTGATCTGCGTTTACCACAACGGGAGCAGCGCTTAACTCCTTCAGCAGCCATCGTCCGTTTTTTTCACAGGACGGGAATATAGCAATAAAATAGCGGCTTCGCGCCAAAACTTACCCCGATTGGAATGGCGTCCGCAGGACCTCCCTGGAGGAGGTGGGCACCACTCTCACCTCAGAAGACCGAATCAACGAGCTCCGGTCAAGCTGCACAGAACCAGGATCACTGGAAAAGGCCTCAGAACAGCCATGCAGTAAAAGCGTGCTCGTTTTTTTTTTTTTTAACGCTGTGAGGAAAGTTGGAGGCAGGCAGCAACAGAGGGACTCCGGGAGGCGGGGGGAATGGGTAAGGCAGGGAAAGGGCAAACCTATATGCCTTTAAAGTGGGCACCACCAGCCACAACACCCCTGCTCAACTTGCAAAGCACAGAAGCCACCCCAGGTAGTCTGAAATCCAGGAGCTGATCAAGCTACGTGCACACCTGCTGGGAGATAGAGAAATAATGAAGGCAGTTGGGGGCTAGCCATCCAAGAGGCACTATGGTTTTTCAGTGTTCTCTATCTCCACCTGCTGGTAGGCGGATACAACCCATCAGTTAATGGATTCATCTGCTGCTGATGACAAGGAATGTCCTAATACAAGCCATTTGGACATGGGAGGAGCCAGCATTTGTAGTGCACTGGTCCCCCTGACATGCCAGGACACCAACCCTAGGGGACACTGTAGTGGACTTCATAAATTGCTCCCAGGTACATAGCTCCCTTACCTTGTGTGCTGAGCCCCCCAACCCCACCAAAATCCATTACCCACAACTGTACACCACTACCATAGCCCTTACGGGGATCTGTCCATGGGCCCCTTCTTTTTTCAATCTACACCTCTTCCTTAGGCTCCCTGATCTCTTCTCATGGTTTCCACTATCATCTTTATGCCGACGACACCCAGCTTTATCTCTCCACACCAGAAATCACTGCGGATACCCAGGCCAAAGTCTCGGCCTGCTTATCCGACATTGCTGCCTGGATGTCCAACCGCCACTTAAAACTGAATATGTCTAAGACTGAACTTATTGTTTTCCCACCCAAACCCACTTCCCCTCTCCCTTCACTCTCTATCTCAGTTGATAACACCCTCATCGTCCCCGTCTCATCTGCCCGCAACCTCGGTGTCATCTTCGACTCCTCCCTCTCCTTTTCTACGCACATCCAGCAGATAGCCAACACCTGTCGCTTCTTCCTCTATAACATTAGCAAAATTCGCCCCTTCCTCTCCGAGCACACCACCCGAACTCTCATCCACTCTCTCATTACCTCTCGCCTTGACTACTGCAACCTACTCCTGACCGGCCTCCCACGTAGCCATCTTTCCCCCCTTCAGTCAATCCAGAACTGTGCCGCACGTCTTATCTTCCGCCTTAACCGATATACTCATATCACCCCTCTCCTCAAGTCACTTCACTGGCTCCCAATCAGATACCGCATACAGTTCAAGCTTCTCTTACTCACCTACAAATGCACTCGATCTGCGGCCCCTCCGTACCTCTCTATCCTCATCTCCCCTTACGTCCCTACCCGTAACCTCCGCTCTCAAGACAAATCCCTCCTTTCAGTACCCTTCTCCACCACCTCCAACTCCAGGCTCCGCCCCTTCTGTCTCGCCTCACCCCATGCCTGGAACAAACTCCCTGAGCCCATACGCCGTGCCCCCTCCCTACCCATCTTCAAATCAATGCTCAAAGCCCACCTCTTCAATGTCGCCTTCAGCACCTAATCACTACACCTCTTCTCAGGAAAACTTATCTACCCCAACTTGACATTTCGTCCTTTAGATTGTAAGCTCTTCCGAGCAGGGACCGTCCTTAATTGTTAATTTGTACAGCGCTGCGTAACCCTAGTAGCGCTCTAGAAATGTTAAGTAGTAGTAGTAGTAGTAGTTGTGTGCTGAGCCCCCCAACCCCACCAAAATCCACTACCCACAACTGTACACCACTACCATAGCCCTTACGGGTGAAGGGGGGCACCTATATATGGGTACAGTGGGTTTGTGGTGGGTTTTGGAGAAATCGCTGTTTCCTCGACAAACGTAACAGGTAGGGGGGTATGGGCCTGGGTCCGCCTGTCTGAAGTGCATTGCAGTACCCACTAAAACTGCTCCAGGGACATCATGTGCTGTCATGGACCTGAGTATGACATCTGAGGCTGGCACAAAATATTTTTAAAGATGTTTTTTGAGGGCGGGAGGGGGTTAGTGGCCACTGGGTGAGCAACGGGAGGTCATCTGGTCATTTCGGGCAGCTTTTTGTGCCTTATTCGTAATAAAAACACGTCTGGGTGAAAACGTTCAAATGTTCGTCAGAGACGTCCTTGCTTTTTTCGATTATGGGTCAAAGACGTCCAAGTGTTAGGCATACCCAAGTCCCACCTTCGCTATGCCTCCGACACGCCCCCTTGAAATTTGGACGTCCTTGCGACGGACTGCAGTTGGAGACATCCAAAATCGGGTTTCCATTAAACCGATTTGGTTGTCAGTGGGAGAAGGATGTCCATCTTCCAATTTATGTCGAAAGATGGATGTCCTTCTCTTTCGAAAATGAGCCCAATAGTAACATAGTAAGTGATGGCAGAAAATGACCTGTACGGTCCATCCAGTCTGCCCAACAAGATAAACTCATATGTGCTACTTTATATGTATTCCTGACCTTGATTTGTATCTGCCATTTTCAGGGCACAGAACGTAGAAGTCTGCCCATCACTAGCCCCGCCTCCCAACCACTAGCCCCGCCTCCTAACCACAGGTGCTGCCACCCAATGTCTGCTAAGTTTCTGAGGATCCATTTCTTCTGAACAGGACTCCTTTATGTTTATCCCACACTTTTTTGAATTCCGTTACCGTTTTCATCTCCACCACCTCCCTCAGGAGGGCATTCTAAGTATCCAACACTCTCTCCGTGAAAAAATACTTCCTGACATTTTTCTTGAGTCTGCCCCCCTTCAATCTCATTTCATGTCCTCTAGTTCTACTGCCTTCCCGTCTCCGGAAAAGGTTCGTTTGCAGATTAATACCTTTCAAATATTTGAACATCTGTATCCTATCACCCCTGTTTCTCCTTTTCTCCAGGGTATACATGTTCAGGTCAGCAAGTCTCTCCTCATACGTTTTGTAACACAAATCCCATACCATTTTGTGTAGCTTTTCTTTGCACCGCTTCAATTCTTTTTACATCCTTAGCAAGATACGGCCTCCAAAACTGAACACAATACTCTAGGTGGACCCTCACCAACGACTTGTACAGGGGCATCAACACCTCCTTTCTTCTGCTGGTCACACCTCTCTCTATATAGCCTAGCGATCTTCTAGCTACAGCCAACACCCTGTCACACTGTTTTGCCGCCTTCAGATCCTCAGATACTATCACCCCAAGATCCCTCTCCCTGCCTATACATATCAGACTCTCACCGTCTAACACATATGTCTCCCGTGGATTTCTACTCCCTAAGTGCATCACTTTGCATTTCTTTGTATTAAATTTTAATTGCCAAACACTAGACCATTCTTCTAGCTTCTGAAGATCCTTTTTCATGTTTTCCACTCCCTCTGGGGTGTCCGCTCTGTTACAAATCTTGGTAACATCCGCAAAAAGGCAAACTTTACCTTCTAACCATTCGGCAATATCACTCACAAATATATTTAACAGAATCGGCCCCAGCACCGATCCCTGAGGCACTCCACTACTCACCTTTCCCTCATTCGAGTGAATTCCATTAACCACCACCCTCTGGCGTATGTCCGTCAACCAGTTCCTAATCCAGTTCACCACGTTGGGTCCTATCTTCAGCCTGTCAAGTTTATTCAAGAGCCTCCTGTGGGGAACCGTGTCGAAAGCTTTGCTGAAGTCTAAGTAGATTACATCTATAGCACGTCCTTGATTCAGTTCTCCGGTCACCCATTCAAAGAAGTCAATGAAATTCGTTTGGCATGATTTACCTTTGGTAAAACCATGTTGTCTCGGATCTTGCAAGTTATTGGCTTCCATGAAATTCACTATACTTTCCTTCAGTATCGCTTCCATTACTTTTCCAATGGAAGCGATGCTGAAGGAAAGGATAGTGAATTTCATGGAAGCCAATAAGTTGCAAGATCCAAGACAACATGGTTTTACCAAAGGTAAATCGTGCCAAACAAATCTCATTGAATTCTTTGACTGTGTGACTGGAGAATTGAATCAAGGACGTGCTATAGATGTAATCTTAGACTTCAGCAAAGCTTTTGACACGGTTCCCCACAGGAGGCTCCTGAATAACTTGACAGGCTGAAGATAAACTTGGTGATGAGCAATACAAAGTTCTTTTTGTGGCTGCTGGAGCTTCCTGCTTTGACAATAGCTTCCACTGGTGGCCCTTCCAGTTCTGCTTGCAGGTTTGCAGCTCACTCCAGTCCCCTACACAGGGTTTGGCATCTGTCCTCTCTCAATTCCCCTATCCCCCAGTCTTCCTTCAAGGTGGTCTTCTGTTGGTCCCTGGCGGTGGCTGCCTGTGTCTAGGTCCGAAGCTTTCCCTCTGACCAATCCCGCCCATGCAAAAACAGGAAGTGATATCAGAGGAGACAGAGCGGGCCAGAGGGAAAGCTTTGAAGCAGACCACAGGCAACATATATGCACCACTGCTGCTGCAGGGGAGCAACAGAAGACCATATTTAAAGTAGGCTGACGTGTGTGTGTGTGTGTGTGTGTGGGGGGGGGGGGGTGATGTTGAATCCTGGTTGGAGGGAAATATGCTGGATCATGCTGAGGACAGTGGTCGGGAGTGGAAAAGAACAGAAGAGAAGTCTGGAGGTGACAGGAGGTGCTGCAGTGTGATACCCAGTGTACCTGAATGTAACTCACCTTGAGCTACTACTGAAAAAGGTGTGAGCAAAATCCAAATAAATAATCACGATCAAATTTTTTTAAAATCGCAGTCGATGACTAATGCATTAATCAAATAGTTAACAGTGATAACGTGCAGTCTTAGTTTTTAAGGCTATGGTAAAAAGTGTCCGGAGCATGTGGGAAACCCATGCACTAAATTTACTGTCAGCCATGGTTTAGCATGGCATAATAAAAGGACCCCTATATGAGCAATCATCCAATGAGATATTCTAGAAAAACAATCACCAACAAAATGAAATGTTTCATTTATCAAGGAAGTGATTAGAAAAATAATTTGGACATCATCTGCATAGATATCTATCTATCTATATAAATAATTACAAAGATTGCAACAAAAATCCTTAAGAACTAAAAAAAATACATTGAAAAGAATGGGAGATAAACGATAAACTTGAGGTACCCAACACTCTGGATGCTGCAAAGGAGACACACCCCATGTCTCCTAATACTTCTCATACAAGGTAGAAAGGACGTCCTCCACAAATCACCAAGGAGAAACAAATGGAGCAAAGGGGCCAAGGAGGACAGTCAGACATAGCAGCCAACTTGGTGGCTGCTGTGGGTGCTTGAGCACCCCCAATATTGAATAAATTCCTTGTATGTGTCCAGGGAGGGGTGATCTCCACTGGGGTTAGCACCCCCAATAATTTAAAAAAGGTGGCTCCTATGCAGTCAGACCAAATAATACAATATAAAGGCCATTATTTATTTATTGCTTCAATATCACGTACACTGAAACATACAGGGGTAATATTGAGCCTGCGGTGATCAGTGTTTTTTTTTTTTTTTTTAAATACTGGCCATTGTCAGTAAAAATAAATATGGATACTCAGTGGTGGTAACCAGATAGTGGCTGCAGCTCAATATCTAGAGTTTGTAGCTAGCCAAACAGCAGTGAAATTCAGCTACTATCTCTCAGATTCTATATACATCACCCATATTTTGATGTGGAGCCCAGATTTGCGCATAAACTAATTACTTAACAAACTGCTAACAATTATTGGCATTAATTGGCACTACTTAAAACTTGCATGCAGATCTGTCTGCAAGCTATTCTGTAATGCTGTGCACCTAAATTGTCTCGTTTGCAACTCAAAAGGGGGCATGGCCATAGGCGGGGCATGGGCAGGTCAGGGCCATTCCCAAAATTTGGACCCAGTGTTATAGAATACTAGGGTTACGCAACTAACATGTGCAACAGGATATGCACCAGATTTCAGCAGGCGTTAAGTCCTCGCATCCAAAGTTGACTGTGGAAATCCACACTATGCACTATTCTACAAAGGGCGCTCAGATCAGAGCTTCCTTTATAGAATAGTGCTTTGCGCTGATTTTCCTGGCGCAATACAAAGGCTTTATAACATTCTCATTTTTGTTTTCCATTCTTTTCCTAATAATTCCTAATATTCTATTTGCTTTCATAGCTGCTGCTGCACTATGAGCAAAGGGTTTTAACGTATCATCAGCGACACCTAGATCCTTTTCCTGAGCAGTGACTCCTAATGTGGAACCTTGCATCACGAAGCTTTAGTTTGGATTCCTCTTTCCCACATGCATCACTATGCACTTCCTCATATCAAACGTCATCTGTCATTTCGATGCCCAGTCTCCCCATCATGTAAGGTCCTCTTGCGATTTAACAACTTTGTGTCATCAACAAATTCATGCTTATGTTTACTAAGGTGAGCTACAGGCGCATTAGCGTGGTTAACATGCATTAAACGCTAACGTGCCCATAGAAATGTACAGGCGCGTTAGCATTCAATGCACCTTAACTTTAAAGACGCACTAAAAACGCTAACGCACCTTAGTAAACATACTCCTTAATTACCTCACTTGTTATTCCCATCCCTAGATCATTTATACATATGTTTAAAAGCAGCGGTCCCAGCACAGACCCTTAGGGAACCCCACTATCTACCGTTCTCCATTGAGAATACTGATCATTTAACACTACTCTCTGCTTTCTATCTTTTAACCTGTTTTTAATCCACAATAGGACATTTCCTCTGTCCTACCCCATGACATTCTAATTTCCTCAGGAGTCTTTCATGAGGAACTTTGTCAAATGCCTTTTGAAAATCTAGATACACATTATTGACTGGCTCACCTTTATCCACATGTTTATTCACCCCTTCAAAGAAATGTAATAGATTAGTGAGGCAAGATTTCCCTTGACTAAATCTATTTTGGCTTTGTCTCATGCTTAAGTATATGCTTACGTATATGCTCTGTAATTTTGTTCTTCATAATAGTCTCTACCATGCTGCATGCATACCAGAGGCGTAGCCAGACCTCTATTTTTGGAGGAGGGGGGCTGAGTCCAAAGTGGGAGGGCACATTTTGCTCTGCCTCCCCGCTGCTCTCCACCCCTGCCACAACACCACATACCTGGGCTGGCAGGGGTCCCCCAGTTCCACCAGCAGAAGCCTTCCTGTAGTGATTCTCGCCTCTGCGCTGCCTGCTTTCCCACCCTGGTGCGCATGCTCAATTTCATTAAAACTGAGCATGCATACAAGGGAGGGGGAAGCAGGGCAGGTTAGCATGGCGGCGAATATTGCCGCAGGAAAGCTTTTGGTGATGGGGCTGTGATCCCTGCTAGCCAAGCCAGCAAAATTTGGGGGGCCTGAACCCAAATTGGGGAGCTAAGGCCCCCTCCTATGGCTACACCGTGGTTCTATAAGGATGCGCATCAAGGACAGAGTTACCAAGTTACCCAGTTCAAGGAAGGAGGCTTTCTGGCTGGTCCACAGCACTATGGTAGTTGCAGTCCTTAGTTCTAACCATTGAAATCAGTGCTGTATGTCCCATAATGCACTAAGATAAGGGGGGGGGGAAGGGAAATGGGATTTGATATACCGCCTTTCTGAGGTTTTTGCAACTACATTCAAAGCGGTTTACATAGTAACATAGTAGATGATGGCAGAAAAAGACCTGCACGGTCCATCCAGTCTGCCCAAGAAGATAAATTCATATGTGCTACTTTTTTTATTTGTACTGTCCTCTTCAGTGCACAGACCGTATAAGTCTGGCCAGCCCTATCCCTGCCTCCCAACCACCAACCCCGCCTCCCAACCACCAGCTCTGGCACAGACCGTATAAGTCTGCCCAGCACTATCCCTGCCACCCACCACCGGCTCTGGCACAGACCGTATAAGTCTGCCCAGCACAGACCGTATAAGTCTGCCCAGGCATAATATTGTTTACATATATTCAGGTACTTATTTTTGTACCAGGGGCAATGGAGGGTTAAGTGACCTGCCCAGAGTCACAAGGAGCTGCAGGGGGGGGGGGGGGGGGGGTTAGAAATCCTGAATTGGCCCAAATTTTTCCTTTTGGATCTGGGTAACTTGGCAAGGGTCAAAGGTACTAAAAGACTAATATGCCTGTGGCAATCAGTGTTTAAAACAGCAGCTACTGCAGGTCAAATACCAGCTAGTGCTAAATATTCAGGAATCAGAGCTGAATGGAAGTGCCATCCAGTTAGTAGCGATAGCCAAACCACTAAGAAAATAAAGGGGCAATTTTATCTAAGGGCGTTAAGCCATTAACACACGGTTAATGTGCAACAGCAAGCTACTGCATAAACGTATTAAAGCATTTTACAATATTTTCCCTGTTTGGCACACTAAACTGACCGTTATATATTTAAAAAAAAATGTTCTTCTGAGGATCACATGGCATGGGCAGAGAATGGGAGTGGAAACATTAACCAGTTAGTATGTTATGGATAACACAGAGTTAATGCAGGAGCACTTAGGGGGGCACTAAGTGCTCCAGTGTTAACTTTTTGCAGGTACCATAGGAGCCAACTTTTCAAAATTATCGGGGGGGGGGGGGGGGGGGGGGGGGGGTAAACCCAATGGAAATTATCTCTACCTGGCCACAGTCAAAGAATTTGTTCAATACTGGAGGTGCTCAAATACCAATAGAGCTGGCTCCTATGGACAAAGCCTTAAAACAGTGCCATGAAAATTCTGGGCTTAGCATGTGGGAAAGTCTTACAACGTGTTAAACACAGATTCTAGAATACTTTGGTAAAAGGGCTCCAAAGTTAGGCCACTCTTTTTGTTATCCCAACTTTTTCTGGTTACCTAACCGGAGAAAGTGCCTTTGAATATCGTCTGATACGAATCTATGGAAAAATTATATATATGCACCAACTCCATGACTAAGGGTTCTTTAGTTATTACCAGAAAACAATCACTTAACTGACTTTTCTTCTGCTATGGAGGAGATACACTCACCTAGCAGCTCTGCAAAACTTCTGACAAAATACACAGAATGTCACTTCTTTGAACCTCAAAAAAGGAAGAAAACTTTAAAACTTGATAAGACTTGAATCCGCAATATAAGAACTACATTAAAGTACAGTAGAATTACACCCATCTTTCGGGAAGCTAAATTTTGCCTGAAATACAGTTTCAAACATACGAAGTCACACGCATTCGGCTGCCCTGACACTCTCGCGCGCCGAGAACCCCTCCTCATACGCACTGGGGCACCGGTCACCCCTTCTCACAAGCATACGGGGCCAGTCTTCTCTCCCCGTGGTCTTCCCATCTCTCCCTCTGTTTTGCGCTCTCTCCCCCCCACCCAAAAAAAAACCTCATACATCAGGTCGCCCACCAACAATCTACAGCTTTCCTTCTTCGGTGCTCCGTCCCCTATGATACAGCTTGAAGTTCTCTCCCTCTGAGACCTCCTGTAGCACGAGGTCGCCTCGCCTGATCTACTGGCGCATGCGTGTCCGTCCGATCTCCACATGCAACTACTGCACGTGGAGGTCGCCGTACCCGCGCGCCAGTAATGAGGTGGTGACTTTTGATGTAGCGGCGCTGGCCACTGCATGTGTCATTGTGAGCCTCGCTGAATCAGCCCGGGCAGAGAGCATGTGTGGCTGAGTTATTGAAGTGAGGACTCGTAGGATTTGTTGCACAGTGCTATGTTTGCCATCAAAGCGGTAGGTGTTAACCAATGCACCGGGAGTTACAGTCTTGTTGTTGTTGTTGTTTTAATTCGTGCCGGTTATAATTTTATGCACAAAACGTATGCATAGACTTGGCGATGTAGTTAAGGGCAGACTGAATATAACTTACACCAACTAAATGAAAGTCTGTCTTATATGCTGAATGGATTCTTAGTTCAATAAAAACAAGCATACCCGAACAACCCAACTTAATTCTCGAACCTGATCCACACCACTAAGACTACCCATACTCCAATCCTCTCCCCCACATCTCTTCCTATTGTCCTACTCTCTATAATTGGGTTATCTCCGTGATACTTTGTACCATACTTTGTATTATCTCTGTGATACTTTGTACTATACCTTGTAAGCCACACTGAACCTGCTATCGAGCGGGAAAGAGCGGGGGTATAAATGCTATAAATAAATAAATAAATTTATTAATGTTTCCATGCTTTAAAATAGACTAACAGGCAATCACACCGCTTTATCCATATATAATGAGTGCAGCAATTTAAATGAATGGATCCACTGAATATGAGCATAAAGATGGCTAGTGGTACAGAATGAAATAACTTAAGCAATACCCCATTGAATGTGTATTACTGGAGTGATAGATTTTTCCAGAGCCCTGGTTGGGAGGAAGCCCAGCCCATGGGGAGTAGTTTTGAAATAAATTGCAAAGAAATAGTACCCTGGTACTGTAGCGGGGGCATAGGCGCCCTGTATAAGAGGCTTGGGGAGGCTAAGGCTCCCCAGCCCAATCGTGGACTTCCGTTTTGTGACCCCCAGCCCGCCCGCCCTCCCACCCTCCGTGCGCACGTGTTATCTTTTTTACTTCCGTGGCAGCGACGTGACGTCGCTTCCATGGAGAGTACGGAGGTAAGCTCCGCCCGTGGCGGTGACGTGACATCGCTTCCACGGAGACAGAGGTAGGCTCCGCCCCCTTTAGCCTCCCCAAAATAGTTGGCTACCGACCGTCTGTGAGCGGGGGGGGGGGGGAAGGTTGAGGAGGAGTTTGGAAGGCGATAAAGCTAGAGTAATCCCCTTTGGGTCAGTGTTGCCAACCTCTTTTATTTCCTTTGAGTTTGGGCTTGCTTTTTTTGGAACTCTAGGGTTTTATTTCTTAACTTGCAGGTAGCTTGTTTTTGGGCTTATTGCATAGGGACAAACCAAGATGAGCAGAATGACTCGCATATACTGCCAGCGGCATATCTTCATGTCTACTCTTTGCTGTTGCGACCCTCCCATGCAGAAACAGGGAACATGTCACAGATGGCAGGTTGCTGGAACCGGGGGAGGAGACACGTCACAGATGGCAGGTTGCTGGAATGGGGGAAAGACATGAAGACAGGCCGCTAGCAGCATATGTGAGTATCTACCACTGCTAGTGACCTGTGGAGGAACAGAAAGTAAGCACAGTGATGCCCTTCAATCACATGAGCCTCATTCATCAGCCATGGCATGGCGAGGTGCTGGGCTGCTGCTTATCTCCCTCATCGCCGGAGCTTCCACTGGTATCTACTTCAGAGAGGGGCAACACTGCTATAAACTGGCCCTGAAGAATCCTCCCAGACTCAGGTACCTGCTCTAACCCCGCCTTAGCCTCTGGAAATTCATCAGATAGGATCTTAATGAGGAAAACTGCTAGTGCTATGAATGTGGGAAGGCAGGATTCTCTTTGGGAGATGGGGTGATGCTGTTCCAGATGCTAAGCCCACACACTAGGAAATCCCTGTCCCCAGAGAGCTGAAGTGCATAGATTGTGAGAGAGGAAGCGATTTTCCTTGTAGAGAAACTGAAACTTTGCCCAAGTGAGAAGTGCCTGAGAGATGGGCAAGTCAGTAAGTCACCAACTGTACAATTCTCAGCTTTCTACCTTGGAAGTCAAACTGTTTAGAGCCTGTGTAGTTTTCCAGTTGTGACCTGTGGTTGGTAGCAACACGTGCTTCCTTCTTGTGCCATCCGGTGCCATATTAATCAGTGTGTCACTATATTTCCCATGAGAACCTGGCACATCATGGCACAATCTGACCTGCAAGAGAGCTTTCTCCTTGAGCATGCTAGCTCTATGGGTGCACTGTCTGCTTGAGCGCCCCTAATGTATGGAATACTCATCATTTGTATTGAACTTAGCAAGAGCATTGAGTGGAAGAAATATCAGCAGGGCCACCTAGAGTCAGAACCGGGCCCGGGGCAAGGCCGCCGCCACTGCCCCCCCCCCCACTCGGGACACAGCCGCAGGTCCCCCCCACTCATGATGCAGCCACAGGGCCCCCCTCCACTTGGGATGCAGCCGCCGGGCCCCCAACCCAAAGGGTACTACCACCGGGTCTAACCTTGAATACAGCTGCTGCTGCTGCCCCTCACTTTCTCGGGCTACCACAAAAAGATCCCGGTGCCAGGCCCCCCTTTGAGGCCGGGAGGAGCTGATGCACTGACGTGGGGCCCCGCCCCCTATGTCAGTGCATCTTCTCCTTCCCGGCTTCCAAGGAAGGCCCGGCACTGCAGCCGGTTTCTCACCTGCTCCTGATAGGAGCAGGAGAGAGACAGATCCCAGGGCCCGGTGCCAGGCCCCCCTTGGAGGACAGGCCTGGGGAATTTTGCCCCCCTGCCCCCCTCGGCGGCCTTGGATGTCAGATTGGGCTTAGTCCACTCAGTCAGTGATGAAGATTCTGGGATGTAAAACCAAAGGACTTGAGTGAATTAAGCAGGCCAAACTGTGAAGTTAGCTGGTGTTTGTGTGCTAATGTCTTAGGCCCTTCTACCAGTCTGCTGTTTATGGTTGTGTAATATAACCTGCTCCCTGACACTTAACATGTACTTGAAGCCTCTCTATAAATTCCTTGGGACGAGAAGCATTGACTTCTCCATATATGCTGGTGCTATGATGTTCCCTATTTCAAGCCATCTTGTTCCTCCATTGTTAGCTGCCTCAAGCCCCCTTTTACGAAGCCACGCTAGCAGCTGCTGGTGTGGTAATGCCAACACAGGCCATTCACTTGAATGGGCTGTGTAGGCATTTCTGTGCGGCTTTGTAAAAAGGGGGGGGGGGGTGTCAGACTGTATTCAAGATGTCTCAGACTGGCTTAATACACATGACTTGGTTTTGAATGTTAGGAAGATTGAGGCTCTAACTGATTAAACTTCACAGCATGTAAAAAGATTGGGCTTATTTTTGGTCTTCTTTTTAAACTGATATCTCTTGTTTTGGGCTTGTTTTTTTTAAGCAAAATGCGCTTGTTTTTCCACGACTACCTGACAACACTTAGGGTTGTCTTTGGTTGCCTACTAGACTTTGGTTACCTACAGGCCTTTAGTCGCGCACAGGTTTGGAGTTGCCCAAATATCCCCTGCCATGGACCGGGAGGAGAGAGAGGGAAGTTCTAAGAACTGGAGAGATTCACTGGCTGTGAGAGGCAGGTTGCGGCTCCAGTAAGTGGCAACCAGGAGACGGTATGCTACAGGTTGGTAGAGGAAAGCCCAGCCTGGGAGCAGGGGACCGGAGCCAGTGAGAGCTCATCCCAGAACCAGGGTGGACATGGAGGAGAATCTGATTCTGAAAAGTAAATCAGTGTAAAGGAGTGCAGCCTTTGGGGAAAATATCTCTCTATAGGATAGGCATGGACAGGAGAAGCTGTAAATACATATAAATATAACATTAAATATCCTGTATATATAATTCAGGGAAGAAGTGGAAAAGGGAGTTCCCCTTTGGGAATAACAACAAGGACTGTTTTGGACTGATAATTTGCCAGTTGCGATTTGCCTGTTGCAAGAGTTCAAATAAAGAGTTGCATTTGTTTGAGATTTTTTGAGTACTGCCTGGTTTGTGGAAGGAGCTGAGAGACCCGATCTGCTCCAGAGGGTAAAGTATAGCCTCTAAAACTCCCAGATCGCTATTTTGACCTCCTCCCAAGCTCGACTGCATATGTACTGGAAATGATGAGTGAGGGGAGATTGACCCTGAATGGGAAACTGTCACGTCTGTGGCCGTGACCCCTCTCCGACTCACCGTATTTCCTGTGGTCAGCTTCTGAGCTGGCTTCTGTCTGTTCTTTGTGTGTTAGTTCTGTCTCTGTCTCTGTGTGCTAGCTGCTTTGGATTGTCTGTGTGCTGTTTCCCGTTCCAGACTTCCGCCCAGTCCAGTCCGGATCTTCCGGCCTGCCAGACTTGCTTGTTTTGTTTGAACCTGCACAGCACCCTTAGTTGCCTGGTGATTGCAACAGTGAGCCTCAGCTGCTGCTGGGCTTATTAGCCATTTTGAAACTCTCTGCTTGGCCTTTGCATCGTCTAAGGTCCCTGGTATGTTGGTGCGCTGTGCACTTCTGCCTAGTCTGGTTTCTTGTTTTAGTTTCTTGCCTGATTCTGCTGCCTGCCCTGACTTGGCTTGTTTTCTGGTTTTCTCTTGTGCCTGCTGCCCAAGGGCTCACAAACCCAGTTCCTGCGTTTTTGAAAAACGTGACAGAAACTGAACTGAAAATCTGTTTTGTGGCCTGGGGCCAGAGATAGCACACGGGTGAGACCCAGGTTACATTTATAAAATAACTAGTAAAAAAGGCTCGTTTCTGACACAAATGAAACGGGCGCTAGCAAGGTTTTCCTCTGTGTGTGTATATTTGAGAGAGTGTGTGTGAGAGTGACTGTGTGAGAGAGAGAGTGAATGTGAGAGTGTGTGTGTGTGACAGAGAGAGTGAGACTGGGTGCGAGTGTGTCTGTGAGAGAGAGAATGTGTGTGTGAGAATGAGAGTGTCTGCCATGGGCCCCCCTCCCTCCCTCCCAGTTCCAGGGTTGTTCCCCCCTCCCAGTTCCAGGGTCGTCCCCTCCCTCCCTCCCTCCGAGTTCCAGGGTCGTCCCCTCCCTCCCTCCAAGTTCCAGGGTTGTTCCCCCTCCCTCCCTCCCTCACTCTGAGTTCCAGGGTCATCCCCTCCCTCTCTCCCTCTGAGTTCCAGGGTTGTCCTCCCCCTCCCTCCCTCCCTCCCTCCTTCTGAGCTCCAGGGTCATCCCCTCCCTCCTTCCCTCCGAGTGCCAGGGTCATTCCCTCCCTCCGAGTTCCAGGGTCATCCCCTCCCGAGTTCCAGGGGACCAAGTTTCAGGTTCCCCCCTCCCTCCGAGTTTCAGGGTCCCCCTCCCTCCCAGTTCCAGGGTCGTCGTCCCTCCCTCCCTCCCTTCCAGTTCCAGCACCCCTCCCTCCGAATTTTAGAAGTCATCTTCACTTACCAAGTCGGGGTTATGGCAGCCGTCAGCAGCTGTTACACTCTGTTACATTCCTACCTGGCTGCTCCTGGTTACACTCCTACCTGGCTGCTCCTGGCGGCGGCCATCTTGGAAGGTTCAGTTGAGGGGCGGCCATCTTGAAAGATGCTTTTGATTAGTTCCTGAAGGACGGCCATCTTGAGTAGAGCATCTACATCGGTTCCTGAGGGGCAGCCATCTTGAGAGGCAGTGGTGGTATATTATAAAAATGTACTTGATTTTTTTTATTACTACTGTTTCAAAGACAGGTATTGAATAATGCAGAAATCCAGTCAGTCTAAATGTGCCAACATTTTTGAGTTATGTTGTATATATTTATTTCTTTTTAAATCTGTTTGGTTGTAAAAGGCATTGTTTTCTTTGAATCTTTGTCTCCTGGCTGTGTGTTGATATATAGGTGAGTATGATTTTATTATGCAGGCAAACAGTACACCACCAAAATATAAAATACAGTAGCAAACAGCACACTATTAGCTGCCAAGTTCATACAAAGTTAATTATGTACAGCGGAAAATAAACCTGTTGGCTGCCTGCTATGTGAATATTCCATCACTGTTTCATTACTGCTACCAAGTATTATATATTATTATTATTATTATTAGCATTTGTATAGCGCTACCAGACGCACACAGCGCTGAACACCTGACACAGAGAGACAGTCCCTGCTCAATAGAGCTTACAGTCTAAAATAATACAGACAAGACAATTTATTTTGGGCATTTGCTTTAAACTTTGATTTAATTTATCCAGACCTTACATGCACATGGTATTGCTTGTTAAACCCAAAGGCGAAACCTAAGAGTGGTTAAACAATTTGGTATAAACTGTTTTGCTTATGACTTTACTTGTTTTGTACTACTTTGGGGCCTACTGATCTATACAACTGTTGTGTTATTTTAGGGTGTGGAAAGTTGGGTGGGCTTATAGGGAGGAAGGGGAAGGGTTCTTGGGGTGTGTTCTCTGTAAAGGTTTATATTGTGTAGGTTAGATGGTTCACTGGTTTTTCTTGTTCTGTGTGAAGCTTATCTACTAACATATTGTGCTTTGAATAAAACATTAAAATAAAATAAAGTTTTAGATATATTCTGTAGAAGTTGTTGTTTACTTTTACAATATGTGTATGGATGCCTGTTCTGGTGTGTGAATGTGATAATGTTTGAATAACTGTCTACACTTATGTCTATAATTTCTGAGCATGTAATCTGATCAATAATTATAGATTTACACTAAATGTTAATAAACAGTATGTCAAAAGAGAATGTAAACAGATCTAAAAGAAAATTGGAATCATTCTTGCTGTCTAATAAACAAAAACAGTTATAAATGGAGTAGTTATCAATGTGGGTTATGTTAAAATATGTTATTTTACCACTAAATTGTTCTATTTTAGCACTAGTCCAATTTTATGCACTGAGACCTCATCTACTATAATAATTTGCACCTCCAACGTTCTGAAGCTGACTCCGTGGCTTCACTGAAGTGAAGGGTTTGTCAGGTTCGTTAGGTTTGTCAGTCTGTCACCATCTCTCTCTGTAGGTCAGGCCAGGACTTAGCTGGTGGACGGGAGAAGCACTGTGGTAGGGTGGGAGGGAGGGAGGGGACCCTGGAACTGGGTGGATGGGAGGACCCTGAAACTTGGAGGGAGGGGACCCTGAAACTTGGAGGGAGGGACCCTGGGACCCTGAAACTCGGAGGGAGGGAGGGAGGGAGGGACCCTGAAACTCGGAGGGAGGGAGGGAGGGGGCAACCCTGAAACTCAGAGTGAGGGAGACCCTGAAACTAAGGGAGGGTGACCTTGAAACTCGGAGGGAGGGAGGGGGGACCCTGAAACTCGGAGGGAGGGGGTGGACCCTGAAACTCGGAGGGAGGGGGGTGGGGACCCCTGGCACACACTCTCATTCTCACACGCACACTCTCTCTCTCTCTCACAGACACACTCACACCCAGTCTCACTCTCTGTCAGTCACACACACACACACACTCGCACATTCACTCTCTCTCACACAGTCACTCTCACACACACTCTCTCAAGCATACACACTCCGAGGAAAACCTTGCTAGCGCCTGTTTCATTCGTGTCAGAAACGGGCCTTTTTTTACTAGTCTACTATAATAATTTCCACCTCCAACATTCTGAAGCTGACTCCGTGGTTTCACTGAAGTGAAGGGTTCATAAGGTTCGTTAGGTTCGTCAGTCTGTCACCATCTCTCTCTGTCCCGCCCTCGCGTCAAAACGTGATGATGTCGAGGGTGGAACAGTGAGAGGCAAGGCAACCAACCAACCAACGAAAATAGTTGTAAGCGCGCCTGCGCACCGCCTACCCTCTCTGTGTCTCGCGGTAGTCATTCGTTGGTTTTTGGCAGCCGAGCGAGCGAAGAACTCAGCAAACAAGAAAGGTGGTGTGGCGGTGAAAGCTGCACGGAAATATCTGACAGCTGCATACGCGGAGAAGACTGGGAGGTGAACTTTATCCTGCTGAGTGCCCTTGGCTGCGTCAGCCTCGCCATTGCCTCTCAATGTGTGTGAGTGAGACAGTATGAGGGAGCTCCTGCTGGCTAAGGGTCAGGCCAGGACTTAGCTGGTGGACGGGAGAAGCACTGTGGTAGGGTGGGAGGGGACCCTGGAACTGGGTGGGTGGGAGGACCCTGAAACTCAGAGGGAGGGACCCTGAAACTTGGAGGAAGAGAGGGAGGGAAGGAGGGGGGAACCCTGAAACTCAGAGAGAGGGAGACCCTGAAACTCTGAGGGAGGGAGGAGGGACCCTGAAACTCGGAGGGGACCCAGAAACTCGGAGGGAGAGGGTGGACCCTGAAACTTGGAGGGAGGGGGGGGTGGGGACCCCTGGCACACACTCTCATTCTCACACACACACTCTCTCTCTCTCACAGACACACTCACACCCAGTCTCACTCTCTGTCACACACACACACTCGCACATTCACTCTCTCTCTCTTACACAGTCACTCTCACACACACTCTCTCAAACATACACACTCCGAGGAAAACCTTGCTAGCGCCCGTTTCATTCGTGTCAGAAACGGGCCTTTTTTACTAGTTACTAATCTCGGGCTAATAGTAAAATAACACAACATAACGGTAGAGCTGTATGTTAATATTCTTAATGGAAGTCACTGTAAGCTGATCAAAAAGTATAGATTTATAGTAAATGTTGGCAAACACATTTCAGAAAAAGAATATAAGTTGGTATATATAAGAATTTGATTTGTTTTTGTTGTCAATAGAAATGTTATATAGTAAGGCCCAGATTTTATATATTGTGCGGCGTGTTACATGCACTAAGTTGGGTAAATTTACTAAGCTGCAGTAAAAGGGACCTGTGCTAGCGTCAGTGTGTGTTTTTGATGCATGCTGCTGCCCCCTTTTACCGCAACGGGTAAAAGGCCGTCCATTTAGGGGATAAAGAAATGGCCATGCGGTACATGAACCACTTACCGAACAGTCATTTCAGTGGGGAGCCCTTACCACCACCCATTGAAATGGCTGTAAGGGCTCCCACACTGACCCAGTGGTAACCGGATTCCCACTGGTTAAGTTCTGGCACTACAAAAATAGGACATATTTTTGTAGCGCCAGAAATGGTGTGCTAGAGGTGGGAACTACTGCTAGGCTCCTGCGGTGGGCTTACCGCTGTTTAGTAAAAGAGCCCCTTTGCGCATAACTTAATTGAGTAAGGAGCCAATCAACACTGATAATTGGGTGATAACCAATTATTGCTGTTAATTAGGCCTGAAGATTTATGCACATATCATAATCTATCCCATATCGTCCCACAGATCAATCCAGAGATGAGTGGGTTATGTCCCTCTACCAGCATGTAGAGATAGAGAGAACCTCAGAGGTTTGCTATATGTGGACCTGTACCTCCATCTTAGACTCAGTATTCTCTCTATCTCAGCAGGTGGATGGACATATCCAGTGCTGCTCTCTGGGTGAGCTTGCTCCTAACCTGTTCCCCCAGGTTTAGTTGAGCTGGGGGGGTCATGGGTTGGATTCTGCCTTTTTGGGGTACACCTGGTGGTGCCAGGTCCCCCCTTCTTTGCCCTCCTCTCCTGCCAGCATGAACTGTTTGTGATACTTGCTCTTCTGCCAGAAAAAAAAATAACCGCTGAAGGCAGGAATTTGTTATTCTTCCATACAGACGGTGAGAAGACACAGCTGTGAGTATTTAGTCATTTTTATTTGTTGCCGGTGATTTGCCTCCTTTGGTCCCGAATTCGTGTGCTGTCGCTTGAGGGGGGGGGGAGCGTGGGCTTGGCGGGCATTTGTTGCTGGTAGCCGCCATTTTGTGAATTTACTTCAGCAGTGGTAGCAGGGCCCGGGATACTTAGTTTTTAGGCAAGCACGCCTTCCTTTTTGCTTCCGGGGTTGCCCGAGGCTTCCCTCCAGCTCATGCTCTATGCAGGGGTGCTTTAGTAGCTCTGGTTTACCAGGGCTCCGGCAGTTTTGCTTTATTGCATTCTTTCTGTTTTTTGCCAGCTTCGTTTGCGGTTTCTTTTCCGTTGCCGCTGTCCTGTTAGAGGAGCCATTCCCTGGTCTTATGGGTGGGGCGACCCTTTTTCGGGATCTTCCTGGGGGTGCATTGTTTCAGAGTTACTTGGTGGATGATGGCAGATGAGACGTACTGCCCATCCAGTCTGCTCTACAGGTTAAGCTCCTTTTTTGAGCTACCATATAGGGATGTCTGACCTTGTTTGGACTTGCCTTTGGCAGGGCACAGACTGTAAGTCTGCTCAGCACTAGCTTTGCTTCCCATTTTCTGGTGTGGCCACTTGATCTCCGCTGGCATTCTTTGGAATTGACTCCCTTGGGATGCCTAACTTGTCTCAGATACATCTCCAGGTTCTGGTTCTGCCCATTCCTTTCCTTGGGAATGGACTGTTGGCAGTCCTTCATGCAGGACATTCGAGGTCTGCTCCTGGGCTTTCGTGTCTGGTCACTGGGTCTGTCCAGGAGTTGCTGCCATGGTTTAATTTCGGACTGGATATTGGTAGGGCTTGGGTACCTTACCATCTCTCCTTTGGGGACAGTTAGACCCAGCTCTTTCAGTTGGGTATTCTGGTTTGGGGCAGCATGCATTGTTCCGTTCTTGGTTCTTGACAGGTATTGGTTCCCTGGATCGACTTCTGTTGGTGACAAGTTAATGGAATTGATGAACCTTCATTCTGTCCCAGTAGGACTACACTTAGGTTCTTGTGGACTTCTGGTTGGTCTGGGCCAATCTACCCTCTCTCTCTCCCCCCCACCTCTCCCGGGGGGTTGAGCTGTTACCTCTCCCTTCCTGTCTTCTGAGTTGGGTTCATTGAGCCAGTGGTCTACCTTCCTTCAGCTTTCGATTCGGGCCGGTCCTTTGCTATGGGGTGGTTGACCTGGTAGGCAAGCACCATCTCGGGAGGCGTGCCTTACTCCGTCCTTGGCCACCACTTCTTTCTTAGGGCCAGACGTCGAGGCTTGCCCAGACGGACATCCGGCCTTCCTCCTTGCCCAGGAGTCTAGCTGGCTCTGTCTTTAGGCATTGAGCCTTTCTAAAGCTCTGGAAGCAGAGCCTTGTTTCTTTTCCAGTCATCGCACTTTGGAGCTGTTTTTCTGGATGTCGAGGCCTGCTCCATCTCCAGTTGTTAAGCCCTGCTCCGTCTCCAGACATCGAGCCCTGCTCCTTCTCCGGATGTCGAGCCCTGCTCCTTCTCCGGATGTCGAGCCCTGCTCCGTCTCCGGACATTGAGCCCTGCTCCTTCTCTGGCCATCGGGCCCTGCGCCGTCTACGGCTGTCAGGCCTTTCTCTTTCTCCAGCCGTCGAGCCTCACTCCGCTTCTGGATGTTGAGCCCTGCTGCGCTCCTGACACTTGGATACCGGGCGTCGGGGCCAGCTCCGTCTTTGGACGTTGAACCTTCCTCCGGAACTCAAGTTTTGCTCCATTTCGGATGCCGAACCCTGGTACGTCTATGGACGATGAGCCCAGTGCTGTCTACGGAAGGCAAGGCCTGTTCCACCTTCGGGTGGCAAGCCTTGCTGTGGTCCGGGCGCTGAGCCCTGCTCTATTTCAGGGCGCCAGGCCTTCCTCCGTCTTCGTCAGGCTTTGCTCCATCTCCAGGTGCCGGGCCTTGCTCTCTCTAGGAGCTAGGGGCGTTTCTGGGGCATTCTGGCGGTATTCCCAAATTTTACTTGAGTAGATATAGCAAAAGGCCAAACCGCGCCTAATGTAGGTACTGGCATTTAGGCCTGCTTATAGCAGACGTAATTGCAGGCGCTTACAGTTAGGTGCGGTTTATGACCTAAGCACGATTCTATAAAGGATGCATACCCCTTGTAGAATTGTGCTAAGTGCATTACATTTTTGTTGATGATTTTTAGGCACCACTTATAGAATTTACCCCTAAAATCTGTGAGATTTTTTTAAAAAATTAATAACTTGTACATTATTATTTTCCTTAAGGGTCATAGAGAAATGTCTAGCTATGGGGTCCTTTTACTAAGCTGCAGTAAAATGTATCCTTAGTATGCCCTTACACAAGTCTTTTCCGTAGCACACAGCTGTCACGCTTCACACGAAACACCGGATAGTGAGCCCTTGGGCTACTGCCGAGGGCGGCAGCAGCAGGAGGAACACCCACCGGAACAGAAGCCACAGCAGGGAGCAGGAAGATAGTCCACGAACCCAGCAGAACCGGGGCCAGGCAAACAAAGTCAAGGTCCAGCTCCAGGCACGGGTTCCAAGGCAGGCGGCAAACAAAGCAAAAGTCCAGGTCCAGGCAAAGGTTCAAAGGCAAGCGGCAAGCAGAGTCAAAGTCCAGGTCCAGGCAAAGGTTCAAAGGCAGGCGGCAAACAAAGTCAAAGTCCAGGTCCAGGCAAGGGTTCAAAGGCAGAAGCTGAAAGTAGCAGGGAAAGCACAGCAACAAACAACCACAGAAGACACACCTCCGAGGACCTCTGTTGCATGGCAAACTAGAAACACTTCCAGGTGGTTAATAAAGGCCAACAGCCAGGGAGTTCACCAGGTAAGGAAACAGCTGAGTTCCAAAAAGTCTCGAGACCAACTGGCAGGCTAGAAAATCCGGACCGGACCGGCATGACTTCTGGAACCGGGAAAACCATCAACAGACAGTCCATTGCGACCACCAGGTCTGACCACCAGGGGGCGAGATGAATGAGAGCATGATACCGGGGCAGAGTCATAACAACAGCCATTAAAAAAAAATGACCACGTAATCACTTACTGCCACTCATTTTGTAGGTGGTAAGGGCTGAAGTGGTATTCCTGCGCTAACTAGTTAGCAGGTGCTAATGTAGATGCACTAACTGTTTAATGCAGGAATTCACCCTCTCCACCCCTGACTTGCCCTCTCAAAAACATTTAAAATATTAGTGCACGGTTAGTGCATTCAAATTTAGCAGGTAACACAGAATTCCTAAACATGTTCTGAGGTATGCCATTTGAGCTGTGATAGACATGTGTTAGCACCTATACACAGCTTAGTAAAAGGGTCTCTTAATCACTGATTTTTTTCTTCCTGTCTACTTCTCTTTTTCTTTTATATAGACAGGTCTTTTTCTTTTACTAATCTGTGATAGATGCTAATGCATGCTTAATACAGTTTAAAATGGCTACCACGGTACACTCTGAGGCCTCCTGCAGTAATTGCCAAATGTGCATGGCTAACCTCGCACTAAAAAATATTTTTTGAAGGCACGTGTCCGGGGGCGATGAGTGGACATTCCTATGCTAAAAGTTAGCGCATTTACATTAGCACACGCAAAATGGTTAGTGCATGAATTACACATGAGCCCTTACTGTTTACAAAATGGGTGGTGGTAAGTGCTCACACAGTATTTTTTTTTTTAATGGCCATATGCTAACGGCAGCCATTAGCCATAAATAATCAAAAAGAGATTTCTCATGAGCTAACAGCTAACTTCTGGGAGTGCATGGGAACTTCAGCTCACTGTGTTAGGGCTTCAGTGATGTTAGTTTTAGGTGTCAGGCTCACTTCCCTATTACCCTAAGGATCCATATATAGGGGAGTGGAGTAGCCTAATAGTTAGAACACCATTCCTTAGCCTCAGTAGCAGATGAATCCAGGAACAGGTGGGCGATATCCAACTACCAGCAGGTGGAGATAGAGAACACTTCAACAAGGGCCACACAGAAGTCTATGCAGAGCAGAGGGTTAGCTTAATGGTTAGAGCAGTGGACTAAGAATCAGGTTCAAGGGCTGTGTGTGCTTTTATAGAGTACACTATAAGTCGGTCAGCCTGAGTGGCCTAGTGGTTAGGGTGGTGGACTTTGGTCCTGGGGAACTGAGGAACTGAGTTAAATTCCCAATTCAGGCACAGGCAGCTCCTTGTGACTCTGGGCAAGTCACTTAACCCTCCATTGCCCCATGTAAGCCGCATTGGGCCTGCCATGAGTGGGAAAGTGCGGGGTACAAATGTAACAAAAATAAAATAAAAATAAATTACTTGGTATTGCGCAAAACATTGAAAACTTTCCTCTTTGAGAGGTTTCTACTCATTGATGTAGAGTGTAAGGGGCCCTTTTACTAAGGCGTGCCGAAAAATGGCCTGCGCTGGTGTAGGTTCGTGTTTTGGACACATGCAGGTCTATTTTTTTTCTTACATTTGTACCCCGCGCTTTCCCACTCATAGCAGGTTCAATGCGGCCATTTTTTTTGTGGCCAAAAATGGACGTGCGGCAAAATTAAAACCAGTGTGCATCCATTTTCAGCCTGAGACTTTACCGCCACTCATTGACTTAGCAGTAAGGTCTCACGCATTAATTGGGCAGTAATCATCAGTGTGCATATACTGCCGATTACCGTCAGGTAAGCACCACGTGGTAGAAAATATTTTCAACTGCGTGTTTTGGATGCGTGTCAAAAATGGAATTACCACCCAGGGCACAAAGTAACCAGGTGATAGTTCCAATTTGACACACGTTGGATGTGTGTAGGCACCTACGAGCCTTAGTAAAAGGGCCCTTTAGATTGTAACTGTTCATCAATGGTTTATTATTTGTATCTTATTTGTGCTACTCTGTTCTTACTTGATATTTTGTTTATTTATTGTAAGCCACATTGAACTCAACTGTGTTCAGGATAATATGAGGAATAAATGTCAAAATAAATAAATACATTTTTAATTGTGAGCCCTCCAGGAAAAGAAAATATTTTCTGTACCTGAATGTACACCACTTCAATAGCTTTAAGGTCTGCAGATGTCTTATTCAAGTACAGTAGATAATATGGAATTTGGACCCAGGTCCTTTGGTTTTCAGTCCCCTGCCCTAACCCTACTCCTCAGATCTGCATACTTCTCCGTTATGACTGTTCCTAATACCTGCAGCTGTCATAGAGCCTGGCCTCCCTTACCTGTTTCACTTTCAGAGAAGAGGGAGGGGGGCAGCAACCACTGGTAGATTAAGGATATGTTATGCCTTAATCCCTCCAGTGGGCAGGTGCTCAATCAGAGCATCTTTCTGTAACCTAGATGTTCCTGTACCAGGTCTAAATACTAACATCTTTCTTTTTACATATGGACATCCCTTCCCCCTGTGTAATCTCATTTGGATGTCCATATTTTAGGCCCTCCCTAGTCCTGCCCAAAACACACCCCCTTGCTATATGGATGTTTTGCAGTGTTGGACGTCTATATCCTGCCTTTGTAAAATTAGAATTTGGACATCTCTGCAATATGGACCCTAATGTGATTTTGCACTGTAATACTGCAAATCATGTTACTGTATTTGCATATTAATGAGCTGCAAAACTTGCATTTGCATATTTTGCATCTCATTACTACCTAACCCATGATGACTTAAATGTCACCACAATATTTGTGGTCAAGCAGGGTTATGGCTGTAAGTCATGTTAATAACACGACTTAAGGCCCTAATGCTGCTTGATGAATTCCCACCTAAACATTACTCTGAATGAAACAAGTTAATCAGATGTCTGATTTTCTCACTTATTTTACAAATATGTTCATTTATTTGCTTTTCAACTATATGCTTACAACAACGGCAATAAATTCAGCCAATATGTATCATGATTCTTCAGTACATTTTCTCCCTTACAGGCATATCAAAATATTTAATCATCTAAGAATAACTTTTCTCGGTAATATGTCTGTGGTTATTATACAGGCATGTCTTAGAACACTTTAACCCAGCACCACAGATAATTTTTAATCATTTATTTGTTTTTATTTGTTTGGATTTAGCTCAGGCTTTTTTTCAGCAGCAGTTCAAGGCAAGCTGTAAAATAAGTGACAATTTCTTTCTCTCCCTAGAGAAAGTAGTAGACATATTGCTCCCTGTATCAAACTGTAAAAGGAGGCTTTATTAACAATCAATTACAAATCCAGGTATTACATTAGTAATGTATTGCCAGGCACATCACTGTAATTCATTTAGGGCCCTATTTACTAAGGTATGCTAGAGTTTTTAGCATGTGCTAAAAATTTGCGCATGCTAATCGTGTAGACGCCCATAGTAACACACCTTTGTAAACCGCACCCTTATGCTTTGTAAAGGAGAGCATTCATTACTCTTTATGGACTTATAATTTCTTGCAGGATCTCTAGAGAGCACTAAGTATTACAGAGCAGTATTAGTTCTAAACTATTTTGCACCCAAGAGTCAATAAGACTTCACACATAAGTTGGTAGTTGGCCAGGCTGGACTGTGAATTTAACAGTGGAAGCTCTTTGGACCTGAGTACATGTTGTCTGTGCTGTGCACTCAGTTTTATAGTACACTGTAGACCCCACATAACACTGATGCGGGGGTCCAAAACATTTGACCATGTTATAAATAATCTGTATTGAGTCTATAGAGCAATACTTAATTTAATTTATTTTATTTATTTGTGTTATTTGATATACTACCAATGGAAGTAAAAATTACATAATAACAATTTACAGAACTGAATCAGAATTGGTAATAGCATCAAGGACAAAAAGAGGTCCAACCCATGACCACTTTATAAGCAGAGCTGGTGTTACCCATGTAGGGGCCCAGGACAGAAACTGGGATGGGAGCTTCAAAGCCCACCTTCAAGCTATGTCTCCTTCAGCTTCAAGCAGGCTTGGGGCCCCCTGTGGCATGGGAGCCCAGGGCAGTTGTCCTGGTTGCCACCCCATAATGCTGGCCCTGATTTTATTGAACCACGTTAAATCAGGTCTACGGGCCTGCTGGTTGGTCATGAGTTATATGACAGTCCGTATAGATCGGGGTAGTCATGTAAGTCTGTGGAAGACTGCATCTTGCTCCTCTTTCTGCACAGATTCTCACTACTGAAATCTCAAATTGTCACTTTCATTAATTAGATTAGGTTTATTATTTATAACCCACCTTTATCTAAGGTGAGGCATAAAATCACATATATAACAAAAACCTCCACAAATATAGCATAGCCAAATACACTTCTAAACCAGCAGAAAAAATACAAAAGACAAGGCTCAAAAATATATTCAGTCCATCAATGCGTTGCAAAGGCGCGTTGCAAAAGGTAATGCTTCAATAAGTTCTTAAAAGAAGTGACAGTTTGTGGCTGACGTAACACCAGTGGCAACTGGTTCTATTCAAAGTGTCCAGCCACTGACAAAGTCCTCTACCGAGTTGCTTTGAGCCTTGATTGTCGAACTGATGGCCCCACCAATCTACAGGCGTCTGCCGAACGCAACGCCTGTGCCAGAACATAAAGCTGTAAGGCATGATTTACATAAAAGAAAAAGGCATAATAATATTCATGTCCAGTATGTGGGTTTGTACACATCAACCCCTGGATTCTGTATAGCGCACCTAGAGATAGTAAATGATGGCAGATAAAGACCTGAACGGTCCATCCAGTCTGTCCAACAAGATAAACTAATTTTATATGGTATGTGACACTGTATATGTATACCCGAGTTTGACTTGTCCCTGCCTTTCTCAGGGCACAGCACTGTTCCTGTCCTAAAAGTTCTGAAGCTAACGTCGAAGCCCCTTAAAATTTACACTCCAGCCCATCCATATCTATTCAGACATGATCAGGGTGCAGACCATAGAAGTCCAACCAGCACTGGTTTTACTCTCCAATTATCTGCATTTCCACCCAAACTCTGCTAAGATTCCACAGATCCATTCCTTCTAAACAGGATTCCTTTGTGTTTATCCCATGCATATTTGAATTCCATTACTGTTTTCATCTCCACCACCTCCTGTGGGAGGGAGATCTGTGCCAAAATCCAAGCATATTCTGTAGAAGTCTCCTGAGACTCTGAATCAGCACTGATAAGCATCTATTTTCAGTACTCTTCAAAAACACCTAATTGCTTGAAAAATAAACCCCTAATTTTACTATTTTATAAACACACGGGATCAGAACTCCTATAGTCAAGTTACTGGCTATAACTTATATCTTATGGAGTCTCCTGTGAAACAGCTACAGACTATGGGACAACTTCGGCATGGGGGCTGAACATTAAAAAAAAAGGACATATAGGCTTTCGTATTACAAGCCCTGTTCACATGATGCTTCAAGCTGGTGTTATTTTTCCTTCCTGGGAATATTGGGCCATGTGTAGCAGCCTGACTCCCGGAAGCCATCTTAAAGGAGTAGGGAGTTTTCTAATTCTTCCCCTAACCCTTGGGCCTAATGGATCTATCCCTTGGGGGGGGGGGGGGGGGGGGGTCAGGAGTGATCGCCAGTCACTCCTGTTTCCTAGGCTGCTAGGTTCAAGATGGCATTCCTAGTGCTAGTCTTGTGATACTACCACTAGGTGTGAAACTGCTAAATAAGGTAAATATCTGGCCTGTTCCATAAATGCAGATAGCTACTGGCCATGTCCCCTCCCCTCAGCAACAGTTAATGCAGTTACCAAGCAATATCTTTTGTAAAAGATGTACAGTAACTGCAAAACTATACCACATTTTAGTAAACAAGCCCTTTTATCTTGTATCAGGATTAATAATATGCATGCCCAGAACACTCAATACTTTTCACCTCTTTTCAACACTTCCAATCTGCCCTTAAACATATTTTAAAATGTTGCCCAAGTACACATTTTCATTGTATTGTTGTGTTAGTGGTGGTGGTAAGATGATTATGATAGTTCTCAAAATTTCAGGGGAGGGGAAGCAGAGTTGATTGAAGGGGGAGGGGGGGCAGAAGGCTGCAGGTTCATGTAGGTGCCCAGTACTCTTGAATCTGCCCTGTGATAGCTAAACAAAACATAGTAACATAGTAGATGACGGCAGAGAACGACCTGTACGGTCAATCCAGTCTGCCCAACAAGATAAACTCATATGCGCTACTTTATGTGTATACCTGACTTTGATTTGTATCTTACCAAAATGCAGGCAGTATTCAGCGTAACTCTCTTACTAGGGACTTTACACCTAAACTATCTTTACTTTCATTAGTCCCAGTACTTGTTCTCCCATCACAATATATTCTCACATCATGATTTTCACATGCAACTCAAGCAGTATTATTCTTGCCTCAGTAGTGCTAAATTGCCAAACAATGATTTTATGGCAATTCAAAACAGCACTAACTTCTTCATCGGCTTTTATTAATTTATATTAATATCTTAAGCACCCACCTTTTACTTATGGTTGTAGGGCAAGAAATGAAGAAGAAAGGAGGAAAGTAAAGAAATAAATGGAAAGGAAGCCATGGAAGGTAAAATTATGTATAATCATACCTGATAATTTTCTTTCCATTAATCATAGCTGATCAATCCATAGACTGGTGGGTTGTGTCCATCTACCAGCAGGTGGAGATAGAGAGCAAACTTTTGCCTCCCTATATGTGGTCATGTGCTGCCGGAAACTCCTCAGTATGTCGATATCAAAGCTCCATCCGCAGGACTCAGCACTTAGAGAATTACACCCACGAAGGGACACTCTGCCCAGCTCACCACCGCCGAAACGGGGGAGGGGAATTAACCCAGCTCATCCCCACACAAGTGGGGGAGGGGAATCCGTCCAGCTCATCCCCGCGGAGCGGGGGAGGGACACCACACCCGCCGATGCGGGGGGATCTGGCTTATCCTGCAACCGCAACCGCGGGAGGAGCTGACTGACCCTAACACCGCCGAAGCGGGAGGGGTACAAAGCTGCCCTACAGCCGCACGAAGCGGGAGGGAGTGCCGGCAGAATTTATGTCTCAATCCAGCCCCGTAAAACGGGGGGGAGAGGAATGCAGCAGCTCACTGTAACACAAACTCGTCTCAACTCTTGAAGAATCCAAGTGAAAAAACTTGAACACGAAGTCTTTCTGAAGTAACTGAAGACTAAACTTGAACCTGAAATGCAACCAGAATAAAAACAGTACAGATATCTGGGAGGGGCTATGGATTGATCAGCTATGATTAATGGAAAGAAAATTATCAGGTATGATTATACATAATTTTACCTTCCATATCATCAAGCTGATCAATCCATAGACTGGTGGGATGTACCGAAGCAGTACTCACCCAGGGCGGGACATTGAAATCCCTGACCTCAACACTGAAGCTCCAAACCGGGCCTCCGCCCGTGCGGCCACCGTCAAACGGTAATGCTTGGAGAATGTATGAGCCGAAGCCCAAGTTGCCGCCTTGCATATCTCTTCCAAGGAGACGGATCCGGCCTCTGCCATCGAGGCCGCCTGAGCTCTTGTGGAGTGAGCCTTCAGCTGGATAGGCGGCACCTTCCTTGCGGCCACATAAGCCGCTGCAATGGCTTCCTTGACCCATCTTGCCACTGTAGGCTTAGCAGCCTGCAGACCCTTACGAGGACCTGCAAACAGGACAAACAGATGATCCGATTTCCGGAAATCATTGGTCACTTCCAAGTATCTGATGATGACTCGCCTCACATCCAGATATTTAAGAGCAGAGTACTCCTCTGGGTAGTCCTCCCTACGAAAGGAAGGGAGACAGAGCTGCTGATTCACATGGAAGCGAGAAACAATCTTGGGCAGAAAGGAAGGCACTGTGCGAATAGTCACTCCTGCCTCAGTGAACTGCAGAAAAGGCTCTCGACATGAGAGCGCCTGGAGCTCGGAAACTCTTCTGGCTGAAGTGATAGCCACCAAAAAGACTGCTTTCCACGTCAGGTCTTTCAGAGATGCCCTTAACAAGGGTTCAAAAGGCGGCTTCTGCAATGCTCTTAGCACCAGGTTGAGATTCCACGCAGGCACCACTGAGTGCAGAGGAGGGCGCAGGTGATTAACTCCCTTGAGAAAGCGCACCACATCTGGCTGCGAAGCCAGGGAAGCACCCTTCAGGCGGCCCCTGAAGCAAGCCAGAGCCGCTACCTGGACTTTAAGGGAACTGAGCGACAGGCCTTTCTCCAGACCTTCTTGCAGGAACGCCAACACTGAAGAAATTGGAGCAGTGAAGGGGGAAAGTGAGCCTGCTTCACACCACGCTGCAAAGATACGCCAAACCCTGGCGTAAGCAGTAGAAGTAGAGCGCTTCCTCGCTCTTAGCATAGTGGCGATGACCTTGTCTGAGAAGCCCTTCTTCCTCAGACGCTGCCGCTCAATAGCCAGGCCGTAAGACCAAAGGGGGAGGGATCCTCCATCACCACGGGACCCTGATGTAACAGGCCCTGCTCCACTGACAGCCGCAGAGGATCGTCGACTGAGAGCCTGATCAAGTCCGCATACCAGGGACGTCTGGGCCAATCCGGACCCACCAGGATTACCCTGCCGGGATGCTTTGCCACCCGGTCTAGCACCCTGCCCAACATGGGCCAGGGCGGGAACACATAGAGGAGCTCTTGTGTCGGCCACTGTTGGAGAAGAGCATCTACTCCCAGGGATCGAGGGTCCCGTCCTCTGCTGAAAAAGCGCGGCACTTGGCAATTGGCCGATGACGCCATCAGATCTAGGCTCGGCTGGCCCCAGCGCTTCGTGATGTCCAAGAACGCCTGAGCAGATAGTTGCCACTCTCCGGGCTCCAAGGTATGGCGACTGAGAAAGTCCGCCTTGACATTCATGACTCCGGCAATGTGGGCCGCTGAAAGCTGCTCCAGGTTCGCTTCCGCCCACTGGCAAAGATTCATAGCCTCCTTGGCTAGAGGGGCGCTCTTGGTACCTCCCTGGCGGTTGACATAGGCCACAGCCGTGGCATTGTCTGACAGGACCCGTACAGGCTTCAACACCAGTACCGGGATGAACTCCAAAAGCGCCAACCGAATGGCTCTGAGTTCCAGGAGGTTGATAGACCACTTTGCCTCTGCAGGAGACCAGAGCCCCTGCGCTGTCCTTCCCAAGCAGTGGGCTCCCTAGCCCGACAAAGAGGCGTCCGTCGTGACAACAATCCACTCTGGGGTCACCAGAGGCATTCCTGCAGACAACTTGTCTGTCTGCATCCACCAGCTCAGCGCCTTGCGCACTGCTGGGTCCAAGGGAAGGTGCACAGCATAATCCTCCGACATCGGAGTCCAGCGCTGCAGCAAAGAGTGTTGAAGTGGTCTCATATGAGCCCTGGCCCAGGGCACTACTTCCATCGTGGCCGTCATAGAGCCCAACAGCTGCACATAGTCCCAAGCCCGAAGAGGAGAGGCTACTAGGAACTGGTCCACCTGAGCCTGAAGTTTGACAATCCGATTGTCTGGCAGGAACACTCTGCCCACTTGGGTGTCGAATCGAACTCCCAGGTACTCCAGGGACTGAGTCGGGCGCAGCTGGCTCTTCTCCCAGTTGATGATCCATCCCAGGGAGCTCAAAAGAGCAACTACCCGGTTCACAGCTTTGCCGCACTCTGCATAAGAGGGGGCTCGGATCAACCAGTCGTCCAGATAAGGATGGACTTGTACCCCTTCCTTTCGAAGGAAGGCCGCGATGACCACCATTACTTTGGAAAAGGTCCGCGGAGCAGTAGCCAACCCGAATGGGAGGGCTCTGAACTGGAAGTGTCGTCCCAGGACTGCAAAACGCAGAAAGCGTTGATGAGGAGGCCAGATGGGAGTATGCAGGTACGCTTCCTTGATGTCCAAGGATGCCAGGAACTCTCCTGCCTTCACTGCCGCTATAACAGAGCGGAGAGTCTCCATGCGAAAGTGCCGCACTTTCAAGGCCCGATTGACCCCTTTGAGGTCGAGGATAGGCCGGACAGAACCTCCTTTCTTTGGTACCACAAAGTAAATGGAGTAACGTCCCATGCCAAGCTGACTTTCTGGCACCGGAACGACCGCGCCCAGGCGGATCAGATTGTCCAAGGTCTGCTGCACTGCCACAGCTTTGACCGGAGACTTGCAGGGAGAGAGTACGAACCCGTCTTTTAAGGGTCGGCAGAACTCTAGCTTGTAGCCGTCTCTGATGACTTCCAGCACCCACGCGTCTGAAGTTATTGTGGTCCACTCGCCCAGAAACGAGGACAGCCGTCCTCCAATCTGCACTGGGGCGTGGACCAAGGCCCCGTCATTGGGTACGAGACCCTGGGGGAGGACCGGAGGGAGCACCTCCGGGACGGCGGTCTCTGCGAAAGGAATGCTGCTTGGGGGAGAAATTCCTCTTGAAGGAAGAAGGGGCAGAGGAGCCCGACTTGCCCGGGCGGTACCGACGGGCTTCCTGCAACCGTCCTCTGAAGGTACCGGGACGAGTACTAGCCTGAGCCCTGACCTCTGGTAATTTCTTGCCCTTAGACGTGCCGAGATCGGTCACGATTTTGTCCAGCTCGACCCCAAAGAGCAGCTTGCCTTTAATAGGCAATCTAGCCAGGCGGGATTTAGAGGCGTGGTCAGCAGACCAATGTTTCAGCCAAAGCCACCGCCGCGCAGAGACTGTCTGAGCCATGCCTTTAGCTGAGGCCCTCAAGACATCATACAGCAAGTCTGCCAAATAGGCTAAGCCCGATTCCAGGGCCGGCCAATCAGCCCTCAAGGAATGATCCGAGGGGGAAGCCCGCTGCACGATAGTCAGGCACGCCCTGGCCACATAGGAGCCGCAAACTGAGGCCTGCAAACTTAAAGCAGCCGCCTCAAAGGACGACCTTAAGGCCGCCTCCAATCTTCTGTCTTGGGCGTCCTTCAGGGCCGTGCCACCTTCCACCGGCAAAGCCGTTTTCTTAGTCACCGCAGTGATTAAAAAATCCACGGTAGGCCACAGATAGGCCTCACGTTCACTCACAGCCAAAGGATAGAGGCGGGACATAGCCCTAGCCACTTTAAGGCTCGCTTCCGGGACATCCCATTGAGCCGAAATTAAGGTGTGCATGGCATCATGCACGTGGAAGGTTCTAGGCGGGCGCTTCGTCCCCAGCATAATGGCAGAGCCAACAGGGGCTGAGGGAGAGACGTCCTCCGGAGAGGAAATCTTCAAAGTGTCCATGGCCTGTATGAACAGGTTGGGCAAATCCTCTGGGCTAAAAAGCCGCGCTGCAGAGGGGTCATCCGCTCCATCCGAGCGGGAATCCGTCTCCTCCAAGGAATCCGCAAAGGACCGTTGGGAGACCTCAGACATGCTGCCCTCATCTACATCGGAGGAGACAAAGTCCTCCAAGGCCTGAATCAACCCGAGGGCGTTTACCTCTGGGAACCTCAACCTCTTTACCAGACGAGGGAGCAGGGGCAGCGTTTTGCATGAGGAAGGCCTGATGCAGCAGCAAAACAAACTCGGGGGAGAAACCCCCCCGACTGTGCACTTCCGCAGCCTGGGCCACAGCCCTAGACGCACCCTCAACCGGCGCTCGCAAGAGCGGGGGAGAGACATGCTGCGCATCCAAAATGGCGTCCGGCGCGACACTCCGCGAAGGAGCCGCGCGGGAAGAACGGCGCTTAACTTTAGCCGCTTTTGTGCCGTCGCCCAAATTAAGGGCGTTCATGGCATTAATGTCTCCAACCTCAAGGGCGGCCCAAGAAGAAGCCGTCCGAGCCGCGTGGCCGGCCAAGATGGCGGAGGCGAGGAGCGGGGGATGGGCGTTTATGGCGGGAAAAACCGCCACGCCGGAGGAAGGACCGGGACATTCATCGGTCACGAAACTGTCACCCAACAAGGGCGAATCAGGCTTTAATACCCCCGCATCCCCTCTAGAAGCGCTCAAGCGATCCGGGGAGCGACCCTTTGCGCCCTCGCCCTCCGACGCCATATGCCACGAGGAGAAGAATCGGGGAACCCCCTGCCCGCTATAAAAAGGTAAAAATTACCTGCTTGCCGCTCCGAGCTGTAACGACCTGGTGTCCCAGTGAGTAGCTGCAATGAACGTTTAAATAAACGTCGAAATAAACGCCTTTAAGGACGTTTAATATTTTATTTTTATTTATTTTTTTTTTTTAACGGAGCCAGCGGGAGGGGGGAGAAAAGGAGGGACCTGGCACCACCAGGTTTGCACTTGCTCAAAAGAGCCCTCAACCCCAGGCCTCAACAAAACCTAAGGATTAGGCTTGGAGGCCTAGCCAGAGCTGCTGCTGTGTGTGACCACCACCTGCTGAGATAGAGAACATACTGAGGAGTTTCCGGCAGCACATGACCACATATAGGGAGGCAAAAGTTTGCTCTCTATCTCCACCTGCTGGTAGATGGACACAACCCACCAGTCTATGGATTGATCAGCTTGATGATATGGAAATGGGAGTTAAGAGAACAGATGAGAGCAGCAGAATCAGAGACTGGGATCGACATGATCAGAAAAACAAAGTCACCAGACAACAAAGGTAGACATCGTTTTGTTTTCATTTTAGTGTTAGCAATATATCGAATTTGAAAATTTACATCTGCTTATTTTGCAATGTATAGCAATGTGTTTCTTTCTGTTTTTCTGGTATTGTGCTGCATGCAGAGTCTAGCTTCTTAGGATTTCAGGTTAATTTTTGAAGAATTGAGGGGCTATCTCTGTTCTGCATCTGTGACTGCAAGGCCAAGTGTCTTAATCAGGATCTCGTTGTTAGGTTCTGAGATTTTGATAGCATACTGTGTTTCAGATTTGGCAAGACTGTTCTCCTAATTCCTGGTATGTATGCTAATTTGGTTTGTGTCATTTTTGGTATACCGGAGCTGTAACAGCTTACAGAAGCCTGTTTCAGGAGTCGGTAAAACCTCTTGCTGATATAATAAAGAAGGCTTCAATATGCAAAGGCTAAACTAACAAATGGCGGGGCAAACAGGCAAAGAATACCATTGCTGGACCTGGTAAACAAAAACACACTAATGGTAAATCTTGTGACACTCTAACTGCATAAAATGTATTGTACTGTTTTAGGATCTTGCCAGGTACTTGTAATCTGGATTGGCCACTGTTGGAAACAGGATGTTGGGCTTGATGGACCTTTGGTCTGTCCTAGAATGGCAATACTACTTATCCTGCCAGAGCTGGTGTTAGATATGGCTGGGGCTCAGGGCAGAAATTTGGGAGCGGACGCAAAGCCCACTAACAGGTCATGCCTTCTTCAGCTTCTAGTAAGCTTATGGTTCTTTCTGGCCAGGGGGCAATTGCCCAAGTTGCAGTGGCATTCCTAGGGGGGGGGGGGGGGCGGTGGGTGCGGTCTGCCCAGGGTGCACGCTGCTGGGGGGGGGGGGTGCCACGCACCTGTCTGCTCCACTCATTCTGTGCTCCCTCTGCCCCAGAACAGGCGCACGGCACCCCCCAGCAGGTAAAAATGCACCCGGGGGGAGGTGTCGTTTCACCGGGGGGGGGGGGGAGGAGGTGTCACTTCGCCAGGGGGGGGAGGGTGCATCTGCAATCCACCCCGGGTGTCAGCCGCCCTACAAACGCCACTACTCCCTTAACACCATTCCTGGCATATGTTATCTTTATATTTTGGAAACAAGAAAAAAGAAGAAACACCGGACAGGGAAACCAAAGTATACTCATATAAGAGCACAAAAGTAAAAGGAGCCTTCAAGAAAAGGGGCATCAACTCAAATTTTATTCAGCAGACCCAACATGGTGTTTCAGCAGAACTGCCTGCATCAGGGGTCTTAAAAATGAAACAGTATCCAAAAAATACCTTGAGAATGCAATGAGACAAAGCTCAATCTGAGGACACTGAAGCAGACGCCAATAGTAAGCATTGGTACAGAAAGGTATAAGAAATACAACCACCACTCCTCGACCGGAAGCTGGTAGAGAAACATTTGTGGTTTATCATTTTTGTTCAACTATTCTGTATCTGGCATTTGTGTTGTGTGTGTTAGCATGAATTTTCAAGGTAGCATTCTGCAGTAATTTGGCTTGTTCAGCTTTCCCATTAGTGAAGGGATATTTGTGAGATTAAAGGGGAGACAAGGGTTTTGTTGATTCTTGTTCTGTATTGTTTGTGATTTATAAAAAGATAGTTGCCAAGAGAATCCGCTGATATTTAAAAGCATAACTGTTAGGCTTGTGCTGATCAGACAGCGCTCGTGTCATTCTCTAATTGGACTTTTGAATCCGGCCCTGACCTAAAGACACGCTGGAATGCACGTGTCAAACTAAACCAGTGCTACTGGAGCTTGTTCCATTCTGTCGGGTGTCACGGTCGTGGATTCGACGGAATGTATCTTCCAGCTCCTCCGAGTCGCCCTATCATAACCCTAACTTGCCACTAGTCTAGATAGAACTTCCAAGTTCCACCTCGCAGGTATAGAGTAGCCAGCCAGGCCAGGCCAGCACCAGCCTCCTCCAGTCCTCCTCCTCCTCGAGCGGAGAGGAAATGACGTCAGCCGGGGACCCCGCTCTCGCGAGACGGGAGGCAGCCATTTTTCCATTGATCGCCTGTGGCGGTGTCTCTTATGCGCGCAGGCTGTCACTGCGACGGCTGTGCCGTATTTTGATTTTTAAGCTTTGGTTGCTGTTTCTTTCTCTAATCTGCTTTATTATTTCGTGCCTTTGGGAAGGATGGATGTGCCCGTGCTCCGCTGTTGACCCACGGCTCGAGCGGAATCCCCTTCTCTCCCCAGTGTGCGCGGCGGGAGAGATGGTGCCCGGCGAGGAGAAGAGCCACCTCGTACCCAGAGAGGTGAGGGAGGTGGGCGAGAGGGCCCTGGTCCACAGTAAGCCACGCACATGAGAATACCGACCATTAAAATGCGCTATTCTTTCTAGTAATCATGAGCTATGGCCGAGCGGTCAGCACTGGACGGTCTGCCTGGTAAATATGACCCTGCTGCTCCTTGACTAATGACGTGTTGCCTTGCGAACTACGAGGCTCGCTCTTTGAGTTATCACTTAAGAATAAATACCGATACAAATAAAGTGTCACAGGGGATGTGAGGGTTCAGCCTGCGCGACCAAGGGAGGCGCCTGTTGGCTTCCTGGTTGGGTACAGGTTGCCTGGAATGTGGGAAAACATAGCCTGCTCCGATGACAGGTGCAGCTGACGTCTGGGAAGAGCTTCTCAAAAAAGTGAAAATGAAATTCAAGTCTAGTGTTTTGGAGGGGACAGGGGGGTGTTTGTGTGTGGATTCTTCCTGCTAGTATACCGCATTAGGAATAATATAATCGATTCTGCTGGTGTTGAAAACCAGAGAAGTCTGACAGCTCGGACTTTACACGGTGACACGGAACATTCGGAAGGATTCGCTTTACCATTTCATGGGAACTACTGTAGGCCCGAGTGACGTGTGTAGGATTCAATTTTGCAAGATCATTGTATTTTGTTTACTTTTACTTAAGTTTAATATTTTGATTCATGGCCATATTTTCTTGTGAGATCTTGAATTGAGAATGGTCGTATCGTGTAACGCACACCGATTTTGTCGTTTTGGTCGTCATTTTTGTTCTCCTGTTCAGCTTCACTAGTACTTACGAAGGTTTTTAAGGTTTTAACTTTGAATATAATTCTCTTTTCTTTGGTGCTTAAAGCCAAAATAGAAGCTGCATTGTAACTTATGTACTGTGTGGAAATTTTATTTTTAAATCCATAGCTATGTTTTATTCACTGTTTTCTTCATGATACTCTTATAGCTTAAAAGAAAAGTGGGGAATTTGCAGTGTTACAGTAAATCTTATTCAACCCCAGGAAAATAGCCCAGTTTACTGCCTTACATACATTTTCCCCCACCGTAATACTACTTTATTTTACTTCAATTACATTTATTCTGGTAAGTGAGCAACTTGATGTGAACGTGGCTCTTCATATAGTGATAAATTGAAAAGTTGGCATTTATTTCAGTATTGTATATCACTTTTAAAATTATTGAACAAAACTATTTTGTGATGGACTTTCAACCCCTGCGTGGCCTGTCTAGTGCTTTATGAATTTAAGAGATGATCCAGTGTAACTTCAAGGAGACTTATTAGGTGCATTTTTTGAAAGAAATCCAACACTTAGTAGATAGATATATGTAAAGAGTAGGTGGAGGTGGTTCTATTAGTATGCACCATTTATATAAACAATATGAGAACATCTCTTTAAACAGAAGAAAAGGAGGTCTTGGCATAAAACCAGTAATTTTGAGTTAGTTATGTCTTTGAATTTGAGGGAAAATAATCTTATTTTTGTGGGCAAGTGCAAAGCTTATTTTTGGAGCCTATGCAAGTATAAAAAGTAAACAGAAGAACTTTTAGAATATGGGTCCTGTTTACTAAGCTGCACTATAGGCGTGCTAGCATTTTTAGCGCACGCTAACGCTAGAGCCACCCATTGGAATATATGGGTCTCTTAGCGCGTGCTAAAAATGCTAGCGCACCTTAGTAAATAGGGCTTTATGTGTTTACATTTTAAAAAATCAATTTTAAAGTTTTGAAAATGTTGGATTGTCTCCTTGTAATTCTTATATTTGTATAGTTTGGTGCATTTTACACATGCTATATGCAATAAGGTATCTGACAGGGTTAGTGGTGAGTCTTTCAGGAGTCTTACTATCTGAAGCCAACTTCCTAAAAATCTTTTTTTTGAGCTTTGCATTTTACTTTACTGGTAATCACTGAAAACAGTTGTTCATTCTAGCCACCTGTTCTTTACTGAAGGAACTCTTAACTTAGGGGCCCTTTCTAAGCTGTGCTAAAAATTGGTCTGCGCTATGACCAGTGCATGGGATTCCCTGCGTGCTGAGGCCACTTTTAGCACAGCTGTAAAATGGCCGCATTTTCCATTTCTTCAGTTAATGGCCACATGTTAATTTCCTAATTAGTATGTGTCCATTAGTGTGGGAGCCCTACTGATACCTGTTTACAAGGTGACAAGTGCTTCTGCACTAACCATGCGCTAATCAATTGTGCGGCAGTGTGGCTGCACCAACCGATTAGCACTGGGTACACTTACTCTCCACCCCCCAACACGCCCCTAGTGCTAAAAAAATAGGTATTCTTTAGCATGTGGGAAGCATGCACAGATACCAAACTTAGCATGGCATGCCTGAGTGCGCCCTACAGTAGTGCTTGTTACTGCGTGGGAAGCACGTGTTAGAGCTTATCGCCACTTAGTAAAAGGACCTGTTAGTTTGAAATACTGTGTTTTACAGACAAATATTTTACTCAACACCCTCACTTATCACCCCTACCACTGCAATTTCCCCGCCCCTAGCTCTCTGTTCGTCTGTCCAATTTAGATTGTAAGCTCTGTTGAGCAGGGACTGTCTTTTCATGTTAATTTGTACAGCGCTGCGTAAGTCTAGTAGCGCTATAGAAATGTTTAATAGTAGTAGTAAATAACTTTTCAGTAATAGTTTTGGGCTTGAGGACCTACAGTAAATATTGTTGCTGTGGCTTGTCATTCTGGCTACCTCTATACTAAGCTTTTTTCAATAAACATCCAATCCAGTGTGCTCACCAGAGAGGTGGACCTATATCTCCCTTTTTTTCTTTTTTTAACCAGGTCTTCTCTTTCTGAAGCCCTGCTCAACAAGAATCTGTGTTGGGATGGACTAAAGTGATATATCATGCTAAAAATGTGGTATTTTGCCGGTTTTGATTGTGGTTCAGCTCATTGCATAGTCCACTGATTCCCAAACCTGGAAACTCAGCCTGTCAGGTTTTCAAGATAGCCACAACGAATCTGCATGAGAGAAATCTGCATGCAATGGAAGCAGTGTATGCAAATCGATCTCATGAATATTCATTGTGGATATCTTGAAAACATGAAAGATTGGGGTTCTGCCAGTCCAGGTTTGGGAATCCCTGGCACAGGCAGTCAACTACAGAATTGATGATGTAGGTTTTTCCAGCTTCTGACTGAAATTGTATTAAGCTGTATGCACAGTGTGTTTACTTTTATGCTGTTGTTGACCTAGAATACTTGTTATTGACTAGTACCTTGGTCTTCACTCTGACTCATCAAGGACTGCCAACAGGTCAAGTTTTCAGGATACCACTAATGAATATGCATGAGAGAGATTTGGATGTAGTGGAGATAACAGGCTTGCAAATCGCTCTCTTGCATATTAATTAGGGACATCTTGAAAACCTGACTTGTTTGATGGCCTTTAGTCTGGGAGTGAAGACCAGTAGACTAGTAAATAAAGTGAGCTTCTATTGGATTTCTGTCATAGCCGGCACGGTTATAGTAAGGGTTTCTTATATAGATTTTTGGGAATACAAGGTATAATAATACCTTTTTGTTTCATGATAATATGGTGTAAAAATAGAATTCTTAAAACTGAAAACACTGAGCTGACACAGTTATAAAGCATGATTAAAATTCTTGCATTCTTTTCAGTAGTCGACATAAAAAAAAACGTGGTTCAGGACTTAAATAGTAAATGACCCTGATAGTAAATTAATAACAGCATTCACACTAACACTGTTAATGTGTTCTGCCACAGAGTCCACTAAATAAAGTGGGCCTCATGGCAAAGAATGTGTGTTAACGGCGTTATCATGCATTTAATGAATGATCCAGTACATGCTTTGAACTATTTAGAAGACAATTATGATTAGTGTTCCATTTGTTATGAATTGTAGTACTTGAACAAGTCTAATGAGGGCTAGTTATAAATAAACACATCTGTTCTCTTTGAGGCTGATATACTAAAGTACAAAGTGACTTTGCAAAAGAAGTAATAAACTTTTGCATGTAGTGTACTACTCATGAAATTTGTGAAAATGACCATGGAAAAAAAGCTTTGCATTCTGTATTTTTTGCAGTGCAAAACTATACCTCTTACCCCCCCATCCTTTTCACATAGTAGCGGCATGTATTTAAAAAAAGCTGCTGGTCCCATGTCAAGAGACTACCTCACTCTTCTTCACAACGTAAGAATTGCCATACTGGGACACACCAAAGGTTCGTGAAGCCCAGCATCCTGTTTCCAACAGTGGCCAATCCAGGTCACAAGTACCTGGCAAGATCCCCAAACAGTACAATATATTTTATGCAGCTTATTCTAGAAATAAGCAGTGGATTTTCCCCATTTTAATAATGGTCTATGGACTTTTTCTTTAGGAAGCCATCCAAACCTTTTTTAAACCTCACAAAGTTAACCGCTTTTATTACGGTCTATGGCAACGAATTCCAGAGTTTAATTACACGTTGAGTGAAGAAATATTTTCTCTGAATCGTTTTAAATTTACTACTTTGTAGCGCCATTGTATGCCCCCTAGTCCTGGCATTTTTGGAAAGAGTAAATAAGCGATTCACATTTTCCCATTCCATTTCATTTTATAGACCTCTATCATATCTTCCCTCAGCTGTCTTCTCCAAGCTGAAGAGCCCTGCTTTAGCTTTTCCTTATAGGGAATTCATCCTATCCCCTTTATCATTGCCCGTCTCTGTACCTTTTCTAATTCCACTATATCTTTTTTGAGATGCGGTGACCAGAATTGCACACTGTGTTCGAGGTGTGGTCGCACCATGGATCAATACAAAGGCATTTTAACATCCTCATTTTTGTTTTCCATTGCTTTCCTAATAATACCTAATGTTCTATTTGCTTTCTTAGCTGCTGCCGCCACACACTGAGCAGGGTTTCAACGTATTATCGACGATGACGCCTAGATCCCTTTCCTGGTTGGTGACTCCTAATGTGGAACCTTGCATGACATAACTATAATTCAGAGTCATTGACCTTATTTCCTGTGGGTTTTTTTTATGCGAATACCCAATGAACTTCCCCTCTCTCTATCCCTGCTCAAGGGCTCACTGTGAAAACACATACAGCTCTCACAAGCTCAGTCCCGTCCACCCACTTCAGGACTTACCTCAAAGGTTGCAGTCCAGTATGGCGTAGGAGTTCATCATGTTCGTCAATTTTTTTTTTTTTAATGGTAGCTCAAAGAGCATCTCCTGATTCCGGATTGCATTTCAAAGTGGCCCATACAGTGGTGGAAATAAGTATTTGATCCCTTGCTGATTTTGTAAGTTTGCCCACTGACAAAGACATGGGCAGCCCATAATTGAAGGGTAGGTTATTGGTAACAGTGAGAGATAGCACATCACAAATTAAATCCGGAAAATCACATTGTGGAAAGTATATGAATTTATTTGCATTCTGCAGAGGGAAATAAGTATTTAATCCCTCTGGCAAACAAGACCTAATACTTGGTGGCAAAACCCTTGTTGGCAAGCACAGCGGTCAGACGTCTTCTGTAGTTGATGATGAGGTTTGCACACATGTCAGGAGGAATTTTGGTCCACTCCTCTTTGCAGATCATCTCTAAATCATTAAGAGTTCTGGGCTGTCGCTTGGCAACTCGCAGCTTCAGCTCCCTCCATAAGTTTTCAATGGGATTAAGGTCTGGTGACTGGCTAGGCCACTCCATGACCCTAATGTGCTTCTTCCTGAGCCACTCCTTTGTTGCCTTGGCTGTATGTTTTGGGTCATTGTCGTGCTGGAAGACCCAGCCACGACCCATTTTTAAGGCCCTGGCGGAGGGAAGGAGGTTGTCACTCAGAATTGTACGGTACATGGCCCCATCCATTCTCCCATTGATGCGGTGAAGTAGTCCTGTGCCCTTAGCAGAGAAACACCCCCAAAACATAACATTTCCACCTCCATGCTTGACAGTGGGGACGGTGTTCTTTGGGTCATAGGCAGCATTTCTCTTTCTCCAAACACGGCGAGTTGAGTTCATGCCAAAGAGCTCAATTTTTGTCTCATCTGACCACAGCACCTTCTCCCAATCACTCTCGGCATCATCCAGGTGTTCACTGGCAAACTTCAGACGGGCCGTCACATGTGCCTTCCGGAGCAGGGGGACCTTGCGGGCACTGCAGGATTGCAATCCGTTATGTCGTAATGTGTTACCAATGGTTTTCGTGGTGACAGTGGTCCCAGCTGCCTTGAGATCATTGACAAGTTCCCCCCTTGTAGTTGTAGGCTGATTTCTAACCTTCCTCATGATCAAGGATACCCCACGAGGTGAGATTTTGCGTGGAGCCCCAGATCTTTGTCGATTGACAGTCATTTTGTACTTCTTCCATTTTCTTACTATGGCACCAACAGTTGTCTCCTTCTCGCCCAGCGTCTTACTGATGGTTTTGTAGCCCATTCCAGCCTTGTGCAGGTGTATGATCTTGTCCCTGACATCCTTAGACAGCTCCTTGCTCTTGGCCATTTTGTAGAGGTTAGAGTCTGACTGATTCACTGAGTCTGTGGACAGGTGTCTTTAATACAGGTGACCATTGCCGACAGCTGTCTGTCATGCAGGTAACGAGTTGATTTGGAGCATCTACCTGGTCTGTAGGGGCCAGATCTCTTACTGGTTGGTGGGGGATCAAATACTTATTTCCCTCTGCAGAATGCAAATAAATTCATATACTTTCCACAATGTGATTTTCCGGATTTAATTTGTGATGTGCTATCTCTCACTGTTACCAATAACCTACCCTTCAATTATGGGCTGCTCATGTCTTTGTCAGTGGGCAAACTTACAAAATCAGCAAGGGATCAAATACTTATTTCCACCACTGTATAATCTGCTCATTAAGGTGGTTAGGGTTTTAACTGCTACTTAATGCAGGTTATCACCCTCTCCCTTTCCAATAATAACCTGTTTGGAGTGACAGTTTCAACCCTAACCACCTTACAGGGCAGTGTGTAATAGCCCTCATCTACTTTGTTACTATGAGGCGTATTTTCAAAGTACTTAGACTTACAAAGTTACATAGGGGTGTATTTTCAAAGCAGTTAGACTTATAAAGTTGCATAGTAACCTATGAAACTTTGTAAGTATAAGTGCTTTGAAAATGAGCCCCTATGTAATTTCTCAGAATGGCAGTCCCCAAGACAGTAGCAAGTGGGGATTTTTTCTGCCATCCCTCACCTCTCCCACTGGGATTGCAATCTTTGGGATAAACCGTGGGGGAGCAGGCGACTGGTGCGTGAAAGGGTCTTTCCAGGGTGGGGAAACATGTTTTTAACACTGAGACAGAGTGGGGATAAAAGGGGGGGGACTTTGCAGGGTTTAGGTGTCTCAGGGAGGGGGCCCTTTTCAACTGTCTGCTGCCATAACATGCAGGGGACCGTTTAATAAAAATTAGCATTGGTATGGATTTTATTTATTTAGTTATGCATTCTTATATCCCACTATCATCCAAAAACAATTTTTGGTTCAAAGTGGCTTATAGTTTACAGTTTGGTGGAGTTACAATCATGCTTTGCAGTGTGTGTGTGGGGGGGGGGGGGGGGGGCATCTGTAGTTTGTGTGCTTATTCAAGAGTTTTGTGACATATATAGTTCATGTGATTATTCAAGAGTTTATTAATAGAATTGATGAGGAGGATGTAGTTGTAGCTCTAGCCGTTATTTGTTTGTTTTGGAGTTATTTATTCATTTGTTTTGACGGGTTGATTTGAATTGGAAAGGTGAATTGGACCTGTGCATCCACCTTAAAAGTATTTTCTCTATCTCAGCAGGTGGGTGGACATATCCTGTGCAGGTCTGGTTTGATTCTGGCTCCTAGCCTGTTCCCTCAGACTTAGTTGAGCTGAGGATTATAGCATGTTGCTACTGCAATAGCCTGTCGGGGACCAGGGTACACCTGGTGGTGCCAGGTCCCTCCCCACCCCCTGCCCTTTGAGGGGGCTGGTGTTCTCCTTTCCTCTGGGGGTGAGGGGGGGGGGGGGAACAACCTCCACTCTTAGACTTCATCATTCCTGTAAGGTTTGCTATATATTTCGTTTTTTGAGAGCTGTGACTCTCCCTCTTGCTGCACCCTTTTTTGTTACTCAGGCCTTTCCTTTCTGTAAGTGCATGCGCTGTCGGGATTTCTCTCAGGGTGAACTCTGGCCATTTTGGAGTTTTTCCATTCTTCTTGCAGGTCAGGGGTGGCCCTTCTGTTGGCAGTGGTAGTTTTCGGCGTAACTCACACCTTTTCAGTAATAGATCAAGATGGGTTTTATGCGGGTATTGGCAGGAAAATGAGCAAAAAGGATCTGACGTTTATTTTTTTTCTTTCATCCACGTAGGTCCTCTAGTTATTATTGATGACCTTTAATTTCTTTTAACTGTGTCATCTTACATAAGAACTTTGAGAACTCTACCAAGAGCTTTTGAGAATCAACCCCTTTGTCAGTCTGCTCTTTTACTTGCCAAACAGGACTACTACATCCAGTTGACATTTTCTCTTGGCTCAAACCCTCGATATCTCTTTGCCTTTTTGAACTGTCTCCTCAAAGTGCCTTCACTCCCCTTTCTCCCCAGACTCTGGTTGAGTACTTACATGATAAGGTTCATAAGATTAAACTTGAATTCTCAACCAAGTCACCTCCACCTCTCCTTCCTTTAGTCCATTCTCTCAACTCTCCTTCAACCCCTGCCTCCTTTTCTTCCTTTTATGAAATCACTGAAGGAGAAACTGCACATTTTCTTTCCTCCTTGAAACTAGCTACCTGTTCCTCTGATCCTATTCCCACCCATCTACTTAGCACTATCTCTCTTACTGTTACCCCTTTTATCTGTCATATCCTCTATCTATCTTTCACTTTCCGCTGTGACTCTTCCTGATTCCTTCAAACATGCCATAGTCACACCACTCCTTAATTCTTAATTGGACCCTACCTGTCCTTTCAACTATTGCCCATTCTCCCTCCTCCCTTTGCTATCCAAGATACTTGAATGAGCTGTTCACCGCCATTGTCTTGACTTTCTTTCATCTCAACTATTCTTGATCTACTTCAATCTGGCTTTCACCCTCTTCATTCAACTGAAACAGCGCTTGCTAAAGTCTCCAATGACCTGTTCCTGGCCAGATCCAAAGGTCTCTATTCTATCCTCATCCTTCTCGATCTATCTGCTGCTTTTGACACTGTTGATCACCACCTACTTTTTGATATGCTGTCCTCAGTTGGATTTCAGGGCTCTGTTTTTCCTGGTTTTCTTCTTATCTCTCCCATTGTACTTTTAGTGTATACTCTGGTGGATCCTCCTCCACTTCTATCCCACTATCAGTTGGTGTACCTCGGTGATCTGTCCTGGGACCTCTTCTTTTCTCCATCTATACTTCTTCCCTTGGTACTCTGATCTCATCCCATGGTTTTCAGTATCACCTTTATTCTGATGACTCCCAGATCTACCTCTCCACACCAGAAATCTCAGCAGGAATTCAGGCCAAAGTATCAGCCTGCCTGTCTGACATTGCTGCCTGGATGTCTCACCGCCATCTGAAACTAAACATGACCAAAACTGAGCTTCTTATCTTTCCCCCTAAACCAACCTCTCCCCTTATTATCTATCACTCTTTCCTTCTCAGCACATATTCAACAGACTTTAAAACCTGTTGTTTCTTTCTCTATAATATCACCAAAATTTGTCCTCTCCTTTCTTTTCTGAGCACACTACCAGAACCCTTATCCACATTCTTATCACCTCTCGCTTAGACTATTGTGACTTGCTTCTCGCAGGTCTTCCACTTAGCCATCTTTCTCCTCTTCAATCTGTTCAAAATTCTGCTGCACGACTTATGTTCTGCCAGTGTCGCTATGCTCATATTAGCCCCCTCCTCAAGTCACTTCATTGGCTCCCTATCCGTTTCCGCATACAGTTCAAACTCCTCTTATTGACTTACAAGTTCATTCACTCTGCAGCTCCTCAGTACCTCTCCACTCTTATCTCTCCCTACACTCCTCCCTGGAAACTCCGTTCACTGGGTAAATCTCTCTTATCTGCCCCCTTCTCCTCCACTGCTAACTCCAGACTCCGTTCCTTTTATCTTGCTGCACCATGTGCCTGAAATAGACTTCCTGAGCCGGTACGTCAGGCTCCATCTCTGACCGTCTTCAAATCTAAGCTAAAAGCAGGGCCGGTCTTAGGGTGAGGCGACCGCATAGGGCCTCGCACTCAAGGGGGCCCTGCGCGGCGTGCCTGAAGTCGCCCCGACTGCCCAAGCTCCAGTCCCCCAGCCCTCTGAATTTTAAGTTAACTCGTCACCAACGTCGGAGTGGCCAGCAGGTAGCAGCAGCCGTGAAAAGTGTGCGAGCTGCTGGGCGGCGCTTCGGGAGCCTTCCTTTCCCTTCACTCGTTCAGCTCTGGTCCCACCCTCAAAACAAGAGCGGGACCAGAGCTGAACGAGGGAAGGGAAAGGAAGGCTCCCGAAGCGCCGCCCAGCAGCTCGCACACTTTTCACGGTTGCTGCGACGTGCCGGCCGCTCCGACGTCGACGACGAGGTAACTTTTAAAATTCTGAGGGAGGGGGGCCTTGGAGCTGGGTGGGGGGCCTTGGAGCTGGTGGGAGGGAGAGAGAGAGAGAGACAGGCCTTGGAGCGGGGAGGGAGGGGGGCCTTGGAACTGGTGGGTGGGAGAGAGACCGGCCAGCCGGCCTTGGAGCTGGGAGGGAGGGAGTAAGGGGGGCCTTGGAGCTGGGAGGGAGGGAGCTGGGGAGCCCAGCCCTGGAGCTGGGGAGCCCTGGGGATGGGCCGGGAGCTCAGAGGGCGGGGTGACCGGCGCTGGAGCTAGGGTGGGGGTGGGGCTAGGATGGGACCCCATCAGATTGGTCTGCATAGGGGCCCGCACTTGCTAAGACCGGCCCTGGCTAAAAGCTTACTTTTTTGATGCTGCTTTTAACTTCGAAACCCTTACTCACTTGTTCAGTACCCATGTTTTATCATTTCCACATTAGTAATTCCCTTATCCCTTATCTCTTATTTATTGTGTTTGTCCTAATTAGATTGTAAGTTCTGTCAAGTAGGGACTGTCTCTTTATGTCCAGTGTACAGCGCTGCGTATGTCTAATAGTGCTATAGCAATGAGTAGTAGTAATGGGAGGAGTAGGAGTAGTAGTACTTGTAGTAGTAGTATGTGTATTTAACTCTCTGATGATACATTTGGGCTTTCAGTAGAATTATAAACTTTAAAAGAAATATCTGCCACTCTGAGCTGGTGGTTTTTGCCAAGCCACAATGATTCTTTCTGTAACGTGTTACATACTGGCTGCTTTTGGGCCTATTATTAATTTGAGGTAAGGTTTTTGCAGTTACCGCAAGTCTATGGCCAAAATGAAAGCATGGGAACTTCAGAGCTTCCATGTTGGGGATGTTCCCAACATTTTGCCAATTAATGATTAGTAAAGAACGTCTCTCTTAACTGATTAGTAAATAATGCCACTTGAATAGGTATTTCACCTTATCTGCTGCATTAATAGTCAACACACGGTAACTACCAATCCATTAATCTGTGAGGTACATTCTCCACCCTCTGACATTTTAACGTTAATTTGGAAATTAGTGCAGGGTAAGAGCTAGGGGCCTTGTTAACTGCTAGTGTGGTTTAGTAAACAGACTTTAGAAAGGAAATTGAGTGCCAGCCGTTTCATCCCTTGAATGTTCATGGGGCCAAAGTAGCACGCACATTTCCAGAGTTTGTGCAGTGCAGAGGCAAAAAACATTGTAGAAAAGGTCCAGAAGCCTAAGGATTGCTTCCAAAGTGAATTTTGAGCAAATGTAAAGTCAGTCTTCCTATAGTATTCTAGTATAGAATACTATTATTATTATTTATTTTCACAAAGTTCTTAAATTATTGGGCATATTTACTAAGGTGTGCTAAGCGGTTAGTGTGTGTCCCGCCCTCCTCCCGCATTAAGCAATTTGTGCCAGAACTTTTATTGCACTGGCAATAAAAGTTCTTGCACAAATTGCTTAATGCGGGAGGAGGGCGGGACTCAGCACAGTATGGGTTGTCAGCCGCTCCTCCCGGCCACGTAGTTGTCTCTTTCACTTATCCGTGCTGTCCGCTTCCGACTCCACACTCGTCCGTGCAGTTCGCTCTCACTGCCACACAGTTCTGCTAGCAAGGCGGTGCAACACAGTTCCGCTTGCCAGTCTTTTATTTGTAAATTTGTTTATTATTTGCATGTGATTACAGTAAAACCTTTATCAACATCTTCTCTCTCTCCAACGTAAATCTATTCTATAAGTTATACACCGGCCTGGTTAAGGATAATTACCCCTTCCCAGTCTCAGTACAATATTCTGTGTAGTCACAAACTTTAAATTTGAACTCTTGAAAACTTACCCCCCCCCCTTCCACCCTCTCTACCCCCATCTCTATCCCCCCTCCCCTCCTCCCATCTCCCGCCCTCGTTCCTTTTAAATAAAGATTACTTTGCTTGATTTAAGCATTGACCATTTCTCACATATTTAGAATATGTCCTCTACCCCCTGGGGGTATTGATTGCCAAAATGGGGTCCATAGTCTATAAAAGTCTTTGTCTGTGAATCTCCGTTCTCCTCTATATTCTGCTAATCTCTTTTCGAATTTCATGTAGTCCATTAACAACTCACGCCACTTCTGCAGAGTCGGTTCTTTGTTTGTAATCCACTCTGTGAGAATAAGTTTTTTCGCTGCCAGTACAGCTCTACAAGTAAATCCCTTAAAGCCTGCTGTAGTTGGTTGAACTATCCTTGGTCTTCCAAACAGCAACAGTGGCCCTTTCTTCCATGTGGCGCCCCAAATACTGGATGTCATTTGTATTACTCTGGTCCAAAATCTTTGTATTTTCGAGCAAGTCCAGAACATGTGTCCTAGTGTCGCGCCCTGCGTCCCGCACTTTGGGCAAGCTCCATCTGGAGAGATGCCCATATGGAAGGCTCTTCTTGGTGGAATGTAAGTTCTTAATGCAAATTTGTATTCCATTTCACAGTATTGGACCATCTTTGATGATTTTTGCGTCGAATAAATGTATTCCTGTAGTATCTGAGGCGTTAAGGTCATTTGTAACTCCTCCGTCCACGCCTGGGCCAGAGCTACATAATCTATTTCCTCTGTCATGTCTCTTAAATGTCTGTGATGCATTGTCAATGACACTCTGCCCTGTGCCTTAAATGAAAAGGCTGAGGAAATCTCCTCCTGCACATCTTCCGTGAGGCATTCCCAGGGCAAGCTGCTTATATAATGTCTCAATTGCCAGTAGTGGAATCTATCTCTTTCATCAAATTTAAACTGGGCCTGTAGCTCCACGAAAGGCCTGGTTCTCCCCTCTGCTGTCAAGACCTGATGTAAGTATACCAGTCCTCTCTGCTGCCATTGGTTAAATCTACGGTGTAGAGTTCCTGGCAGGAATTGTGGGTTATTGCAAATTGCTTGAAAAGGCGTAATTCGTCCAGAAAATTGCTGGTGGCGGCAAACCCATTTCCAGACCGCCCTTGCCGTGGGCATTATATGCGATTGTTGCAGGACTTTAGGAGCTTGACCGCCTCCCACATGTAACAGGCTACTGAAATGTATTCCCTGTGTTAATGTTGTTTCCAGATTTGTTGCTGAAAAATCTGAGGTTGATCTGTACCAATCAGAAATATGTCGCATGCCACTTGCTATTGTAAGATACCTGATGCTGAGCAATCCCAATCCTCCATATTCTCTAGGTATTTGCAGCGTCCGTACTGGGAGGCGTGCTTTCCTTCCCTTCCACAAAAAGCGCTGTATATACCGGTGCAAGCGTTTTTCATCTTCTTTCTTAAGAAAAAGTGGAAGGGTTTGAAATTTATAGAGCCACTTTGGCACTATCATCATGTTATAAATAGCAATTCGTCCCATAAGGGACAGCGGGTATTTCTCCCACAACTGGAGTTTTATGCGAGTGGTCTCAAGCAAGGGCTCGACATTTTCTTGGTATAATTTAGATAGATCTTGCGGTATGTTGGTTCCAAGGTATTTAATTTTCCCGTCCACTCTGGCTATGGGGCAACTTTCCTTCTCCTGCTGGGCTCCACTCGGATATACATCCATTATTTGAGACTTTTTTTCATTTAGCTTGAAACCAGAGACTTGTCCAAATTCCTTTGTTAGGCTCAGCAGTTGGTCCAATGAGCTCATCGGGCAGGCTGATATTATCATCAGGTCATCTGCAAACGCTAGGGCCTTTATGGTATCCCCCCCAACTTTCACCCCGGGGAGTCCCTCTGCTCTCTTTATAAGCCTCAGTAGGGGTTCTAATGATAGGATAAATAATGTTGGGGATAGGGGGCATCCCTGTCTGGTGCCTCTGGATATTCCAAATGATTCTGCTTTAACTCCATTTACTATCACCGAAGCAGACGGGTTTGCATACAGGGATTCTATAGCTCTGTAATACCAGCCCCCAAATCCCATATGCCTCAGTACCTGGAACAAATATGTCCACCCCACCTGATCAAATGCTTTTTCAGCATCGAGTGCAATTATGGATGTAGGGGTTTTTGTCAGCTGACCAGTCGCCATAGCTAAAAGTAGTCTGCGCACGTTTTTGGCTGCCTGTCTGGTCTTAACAAATCCCACCTGCTCCTCACCCACTAACCGGGGCAAAATTCCGGCCAGGCGATTTGCTAGTATCCTGGCCAGTATTTTTAGGTCAACATTGAGTAATGAGATGGGCCTATATGAGTCGGCCTGGTCCTCTGGCCTCCCAGGTTTTAAGATCAGGGAGATTAGGGCTGTGTTTGCGTGATGTGGGAACTGTCCCTCCCCTACTACTTGTTCGTAGTAGTCACTAATAACAGGGTAAAATGAGAGTGGTAGCATTTTATAAAATTCCCCGGTATACCCGTCCGGGCCCGGCGCGGATCCAAGTGGTAGTGACTTCACCACCTCCTGTATCTCCCTAGCCTCTAGTGGTTCTTCTAGGACTTCTCGCTCACTGTCTGTTAATTTCGGGAGCTCTGCCTGTTCTAAAATTTTTTGTATTTCTCCTTCCTCTGGGTCTTCAGGTGAACTATACAGTCTAGAAAAAAATTTTGTCAATATCTCGGCTATCCTTTCGCTCTTATTCTGCAGGAGACCCGTCTCATCTTGTAGGGCTATTATCGGTTTGCGTGGTCCCCATGCCGACACTAAATTTGCTAACATCGCCCCTGGTCTGTTTCCAAACCTGCAAAATTTAAATTTCTGGTATGCTAGGTATCTCTTGCTTCGATCGTGAAGTAAGGCATTTAGCGTCACTTGCATTGCTCGAAGCTGGTCTTTGTGTTCCTGAGTTTGCTGCTTAATATATCTGGCTTTTGCTTTTTTTAAGGATTGTTCCAGTCTCATTATTGCTATTGTTTGTGCTTGCCAGTCTTTTAAACAAAGTTCAGCCAGTTAGACTTTAAACCCAGTTCTGCTAGCCAGGCTTCAAACACAGTTCGGCTAGCCCAGCCTTCCCACAAAGTTCAGCTAGTCAGGCTTTAAACCCAGTTCTGCTAGCCAGGCTTCAAACACAGCTCGGCTAGCCAGACTTCCCACAAAGTTCAGCTAGTCAGGCTTTAAACCCAGTTCTGCTAGCCAGGCTTCAAACACAGCTCGGCTAGCCAGACTTCCCACAAAGTTCAGCTAGTCAGGCTTTAACCACAGTTCTGCTAGCCAGGCTTCCCAACAACGCCCTCTTCAGCAAGGCCTCAAAACCGTTCAGCTTAGCTAGGCTTTTTTCCCCAGCACAGCTTAGCCAGGCTTTTAAAGATCCACCACCCTCACTTGTCAACACTTTACCTCTTGACAACCACCCGCCGGATCTCTCCTGACTATTACTCTTTCCTGATACTTTTGGGCTCCTCCAGAAGTCACTCTTCTCCAGCCACTTCCTCTCCCACCTCCATTTCCTCTTCCACACCTCCTCCTCCTATCTGCTCCAACTCCTCCCATTCCATCCCCCCATTCTCCACCCCCTCCCTCAGGTGTTCCACCCTCTCCTCAGCTGATTCCATCTCCCAATCAGCCCCCTCTCCTTTCCTCTCATGTGGCTCAGGTACTCGTTTGTCCTCCTCTCTCCTATTCTTCCAAGCAGTCTGAAATCTGTGTTCTCTACGCTCCTGCCTCCGCCCCTCCCGCAATGCATTCTGGGATCTGTAGTTTTTCCACTCTGGCTTTTCTCTCTTCCCCCCTTCATTCTGGGCTCTGTGGCTTCCCTGATTCTCACAGGGTGCAAAGTGGGTGTGGTCTGCACATTGCAGTCAGTATGTGGAAGGTAGCATGTGCTAACTGGCAAATGTGCACTTAATGCAGGTTCACTTAAATGCTACCAAAAACAAGGCGCATTAGAGTACTTGTCTATGTAGAAACTGCAGGGGGAATGCTGAACATGCTCCCCAACAGTTGCTGTAGAGTCTTCGCACTAAAGCACGTTGCTTTTGCTTTTTAACCCATGTTAAGTGCAAAACCCTAATTTTCTTCAGTAAACATGCCCCTATGTGAGCAAAATTTATGTGAAATTTCAATATGTCCTTGCACAATTGTATTTAAAAGGTTAGGTTTAAAATGAGACAAAAACATTTACATATTTCTTAACAAATCAAAAAGCATTGCTCTAGTGTGGCCAGAAGTTGTGCAAATTAAATGGTGTTCATTTTGAATCTCGCTGTTCAGAAGTAACACTGCCTGTACATGCAAACAACTCAAAACATACGATTAGCTGAGTCACTGGCCATCAGCAAGAGCCTGTTCTGAAGCTCTCTTTTCTCGTATGTCTTTGTCAGCTTGGTGAAATAGTGAAGCCTTAAGCATAAAATATCAGTACAATTAATGTTAGAAATACTATGGCATTTAAAATTTGTCTTCGCTGAAAATATAGTAGGTAGGAGCAAGGAACACTCCCAGGGAAGGTGGTGGAGGCAAACAATTAACCAAAAGTCTGGGATAAGAATCGGGGCTGCCTTTATGTTTGAATGGGACCAGGTGCAATAATGAAATGTATAACATCAGTTTCATTGCCTCACAAGGAGGTATATGTCTCCTTCCTCTGCTTGCATTGCTTTTAACTCTCACCTACTGTCCTCTCTCGTTTCATTTACTTATGCTCTCATTGTTGTGGCGAAAGTGATTCTGAGCCAAGGAGTTAGGGAGGCTCCTGCCAGAACACACAGACAAGTTGCCTGCACAGGATGTCATCCCTTCGGGTTGGGCTTGTAGGTGCTTTTGGTTTGCAGTACTTAGGTAAGGAAACCCAAGCAGAGTTAGGTAGGAGGAACTGGAATCCAACAAAGTGAGGACAAATGGCAACAGAAGTAGAAGGCTGGATTTGACAGTGCAGTGTTTTTTTAAGTAAAATTGGCACACACGTGTATGTATGTGTATTTCTACGAGGACAAGCAGGCTGCTTGTTCTCACATGTGGGTCGACATCTGCGTCGGCCCGGAAACTGGTGTTTTGCAAGAGCAGTGTCATGATTGTGGTCAGAACCCCTCTCAAATTTACCTTATTTCTGGTGGTCAGCTTCTTAGCTGGCTTCTGTTTCTTCTGTCTGTCCTTTCTGAGCTAGCTGCTTCCAGCAGCATGACTCTAATTGCTTTACTATACTGCAGCTGTGTGTGTTACCTGAGCTAGCTGCCTCTGTGTGCTGGTTGCTTCCAGCGTGGCTCTAATTGCTGTGCTATACGGCACCTGTGGGTGTTGAGCTTCTCTGTGTTGCCTGAGTTAGCTCTAGCTCTGTTTTAGTATGCTGTCTGCCTGGGTCTGATAGTGGTGACATCATCAGGCAGGGCCTTGATAAGGAAGTGGTGTTCCTTCCTTCAGGGCCTTTGCAACGTTTGCTTAGTAATTTGCTTTAGGTCCAGGTTAGTGGTAGTGCAGTGTGCACTTTTGATCTGTGTTAGCTTCCCTGCTTTTCCCTTGTGGCTCCCCTGCTTTCCCTTTTGGTGCTTTGGAAGCACTTCTGTGTTTGGTGCTTTGGAAGCACTTTTGGCTTATGTGTTTAGCTTCCCTGCTTTCCCTTGTAGCTCCCCTGCTTTCCCTTTTGGTGCTTTAGAAGCACTTCTGGGTTTGGGACTTTAGAAGCACTTCTGGGTTTGGGGACTTTAGAAGCACTTCTGGGTTTGGGGGCTTTGGAAGCTCTGTTGTGTTTAGTGCTTTGGAAGCACTGCTGTCTTCTGTGTTTATCTTCCCTGTTTTTTCCCTTTTGGCTCCCCTGTCTTCCCTTTTAGTGCTAGGAGCTCTGCTGGTAGTTTGGTGCTTAGGAGCACCGTAGTTAGTTTAGGGTTGTACAGCTGTTGTGTTTGGTGCTTAGGAGCACCTGTGCTAGTTTATGTGTTTAGGTTCCCTGCTCTTTCCCTGTGGCTCCTCTGCTTTTCCTAGTGGTGCTATTGGTAGCACTTCTGTTAGTATAGGGCTTAGGAAGTCCTTTTGTTGGTTTATTGTTAGGAACACTTTTGTTGGCTTCTGTTTGGAGTTCTTCTGTTGGTTAGGGCTTGGGAGCACTTATGTCAGTTTAGGATTTAGGAGTACTGCTGTTTCCAGCTTGTTCTATTCCGGGTCCCTATGTCATCCGGTATCCGGTAAGTCGTGCCGGCCACTCGAACCCAGGGGCTCAACCCTTGGGGGGCAGTGGCTAAGTGCAGGTGAAGCTGTATGGACCAGTCCAGCGTGCTCCAGTCCTGTGTCCTCTAGTCTGGGGGATTCCAGTCCAGTGTTCCAGTCCTGTGTCCTCCAGTCTGGGGGATTCCAGTTCATGTGTTCCGGCTCGCTGGGCGGTGCCTGCAGTCCCTGCCGGTGTGCTTGCCCAGCGTTGGTTGGTGGGTTTGGCCTGCTGCTGTCGTTCCTCGTCAGCAGCCCAAGGGCTCACATTTGCTCCAGAGCCCGGCCCCGCGGGCTCTGAACCTGAGAACCTGACAAGCAAAATATATAAAAAAGTTTTGCCAGAGTCTTCTGGCGCACGTGCAGCACGGACTGATTTCCCACCTGCTGCGCGAGCGTGTCTCCTCAATTTCTATTTTTTGCGACGAGGTGTGGCAGGTTTTTCCTGTGCTCCTCGTTTAGGCCCGGGAAGAGAGTATTCGTTTTTCACAAGTTTTTTTTCTCTTTGTTTTCTTGTTTTTAAAAAAAAAAAAGAAAGAGAGATTTCATATCCTTTTATTTTCGTTCAGTATTTTTTCCCTCAATTTTAAGTTTAATTTCTTTTTCGATGTAGCCGGCCTTTAGGCTGTGTGGTCGGGTTTCTTCCCTTTTTTGTGCCCTCTTCTTTTTGGCACAATCACGTCGTTTGATTTCACTGAAGCCGTTTTTCCTTCCATGTCATTGAAGACACCCCGCAGCTTCAAACATTGTACTTGGGTCAACCGGACCATCTCAGGTACCGATACTCATTCATGGTGTATCCAGTGCCTTGGGCCCGACCATAGCCCAGCCGCTTGTAGTCTGTGTCTTCGTATGAAGAAACGGACTCAAGTGTCTCGAGAAGCCCAGCGTGAAAAACATTTTGGGGCTCGCGGTCTGGTCCTTCGACGTCGACATCGAAGGAGGCATCAACGTCGGGAGGAGAGGTAATGGCTGCTGAGAGACCAACTCATGCTGGGAACAGTGAGGCGTCGGGTCTCCACCTGTCTCGAGGCCTCCTGTTATGCAGGCCCCCTGGGAGCGACCTTTGTTGGACCCGGCCCCGAGGAGACGTGAGGATTCCACATCGTCCTCATTGGTACCGAGGAGTCTCGATTATGGGCGTCGAGCGAAGGCGAAGAAGCGCAGTCATCGAGCTCCTTCGACACATGGTGCCAGGAGTTTCGGGGCGTCGAGGGACTCGGCACCCGAGAAGCGTCGGCGCCAAGAGGACCGCTCTCCCTCTATACAAGAGGTGCCCATGCGTTCCCCTGAGTATGGGAAAGGAAGCAGCCTGCACACCATTCTTTTTTTTAAAATTTTTTTAAAAAAAATATCTTTATAGGAGAATGGCACACATAATAGACAAACAGTGCCAACGTACTCACCAATTCTCAAACCATATTGCAAACAATACCACCAAAAAGACAATAATACAATAGTGCAAGAACATGAGCAAACTCACTTGTAAATGTGTCATTCTTTTTCTTTTTCTTCCACTCCCCCCCCTTCCCCGTCCTCCCTCACCCCTCCGTGCTCACTGGGGTGGCCACTGCCTGCCCTTGTAAGAAATATTGTGCCAGTTTCCAGACATCTATATACCGTGAAAGAGAGCGCCCCATGGGATGATGTGTGCGGTGGAGCTCCCATGTTGCCATCTGTATCATATTAGCTTTCCACTCAGTCGAAGACGTCTTTCTACTACTACTACTTATTCCAACCCAATGGTGAAGAATTGTCTTTCGTGCCAGCATCAATGCTACTAGTACAAATCTTTGCTGGTGTTTCATCAGTCCCTGAGCATCCAGCGTCTTGCCTAGCCCCAAGAGTAGGGTTGCATATGACCATTCACACTGAGTGCCCACTGTTGTTTTAATTACATCCAAAACATCAGCCCCAAAAGGTTGCAATTTATTACACTCTGATGCACCGTTGTGTCCCTTCCCATCACACATTTATCACATATATCTGTATCCCAAAGTGCCATAGCCTTCTCTGTGCTTTTTGAGATGTAAGTATCATGCAGAATCCTTAATTGCATTTCCTGCAATCTCGCATTTGGTGTGACCTGAAAAGCTGAGCTAAAACAAGTAGACAAATCTTTCTCACTCAAAGTTTCTCTCAGGCTTTCACTCCATTTTTTTGCTAATTGCTCGTTGGGGCTAAGTCCCCGACATTGCTTCCCCATCCTAGACCATGCTGAAAGTTTATTTGCTGCAGCCAGAAGTTGCATAAACATTTCATCTAGTTGAGTGAAATTTGGGTAACTTGCCCCTCTGTCTCCCCAAAGATATTGAGACATAATGTCGCATTTGGAGGTATGAAAAGAGAAAATGGGCAGGCAACCCCCACTTCTTCTGACAATCCCCAAAAGATGGTACCTCTTCTGCACCCACTTCCAGAAATTGTCCCACATATCTACACCCTCCTTGACGCCACAGCTCCCATATACTAAAACCCTGGCCCACAGGAAAATCGGGATTCTTTACTAATTCCAAAAAAGGCGAGGCTCCCACAGCACCTCCCTGCTTTGATCGCCACCAGTCCCACTCTCTTCGCAACGGTTTCAATAAGGGCAATATATTAGACCCCCCACCCCGGATATGGAGTGCATTGAAGACAGTGTGTGGCGAGGCTTCATGTTCCCATAGGCCTGTTGGAGCATACCTTGATTCCCCTGTATGCAACTCATGCAGCTAATGCAGCATGGCTGCTACATTATATAGACACAAATCTGGTAAATTAACTCCTCCCCTCTCTCTGGGGCTTGTCAGCTTAGAATATCCTATACGCGCCCTGCGATTGGACCAGATGAAAGAAGTCACTATTCCTCTATACACCGCCTCATCTTTCCTAGTAACCCAAAGGGGCATCATCTGGAGGGAGTACAGTATTTTAGGTAATATTACCATCTTCCCCAGAGCGGCCCTGCCCAGCAAAGACAGGGGGAGGTCTCTCCAGCTATTGCACAGGGATCTAATACTAGTTATCCAATCCTGCACATTCTTTTGGTACCTGACCCCAGCATCTTAATGGAGGAACACCCCTAAATATTTCAATGGGCCTTGATTCCATGCGAGGGGGAAATTGGGCAGGCTCCTGCAGGGACAATTTAAAGAAAGCGCCATCCCCTCTGATTTTTCAAAATTAATCTGGAGCCCCGAAAAAGAGCCAAACTCCTGAATAAGTCCCACCAGGACATTTGTGTCTTGGGAAGTGTGCCCTAGGAATATCAGCATATCATCTGCAAACAAGTTGATCTTATGCTCCTGAGCCCCTTTCTTTATACCTCGAAGGATTACGGACTGCCGAATCTTACACGCCAGGGGCTCAAGAGGCAAGACAATGTGGGCAACAGCGGGTATCCCTGTCTTGTCCCACGCTGTAGTTTATGTTCAAACGTTTTTTTATTGACATTGTTCAACACCAACATTGTCATACAAGCTCTGCATATAACGTCCATCCAGCCTCAATCTAATATACAACAATTGCTAACTAGCATACAGCATAGGTAAATTTTTGCCAACATTATTACCCCATCAAATATACCAATCCTCCCCCCACCCTCTCCCATTCCCTCCCTTACCCCCCCCCCCCCCCGTTACCCCAGACCTGGATAACCATTCAATATCAGCCCGTGGAGTTCACCCTGTATTTAAAAGTAAACTACGGCCTCTATGGCTTAGACTTTGCAAATAAGGGCCCCAGATAGCCAAAAATGTGACTCTCTTTTTCTGTGAGAACCTAGATTCTCCCGCCTCCCACGACACCAGCTGATGTAACTGGTTTCTCCAGTGCCAGTATGCCGGCGGATCTTTGACCGTCCAGTACTGTAAGATACATTTCCTGGCCAATAGGCTCATCTTACGGATCATTAATGTTTCAAAGCGATTCCGCCCTCTAAAGGACCCCGGAATGTCTAAAATCAATTGTTCAACTGACCCCAAGATCCGCAGCCCCAACCGCTCCTCCCAAAAACCTCGGACTCGTGTCCAGAACCTTTTTAAAATTGGGCAGCTCCAAAACATATGCAACATTGTGCCAGGCTGTCTTCCACATTTAAGACAATCCGGACTACGATTTCCTCCCATATGTGCTAGTTGAGCTGTAGTTACATATCCCCTATGAATGCAACGATAGGCACATTCTCTCAAACGAGCATCTGATACTAACAGGGGTATTCGTGCTATTGATTTAGTGATATCCCATGAAGTCACTACAACTCCCAATTCCTTTTCCCAAGCACTCCTCAGTTGTCTATAGTCCCTGGGGGGCAGCCATCCTGATATTGTTTTATGAAGTAAGGATATTGTGAGTTCGCCCTCACCAAAAGAGTGAAAAAATTCTCGTATCCTTTCCCCCAACCGAGTTCTCAGAGGATCTGCCGGTAGAGAAGTGATATAATGTCGCACTTGACGTATAGCAAATCTATTCCCCCAGGAGTCGCCTACCTTTCCCAATAACTCCTCGTCGGTAAGGGGCTGCCCATCTTCCCCCACCAGGTGTTCCAATTTAGAAATTCCCCGCCTAGCCCATTCAACAAAATATCGGCTTGACAATCCTGGCAAAAATGCACCATTCCCACGTATGGTTATCAAATCTGTTGTTGTTGGGTCCCCCCCCTAGTTGACGTATGAGCACTCCCCACACCTCTCGGAGCGAGCGCAACAGCACACTTTTACTTAATCCCTCCGGTAGATCTCGCGTTTTGTGGTGTAAAAGCGAAAAAAGTTGATAAGGTTCCCAAAGTGCTGCCTCCAGCGCCGTGGGAGTATATCGTTGTGTATCTAAACACCAATCTCCCAGATAACGCAAATGACATGCTTTATTGTATAATTCTAAATTTGGCATGCCCATTCCCCCTCGGCTCCAGCTCCCTACTAACCGTGAGAAACGAACCCGTGGCTTCTTGCCTCTCCAACAGAACTTTGATGCTAACTTGTAAAAACTCTTTAGGTCTTTCCGTCGGAGCCAAACTGGGATGGTCTGCATCACATAAAGCCATTTGGGGAACAACACCATTTTAATCATGTTTACTCTCCCTAACACTGACAACGGCAAATCCATCCATCCTTGTAGCACCTGCTGGGTCTCCTCTAACAGCCAAGTAATATTCAGATCATATAACCGCGAGAGATCCATAGGCATCAAGATTCCTAGATATCTAAAAGAGGTTTGTGCTTTTCTCAGGGGGAACTCACCTCTCCACCGCCTCCACACTTCCTCTGAGGAGGCCAAGGCCTCCGATTTCTCTAAATTCAAACTGAGGCCCGCATAGTCTCCGTATTCGGAGAAGATCTCTAATAAAGCGTTCAGGGATTCTTGTGGGTCTGTTAAATGGACCAAGATGTCATCTGCGAAAGCCGCTACCTTAAAGACCTCGCTTCCTATCTTTACCCCTGCCACCGCTTTCTGTTCCTCAATTTCTCTCAACAAGGGATCCAGTGATAGCACAAATAATAACGGTGACAGAGGACAACCTTGGCGTGTTCCCCGGCCTATTTCAAAATCTTTTGTCTCAATCCCATTTACCGATATTCTGGCCTTTGGCGCTGAGTACAATGCTTTGATCCCTGATAAAAATCTATCCGTGAAGCCATATTTCTGAAGAACAGCATATAGGAAATTCCATTTTACTTTATCAAAAGCTTTTTCAGCGTCAAAGCTTATTAACAAAGAATTTTCCTTCCCTCGACATCTGGCTTCTAATGAGGTCAACACCTTGCAAACATTCTTAGTGATTTTCCGTCCCCTTACAAACCCCACCTGGGAGTCGTGTATAAGATTCGGCAGAATTCTCGCTAATCTGTTCGCTAAGATCTTAGCCATCAATTTCACTTCATAATTTAGAAGCGAAATGGGCCTATATGATTCAACTAGTTCCGGGTCCTTCCCTTTCTTGGGGAGTACTATAATACAAGCTGTATTTAAATCCGGAGGCATCCTTTCCTGCTCTATTAATATGTTAAACATTGCAGCTAAGGGCTCAGTGATTTCTTCTCCCATGATCTTATAAAATTCCGCTCGGTAGCCGTCTACTCCCGGCGCCTTAAGCAGTGCACTTTGATTAATCACCAGAAACACCTCGTCTGGTGTAATAGGAGTATTAAGTCGCTGTGCCTCTTGAGAGGATAGTGTTGGTAATCCCATCTGATCTAAGTAGGAGTCTCCCGTCAGACCATCATCCGGCGGGGCCTCATATAATTTTTTGTAATATTGATAGAAACTCTCACTAATTTCCTTGTCCGTGTGGACTCGTTCTCCCTGCCTCTTCTTCATAGTCAAAATCCTGGTTTTATCCTGCTTGGTTGCAATCAGGCGCGCCATCAAACGACCACATTTGTTCCCATGCTTATATAATTGATATTTGTAATAGATTTGCGATTTAACTGCTTTATAATGAAGTATTTCATTTAATTTAGTCTGCAAGAGCATTAAATGTTGTCTATTCTCAATGGAGGCCTGTTGCCCATATCTTCTCCGAGCTCTGCATACTAATTGACTCAACCTCAATATCTCTCTATTCCTAGTTTTACGTTTGTGAGCCATATAGCTAATGATTTCTCCTCGAAATACTGCCTTAGCCGCCTCCCAGTACAGGACCGGGTCTTCAACGTGCATTGCATTATGTATTTTATAATCCCGCCAACTCTGATGTATGGAGGCCCTGAAACCCTGATCCCGATAGAGCTCTGCGGGAAATACCCATCTCTGTACCCCTCCCCTCTCTTCCCGAGGCGCCCAGCTCATTTCCACCCAGGCATGATCCGATATCACATCTGCTCCTATTGCAGATGCCGTCACTGAATTGAACATCTGTTCTGAAATCAACAAATAATCAATTCGTGCCTGTGTGCCGTGCGCCCTCGAGAGGTGTGTGTAATCTCTCCCCTGCGGATTGAAAGTTCTCCAGACATCCACTAGCCCCCACCTGTCGACAAAGATTAGGCAGCCCCCGAGACTCCTGTCTAAACTCATTCCTCCTAGCCCCAGTACTGTCAATCAAGGGGTCCATCACCATATTAAAGTCTCCCCCTATTATTATGGGCAAAGATTTGCTCATTAACAGTCACGAAGTGATCATCTTATAGAACTTCCGATCATATTGGTTCGGAGCATATACATTGCCAAACAACATAATTTGGCGCTGCACATGAGCCTCACATAGCAGAAATCTGCCCCCTGGATCTGTGAAGTTCACCTCCACCTTATCCACTATTCCTTTTCGAAACAGGATGGCAACCCCCCCTTTCTTTCCTTATGCCGCTGTGGATACACAATCCCCCACCCACCAAGTTCGCAATTTAGCATGTTCCCCAGCCGATAGATGGGTTTCCTGAAGGAAGGCTATATCGACTTTATGTCTTTGCAAATGTTGCAAAATTTTTGAGCGTTTAATTGGGGACGAGATCCCTCCCACATTCCATGTAACTATTTTTAGTGGACCCAGGTCACATAGAAAAGCTGATCACAAGATGTATTCCATTTATACATTGAAGAGGGATGTCCCAGCCTCCACCCCTCCTCATACACTGTCCTTAGCCATTTTAGTTCTTTCTCAAACCCCACTAGCCGTATCTTCCAGGTCTCAGTCCCCCCCATCCCCCAAACCCCCCCTCTTCCCCTTTATGAAACCCAACTATCCCCTTAAACCCCAACTTCCCTTCTTCTAAACCCAAGCCTCTAAATGAGACCATCACGTATAACACCTCCTACCCCCCTCTCTCTCGTAAACCAACTAACACAAAATGCTTCCCCTCGTCTTCCTCTCTTCAGTATATCTCTAATTTATGATTATGTAACTTTTCCAGTTAGTCCAAAAAACAGCATTTAACAAACTTCACAAAACCTTATTCCAGAGTTCTCAAGCTGTCTCTCTGGTCTGTAAGGAGAATCCTCCACAGCCCTCTGCAAGAATGTCCCCGGGATGGTCCTCGGTAGTATCACTCTGATATTAATCCAAGCCACTTTGACAAATCGCCTCAATTCTTGGTGTAAAGGTTATACCTCGATTCTCTGTAGCATTCCATTCAATAATCCCAGACTTCTGCCCAGTCCATTCTGCAGCACGTGCCCAAGGGATTCTAATTGCCTAGTAAGATCTCCTAAGCTTCCTCCTGTGGCCACAATCCTGTCGAACCATCAACTCCGCCCAATGAATTGGGTCTTAACATCTTCCAAATCTAATTAACTTTTTGTAATCCAGTATGTTTTATCCATGTGTTTCTCGATCCCATCTTCCATTAGATATCTGTTGATCCTCCATTTAACCTCTCAGTCAGCGATGTTCCACCGAGTTCAAAAAAGCTTGTGCTTGTTCGGTCGTTGTATAAACCTGTGTGACTGCTTGATAGGTGACTCTTAGTTTAGCTGGATATTGCAGTGCAAATCGAATTTTCTTTTCAAAAAGTTTTGTGCAGATAGGAGAGAACTTCCTTCTCTGCATCGCCACCGCAGCAGAGTAATCCTGGAAACATAAGATCTTTTTGTTCCCATATTGCAGCTCCTGATCTTTCCTCAAAGCTTGCAGTATTGCCTCTTTGTGCGCAAAGTTTAAGATGCGGCAGATCACCACTCTTGGACGTGTGGTTTCCACAGGCTTGGGCCCCATCCGATGTGCTCTCTCTACCTGGAGAATTCCCAGGTCTTCTGGGAGTTGTTGTTGTTCTGGCAACCATTTTTCCAAAAATACCCGCAGGTTTACAGTCTCCAAAGCCTCAGGCAGACCCACCAATCTTAAGTTATTCCTCCTTGATCTATTCTCGAGGTCTTCAAGCTTTCCTTCATAGCTTTCCACCATGGATTTAAGCTTTATATTTTCCTCCTCCATTTTGTGCACTTTGTCTTCGAGAGCTCCATGACGCTGTTGATACTCCGCTAGTTCTTTGGTAAGCTGTCCCAAATTTTCCTGGACTAGCGTTATTTTACTGTCGATGGGCCCCAATCGTCGATCCAGCAGAGGCTCCATGGCGGCCTCACCTCCGCCGCCACCTCCGCTACCCACACGGAGCTCAAGGCCGTCGCAGCCGGGCTCGCCGGCGCCGCCATTTTTTCCTCGCCGGCCCGCGTCTTTTCTTTGTCTCGGCGAACGCTTTTCGCCGCCATGGATTCTTCCGTGAGTAGCGCCGATTTGATTACCTTCCCTTCTTATTGCGGGCTAAGGTGTTTATCGGTTCTTTACTGGGGCGTTTTCTTGGATTTTGAGGGTTAAGTGGGTAAGCTGGCCGGAGCGGAGGTTTCAACGACCGCTCCTGGTCATGGCGTCACGTGATCTCCACGCTGTAGTTTAAAAGAGGGGGTGAGCTGTCCATTAACCAAGATCTGCGCCGTGGGATTAGAGTAGAGCGCAAGCACTCCTGTGAGGAAGTTCCCCATAATTCGAAACTGGGGTAAGACCCAAAATAAGTAATCCCACAGAATTTTATCAAATGCCTGTTCGGCATCTAAGCTAGCAATAACAGTGTCTCCCGGCCTTCCCCCCACCCCTTGCCTGCAGAGCACTTAGCTATTCCAGTATATTTGTAGATGCATACCTACCAGGCACAAACCCAGTTTGGTCTGCATGTACCAGTATAGGCAGGACCTTCCCCAGCCTGGCAGCCAATATACTCACAAGCAACTTAAGGTCTTGGTTTAGAAGGGAAATAGGTCGGTATGAACCCAGCAGCTCTCTATCTCTGCCCGGCTTGGGCAGAACCATAATAGTGGCATGTGCCAGCCTCCCCACTTCCTGCTCTGGTTGAAATAAAGTATGACATAGTGCCTGGAAAGGCCCCAGAATATAATGACCCAGTATTTTATAAAACTCAGGGCCTAGCCCATCTGGTCCCGGTGCTTTAGCTAATTTGAGACGTTTCAGCGCAAGTTGCATCTCAGCACCGGATATCAGGCCATTGAGGGTCTCCAGCTGGGCCAGGGTCAGTACAGGAAGATTTAACCCACTAAAAAAACTGTCCCTTTTCCCCGTATCACTACAACCTTTATCATACAGATTAGTATAAAATTCAGCAAAGGCTTTTTGGATGACCTCTTCACTACTTGTTAACATCCCAGAGCTATCTTGTATCTTGGTAATTACCCGATTTGGAGCTCTATTTCGAATTAAACTGGCCAGCAGTTTGCCCGCCTTATTACCCCATTTGTGAAGCTGATATTTGTACAACTGTATGTCCTGCTTAGCTCTATTTGTCAAAAGGGTATCAACCCTATGCCTAGTATCCAGATACTCTTGACGCACTTTACCAGACCCTCCTCTCACCAGCTGCGCTCTAAATGATTTTAGTCTACGTGCCAAGTTAATTAACTCCTGATCCTGCAACTTCCGTGTATGGGCACTATATTCCATTATTTTTCCCCTGATTTTTGGCTTTTCTGGCTTCCCAATAGGTGACTGGGTCGACTTCTGACGGATCATTGTCCCCCAAGATGTGTCCCCACTCCTGTACTAAGACTTGCTTAAACTCCTCATCCAAATACAAAGAGGGGTTCATCCGCCAGCCACTTCTTCGACCCTGAGAGGGTCAGATACTACTCCATCTTCTAATGCAGTCTTCCTAACTGTTGAAAATAGAGAAGAGGATAGAAGTATGTAGTCTAGACGGGCATAAACCTTATGTACCTGGGAGAAAAAAGTGAAGTCACGCTTATCTGGATGTAGTATTCTCCAGATATCCAATAAACTCATCTCTTGTTGGAGGAAGTTCACTCCATGAGCTTCAAACTGTTTTGGCCTTTTCTTGGGAGGACTGCAGTCCACCAAAGAGACTGCTGTTATATTAAAATCTCCCCCCAGGATCAGTGCATATTCAGAAAGTACAGCTAGCTTGGCCAGTAAGTTAGAGAAGAATTTGTGTGAGTATACATTTGGGGCATATATAGAACAAAGAGCTGTTTTCTTTCCTTGTATTACCCCCAACCACATTACAAACCTCCCTTCTGGGTCAGCAATGGTTTTGTGACATAGAGAGTCTAACTGCTTGTTGATGAGGATCGCCACCCTCCGTTGCCTGCCATTGTAAGAAGCGTTTACCAGCACCCCAGCCCAGTCTTTCCTTAATTTCTCATGCTCTGTACTGGTGAAATGGGTCTCCTGGAGCAGCAATATACTACTACTACTACTACTTATCATTTCTATAGCTCTGCTAGACATACGCAGCGCTGTACACTTGAACATGAAGAGACAGTCCCTGCTCGGCAGAGCTTACTATCTAATTATATCAACCTTCAGGCGTTTGGCATAGTTCAAGATCTTTTTATGCTTTATGGGTGAGTGAACTCCATCTACATTCAAAGTGGCCACCCGCACATCACCCATCCCACCATAATAACACAAGATTAAATCCACCAATGAACTCGTATTTGTATTGGATCGAGAACGGCATCCCAGCCACTACCTCATTCCAAACAGTTAACCTGTCTCTGTTTTGTGGCTCCCTCTCACGATAGAGCTCCCCAAGAGCACCAAAACAACACCACCACCCCCACTCTGCTGCCTCTCTGTTATCGCCTTCGCAAAATCAAGAAGGTGGCAGTTGCTCAGTAAAGGCCCGGAGCTCCCCAACTGACATGAGAACCAAAGTGCGGTTATTCTGGGTCAGCTGCACCTTAGCTGGATACTGAAATGCAAACTTGATTTCTTTGTTGAACTGCGTACAGAATGGCACGAGGGCTGTCCATTGCTCAGAAACCTTAAGGGAGTCATCTTGAAACAGCAGCACCTTGGAACCCTTGTAATCCAGAGAACGCACTCGTTTAAACAATTCCAGAATCCGAGCTTTCACAGATTAATTCAAATAGCGGGCAATGATAGGTTCCGACCTGGCGCTTTCTTCTCTTCTGCTCCCAGTTAGGTGCGCCCTCTCCGCATGCACAGGGCCCATGTCCTCGGGTAACCATCTCTCCGCTATCTCTCTTAAATCTGAGGGATTCTGACAAACCAATGATTCAAATGTTGTTGCATCTCCCTCGGTTTTCCTGATCTTCAACTCTCTCCTCTAGCTGTTTCTGCCGCTCCTCCATTGCCCCCACGTGGTCCTCCAGCGTTTGGACTCGGTCATCCTGCGCAGAAATGCGCTCCTCTGCCTGTTGCATACGTACTGCATGCCCTGCCACTGAATCCTTCAATTCATCTAGAGCAGCATGTAGCTTAGCCAGCTTCTCGTCCAGTAAACTAGACATGTGGCGTACAGATGTACTGATGGTGTCTTCGGGGATAAGGGCAGCTGAATGCCGCTCACAGCCTGCTCTTTTCCCACACGTGTTGACCTTGTCGGCATAACCGCATTTCTAGCACTTCAATTCCCCACAGAACGATTCCCCCGCACTTACCGATGCACTCCTGCCACCTTATCCATCACAGTTCTCTCCAGGGGGTTGCATTAGAGGGGGATTATTCCCATCGGGGGAGTGGAGCCGAGCTTTCAGGCGTCCGCTCACGGCGCTGCCATCATGTGACCCCCGTCTGCACACCATTCACCAGAACACAAACTGTTGGATTTGTATATAAACCCTGTATAGCCCGGTAATACCAACCCCCAAATCCCATATGTTGGAGAACCAAAAAAAGAAAATCACACCTCACCGTGTCAAAAGTCTTCTCAGCATCCAGGCTTACCACCAGAGAAGACAGGTTTTGTATAGAACAGTGCGCCATAGCTAACAAGACGTTGGACATTCAAGACTGTCTGTGGTGTATGAATCCCACCCGCTCTCCCCCCACTAATCTTGAAAGGAGGTCTGCCAAGCGATTTGCTAAAACCTTAGACAGGATTTTTAGGTTTACATTGAGAAGAGATATGGGCCGATAGGAATCAGCCAAATCCACGGGTCTCCCTGGTTGAAGAAGTACGGTCAGCAAGGTAGAATTTGCATAAGAAGGAAAGGAATCACAACATGGTATCTTCAAAGTATATCTCAAGGTGTCCTACAGCTGTGTTGGGGGGGGGGGGGGGGGGTAAGAGTTTAAAAAATTCTCCAGAAAAGACATCAGGGCCTGGGGCAGAATATAACTTTTAAGTGACTGAGATTCCTGAGAAGTTAAATGAGAAAGCCTAGCCTTCTCTAAATAAATTTATAAAGAGACCATATCGATGGGGTTATCTGCCTTGTAAAGATGAGAGAAGTACTTGGTGAAGATGGATGCCATGTCTCTATTGGTGTTATATAACTTGCCCTAAGGAGGAAATTGTCCGAGTCCCTCCCTATGATTTGACTAAGCGCTCAAGCAACCTTCCAGGCCTATTCTCAAACTGGTGGAAGAATTTGCAAAACAATAAAGAATGGGATGCTTTGTCATGTAATAAAGAGTTCAGGGTGACCTGCACAGAATGCAAATGTTCCTTAGTTTGTTGGCTGGGACTCTTAATAAGAGCTTTTTTGGTCTTGTTAAGCTGACATTCCAAATGGAGAATCCCAGCTGCCAGGTGTTTATTCCAAGCGTGAACATAGACTGGGATGTCTCCTCTAAGGACCGCCCTAGCAGCTTCCCAAAATAATGTGGGCTGATCTAAATGTACTTAGTTACAGGAAACAAAGTCTGCCCATTTTGCCTTAAGATAGTAACATAATAAATGTCGGCAGATCAAGACCTGCCAACAAGGTGGCCAGATCTGAATCTGGCACTCTTCTTCATGATTAAACATTGGTATACTTCATCTCTGTTTCTCTGTGCTACAGAAGTCTGCCCAGCACAGGAGTTGCCATCAAAGCCCACTCTGACCTTGATCCTGGACTGTTTTGCCATTTACGGGAGCCAGGCTGTAGAAATATTCTCGGCATTGGTCTTATGTCCCAGCCTCTGAAGCTGTCGTCGAAAGCTCACCCAAGTTACGAGGCCATTTAGGTTTTGCTTTAATTGGATTCCATTCTTTTTCTACATAGTGATTCTCTGTGTTTATTCCACCTGCCAGCTTCAGCTATTAGCATTCTATTTCAGTGCTAAAATCCTTTATTACAGCCAACATTTTGTTAGAACTGCAGAAGAAGGGTGCTAAACTTTAGCACGCTGTATTACACGGAGCTAATTCTGAGGATACGACAGATCTAGCTGAATTTTGGTGCAGCAAGAACGGCACAAACTGTTTCAGCATCTCACAGGAACTTCGAAGGGAATTTTACAACGGGGCACCCGAACTATGAAGGGGGACAAACTTGCCTCTTCTGAACCTCCTGTACAATTATCCTGTTCAGAGGCACCCAAGACTGCAGACATATGCAGATATTCTACCATACACATCTATCGGTAAACTCCACAACTTCTGCTCCCAGAACACGTGGAGGGTACTTTTATGTGAATGATCAAAATGACACCACACACTGCAAAAATTATATTAAAACAGTATGTCAACGCAATATGAAGAAATATTTAGATGCATCCTTTGATGTAGGAAACTAGTGCACCTCCACCCTTTGGGTGGTTTCCTTTGGAAATATTTAGATAAACAGAGGTATCATACATGTATGAAGAAATATTTAGATAAACAGAGGTATCATACACTCCAGCCAATGTGGTAACAAGCAAACCACTGATCAGTAGATATAAATAAATAAAAATTCATGGATATATGTGAGAGCTAAATAATTATGGGGGTCTTTTACAAAGTGGCTTAATTCCTAAAATGCAGATCAGAGTATAAATAAGCTGGAATCTGCCACCCGGGAGAGGACTGGTAATAAGCTGATGTGTCTGATTCAATCCAGACCATACAGTGGTCCAAAACTTCTTCAGGTCCAATGGCTGCCGTATACACCGCATGAAAGACCGTTGATTTCTACCAAGATATAGTCTAGAGAAAAGGTAACATAGTAACATAGTTACTATGTTACCTTTTCTCTAGACTATATCTTGGTTACTATGTTACCTTTTCTCTAGACTATATCTTGGTAGAAATCAACAGTCTTTCATGCGGTGCATACGGCAGCCATTGGACCGCATGAAAGACCGTTGATTTCTACCAAGATATAGTCTAGAGAAAAGGTCCCATGTGCCTGTGAGAGATGGGTGTAATCGCACTCCCCTGGGTGCAATGAGTGCCAGGTGTCAACTAAGTTTAGTGAGCGCATGAAAGAGGACAAGCCGTGAGCCCGAGCCCCTCCATGATGAGAAGATCTGGGAGACAAACAAACAAGGGTAGGAACAGACACTAAATTAAAGTCTCCCAAAACTATCACTTTAAGGGATTGGTATGGTAAGCAAAGGTGAGTAAGAGAATGTAGAAAAGAGGAATCATAGTTAGTAGGATCATACACTACCTAAAGGAGGTATTCTGCGCTATGCAACCAAAGATGTAATAGAGCATAATCCCCCTCCCCCCCCCCCCCCCCCCCCCCCCCGTCCCTAGAGATCAGTTCTGCTTTATAAGCTAAACCCTTTCTTAATAAGATAGCCACCCCTCCGCTCCGCCCCTTAGAGGATTCAGAATACACCTCACCAACCCAAGAATTACACAGGTTAAGGTGCACCCTGTCTGAGAGGCAAGTTTCTGTATGCATGAGATATCAACTCTATGATGCTTCAAGGCTGAAAGCACCTTAGTTCATTTCATGGGGGTTGTACTCCTTCTAGCATTCCAGGTAAGAATTTTGGTCTTAAGCACACTCGTGGCAACTCCCAAAAGAATAAAACAAATTTTCTAAATCCAGTGACAAAAGGGTATCCAGACGCCTAGCCTTGCCTGAATCGTATAATCAATCGTCCCATCCAAAACTTATCATAGGCTCTCCCAATCCTGAGTCTAGAAAATCCCCATGTGTGTATCAACAGTCCCATCTGGAAGCCTCCAGAAATGAAGACAATTATCATCATCTCTGCCAATTGTACAATTGGAAATAAACCATTTATGTGCCTCAATCGCAATGTTCCCCCCTCCCCTCTCCCCAAAATCCCAAGGTGTGGCTGAAGCCAATTCTTTTCCACCCTGAAAATGGCATCCCTCCTTTACATACGCTATTTAACAAAAGAGATATTTAAATGAAAGACCTGAGGTTGTTCAGAAGCTGCCCCAGCCCACCACTTCTTTAACAGAGAATAATAGATGGCTTGCATAGCAAAAACTGTGATCAGATTAAATCTTATTCAGGAGTCAAAAGGAAATGGAAACAGTGGTTAAAACATTACAGTTCTGCTCTCATCTGTGTGAACGTCTGCAACTGCAGGAATAGGAATTAGAAAAGTTTATGATGATAATCAAAGTGGTCTAATATAAATCTTATTCACACAGTCCTTCACTGCTCCTGGGGAGGTAAAAAAATCCATTTTTCCATTTATGTTTATTTTGAGCAAAGCCGGGTATAAAAGCATAAAGCACAATCCTTTTTCTTTGCATAAGGAGGATGTAGGAGAGAATACTTTCATCTTCATTCTTGCAATTCCGTAGAATCTTGAAATATGGAAATTGGGGTGTCATATTTTAAGTTAGTGTGTTTTTGTTGAAACCCCCTTAAAATTCCCATTTTGTGTACATAATTGTGTACTTTTACAGTCACCACATGTGGCTGGCGATGATCTTGCTGTGGGTGGCCTAGCCTGTGGGCGCGCTTCAACCAAAGGGCTCCCACGCTGTCGGAGAGAGTGAACTGTTTACTCAGTCAGGACTCTAGCAATGGGTCCAGATTCCATTCCAGCAGGGATTCCATTAAGCCTACTATCCTTAAATTGCTCTGTCAGGAGCGATTTTCCAAGTCATCAAGGAGTTCTGCATGATCATGTACTTAACGCCCCAGGACCTCCAGCGATCGCGCCATGACTTCTGATTTATCCTGCATGTTAGACATCCGTTGTTCTAATTCCACGGTGCACTGGTTTGTTTCTGCCAGTAGGAGCTCTAAATGAGCGATCTTCTCAGAGAGCCTACCAAACATTTGTTCTAATGCAGCCATCACTGCCACTGTTAGTTGCCAGAGTTGTTGCTTCAAGAATGTAGCAGATCACTCCTACCCTCCAGCAGCCATCTTGTCATCGGAGCGCCTCGTGCACAACTGTTCCTTTTTGTGCGCTTTCTCCGACATTGTGGATTCCCAGAGAGGGACTGAGGCACAACTGTCTCAGTCAGTGCATCACGTGATCTCCGCACTAGCATTTTTAGCGCGCGCTAAAATTTAGCGCAGGTTAATGCTAGAGACACCCATATATTCCTATGGGTGTCTCTAGTGTTAACGTGCGCTAAAATCGCTGGCGCGCTTATAGCACAGCTTAGTAAACAAGGCCCTTAAGCTGCTATTTGGCTGACAGTAGAGTAGTAATTTAGGAGCCCAGCTTTTTTTTTAAGTATCTTGTCCTGAATTATTTTTTTTATCTTAAAGATTGTTATAATTTGATGATCCCAAGGACAATTGATTTATTTTTGACATGAACTAGATATAATTTTTTTTTTCTAGTATTGAGAATCGGAGAATGCCCTTGGTAAGTAGCACCCTTAACTAATGTCATTCTTAGTTGAGGCAATCTGCTTTTATTTTAAAAAGATGTCTCTCTCAGCTTTATAAAACGTAGACTTATGTAGCTTACTAATGCTTATTGCAGATTAGGAAAAAGTAATGAAATATTCATGTTTATCTTATAATACGTTGGCTAGGAAGGGGATTACATTTTTATTTTTACATATTATTTGTAGGATGGCCTTGGCATTCATTGTACCATTGGCAGTAGTGACAGCAAGTTAATGTATTAGCTGAGTGAGGAGACAGTTGCTTGGTGCATAAATACCTACCAGTGACTTGAATGAACAACTCAGAAATTCTCAGACATGTAATGAGGAGGAGTGTAGGTGAACATCGGGTTTCTAAAGTGTACTCCAATTATTTTACTCAAATATTTCTGCATAGTGGCAAACAAAAGGGCCCTTTTACTACCCAGTGGTAGGGATTTGCTGGATTTGTGCACAGGAAATTGGCCGTACTGCCAGGCTCGCTCAGGAGCCCAGTGGTAGTTCTGGCTTCCAGTGCGCACTGTTTCCGGAGGTAGGGAATTAAAAAAAACTTTTCTAGCATTGGAAGCCAGCAGTAAATGGCTGCAATGCAACTTTTTAATTATCACATAGCTATTACTAGCCCTTTAAACAAAAGGCCTTTTTACTGGTGGTGGTAAAATGTGACCTCTACATGGCAATTCCACGTGCCAATGCCACTGTGGGCCATCTTTTTACTGCCATTTGGTAAAAGGGCCCCATAGTCAAGGAAATGAACAGAAGTGTCTTATATCATGTGAGTACTCCCAAGTCTAATGAAGTCATTCACTTTTGTGAGTTAGGAATTTGACTAAATCATTCCTACATGAGTACATAAGTATTGCCATACTGGGACAGATCGAAGGACCATCAAGCCATCAGATCCCAAAACAGTACATTTTATGCTGCTTATCCTAGTAATAAGCAGTGGATTTTCCCCAAGTCCATTTTAATAATGGTTTATGAACTTTCTTTTAGAAAGCTATCCAAATCTTTTTTAAAGCCTGCTAATCTAACTGCTTTTACTACATTCTCTGGTAACAAATTCCAGAGTTTAATTACACGTTGAGTGAAGAAATATTTTCTTTGATTTGTTTTAAATTTACTACTTTGTAGCTTCATTGCGTTCCCCCTAGTCCTAGTATTTTTGGAAAGAGTAAACAAGCAATTCATGTCTACCTGTTCGTCTACTCATTATTTTATAGACCTCTATCATATCTCCCTTCAGCCATCTTTTCTTCAAGCTGAAGAGCCATAGCCACTTTAGCCTTTCCTTGTAGGGAAGTCATCCTATCCCCTTTATCATTTTTGTTGTCTTTCTCTGTACCTTTTCTAATTCCACTATATCTTTTTTGAGATGCAGTGACCAGAACTGCACATAATATGACCAAAACCGAGCTTCTCATTCCCCCCCCCCCCCAAACCCACCTCCCCGCTCCCCCCGTTTTCTATTTCTGTTGATGGCTCTCTCATTCTCCCTGTCTCCTCAGCTCGAAACCTTGGGGTCATCTTTGACTCTTCTCTCTCCTTCTCTGCTCATATCCAGCAGATTGCCAAGACCTGTCGTTTCTTTCTTTACAACATCCGTAAAATCCGCCCCTTTCTTTCCGAGCACTCTACCAAAACCCTCATCCACACCCTTGTCACCTCTCGTTTAGACTACTGCAATCTGCTTCTTGCTGGCCTCCCACTTAGTCACCTCTCCCCTCTCCAGTCGGTTCAAAACTCTGCTGCCCGTCTCGTCTTCTGCCAGGGTCGCTTTACTCATACTACCCCTCTCCTCAAGACCCTTCACTGGCTCCCTATCCGTTTTCGCATCCTGTTCAAACTTCTTCTACTAACGTATAAATGTACTCACTCTGCTGCTCCCCAGTATCTCTCCACACTCGTCCTTCCCTACACCCCTTCCCGTGCACTCTGCTCCATGGATAAATCCTTCTTATCTGTTCCCTTCTCCACTACTGCCAACTCCAGACTTCGCGCCTTCTGTCTCGCTGCACCCTACGCCTGGAATAAACTTCCTGAGCCCCTACGTCTTGCCCCATCCTTGGCCACCTTTAAATCTAGACTGAAAGCCCACCTCTTTAACATTGCTTTTGACTCGTAACCACTTGTAACCACTCGCCTCCACCTACCCTCCTCTCTTCCTTTCCGTTCACATTAATTGATTTGATTTGCTTACTTTATTTTTTGTCTATTAGATTGTAAGCTCTTTGAGCAGGGACTGTCTTTCTTCTATGTTTGTGCAGCGCTGCGTACGCCTTGTAGCGCTATAGAAATGCTAAATAGTAGTAGTAATATTCGAAGTGCGTTCGCACCATGGAGCGATACAAAAGCATTAAAACATCCTTATTTTTGTTTTCCATTCCTTTCCTAATAATACCTAACTGTCACGGCTGTGGCTGTGACCCCTGTCCAGACTCACCTCTTCCTCTGGTGGCAGTGTTCTGCGGCTTTTATGGACGGCCTTCTCCCTGTTGCTTAAGCCGTTATCCAGAGATTATACTAGCCCTGCTCTGATGATCTAGCTTCCAAGCCTTGCTCACGAGTCATCCAAGCCTCACTATGACATCTCAGTTTCCAAGCCTCACTCTGGTGTTTTAGTGTGCTTCAAGTCTCGTTCCTGAGGGCATGACATCATCAGTGAGGTTCTCTCTTAAGGAACTATGGGACATTCAAACTTTGCCTTTGCACCAAGAGTTTTCTATTGTTTGTGTGTATTTGTTGCACTTCTGATTGTTCTGCCTTGTTTGCCTTGCCTTGAGTTCTACTACTACTACTACTATTTATCACTTCTATAGCGCTACAAGGCATACGCAGCACTGTACACCATACATGAAAAGACAGTCCCTGCTCAAAGAGCTCACAATCTAAATAGGACAGACAAACAGAACAACTAAGAGGTAAGGGAATTAAAGAGGTGGGGATAAGAGGGTACAGGGCAAGTGAGTAGTGATTAGGAGTCAAAAGCAGCGTTAAAGAGGTAGGCTTTTAGCCTGGATTTGAAAACGGCCAAAGACGGGGCTAGACGTATAAGCTTAGGAAGTCTATTCCAGGCGTGAGGTGCAGCGAGATAAAAGGAACGGAGTCTGAAATTAGCAGTAGAGGAGAAGGGGACAGACAGGAGAGATTTATCCACAGAACGGAGTACCTGAGGGGGGGGGGGCGTAGGGAGAGACAAGAGTGGAGAGGTACTGGGGAGCGGTAGAGTGAATGCACTTATAGGTCAGTAAGAGAAGTTTGAATTGAATGTGGAAACGGATAGGGAGCCAGTGAAGTGACTTGAGGAGAGGGCTAATCTGAGCATAGCGACTCGGGCGGAAAATGAGTCGCTCAGCAGAGTTTTGGACTAATTGAAGAGGAGAGAGGTGGCTAAGTGGGAGGCCGGTGATAAGCAGGTTGCAATAATCTAGGCGAGAGGTGATAAGAGTGTGGATAAGGGTTCTGGTAGAGTGCTCAGAGAGGAAGGTACGGATTTTGCTGATGTTATACAGAAAGAAACGCCAGGGTTTGGCAATCGGCTGAATGTGAGTAGAGAAGGAGAGAGAAGAGTCGAAGATGACCCCAAGGTTATGAGCTGATGAGACAGGGAGCATAAGAGTGCCATCCACTGAAATAGAGAAAGGGGGGAGGGGAGAGGTGGGTTTAGGGGGAAAGATGAGAAGCTCGGTTTTGGCCATGTTAAGTTTCAGATGACGTTGAGACATCCAGGCAGCGATATCAGATAGGCAGGCTGATACATTGGTCTGGATGCTGGTTGAGATTTCGGGGGTAGAGAGGTAGATCTGGAAGTCATCAGCGTAGAGATGGTATTGAAAGCCATGGGATGATACCAGGGAGCCAAGGGAAGAAGTGTAGATGGAGAACAGGAGAGGACTGAGAACAGAACCCTGAGGTACACTGATAGGTAGTGGGATAGAAATGGAAGAGGATCCACCAGAGTGTACACTAAAGGTGCGAAGCGAGAGATAGGAGGAGAACCAGAACAGAACAGAGCCCTGGAATCCAAGTGAAGACAACGTATCAAGGAGTAAGCTGTGATCAACAGTGTCAAAAGCGGCAGATAGATCGAGAAGGATGAGAATAGAATAGAGACCTTTGGATTTGGCCAGTAACAGATTGTTGGAAACTTTTGTAAGTGCAGTTTCAGTTGAATGAAGAGGGCGAAAGCCAGATTGGAGTGAGTCAAGAACAGTTTGAGATGAAAGAAAGTCAAGACAGCGGCGGTATCTTGGAGAGGAAGGAGAGGAGGGAGATGGGTCGATAGTTGGAAGGACAGGTGGGGCCAGGTGAAGGCTTCTTAAGGAGTGGTGTGACTACGGCATGTTTGAAGGCATCAGGAAGGCAGTGGAAAGTGAAAGATTGAGGATATGACAGATAAAAGGGGTGAGAGTAGGAGAGATGGTGTTAAGAAGGTGGGTAGGAATTGGATCAGAGGAACAGGTAGTTCGTTTTGAGAAGGAGAGAAGATGTGTTGTTTCCTCATCAGTGATTTCGGGAAAGGAGGAAAAGGACGGAGGGGTTGGGGAGTTAGGGGAACGGACAAGGGGAGGGAGAGGTGGGGGTTGCTTGGTTGAGAATTCAAGTTCTGCCTTGTTTGCCTTGCCTTGAGTTCTGCCTTGTTTGCCTTGAGTTCTGCTTTGCCTTGTCTGTCTAACCAAGTTTGTACCCTGTTCCTTCACCCTGTTCCAGCCAAGCCAGCTCCAGTTCCTCTTCTAGGCAAGGTGATTTGCCTGCTGCTATCCAGTCTCCAGTAGCAGCCTAAGGGCTCACATTCCTTGAGATTGTGACACTAACATTCTATTTGCTTTCTTAGCCGCCGCCGCACACTGAGCAGAGGGTTTCAACGTATCATCAGCAGTGACGCCTAGATCCCTTTCCTGGTCAGTGACTTCTAATGTGGAACCTTGCATTAGGTAGCTATAGTTCGGGTTCCTTTTTCCCACATGCATCACTTTGCGTTGCTCACATTAAACGTCATCTGCCATTTGGATACCCAGTTTCCCAGTCTCATAAGGTCCTCTTGTAATTTTTCAGAATCCTCTTGTGATTTAACAGCTTTGAATAACTTTGTGTCATCAGCAAATTTAATTACCTCACTAGTTACTCCCATCTCTAGATCATTTATAAATATGTTAAAAATCAGTGGTCCCAACACAGACCACTGGGGAACCCAATTATCTACCCTCCTTCCTTAAGAATACTGACCATTTAATCCTCACTATCTTTTAACCAATTTTAATTCACAATAGATTACTACCTCCTATCCCATGACTCTCCCATTTTCTCTAGAGTCTTTGATGAGGTAATTTGTCAAATGCCTTTTGAAAATCCAGATACACAATTTTGATTGGCTCACCTTTATCCATAATCCTATAATCCTATAATGCATTCATTTAAATAAAGTTTTAATTGTCTTTAGGCTAAACAAGTTTAGACTTTGTTCTTTTGGGCTCATTATCTTGGAAAAGAGACAATTGATTGGGGTTAATGCAGTGGTTTCATAACTTGGTCCTGGAGGCACCCCAGCCAGTCAGGGTTTCAGGATAACCGCAATGAATAGTCATAAGACAGATTTGCATGTAGTAGAAGCAGTACTTGGAAATCTCGCTCATGGATATTCATTGTGGATATCCTGAAAACCTGACTGGGGTGTCTCCAGGACCGGGTTTATGAACCACTGGGTTAATGGTAGAAGTGTATAAAAATAATTAGTGAGGTGAAATGGTTGGTTTGGTTTCAGTGTTATTTGAAAGCTGAAGAGCACTCCGGTTACTGGAGGATGTCGTCAAGGTGACGAAAATAAGCTGGGCTCAAAAGAGCTTTGAATAAATTTAGCCAGGTAGACTTGAGAGAGCAATCACTTATCTCTAGAAATGAGCTACATTTTGAGATCTGCTGGGTACTTGTGCTTAACTTGTTGGACCTTTGTCTGACTAAGCATGGTTTTTGTTGCATTTTTATTTCTTTGTCATTTAGCTTTCTTGTGCTGTCTTGTTTACCTTTATTAGGATTTATTTACCGTCTTTTTGAAAGACTTCTCTCAAGGTGGTGTACAGTAAGAATAAATCAAAAATAAGCAATAGACAATTACAGCAGTAAAAATATTCAAATAGTATAAAGTGTGGCATAGTATGCTATGTCAACACAATATGTAATAAAACATTTTAATAGACAGCGTAGGGTGTAAGCAAAGATGAAACATATAGATAGGTAAGAGAGTAAGAGGAATTAGAAGATAGGGGGACTAATTTAAAGAGAGTTGCAAATGAGGTCAGAGAGGTGATTAAATATCTCGGCTAGTTTAGGAGTGGATTTAGTTATTTATTTAGCAACAAAATTTATTTGTTCATCATTGGCAAAAACCTTCCTAAAAATTTTTTTAATAGCTTTTCTTTGTATTGTTCTCTGTCTATTTTTATCCATATATTGATTGTTAGTTATCCAACTTTGGTGATGCACAAACAAAAAAGTACTTATCGTAAAAAAGCTTATATGAAGTGCAGGATCAGAGCTAAACTGACACTCAGTAGGCTGTCCAGACGCCCACTGACCAACGATGGCCAGCGTTTTGCTTAGCTGCTTTAGGGTCTCAGACAAAGGGGCTTCAATTCTTCCCCTAAGCAGGCCCTCTCTCAGCAGCTCTTCAGGACTAGGAACTACTGAGCTCTGGTTAACTGTATGTATCTGTGCTTTTCTCTAATCAGTTACAATTGTTTAATTGACAAGTGTAGTACCCCAACCGAGAGTTGTGGATGGCCCTCAGCCAGGTTGTGGTAGCTTACACAACAGCTACAAAGCCCTTACACTAAAGGGTAGCTTCTCTCCTTCTGGTACATTTTACTGGAATGATTGTCTAGGAAAATAGTCTCTTATCCTTCTCAGTTCCCATAGTGTTTTGAAGCATTTTGATGTTACTTTTCACTCAAGAATAGTTAAGCTCTGGAACTCGTTGCTGGAGGATGTGGTAACGGCGGTTAGTGTATCTGGGTTTAAAAAAGGTTTGGACAAGTTCCTGGAGGAAAAGTTCATAGTTTGCTATTGAGATGGGCATGAGGGAAGCCATTGCTTGTCTTGGGATTGGTTGTGTGGAATGGTGCTACTAATTGTGTTTCTGCAAGGTACTTGTGACCTAGATTGGCCACTGCTAGAAGCAGGCTACTGGGCTGGGTGGACCATTGGTCTGACCCAGTATTGCTGTTCTTATCTACTGCTGATATTTGACTATCCATTGATAGATATTTATAAAGAATAATACCTAATATTTTTTAGTTGTGTTTCTATTTGGTATTTTTGATGATTGATTGTGAAATTTTGGTACGATGTGGAATTATGTGGGCTAGATAGGACCAGGAATTTGGTTTTGTCTTTGTTTAGTTTGAGTTTAAAAGTTGTTGCCAAGTTTTGTAAGAGTTCCAGGTCTTTAATTTTATCCTGTATTTCTGTGATGGTGTTGTGAAAAGGTATGTAGATGGTGATTCCATCTGCATATATGAATGGATCGAAGCCCATTCCAGTTTTTTTCTGAGTGGTGCCATTATTACATTGAACAGTATTGGTGATATTGGAGATCCATGTGATACTCCACACTCAGAGATCCAAGAGGCTTGATTTCTGGTTAGACATTTCTACAGTGTAGGATCTGGTCCTTAGGAAGCCATTGAACCATGCTGCCACTGCTCTACTGATTCCCATGTTGTCAAGCAGGGCCATTAGTGTTATGTGGTCTACTAGGTCGAACGTACTTGACATACCGAATTGTAATAGTATTATGTTTTGTCCTTGGCTTATTAAGGTTCTGAACTTCGTTATCAGGGTGGTTATAACCGCCTCAGTGCTGTGTTGTGGTCTGAAATCTGATTGGGATTTGTGAAGGATTGAAAATAGTGTCAGGTATTCCATTAGTTGCTGTACTACAAGACCTTCTATCGTTTTGGTCAACAGTAGTATTAAAGCCACTGGTCTGTAGTTTGTGATATCGCTGATCTTGCTGGTTGTGTTTTTTGGGATTGGTGTTAGTATGATGTCGCCTTTGTCTGTTGGTAATTGTTCTTTTGCGATCATGTATGTGATGTGTTTGGTGAGGCACTTGATGAACCATACCGGTGAGTCTTTCATCATATAGTTGGGGCAGTTGTCTAGCAGACAGTGTGCATGGTTATATTTCATCAGCAGTGCCTTTACTGTGTTCAGTTTGGGTGATTGAAAAGTGGTTCAGATTCTGTCTACTTTGGTTTGGGTGTCGTTTGTTTCACATTCTTGTACGTAGTCAATGATGGATGTTTGTGGATTCGTCAGGTTTGATCTTGTGTTTGCTATTTTGTTTTTGAAGTATTGTGCAAGTTCATCTGCAGCTGGTGGTATTTCAGTTGATGCCAGTACATCTTTGGTTTTCAGTAGTTCATGAGGTTGAATGATTTTTTTCATATTAGTTTGTGGTTCAAATATGTGCTGTAGGGTTCTACTTTAGCTTTCTTTATGTGTTTGTATATGTTCTTATAGCTTTTCTCCATATGGTTTTGTTTTTGGCCCATGTTCTTTCAAGTTTCCTACACAGTTTTTTCATGTGTAGTAGTTCGTCATTAACGATGGGTGTGGTTGCTTTTTATTTCTTGTTTTCATATTGAGCGGTTCTATTTTACTTAGTGTGTTTTCACTTGCTTCGGCCCATTTTCTCATGAAGTGGATATCTTTGGGTGATATGTTGCTCTGTTCATTCATCTTTATTGTCCAGAAAGTGTGGTTGTCTACTTTACCTCTGGTTGTGAATTTGTGTAGTGTCCTTAGTTCACTTTTCTTGCCATTTTCTTTCCAGTGTAGCGTGACAGTGCACTTGCAGTGGGTCTGACCATAGTACCTCTACCCGTTTGTGGTTTTTTAATATGTGATTATTGTTTGCTGAGAATCTATGAGCTAGTAACATAGTAAATGACGGCAGAAAAAGACCTGCATATCCATCCAGTCTGCCCAACAAGACAAACTCATATATGCTACTTTTTGTGTATACCCTACTTTGATTTGTACCTGTCCTCTTCAGGGCACAGACCGTATAAGTCTGTCCAGCACTATCCCCGCCTCCCAACCACCAGCCCTGCCTCCCACCACTGGCTCTGGCACAGACAGTATAAGTCTGCCCAGCACTATCCTCGCCTCCCACCACCGGCTGGCTCTGCCACCCAATCTCGGCTAAGCTCCTTAGGATCCATTCCTTCTGAATAGGATTCCTTTATGTTTATCCCACGCGTGTTTGAATTCTGTTACCGTTTTCATTTCCACCACCTCCCGCGGGAGGGCATTCCAAGCATCCACTACTCTCTGTGTGAAAAAATACTTCCTGACATTTTTCTTGAGTCTGCCCCCCCTTCAATCTCATTTCATGTCCTCTCGTTCTACTGCCTTCGCACCTCTGGAAAAGGTTCGTTTGCGGATTAATACTTTTCAACTATTTGAACGTCTGTATCATATCACCCCTGTTTCTCCTTTCTTCCAGAGTATACATGTTCAGGTCATCAAGTCTCTCCTCATACGTCTTGTAACGCAAATCCCTTACCATTCTCGTAGCTTTTCTTTGCACCGCTTCAATTCTTTTTACATCCTTCGCAAGGTACGGCCTCCAAAACTGAACACAATACTCTAGGTGGGGCCTCCCCAACGACTTATACAGGGGCATCAACACCTCCTTTCTTCTGCTGGTCACACCTCTCTCTATACAGTCTAACAACCTTCTAGCTACGGCCACCGCCTTGTCACACTGTTTCGTCGCCTTCAGATCCTCAGATACTATCACCCCAAGATCCCTCTCCCCGTCCGTACCTATCAGATTCTCCCCGCCTAACACATACATCTCCCGAGGGTTTCTATTCCCAAAGTGCATCACTTTGCATTTCTTCGCATTGAATTTTAATTGCCAAACCTTAGACCATTCTTCTAGCTTCCTCAGATCCTTTTTCATGTTTTCCACTCCCTCCCGGGTGTCCACTCTGTTGCAGATCTTAGTATCATCCGCAAATAGGCAAACTTTACCTTCTAACCCTTCGGCAATGTCACTCACAAATATATTGAACAGAATCGGTCCCAGCACCGATCCCTGAGGCACACCACTACTCACCTTTCCCTCCTCCGAGCGAATTCCATTCACCACCACCCTCTGGCTTCTGCCCGTCAACCAGTTCCTAATCCAGTTCACCACTTCGGGTCCTATCTTCAACCCTTCCAGTTTATTTAAGAGCCTCCTGTGGGGAACCATGTCAAAAGCTTTGCTGAAATCTAAGTAGATTACGTCTATAGCTCGTCCTTGATTCAATTCTCCTGTCACCCAATCAAAGAACTCAATGAGATTCGTTTGACACGAAATCCCTTTGGTAAAACCATGTTGTCTCGGATCTTGCAACTTATTGGCTTCCAGGAAATTCACTATCCTTTCCTTCAGCATCGCTTCCATTATTTTTCCAGTAGTCGAAGTGAGGCTTACTGGCCTGTCTAATAGGTGTCCTTTTGTGTGAGATGAGGCACCTTGTGCTGTTTTTAAGTTCCATTGGTTTATGAAATTCATTAGGGTTATGATGTTTGTGTCATTTTGTTTTTCTAGGTGCAGATTGATATCTCCTAATAGTAGGACATTTGGTTGATTAGTTCAGATGTTTGATATGAAGTCCATGAAATCATCTTGGGTGTTTGACCAGCTACCTGGGGGGATAGTAGAACAGTATGATACATAGTTGGTCGGCTAGTGTTGTGTCAGTGATTTTGCATTTAATTGCTGAAGATGTGTTTAGCAGCAGGTTCTACTATGAAGGAAGATTTATAGATTATTGCAACACCTCCTCCCTTCTTTTTAGTTCTGTTGATGTGTATTGTTTTGTATCCTGGTGGGCATAGGTCAAGTAGTGCAGGATCGTCTTCTAGGTGTGGCCATGTTTCAGTTATGAGCAGTAATCCAAGTTGTTCTGTTTCTATTCAATCTCTTAGTATTGCTGACTTATTGACTGCTGATCTCACGTTTATATATTCTATGGGTATCAGGACATATGTATCATGTTTGATGTTGGTGTGTTTAACAGTTTGTAGTTGTTTGTGTGGTCTGTATGTTTTGAGCTTGTGGTCTTCATTGTTTTTCTGGTTTGGTTTTCTGTTGTTGGTTTGGTCTCTGTTTTGTTGTTGGGGTTGTGATTAGGGCCTTCCAGTTGTTGATGTGGTCGTCATCTTTCAGTAATATGTACTGGAATTGCGTTCCATTCTTTAGGTGTTGCAGCTGGTATCCCCATTATCCATATTTTCATTATGTAATAGAGGACCCATGTCCTTAGGTTGGCCATTTAGGAGGTTGCTTAAGGTTCAGGAGGGAGTCTCTTTGTTTTTGTTCTCCGTATCAATGTTTGTTTATTTATTTATTTATTTATTTATGCATTCTTGCATCCTACTATTATCCAAAAGCAAATTTCTGTTCAAAATGGCTTACAATTTACATTTTGGTGGAGCTACAGTAGTGTTGCGTTTCTCCCAGTCTGGTTGGATTTGTCTGCTGTACTGTTTTTTGGGGTTTTTGTGTGTGTGTGTGTGTATATATATATATATATATATATATAATCAACAGGTTCGCCAAATCCCACTGCAAACTAGACATATGTCCTAACAACCTAATAAAATCGGCCCCCCACCGCTTCATAGCAGACCTCATGTCACACTTAAATTACATGCTACAAGGACTATTCCCTGAGGATAAAGGAAACATGCTACTCACCCCAATACCTAAGGACTCAAAGAAAAAAGCAAATGACATCACTAACTATCGCCCGGTAGCATCCATCCCTCTGATAGTTAAACTAATGGAAAGCATGGTTACCAAACAACTTACCAATTATTTAAACAAATTCGCAATACTACATGAATCACAATCAGGATTCCGAGCCAACCACAGTACTGAAACAGTACTAATCACTTTCTTAACAAAATTCAAAGAAGCAATTGCTACTGGTAGTAATATACTCCTCCTACAATTCGACATGTCCAGTGCGTTCGACATGGTAAACCACAAAATATTACTGAACATACTAGAATACTTCGGGATTAATGGAAGCGTACTAAGCTGGATCAAAGGCTTCCTGACCACAAGAACATACCAAGTGACCACAAACCTGAACACATCATTACCATGGAAACCAGAATGTGGAGTACCACAAGGATCACCGTTGTCACTGACCCTTTTCAATTTAATGTTGACACCCCTAGCCAAACTGCTATCCAACCAAGGCCTCAATCCTTACATCTACGCAGATGATGTCACGATCTACATCCCGTTCAAACATGATCTCACAGAAATCACAAATGAAATCAAACACCGTCTCCAAATCATGAATTAATGGGTGGATGCATTTCAATTAAAACTCAACGCAGAAAAAACACAATGCCTCATAGTCTCATCACAATACAAGACGTAAAAACCCACCACCATAAATACCCCAGAGTACACCCTTCCTGTTTCAGAAACCCTGAAAATTCTCGGAGTCACAATCGACCGAAATCTCACACTAGAAACCCAAGCGAAAAACACAACAAAGAAAATGTTCCATTCAATGTGGAAACTCAAAAGAGTAAAACCTTTCTTCCCAAGGGAAACATTCCGCAGCCTGCTACAATCAAGCCACCTAGATTACTGTAATGCAATTTATGCTGGATGCAAAGAACAAATCATTAAGAAACTCCAAACAGCACAAAACACAGCAGCCAGACTCATTTTTGGAAAAACAAAATACGAAAGCGCCAAACCCCTAAAAGAAAAATTACACTGGCTCCCACTTAAAGAACATATTGCATTCAAAATTTGCACCCTAGTACATAAATTTATTCACGGTGAAACCCCAATCTACATTACGGACCTCATAGACTTACCAACCAGGAACACAAAAAGGTCGGCACGAACATTCCTGAACCTCCACTATCCCAGCTGCAAAGGACTAAAATATAAATCAATATAGTCATCCAGCTTCTCATTCATAGGCACACAACTGTGGAATGCACTAACAAACGCCATAAAATCAATGCATGTTCTAACAAACTTCTGATAATTACTAAAGACCGACTTGTTCAAAAAGGCATACCACAATTGAGCCTTCCTAAACACCAGGCAACAAAACTGATACTAGAAATGATGTGAGTTTGGGATTATCAGCGGCTTCGGCTTCAGTATCGGTTATCCTCGCGTTTCTTCAGTAGGCTGTACAAAAATCACTCTCGTTGAGTTCTCTTAAGGTGCAGGTGGCAGCTCTGGCATGTTTTAGAGGCTGGCTTCAGGGGGCTTCCATCGCCTCCCACCCGGATGTGGTTCGTTTCTTGAGGGGTGTAAATCGTTTGCGCCCTCCTCACGTGCCAGTTCTGCCATCCTGGAACCTTAATCTAGTTCTCAAAGCACTTCAAAATGAACCCTTATCGGGGATTACGATTAAGGATCTCACCTTGAAGGCGATTTTCCTAGTAGCCATTACTTTCACTCGGAGAATTTCAGAGTTGCAGGCCCTTTCTTGCAGAGACCCCTTCCTGCATTTTACAGAGGCAGGGGTATTGATTAGGTCAGTTCCTTCATTTTTGCCCAAGGTGGTTTCTCATTTCCACTTGGGGAAGTCCCTGCATTTGCTGGCCTTCCGCCGGGAAGATTACCCTGAGCAATTTCGGGCTCTTTGCTGCCTCAACGTGAGACGGGCTGTTCTCAGGTATTTGGAGGTGCCGAATGAATTTTGTCTTTCTGACCATCTCTTCGTCCTTTTTGGAGGCAGTAAGAAGGGTCATATGGTGTCCAAGGACACCATAGCTCGTTGGTTGCGGGAGGCCTTCTCATCAGCATACTTGGCATTGGGCAAGCAAGCCCCTTCGCAAGTTTGTGCTCATTCTACGCAAACTCAAGCTTCCTCCTGTGCAGAGTCTCGTTTGGTTTCTCTGGAAGATATCTGCAGGGCAGCTACATGGGCTTCGGTCCATACATTCACTCGTCATTATCGGATGGATGTGTCAGCTCGTCAAGCTGCGGTGTTTGGCTCGTCGGTGATTTCTGCCGGGTTGGGGGTGACCCACCCTACTTGAGGACTGCTTGGGTACATCCCACAAGTCTCTGGATCTGTGGGACGCCATGAAAGGAAAAATTAATTCTTGCCTGATAATTTTCTTTCCATTAGTCCCAACAGATCAATCCAGAGGCCCCCCCTGGGTTTACTGTCTGCAGTTTTGTTGCTGTTGGTTATTTTTTTTCTGGTTCTGTTGTTCTGAATGTTCCTTCGTTTGATTAAAAAATAAAATAAATAAATATAGAAGTGGTGGAAGTATGTTGGGCAATGGCAATTGGTCTGACAATGTCAGGAGAGTTTTCTTTTGTTTCCATTCCACTGCTTTGGTATCGTTCATACTGAGGTTCAGTTGGCTGCACCGGTTCACATATAGCAAACCTCGGAGGTTCTTTCTATCTCTATCTACTGATAGAGGGACACAACCCACAAGTCTCTGGATTGATCTGTTGGGACTAATGGAAAGAAAATTATCAGATAAGAATTAATTTTTCCGTACTGTAAAGAAGAAACCAAAGTAACAGTTTGTCTGCTCATGCAATGTAGATTAAGGCATTGCTTCTCAAACCAGTCCTTGATATGCAAATCTCATGCATATTCCTTGTGGATATCCTAAAACTCTAACTGGCAGGGTGTACCCGAGGACTGGGTTGAGAAGCACTGCGTTATGGTGTTAAAACTTATAATGGGTTTTCCATAGTGTCCCACTGATCAATCCAGAGACTTGTGGGTTATCAGTGTAGTAGTTTACTTTAGATGAAGTAGTGGATGCTCTTTCAGTGGTGTGAAAATAAAACAGTCTAATGTAATTTTAGTAACTGATATACTGTAGTGGAAAACCTAGGTAACCCTGAGGTTTGTTTAACTCTTAGAACTAGGGCATCCAAACTGTTCATGTGAGGACCATATAGGACATTTCAAATTACCAAGAAAGCCAGATTTCCTTGGAACAGTTTCCTGATTTTGAGGGGGGGGGGGGGAGTAGGGAGGGGGAGTCTGACCCTTTCAGTGAGGGAGTTAGCAGAAAAGGTTTTCAGGGATATGGCTGATAACTGTGCCCACTACTTCTGCCCTTTCCATAGCATCTGCCCTTGAAAGAGTGAGAGGTGAGTGGATGGTGTTAGGCCTAGGACTGGATTCAGTAAATGGTGCCCAGATTTTGGGCGCCGGAAAAAATTGGTGCAGAGTAGCATTCTATAAAGGGCACTCTTTATGGAATAGTACTTAGAGCCCATTCATACACCCAAATTTGGGCACCAGTATTTATGCCAGCTGAAACCTGCTGTAAATGCCTATCTTATAGGCAAACAAAATTTATGAGAAAATATCCATATGTAGTCGGCTCAATCACAGCAATGCTTTCTCAAGAAACATCTTCACCTCTGATCTCAGCAGTGCGGCACACAACTCTTGGCATTTAGGCTTCGTAATGGCACTATTCTATAACTCTGCACACACTTTTTTTTTTGTAATGCCCCTGCCCCGCCTCCAGCCTTTCCCCTTTGTCATTTGTGCACAAGGGGATTTAGGCATGCAGGGTTATAGAATACTACCCAGGAAGATGCACACACAAATATTTAATAATGTCAGTTAACTGCAATAATTGATCACATCGTTTATTGCAATTAATTGACTCATAAGCCAATTTACACATGCATCTTCGATTGGTGCCCAAATGTAGATTCAAAGGGATATTGTCTCCCTTCTTGTACTTTTGTCTCACTTTTCACCTCCATTGTATGTCATTCTATTTATTCATTATATATACTGCTCACCATGTACTCAATAAAGCAGTGTACAAAATACAATTTGTAACATTTATCAAAACTAAAATAAATAGAAAAATATATTTTAAATTAACTTAAAATAAGTATACAAAAAGCTATAATAAAGACAAAATAATAAAAAAAATCTGTTCAATCGTAATCTCCATAAATACGGAGAAAACTGCTATTCCTTACTTTGCTTTAGCATTTCTTGGCTCTTGGGACAAGGAGCTTCATAGGAGAAAACTAAAGTAGGAGAATGCCTTAGAACATGTAGAATGTAAGACAATTTCAGATGGGAAATAAACCAAGCAATCCTTTTCTAGATGAGCACAGTAGACAGCCTGCAGTATGCTCTTGCAGCCAGTGGGCCAAATATTACGCTTCCATAGCGTCCCACAGATCAGAGACTTGTAGGTTATGTCCCTCTACCAGCAGGTGGAGATAGAACTTCAGAGGTTTACTATATGTGGTCATGTTCAGTCACCTTAACTTCAGTATTCTCTCTATCTAGCAGGTGGAGGGACATCTCTGTGCAGCTCTGGTTTGATCTGGCTACTGGTGTCCTTTGGGCCTAGTTTAGCAGGTGGATGGTCATATCTGTGCAGCTCTGGATTGATTGGCTCCTGGCCTGGTCCCCTGGGTCTAGTCGAGCTTCTGGGGTCTGAGGTCTCCCGGTCTTGGGACTTGGGTGCACACCTGGTGGTGCCAGATCCCTCCCTTCTTCCCCCATCAACCCCTCCTCTCTGCCTGACTGGGGTTTGTGGTTCTCACTCTCCTGACTTTAAAAGGAGCCTGAGGTTTCTTTTGCTCCGGCATCCTCTCCTGTCTTTAAAAAAATATGCCGTTTGAGCACTGTTAAAAAAAAAAAAATCTCCGTGGTCTGATTTGTCCAGCATGGCAAACTCATGCCGGTTTGCAGTACTAGCTGAATGGTGTGAGGACCGACTTGGCATGCGACAGCGAATCCCTATGGAGTGAGTAGTCATTATCCTATCTGCCCGATGGGGCAGAGCAAAAGCCGGCTCCCAGTGTGGGAGCCACTGGACTGCTGCAGTTTCCCGTCCTGGAGATCCACTGTACAGCCCAACACCGTGGAGCGGTGTGCTCCTTCCCTCCCAGCTCATTTTGGTGGGCACAGGTTAGTTGTTTTCTTGGGTGTGCGTGCGCGCTTGAGGGCACCATCTTTCTTGCCACTCCACATGGCAGTGCTGAAGCCCCTGCGCTCCCCTGGGGCCTGATTTGCTTTCGATTTGGTAATTTTATATGTAGGCTTTTCAGAAATGTGACTGGGGAACTGGGATGGATCACTCCCAGTTTCTTCATATTTGGTATTTAAGGGCTTCTGAGGAAAGAGTCCTGGGGTGGTTTGCAGCTGTTCTGTGGCAGCAAGAGCCTTAAGCTGCAGCTAGGTTTTTCACTCTTTCCCTCTTCCCCTTTCTCAGATCATGGCAGTACAGTTTGTTTAGTTAAGCTTAGGGCTGTTGACTCCATGTTTCTGTGAGAAATGTTAAATTTGGAGGCTAATGCAGGCCTCTCAGGTGTATCGGTTTCCATGGTAATCCTGCACCCTCTGTGCTGCCCTGGTGGCATTTGCTCTGTGTGTACTGTTTACATCAAACTAGTTTTATTCAGGAGGGTGGCTGGCCTTTCAGCCTGAAGGTTACAGGTTCAAGGCTGGTTTTATCCATCCTATTAGGAACTGTGGGCTCAGCTAGGTTTCCGGTGGGGCATATTTTATTTCATTCTGTCTTACTGCTTGTCTGGCCAAGCAGTTCTTGCATGACTTGAACAGTTATCAGAACTCTACTGTATTAAAGATTGCCCTTCTCTCTGTACACTGATACTGGCCACACCTTTGCATACTAGCCTCAGCTCCCCTGGTATCTACATAGTAACATAGTAGATGATGGCAGAAAAAGACCTGCACGGTCCATCCAGTCTGCCCAACAAGATAAACTCATATGTGCTACTTTTTGTGTATACCTTACCTTGATTTGTACCTGTCCTTTTCAGGGCACAGTCCGTATAAGTCTGCCCAACACTATCCCTGCTTCCCAACCACCAGCCCCGCCTCCCACCACCGGTTCTGGCACAGACCGTATAAGTCTGCCCAGCACCATCCCCGCCTCCCGCCACCGGCTCTGCCACCCAATGTCGGCGTACCCGGTACCTCTAACTGCTTCTATGGTAGTTTTGGCATCTTTTCATGGTATGGGGTACCAAAATTTCATGAGGAGTTGTCCAGGAGCTACTTACTACTACTTGACATTTCTAAAGCGCTACTAGGGTTACGCAGCGCTGTACAATTTAACATAGAAGGGCAGTCCCTGCTCAAGTAGCATACAATCTAAAGGACAAATGTACAGTCAGTCAAATAGGGGCAGTCAAATTGGGGCAGTCTAGATTTCCTTCAGTGTAGAGGTAACTTAATAGTTGTTGCAATCAGCTGAGAGTAAGCACAGAGCTCTAGGGTGCTGTTTCACGACCCACTGCAGCTTGATATCTATAGTGCACAATGGTGCAACAGCCATATTCTGCTACACCATGGTGTAATCTGTCTCTGGTTATCAGCCGCACTTGTTAGCTCTAGTGCGCAGCAGTTATAGTGCACAGTCACACCAGCCAGTTCTTGTCCCTATCTGCAAGAAGTTAGCGCTGGCTTAGGCATCAGACCACTGATGTGGCTTCCAAGTCACATTTGGCAACCTGCCTTTTGGAAGTAATCTTGGGACTGTAGAAGATCTAGGGCAGTTGGCTAAAGACCTGAGGGACTTCCAAGTCTTGGAGATTGCCAGGGGACGAGTTTAAGGATGATATTTAATCCGCTTGATTTTGTCGTAGGTTTTGTGGGGCCAGGAAAACCACTTTCAGGGTTTCCACTTCCACTATGACAAGCCACCTGGCTGCTGGTAGAATGAGCTCTGTTTCAGCTCCAGGTCAACCAATGCCTGCTGCATCTTCCAGTGATGGAGTTTCAGTTCATTCCTCAGGCAGGACTCCTGTATTGGTTTCAAGAAGAGTGGACCAAGATTACATCAGCTCAAATGTGTCTTACTTTTTCTATCGCACAGTTACAACCTGGACTTCACTACAGATTTTTCTTGAAGTCTATATGCAAGCTCAAACACTGTCAGGCAGTTCTTGCCATCTTGCCAACGTTTCTTCCTTTAGGCACAGTCGAGTCTGTCCCCAGTTGCAATTGGGGAATGGGAAATTGTTCTGCTTTGTATTTCCAACCAGGGAGCTTCCTTCCAGCTGAGTTTGGACATCATAAGAGTCTAGGGTGTTTACGGTTCAACTTTTCACAATGGGCACCTTGCAGTGTGTAATAGTTCTGTCTGGTGGGGGAGAGGTTCTAGCCTCCCTGGACCTCAAGGAAACTTACTTTCATATTCCCAGTGCTTCTTGCTGCAGAGGGATCTTAGCGATTTATGACCATATCAGCCTTTCTATGTTGCTGAGGACGTTTTTGCAAGGTCATGGTGGTAGTGGCAGCTTTCCTTCATGAAGATGGGTTGCAGGTTCATCCATACCTTGTGACTGACTGATTTGCAGCTCTCTCTATCAAGAGACTCTGCTAACTTCATCCAAGATACCTACTTGTCTTCAGTCCTTAGGATTGGTAATCAGTGTCACCAAGAGACAGTTGTTTCCCTCACAAATCTTGGCTTATCGGGGAGTGCTGTTCCATATAGGTGTGGCAAGTCCTTTCTTTCTTTTGCTCCTCAGCAACAGATGCCAACCCTTCAGGTTTTACTTTCCCTACCAGGTCCAGGATATGGAAATAGGTTCAAGTTATGGGCACAATGTTCTCTTTCTTGGACATTTCCCCATGGGCCTGAGTCTGTATCATACCACTTCAGGGGTTCCTTCTATGGTTTGGTCCCATCTCTATGGCTCCCTTCAAGCCAACTTAGTCTCAATGGAATGATTTCAACACAGCTTTCTGCTGATATTTCAGTTCTCTCTCCCTTGAGGTGGTTATCTGCAGCTGGTAGGCTGCTAGAGTGTGCCGTAGCCTGGTGGCAACAGATTTTGGATCCCTTCCAGAAAGGCAGGCAGTCGACTGCTTCCTTTTGCCAGATGTAGAGTCGAGACCGGCTTAATTGCCAGTTTTCTTCTATGATTTGTTTCAGGCGTCAAATAGATCTTTTTGGCGGTCACAGCCTGTCATTTGATGTGGTTGCTCTACTTGGTGGTGAATGCAGCTTCTAACGATGGCTGGTTCAGCTCACTTTTCAGGGCAACTATTGTTTGAGGACTCCATGAAGTTGGTGGCAGACCTGAGTGACTTACAGACTCAGTGTCTTCCTGAGGACATGTGTACAAGTTCTTTTCAGTCAGGTCAGGCTCGCCCTTATCTTTATGACACCAGGGCTATCGTCCTGGGCAGCCTAGTTTTCTTTAGCAATCCAGTCCAGGCAGGTTCTCAGAACTCCCGACTTCATCCGTTTGAGATCCTCTGGATTTCTACTGGTGAAGGGCACACATTCCTGTCTTTTCTGCATACAGTGGTTTCTGCCTTCCATCCCATTCCACCTTTTTCTCCTCCCGCTTCTTGGATGTTCACCATATACTCCTATACTATTTGGAAGTGACCAGCGAGTTCTGCTGGTCAACGCTTTGCTTCTTGCTTTACTCGGAACCATAGGAAGGTACCATAGGAAGGCTTGTCATTTTTAGATTTGCAGATGTAGGCATAGCAGTTTTGATGTCAGGAGGAACAGACCTTTTGTAGAATAGGCATCTGTGTGAAGCTGAAGAGCTGTTCTGCTTAAGTTCCGTTTTATTCAAAATCCTTTTAGGGGAGCAGCTGCTCCCCTTGCACTCCACCTAGCTATGTCTCTGCATAGTGGGGCAGTGCCTGGGATGACCCACTGAGCAGAAGTGACTTCCTACATAGCCTTATGCACTGCTAAAGACTGTAGCGGTCTTCTTGTGCTCACCATTTTAAGATTAGTAGATGTAGCAGTGGCAGGATCAGAAACAGACATATTCAGAACCTGGAGAGCCTTAGGTATATTTATTTTTTGTCTATTAGATTGTAAGCTCTTTGAGCAGGGACTGTCTTTCTTCTATGTTTGTGCAGCGCTGCGTACGCCTTGTAGCGCTATAGAAATGCTAAATAGTAGTAGTAGTAGTAGGTATATAGGAAGGTGGCGACACCTTACGAAACACCCACACTACAGTAGGATCATCAGATTCCTGACCTGCTGAGCAGAAATGCCTCCTGGCATACCCTCATGTTGTTCTCTGGCTGGTCACAAGAAAGGGGATCTGGCTTCAAGAGCCGTAGTGGCCGTTGGCTGAGAGAGGCAATTTCTTTAGCAGGCCTCTATGGGACAGTCTCTCCCATTACGGGTGGCAGTGCTTTCTTCCAGAGCACAGTTGATTTCCTTCTCTGGGTTCTATGGCTTCCCTTTGCAGTTCAACCACTTGGTCCTCTATCCTGCCGTGGATGGCTTTTGCCGATCGCCCACTTGATCTGCTGTCCTTCCCTTTTCAGGCTTTGCAGGCTTGGTGTAGCAGCGCTAGGCATTCCAGATTTGATGTGGCAGCGCATGTAACCGTGGCCTGTGGTTCATTGCTCCAGTCTGCTGAGGTTGTAGTACCCCACCTCACTTGAGGACTGCTTTGGTACATCCCACAAGTCTATGGATTGATCTGTGGGACGCTAGGGAAGGTAAAATTAGTTCTTACCTGATAATTTTCTTTCCATTACTCCCAACAGATCAACCCAGAGGCCCGCCCTTTGTTGTTCTGGGTTGAGTGTTTTCTTCTAGTTGCTTCAGTTTCATCAGATTCCTTCATTTGATTTTTGGCTAAAAAAAAAAAAAGGCAAAACAAATCAAAACATAAAGGAAACCTTCTGTTACCCTCATGCAGGAGCGGTTGAGGAGCTTACATGGGATTTATGCAGGCAGGAGAGAACTTCCTCTTTTGTCTTCCACTACTTTGGTATTGACAATACTGAAGTTAAGGTGACTGCACATGACCACATATAGTAAACCTCTGAAGTTCTCTCTATCGCCACCTGCTGGTAGAGGGACATAACCCACAAGTTTCTGGATTGATCTGTGGGACTAATGGAAAGAAAATTATCAGGTACAAACTAATTTTACCTTCTCCCTTATTCAATGCTTTGAAAATAATGCATAAAACTTTGAATTTAGATTCCACTTTAGCTGATGAGCAGTGTAGATCTTTAAATATTGAGGTGATATATTCGTGCTCTTTATTTTCATTTAGCAATTGTGGCAGTGTTTTATTTATTTATTTATTGCATTTGTATCCCACATTTTCCCACCTATTTGCAGGCTCAATGTGGCTTACAGAGTTTTGTTATGACATGTTCATTCCAGGATATCATATATAAGAAGTATCTGTACAATTACAATTAGTAATGTAAAGAGATAAAGTAAGGGAAAAGAGAAGGAAGGTGATAAGCAGGATAGTGTAGAAGGTGGTCTTTAATAACTGGGTGGGTTGGTGAGGTAGTTTTGTAGAGTTATGGGTTCTCTTTGTAGGCCTTGTTGAAGAGGTGTGTCTTCAGAGATTTGCGAAAGTTAGTTATTTCGTCAATGGATTTCAGGGCTGTAGGTAGTGCATTCCACAGCTGCGTGCTCATGTAGGAGAAGGTGGTGGCATGTGTCAGCTTGTATTTTAGTCCTTTACAGCTGGGGAAGTGTAGATTGAGAAATTTGTGGGCTGATCTTTTGGCGTTTCTAGGAGGCAGGTCCACAAGATTTAGCATGTAGATTGGGGCGTTTGCGTGGATGATTTTGTGAACAATCGTGCAGATCTTGAACGCAATGCATTCCTTGAGTGGGAGCCAGTGAAGTTTCTCTCTTAGGGGTTTTGCACTTTCGTATTTAGTTTTTCCAAATATGAGTCTGGCTGCGGTATTCTGGGCTGTTTGGAGGTTTTTGATAGTATGTTCTTTGCAGCCAGCGCACAGTGCGTTGCAGTAGTCCAGATGACTTATTACCATTGACTGTACCAAGGTCCGGAAGATGTATCTCGGGAAGTAAGGTTTAACTCTTTTTGAGTTTCCACATGGAGTGGAACATCTTTTTTGTCGTATTCTTCACGTGTGCCTCGAGTGTGAGGTTTCGATCGATGGTAACTCCAAGAATTTTCAGATTTTGTGAGATGGGAAGAGAACAGTATGGTGTGGTTATGGTGGAGTAATTGTTTGCATTGTGTTGAGAAGTGAGTACAAGACATTGTGTTTTTTCTGCGTTGAGTTTTAGCTGGAATGTATCCGCCCAGGAGTGCATGATTTGGGGGCTTTGGTTGATCTCATTGGTGATTTCGTTTAGATCATGTTTGAACGGGATGTAAATCGTGACATCGTCTGCGTAGATGTAAGGGTTGAGGTTTTGATTTGCTAGAAGTTTGGCTAAAGGTATCATCATTAGGTTGAAGAGAGTTGGAGAGAGGGGGGATCCTTGGGGAACTCCACATACAGGTGTCCATGGGGATGATGTGTCCGCGTTCATTGTTACTTGGTAAGATCTTGTGGTCAAGAATCCTTTAAGCCATTTGAGAACTGTGCCTCCTACTCCAAAGTATTCTAGTATATGTATTAGTATTCCATGATTAACCATGTCGAAGGCGCTGGACATGTCGAATTGTAGGAGGAGTATGTTGTTACCAGTTGCAATTGCTTGTTTGAATGAGTTCATTGCGGACACTAGTACAGTTTCAGTGCTTTGATTTGATCGGAATCCTGATTGAGACTCATGCAGAATTGAATGTTTGTTTAGGTAGTCAGTGAGTTGTTTCATCACTATACCCTCCATGAGTTTGGTTATTAGCGGAATAGATGCTACTGGGCTATAGTTGGTTAGGTCTATTGTACTTTTCTTGGCATCTCCCCTTACGTTCCAGCCCGAAACCTCCGTTCACAGGACAATTCCCTCCTCTCATTACCCTTCTCCACAACCGCCAACTCCAGGCTCCGCTCAATCTGCCTCGCCTCACCCTATGCTTGGAACAACCTCCCCGAGTCCTTACGCCAAGCCCCCTCCTTGCCCATCTTCAAGTCTTTGCTTAAAGCCCACCTCTTCAATGCTGCATTCGGCACCTAACTCTTACCTTTCAGGAATTCCAGACTGCCCAATTTGACTGCCCCTATCGGTCTGACTGCCCCACGCGTCTTTTAGATTGTAAGCTCTTTGAGCAGGGATTGTCCTTCTATGTTAAATTGTACAGCGCTGCGTAACCCTAGTAGCGCTTTAGAAATGTTAAGTAGTAGTAGTAGTAGTAGTACTGGGCTATAGTTGGTTAGGTCCATTGTACTTTTCTTGGCATCTTTTGGCAGCGGAGTAAGTAAGATGTTTATCCGTGGGAAAGAGACCATTTTGAAGCCTGTAGTTTACATGATTCGTGAGGTCTTTTTTGAATTGTTTGGGGGGCGGCTCTTATTAGGCTCGTAGGGCAAATGTCTAATTTGCACTGTGACTTGGCGTATTTTCTGAGCCATTGTGAGATTTTGTCGTATGATATCGTGTCGAAGTTGGTCCATAATCGATCTGGGCACTCCCCTGGTTTAGGGTCTAGACATTCAAGGATGCTTGTGTAGTCAGTGATGTTGGTAGGTATCATGAGTCAGAGTTTTATAATTTTTTTATTGAAGTAGTTCGCAAGATTGGTTGCGGATGGGGTGTCTGTATTATTAGAGGTAACCGGTGTAGTATTTAGGAGTTTGTTTACGAGTGAGAAAAGTTTGTGTGTATCCTTGTAGTTTGGTCCTATTATGGTTTTCTAATACGTTCTTTTAGTTTGTCTAATGGTGTATTTGTATTTTCTTTGTAGCTGTTTCCAATCTTTGAGTGTGTGCATCTTTTTTTTCTTGCTTCATACTCTTTCTAGTCTTCTGACCTGTGTTTTTAGTTCTTTTAATTCTTCATTAAACCATGGTATTGAGTTTTTTCTGTGTGAGGTTCTGGTTTGAAGTGGTACTATGTTGTCTAGTATTGTTCTGCATCTGTTGTCCCAATCTTGGAGAAATTGGGGCGAGTCTGTAGGTGTTGTCCATTTGTCGGTATAGAATTGTTGCCAGAATGTTAATGGATCTATTTTGCCTCTCGTAGTATATGTTTTTTGCTCTTGTTTTTGTTGTGCCTTTTTTGTTCTCCAGCGGAGGGAAAGGTTTGCTTTGTAGTGATCGGACCATGGCGTGGCTGTCCATATTGTATCTGTAAGTGTGAGGTTAGATTGATGAGAATTTGTGGGTGATAATATCTAGTGTGTGTCCTTTGTTATGGGTGGGTTGCATGTTTGGCCAGTGGAGCTCCCATAGTTGGAGGAAGTCCTTGCATTCACGTACATTGCTTGCATTAATATCTTCAAGGTGAAGATTGATGTCTCCTGCTATGAAAAGGTCCTGGCTGGAAACGCAAGTATTCGATATGAAATCCATAAAGTGCGTTTGTGAATCTTGCCAGTTGCCCGGGGGTCTGTAGAATAGGATTAGGTTTAGGTGATCGCATAGGTTGGGGTGGTTGATTCTGACTGAGGCTATTTCAAGTTGGGGAAGCATAGATTCTGCTGTTGTTGTGACTGTGATTTGAGATGTGTAGATTATTGCTATGCCTCCTCCTCTTTTTCCTTCTCTTGTCCAGTGGGTAATTTTGTATCCTGGAGTACAGAGCTCTAAGATTATTGGGTCTTTGGAGTCATGGATCCAAAAATTTTGATAAACCTTGGATATGGGACGGGCTTGGGCAGATCAGAGATCTGTTCAGCACTTGCATGATATGATTCTAGAATACTGACAGATATGCGCAGAACTGCAACATTGTCGCAGACATTTACACCAACCTATGACAAGTTGGCGCATAAATGCCTACTTACGCTAGAATCTTATATTGGCAATTATGCCCCTAGCACGCAGCATCCTAGTACCTAAATTTCAGCAATCTTTCCAGAATTACTCCAATTTGCTTCTGGATATATCATGCGATTCTTCTTCTGTAATATTTCTTCCTCTTTATATTCACTGAAAATTCCTTCCACAGTTTCAAGGAAGCTATGAACATCTGACTTTTTGAGTTCTCTTTTAGCAGGGTGTTTGGGACAGAGAGGTGATGTTTGCTGCTACATGTCTGTGCTTTTTTCTTTTCTCCTTACTCCCCATAGCCTTTCACTCTCCTGTGCCTTTCTTAGTTTAATTCATTCTGTTCTATTGTATGTATTCTAAACAACCCTGTTGGTTACTGTAGTTCATCTTTTAAGAATGAAATGTTTTCAAGCAGCTCTGTTCACTGCTTGTGTGCTGCCTATAACTGAGTTGGTAGGCCTTCCTGTTGTGTATTGTTTTTTAGGTGTTCTCTTGGGGCAATGTATCCAAAAGGTTAGTTTTGTACATACCATGACAGCAGTGAATCTCACTTTTGAGTCAGGGCATATGGAGTAATGATCTCAGTCTGTCAAATTTATGCCTAAGGCTCACTGTAGTACTTGCATCATGCCAAAGAAAGCTTCCTTCTGGAGTGCATAAGATGTTTCTTATATAGGCAGTCTTTCAGGGTGTTCCTGAAGTTTCTTTTTAATCAGACTTGTGATAGTCAGTACAGTGGGAATATGTTTTTCTGCCTTGTTTTCTTGGTCTCTGACTGCATTTCTTGATATTTGAAGATCTTCTCCGTTGCCTGATTCACAGATTAACCACTAGGAACAGATCCCTCTATAATCAGTGCCATTCTAGTGTTTTTCTCCTTGTTTGGTTTTCTTGTATCAATCTTTTTTTAACAGTTGGAATTGAAATGTTCCAGGTGATCATAACCCCTTCATTCTCCATAATTTTCTCCTGTTTCTAATGCAGTTGGTCTGCAGCATTATTCATTTGTAATTTTGTAGGATAAATTGTGAATTTACATTATTTGTTTTTCAAATGTTTGAAATACGAGATACTTTTTAGTATGATAGAGGGGCTTTCCTTTTAAACAAGAGATGTTCCTTTTGTTTAGAACTGTGGTGATATGTAATTGATTTATGTCCTTATATATCCAGGGTATGTTTTGGAGCTGCAGACAAAGTATCTTTGATGAAATGAAGAAGAAATTTTCACAGGTAGACAGCTTTGTCAAACCTGAATTGGTTATCTGTATACAAAATAACAGCATGGTGTGGTTGTGAATCCATTAATATGAGCATGAGTTAATCTCAAGGCATGCTTTTCGCTGTTCAGTTTATAGCTAGTGATGGAAATAGTTTTGCTTTGTCATGTTTCATAAAGCATGGCTGAAATAAACTTTGTGCTTTGTTAGATGGTGTTGCTAAATTTGGTCATAAAATTAAAGCAGTTAAGTCCTTTTTATTTAATGTGGAGGTGTCCCTGCAAATCTAACTAGATGCTGAGTGAGAGGTCAGTAGGGTTATTGCAGTGGATTTTTAAAAAGTTTCTTCTTCCAATTTATGGGTCCTTTTATTAAGCTGAGGTAAGGATTATGTGTGTGTGTGGGGGGGGGGGGGGGGCGGGGTTCTGCGAGCTAAAGCCATTTATAATGCTGCAGTTTCAAAAAAAAAAAAAAAAGGCTTTTTTCTGTTATTTTCATTAATGGCCATGCGCTAATGTTACCATTAGCACTTTGACATAAAAAAAAAAAATTACCCTGGGGTTACTGCCACCTATATAGGAGGCGGTTGAGGGCTCTCATGTTAACTGTGCGCTAACAAGATAGTGCATCGACATTACTGTGCACTAATTGGTAAGCACAGGAACACTGCCCCTGACACGTCCCCTCAAAAAAATAATTAGAAAACATAATTACAACACAGCTAGTGCGCACAGATGCCAAAACAATCGTGGAACACTTGAATGTCCTTTGTTAGGCTATATTTGCTTCATTAAGTGCATGTTAGAGCTTAACGCAGCTAAGTAAAAGGACCGCTTAATCTGTAAGGTAAAGTAGAGTGACAAATAATGTGTTCATTTCTTTTCCCTTTTTTTCAGTTCTACATTTTTCTTATTGTGCTGTTCCTTTTTCTCATATTATTCCCATATGTGCCTTTTCTATGATTGTTTGTTAAGAAGAATGGCCTTTTCCATTACGTAGCTTCCCAATATTCCAGAACCTGTGGGATAGTTGTGTCCATCAACCAGCAGGTGGCGACAGAGAACTGAAAACTGAGCTGAGACATCTCTCTTGACATCCTGTCCAACTCCCCAGTGTTGTTTATCTCCAGCAGGTGGATGCACACACTTTTCAGCCTCTGGTTCTGAGTGATGTGCTCCAGGTCCAGTTGATTAGTTGGTCCCCAGTTGAGCTTTGTGGGTGGCTTGAGTCTTCAGAGTCATATCTGGAGGTGTTCAAATCCCTGTCTCTGCTGCCATGCAAATTTACTTCTTCCCTCCCTTCACCCCATCCTTTTCCAGCTTAACAACCTTAAAAAAAAAAAAAAAAAAGGAGAAGGACAGAGGTTTGCTGGAGAGCGTTGGACAGCGTATCAGTCCTGAGTCTTTGGGGCTCATTTTCGAAGCATTTAGCCTTCCAAAGTTCCATATTAACCTATGGAACTTTGGAAGGCTAAGTGCTTTGAAAATACGCCTCCATATCATCTTTGTAAGACTTGTGGAGACTGTGAGTTTGGAGGGAGCAGCGGCCAGTTTTAAGTCCGAATAAAGTTTGACTCAGAACTGCAAGTTCCACTTGGTGCAAGGGAGGGATCTTGACTCATTGCTTGGGACACAGTGTGCTGCACTGGTGACAATCAGGGTGAATGGTGACTCCCGCAGAGGCAGTTAAGTGGTGTTCCCACTGTGGGACCTGCCGGCCAGTGTCAGGGCATTTCAGTGCATGCAAGCCAGGATTCTTGCAGGACTTGGAAAAAAAACGGTTGGCAGCAGCACATCTTCAGCTTTGGCACAGCCTCTGAATATGCTGGGGTCTTCGGGCTCTCCAGCAAGGCCAATGTGCAGTTTGATGCACAAGAGTGGGAGAATGGGCACCATTTTGTCAGGGCCACTGACAGCGAGGACCAGCATTTGACTGATCATGCGTGGAGCACAAACGCCATTTTGCAGCCTCAGGGCCCGACGGAGCTTTCAGCTGTATCGTTAAGATGACCATTTGAGTGTTTGAGGAGAAATCTGAAGTGGAAAGGACAATTTTATGAGTACACAAGTGCACTTTCACATTTATTTCTTCACTCCGGCATATGGATTGTATATGGTATATGGATTATAACATGCTGTCATGAGCAGTGCCCCAGGAAACCGTCTCCAGATAAGTACTTTGAAAATCAATAATTGATTGCTATATATGCGATACAAAAAAAAATTTTTTTCTTTGATTTTGGAGGCAGGTAGGGACACAGTGCAGTGATGTTTGAGTGATTACATATTATAGTCAATCATGTGGAGTGATTGTTAATATGCACAACTGAGCACTAGTATTTATTATGAATATGAGCTTGAAGAGACTGAAAAGCATTTGAAAAAAATATAAAAAATTAACTAAGGGTTTCTATTTGTAAAGCAAATGTTTGATTTGTGAAACCAGGAGAGTACTAGTTACCCTAGATATTTTGCATTAGTTAAAATTTAATGCCACAGGGTGCAGAGTGATGCATATGGGGTGCAAAAATCCAAAATAGATGTACCAGATATGAGGGGAGAGATAAGCTCTACTTGGGTGAGGGGCCTTTGGTTGATGGTGTCCGAGGATCTCAAGGTGATGAAACAATGCGACAAGGCAGTGGCCGTGGCCAGAAGGATGCTAGGCTACATAGAGAGGGGTATAACCAGCAGGAGGTGTTGGTGAGGTCCCTTGGTGAGGTTCCATTTGGAGTATTATGTTCAGTTTTGGAGGCCGTATCTTGCTAAGGATGTAAAAAGACTGGAAGCGGTTCAAAGAAAAGCGACAAAAATGTTATGGGGTTTGTGTAGAAAGATGTATGAAGAGATACTTGCAGACCTGAATGTGTATACCCTGGTGTAAAGGAGAAACAGACACAGATGTTCAAATATTTGAAAGGTATTAATCCGCAAAAAAATTTTTCCAGAGATGAGAAGGCAGTAGAACTAGAGGACATGAATTGAATTTGAAAGGAGGCTGACTCAGGAATAATATTGGAAAGTATTTTTTCACCGAGTGGGTGGTAGATAGCTGGAATGCCCTCCTGTGTGAGGTGGTGGAGATGCAAACGGTAACAGAATTCAAAAATGTGTTGGGATAAGTACAAAGGAATCCTGTTTAGAAGGAATGGATCCAAAGAAGCTTAGCGGAAATTAGGTAGCAACACCGATAATTGAGAAACAAAGCCAATACTGAGCATACTTCTACGGTTTGTGCCCTGTTTATGTCTGAATGGACTTGGATGGGCTGCAGTGGAGTTTTTCAAGGGCTTCGACAATAATTTCACAAATTTTAGAACAAGGACAGTTCTAGGCAGACTTCTATGTTCTATTTCCTGAAAATTGGCAAGGAGACAAGTATATATATACCGTATTTTTCGGACTATAAGACGCACTTTTTTCCCCCAAAATTTGGGAGGAAAATGGGGGGTGCGTCTTATAGTCCGAAGGTAGCGAGTTCGGGATCGCCCTCCCGTACTTACGTCACACGATGTTCCCTGGTGGTCTAGTGACGTCGGGGCAGGAAAGAGCCCCCTCTTTCCTGCCCAGCGCGCTGCTCTCCGTCCTCCTGACTGCTTCCTTCAGGAAGCAGTCAGGAGGACGGAGAGCAGCGCGCTGGGCAGGAAAGAGGGGGCTCTTTCCTGCCCCGACGTCACTAGACCACCAGGGAACATCGCGTGACGTAAGTACGGGAGGGCGATCCCGAACTCGGACAAGACGCACCGGAGCACCTAGATTTTAGAGGAGGGAAAAAGGAAATTTTTTTTTTCCTATTTCCCTCCTCTAAAACCTAGGTGCGTCTTATAGTCTGAAAAATACGGTATATATATATATATATATATATATATATATATATATAATACACACACAGTGCAATCTGGTCTGGGACCAAAGAAACGCATGCAGTTAACCAGAGCGTGCACTTAAACGTTGTGACCCAAAGAAGCTTGGCATCTGATAAACATATGTACAGTACTGTTTATTATTATATGTACAGTATACAGTCTCCATTAACTGATAGGTTTACTTGAAGTAATCAGTTATAGTCCTCTGTACAATCTTGAGCCTGTGAGTTCCATAGACTACATCTGCCAGATGGTAAAAAGTGTCATAGCACTGACATCCAGTGGCCTCCAGATAGGCCCGCACGGTGTTGAGACTCTCCAGCGCTCTTGCAAAAGTGACAGGAGGAGGTTGTTGATTTTCTTCAGCATGTGCCTCGCTGCTCATTTCTTCATCTGTTCCATCATCAGCTGTTGTTTCCTGTGTGTAGGCGCATTTCTCGACATCAATGCTGTCTTCAGTTGTTTGTAGATCATAATCAACAGCTACATAGCGATGGAACTCCTCTTCAGTAACACCGGCTGGGATGTCAATAACCTGCTCATCTGACGCGTTTGCAACAGCTGCATCTGTTTCATCCCTCTCCACATCCTTAACAAAGCTTGCCCGCTTGTAGCAGTTCACAATGGTTGCCTGTGTAACATGATTCCAGGCTTCTTTCTGCATATGTAGGGAATCCAACAGTGATAGATTACGAGCCAGTTCAACAACACGTTTATCCTTGTCAGTCTGGTCATCCAAAACGCTCATCAGACGACGTAGCACAAGAGCCTGATAATGTTGTTTGAAATTGACTATTATGCCCTGATACACAGGTTGGATCAGAGGTAGTGTTTGGTGGCAGGAAGACCACCTTGACGTTAGACAGCCTGACATCATCCCTGTGTGCAGCACAGTTATCACAAAGCAGCAAAATCTGACGCTTTTGTGCCCGCATTCTAGTGTCTAACTTCTTTAGCCACTGCTTCCAAATTTCCTCAGTCATCCATGAATTTGCGTTAGCCTCGTATGACACAGGAAGTCGCTTAACTTTCTTGAAGCAACAGGGCTGTTTGCTCTTTCCAATGACGAGGGGTTCCAACTTCTCACTCCCATCCATATTGCAGCAAAGGAGGACTGTCAGTCGGTCCTTCGACGTTTTACCTCCAGTAGTTTCGGCATGTTTGAATGCAAGTGTTCCATCAGGAATCGCTTGCCAGTAGAGACCGTTTTGCTCAGCATTGAAAATGTCACGAGGTGCAAACTCATTCAAGATGGTAGGAAGAACTGAAACAGCCCAATTTTCAGCACCAAAGTCATCAGCGTCTTTCTTGTTTCTCACCATGCTGTTTTTTGAATTTTATGCTGTTCCTCTCCTTCCATCTTTCCAACCATCCAACAGTGACTTTGAATTCAGTTAGTCCAAGACTTTCAGCTAGCTGGTTAGCTTTCTCCATAAGCAGTGGACCACTGACAGGAAACTGTCTGCTCCTAACTCGAGAGAACCACCGAAGAAGAGCATCTTCTACTTCCTCATCTTTTCCTGCCCGTGTTCGCTTCCATTGTGGATTTGTATTGTTTTGTCAGTCTTCCAGAAGCTGGTCTTTCTGCTTCAAGACACGTGAAATTTGGCTGGGATTGACATCATATTCTTTAGCAATAGAACGCTGATTACCACGGGCATAATATTAATCTTTTAGTACCTTTGACCCTTGCCAAGTTACCCAGATCCAAAAGGAAAAATTTGGGCCAATTCAGGATTTCTAACACCCCCCACTGCAGCTCCTTGTGACTCTGGGCAAGTCACTTAACCCTCCATTGCCCCTGGTACAAAATGATTCATAAGATGATTCATAAGATTATCTACGAAGAATCCCCAGCCTTACATGTACAATCTGATTGACCTTCCTACCAGGAATCGCTTCAGATCTTCTCGAACTTATCTAAATTTACATCTTCCCAACTGTAAAGAAATCAAGTACAGAACATATTATGCATCCAATTTCCCCATTATAGGCAGCAAACTCCGGAACACCTTGCCAAGATCGATTTGAATAGTCAATGGCTTTTTACCCTTCCGGAAGCTGCTGAAAACTCACATTTTCAAGCAAGCCTAAACATTTGACTTGACTTAAATTAGAAATCCATCTGAGATACCTGTATCTGACTACTGACAGAACTTAAAATATGTTTTTTATCCTTTTGAATTCATCCCTCTTCGAACCATTATTATACATTCTTCCTTATTCACAACACATTACCCCTACTTACACCCTCTTCCTGTTCCCTACCTGTACCACCTTCCTCCCTTATCCTTTTATTGTCCACCTCTTTATATACTATGTTTACATGTTTTATCCATTTTGTTTTGTCTTGTAAATTTGTTATATTATTATGTAAGCCGCATTGAGCCTGCTGACAAGTGGGAATGCACGGGTTATAAATGTTACAATACAATACAATAAACCAGCAATGCTTCTCAAGCATTTACTAATATACATTGAAAATGTTCATTTGAACACAAATGGATCATACACAAAAATAATAGTGTCACTTGTCTACATTAAAAGTGTTATCAATCTCACGTCTGAGTTGTGTTAGAAACATTATAAACAGCTGCCAAACTTTTAGAAAAATGTTCTGTTTTGAAGCACAAGCTCTGAAACATAGAAACAGAGAAAAATGACAACAGGCTTATGTTCGAAAGAGAAGGGCACCCATCTTCCGACACAAATCGGGAGATGGGCATCCTTCTCTCAGGGTCGCCCAAATCAGCATAATCAAAAGCCAGTTTTGGGCGTCCTCAACTGCTTTCCGTCACGGGGATGACCAAAGTTCATGGGGGGGGGGGGGGGGTGTCGGAAGCACAGCGAAGGCCGGACTGGGGCGTGCTTAACACATGGGCATCATCGGCCGATAATGGAAAAAAGAAGGGCGTCCCTGACGAGCATTTGGCCGACTTTACTTGATCCATTTTTTCTTGCGACCAAGCTTCAAAAAGGTGCCTGATCTGACCAGATGACTACAAGAAGGAATCGGGGATGACCTCCCCTTACTCCCCCAGTGGTCACTATCCTCCTCCCACCCTAAAAAAAAATTTTTTTTAATATTTTTTTGCCAGCCTCTATTCCAGCCTCAAATGTCATACCCAGCTCCCTGACAGCAGTATGCAGGTCCCTGGAGCAGTTTTAGTGGGTGCAGTGCACTTCAGGCAGGCAGACCCAGGCCTCCCCCCCTACCTGTTACACTTGTGGTGGTAAATGTGAGCCCTTCAAAACCCACCAGAAACCCACTGTACCCACATGTAGGTGCCCCCCTTCACCCGTAAGGGCTATGGTAGTGTTGTGCAGTTGTGGGTAATGGGTTGGGGGGGTTGGGGGGGTTTGGGGTGCTCAGCACCCAAGGTAAGGGAGCTATGCACCTGGGAGCAATTTCTGAAGTCCACTGCAGTGCCCCCTAGGGTGCTCGGTTGGTGTCTTGGCATGTGCGGGGGACCAGTGCACTACGAATGCTGGCTCCTCCCACGACCAAATGGCTTGCATTTGGTCGTTTCTGAGATGGGCGTCCTCGGTTTCCATTATTGCCGAAAATCGGGGACGACCATCTCTAAGGATGACCTAAGGTCGACCTAAATGTTGAGATTTAGGCATCCCTGACCATATTATCGCAACGAAAGATGGCCATCCATCTTGTTTCGATAATAGCGGTTTCCCCACCCCTTCACGGGGCCATCCTGCGAGGACGTCCCCAGGAAAACTTGGGCACCCCGTTCGATTATGCCCCTCCACATGGCCAATTAAGTCTGCCTATCCATACTGCCTACTATCCTGAATACCGATAAGCCCTCCTCCGTTCTCAGTACATCATGCATCTGTACTCTCCAACAGTTCATAGAAGGAGGGTCTTTATCAGTCCACTTCAGCAGGATGCAGTGTTTACTTATGAATATTTTAATCCACCTTGTCCTTAAGAACTGTTATCAAGAATTCAAATTTCAGAAAAAAATTGAAGGGCTTATTTCCAAAGCACTCTAAGTCCAATGCAACTAAAATGGACTTAGAATGCTTTGGAAATAAGCTTTTCAGTTAGAATAATGTCTTATTTTAAGGCAGTATGTATAGAATATTTTATGGAAAAAAGTTGTTAACGTTTAGCTACAAGCCTTTGAAAACTTGTGAATTGTGCTGTAATGTAATAAAGGGAAGCTATTTTGAAACATAATTACCTATTGCTTGATAATGACATTTTACCATTTTGTGTTTTTAGATAGAAAATGCTGCTGATGAACTGCGAGTACTGTGTATTATACAAGATATTACAAATTACAAAACAGTGAATGAACGTATCACCCTAAATCTGCCAGCTTCTACCCCATTGAGACAGTTGTTTGAGGATGTGGCCAGCAAAGCGGGCTATGTTAATGGAACTTTTGATCTAGTGTGGGAAAGCCGCATCAATGCTACTGATATGGTAAATAGTTTCATATCTACCACTTACCATTTTTGAATTGTTAATGTTGTTTTATCTTGCAGCACGTAGCAATTATACTGAAAATGGGCTTAAACATAGAAATTGACTGAAGGATGGATTAGATGCATCTACAGGCAGATGATCAAAAGCCCCGCGCTGTTCCAAACAGCGCTCTAAAATAGCGCTGGAATAGCGTGGGGTGCTATTAGACCTATGATCAGAGATAATGCATGCAAATTTAAGCAGCACAATTATCTCTGATCATGGGGTATAAATGTAGGAGAATTGTGCCTGAGCATGCGCTCAGCACAATTCTCCCACACTTGTTTGACAGGTTTGGGCTGGAGACATCCATCTTTAAATTGGAAGATGGACGTCCTCAACTGCCCGATTGCAGGGATGGCCAAATTTCAAGGGGGTGTCGGAGGTATAGCGACGGGGCAATTGAGGACGTCCAAAATTTGGACATTTCTGTGACAGGGCAGTAGAGGACGTCCAAATTTTGGATGTTTCTGCAATGGGCAGTTAAGGACGTCCAAAATTAGATGTCTCTATGAGAAAGACGTCTTTCTCAGAGAAACATCTAATTTTGGACGTCCTTAACTGCCCATTGCAGAAACATCCAAAATTTGGACATCTTCAACTGCCCCGTCACAGAAACGTCCAAATTTGGGATGTCCTCAACTGCCCTCGCTGGCAGGTTTGCTGTAGGGGGGAATGGGTTCCTGCCAGCATGCAAATGCATGCTGGACAGGGCTCACCATTCCTCCCCAATGATCTGCAAACCCTAATGCCAGCTCGGAGCTAGCGTAAGGTTTGTCGCGGCCAGCAACCCAGTCTTTGGCGCACTGGTCGTTGATCATTGGGGATGAATGCGTTAAGCTCTGATTAGCATGCATTTTCAAGCTACTTGCGGTAAGAGCCCTGTTTAGCATGCATTTGCATGCTACTTGCGCTAAGAGCCCTCGAGCACGTTTCACACGCTCGAGGGCTCTGATCATGGGGCGGTAGCAAACGCTGGCGCTAGTATTGCGCTAACAGCCTCTAGCGCCGGTGTTTGCTTTTGATCATCTGCCTGCTAGAGAATAAGCAAGTGTGACCTAAAGAGGCATAATGAATTCAGTTGTTATGAGTCTGGGCTATTATCAGAACTTAATTAAAATATAACAAAATCATTTACTATAACTGTGACACTTTTTTATTGGAAAAAATGGCACTCTATCATTTCTACTTCTTTTTAGAATTTTATAGAGAAAAGAACTACTGATTTTAATTTTAAACAGCAAGATAGGGAATGGTCTTGTTGAAGTTTAACTACAGATTAGTAAAGTACCATATTGGGAAGAGTCAGGCAACAGTCTAAAATTTGCATTCTTTTTAAAGAAGTTACACTCTCTTTTGCAAGGTCATTGATAGCTCTTTGTTAATATGAGAAACAAAATCAACTGTGTTTATTTGGTTTTATATACCATCTTCATGAACATTGTTATTACAAATATTAATAAAAAAAAAACAATAAATCAAAATCAAGTAACTGAGAAACAATAACAAATTTAAAATATTCTTACCCTTTCCACTAAAAACGTAAATTGTAATGAAAAACAGCTTTTTAGCCAAGAAGAGACACATTTTAAAACTTTTTCTAAAAGGTAACAAGTTGTGACATTTGTATATCCAGAGGAAACGTATTTCAAATTAATGACCCAGTTACTGATTGTATATAACTTAGACCCCGATGATCAAATCCCCTGCGCTTTTCTGAACAGCGCTGGAAAATTAGTGCGGGGAATTAAAGCCCTCATGATTAAAACTAATAGCATGCAAATTTATGCACACTATTAATTTTATCATCAGGGGCCACCAGGGAAATTTGGTGGGGTGGGTTAGGGATGCCTCCAGCCCCTTAAATGCGGGGGGGGGGGGGGGGGGCGGGGGTCCATTGGATCCCCAGGACTGACAGTGGCAGCCCAGGCTGCCTGGCATGTTTGGAGGGGGGAGGAAGAGGGGAGTCTTAACCCTAACATCAGCTCCAAGCTGGCGTAGGGTTAAGGCGGTATGCCACCCGTACAATATGAGCTCTATGCTCTGATCATACGGGCGGAATACTACAGAGCTCATTTAAGCAGCATTTAAATGAGTATTCCCTGGCATGGGTGTTGTATGTCATGCCAGACCCCTCTGATAATTGAGCACTGGTAAATGCGGGTGCAGGTATTGCGCTAATGGCCTCTAGTGTCCGCATTCACCTTTGTTTATTGGGGCTTTAAAGCTTTGGGATCAATAGGTGACTTACAGACTTATTTATTTATTTTATTTTATTTTATTTATTTATTACATTTGTATCCCACATTTTCCCACCTATTTGCAGGCTCAATGTGGCTTACATAATACCGTAAAGGCGATCGCCAAGTCCGGTATAGAAACAAATACAATTTGATATTAGGGTCGGGTAAGGATAGTATATTCAGGTACATAGGGATAGAAAATAGGAAGGAATATATAATGCCCAATACAATCTATGGTTTTGCTGTGTTGCAGGGTTGAGGCATCTAAGTTAGGTCGGTGGGGAATGCTTTTCTGAATAAGTAGGTCTTTAATGATCTCCTGAAGTTTAGGTGGTCGTAGATTGTTTTCACAGTCTTTGGCAGTGCATTCCACAATTGTGTGCCTATGTAGGAGAAGTTGGATGCATAGGTTAATTTGTATCCGAGTCCTTTGCAGCTTGAGTAGTGGAGATTCAAGTAGGTGCGTGATGCTCTGGTTCTATTTCTGGTTGGAAGATCGATCAGGTTGACCATATATCCTGGGACTTCACCATAGATAATCTTGTGGACCATGGTGCAGATTTTGAAGGTGATACGTTCCTTGATTGGGAGCCAATGCAGTTTTTCTTGAAGGGGTTTGGCACTTTCGAAACGTGTTTTACCAAATATCAGCCTGGCTGCTGTGTTTTGGGCTGTCTGGAGTTTCTTTGTGAATTGGTCTTTCCATCCTGCATATATTCCATTGCAGTAATCTGCGTGGCTCATCACCATTGATTGTATCAGGTTGCGGAATATTTCCCTCAAGGAAGAGAGGTTTTATACGTTTAAGTTTCCACATTGAATGAAACATTTTCTTTATAGTGGAGTTTACTTGTCTCTCAAGTGTAAGATTGTGATCAATTGTAACGCTTAGTATTTTGAGGCTATCTGAGATGGGGAGGGTGTGATCTGGGGTGTTTAAGGTTGTGGGTTTATAATTTTTGTGTTGGAATGAGAGGATGAGGCAGTGTGTTTTTTCAGTTTCAGTTGAAATGAATTTGCCCACGAGTCCATGATATCCAGACCGCCCTTGATTTCGTCGGAGATTTCTGTTAGATCGTGTTTGAAAGGGATGTAAATTGTGACGTCATCAGCATATATGAATGGGTGAAGGTTTTGGTTGAATAGGGATTTGGCCAGGGGAGGGGGTCATCATTATATTGAAGAGTATTGGTGAGAGTGGTGATCCTTGAGGTACTCCGCAGTTTGCTTTCCACGGTGGTGATATATTTGTTTTTTTATTTAACTTGGTATGTTCTGGTGATTAGGAAACCCTTGATCCAATTAAGTATATTTCCTCCAATCCCGAAATGGTCTAGGAGGCGTAGAAATATGTTGTGATTTACCAGGTCGAATGCACTCGACATGTCAAATTGGAGGAGGAGTATGCTTTTACCTGTGGCAATTTCATTCTTGAATTTGGCCAGTGGGGCGAAATCCTGATTGTGATTTATGCAATAATGAAAACTTATCCATGTATTCTGTAAGCTGTTTTGTCACCATACTCTTCATCAATTTGACTACTAGTGGGATGGATGTGACTAGGTGGTAATTGGTAAGGTCGTTCGTTTTTTCTTTGTGTCTTTCGGTAGTGGGGTGAGTAGTATGTTGCCATGTTCCTTGGGGAAGAGACCTTGTTGGAGCATGTAGTTTAGGTAGGATGTAAGGTCTTCAATGAAGCGATTGGGTTCTGATTTAAGTAAGTAACTGGGGCAGGTGTCCAGTTTACAATGAGTTTTGGAGAATCTATGAATCGCTTGGGTAACCGATTCGACGGAGAGAAGAGCAGATTTTGACCAGATGCAGTCAGAGGGGTATTCTTCATGGTTTGAGTCCAGTAGATTGAAGAATTGTTCGAGGTCGGTGTTGTGTTGAGGAAGTGTATTGCGTAGTTTTATGATTTTTTTCCTTGAAGTGTTTGGCAAGATCATCTGCAGATGGGATATCAGTGTTGTTTGTAGTGATAGGAGTGGGATCTAGGAGCTTGTTTACGAGTTGAAATAGTTTCTTCAGGTCTTTGTAGTCTGGTCCTATTTTAGTTTTGTAGTAGGATCTTTTGGTTTGTCTTATAGCATATTTGTATTTTCTTTGTGTTTGTTTCCGTGTGCTCATCTTTTAATTTTTTCCATGCTCGTTCGAGTTTCCTGGTTTGTGTTTTTAGTTTGTCATTGAACCATGGGTCACATTCTGTCTTCGTGATATTCTTGTTCTTAGGGGTGCGAGTTCGTCTAGTACGCTCTTGCATCTTTCATCCCAGTCAGAGAGGTAATGTGTGGAATCCTTTCGAGCGTTCCATTCATTGTCCTATATCTGTTGCCAAAATTCTGTTGGGTCAGTTTGGCCTCTTGTGCTGTAGGTGGTGTGTTCTGGTGTTTGGTATGATCCCTTTTTCCGCCAATTTAGAGATGGGTTCAATTTGTAGTGATCGGACCAAGGTATTTCTGACTATTTAATATCTGTTACTGATATGTTGTGGTTTGTGGATAGTTTGTAGGAGAAGAGGTCCAGTGTGTGACCTTTAATGTGGATAGCTTGCATTTGTGGGAATTTGAGATCCCATGTTAATGTAACTGTGTAAATTAGGCCCTAAAGGAGCTGTGGTTTTACAGATTAGATGATAATAAAGGTTTGGGAGGTGGATGGGATTGCGGTGTCATATTTATTACTGAAGATAGGTGGGTTGGAGATTCAGGTTTTTATGTTTTTATCAATCTTTGTTTGAAGTTTTTTGTTGTTGCATTGCATGTATATATATATTTTTTGTTTTGTTACATTTGTACCCCGTGTTTTTCCCACTCATGGCAGGCTCAATTCGGCTTACATGGGGCAATGGATATGGATAACTTTTATTTGTTACTTAGGTTATATAGTTAGCAAATCTTTTGATGTGAAACTGGTAAAGCTACAAACCATTCAGTCCCCCATGTATTGTGATATTTTACTTTCTGTTTTTGTACAATAAATCGTTCTGTTCTTCCAGTCACCATTGGATCAAATGAGCAACAAGTCTCTTCTAGATGCTGGCTTTGAGTCGGGAAAAAAAAACTTTCTGCATTTGACAGATAAAGACGGTGAACAACCTCAGCTCCTGCCGGTATGTAGTTACTCAGAAGGCAGCATATAGTTTACCTGCTTCCCTCTTGACCCATAAAACTGCTGAAAATTAGAAAATGACTCTAAAGGGCCTCTGTATCCAGTCATTTTGAGTATTTGTAATTTTGCCTTCACCATGAAACAGTTCTTTCAGTTTTCTTTCTCATTCTGTAACTGTGCCTGACAAGGTAGTTAAACTTAGTGTTGCTGATATGATGAGATGTACCCAAGAAGAGAATTTGGCCAATACAGAATAACCTGTTTAAAATACAATAAAAGTATGGTATGGTGTCTGTTCATGCTTAAGACCATAGTTCTTGAAGAAGGAATAAGTTCTATTTGCATTTTTAGATCATTCTTAATGTTTCCATATTGCACTTCACCATAATTAGTGTTTTTATGTTATTTATGACCATACTGTAGGCCTTGGATTTGCTCAAAAAATCTTCTTTTTTTTTAAATGTCTTTCTTTGCATAGCAGATAAATTTTTGAATCAAAATATGCATTAAACCAGTGGTTCCCAAACCTGGTCCTGGAGACACCCCAGCCAGTCAGGTTTTCATGATACCCACAATGAATATTAATAAGAGAGATTTGCATGCATTGCCTCCACTGCATGCAGATCTATCTTATGGAATATTCATTTGTGGATATGCCTCCAGGACCAGGTTGGGGAACCACTGCATTAAACCGATTTTTTTTTTCAATTTTAGGATGAATCTGGCAATGCAGAGAGTAGTCACCTTGACGACAGTGCTCAAGAGAAGTTCATAGGACCGCTTCCAAGAGAAGGGTCTGTTGGCTGTACCAGTGATTACACCAGCCAGAACTATTCCTATTCATCCATCTTAAGTAAATCTGACACCGGTAAAGTATTTTGTGTGTAATGCACTCTAGCTAAAAATGTTAAGGAAATTTAATTTAATAAATTTCTGTATTTTCAGACATGCTGTTAAACATGGAATATGAAATCAGAAAAAGATTGTATGGTGTATCCAGTCTGCCCATCCAAACCAGCAGCCCAGTGTCTATAATCCTGGCTTCTCTGAGATCCTCAGTGCTTGTCCCATGCTTTCTTGTCCTCATCTTTGCCACCTTCACTTGGGATGTTGTTAAGTGTACCCACTACCCTTTCTCTAAAGAAATATTTTTTTAATTACTTCTGAGTCTACTGCCTGTCCATTGAAAAAAGCCTGACTCGTGTATTTGTATCACAGAGGTATTTAAATCTGTCTCTCATATTTCCCTTTTGTCTTCTCTCCTGTAAGGTATATGTGTTTAGATTTTTTTTCTCTGCTTTATGATGAAGACAGTTGACAATTTTAGTAGCCACCCCTTGGACCAACTTCTTTCAGTTTTCAAAGATGCACTCACCAGAATTGCACACAATCCAGGCAATATTCAAAATGATTAAAGCGGGCAAGAGAGGCTTCTGCCTGCTTTAATTTCTTGTCTGTGGCTAGCTGTTGATATTCAGTGGTACTTAACCAGTTAGCGCAGCTGAATATTTGTGATTAGAATCTGCGCCAAAGTCAGTTAACTTGTGGGCTTTCCGAGGAAAGAGTTGGCACTTGTATGGTGTTCAGTTGTTGACCGTAAAAGAGAACCACTTAAATGGGGCCATACAAATAGCAGTCCTATGTTTAAGCAATTGAGCTTATGTGATCAAGGGCTGAATATTGTATTTAACTGCATAAGCTTTAGTGGCAAACCTGAAACTGGGTATTCAGTGCTGATGCCTGGACATGGCCCAGCATTGAATATCCGGGAACACAGCCAGCGACAGACATAAATGTTGACTGCTGTTGACTGAATATCGGCCGGAATGAGTTTTTATCAGAGATGTACACAGAGATTCTATCTCTTCTTATTTTCCTTCTAGCCTTTATTCTCTTAATAAATTAAAACATATTTCTGGCTTTTCCCATTGCCTTATCCATCTGTTTAGCCACCTTAAGATGATCAGATATAATCACCCTTATGAGTCACTGAAATGCTTCTGGTTTTTTGCAGCCTAAATTCATGATCCTGCATTTTGTTAGCATTAAATCTAGCTGCCAAACTGTAGACTAGAATTCGACAAATTCCATGTACTGGTTCATCATGGTACCTAGAAATTGCATCCTAGTGCCCAGAATTTTGTTTTCTTTATCTTTCTCTCTGAATATATATATTGTGATAAGTAGGAGGCTGTCCTATCCGGGGTAGGCCACTAGAGGGCGCTAGTAGGAGGTTTCCTATCTCTCTTTCCCCCTAGTGGCAGCCAATCTACACCTCCTGTTAGCTTACACTCATGTCTTCCCTTATTGCAGCTAGGAGTCCAGTCCGGGTTTTCCATCTCACCCCCTGGCTCCTTGCCTGCAATGCCTTCTGGGTTGTAGTTCAGACTGAAGCTGCCTTAACCCAACTATCCTGGAGGTGACTTTATCACAATATATATATATTTTTTCCCTCATTATGTAGCTTCCCACTATTCCAGAACCTGTGGGATAGTTGTGTCCATCAACCAGCAGGTGGAGATAAAGAAATGAAAACTGAGCTGAGACATATTTCTCTTGGCATCCAGTCCAGCTCCTCAGTGTTGTCTATCTCCAGCAGGTGGATGAACACACTTTTCAGCCTCTGGTTCTGAGTGATGTGCTCCTGGTCCAGTTGATTAGTTGGTCCCCAGTTGAGCTTTGTGGGTGGCTAGAGTCTGCAGAGTCATATCTGGAGGTGTTCAGATCCCTGTCTCTGATGCCATGTGAATTTACTTCTTCACTCCCTTCACCTCTCTTCTGTTTCCTGTGGAGCTGGCCTTTTCCACTGCAACAACCTTTAAAAAAACAAAAAAAGAGGTTTACCAAAGAGTGTAGGATAGAATATCAGTCCTGATTCGATTCTTTCTCATCTGGAGTAAGACTTGTGGAGACTGTGAGCTTGGGGGGAGCAGCTGGCAGTAGTAAGTCTTACTAAAGTTTGACTCAGAACTGCTTGGAGGGCTGCAAGTTCTACTTGGTGCAGGGGAGGAATCCTGACTCACTGCTTGGGATGGAGTTGTGCTGTGTTTGTGCCAGTTCCATTTAGGGTGAATGATGATTCCCGTAGAGGCAGTTAAATGATTTTCATGCTGTGAGACCCACTGACCTGTATCGGGGTATTGCAGTGCACGCAAGCCGGTAATTTCATAGGATGTGGGGGAAACAGTTGGCAGCAGCACGTCTTCAGATTTGGAGCAGCATCTGAATATGCCGGGGACTTAGTGCTCTCTGGCAGAGCCAGTACGCAGTTTGATGCAGGAGAGTGCGGGAACAGACACCATTTTGTTGGCGTTAACTAGCAGTGAGGAACACCCTCTGATCACGTGCGGAGCAAAGCCATTATTTTACAATCTAAGGGCACAAACGAGCAGTCAACTGCATCAGGATCTTTGTTTTCGTTGGAGTTTATATTGCTCTTATGCCAGGCCTATTTACTGAAACAGGGACAGTCAGAGTTGCTGCATGGTGCTTCAGTTTCTCACCCCGCTGCCCCTCTGGCTCCTAAGCGATCTCATTTAGACCTTCAGGAGTGGGAAGATGAGGCTCTCTCTGCTTCTCCCTCCTTATCTGATGTGGCCTCAGTGTATTCAAAGGAGCTGTTAGAGGAGGGAGAGTTCCCGGCCGAGGAGAGGATGACTTGAAAGTACTGAGGTTGTTTCCTAAAGAGCAGCTCAGTTCTCTTATTTATGAGTCATTGGTGGTGCTTTCCATTGAGGAACTTTCTGCTTCATCACCCGGAGTTCCATCTTCATCAGTCATGAATGGGCTTAGAGGTCCTTCTAAGGCTCATCCCTGATGTGCAGCCTTTTAATGATGGGCTATGTCTACTGCCAAGTACTACCTGTTGCCTTGGGATAGTGGCTCCATGTGGTTAAGTTGTAAAATCCATTCTTTGAAATCTCTTCAGATTGACATCTAATGGTTTGATCATTTGGTGTCATTTTATTATTCTTTCCTAACCAACCAAACGTTTGGGTACCACTATATTCCAACCGTCCCATCCCCTCCCCTCCAGGTCTTATAGTTAAGAGTTTTCACAACACTTAAGAAAACTCTCAAAATCTACCCCTCTCCCTCTTCATGTAATGTTACAGGTTATCCTATTACTCTTTCTCTCAGTCATCCATCAAGTCTGCTGTCCCCTTTGTGTTCCCATTCTTGGCTATGACATAGGTTTTGCTCCTTTATTTGGCTGCACCCAGGCCTCAAATGGAACCCAGGTTCATCCAAAATATTCAGTTTGTTTCCTTTTACAGCAGTTAACTTAAGAAATGCACATGTCATAGTCTTCGATATCAGACGTGCTGTTAAGAGGAGTTCTCTAGGCCCTTGCCAGTTCACATTGCATCCCTGCAGTAAGCAGTAGGAGCATATGAACAAGTCCTTCCTCTGAAGTGCCAGGTATAAGTTGTAACAGAATAATTTCAGGTCCAGAAGCAGTGACGTCTGCAGTCTTGCTAAAAATATCACAACACATCTTCTAAAATAGGTAATACTAGTGGACATTTTTACCAAATATGAAGCAGAGGGCCTGGTTCAACCATTGACCATTGGAAGGATCTTATACAACTGCTGCGGAGGGTCATGTACAGTGATGTGAAACATTTTTTTTCCCTCCTGATTTCCTCTTAATATTACATATATGTCACATTGAATAATTTCCGATCTTTAAACAAAATGTAATATTAGACAAAGGGAACCTAAGTAAACATGTAACAGCTTTTATATTATTACTTCATTTATTTAAGGAACAAAGTTATCTAATACCTATATCACTCATTTGAAAAAGTAACTTCCCCCTTAATCAACCAATTGACCAAATTTAATTGAAATTGGAGTGAGCTGATTGAACACAGCCAGGCTTGATGGCAGCCAGCCAGCTCTATTGCAAGACTTTCTGCATTAGTCCAAAAACACGAAAGTTAGGGATATCAAACAGCCTTCCAAAACAAATCCAAGAGGAAACTCCAAAAGTAAACGCAAAAGTCAACCTTTATTTGAACATCAAGTTAAACCAGTACTTGACACGGAGCTGTGTTTTGGCATGAAATGCCTGCCTCAGGAGTCAAAACTACATATAAATAAAAAGATATATTAATATATATACTTAAGTAGAAAACATGCAAAGTGTAGAAAGTAAAAACAACCATGATAAATATAAACATAATAATAAAAAATTAAAAGAGATCAGTGGTACATGGACATAAAATCTGAATAACAAATCAGTGCATACAATATAAAAACAAAGCTAAAAAAAAAAACTTATTATCAAAAATGAAAGATTAAAAATATCAGTGGATACATTTACTCTATATCTCATAAAGATAGACAACTTAAAAGGTAAGGGACCACAAGAGAGTTACAATGAACTATAATAATAAAAGACTAACCTTCTTGGTCACTCCTCTGTAAAATTATTGCTGGTAATGCACTGAAAATACTAGCAAGTATTACAGCAAGGAAGAACAATGTATGTGTATATCTAAGGGATTGAACAAAAGCATACCCCTAAGTAAATATCAAAACACATTAGTACCCAAGAATAGAATAATAGAAAAGAAAGGAAAACAGCACACTTAACAGGACAGCATCATCAGAAATGTAACTCTATTAAAACTAACTTTATTAAAATATAGGTTGTGCATTAATATAAAGAGACAACATATTTATGGCCCTGTTTACTAAGCGGCACTGTAGGCGCGTTAATGTTTTTAGCACGCGGTAACACTAGAGACACCCATAGGAATATATGGGTGTCTAGCATTAGTGCATGCTAAAAATGCTAGCGCGCTTTAGTAAACAGGGCCCTTAAATATGAAAAATATAATACATCAAGAATATCTTCATATAAACATACTGTAAGAACACCATAGAAGCAGAGACAAAAAATAAAGGGCCCCCAAAAACAAGACTGACTCAAAAATTGTTTGTCACAAGAATTCCATGCATTCAAAGCTAGAAGCGTAGTGAAATTCATACTTAAGGAAAATATGCTGAAAGCCACAGCTCCAGTGTTCACCATCCTACTGAAGCACTGACTCTTCTGGTATGCGCCTCTGCCATTGGGTCGATGTTAGGGTGCAATTGCTGTATGAAAGTGGTACTTGTTGAGTTGGTTTACGTGAAGATATTTACTCAAGCATCTATCTAGCTTGGTGATAGCCCCACCTACTTATTTCCTTATCTTATTTATTTTATAGTTTTTAAATATATATTTGCCTTGAGCTATCAATGCAAAGGTGAATAACAAATGTATATATACAGTTTTGAAATGTAGGTAATTCATTATTGAATGGTAAATAAATATTGGTAAGATATATTACTTAAATATTTGTGTTAAGTGGTTTGCTAGTTTTAGGTCCTTTTCAGAAGGAATCCTTTCCTTGCCAATGGTTTCTGGAAGGAGAAATGCCTTTATAAAGCTAAAAAAAAGTTCTGAATAGTTTGTCCTGTTATGTTGTTTCATAGATAAAACATTCATTCTGTCAGTATATTTATTGTGAAAAAATAGAAAATGTATATATTAAAAAAAGAAAACAACAACTTATAATGCATTTCTTGTAGGTTATGTGGGGTTAGTAAATCAAGCAATGACATGTTATTTGAACAGCCTCTTGCAAACCCTCTTCATGACTCCTGAGTTTAGGAATGCATTATACAAGTAAGCATTTTCAATAAAATATATTTTTGGTAGATAAGTTGTTACCGAGTATATGTGCTGTATTAAAATTATTTATTTATTTTTCTCTCTTTATTTTTATTGATTTTTGTTTAGTATGCTTGACAAATAGCCAGTTAGAAAAAGAGACAGACATAAGAAAAGCATAGAATAATTTCTAGCTTTCCAGCTGTAATTTCTACAGTAATTCTTTAGCTTAGAAATGAATTGGATCTGAGTATCATTTCAGAAATGAAAAAATGCAGTTGATTATTTTCTTTTCATTTTGATTTGTATTTTTAATTACATCTGTTAACTGTTTCAGCCGAGACTATGCCGATCTGTAATTTCATACACAAGAGGATTAATCACAACAGTTAATTTTTTATTTTTTTTTAAATGAATAAAGTTACAGCTTTATTAAATAGCTTGAAAAGGGAATAAGTGGGCTTTATTAGTTATCAGTGATATTTGGCTACCTTCATCTTGCTCCCTACTTTCTTGTTATATCCCTTTGTCAGCCTGCCTCCATCCGAGCAAGGCCATGACTTCTTTATAGTGATTTGGCTCAAGCTTCTCCAGGTCACCCTCCTCATTCAAACAAAGCCGCTAAATCTCTAGACTGGGTCACAGCTGTCCTATCGTTCACGGGCCTGGTGCTAGACCAGGGCCTAGCAACCCAGGTATTGGTTAATCCCTGCCATAAATCTTCTAGATGTGTTAACTCCACATCTGTATCCTCTGCCTCAACCTTTGATACCTGCCACTGGGTCCAAATGAGTTCAGGCTTGCCTATCACCCTCTTCCAACTAAACTGTAACCTTAAGATGAGAATGTAAGTTGCTGAAATTGAAGCAAGCTTACATATCATTGTGACAATGATTCAAATGGCTTCTTAATGGCATTATAGATTTTGGCCAGTGGTAGCGCATAGGCTGCAGAATGGGGTGGGCCACAGGGGCATAGTCCCACCCAAGGAGGTTTTTTTTTACAGGAGAGAGCATGAGCCTATCTGGCCTAATCTGTAGGCCGAAGCCAGTGGGTGGAATTTGCCATCATATTGTGTGACCCCAAACAATTGCAGATGCTATTGAAAATAATAACAAACTTGTGAGGTTTATGACTGCCTATGTGTGTGGTTTTTCTTTAAATTTGGAAAGCTTCCCATATGTAACTGGAGTTTTCTTTGTCTTTTTTTAAACCTTTGGGGGGGGGGGGGGGGGGTCCTGGTGCGTGAGCTGTGATATATATGTATATTTCTCAGAGGACAAGCAGGCTGAATAGTATCACTGATGGGTCGTTGTCCGCGACAGCCCAGGAGCCCGGAACTTATAAAAAAAATTAGAACTTTCGAGAACGCGACGTCGCGCATGTGCGAGCAGGTTCCCTTAGTTTTTTTCTATTCGCGACTGGGAAAGTTGTTTTTCTAGCACGTTCCCGTTTTTTTTGCTCAGGAGAACCTGGTTTTGGCATTCATCGCCCAATTTACCTCTTTTTTTTTTTTCTTTTGATTTAATTGTAGTTTAGTCAAAAAAACAAACAAACCTTTTTTTTTCCTTTATTTTATTAGTTTTCTTATTCACCCTCCATTCAAGAGGTGCCGATGCGTCGGTCGTCTGGCAGCCTGGTACCGGCTCCTGAGCCTCTTCAGACTCTGCAACCGACTCCTGCACCGGCCCCCCAGCCTTTACCGATGGCAGCTCTCGACGAGCGTATCCGGGTCCTTCTTCCGGAGCTTCTGGAAGGCTTGCTTCTCCAGTCAGCCTCAGTGTAGGGGGTGCTTGCGCCTTCCATATCGACTGCTGAGGCGGCATCTGGGCCATCGCCTGTGAGGAGGTCCTTGGTACCGCTTGCGGTACCGACGTCGTTTGCCACCCGGGTTGATTCCCCCTCGACATCGGTGGAGGATGCTTCGCCGGAGTCCAGGCAGGGGTTGACTTCTCGACACCCCCCACGAGGTCATTGATCCTCGACGTCAAGACAGGCTCGGGTTCGGGCTGCTCTTAGGGAGTGTTATGACTGGGGATGTGAGCCCTTGTGCCCCGACTGAGCACGGTAAAGATGGAGTGCACAGCACTCGGTCAGGCAGTCAGACAACCCCTAGCTTCACCTGCACTTAGCCACTATTCCCCAGGAGTTGAGCCCCTGGGTTCAAGCGGCCGGCAGGACTTCCGGAACCGGCGGGGTTGCAGGACCACCGACCAGACAGGTAGCCAACAAACACAGTCCAAGAGCCAGGAAAACAGTAGAGCTGAGAATAGTACAAACACAGTCCAGGGTCAAAAGGCAGGCAGCAACACAACGCGTGGTCAGGAAACAAGCCAAGGTCAAAACACAGGAAACTCAGGAATCAGGTAAGGAACACAGATGCAGATCACAACCTCTGCGCAGCCAAAGCACTGAAGGGCTGGAGGCAGTGCCTTAAGTAGAGGAGGAATTAGGCTGAAGCATGTGCAGCTGAACCAAGATGGCTGCCCCCATCAGCAGAGCTCTAAGGACCAAATATGGGCTTCCTTCCTGTCCTCGTTAGTCCAAGATGGCTTCCTGGGATATGATCTATCCAAGATGGCTGTACCATTGCTCTAAGTCGGATGACGGCTGCCAGACTTAGGAAACCGAAACAGACCTTCCCAAGACCGATCCTCGTCCTAGCCGGGAGGAGCGTCATACAGGTGAGGGACGTAACAGGGAGCTCTTGTCCGATACCGATGAGGAGCACTCATGGGAAGAGGAGGAAAACCCCAGATACTTTTCGGAGGAAGAGTCGTGTGGGGTTCCCTCTGATCCTACTCCGCCAGTTGAGAGTAGAATGTCTCCACTTGAGAGTCTCTCTTTCTCATCTTTTGTTAGGGAAATGTCTAAGGATATTCAATTCCCTATGGAGGTTGTGGATGAGCCCAGGGCCGAGATGCTCGAGGTCTTGGATTATCCTTCTCCGCCTACTGATGTTGCTACGGCCCTCTTGCATAATACACTGAGGGAAGTGCTTATGTGAAATTGGTCGTGCCCTCTTTCTAATCCAGTTGCCCCCCCAAAGTCCAAGTACAGAGTCCATGGAGAGTCTGTAATGGTGAAGGCCCAACTTCCTCATGATTCCATGGTGGTGGACTCTGCTCTCAGAAGAGCCAAGAGTACTAGAGACTATGCCTCGGTGCCCCTAGGCAGAGAGTCTAGGACCTTGGACTCTTTTGGGAGGAGAACGTATCAGGCCGCTATGCTCACCGCCAAAATTCAAACTTACCAGCTCTACACGAGCATCCACTTGTGGAACTCGGTGAGGCAACTGTCTAGTTTAGTTGAAGCACTTCCTCCGGAGCTTGCTGAACCTTTTCACCAGGTGGTCAGGCAACAGAAGGCGTGTCGCAAATTCCTGGCCAGGGGATCTTACGACACTTTTGATGTGGCATCCTGAGTAGCTGCTCAAGGTATAGTGATGCGCATACTCTCATGGCTGCGTGTCTCTGACCTGGTTCAGAAGACCCAGCAGCGAATGGCGGATGTTCCTTGCTGGGGGGATAATCTTTTTGGAGAAAAAGTAGAGGATATGGTTGATCAGATGAGAAAGCATTATGATGCCATGGATTCTCTCTCCCGCCAGACGTCTTCTGCTACTGCCTCCTCTTCTAGGAGGTTTTTTGGAGGGAAGAGGAGTGCTCCCTATTCCTATAATAGTCATAGGTACACTCCTGCTTCTCGGCATCCGGTTCAGGCTCAGCCCCAGCATGTGTGTTCCTGTCCACGCTGTGCGCCTAAGGCCCCTAGGGCTCCCCAGCAAAAGCAAGGGTCGGGCTTTTGACTGGCTCCAGTGCAGCATAGCCTCGATAACTTGGGCAGACTGGATGGATCGTGCAGGTCTTTTTCTGCAGTCATCTACTATGTATGTTATGTATGTATAACAGTGTCCGTACCGGACGGCTTGCCTGTTGGGGGGAGGTTGATATTTTTTCACCAAAGGCGGCATCTTATAACCTCCAACAGGTGGGTTCTTCAAATAGTCCGGTTAGGATACACTCTCAATCTGGTTTCCATGCCTCCAAATTGCCCACCAGGAGCTCAATCCTTCAGCTTCCAGCACAAGCAGGTACTTGTAGAGGAACTCTCCGCCCTTCTAAAGGCCAATGCGGTTGAACCTGTTCCACCAGGGGAAGAAGGGCTGGGATTCTATTCCAGGTACTTCCTTGTGCAAAAGAAAACAGGGGGGATGCGTCCCATCCTAGACCTAGGGGCCCTGAACAAATTCCTTCTCCGAGACAAGTTCAGGATGGTTTCCCTGGGCACCCTTCTTCCCATGATTCAGGAAAACGATTGGCTATGTTCTCTGGACTTAAAGGATGCCTGTACTCACATCTCGATACTCCCAGCTCACAGAAAGTATCTTCGATTGCGACTGGGAACTCAGCACTTTCAGTACTGTGTACTGCCCTTTGGCCTGGCATAGGCCTAGCAATAGGAGGGGAGTCGCCATCGGTAAATGCACCATCTCCAGTTGGCTAGCAGATTGCATTTCCTTCACTTATGCTCAAGCTGGGCTGACTCTAGAGGGCCATGTCACGGCTCATAATGTCAGGGCCATGGCTGCGTCAGTGGCTCACTTGAAGTCAGCTTCTATTGAGGAGATTTGCAAGGCTGGAACGTGGTCATCAGTCCACACATTCACATCTCACTACTTCCTTCAGCAGGATACCCGGTGCGACAGTCAGTTTGGGCAGTCGGTATTGCAGAATCTGGGGTTTAGAATCCAACTTCACCCTCCTAGGCCCATTTATGTTCTGTTCCAGGCTGCACTCTCACTTAGTTGTGTTTCTTTTTAGGTCAATCTAAGTTATGTCCTCGCCGTTATGGGGTCCAATTGACCAATGTTCATTATTTTGAGTGAGCCTGGGGGCTAGGGATACCCCATCAGTGATACTATTCAGCCTGCTTGTCATCGGAGAAAATGAAGATACATATACCTGTAGCAGATATTCTCCGAGGACAGCAGGCTGAATAGTATCACAACCCACCCTCCTCCCCTTTGGCGTTGTTCCTTTCCTTTTTTTGCTTTTTATTAACTAAGGGGACACGCTCGCATCGTGGACAGGAACCTGCTTGCGCATGTGCGCGACGTTGCGTTCTCGAACGTTCTAATTTTTTTTTAAGTTCCGGGCTCCTGGGCCGTCGCAGACGACGACCCATCAGTGATACTATTCAGCCTGCTATTCTTGGAGAATACCTCCTACAGATATGTATCTTCATTGTATATATGTTTGGGGAGTTGCATTGACCTGCACTGTATAATGTTTAAGGAAATGTGCTCAGAACATAAGGACTAGATTCTTATTCTCAGGTACAAGTAAAATTTATTTACACTACAGGTAATGGCAATAATTTTAGAAGGCATTTTGCTATTGTTTTCAGTAGCATCTGCGAATGTTTGGGGTCACACAATATGGCGTCTGTGTGGGGAAGACAGCTTCAACTCTTTGACATCATGCCTTCTCCTGGTCATTAAACCTCCTTGGTCCCACCAATATTTTGCCCAGCAAAGCATCAGCAACCAGCTTGACGTGAGGTTGGTTTGTTGGGTTCCTCCAGTCATAAAGATGTTCCACTGCTCCTGAATGATAGCATCCCAGTAGTCAGTAGTTGACAGACTTCACAGAAACATTAAAATTAAGTGAACATCTTAAAGAGCTCTTCCAGCAAAGGTTTTATTAGTAGACAGTATAGGGAAGCTTACACTGGCTAAACACGTTGTTTTCTGTGTGAGCTGTAGGCTTGAATTCCAATTGCTCTGTCTGGTGCACTAGCTTCAGACACACAAATGCTGACTTATATTATTTATGTATGTATTGATTTTATTCCTCACTTACAAGAAAATGAAGTGTTTGAAACGAGTTGAAGTTTAAAGTACATTCAAATTTGTGTATTATTCAATTGCTTGGACAAGTTAGTAGAACTTTCTAAGAATCTCATTTTAATTTAATTTGCTATTAAAGAGGCACTGATATGTGGTTATAATTGTAGTACATCTGCAGAGCAATGCATATCAAATCAGCAGGTTTGGATACAATTCATCAGGAGCCAGCTCAGCAAGATCAGTCAGTCTTGTTGGTTCAGTTTGAGGCATATTTTCAAAGCACTTAGCCTTCCAAAGTTCCATAGAAACCTATGGAACTTTGGAAGGCTAAGTGCTTTGAAAATATGCCTCTTTGTGTCTTTGCCCTGCACCGTGGAGGAAAAAAGAGCAAATCATTATTTTTACAATAATTTATCGATTTCAGCAAACTGATGAACAAGATAACTTGGAGGGCCTTTTGCAAAGGTGCACTAGGATTTTTAGTGCATGCTAACCATGTAGACATCCATAATATTCCTGTGGGCATCTACACAGCGCAAGCTAAAAATGCTAGTGCACCTTTATAAAAGGGCCCCTTTGTTAAAGCAAAATAGAACAAAGTACAGCGAAGGGAATAAAGCAAAAACAACCAAGAATATCTCAGACACTGATTTATTAATGAGAGAGATTTGCATGCAGAGGAGTAGGTGCAAGAAAATCTCTTATGAATATTCATTGTGGATATCCTGAAATCCTGACTGGCTGGGGAGCCCCAAGGACAGGTTTGGGAACCACTGATATACTGTATTCTACTGTTTTTAATCCAGGTCTACAGTAAGTGTTGCATTCTTACCTTGGCTCCAGGTGCAGACACAAGGGAAGATGATGGGTTAAAGCAAACTAAGGGAAAAGTCTGTGTCCCCTCCTGAAATGTTACAGATGCCTCAGAAAATTAAAATGTCTCACGCATCTTTTTTTTGTTTCAATAATTTTTATTGTTAAACAACAGAATAAACATTACTTCCTTAATTCACAGTAGACATTTGACTATTTCTTCTTTGATACACAATTCTATACTTCTCTCACTTTACACCTTCTCTTTTGTCCATCAACTGTAAATCTATAATTGAACATTGACAAACTTTAATTTTTCATTTCCCCCCCCCCACCCCTACCCCTCCCCCCCCCACCCCCCCATCAAGTGCCTATTACTAACTCACTTGGGTCATTGCTCTAATATGTGTCCAGAGTTCATCTTGCCTGTTATAAATTCCCAACCGTTTATCAGTTAATTTCTCCATCTCCTCAATTAGAGAAAGTTTTAGAGTCCAGTCTTCCTCTGTTGGTGCCGCTTGCTGTTTCCACAACCGAGCAATGACACTCTTTGCAGCTGTCAAGCACATCCTCTTCAAACGTCTTTGCCATTTGACTCCTCGTCTGTTCCCCAGGCCCAGCAGGCACCATTGAGGCTCACACAAAAAGTTTTTGCCTGTATGGGCAGTTATCTTTGCCGTTATAGATTGCCAATACATTTGTAATTTCCCACAGGACCACCAGATATGCAAGAAAGTTCCCACATCTGTTGTACATCTCCAACAATACTGGGAGGCCCCTGGAAACATCATATGTAGTCTATATGGGGTAAAATACCATCTCGAGAGTACCTTGAAGGCATTTTCTTTCAATAACACGCATGTTGATGCTTTATTGACCTCCGAGATAATGGCCTTCCATTCATGAACTGTCAATTCCTTTTCCAAATCTCTTTCCCATTTAATCATATATAGACATTTTTCAAAACTCCCTCCCCTTATAAATTTATATAACCGGGATATAACTCCCTTCATTGTTCCCAGTGAGCCCCACATGTTTTCTAAGACTTCATAGTCCTCTGGATCGTTTCTCAACCATCCTTGTGTGTAAATGTAATGTTGAACCTGTAAGTAGAAGAATCTGTCCCTGTCCATAACCCCATAGTCTTCCTTGAGTTCTGTGAACAATCTCATTTTCCCATCTTCCAATAAATCTCGAAACCTCAATATGCCCCTCTCAGCCCACCTCTTTGCTACCGGATTTCCCAACCCCACTCTAAAAGTAGGTTCCCCTTGAATATACGCGTATGTAGATGTTTTTCTAGTTTTCCAGAAGCGTGTCCTAAGGGAACCCCATAGTGCCAACAAGTGCCCAACAAACGGATTGGTAGTAAGCCTGCCAATAGTAGGATAAGCAGAAGATGCCCATATTACTGACTGCAGGCTGTGCTGCTGCACCATCTCCTGATCCATGTGTGCCACCACCGACCATTTCTCCTGACCCCACAGGGATATAAGTTTCATTTGTGCTGCCCAGTAATACCATTCGAGGTTAGGAACCCCTCTCCCACCCAACTCTGTCGAACGCCAGAGCAGCTTCCTGCTAAGCCTGGGGGCCTTGCCTCCCCAAACAAACTTCACTATAGCCTGTTGTAGGGTTCTCAGTTCCCTCCCAGGGATTGCTACCGGTAATGTTTGAAACAAGAACAAAAGTCTGGGCAATACGTTCATCCTAATCGATGCTATCCTGCCCCACCATGACAACCACTTTCCCGTCCAACCCTCCATGTCTTTGCGTATTTGCCGGAATAACGGTATATAATTTAGCTGATATATCTGAGAAATCTGAGCTGGTATTTGGACTCCTAAATATTTAATTTTATCCCTCCTTAATTTAAAAGGAAAGTTTCGAGAGAGCTCCTCCATCCTAGGTTGTGCTATGGATACCCCAATCATGTCAGATTTATCATAGTTTATCTGAAAACCCGAGAGCCTACCAAACTCCTTCAGTTCTGCCATCAATATAGGAAGATGCAGCCCCGGGTTATTTACAAAAAATAAGACATCATCAGCAAATAATGCCAATTTGTGTTCAGAGCCACCTATCATTATTCCTGGAATGTCAACCGATTCACGCACCCTCTGAGCTAAGGGCTCGATCGAGAGTGCGAACAGTAACGGTGACAGCGGACACCCCTGTCTGGTACCCCGTTCAATCTGGAAAACAGATGTATACCCCCCATTTACTTTGATTCTTGCCACTGGTTTCTCATATAGTCGTTGTATCCATCCTATCAAACCCTGGCCAAACCCTAGATGTTCTAGAACTTCCCATAAATAAGGCCAGTCCACCCTGTCAAACGCTTTATCTGCGTCCGTACTCAAAAGGGCCACTGGAATCCCCCTCTGTTGGGCTACCCACATCACATGTAAGGTGCGTCTAATATTATCCGCTACCTGCCGCCCCATGACAAACCCTGATTGATCAGTATGAATCAATGAAGGCAGGACCTTTCCTAACCGATCAGCAACTACTTTAGATAAAATCTTAATATCTAGATTTATTAGTGATATGGGGCGATAGGAGGCACATACCGCCGGGTCTCTACCTGGTTTCAAAAGCACGGAGATCCCCGCTTCATGCATACTCCCCGGCAATGATTGGCCAGCCAGGCATGCATTCCCAACCCTCAACAACATGGGCCCCACCTCCCCTACAAAAGTCTTATAAAACCGAGCAGAATACCCATCCAGGCCGGGCGCCTTCCCTCCCTGGAGACCCTTAATCACCCTTTGGATCTCTTCAAGGCGAAATGGGGCCTCTAACTGATTGCGTTCCAAACTTGATAACCTTGGGAGATGCAGCTTTCCTAAACCCCTCCTGATTTCTTCCCCCCCTGCCCCCCTCTCACTGCTGTATAACTTCTGATAAAATTTCTCAAACTGATCCCTGATTTCTCCATCTCTATAGTACATCTTATCGCCCGCCCCTTTTATTTTTGTTATTGTGTGGCTCCTTTGTCTCTGCCTCAAAAGATGAGCCAACATCCGACCAGATTTGTTTCCAAATTCATAAAACTTCTGTTGGAGTCTTGTATGTAAAAACTCCACGTGTTCCACCTGCAGTTTCTCTAATTCTGCTCTACACTGTCTTAATTCTTTCAGGACTATCCCAGAGCCTCCCTCTTGGTGACAACATTCTAATTTCACTAATCGTGCCCGGAGGTCCAACTCCCTCTTCTCTCGTAGCCTCTTTTTCCGGGCTCCCCATTTGATGAAGTGACCCCTCACCACTGCCTTTAGGGCATCCCACAATGTGCCATCCAAAACCTCGCCAGTGTCATTCACCAACATATAATTCTGAATGACCCGGCGAATGTCATCCCGCACCCCACTATCCCCAAGAATCAATTCGTTTAATCTCCAAAAGAGTTGGCGCCTTTCCTCAGTCAGACCTTTGAGCTCAAGCTCCACGGGGGCATGGTCAGAGGTGGAAATGGACCCAACATGTGAATCAACCACCTGATCCCACAACTGGCGGCTACACCATACCATATCGATTCTTGTGTAAGTATTCTGAGCATGAGAAAAGAAGGTATAGGACCGCTGGCCTGGGTGTCTCAGCCTCCATACATCTACTAAGTCTAAATCAGAGACAAGTGATTTTAACTGTGTACAGTGTGCTGGGGACTTATCCATCAGCCCCTTTGAATGATCCATTAATGTCATGCTAGTATTAAAGTCCCCACCCAGGACCATCCCCCCTTTCTGGAACTGGGAGAGCTCCTTATGAATCCGAGTAAAAAATTCTCCTTGTCCTGAGTTGGGGGCGTATATATTTACTATGGTCACCTCCTTGCCATACAGCTGACCCCTAATCGCCAGGCACCTTCCCGAAGTATCCCTATATGTTTCTTCTATGACCAGTGGGATGTGTCTACGGATGTATATCACTAATCCTCCCACCTTGCCCCCTCTAGCATCACAGTGTGAGATACAGTCGCTGTACCCCCTATGTTTAAGTAGGTGTAAATCCCTCTTCTGAATGTGTGTTTCCTGCAATAATATAATATCCCACTTAAGTTTCTGCAATTCTCTATGTATCAAATTTCTCTTCTGTGGAGAGTTCATACCATTAACATTCCATGACCCAATGTGAAGACCCTTGATCCCCTTCCCTCCCCCCCCTCTCCCCCCCTGCTGGGCTGAGCCATTACCCGCCAGCCGCTAGTAATGAGGAAATCACTCCCCGCCGGAGCTCATCGCCCTCTTCCCCCCCAACAACATTTCCCGGTCCCCTCCCCCCATATTTCACAGATTTTACTGAGTTCCCAGAACCCTTTCCAACAATAAATAGACATCCTGTAACAACTCCAGAACAATCCCCCCAACTGCATAACATCTTTTTCTTAACAAAACCCCATGAAACCTTTGAGGTAACTGAAATCCTGAGTATCTCTCGTGTCCATTCAAGGTACTTTCTCCTCTGTTGATAGCTGTGAAGTATTCTCTCTTCGTGGGCGCACTTTATGCCAGGATGACTCTTTTTTTATCTTTGCTGTTACACTTGATCTCCCCTCCGCAGCTGCCGGAGGCAGATTTGTATATCCCAGCTCTGTAAGTACCTTCCAAGCCTCTCCCAGCGTAACCACTCGTCTGGTGATACCTTCCGCTGTAAACTGGAGGCCAAAAGGGAAGATCCATCTATATCTGAAATTAGACTGCTGGAGATATGTGGTTAAGTCTTTGAATTCTCTACGCCTCTGAAGAGTGCCCAGCGCTAAGTCTTGAAACACCAGAATTTTTTTATTGTCCCAGAGTAACTCCCCCTGGGATCTGGCTTTCTTCCAGATCTTGTCTTTGATAGTATAGTCTTTAAAGCATACAACAATGTCCCTGGGTTGCTGGTCTCTCCTGGGCCCCAGACTTCGATGTACCCGATCAAATCTTATTTCAGACTCCTCCATATTAGTCTGCCCCTCAGAATTTATATCCAATATTCTGGCACAAATTTCCCGAATCACCTGTGCACAGTCTTTATTCTGGTCCGTTTCCGGGACCCCTTTGAATCTCAAATTATTCCTTCTGGAGCGATTTTCCAGATCTTCCACCTCTAATTGCAATTTTGCTTTTTCAGCTTGCACGATCGTGAGAGCAGTACGCAGGCCCTCCATTTCTCCCTCCACGTGCTCCAGCCCTTCTTCCACCTGCTCCACCCGTCCTCCAATCTCTCTCACCTCTTTTTGGATATCTGTGACCGCCTCACGGATAGTTTTCCGAACCGCCGACATTTCAGCCTTTAAGGCTTTAAACCACCTCGCTACCTCTTGTATAGTCAGCTCGGTATCACTTTCTAGTTGATCTGTTGGGTCCTCCGTTTCGGAGCCAGAATCCGCGGCGGCCATTTTGTTGTGAGCTTTCTGCTGGGAGCGGCTCGTGTTCGCCGCCTCGTTTTTCTGTGCCGCGGCGAACTTGAATTTTTCCAGCCGCTTTCGTGTCGCCATTACTTCTCTATATCTTTCACCTCAAAACCACCAATCTCGGGGGTTAGGGAACCAGGAAATAGCGCTTATTTCTTCACTGCCCCGACGGAGCTCTGGATTCAGGCTTCCATCTCCGACGGTGACGTCACTTCCTCCTCCTGTCTCACGCATCTTATTGCAATTATTTATTTTTTAATAGGTGGGAATTTGAGGAGTCTGAAGAAGATCCAGTGATCAGCATCCCGTACCAGCTACAAAGGCTGTTTGTTTTATTGCAGACCAGTAAGAAGCGAGCCATTGAAACCACAGATGTTACACGAAGCTTTGGCTGGGACAGCAGTGAAGGTAATTTATTCCCCATATTGTATTGGTTTCACTGTAGAAATGTTATTGGTTTGTAGTTTCAAGAGATGAAATTGAAGGTCTGAGGATTGGTTAAGGGGCCCTTTTACTTAGATGTGTACACGTGTCCTATGCGCATCAATTTGGAGTTACCGCCTGTCTACCTCGTGGCCCAGGCGGTAATTTTGTTTTTTTACGCGCATCCACTACTCACATCAGAAAATAATTTTTATTTTCTTGCATGTTACGGAAAACGGGCGGTAATCGTCATTCTATGCGTATAGATGATTACCGCGTGAGACCTTATCACTAAGTCAATGGGTGGTGGTAAGGTCTCGGACCCAAAATGGACGTGCGCCAATTTTTATTTTGCCGTATGTCCATTTTCGGCAGATATTTTTTTAAAAAGGCCTTTTTTACAGGCACGCTGAAAAATAGATCTGCGTGCGGCCAAAACACACGCCTCCACTAGTGCAGCCCATTTTTCAGCGCACCTTAGTAAAAGAACCCCTAAATGATTTCATAATTTTGGGCTATGCAGGAGTCTTGCTTGAAATTATTTCAACTGTTTTTTTTTTCCATACAATGGCTTGTATATGATGTGAAAGTAGGAGCAACAGCCAAGATGGAACATCTAGCGAAACAAAAGCTGTTACCCCATTACGTAGTTTCCCACTATTCCAGAACCTGTGGGATAGTTGTATCCATCAACCAGCAGGTGAAAATGAGAAATGAAAACTGAGCTGAGACATGTCTGTCTTGGCATCTTCTCCAAGTCGTTGATATTTTCTGTCTCCAGTAGATGAAATGGATACACTTCAGCTTCTAATTCTGAATGATTTGCTCCTGGTCCTGTTGGTTCTCAGTTGAGCTTTGCGGGTGGCTTAAGTCTGCAGAGTCATATCTGCAGGTGTTCAGATCCTTGTTTCTGGTGCCCCGTGAATTTACTTCTAACCTCCCTTCACCTCTTCCCTGTTTGCTGTGAAGCTCTTCTTTTCCAGCCCAACACCTTTAAAAAAAAAAAAGAAAGAAAGAAATGAGAAGGAAAGAGGTTTATGGGAGAACATGGGACAGAGTATCAGTCCTGATCCTTTCTCATCTGGGGTAAGCTTTGGGAGCTAGCAGTGGTAAGTCCATCTAAAGTTTGACTCAGAACCACTTTAGAGGCTGCATGTTCTACTTGGTACAGGGGAGGGATCCTGACTACCCTATTTGTACTGCGCTTGTGCCAGTTGGGGTGAATGGCAACTTCTGTGGAGGCAGCCAAGCAGTGTTCCTACTGTGGGACCCACTGACCAGCGTCAGGGTGTTCAGTGTGTTTAAGCCAGAAATCCTGCAGAATGCAGAGGAAATGGTCAGCGGCAGCATATCTTCGGATTTGGCTCAGCGTCCGAATATGCAAGGGAGTTTGGTCTCTCCTGCAGGGCTGACGCACAGTTTGATGCAGGAGAGCACGGGAACGGGCACCTTTTTGTCAGGACTGACTGACAGAGGAACAGCCTCTGATCACGCTCGGATCACAGCTGCCATTTTACAGACTCGGGTCCCTGACAGAGCATTCAGCTGCATCAGGATCTTTGTTTTCTCCGGAGTTTATATTGCTGTTGCACCAGACCTATTTACTGAAGCAGGGACAGTCAGAGTTGCTGCAAGGTGCTTCAATTTCTCGCCCTGCTGCTCTTCCGGCTCCTAAGAGATCTCGTTTAGACCTTCAAGAGTGGGAAGATGAGGCTATCTCTGCTTCTTCCTTCTTACTGATGTGACCTTGGTCTGTTATGTTTCAACATTTTTTATTGACGACAATTCAAAGTAAAAACTTATACAAAAATAAAGACTATTCAAGAATAGCATCTGTCATCAAACTTTTAACCATTTAACCCCCCCCCCCTACCCCTTACTAGTTAACATATACCAAGTTCCGGAAGAGTAAGATAGTGTTACTCATATACACACAGTCCTCAACCAGAAGCATATTTAAGACCAAACCCCGAGAAACACGCCCAACATAAAAACATATTCCGGGCAAGCTATTGTCAACCCCCTCTCTCCCCCACCCCGTTCCCTCTCCCGTCCCTAAACCCAAGGCTAAGCTGCGGTGTATCTCACTGGTAGCTGATATAAGAGCACCTCTCACACATCAACTACTAAGAAAAGAAAAAAAAAAACGAGGTGCACAATCCATCTCAAGCAGTAAGTATGCACCAACTATAACTGGAACTAAACTCCTCAATAAATCCCCACTACCCCACCCCTCGAATCTTATATAGAGGTAACTTTCTGTGATCACAACCATACCTAAAAGACAAACAAGCCCCCGCTTCCTAGGGGTAGCAAAGAGAATTAACCACTAGACTTCTGCCCCGAGTGTGCAAAGATTGTATATATGGTCCCCAAATGTCAAGAAATTGTTTCCATCTCTTAGGAGATCCCCGTACTCCCCGACGCTCAAATAGCATGGAATTTATTCTTCCAGGGCCAGAAGTCCGGGGGAGAGTCGCTAACCCATTGACTCAAAATAAGCCTCTTGCCACTCAAGCAAGCCTTACGAATCAGTTGTCTAGCCAGTCTGCCCTGCAATTCAAAAAGCTCATATTCGTCTAAGAGAATTCCAGAAGGCGTGCACAAAATCCTAGAACCCAGTAGAAACATCAGATAGCGAAGAATAGAGGCCCAAAAATTCTGCACCCTAAAACAATCCCATTAACAATGAAAAAAGGAGCCCGGCGCCCTTCCACACTTCCCACACAAAGGAGTGTCGTGCCCCCCCTCCCATTTTTAAAATCTGAGCTTTTGTAAGATACGCTGTATGAAGAATGCGGTATTGACATTCCTGGAAGCCAGCATTACCAGTCAACCAAGGAATCCTGGAAGTCAAAGACATTAAAATCTAAGGAGAGGTTGGGCCTTGACAAGTCTCGGGTCCAACGCTGTCTAATCGATTCCCGGTCTTTACAAAGAGGCAGCGTTCCCAGGGCCTTATAAAGGCCCGAGACCGACAGCTGATTCCCCTGCACCAACTGAAAAAACTGCCTCACTTGATGACTACGTCAAGAACGCAAAGCGGCAGCACCTAAAGAATTGACATAATGTGCCAGTTGATTATAAGCAAAGATGTTATTAATCTTGTATCCAATGCCCAAGGCTCCCAGGTTGAACAAAGAACCCTGTAAATTCAAAACATGTTCCATCTGTGCCCAGTGTCAAAAGGTAATGTTATCAGTCCCAGGTTTGAACAGCAAATTTCCACAAATTGGCAACAAATCAGTCATACGTAAATCCAATCCCCAAGACCTCACCATGTCCCTCCAAAGCACACGTAGTGAAGATAACAGTAGGCTAATTCGCAAGTGAACCGGGATAACAGGACCCGGCGCTTGCAGCAAAACATGAAAATGACAAGGGGCAAAATATTGATGCTCCAGCTGCCGAGGCGTATAATCCTCCCTGTCAAAGGGCATTAGCAGTAGCAAATAAAGCCATCTCAGGAACTCCACCATACGAAACAACTGAATTCGACCATTTAGCATAAGAGGCAAGGACATCCATGCTCGCAGTCGCGTCTCCATGGCCCGTAGTAATCGCGTAACATTTAGATGATATAAGTCCAACAGTTTCATGGACAAAAAGAGGCCCAAATAAAGAAAAGAATCCTTTGCCCATCGAAGAAGAAAACTCGAACCCCACTTCTTTCGTATGTCATCCGTAGAGGCCAACGCCAGAGATTTAGAGTAATTAAGCTTAAAACCAGCAAAGTCCCCAAACTCTTGAAAGAGTTCCAACAATGCGGGCAGTGATCTAAAGGGGTCCGTAAGATGCACCAGCAGGTCATCCGTAAAGGCCGACAGAAGAAACCTCGAAGAACCTACAAGTACTCCCATGATGTCCGGATGAAGAGCTACCTCTCTAACCAGGGGATCTAACGATAACACGAATAAAAGGGGAGACAGTGGGCACCCCTGCTTTGTACCCCCTAAAAATGTGAAACTGTTGCAAACATACCCCATTCACCCACACACAAGCCTGGGATTCTAAATAAAGAGCGCGTACTGCCTCCAAAAAAACCCCCTCAAAGCCATAATGCCGCAAACAGCAAATATGGCCATCTCACCCGATCAAACGCCTTTTCTGCATCAAAACTAACTAAAAGGGAAGACGAGCCCTTCTGAGCCACCACTTCCAGAGATGCCAAGATTGAACAAATATTTTTAACTGCTGCCCGTCCTTTCACAAACCCCACCTGGGCCACATCAACCAGATCGGGAAGTACCATAGCCAGTCTGTTTGCTAAGATCTTTGCATATAATTTGACATCAACAATAAGGAGAGAAATAGGCCTATAGGAGCCTGGGTCCTCTAAATTCTTCCCCTCTTTAGGTATCACAACTATCTAGGTTAACTTGAAGGTCTCTGGAATAGTCTGACCCTGTATGATTATTCATAGAATTATGCACACAAAAATTGCTATTTTCTTTATCTGACTACTTTTTCATTTGATTAGTTCTTAGCTTGTACTATTATTATTTGGTCTATATACAAGGATTTTTTAAACACTTTTTAAATATTTGTTTACTGATTTATTTGCAATCCTGATTTTATATTAGTATAGTCATTGTCTTTTATTAATCTATATTTGTATATGTGTGTTTTTTCATCAATAAACAACTGATTTAAGAATTAATCCCTCCAGTCTTTGGTTTTCCGTGGTCAAACATCTCACTTTCTCCTATACCTGTATTCTCTCGTGGGGCGTTCGTGTTCTCCGCTTGTTGCGGATTATCTGGACATAGTTTGACCCGTCACCATTGAATTGAACAAAGCCAATAACGGCACTTTAACCTGTTCATAAAACTGCTTATAAAATTCAGTGTGATATCCATCTGGACCCATCATTTTATGAGAAGCGCTGTGCTGCAGAGCTAACATAAGGTCTCCTTCCATAAATGGCTTATTCAAAAAACTCAACTGCTGGGGAGAAAGCCTGGGCAACACTAGATTATCCAAATACGAGTCACTATCTAACCCGACCTCGTCTGGAGTTCCATAGAACTGGCCAAAACGATCAGCCATCTCTCTATCCAAACGTAACATCCTACCATCTAAGGCCTTCACCTGAAGAATCCGAGAGAACCCACCCTTTCTCCTGACCATATGGGCCATCAGTTGCCCAGCCTTATTACCATAATGAAGCAGTTGATATTTGTAATATATATGGGATTTAACCGCCCTTTGGTGTAACAATTCATTCCTTTTGAGCCACCAACAAAGCTTCTCTTTGCGGGTCAAAAGGAAAACCTCCATACTTAATTCTACGGCTTTTAACTAATTTCTCCAGATGAAGGATTTCTTTATCCCTAAGCTTCCGGGCTGTCGCTCGATAAGAGATGATATCTCCCCGCAACACAGCTTTTGCCGTTTCCCAAAAAAGAGCAGGCTGCTGTTTATGAATACCATTATGAAACTCATAGTCATCCCACCGTTTGGCCAAATAAGCCTGAAACCTGTGGTCCCCTATCAGGTCTAATGGGTACTTCCAGAAGTGACCTCCCCCTCCATTTGGGGGACAGTCGAGCAGTAATCAGATTAGGGCATGGTCTGACACCACATACGGGCCAATTTCCGCCTGAGAGATCTGAGAAAAAAGAGGACCCGAGACAAAAAGATAATCTATACGGGATTGAGAAGCATGGGCTGTAGAAAGATGAGTAAAATCTCTTTCTGAAGAGTGCAGAACATGCCACACATAAATCTAAAGCATTACAGAGCAGCGATAAGGCACCACAACCCCCCCCCCCCCCAAGAACTCCCCGCACCAGAGCCCAACCTATCTACAGAAGGGTCAAACAGCAAATTAAAATCTCCCCCAAGAATTATATTCCCACCATTATAAGGGGTCAATTTAGCAATCAACTCTTGAAAGAAGGTCTTGTCAAAAACATTTGGGGCATATACATTGCAGAGCACTAGGGGGTGACCAGCTACCTCCACCGAGGTTAAAATATACCTGCCCTCCGGGCCTACCACCGTAGACTTAATCAGGATCTGTAACCCCTTCCGAAAGAAAATCATCACTCCTGCTTTACGGCCAATTGCAGGGGCCTCTACCAAAGACCCAAACCACCATCTTTTAAATTTAGCATGTTCTCCTGAAGATAAATGTTTCCTGTATAAAGGCAATATTTGCTTTATATCTCTGCAGAGCCTGCAACACCTTGGTTCTTTTTATAGGGGAGGAACCCCCCCCCCCCTCACATTCCAAGAAATTATCTTAAGTGATCCCAGAGACCCAAAAATCGCACACAGTCATTACAAAACATTGCTGTCCAAAAAGCAAGGAGGGCCGCCCCCCCAGCCCCTGGGCTCCCTTCCTCTACCCACCACTCGGACCCCTCTAAGAGCACTCTATTTACCTTCACAGAACAAACCCAAAGGTACCTCACACACACCCCACAACTTCAACCCACTAACCCCCGCTTCCCCTCCCACCCCCCTACCCCATCCCCTTGGAATTCCCCACATACCTTCTGTGAAGTAAGATCATGTGAGTTCCCCCCAACCCCCACACGCAAAAAAAAAAAACCTCGCCATGCATACATTATTTCAAAAGTACCCACCATATAAACACATCCAAACATTATGTAATACATGTACATCCTCCACACCGCCCTTTGATCCTCCACACATGCACAGACCTCCCATAACTCAGTCCAAAGTAGAGAAGAGACTACAATTCCAACATAGTCACTTCTGGCTTCACGTATCAACAACTTCTACAGCTAGAAGGAAAGGAACATCTTCCTCTACTGGAACGAATCTTCTATCCAGCTAAAGACTGCATCGTTGATGAACGTCTTACATGACAGCTCCACATCCCAGTGACTCGCATCCAGCACAAATAATGAGTGTGTCCAAAATATTCATAGGCCCATCTGGGTGAGTTCTGGCCACCAGAGTCAAGCACAGACAGTCCCGCCTGCTTCATGGCATCCCTCCATGCTGCCCAAGCTGGAAGGTTCTTACCGCTGCACAAACACACCAAAAAAAAAAATCTTCCATGCTCCACAGGCTTACCACATAGAATCTTGATGTTCTGACACTTTCTCATATAGATTTACTCCCAACTAGACAAATACTGATCTTTTTAATTCTGTCCTCAACACAACAGGTCATGACCAATCCAAAGTGCCCACCGCTTGTCGCGCAAACTGTAAAGCCTCCTCTGTCGTAGTGAAGAGTTTCTGTGTCCCCTTATACCAAATCTTCAATCGAACAGGATATAGCAGAGCAAACTGGACCTTTTTGGAAAATAACAAATTGCAGAGTTCTCTGAATGCCCGCCGTTGTGTGGACACTCCAGCAGAAAAGTCTTGAAAACAGTGACTCATACAATTTTCATATTGTAACGGACCCGTCTGCCGAATAGCACAAAAAATGTCTTGTTTGTGAGCAAAGTTTAATACCTTAAGTATCACAACCCGAGGACGCGGGTCACTGGTTTTTCCAGGCCCCAAGCAATGGACGCGCTCAATGCGCAGAGGCCCTGCCAAAAGTTGTAACTTTAACACCTTGGGAAGCTAACCTTCCCAAAACTCCTGCAGCTCCAGATCCTTTATCGTCTCAGGGAGCCCCACCATCAGTATGTTACTCCTCCGTACCCGATTCTCGAGATCCTCCAATTTGGCTTCCAGAAGCTCCACCTTGCGCTGCAGAGATTGCTGTGACACTTCCTCCTGTTGCAATTTATCTTCAACATCAGACAGACGCTGTTGATATAGGGAAAGATCCGACTTAATAGTGCCCAGCTTCTCATCAATTCCCACCAGCTGGTCTGTAATCCTCTGCAGTTTTAGATCCAAGGGAGACCTCTGCGGAACCCACAGATTTAGGGCTCGTGCTTTCTTCGTCTGCCATCTTGGAATCCATTACATGACAGAGTCCTGTCTTTCTTCGCCTGTTTAGACGCCATTCCTAGCCAGGAAGAAGATCCAATCTGCCCAGGCATTTCCACAGCAGGTAAGCAATCCAAAACTATTCATATACCACAAAAATAAACTTAAAGAAAATAGCGTATGGGTAGATGTTCAGTCGGGGAAGCCAGGAGCTCAGCTCAGCGACAGCCTCTTTCTAGACAAGCATCACGTGATCTCCCTGGCCTTGGTCTGTTAAGAGCAGCCATCATTGAAGGAGGGTGAATGAAAGTTCTGAGGTTTGTTTCATAAAGAAAAGGTCAGTACTCTTATTTCTGAGACACTGGTGGTGCTTATTGAGGAGCTTTCTGCTTTGGCATCAGGAGTGCTATCTTTGTCAATCACAAGGAGGCTTAGAGGTCCTTCTGAGGCCTTCCTAATACATTCAGACATTCAGGACCTTATTACCGTAGAATGGATCTCACCGGATGCAGGGCTGAGAAAGGAAAAAGCCATGACTTGCCTCTACCCATTGGTTCCGTAGGAAAAAGATAAATTGCAGTTTCCCAGAAAACCACCATGCCGGTTGAAGGGGGGGGGGGGGCATTGACTTAAAAGACCTACAGTATAGGAATCTAGAAGGCTTGTTTAAAGAAGCCTTTGAAGTGGCCTCTTTGGGCCTTCAAATGACAGTGTGGAGCTCATTTGTGGCAAGAGCATACCTGAAGTGGCATCAGCAGTCTGCAACACAAGACGAGCGCCATAACACGCAGCTGGAAGTGAGGTTGACCTAGTTGGGAGATGCTGTTCACTGGTTATGGCCTGCAATATGTCTTTGGCTGTCATGGCATGTCGGCAACTTGGTTGCGACAAAGGGCAGCAGATGAAGCGTCAAACTCACATCTAGTTAAACAGCCCTTTCGTGGTAAGTGGCTATTTGGAGAACTTCAGTAACTTGGTGAAAGAACTGGGGGAAGCTGAGCCATAATGGTTGTTGGAGGATAAGCTCAAAGCCTCTGGTCATCTGTATTCAGGGGATTCTCGAGTTCAAGATGTTACCGACCTGGCTGTGAATCTTGAATTCGAGACAGCAGATGTTACCGACCTGGCTGTCAGCAATATGGACAGAAGTTCCGCTTTCAGGCATGCCAGTCTTCCTTTCATGTGGACAGGAAGTCCTCATCTCAATTAGCTAGAGTGCCCAATGTCTCCCGAGATTCGCAGTGATGCGAGGCTTGTCGTCTCCTTCCGGTGCGAGGACGTCTTCAGGAGTTTCGGGAGGAGTGAGCAAAAATCACAGTCGACCAGTGGTTTCTGGATATTCTTACAGAAAGTTACAAGTTGGAGTTCTCCTGCCCAGTCACTCCTCTTCTTGCAATCTCCTTGTCGAAAGGGAACCAAGGCGGTCAGTGTTCAGGCCACTGTAGATTCCTTGCTGGTGCTCCGGGCTATTGTTGCATTTTTCGAAGCCAAGCAGGGGCAAGGCAGATATTCTGTCTACTTCATTGGCCCAAAGAAGTAAGGCACCTTTGCAACCGGTCTTAGATCTCAGAGTTCTAAACCGCTGCCTCTGTGTGTCCCACTTTCTCATGAAAACACTAAGACCAATTATAACCTTGGTTCCAAGCAGTAGAATTTCTGGCTGTTTTCGATATCGAGGATTCATACTTGTATATACCCATATGGCTGCCGCATCAGAGGTTTCTACATTTTGTGGTTCTGAGCTGTCAGTCTCGCCATGGCACCTAGAACATTTGCCAAGGTTGTGGTGGTGGTGGTGGCAGCTTTCCTTTGGCACCAGGGAATCAGAGTTCACCCATTTCTCAGTGACTGGTATATTTGTGTTGTAATCAGGTACCTCTAAGTGCAGCCAAGGATAGAACAATCTCCTCCAGCCAAGGGCTCCTGGTACAGTCCAGAAATAAATGTCCACCAGCAACTTCAATCTTAAAGATTTTATTCCATGTAGGTTTCTAGTGGACCTGAAACACAGTTCCAACAGCAGCATTCACTTTCAGTCTTAAGCACATATAAACCACCTGAAAGTGTGTGGCAAATAGTCCCCTTTAAACAGTAGGCTATCAGCACATTCAGGATTCAATACAGGCTCACAGTCAGCTCCAGTCTGGGCTCTTTATTTCCTATCTCTCTTTCCCCCTAGTGGCAGCCAATCTACATGCCCTGCCAGCTTACACCCATGTCTTCCCCTATTGCAGCTAGGAGTCCAGTTCGGGTTCCTCGTCTCACCCCCTGGCTCCTTGCCTGCAATCCTTCTGGGACTTGTATTTCAAACTGACACTGCCTTCACCCAACTAACCTGGATGTGACTTTATCACAGTGTGTCATCCAATTTAGACAGTGTGGCAGCAACAGGCAAAGTTGTCCATCTTGCACTTATTGGATTGGGTGGGTGATCAACTTCGAGAAAAGCAGACTGTTACAGACGCTGGAGTATCTGGGCATTCTATTCGACACAGCAAGGGAGAAGATCTTCCTCATGGGAACGCAGGAGGTTGAAGCTGGTTCAACAGATTCATTTTCTCAATCAAAGCAGGTCCAGAGTCTGGGACTGCGTCCAGGTTCTGGGGTCAGCGATGGCAGTAGTGGAAGTGGTGCTATGGGCAAGGGCTCATATGTGGCAATTACAGGAGTCTCTTCTCAGCCGCTAGTCTCTGGTGTTATAAGTACAACCTTCATCATCTTAGACGCTGGTTGCCAGACGGAGTATGCAGTGGTGGCTGTAATCCAGGAATTTGACAATCAGTGCTCCCTTTCTCATAACCCAGCAAGTTGTGCTGGGAAGCTCATTAGAAGTTCCATCTGGCATAGGGCACCTGGACTGAACAGGAGTCTCAGTGGTTAATAAATTACTTGGAGCTCATGGCCGTGTGGAATGCTTTAGGCAACTTTGCTCCCTTTCTGCCGGCGGCCAGGTCTGAGTTTTCTCCGACAATGCGAAGACAGTGGCTTATGTCAGCAAGCAAGCTGTCCCTCATGAATTAGGCAGAGAAAAATCTTCTCTGCTTGTTGGCAGCTCACATCACTGCATCCTTGAATATGGAGACGGATTTTCTCAGCAGGGGCTCCTTGGACCCGGGAGAATGGGAACTATCCAGCCAGGTTTTTCAGCTGATAGTGGACCAATCAGGTTCTCTGCTTCTAGACTTGATGGTGACAAAAAGGAATGCCAAAATGCCCAAGTTCTTCAGCCGTTGGAAAGAATCGGGATCAATGGGGATTGATGCCCTACTGCTGCCGTGTCAGGAGACACATCTATTGTATGTCTTTGGTCCTTGATAGGCCACGTGTTGAAAAGGGTCACTGTTATGATTGGGGTCAGAACCCCTCTCAAACTTACCTCTTTCCTGGGGGTCAGCTTCTTAGCTGGCTTCTGTTTCTTTTGTCTGTCCTATCTGAGCTGGCTCTGTCTCTCTGTGCTGGCAGCTTCCAGCAGCATGGCTCTAATTGTTTCACTATACTGCACCTGTGTGTGTGTGTTGCCTGAGTTGCTCTACCTCTCTTTGGGTGTACTGGCTTCAAGTGCTTCACGGTTTTGCATTGGTGTGGGTTGGGCCTCTCTGGGTCAGTGTGCTGTTGCCTGGGGCTAGGGAGTGTGACATCATCAGGGTGGGCCTTGATAAGGAAGTGGTGTTGTTTCCTTCAGAGCCTTTGCAACGGTGGTGTTTGCTTTAGGTAGGGTGGTGCAGTGTGCACTTCTGACTTTGTGTCTAGTTTCCCTGCTTGCTTTTGCTAAGGGCCAGGTTAGTGTTAGTGCAGTGTGCACTGGTGACTGTGTGTTTAGCTTTCCTGCTTTTCCCTCTTGGTTTTGGAAGCATTGCTGTGTGTAGGGCTTTGGAAGCTCTGTTGCTGATAGAAGTACTTCAGGGTTTGGTGTTGTTAGGAACACTGCAGAGTTTGCTGTTAGAAATACTTCTGGTGTTTGTGCTATTAGGAGCATTGCAGTCTTTGCTGTTGGTGTTTGGTGATTTAGAATCACTTTTGGCTTATGTGTTAGCTTCCCTGCTTTTTCCTTGTGCCTCCCCTGTCTTCCCTTTTAGTGCTAGGAGCTCTTCTGGTTGCTTGCCAGAGTAGTGCTTAGGAAGCACCTTGTTAGTTGTATCTAGCTTGCTAGAGCAGTGCTTAGGTAGCTTGGTAGTTTTGTGTTTAGGTTATTAGTGTAGAGCTCTGCTTGTAGCTTGGTGCTTAGTAGCACCTGTGTTAGCTTTGTGTTTAGTTCCCTGCTCTGTTAGTTAAGGGCTTAGGAAGTCCCTTTCTTGAGCAGGGCTCCTGTTTAGTATAGGGCTTAGGAAGTCCTTTCGTCAGTTTACTGTCAGGAACACTCCTGCTGGTTTAGGGCTTGGGAGCACGTAGATCAGTTTAGGGTTAGGAGCACTTCTGTTTCCAGTCCTGGTCCCTATGTCATCCAGTATCCAGTAAGTCCTGTCGGCTACTCGAACCCAGGAGCTCAACTCCTGGGGGGCTTAGTAGCTAAGTGCAGGTGAAGCTGTGCGGACCAGACCAGCGTGCTCCAGTCCAGGGTGTTCCAGTCTGGTGTGCTCCAGTCCAGTGTGTTCCGGCCCGGTGTGTGTTCCAGTCCTGTGTCCTCCACTCCGGGGGATTCCAATCCATGTGTTCCGGTTCGCTGGGCAGTGCCTGCAGTCCCTGCCGGTGTGCTTACCCAGTGTTGGTTGGTGGGTTTTGCCTGCTGCTGTCGCTCCTCGGCAGCAGCCCAAGGTATCACGTTTGCTCCAGAGCCCGGCCCCGCGGGCTCTGAACCTGAGAACCTGACAGTCACATTGCCCTGGGGTTGAATAATTCTTGTAACCCAGCATTGGCTGCAGAGGGCATGGTATACAAACCTGATTCAAGTGCTGGACTGGGGTCCTGTTCGTCTTCAGCAGGTACACAGCCCACTGAAGCAAAGTCCGGTGCTCATGGAAGATCTGTGCCTCTTTAGTCTTGTTTTGGCCATTGAAAGGGCTTGGTTTAGGTGAAAAGGTTATTTGATTCAGTCATTGCTACCTTACTTTAGTCTCGGAAACTCTCTAAATCCATGGCATATGCAAGGGTGTCGAGGATGTTTGAGGGCTGGTGTTCTGACCGCGGACGTTCTCTCTTTTCTGCTTAGATCACGCACATCCTAGCGTTTCTCCAGGCACATCTTCAGAAATGATTGGCGTTGGGTTCTCTAAAAGGTAAGGTTGCAACTTTGGCCTGTTTCAGGGGCCGACTACAGAAGATGTCTTTTGTGGCTTATCCAATTATTGTTCGATTCTTGTGGGGAACGGGCCACTTGTGGCCTCCCTTCGTATGCTGTGTTCATAGTGGAACCTTAATCTAGTCCTTCAGGCCTTCAGAAGCCTCTGAGCCACTCCAAAAGGCCTCCTTAAAATGTCTTACACTAAAGATAGCATTTTTGGTGGCTGTTGTATCAGAACGAAGCGCTTCGGAGATTCAGGCTGTCTCTTGTCAGGATCCCGTTCTCTGCTTTTCAGAAGCAGTGGTCTCCCTGTGCATGGTTCCTCCCTTCTTCCAAAAGTGGTATCGTCATTTCATCTCAACCATTAGATATCTGGATGTCACAAATGACATAGCTTCCAAGCCCACAATTGCTAGCTGACTGAAGAGACTATCATGCCAGCTTTGATTGCGGGGAAGCAGGCTCTGCGGGCTCATTCTACGAGGTGCAGAGCGATATCCTGAGCGATGACCACCTTACTATCTCCGTCTGATATTTACAAGGAGCGACGTGGTTGTCGCTCATTCTACGAGGTGCAGAGCGATATCCTGAACGATGACCACCTTACTATCTCCATCTGATATTTACAAGGAGCGACGTGGTTGTTGCTGCATACCTTTGCCAAGCACTTCAGGGTGGACATTGACATGCTTGGAATTCAGTTTTAGGGCTTCAGGCTGGTGGCGGGAAGATACCACTCACTCTAGGAATTGCTTTTAAACATCCCATAGGTTCTGGAATAGTGGAAATCTGTGTAATGGAAGGAGAAATAAGGTCTTCTCTGAGGACAAGCAGGCTCAATATTCTTACACATGGGTTATCGTCCGCGACGGCCCAGGAGATGGAAGAAACTTCAAAAGCTGTAGAGTCCTCCCGAACGTTCCGCCGCGCGGGCAGCTTCCTGCCCGTGACACGAACGTGCAGTGACTAGTTTTCTTTGATCCGTTTCGAAGTGAAGATGTATTTTTCTATTGTCTTCAAATGGCTCAGGAGACTATTTTTTCGCGTTTAGCGCCTCATTTTTCGCTTTTTTTTCCGCTGTATTTTTTCATTATAAAAAGAAAAAAAAGAGAGTTGTGTGTTTTCACATATTCTCTTAGTTTTGGTCACCCTTTTTAAGTTTCCTTTAGTTTTCGTCGTGGCTGGCCTTTAGGCCGCACGGCTGGGTCTTTTTCCCTTTCTTTTTGTGCCCTTTTTGTTGGCACAATTGAGCCTTTTGATTTCATGGACGCTATTTTCCCGCCCATGTCATTGAAGACTCCCAGCGGCTTCAAGCCTTGTACTCGCTGCAACCGGACCATCTCGAGCACCGACCCTCACGTGTAGTGTCTTGGGCCCGACCACTTTCCAGCTTCTTGTAAGCTATGCAAGTTGATGAAGAAGTGGACCCAAGTGGCTCGAGAGGCTCAGCGTGAGAAACATTTTTCTGAGCAGTCCGGTCCTTTGACATCGGCACCGAGTGCGTCGGCATCGACGTCGAGGGAAGCAGCGACACCGGAGAGCGCAGGTAATGGCTGCCGAAAGACTGCATTGAGCTGGGAGCAGTGAGGCATCAAGTGGGTCTCCACCCATCTCGCCCCCCCGGGACCAACCTTTGTCGGCCCCGGCCCCGAGGAGGCGTGTAGATTCCACGTCATCCTCATCGGTACCGAGGAGTCTCGATGACTGGCATCGAGTGAAGGCGAAGAAGCATCATCATCGATCTCCTTCCAGACATGGTACTGAGAGCTACTACTACTATTTACTACTATTTAACATTTCTAAAGCTCTACTAGGGTTGCGCAGCGCTGTACAATTAACAAAGAAGGACAGTCCCTGCTCAAAGGAGCTTACAATCTAAAGGACAAAAAGTGCAGTCAGTCAAGATTGAGGCAGTCTAGATTTCCTGGATAGAGGTACAACAGTTAGGTGCCGAAAGCGACATTGAAGAGGTGGGCTTTGATCAAGGATTTGAATATGGGTAGGGAGGGGGCTTGGTGTATGGGCTCAGGGAGTTTATTCCAAGCATAGGGTGAGGCGAGGCAGAAAGGGCGGTCTGGAGTTGGCGGGGGTGGAGAAGGGTACTGAGAGGAGGGATTTGTCCTGTGAGCGGAGGTTACGGGTAGGGAGTCGGCACCCGAGAAGCGTCAGCGCCGGGAGGATCGCTCACCCTCCATTCAGGAGGTGCCGATGCGTCGGTTGTCGGCTCTTGAGCCCCCTCAGATTCTGGCACCGACTCCTGCACTGGCCCCACAGCCTTTTCCGATGGCAGCTCTCGACGCGCGCATCCGGGCCCTTCTTTCAGATCTTCTGGAAGGGTTGCTTTGTCAGTCAGCCTCGGTGTCGGGGGTGCCTGCGCCTCCCGTACCGACTGCAGAGACGGCATCTGGGCCATCACCTGTGAGGAGATCCCCGCCCTCGGTGCCACTTGCGGTACCGGAGCCGGTTGCCACCTGGGTCAACTCCCCCTCGACGTCGGTGGAGGAAGCTTCACCGGAGTCCAGGCAGGGGTCGACTTCTCGACATCCCCCATGAGGTCATCGATCCTCGACGTCGAGGCAGGCTCGGGTTCGGGCTTCTCTTAGGGAGCTTCTGTCCGATACCAAAGAGGAGCGCTCTTGGGAAGCGGAGGAAGACCCCAGGTACTTTTCTGAGGAAGAGTCTTGTGGGCTTCCCTTTGATCCTGCTCCACTGATTGAAGTAAGGATGTCTCCTCCTGAGAGTCTTACTTTCTCATCCTTTGTACAGGAAATGTCTGACATTCCATTCTCCATGGAGGTTGTGGATAAGCCCAGGGCTGAGATGCTCGAGGTCCTGGATTATCCTTCTTCACCTGCAGAGATTGCAACGCCCCCCTGCACAATACTCTCATGGAAGTGCTGATGTGGAATTGGTCTTGCTCTCTCTCTAATCCAGTGGTCCCCAAGAAGTCCAAGTCCCAGTACAAAGTCCATGGAGAGCCTGTAATGGTGAAGGGCCAACTTCCTCATGATTCCATGGTGGTGGACTCTGCTCTCAGAAGAGCCAAGAGTACTAGAAACTATGCCTCGGTGCCCCCAGGCAGAGAGTCTAGGACCTTGGACTCTTTTGGGAGGAGAACGTATCAGGCTGCAGTGCTCGCCGCCAAGATCCAAACATACCAGCTCTACACTAACATTCACTTACGGAACTCGGTGAGGCAACTGTCCTGTTTAGTTGAAGCACTTCCTCCGGAGCTTGCTGAACCTTTTCACCAGGTGGTCAGGCAGCAGAAAGCGTGTCGCAGATTCCTGGCCAGGGGGTCTTACGACACTTTTGATGTGGCATCCCGAGTAGCTGCTCAAGGTATAGTGATGCGCATACTCTCATGGCTGCTTGTCTCTGACCTGGATCAGAAGACCCAGCAGCGAATGGCGGATGTTCCTTGCTGGGGGGATAATCTTTTTGGAGAAAAAGTAGAGGATATGGTTGATCAGATGAGAAAGCATTATGATGCCATGGATTATCTCTCCCGCCGGACGTCTTCTGCTACTGCTTTCTCTTCTAGGAGGTTTTTTGGAAGGAAGAGGAGTGCTCCCTATTCCTATAATAGGTGTAGGTACTCTCCTGCTTCTCGGCAGCTGGTTCAGGCTCAGTCCCAGTGCAGCATAGCTGCAGTAAAAGTGTCAGTACCGGGTGGCTTGCCTCTTGGGGGGAGGTTGATATTTTTCACCAAAGGTGGCCTCTTATAACCTCCAACAGGTGGGTTCTTCAAATAGTCCGGTTAGGATACACACTCAATCGGGCATCCAAGCCTCCAAATTGCCCACCGGGAGCTCAATCCTTCAGCTCCCAGCACAAGCAGGTACTTGCAGAGGAACTCTCCGCCCTTCTAAAGGCCAATGCGGTCGAACCCGTTCCACCAGGGGAAGAAGGGCTGGGATTCTATTCCAGGTACTTCCTTGTGGAAAAGAAAACAGGGGGGATGCGTCCCATCTTAGACCTAAGGGCCCTGAACAAATTCCTGGTCCGAGAAAAGTTCAGGATGGTTTCCCTGGGCACCCTTCTTCCCATGATTCAGGAAAACGATTGGCTATGCTTTCTGAACTTAAAGGATGCCTACACTCACATATCGGTACTTCCAGCTCACAGGAAGTACCTTCGATTTCAGTTGGGAACTCAGCACTTTCAGTACTGTGTACTGCCCTTTGGCCTAACATCTGCTCCCAGGGTCTTCACAAAGTGCTTGGCAGTTGTCGCAGCATCGCTACGCAGACTGGGAGTGCATGTGTTCCCATATCTCAACGATTGGCTGGTGAAGAACACTTAAGAAGCAGGGGATCTACAGTCCATGCAGATGACTATTCAACTGCTGGAGCTACTGGGGTTTGTAATAAATTATACCAAAGTTCAATGAACAGTATGGGCTGTTAGTCACACTTAACGTAATCTAATACTACAAAACTGAAAAACAGCCAAACCCAATCTCAAAGGATCATGTGTTTTGAATATACAACAATAAATGACAAATGGGAAATATCCTCAGAAACCACACATGACCCTTTGAGATTGGGTTTGGCTGTTTTTCAGTTTTGTAGTTTGTAATAAATTATCCCAAGTCCCATCTTATTGCAGTGCAGAAATTGGAGTTCATTGGAGCTCTGTTGGATACACGGATGTCTCGAGCTTATCTCCCCCAGGCAAGGGCAGACAATCTTCTGGCCCTAGTGTCCTTGGCTCGAGCGTCTCAACAGATCACAGCTCGCCAGATGTTGAGACTTTTAGGGCACATGGCCTCCACAGTTCATGTGACTCCCATGGGCACTCCTATATATGAGATCAACTCAATTGGCCCTAACTTTCCAGTGGTGCCAGGCCACAGGGAATCTAGAGGATATGATCCATCTCTCCACCAATTTTTGCAGCTCCCTTCAGTGGTGGACCATTCAATCCAATCTGACCTTGGGACGTCCATTCCAAATTCCTCAGCCACAAAAGGTGCTGACGACGGCTGCATCCTTCCTGTGGTGGGGAGCTCATGTAGATGGACTTCACACTCAAGGGGTTTGGTCCTTTCAGGAAAAGGGTCTTCAGATCAACCTCTTGGAATTGCGAGCAATCTGGAAAGCTCTCTTCAGAGATCGGCTGGCCAGCCAGATCATCCTAATTCAGAAAATCAGGTTGCAGTGTATTCCTGACACAGAGGGCGAGATCCGGTGCCCCCCTGCTTGTTGGTGAAGCAGGGGGGCACCGGATCTCGCCCTCTGTGTCAGGAAGCCATCAGGATGTGGCTTTGGGCCCACCATCACGGTATGTTTCTCCAGGCTCAATATCTGGCAGGTGTAAACAACAGTCTTGCCAACAGGTTGAGCAGGATCATGCAAACTCACGAGTGGTCCCTCAATATGGACGTTGTTCGCAAGATATTTCGAGTGTGGGGATCTTTTCGCCACTCAGACAAATCACAAAGTCCCTCAATTCTGTTCCAGACTTCAGGCCTACGACAGACTAGCGTCAGTTGCTTTTCTCCTACATTGGGGAACAGGCCTTCTGTATGCGTATCCTCCCATACCTCTAGTAGGGAAGACTCTGCTGAAACTGAAGCAAGATCGCGGAACCATGATCCTGATTGCACCCTTCTGGCCGCGTCAGATTTGGTACCCTCTTTTTCTGGAGTTGTCCTCCGAAAAACCATGGAGATTGGAGTGTTTTCCGACCCTCATCACTCAGAACGAAGGGTCGCTTCTGCATCCCAACCTCCAGTCTCTGGCTCTCACGGCTTGGATGTTGAGAACTTAGAGGTTGCCTCTTTAGACCTTTTAGAGGGTGTCTCCCGAGTCTTGCTCGCTTCCAGGAAAGATTCCACGAAAAGGTGGTGTTCTTTTAAATGGAGGAGGTTTGCCGTCTGGTGTGACAGCAAAGCCCTAGATCCTTTTTCTTGTCCTACACGGACCCTGCTTGAATACCTTCTACACTTATCAGAGTCTGGTCTCAAGACCAACTCTGTCAGGGTTCATCTTAGTGCAATTAGTACTTATCATCAACATGTAGAAGGTCAGCCTATCTCTGGACAGCCTTTAGTGGTTCGTTTTATGAGAGGTTTGCTTTTGTAAAAGCCCCCTGTCAAACCTCCACCAGTGTCATGGGATCTCAATGTCGTTTTTCACCCAGCTGATGAAAGCTCCTTTTGAGCCACTGAATTCCTGCCATCTGAAGTACTTGACCTGGAAGGTCATTTTCTTGGTGGCTGTTACTTCAGCTCGTAGAGTCAGTGAGCTCCAAGCCTTGGTAGTTGAATTTTATGGGGGGTTAACTGTCCCATGTGTCCCCTCTGGTATGCTGGCCAATTGCCCACATACCAGAGAGAAACTCTAGAAGGCTACTCATAATTATCTGACTCTGGGTTTGTATAGGGAAATATAAGCGCTCCTTACTATCCATTCCAACCCAAGAGGATAGATATACCTTTAGATGTTTTATAAGAAAGGAAGGAGATAGATATCAGAGATATATAGTTTTATTTGTCAACTCACCAATATAATACAGAATAAGGTGATACACGAGGCGTCAAGGTGTGGAGGTCCGCAGGACAGCATGCCTTTTGGAGATCCCCAACTACATACATTTGCGCCAGTCTTTTTATACCCTTTTGCTTGCATTCAAATCAATGGGCTCCCATACACTCCTATGATAAACTTGTTTACACAGATGACCCCCCCCCCCCTTTCATGCCCAACCGCAAGATGCTCCTCAGGAAGATCTCCCTCCCTTATCTTATTCGGGACTTCCCTATTCTGTTGCCACCTGGTACTTTCCATTATCTTTACTTGGGTTAGAATATTTCACAATCCTTCAACCATCAACTGTAAAAACTGGCCTCCTCTAACTCAGATACAGAGATTAAGGAAGCCATTTCACAGATGAGATTCCATTTTGATTTCAGATTCCTTGACCATTCTTTTTCCAATTAGGTCTTAGTCTGGGCTTTAGGCTCTAGGCCAGGCCTTGCTTTTCCTGCAGGCTTCTGGTTGTATAAGCCACTTGATTTTTAGCTTGGCCTAAGTTCCTAAAAGGCCTGATCCTTTAAGCTTGGCTCCCACCATTCCAGTAGTGGCCCTTAGCTGTGCCATATCTCTACATAGTCCATGCACCTTATATTAAATTTCACCATAACAGAGTAGTCCTCCGCACTCACCCTAAGTTCTTGCCGAAGGTGGTGTCGGAGTTCCATCTGAACCAGTCAATTGTCTTGCCAACATTTTTCCCCGTCCACATACCCGCCCTGGTGGGGTCAAGTTGCACACCTTGGACTGTAAGAGAGCATTGGCCTTTTACGTGGAGCGGACAAAGCCCTTTAGACAGTCCGCCCAGTTGTTTATTTCTTTCAATCCCAACAGGAGGGGAGTTGCCATCGGAAAATGCACCATCTGTAATTGGCTGGTGGATTGCATTTCCTTCACTTACGCCCAGGCTGGGCTGACTTTAGAGGGTCATGTCACGGCTCATAATGTTAGAGCCATGGCTGCGTCAGTGGCTCACTTAAAGTCAGCCTCCATTGAAGAGATTTGCAAGGCTGCTACGTGGTCATCAGTCCACACATTCACATCTCACTACTGCCTTCAGCAGGATACCCGGTGCGACAGTCAGTTTGGGCAGTCTGTGCTGCAGAACTTGTTCAGGGTTTAGAATCCAACTCCACCCTCCTAGTCCCATTTATGTTCTGTTCCAGGCTGCACTCTCACTTAGTTGTGTTTCTTTTCAGATCAATCTCTGTTATGTCCTCATCGTTGCGAGGCCCAATTGACCAATGTTTATTGTTTTGAGTGAGCCTGGGGGCTAGGGATACCCCATGTGTAAGAATATTGAGCCTGCTTATCTTCGGAGAAAATGAAGATACATACCTGTAGCAGGTATTCTCCGAGGACAGCAGGCTTAATATTCTTACAACCCTCCCTCCTCCCCGTTGGAGTTGTTTTCACTTATATTGTTTTGCTTTTTATTAAACTAGTCACTGCACGTTCACGTCGTGGGCGGGAAGCCGCCCATGCATGCGCGGTGGGTCGGCCCACGCGGCGGAAAGTTCGGGAGAGTTCTACAGCTTTTGAAGTTTCTTCCGTCTCCTGGGCCATCGCGGACAATGACCCATGTGTAAGAATGTTGAGCCTGCTGTCCTCGGAGAATACCTGCTACAGGTAGGTATCTTCATTTTACCTGCTAATTTCTTTCCATTAGTTCTTCCCATTATTCCAGAGACCCACCTGAGGTTTCTGAGATGATTAAGTGGTGCAAAGTAATGGATCAAATAATGACTGTAACCTTGCATGGTGCTTCTTGCATTTCTGTTCTCTACAAGTTGTCCAGAGATGAGAGAGGTCCATGTGTGTTTGCTCATGTGGTTAGTGTTAGGTTAGCAACTTGTTTAAGGTTGTGTTTATTCTGAGTTTCCCCTTACTGCTTGCCTACGTAAATACTGACTTGCCCTCGTAAATACTGAGGACGTGGACTGGATGCCAAGAGAGAGATGTCTGAACTCAGTTTTCAGATCTCTATTTCCACCAGCTTGTCGATGGACACAACTATCCCACAGGTTCTGAAATAGTGGGAAGGCTAATGGAAAGAAAATTAACAGGTAAGACCTAATTTCTCCTTTCTGAATGGTCCCAATAACCTTTCCTAGGCATTTTAATCACAGTACAAAATAACAGAAGGCATTAAAGCATTTTAAAGTTCCCACTAAGGGCTTTAGATAAGAAAAATATTGCAGAGGCCATCATGCAGGTGTTTAAAACTGAATCATTTCAAGTATTGAGGTGGCTAAACTTTTAGTGTAGGGAGAAAGATTTTACAAGAGATGTGTATTCCTTTGTCTATTGTGGCATTTTTATTGGTAGAGATGTTTAGGAAAAAATGTGCCGACACCAGTATACAATGAGAAATGCTTTTATCAATATAAAGATTATGTATATGATTTTTACTTCAAAACATATATAGCCCATAGCCTGTAGTACATACTGCAGAAATGTAGTGAAGCACTTTTTATACTGAAAACCCTTTCTGTCTGTTACTTGAGTTAGCTGTTTTTTCTTTTGTATTGCAACAGCTTGGCAGCAGCATGATGTTCAGGAGCTTTGCAGGGTCATGTTTGACGCATTGGAACAGAAATGGAAGCAAACTGAGCAGGTACTTGCACCATTAAACTTTTCAGTGCAAATCTTAGTCTGGATCAGAAAAGATTTGAAATCAGTGAGCCTTCTAATTGTATTAGTCAAGAAAAAAAAAGGCAAAAATCCTGAACACCGTAAGCTGATTACACTGTCTTGCATACGTTTTGTCTTGTCTTTATTTACATTTCAAAAGTTTTATGTCGAGCAAAATAAAAGGGATACTAACTTCAATCTTTTTGGTCTCTTTTATCCATATACCTTTCTGAAAATACTGTAGTGTACATAATGACTTCAGCACATGCCTAACAAAAGACATATGATTCTTGATGATCATTAAAAAGTTGAAACTGGATTAAAGTTTGTCAGCAGTCTATTATAAATGAGATCTTTTATTTGGTCTAGTTTCTCAAAAATGTTTCAATAGATATAGTTTATATTCAAGACAAAATACATTTTTATTTTATTTTAGGCTGATCTTATTAACCAGCTCTATCAAGGCAAATTGAAGGACTATGTAAGATGTCTAGAATGTGGTTATGAGAGCTGGAGAATTGACACTTATCTTGATATTCCACTGGTTATTAGACCCTATGGTTCCAGCCAGGCATTTGCTAGTGTGGTACGTATTGCCATATTGTTTGTATTGTTTTGTGTCTACTGAGTACATGATGTGGCAGTGGTATACTCTCATATAAGGTGAGATTCCTTCCAGTTGCAGTATTTGAATGTGACTTTGTTGTCTCTTTGATCCTCTATTTCTTTTCAGTTTGTTTCACACATTTGTGTTAAATATTTTTAATGCACATTAGAACATGTGCAAATCAGCTTTACATATGTTAATCTGTAGCTTAATGTGTTAACTTGATTTTGTGTGCACCATTTTTGTAAGGTGCACTAACAAACTTATTGCATGCTGATGAATACATATCCCTACTTGATACTCATCCTCATGCACAGAAAGGTTAGAACATCTCATAGCTCAGTAAGATCTATTGGTGCATTTAAATAGTATGTTCAAGAAATAGTTATTGTTGATATCTGAGAACATATTTTAAGGTTTCTCCGTGGACAAGCAGGTTATGATCAGCCACACATGGGTGACATTACCACAACAATATTAGCTTGAACGTACTATCCCAGAACCCAGAAAAGCCTAGAAGGATTTCTTGGCATGTGCAAGTGCTCCTACCTGTGTGCTAGTTGCTGCTCTTCCTTGGTCTGTTTTATCTGCTCAGCTTTACCTCTTAGAGTCTATTCTGGTCCCTCTAGAGAGCCTTGTCTTGAAAGATACTCTGATCTACATTTAGTCCCAAAAAGAAGGGCACATGTTAACTGATCTCAAAGAGGGAGGGAGGGAGAGTTGTGAACTTCTTAGTCGTCACAGAGTCTTATCTACATATTTCTATTTGTGAAGATCACCAAATGTATCTACAGTTTGCAGTCCTGGGGAATTATTTTCAATTTTGGTGCATCATTTAGATAGGCCATGGCTCCGAGAACCTTTCTTGGCAGCTGTGCTATGGAAATGAATCATCCTGGTGCATCTGTATATAGACTATTGGTTGATTCAAGCAAAGTCCTTCAGAGAATGTGAGTTGACAATAGCTCTGCTGATTTGTTTCATGCAGGATTTGGCCTGGGTCATCAACTTAGTGAAAAGTAAACTCATTCTGTGATAGTCTTTGGAGTATCTGGGTGCCCTATTCAATACCCTGAAAGGGGAAGGTGTTTTAGAGCTGGGACAGGATCTTTGGATTACATCCAAGTGCTGGGATTGGTAGCAGTGATCTCATTCCTAGTCCCATGGGCCAGAGCCTATATGTGCCAATTACAGAGGTCATTCCTGTCTTGTTGGTCGGTTCAGATGCAGAATTTGAGGGTGAGTTTTCCCTGTCTGTGGAAGGTGAGATCTAGTTTGTCATTGTGGTTTCAGGAGAAGAATCTGGATACCAGAGTGGGTTTGGAGGCTCCACAATGGGTCCTTGACATAATAGTTGTGTGCGTAAATGGTTGGGGTCCATTGCCAGGGCAAAGTGTACCAGCATCGGTGGAATGCAAAGTGGTCCATCAGTCATTTAGAGATGAAAGATACTTGTCTAGCACCGTGGACCCTCCTCCTGTTATGGAACAAAGTGGTTTGGATCTTGTTGGACAAAATGACAGTGATAACTTAAGTCAACCATCAAAGGGGCACCAGGAGCAGACAAATATCAGAGCAACTAGCTCCACTACTGAATTGGGCAGGGAGGCACCTGATGGGATAGAAAATGTACATAAGTAATGCCATACTGGGAAAAGACCAAAGGTCCATCGAGCCCAGCATCCTGTCCACGACAGCGGCCAATCCAGGTCAAGGGCACCTGGCAAGCTACCCAAACGAGCAAACATTTTATACATGTTATTCCCGAAATTGTGGATTTTTCCCAAGTCCATTTAGTAGCGGTCTATGGACTTGTCCCTTAGGAAACCGTCCAACCCTTTTTAAAACTCTGCCAAGCTAACTGCCTTCACTACGTTCTCCGGCAACGAATTCCAGAGTTTAATTATGCGTTGGGTGAAGAAAATTTTCTCCTATTTGTTTTAAATTTACTACACTGGAGTTTCATCGCATGCCCCCTAGTCCTAGTATTTTTGGAAAGCGTGAACAGACGCTTCACATCCACCTGTTCCACTCCACTCATCATTTTATATACCTCTATCATGTCTCCCCTCAGCTGTCTCTTCTCCAAGCTGAAAAGCCCTAGCCTCCTTAGTCTTTCTTCATAGGGAAGTCGTCCCATCCCCGCTATCATTTTAGTCGCCCTTCGCTGCACCTTTTCCAATTCTACTATATCTTTCTTGAGATGCGGCAATCAGAATTGAACACAATACTCAAGGTGCGGTTGCACCATGGAGCGATACAATGGCATTATAACATCCTCACATCTGTTCTCCATACCTTTCCTAATACCCAACATTCTATTCGCTTTCCTAGCCGCAGCAGCACACTGAGCAGAAGGTTTCAGTGTATTATCAACGATGACACCCAGATCCCTTTCTTGGTTCGTAACTCCTAACGTGGAACCTTGCATGACGTAGCTATAATTCGGGTTCTTTTTTCCCACATGCATCACCTTGCACTTGTTCACATTAAACATCATCTGCTATTTAGCTGCCCAGTCTCACAGTCTCGTAAGGTCCTTCTGTAATTTTTCACAATCCTCTCGCGAGTTAACGACTTTGAATAACTTTGTGTCATCAGCAAATTTAATTACCTCGCTGGTTACTCCCATCTCTAAATCATTTATAAATATATTAAAAAGCAGCGGTCCTAGCACTGACCCCTGAGGAACACCACTAACTAAGTAACTAACTACGTAAATAAGATTAACAGCCCATACTGTTACTGGTATATGAGTTGAACCCCACTAACTACCCTTCTCCATTGTGAATACTGCCCATTTAACCCCACTCTCTGTTTCCTATCCTTCAGCCAGTTTTTAATCCACAATAGGACATTTCTTCCTATCCCATGGCCCTCCAATTTCCTCTGAAGCCTTTCATGAGGTACCTTATCAGACGCCTTTTGAAAATCCAGATACACAATATCAACCGGCTTCCCTTTGTCCACATGTTTGTTTACTCCTTCAAAGAATTGAAGTAAATTGGTCAGGCAAGATTTCCCCACACTAAAGCCGTGCTGACTTTGTCTCAATAATCCATGTTCTTGGATGTGCTCTGTAATTTTGTTTTAAATAATAGCCTCTACCATTTTCCCTGGCACCGATGTCAGACTCACCGGTCTATAATTTCCCGGATCTCCCCTGGAACCTTTTTTAAAAAATCGGCGTTACATTGGCCACCCTCCAATCTTCCGGTACCATGCCTGATTTTAAGGATAAATTGCATATCACTAATAGAAGCTCCGCAAGCATATTTCCTGAGCAGGAGTACATTAGTTCTCCGAGGACAAGCAGGCTTCTATCTTCTCATATGTGGGTGATGCCGATCTAAGTCGCCAAGCTATCATTTGCCATACTAAAAGAGAAAGCTTTGTGGAGCCTTCCTGCCAGTCGCGCGAACGCAGTCTCCTCAGTTCTCTTTTTTCCGCGTGAGAAGATTGTTTTATGTCCTTTCCTCACTCACCTGTTTTTTGAGAGCTATTTCATGTCTTTTAGCTATTTTTCTACTGTACTCTCTTTGGCTCCTTTTGTTGGAAACCTTTATTACCCTTCCTTCAATTTCTTTAAAATAGTTTTGCCCAGTTTTAAGTTTTATTATTTTTTCCATCGTCAGTGGACTGCTTTTAGGCCCTGACTTTGGTTGTTTTTTGCTGTGCCTTGCCCCCTTTTCAGGCACCATAGAGTTGTTTAATTTAGCCGACAAAAGTTTTTCTGTCTATGTCCACGAAGATTCCCAGTGGCTTCAAGCGCTGTACCAGGTGCAATCGGACTGTCTCGGAAAAAGACATCCATTCTTGGTGTCTGCAGTGTGTTTTGCCCAACCATAGCCATGCTAACTGTATTCTCTGTCTTCACATGAAGAAGAGGACCCAGACTTCATGAGAGACTCAACGAGAGAGGATTTTTGGAGCCAAGTCTGGTTCCTCGGCATCAATGTCGAGCATTGCACCAGTATTGGGAACATCGGTAAGCATGGCTGCTTCTAGACCGTTAGACAGTGGGAGCAGTGAAGCATCGAGTGGGTCTCCACCTGTCTTGAGGCCTCCTGCTGTGTAGGCTCCCCAGGACCATCCATCATTGGACCTGACCCTGAGGCGACGTGAGGATTCAGCGTCCTCATTGGCACCGAGGAGCCTTGGTGACACACTTCAAGAGAAGGCCATGAAGCATCGTCCTTGGTCACCCTTGATGCATGGTGCCATGGGAGCTCTGGTGCATCAAATGATTTGGGGTCCAAGAAATGTTGGTGCTGGGAGGATCGCTCCCCCTCCATACAGGAGGTTCTGATGCGCCTGTATCCAAGCAGGTGGGTTTTTCAAATAGTCCATCTTGGATATGCCCTCAATTAGCATCTCAAACCTCCAAATTGCCCACCAAGAGCTCATTCATTCAGCTCTCAGCACAGGCAGGTACTTGCAGAGAAACTCTCCGCCCTTCTAAAGACCCATGTGTTCAAACCCGTTTCACCAGGGGAAGAAGGGCAGGGATTCTATTCCAGGTACTTCCTTGTACAGAAAAAGACAGGGGGGATGCGTCCCATCCTAGACCTAAGGGCCTTGAGCAAATTTCTAGTCCAACAAAAGTTATATAAGTACATAAGTACATAAGTAGTGCCATACTGGGAAAGACCAAAGGTCCATCTAGCCCAGCATCCTGTCACCGACAGTGGCCAATCCAGGTCAAGGGCACCTGGCACGCTCCCCAAACGTAAAAACATTCCAGACAAGACAAGTTCAGAATGGTTTCTGTGGGCACCCTTCTTCCAATGATCAGGAAAACAATTAGTTATGCTCTCTGGACTTAAAGAATGCATATACTCGCATACTGATACTTCCAGCCCATCAGAAGTATCTTCGATTTTCGCTGGGAACACGTCACTTTCAGTATCGCGTATTGCCTTTTGGCTTAGCATCAGCTCCAAGCGTCTTCATCAAGTGTCTAGTGGTAGTTGCAGCATCGCTACGCAGACTGGGGAGTCCAAGTGTTCCCGTATCTCAACGATTGGCTTGTGAAGAGCACCTCAGAGGATGGTGCTTGGGAGTCCATGCAGATAACTATTCCAGTGCTTGAGCTACTAGGGTTTGTTTTAAACTACCCCAACTCCCATCTCCACCCTGTCCAGCGATTGGAGTTCATAGGAGCCCTGCTCGACACACAGAGGGTTTGAGCCTACCTCCCGGAAATGAGAGTGGACAATCTGGTCTCGCATGCATCCCAAGGTTTGTGCCTCTCAGCAGGTCACAGCTCAGCAGATGTTGGGCTATATGGCTTCCACAGTGTACGTTACACCCATGGACCCTGGCTTCTCAGTGGTATCAAGCCACGGGGAGTCTAGAAGATGTCATCCAAGTGTCCCCAGAGCTTGTACGCTCTGTTCAGTGGTGGACAGTTCAATACAATTTTACTCTGGGACTTCCATTCCAAATTTCTCAGCCACAAAAAGTGCTGACGATGGATGCATCTCTCTTGGGATGGGGAGCACATGTAGATGGGGTTCACACTCAAGTTGCTTGGTCCGTCCAGGAAACAAACCTTCAGATCAATCTCCTGGAACTTAGGGCGATCTGGAACGCTCTAAAGGCTTTCAGAGATTGGCTGTCTCACCAAATTGTTCTCATCCAAACAATCAGGTTGCAATGTATTACACCAACAAGCAGGGGGGTACCGGATCATGCCCTCTGTGTCAGGAGGCTGTCCGGATGTGGCATTGGGCTCTCCAACACTGTGTGTTCTTTGAGCCACTTATCTGGCGGACACAAACAATACCCTGGCCGACAGGCTGAGCAGGATAATGCAACCATGCAAGTGGTCTCTCAATATGGGCATAGCCCACAAGACCTTCTGAGCGTGGGTCACCCCCTTGGTGGATCTTTTTGCCACTCAGATCAACTGCAAGGTCCCTCAGTTCTGTTCCAGGCTGCAGGCCCATGACAGACTGGCGTCAGATGCTTTCCTTCTCAGTTGGGGGGCAGGTCTTCTGTATGCGTATCCTCCAATACCTCTAGTAAGAAAAAGTTTGTTGAAACTCAAGCAAGACTGCGGAACCATGATTCTGATCGTGCCATACTGACCGCAGCAGATTTGGTTCTCTCTTCTTTTGGAGTTATCCTCCGAAGAACCATGGAGATTGGAGTGTTTACCGACCCTCATTACTCAGAACGAGGGGTCACTTCTACATTCCAACCTCCAGTCTGTGGCTCTCTCAGCTTGGATGTTGAGAGCCTAGAATTTGCTTCCTTAGGGCTCTCGGAGGGTGTATCCCGTGTTTTGCTGGCTTCCAGGAAAGATTCCTCTAAGAGGTGTTATTCTTTTAAATGGAGGAGTTTTGCCATCTGGTGTGAGAGCAAGGCCTTAGATCCCCTTACTTGCCCTACACAGACCTTACTTGAATACCTTCTACACTTATCAGAGTCTGGTCTCAAGACCAACTCTATAAGAGTTCACCTTATTGCAATTAGTGCTTATCATCAATGTGTAGATGGCAAGCCCATCTCTGAACAGCCTTTAGTTGTTCACTTCTTGAGAGGTTTGCTTTTGTCAAAGCCCCCTGTCAAACCACCAGTGTCATGGTATCTCAATGTCGTTCTCACCCAGCTGATGAAACTCTTTTTGAGCCACTGAATTCCTGCCATATGAAGTACTTGACCTGGAGTGTCATTTTCTTGGAGGCTGTTACTTGTGCTCGTAGGGTCAGTGAGCTTCAGGCCTTATTAGTGGATGCACCTTATACTAAGTTTCATCACAGTAGAGTAGTTCTCCACACGCACCCTATGTTCTTGCCGAAGGTGGCATCTGAGTTCCATCTGAGCCAGTCGATTGTCTTGCCAGCTTCTTTCCCTGACAGCTTGCACACCTTAGATTGCAAGAGAGCATTGGCCTACTACATGGAGCAGTCAGTCCTCCCAGCCTTTTGTTTCTTTTGATCCCAACAGAATGGGGGTCGCCATAAGGAAATGCACCATTTCAATTTGGCTGGCAGATTGCATTTTTCACATGCTCAGGCTGAGCTGTCCTTGGAGGGTCATGTCACGGCTCATAATGTCAGAGCCATGGCAGCGTGGTAGCCCACTTAAGGTCAGTCTTCATTGAAAGAAATTTGCAAGGCTGTGACTTCTTCAGTCCACACATTCACATCTCACATCTCATCTTGAGCAGGATACCCGATGTGACAGTTGGTTTGGGCAGTCAGTGTTGCAGAATCTGTTTAGGGTCTGGAATCCAACTCCACCTTCCTAGGCCTGTTTTATTCTGTTCCAGACTGCACTCTTATTCAGATTGTATATATTTTCAGGTTAAGCTCTCTCTTTTACTGTGGCAAATGCCGGACCAGGCAGCACAGATTGGCATCACCCACATGAGAATATGAAGCCTGCTGTCCTTGAAGAGTACCTGCTACAGGTAAGTATCTTCATTATCCCTAAGAATGGCTTCTGGTGGTCTCAGCATTCAAAAACAATGCTAGGGGACTCAGGTCATGGATCTGATGGCAACATGGGAGAATACTAAAGTGCCCAAGTTTTACATCGTTAGGAAGGAGCATTTGCTCAGAGAGTCTGAACATTCTGGTTTGGCAGTGTCTTCGGGAAGGATTGCTTTGTGTTCACTCCATGGCTGCTTCTGGGCAGGGTGATCCCACTACTACTGCTAATTTCTATAGCACTGCTGTATACGTACGTAGTGCTGTGCACATTATATGTAGGTACTTACGCTGTCCCTAGAGGGCTCACAATCTAAGTTGTGTACCTGGGGCAATGGAGGGTTAAGTGACTTGCTCAAGATCACAAGAAGCTACAGTGGGACTTGAACCCAGTTTGCCAGGATCAAAGCCCACACTGCACTAATATAGTAACATAGTAGATGATGGCAGAGAAAGACCTGTACGGTCCATCCAGTCTGCCCAACAAAATAAACTCATATGTGCTTTTTTATGTAAACATGACCTTGATTTGTATCTGCCATTTTCAGGGCACAGACTGTAGACGTCTGCCCAGCACTAACCCCGCCTCCCACCACCGGTGCTACCACCCAATCTCCGCTAAGCTTCTGAGGATCCATTGCTTCTAAACAGGATTCCTTTATGTTTATCCCACGCACTTTTGAATTCTGTTACCATTTTCATCTCTACCACCTCCCTCGGGAGGACATTCTAAGTATCCACCACTCTCTCCGTGAAAAAAATATTCCTGACATTTTTCTTGAGTCTGCCTCCCTTTAATCTCATTTCATGTCCTCTAGTTCTACTGCCTTCCCACCTACAGAAAAGGTTTGTATGTGAATTAATACCTATCAAATATTTGAACGGCTGTATCATAGCACCCCTGTTTCTCAGGAGTGGAGGAGTAGCCTAATCATTAGGCTACTCCTCCACTCCTCCAAAAAATAGTTTCCTAGGGCCTTTGTTCTTGATGGCTGCAGATTGTCCAAGGTTGTGGTATGCAGATTTCTTCAGATTAAAAGAGAGGATCCATTGCTATTCTTAATTGTGAGAGGACTTCTGTTTCAGTGGCTCATGTATGTCTCCATTCTGTATTATGGCTTGGCTGTGAAGTGGGCAAGATTGAGGCGAGGCTATTCCACTCAGAAAATTTCAACCCTATTGCAGGCTAGAAAGAAATCCACTTCCCTTGCATGTGTCCGAGTATGTAGGATCTTTGAAGCATGGCGTAGGGATCATAGTCTGCATCCCTTTGGTGTGTCTCTTCTGAATATTTTGACCTTTTTTGCAGGAAGGTCTTGACAAAGGGTTTGGCTTCAAACTCGCTGCAATTTCAGTTGGAGGCCATTTCTTATTATAGAGGACCTATTTGGGTTCCCTTTGTCTGCTGACCCAGTTGTCAGGCATTTTTTGAGAAGAAGCAATTTCACCACCCCTTCCCCTTCAGCATCAGGTGGTGGTTTTGCCATTTCACATTATTCAGTTTTGTTTACGGTGTTTCAAGATGCATGGAATTGTGATGGTTCTGCAGGTCTGCATCTGTTGGATGTGCATATAATCCTGTGGAGTTACTAAGAGTGACCAAGGACTTCATAAATCAGATCACCTCTTTGTTATTCAGGGAAGCCCAGGGAGGGTAAGGTGGCATTGAAAACCGTACATCGCACACAGTTTTTTTAGTGTCCCCGGGTCTTAGGAATCATTCTACCAAAGCGCAGGCATCATCTTAGGCTGAATATAGTCTAGTACCACCCCAGGATATTTGTAAAATGGCTGCCTGATTGGCTCTGCACTCTTTTGTCCGGCACTGTAGATTGGCTGTTGAGGCAAAACAGGGCATGGGACTTTGGAGCCAGCCTGTTCAAAGCAGGCATGTCAAGCCTCTCCCTATTTAGTTACTGCTTGAGTATTTCTCAGTATCTGGATTGATCTGGTGGGGCAATGAGGAAGGAGAAATTATGCCTTTCCTGCTAATTTTCTTTCCTTGACTCCCTCCAGAGCAATTCAGAACCCAGCCCTAGAAATCTTTACGCCCTTCAGGAGTTGGGTGTACTGCTATTGTTCTACTACTACTACTATTTAGCATTTCTATAGCGCTACAAGGCATACGCAGCGCTGTAACATTATGCTCCCTTTCAACATTATGCTGGTGATTATGTATATTATTACTTAGTGGGTCAGTTGCTGATTTGATTGACAGTTATTTTAATGCTCTCTAAGTGATAATTAAGGGGAATAAGTATCAAGTTGCCTTGTTATAGAAATACTGGCTAGCTATGGACTGCACAGGACCCTTATAGGGTGATGTCATCAAACTGGTAGTTTTCAGTCACCATCTGCTGGTAGGTCAGAGGTAGGCAGCCATGGTTCTTGAGGGCCACAACCCAGTCGGATTTTCAAGATTTCCATAATGAATATGCATGAGATTGATTTTTTAATATTGTCAGCTAACTTGATTTTTTTTCAAGAAATATGGCATTTAAAATTTTTTAAAAATTAACCAAATAATGCTGAATGTCTACACTGTCTAGTTAACTTTTAAGCACACTGCCAGCATGCTCCATGCCCCTCCTAAAGTTAATTGGTTAGATTTTAACTTGGCAGTAAGTTGTTCAGTTAAAATTTGTGGTGAGAAACCTGAGAAATTTAAGTTCCATGATTCATCTGATAAACTCCTGATGTTCATTGTATATCATCTGTATGTCAACTCCCATTTTGTTTGTCCATTAATCCACAAACAATAATAGTTTCTTCTTTGTAGACTGCATATGAATTACAAAGTTGTATGCAGGAGAAAAGTAGCCCATTGTCAAAAAGTTGTGAAGCAAACTGAACTCACAATTTGCAAATGTTAATGGGACTTATAGAAGAGTTTGGGGGGTTTTCCAGGATGAACACTTGGATGTAGAAATGTTATCAGAAATTAGGGAGGCTAATAAACTGGGCAACACAATAATAATGGTTGATTTCAGTTACCCCGATATTGACTGGGTAAATGTAACATCAGGGCTAGGGAGGTAAAATTCCTTGATGAAATCAAGGACTGCTTTATGGAGCAGCTGGTACAGAAGCCAACAAGAGAAGGAAAAATTCTAGACCTAGTCCTTAGTGGAGCATATGATCTGGTGCAGGAGGTAGTGGTGCTGGGGCCACTTGATAACAGTGATCATATTATGACCAGATTTGATATCAGCTTTGCATTTAACTTTCATAAAGGAGACTATGGTAAAATGAGAAATATGGTGAAAAACAAAAATTGAGGAGCAGCTGCAAAGGCCAAAAATTTACATCAGGCATGGATTCTGTTCTAAAATACCGTCCTGGAAGCCCAGGCCAAATATATTCCATGTATTAAAAAAAAGGAGGAAGGAAGACCAAATGACAGTTGGCGTGGTTAAAAAGTGAGGTGAAGGAAGCTATTAGAGCTAAAAGAAAATCCTTCAGAAAATGGAAGAAGGAACTGACTGAAAATAATAAGAAACAGCATAAGGAACGGCAAGTCAAATGCAAAGCGGTGATAAGGAAGGCAAAGAGAGACTTTGAGCATTGGAGGCAAAAACACATAGTAAAAGTTTTTTTAGGTATATTAAAAGCAAGAAGCCATTTACAGGGAGATGTACAATTTCAGGCATACCTGTTTGAAAAGTGGGAAGCATATATTACTCACAATGATGCGCATGCAGAGACACAACCGGTGCTGTTTTGGAACGCGTCCAAGGCAGTGCTAAGGGGAGATATTATTGCATGCTGTAGCTCCCGGCGCAGGCACCAACAAGCCAGTATCTTACATTTAGAGAAGCAATTCCAGAAGGCAAGGCGCACACATATGCGTAAACCCACTCCAGAGTCCTTGGAGGCATTGAGGGTGGTTCAGGTGGCGCTGAACACCCTTCTGCATGAACGGGAGACACGGTCCTCCCTATATTACAAATACAAATTAAGTAGATTTGGGAATAAAGCAGGTCCCTTGTTGGTGAGAGTGGTCAAAAATTGGGGGGGGGGTCCCGGGCCATTGTAGCGTTGAAAAACCAGGCTGGGTCATTGGTTAATACTAGAGAAGAGATCACGCAGATATTTGATAGGTATTATACCAAGCTGTATACGGCTGGGTCAGCAGGAGAAGTACAGATAACCCGGAATTATCTGCGGAAAGCTGGTTTGGACGGGTTGACTGAGGAAGAGAGAGAGGGATTAAATGCTCCTTTGACAGTGGAAGAGTTGAAAGGGGCGATTAAAAGCTTAAATCTCCATTCGGCCCCATGACCAGACGGTTATACCGGGGAGTACTATAAAATGCTGTCCCCAGAGGCATTAGCTTCCTTGCTAGAATACTATGAGGGTGTAATAGACGCAGGCCAGTTCCCTCCATATGCAAATCAGGCACTAATCACTTTAATCCCCAAACCTGGCAGGTCACCGGACAGGGCAGATGCTTATAGGCCCATATCACTACTTAACGTAGATACTAAGATACTGGCCAAGGTAATGGCCGAAAGATTAGCAGACTGCCTACCCCGTTTAATAGGTAAAGAACAGGTAGGATTTGTGAGAGGCCGACAAACTACCCAAAATGTTCGCAGATTACTTTTGGCAATGGCAGTTTATATAGAGAAAGCTGAGCCGGCTTGGGTACTCAGCTTAGACGCTGAAAAAGCGTTTGATCGGGTGCAATGGGATTTACCTGTTTCAGACGCTTGAGTATATGGGTTTTAATGGTAGGTTCTTAAATATAATTAAAGTTCTTTACTGTCACCCCACGGCGAGAGTGTTGGTAAATGGCCTGCGGGGCAGTGAATTTGAAATAGAGCGAGGCACTAGGCAGGGCTGCCCCCTCTCTCCCTTGCTGTTCATATTTATTTATTTATTTATTGCATTTGTATCCCACATTTTCCCACCTATTTGTGGGTTCAGTGTGGCTTACAATACATTGTGAATGGTGGAAATACAGTTTGTTACAACTCGGTTATGGATTACATTGTGAGTGGTTATGCGAAAACAAAGTTAAAGTGTCGTTAAGGGAATAGAACAATGGAGAAGAACAATGGAAAAGAAACAACGGGAACTAATATGGCAACTGAACAGTAGTAGAAGAACAATTCGGTATAACATTTTTCTATGAGTATATTGGCATTGGAACCTCTGCTGCGCACGCTGAAAGCAGAAAAAAGAGTTGAGGGGGTCCAGGTGGGGAGACAGTCAACAAAAGTGCTGGCGTATGCCGACGATTTGCTGCTAACGGTGACCAACCCACAAAGATCTACAGAGGTTATGTTGGAACACATTAAACAATATGGGTACATATCAGGATTCCAAATAAACTTGTCAGAATCGGTGGTATTACAGGTAGGTCACACGGGGGGGGGGGGGAGTTCGGGGAAGACAGACACCATTCCAGGTGGCCCAGGGTAAATTCAAATATTTAGGTGTCCTGGTTCCAGCAGAGATGAGGGAGTTATACGACCTTAATATACAGAGACTACTAAGGGATACTAGAAATAGTCTACAAGCATGGACGACACTGCCCCTCTCTCTGTTGGGCCGAATAGCCTTATTCAATATGATCATTGCCCCGAAGTGGTTATACGTCCTGCAAACTTTGCCACTGTATTTGAATAAGAAGGATGAGAAAGAGTTGGACAGATTAATACAAAAATACCTATGGTGCAGTAAAAGAGCTCGATTGCCTGTGAGGGTACTATGCACGCCAGTGGAATACGGAGGCTTAGGACTGCTGAGTGTGAGGTACTTTAATGTGGCCAGTGGAATGAGAAACGTGAATGATTGGTTCCGAGGAATATGTGACTTTTCAGATATCCCAGTGGAACTGAGCCTTACCTTGGGGATTCATTTCAGCAATTACTTGCACTCGACTGGAGCACCCGTTCCGCAGGTATTGCGACAATCCCTGATCATGGAAACAGCGGTGGCGACATGGAAGTGGGTCTGTCGGATGCATCATTTTTCCCACAAAGGTTTCACCATACTTACCTATATGTGACAACATGGCGTTTGAACCAGGCCGTATGTACAGGACATTTAAGAGATGGAAAAAATGTGGATTGGAGTACCTGCTGCAGGTGTTGACCCGGGAGGGACGCATGAAATCATTTGAAGACTTGAAAAAAGAGTATGACTTTCTTGATGGAGATCGGTTTTATTACAAACAATTAAAACACTATGTAGCGTCCCTGCCCTGGGAGCATCTGGCGGAAGACACCCAGGAGGAGCTTGCGTTGGCTTTCTCCCTGGAAGCCCAACAAAAAGTGCCACTCTCTCATCATCATAGACACGTAAAAGATACCATGCCAGAACCGGATTATAAAACCCTATCTCAGCAGTGGACAATAGATCTTAAGACAGATATTGCGCCAACACTGGTACAGTCTCATATACTATCAATCAGACATAGTAACATAGTAGATGACGGCAGAAAAAGACCTGCACGGTCCATCCAGTCTGCCCAACAAGATAAACTCATATGTGCTACTTTTTGTGTATACCTTACCTTGATTTGTACCTGTCCTTTTCAGGGCACAGACCGTATAAGTCTGCCCAGCACTATCCCTGCCTCCCAACCACCAGCCCCGCCTCCCACCACCAGTTCTGGCACAGACCGTATAAGTCTGCCCAGCACCATCCCCGCCTCCCGCCACTGGCTCTGCCACCCAAGTAAGAGACAAGTAAGTGGTACTACCGTGTTTCCCCGAAAATAGGGCATCCCCATAAAATAACACCTACCGAGGTTTTTGATGCCCTTGGAAAATATAAGGCCTCCCCCGAAAGTAAGGCCTAGCAAAGTTTTTCTTTTACCGGTAAGTAGGGTTGCCCCCCCCCCCCCCCCCACCTGAGATCGCCGGGCCCCCCTCTGTCGCTCCAAAACTAACCCCCCACCCGAGGTCACCCCCCCACCCGAGATGGCGCCCCCATCCGAAGTCGCCGGACCCCACCCCCCTCCGTCGCTCCGAAACTAACCTGAACTTAAGCCTCCTTTCACTTTCCTTCCAGTTCGCAGGAGCAGCAGGGCAGGCCACTCCTTCCTTCCATGTCCCGCCCTCGCCTGACGTAACGTAACGTCAGGCGAGGGTGGTGCACGGAAGGAAGGAGAGGCCTGCCCTGCTGCTCCTGCGAACTGGAAGGAAAGTGAAAGGAGGCTTAAGTTCAGGTTAGTTTCGGAGCGACGGAGGGGGGTGGGGTCCGGTGACTTCGGGTGGGAGCGCCATCTCGGGTGGGGGGGGGGAGCGACCTCGGGTGGGGGGTTACCGGTAGTTGCAGGAGCGACGGAGGGAAAGTGGGCGGGCCAACCGTGTTTCCCTGAAATACTAAGACATCCCCTGAAAATAAGACCTAGAATCTTTTTGGGCGCAAAAATTAATATAAGACAGTGTCTTATATTCGGGGAAACACGGTATTGCTAAAATTAGGGGAGAGGGGGATCAGGTTTTTCTGCAGGATGGGGAGATTAGGGATCAATTTGTCCAGTATTATACAGCTTTATACTCAGAGACTAGTGGGTCCAGTATAGAGATACAGAAATATCTGGAGCGAGTGGATCTTCCAAAATTAACGGAAGAGCAAAGGGGACATATGGAGAAGCCTATCTCTGTGGATGAGATACAGGGAGTAATAAGGGGGCTGAAAGGGGGTAAAGCACCGGGAATGGATGGCTACACAGCCAAGTTCTACAAGGCTGGGTAGGGAATTGGGACCCCAGCTGCAAAGGGTCGGAAATGAATGTTTTAAAAGCAGGGAACTACCACCAAGCATGCAGGTAGCGGGCATATCAGTGATCCTAAAGGCAGGGCGAGATTCGACTACCTGCGGCTCGTATAGACCTATATCCTTAATTAATGTTGATGCAAAAATATTAGCAAAAGTCATGGCCAAAAGGCTAAAGAAGATCTTACCCCATTTAATCCATGTAGATCAATCGGGCTTCATTTCCCAGAGACAGGTTGCTGATAACATTAGGAGATCACTTCATATCACATGGGGAGCACAACAGAAAGGGGAGGCATTTGCTTTACTAACTACGGATGCAGAAAAAGCATTCAACAGGGCAGTGATGTATAAAATGGGATTTGGGGTAGGATTTATTGGATGGTAGAAAGGGCTATATAAAGCTCCAGTAGCAAGGATAAAAGTAAATGGAGGTTACTCACAACAATTCTCTATTCAACGCGGAACTAGACAGGGGTGTCCTTTGTCACCCTTGATATTTGCTCTGGCAATAGAACCTTAGGTCAAAGAATAAGAGAGGCGAGTAATATAAAGGGGTACCAAGGAGAAGGTAGAGAACATAAAATTGCGATGTTTGCTGACGATATTCTGTTCTAGGGGGAGGTAGAGAACATAACATTGTGATGTTTGCTAACGATATTCTGTTCTATGTTAGAGATCCAGTAGGGTCACTGCCTCACATATGTGCAGAACTTCAGGCCTTTCGGGGGAGTATCTGGCTTCAAAGTTAATCATGCTAAGTCGGAAATAATGGGGTTAACTTTGAGTGACCAGGAGATGGAGGGATTGTTGGCCTCCTTTTCCTTTAAAAGGGCAGGCAAAAGCTTTAAGTATTTGGGTATCCAGTTACCGAGTGACCTTACCCAAATATATGCACTGAACTATGTTCCTCTGATGCGAGAATTGCGGGCAGATATGAGCAGATGGAAAGCAGGGTGGCTATCTTGGTGGGGGAAAATAGCAGTGATTAAAATGAATATTGTTCCCCGCTTGTTATTTTTATTTCAGACTTTACCAATAGGAATCCCCCAGGGAGATTTAACTAGAATGCAAGTGGATATACTAAAGTTTACATGGGGAGGGAAATCAGCAAGGATCTCCAAAAAAATATTATGGGGAGGGATTGAAGATGGAGGGAGCAGCATGCCAAATATAATTTGGTATTACCAAGCTGCAGAATGGTCAAAGGGCGCGGCCTCTCTGGTGGCGCAATTGGAACAGGAGTTTGCTGGGGGTAGGAATTTGGGGGGGGGGGGTAGTTGTGGGCATCTAGGTTAAAAGGTAAGGTACAACAGTTAAAAATAGATAACCCGTTTGTGGCTCACTTAGTTAATACATGGAAATATTTAGAGTATAAACTTAAGAGGGGGAAGAAGGTGTCCACTTTAGCACACATCATACAGGAACCTGAATTCCCAGCAGGGGGAGAAGGAGGAATATTCAAAGAATGGAGGCAGAAGGGTCTGACGAAGTTTAGAGATCTCTTGGAAGATGGGGAGATGAAGACATTCGGAGAAATTCAACAGGAGTTTGAATTACCAGATACAGATCTGTTTGCATATACTCGGATAAGAATTTTTATGCGAGGTCAAGGGTGGCTGACGGGTGACCCACTGGAGAAGGAAGTTGGGGAAAATTTGTGGGTAACATTGGCCACAGGGATTAGGGGTATCTCCAGGCTTTACAAATACCTTAGAGGGGGATTGACAGATAAATTATCATTCACGAGTGACATACCAGTCCACACATTGGGAATTACAGTATAAATTTATTTTTCGAATGCACATAACCCCTAGAAGAGCATTTTACATGGGTCTGTCATCCTGGGGGGAGTGCCCGAAGTGTGGAGCAGAGGGTGCCACTTTAGGGCACATGTTTTGGACATGCAAAAGCATAGAAGAAATCTGGAAGACCATCATAAAATATGTTAACACAATTTGGCACCAGCGTTGGAGTTATGGTCCGGCTCTATTGTTTGGCCAACCTCAGCTGCGGTAGCCTTTGGTGAAGGGCTTTACGGCTTTCGTCGCTAGAGCCATGATAGTTGGCAAACAAATTATTCTGACAGAGTGGCCGTCGCCTAACGCTCCTACCCTCCAGCAGTGGCGGTCGAAAATGTTGTTAATGATGCGGATTGAGAGGGTAGGGATTGTTGACTTTGAATCACAAGAGGGGGAAAAATTTCAACAACTGTGGACACCTCTCTGGAGCACGTTAGCTCCATCTGCACGCAGTCATTTATTGAATTTATAAATAATGTGATGTTAGTCATAGAACAAAAAGGGGGGGGAACGGGGGGAGGGTTGGAGGGGATAGAAAGGGGAGGAGGAGAAGAAATTTAAAAATTCTTTCTTGTTTCAAGAGCAGTATTGTTATTGTTGTATTGTTTGAATAAAAATGATTTAAACATAAAAGCAAGAAGCCAGCAAAAGAATCGGTTGGACCACTAGATGACCTAGGGGTAAAAGGGGCACTCGGGGAAGATAAGGCCATAGTGGAGAGATTAAATGAATTCTTTGCTTCGGTCTTCACCAAGAAAGATTTGGGAGAGATACCGATACCAGAAACGGTATTCAAATCTTACGAGTCAGAGAGACAATGAAATCTCTATAAACCTGGAGGATGTAATGGTGCAATTTGCAAATTGAAGAGTAGCAAATCTACTGGACCGGATGGTATTCATCCCAGAGTACTGATAGAATTGAAAAATGAACTTGCAGAACTATTGTTAGTAATATATAATTTATCTTTAAAATCAAGCTTGGTTTTGGAAGATTGGAGGGTGGCCAATGTAAAGCCAATTTTTTAAAAAGGTTTCAGAGGAGATCTGGGAAATTATAAACGGTGAGCCTGATGTTGGTGCCGGGCAAAATGGTAGAGACTATTATAAAGAAGAAAATTACAGAGCATATTCAAAAGCATGGATTAATGAGACAAAGCCAACATGGATTTCGTGAAGGGAAATCTTACCTCACCAATCTACTACATTTCTTTGAAGGAGTGAACAAACGTGGATAAAGGTGAGCCAGTCATTATTGTGTATCTGGATTTTCAAAAGGCATTTGACAAAGTACCTCATGAAAGACTCCAGAGGAAATTGGAGAGTCAGGAGGTAGTGTCCTATTGTGGATTTAAAACTGGTTAAAAGCTAGAAAATAGTAGAGTTAAATGGTCAGTATTCTCAATGGAGAAGGGTAGATAGTGAGGTTCCCCAGGGGTCTGTCCTGGGACTGCTGCTTTTTTAACATATTTATAAATGATTTAGAGATGGGAGTAGCTAGTGAGGTAATTAAATTTGCCGACGACGCAGAGTTATTCAAAGTTGTTAATTTTCAAGAGGATTGTGAAAAATTACAAGAGAACCTTACAAGACTAGGAGACTGGGCATCTAAATGATAAATGACGTTTAATGTGAACAAGTGCAAAGTGATGCATGTGGGAAAGAGGAACCCAAATTATAGTTATGTAATGCAAGGTTCCACATTAGGAGTCACCAACCAGGAAAGGGATCTAGACGTCATCGTTAATGATACGTTGAAACCCTCTGTGCGGCGATGGCTAAGAAAGCAAATAGAACTTTAGGTATTTTTAGGAAATGAATGGAAAACAAAAATGAGGACGTTATAATTCCTTTGTTTCACTCCATGGTGTGACTGCACCTCGAATATTATGTTCAATTCTAGTCACTGCATCTCAAAAAAGATATAGTGGAATTAGAAAAGGTACAGAGAAGGGTGGCAAAGGGGATAGGGTGATTTCCCTATGAGGAAAGGCTAAAGCAGCTTGGAGTTGGAGAAAAGATGGCTGAGGGGAAATATGATAGAGGTCCATAAAATAATGAGTGGAGTGGAACGGGTAGACATGAATCGCTTGTTTACTCTTTCCAAATATACTAGAACTAGGGGGCATGCAATGAAGCAACAAAATAGTAAATTAAAAATGAATCAGAGAAAATATTTCTTAACTCATCGTGTAATTAAACTCTGGAATTCATTGCCAGAGAATGTAGTAAAAGCGGTTAGCTTAGCAGGGTTTAAAAAAGGTTTGGATGGCTTCCTAAAGGAAAAGTCCATAGACAATTATTAAAATGGCCTTGGGGAAAATTCACTGCTTATTTCTAGAATAAGCAGCATAAAATGTCTTGTACTTTTTTGGGATCTTGCCAGATACTTGTGACATGGATTGGCCACTGTTGGAAACAGGATGCTGGGCTTGATAGACCTTCGGTCTGTCCCAGTATGGCAATATTTATGTACTTATGTTCACTTTGGAGATAAGTGACAGGGCATACAATCATAGAGTAGGGATCTAAAGAGGATGCTACTTTAAATGAATCGAGTTAGAGGTTTGTTGTTTCTTTTTACATTCTTGATAGAATGACTTGTCTTTCCTAAAATCGAAAAAACTAAAATTGTGTTAAAGGTATGGAGAAAGCTTTACAAAATAATTTTTTTAACATAAGTTTGACACCTGAAATTAATGTAATTTTTCAGTTCGTAAACCCTCCAAATCAGGGACTTGAGTCAGTTGACTGCCTTCCTAATCCCATGGTTCAAAATGAATTTGAGCTTCTCTGCTCTAGTTCAAAGTATGAATTGATTGTGACACAACTCAGTTGAAAATATTATGGTGATATATGTTCTTATTAGTGCAAAGTACCTTAATTGGCTGCTGTTAAATAGAAATGAAGCTGTGGAGACTGGATACCTGCTCGGTGGCTTATTAGTGGTAGAAAGTTTTTGGTTTGATGCCTGCTTTGGTTCTTATGCTGCCCTGGTTAGCTGGGTCTATGATGATGCAGAGGAAGAATCTCACAGCCTCCTCCCTAGGGAAGAAGTCATAGATATTGCTTAAGAGTGATACTTAATAGCTGGATTCAGTGAGCATGAATGCAGTGCATTACCTTCAAAAATAGGCCTTTTATATCATTTCCTGCCTTATATGTGATTATTTTTTCCCTTGAAATAATTTTCAAAATGAGAGCATATATATATATATTCATTTTGAAAACCTGCACAGTGAAAGTATTTACTATATATACTTTTGACTCATGCAGGCAGTTATAAAATTACCCCGTGTGTGTATTTTTTGGTGGTATTTCTCAAAATAGGTGTTAAAAAGAGGTGACAAGAGTGGTTCACAGCAGGTTGTGATTGCATTAAGAAGCCAGATAGACCTCTCTGTGATTTATAAGAATGGTTTACAGTATTCTTCTTCTTCTGCAGGTGAAGTATTGATTTAGGTTTATGACCTTCCACTATTGTAGACCCCGGGAAGAACTTGAGCATACATTAGGAGCTGACTATTTTCTCTTCACACAAATTGTACTCCTAAGATGAGCTAGACATTGCTGAAAAGCAGCTTTTGAATCACCTTTTCTGACTGAGGAACTGTGTAGGGCAGGCATGTTGCTAGGTATCACTGGTTTGGCTGGTATGATGTGCAAAGAACAAAACAGAATTCTGGAGAAATTATTGTGCCAGCAGAGATCAAATAATCTTACGGTTCTGGGAGTGGAAGACTTGGAGATGTGTGACTTGTTGCCATGAGGAGAGAGAAATATCAGAACAATATTTTCACCCTACAAAATTACTTAAAATTAATTTAAAAGTACTGCTGCATGATAGCAGTTTTCTGTTTGCAAATACCCTGTGCTGATGAGAGTATGATCACTTAAGAACTCTGGCCCTGATACTCAACACTCTGGCACTGTTCTAAATAGCACTGGAACAGCACCCAGTGCTCAATGCTAGTGAGATGCAAATATAGGCATTCTCATATTGTTGAGCATTAGGGAGTTGTGCTTTGGCGATGGAGGATTGTGCTTGGTGCATACGCAGAAGAGTTCCATGGTAAGCTCAACTCTTGTGCACATGTACCTGGTAAAACCTGAATGTAAAGCACACATTGGCATCTGTTTTCTGTGGCCTAAATGTAAGCGTTTTTATTTCTTTGTATTTTTTCCTTATTTTTTAGCTTGGACGCCTATATTTAGACCCTGGAAATAGACGCCAGTGTGTGCTTTTGCTTGGTTCTGCTGTTTCTCATTACCAGCGCTTAAGGGCTTGCATGGACTTTCTTCTGCTTCCAAAATCAATAAAAACTGGCAGATATTTCAGAAAGAATCCCATTGGAATTCAGAATGGCTTGGTATGAACACGGAATTCAAAATGCTGTGGGATGAGCACAGAGGATCTCTAATTAGAAAATTAATGGTATAAAAATCAAAACTTAAAGGGTTGCATATGTGTTTGCATGTCAAGTGGTGCTTAGATGACAACTCTGGTCTGAGTCCCACATACAACAATCCTGCTTAAGATGGGTTGTAGAGAGCTTTGACGGAAACTCCAGTAATTTGGAATGTGAGGACACTGCGGGACAGACTTTTATGGTCTGTGTCCCACAAATGACAAGTCTGGTTCAGATAGACTTTGACTGCAGTTCCAGTAGTTGGAACATAAGGTCAGAGCTGGGCGGACCTCTACGGTCTGTGTCCCAGAAACAACAAAGACAGACCATGATCAAGTATATAATCTCATGTTCATTGTTGATTTAATCTAGAATTGAGAATGAATGTGACTGTTGGGCAGACTAGATGGACCATTTAGATCTTTATCTTCCGTCACTGTGTTACTATGTAATCAAGAGAAATCCTCTCTTGCAACACCGTAACGCCTTCTCTAACCTGGTGTTACTTTTTATTTTCGGGCACTCTTTTCTGAGCATTGGGGAGGAATACAAAATGACCTCAACATAAGCTTGAATACATTAGCATGCTACTTGTGTTGTTCGTCTGCATTCTCGTTTGGTTCCCGCGATCCGGGCCTTTGAACATTCTGCATAGATAAATGCAGGTGCTAATACGGTGCTAATGGCCTCTAGCATCCACATTTACTTTTGAGCATTGAGCCTTCCTTGCTCTGAGGGTGCAAAAGTTGGCTTTACTACAATGGCTTTTAGACTTTTTGAGTCCAGTGTCTTTGTAAATTCCGCTAGCTTCATTTATTGACATGTTGTATTCTTTAATGTTATATGTATATAGATGAACATTTAGAAGGTAAGCATTTTAAAAATAGATTAAGTATTGAAGTGATTTTGCTCATTTTTACTAGGAGGAAGCATTGCATGCCTTTGTTCAGCCTGAAATTCTTGATGGTCCTAATCAATACTTTTGTGAGCGCTGCAAGAAGAAATGTGATGCTAGAAAGGTAAGTGCTCTATGGAGAGGAGAGGGGGAGCCCTATGTAAAGCTTGCATTACTTGACGAAGAGAGCTTTTATGAAATTACATGACCACATATGCATATAAAAAGTACATTCATGGAAACTGTGTGCTTACTTTTATGCAGTCTGCATGTAGGCATTCCCAGGGGCATAGCTGTGATGTATGCAAGTATTTTATGAAGTAATCCATAGAAGAGCAGAATATGTCTTAGTATAATAAATAGGCTTTATTTGTGCCACTCTGTAAAAAAAAAAAAAAAAAAAAAAAAAAAGTCTCGACTTGGCCACGTTTCATCTCACTAGAGGCTATGTCAGAGGCTAAAGCAGCTATTGCTGCCCCAACAGGCACAAACAGCAACAGAGCTAAAATCTAATAAAAGCAGCAACAAGTCAGCTTTGCAGCGTGCAGGGTAGATAGAGCTCTCTTGAATAAGGGAGATGGTTGCTGTGTTTCTATCTACCCTGAAAGCTGCAAGGCCGACTGTTGCTGCTTTCATTGGATTTTTAGCTCTGTTGCGTGGTTATGCCTTTTAGGACCGCAATAGCTGTTTTAGCCCCTGACGCAACCTCTAGTGAGGCGAAACATGGCCACGTCAGGACTTCTTTACAGAGTGGCACAAATAAAGCATATTTATCATACTAAAACGTGTGTTCTGCTCGTCATTGGACTACTTTCTGCACTGCAGAACATTTCATTTCTCTTCTGGTGTTTCCAGTATTTTATAAAGTACTTTATTAGTTGTATAGCGTACATATGCACATTTACACTAACTTTGGAGCAGGTGTTGGTGTATATGTTATCATTGTGCACTACAGGAGCTGGTTTTGAATGCTTGTGTTATAGGGAAGTGAAGGCTTAAAGATCACAAAAACCTCTAAAATACTTCAGCCGTATAATAATGAAAAAAAAAATCTTGTACTATTCAAAATAGACTCATACTGATGATAACTCATAGGAATATTTTTTCATCTTTTTTTAGTATAGTGGGACCATCATATAAAGTGCAGTGATCATGTCCAATAAATGCAGCAATTCAGCTTGGTGCTGAACACAGTGCTCTCATTTACTGCTTTAATCTTGTTATAATCATAAGTCCAAATTTTTCTATAAGTGCATATTTAAAACATTATTTTCAAGGAACAGTGGTTGCTAGAATATAGTTCTTTGAATTTATCATCATTAAGAGTCCATGTTAGGAAGTTAGCAGAGAAATTAGCACTAATTGCTAAGGTGTCATTTTAATGCAAAGTAACTGCTGCAATGTTTGTATGGTTTAGTAAATTAACCCCTAAGCATGTTTCACATAGTTACTAAATTCTTTGTAGATTGTGATAACCTTTTATTGGCTAAACATACAATTGTGCAGATCCCTGATATGACTGCAAGACTGAAGGAAGGAGGCATTCATGTGCTAAGATAGTTGTGAGGCAAGAATTTGCACCAATGCCATAGTCACAAAACAGTGAATCCCTCTGGTTGTTGTACATCATCCTGCACAATGGAATAGCAGTTGAACCATTATATTACAGCCCATAAAAAGTTTTCCGTAGGAGAAGTTTATTTGAAAGTACCAAAGTCTACACTACCTTGAGTGGTTCTCACGTTTTGTTGTGGCAGCACATCAGATTTGCATGTATTTAAATTATTTTTCCATTCATCAAACATACCATATGTCACTCCTTCCAGAGGAAAAATGATTATTGAGTAATAAAACATAAACCCCAAAATCCAAAACTGCAATGCAGCAATTGGATAAGTCCACTCACTTGAGTCAGTACTTGGTAGAAGTACCTTTAATAGCAACTGCAGCTGTGAATCTATTGGGTTAGGTCTCCACCAGCTTTGCATATATAGATTTGCTCAATGTTCCTTTTTTTTTTTTTTTTTTTACAAAAATGATCAGCTTTGTCAGGGTCCTTGGGGAGTCAATAATATTTATCTTTTTGTTCTTTATCTGCTCCACTGTACCTTTTTAGGGGTCTTTGCCATGTTAAAAGCTGAACATCTGTTCCAGCTTCAGCTTTTTGTAGAAAAGAGCAAGTTTTTCTCAAGGACTCGTCTGTACTTCTTCTCCATTACTTTCCTTCTATTCAGACAGTGCCTCAGTCCCTCTGATAATAAGATGCTGCCTCACCATGCTTCACAGTTGGGATGATGATCTCTGGGTAATGCATTGTGATGGGTTTGCAGCAAACTTAAAGTTTTATATTCAGGCCACAAACTTCTATTTTAGTTTTATCAGACCACAAAATGTTTGCCACATGGCTGTAGTATCTGAGTGTTTATTACGTAGTCCCCAATGAATCCTATTTAAACTCTCTTGAGTAATGGCTTCCTTCTTGCCACCTTAGCAAGAATGCTTGGGATATTATTGTCACATACACACTTTGACCACTGTTGGCCATGGAAGCCTGTAGTGTTTGCAGAGTTGCCATTTGCCTCCTGGTTGCCTTCTTGATCAGTCTTGCTTGCCATTCAGTTTGAAGGGACAGCTTAATCTAGCTTTTATCTTTTTTAAAAAACTTGGTATACCACTCAACTTATCAGATTAGAGTGGTTAACACAACTTAATCCAAATAAAATAGGTAGACTGGAACTCCATCAATTAATAGAAGGACCTAGACCACAGTCAACTAAGATCACTCATTCAGAAATAAAATTAAGCAATAGAGACAGAGAGAACGTTTTTCTCTGAACTAAAGATCAAAAAGTCACTCCAAATGTATATAAAACCCTAACAAAACAATGAAAATATTCACTGCAAAAGAAGTCCTCGCATATAAAGACACCCATTTCCTAGACTACAGGGAAAATGCTAACTTTAAAAAATGCTTCTTTAAAAGAACTAGGCAAAGTATTCCAAAGTGATGGCACTTGCCAAAAGAAAGCTGTTTCCTGTGTGGCTACCCAGCGTGCCCTCGAAAGAGAAGGCATAGACATCCTATGATCCTGATGCAACCTAGGCAGAGTCTCAGTGGTACATTTCTTAATAATCATCCTGACTTGTCCAAAAGATATTTAAGCGACTTTACAATTAGAAAATACCTAACTCCTGGTCCTGTTTTCACAACTTTGTTTAGGAGTTCTTTAGCCAGCTCCTTGGTGCTCATGGTTGGGATTTTGCTTTGAAATGCACTAGCCAGCAGCAGAGAGAACCAACAGGAGCTGCTGCATTTATCCTCTCCTCATACGATTCAATATAGTTGAATAGAGGTGGGACTTCACTTAGGGGCCCTTTTACAAAACTATGCTAACTCGAGAATGTATTGACTTCCTTCAATTATGCGACTTTAATCTACCCCCAATGCAACCTACTCACATCAAAGGCCACTCACTTGACATCATCTCGTATAAATATTCTCCAGACCAAAACTTCCTCATCTCAGACATCCACTGGTCTGCATCACCTTGGTCTGACCATCATAAAGCGATCCTATCTTTATATTGGCATAAAAAGAATCAGATTATTACACGTGAATCCTTAACAATCACCACCAGAGGAAGAATCGACATAAAAACCTTCTGGCATAAAATCTATAATAACGACTGGTCAACATATCCCAACTCAAATCATTTCCTCACAGATTAGGATAACAGATGCAAACTCATTCTGGATGAAATTGCACCTTCACATTCCAAGACTTTACGCAAAAGAAACCCTTCTCCTTGGTTTAACAACATACTGAAAAATCTCAAGTCTCAAACTAAGAAACTTGAAAAAATCTGGTGTAAATCAAAAAATAACCTCACCTTCAATGCATGGAAACAATCACAAAAAAACTACAAGAAGGCCATCAAGCAAGCCAAAAGAACTTATTACACAAGGAAGATTTCTACCAGTGGTACAGACATAAGAAAACAATATAAACTTATAAGAAATCTTCTTAATACCGACCCAATCACAACTTCATCCTTAAATTGTCCATCAATTGAACAACTAGCCAAATACTTTAAAGATAAAATCATCAAATTATGTAATACAATTCCACACGACAATGTCAGTATTGACTACTTTCTTGATGAATTAGACCCAGTCATGGACGAGTTTCCAGCCGATTGCTCCTGGACAAACTTTACCCTTCTTACCACTGAGGAAATTTCCACACCATTATCCAAACTCTCTAAATCCCATTGTCACCTTGACCCATGCCCTAATTACCTAATGGAAAATGCACCGTCACGTTTCATTACAGACCTCACCATTCACTTAAACTTCTTTCTTCAACAAGGATCCTTCCCCACCGAACACTCTGACATACTACTTACACCAATACCAAAGAATATCAAGAAACCAGCAGATGAAATCACCAATTACCGCCCTGTAGCCTCCATCCTGCTGCTGACTAAACTGATGGAAAACAGAATAACCTACCAACTCAACGAATTCATACAAAAATTCTCCATTCTACATGAGTCGCAATCGGGCTTTCGGCCTGGCCACAGCACAGAAACTGTACTATTAACTTTAATATCCAAATTCCGGCTCAAAATTTCACTTGGAAACAACATCCTCCTCTTACAGTTCGATTTATCTAGCACATTCGGCATCGTAAACCATGACATTCTTACAAGATTACTGGATAAATTAGGGATTGGCGGGAACATCATTAAATGGATAAAAGGTTTCATCACTACTAGATCCTATCGAGTCAAATCATCTTCATCAATCTCATCTCCTTGGTCATCAATATGCGGTGTACCCCAAGGCTCACCTGTATCACCAGTCCTCTTTAACCTTATGATGATCCCTCTGGCCAAGTCCCTATCTAAAGCTGGTCTTAATCCCTTCATTTATGCAGATGACGTCACTATATTCATCCCATTCAAATCCAACTTAGCAGAAATTTCCGATAAAATAATCAATGGAATGAACATCATAGCCTCCTGGGCCGACGCTTTTAAGATGAAACTGAATAAGGAGAAAACACAATGTTTAGTCCTCTCGTCCCAGCACTTTACCTTCATGCCAACCACACTCAACACCCCAGAGGTCAACATTCCCATATCCGACAACCTAAAAATTTTAGGAGTAATATTAGACAACCATTTAACTCTGAACAACTCACGCAAGTACCACGGTAAAGAAAATGTTTAACATGATGTGGATGCTGAAATGAATGAAATCTTATCTTCCCTTAAATACCTTCCACAATTTGGTTCAATCCACTGTGCTTACCCATGTTGACTATTGTAACAGCATTTTTATTGGATCCAAGGTTCAAATCCTGAAAAAACTTCAGACCGCCCAAAATACGGCTGCCAGACTTATTTTTGGTAAGTCACGATTTGAGAGCGCAACTCCTCTCTGTGAAAAACTCCATTGGCTTCCTATTAATGAACGTATATCCTTCAAGGTTTATACGCTAATTCACAAGATTATCTAAGGGGAAGCCCCGGGTTGCATGTATAATCTGACCTCCCAGCCAGAAACAGATCAAAATCTTCTCGAACATATCTCAATTTGCATCTTCCTAATTGCAAAGGACTTAAGTACAAGACATATTACGCATCCAACTTTATAGGCAGTCAACTGTGGAATGCATTACCAAGATCTATTCGATTAGTCAGTGTTCTTCTACCTTTCCGAAAACTACTAAAAACTTACCTCTTGAAGCAAGCCTACACAAATAACCTAACTTAAATTTACAAGACCTTTTTTACTACCGGACCAGACTATTAAACTGAATCTGGAATATCCTCCCCATTTTTTCCTTTATTATGTCCCTCTTCCTACCCCTCCCTAACATTTTCCCATACTAAACTACATGTTAATCCCTATACACTCCCTCCTACCAGTCCCCTAACTCTTCCATCCTTCCTCTTACCCACCTTACCTATCCACATATAAACAAGTACCTCTTTACTTATAATATCATAGCTGCATCCATTTTACATCACTTTGTTAACATGATTTCTATGTAAGCCACATTGAACCTGCTATTGAGTGGGAAAGTGCAGGGTATAAATGTTACAAATAAATAAAAGGTAGCCTGTGCTATTACTAGCATGTGGGTTTCCTGCACATTGAGGCCACTTTTTAACGTGTGGGTAAAATGGCCAATTTTTGTATATCAGCAATAATGGCCATGTGCCATTTTTCAGTTGGCACGTGGCCATTAGCGTATAAGCCCTTAACTACACCTATTTTCTAGGCAGTAAGGGCTCATGCGCTAATCACATGCTAATGGATTAGCATGTGGCAGTACCCATGCACTAACCCACTAGCACTGAATATGCCCACTCTCTGCCCCCATATACTCTCCCAGTGCTAAAAAATAAAAATTATTGTGTCGGAAGCACGTGTACATGCTGAAACTACTGCAGAACGCCCAAAGAGAATGAAAAACAATTGTTGCGTCCTCGCTTACATTTAGGCAGACTGCCAGGTCAAATTTTCCCACTTTATTTATTTATTTATTGCATTTGTATCCCACATTTTCTCCCACCTATTTGCAGGCTTATACATTTGTGATTCTGTAAAGTACACTCTATATGTGATTCTGTATTGACATTCCCTATAATCTGCCCCGGAAACTAGTTTTGGGATTCCTCAAATACACCTACCAATGTCGAGGACCTCCAATAGCTGCAGCACTCTATTGGGTTTCTGAAATGGTAATAAAATCCAGCAGAAAAGATTGAAAAAAAAAAAAACTCCTTGAGCCTAACTCTTAGATGACAGTAGATACCATTGGGGTCAAAACAGCTAATACAATGTTTGACTTGACAGTAAGCGAATCTATCACACCATCCTGCTTGAAGACAAGATTTAAAGAATATCAGTGAGCCCTCCCCATCCAATAAATATTCCACTAGAAAGATGCCCTTCTCTGCCCATCTGACAAAGACCATATTCTCTCCATCTGCTGCTTTATATCGTCGCTGTGGACCCGTCAGGCCTCCGATGGATGACTGGGTGTGGTCTCCTTTACTGCTTCTGGTGGGCTGTAGTCAGGGCAATGCAGCCTCAGCTTGCTGGAGTTGAGCGCCTATTGCTTGAGTGTATGTACTCTGGATGTTATTGAATGCAGTAAATCACATAACCCGTGCTAACACTCTAACCCAGCTGTGTCAATGAGGATCACTGTTCTCATGCATTGTACTTCCAGGCTATAAGACAACAAAAAGTGAATATTTGGAAGGGAGTGTATATTTCTTATATCTGCTGTAAGTGTGCAATTCATGAACACTTCATAAGAAGGTATGCTGTATAAAAATGTTAGCAAACACACATTTTCCTTACTGTGGTTGGTTGGTAGTCTTTGGCAAATGTGTATGGATGGCATAATGACACTTATACTAGGCTCAGCACCTTTTACTAAGTATCAAAACTTATTGTGATCACAGATCATGAAGATAGTGAAGTTTTTGGAATATGGTTTAAAGTAACTTTATATATTTGGGTTTAGATAATCTCGTCATACTTTTATGAGGATTACACTTGCGGGACATAGGAGTGGCATTATGATACATATGTATACTTATAATGTACGCAGACATACACTTACCTCAGAGTGAGTGTAAATTTGTGTGAAAGCATTTGTGCACTACAAGGAATAGTTCTGGGTGCCTATTTTATAAAGCTACAAAGACATCTGTGTTGCCTTTATAAAACAAATTGATGCATTTTTAAAAATCGGTTTCCTGTTATAAAATTATCCCCTAAGTGCATAACTAGCAATAATTTGCTTTAATCTAACCCTGAGTTTGTACACGTGCAAATAACTTAATCCTCAACTGCCTCGTCATAAGGAGCATCATTCTCAACCTACTGCTTTAACTATTATAAAGACAAACGTGGTTTAATGGGACAGTGTCAGCATGGGTTCAGCTGAGGGAAGTCTTGCCTCATCAGTTTTCTTCATTTCTTTGAAGATGTAAATAAAGGTGAGCCGGGTGATGTAGTGTAGATTTTCAGAAAACATTTGATAAGGTTCCTCATGAGAGACTCCTAAGAAAATTAGAGAGTCATGAGATAGGAGTCAAGGTTCTGTTGTGGATTAGGAATTGGTTATTGGACAGAAAACAGAGGGTGGGGTTAAATGGTCATTTCTCTCAATGGAGGAGGGTGAACAGTGGAGTGCCGCAGGGATCTGTACTGGGACCGATGCTATTTAACATATTTATAAATGATGTGGAAATCGTAACAATTAGTGAAGTGATTAAATTTGCAGATGATAGAAAACTATTCAAGGTTGTTGAAACACGTGAGGACTGTGAAATATTGCAGGAAGACCTTAGGAAACTAGATGGGCATCCAAATTGCAGATGAAATTTAATGTGGACAAATGCAAGGTGATTGCACATTGGAAAGAATAATCCGAATCATAGTTACCTGATGCTAGGATCCACCTTGGGGGTCAGCACTCAAGAAAAAGATCTGAGTGTCGTTGTAGATAATACGCTGAAATCTTCTGCTCAGTGTGTGGCGGCAGATTCTAGGAATTATTAGGAAAGGGATGGTGAATAAGACCAAAAATGCTTTAATGCCTTTGTATCACTCCATGGTGTGTCTGCACCTTGAGTATTGCATTTAGTTCTTATCGCCATATCTCAAAAAAGACATAGTGGAATTAGAAAAGGTTCAAAGAAGAGTGACCAAAATGATAAAGGGGATGGAACTCCTCTTGTGTGAGGAAAGACTAAAGGCTCTTCAACTTGGAAAAGAGACGGATGAGGGGAGATATGATTGAGGTCTACAAAATCCTGAGAGGTGTAGAATGAGTAGAAGTAAATCGATTTTTTACTTGTTCCAAAAGTACAAAGACTAGGGGACACTCGAAAAAGTTACATGGAAATACTTTTAAAACAAATAGAAGGAAATATTTTTTTTCACACAACAAATAGTTAAGCTCTGGAACTCTTTGCCTTAGGATGAGGTAACAGTGGTTAGTGTATCTGGGTTTTAAAAAGGTTTGGACAAATTCCTGGAGGAAAAGTCCATAGTCTGCTATTGAGACAGACATGGGAAAAAACTGCTTGCCCTGGTATTTGTAATATGGAGTGTTGCCACAATTTTGGTTTCTACTAGGTACTTGTGACCTGACCGCCATGGCCACTGTTTGGAAAACAGTATATTGGGCTAGATGGACCATTGGTCTGACTCAATATGGCTACTCTTATGTTATATGTTAACTACTAGGTTAACCCTCCACTCATATGGGTTACTTTTCTCATACAGGGCCTGAGATTTTTGCACTTTCCATATCTCCTGACCCTTCAGCTGAAGAGGTTTGATTTTGATTACACTACAATGCACAGAATTAAACTGAATGATCGCATGACTTTTCCAGAAGACCTGGACATGAGTCCATTCATTGATATTGAAGATGAGGTAAGGTTAAATGCATTTGTCTACCAAGCCAGAGGCATGACCTTTTTTACTCATGTGCTCGTTATTACTGGGGCAAGCACACTGATTTCACAGGATCCAAATATTTTCTGTAAACTTCCATTTTATATATGCTTGTTTTTTGTTTTTTTTTTGTGAACTTCAACAAAATTAAATATTACTCCCCACTTTGGCATGAAATGTAGAGCATCAAAATTGTATCAAAATTTGGGATAAGCACCAAAAATACTTAATGGTGGGGAAACATGAATAAAGGCTGAGGACAAGTTAGTGTATGTAATATTGCAGAAAGAAGGGAAAATAGACATTTTTCATTGGCCATGTAGTCTTTGTGTTTTGTGTTCCTTTAGATATTCTCTTTCTTGACTGATCTTCTTGTGATCTTTGCCTATGATTCATAAATAAAGATTTTTTGTGAATTTTAATGTTGTATATAACCAACTTTAATACTTTGCTCTTATGTTTTTACATGTTGCCTTTTAAGGTAGTAATTTTACAAAGATGTTTTCAAAATGTAAAGCCTGTTGTACATAAACAGAAGGGTGTCTGTAAAATTGTGACCTCACATGTGCAAAAAGTGCATACATAGAAAGAGGGCATTGCTATAGAACTAGTGTTAGTGCCTAGTTGCTGCCCTGCCCATGTGTACACTTTCCCTTTTAAATAAACACTATGGGCCTGATGCACAGAGCTCACCATGCTGGGAACATTTGCTTTAGACTGGTTGTAGCTGTTGTAGCCAGTCTAAAACAAACGTTATTTTGCCAGTAATGCGCAAAGGGGTTTTCCGTGGCTCTATCAAGCCAAAGCATTAATAATCTACTAGGTCACTAGATTGAAAACAAAAAGTAGAACGTTTTATTTCATGTAGTATATACTATTAAGCTGTGGAATCTGTTGCCAGAGGGATCAGGGCAAATAACATAACCGGGTTCAGCAGATGTTGGGACAATTTCCTTGGTAAGTCCATTAAAAATAAATGTAGCTAGGTAACTCAAGAAAACTATTGATTAACCGTGGAAATGAATTATGAGAAATTTGATCATCTTTTTTGGATCTACTGGGTATTTATGACCTGAATTCATCATTGTTGGAGAAAAGTAGTGTATCTCCATAGCTTTTGTCAAATTTGACAGGTGTCACACCCACTTCCAGGTATCCAATCAGAATAAAGGGCACACCCAAGCCATACCCACTCCCTGTCCTGTTTGATGACATCACAGCCCAAACCATTTCCAAGCCACATCCACTCCCTGCCCCCATTCCCAAGTCACACCTACTCCCCGCCCCTTTGATGTCACCAGATATATCTTGACCCCACTCTTCCTGCCCCTTATGCACAGTTGTGCCCCCTGCCCCACCTTATTTGCATAGCCCGTCCAAAAAACCCTGCCCTCTTTTGCATATTCCTGCCCCCAAGCCCCACACTTTTGGTGATGCCATGAACTGATGTCATAGTCATGCCCCTTTTCAAGATGGCGGCCACCACTGTATGCATCACATCACTTCCTGTTTCTACTACTAACCACCATCTTGGATGGGGTCATGTGACAAAGTAATGTCAACCCCCCCTCCCCACCCCCAACACTGCCCTCTACAGCCTTGGTGGAATTTAGTCGAATTTAGTCGCGCATGCACACCGTAACCTTTTTTCTCACAGGAAGTAAAAACACATTTTTGTTTTCTTCTTCGTATCAAATTTTTTCTTTCAAAAGGATACCTCATGCTTACTTTTTAAAGCTGTTTCTTGTCTCACAGGAAAGAAAGTAGGCATTTGTTTTCTTTCAAAGGGATGCAAGAGCTGGCCTCTCTCCTCTTTTCAAGAGAGATCGTGCCCTAAATGGCTGAAGTAAGACAGAAAAAATGCAAGGGACTAAATACATTGAACCCCACCTCTGAGTGGTTTTCTTTTTTCCAGTTAATCCTATGCCCCCTGCCCCTCCCCTTTATACAGCTTCCTCTTATACAGCTTCCCATCCACCCTGTAGTGTTGAAATGTGGGGTGCCCTGTGAAGTTATGTACAATATAATCCTAAGCAGGATCTGGAGGAGGTCGAGAGTTTACATTCTCGCTATCGCTGAGTTTGACACGCACTTATGCCATCCCTTCTCGTGCATCATTTGGGAGCCCTACAATATTGGTAAAAGTTTCTTTGTTAAAAAATTGTTAGTACACGCCACTCATACATTCAGCATGAAACGCAATCAAATTGTATGGTGTTACACCTGTTGGCAAACTATGTGTGAAGAATTGTCTTTACCTGTTTATACATTTTATGGATTCACTGCCGGTGACATTTAATGATGACCTGTTGTTTCCGCCCTATAAAGTAAATCTGGTCATCGTCGATGATTTTATGGAGACCGGTTGTAAAAATGAGGAGATAGAAAAAGCCTTTACCAAATATACACACCACAGAAATGTATTATATATATCGTCCAAAACATTTTTTGTCAAGGCAGAACAAGTCATACCATCATCTTAAATACAAAATATATGGTATTGTGTAAGAATCCAAGAGATAAACAGCAAATAGCTGTTCTTGCCAGACAAATGTATCTGGGCAAGATGCATTTCTTTCTCAAGACCTTTGAAGATGCTACCAGAAAACCATACGGCTATTTTGTCATGGATTTGAATGCATTGACGCCCAAGGCTTACAGATTGAGGATGAACATCTTTCTCCCCGTGTTGACGGTTGTATGTGGTGAGAAAACAGTGGGCGCCTATAAAAAGAAGTGATGAGTCACTTTTTCCACATGTAATTTTGCTCTCACACGCAGCAACATGTCTAGTGTCTGAAGAAGAACCTGGAGTTTTTAAAGCTTTTAGTGGAGACTGTGCCCTGACACTTTTTCCCCATATTGTAATTTTGCTCTCACAGGCAGCAACATGTCTTTTCGTCTGAAGAGGAACCTGGAGTTTTCAAAGTTTTTAGTTCAGGCTGTTTCCCACCAGAGAGAGGCCATCTTTGGTATCACTTTGGATGACTTAATAGCGGCTATAGCGGAGATAGCCCTAAACTCTCTGAAATGCAACATACCGTTATCACAGCACCAGATTAGCGTCCTGAAAAGACAAAGGCATGCAATAAAGAGTCTCTGGGACAAAAGGATAGCTCTTGAAACAAAGAAGAAGCTGGTGACTCAGTCTGGGGGTTTTATCAGACCCATGCTAAGCTTCGCCTTATCGGTAATGCAGTATGCTGAAAATATGTACTTGGTCCCTAGCTGGCAGCTCGATCATTTAAGAGGTCCTCTGGCACCCCATGAAAATATTAGGATGGATGCCGTTCAAAGGCTTGATGAAGAAATGGGGCGGTATTCTTCAAAGTTCTGGACTAACTGACTATGAAAAGGCCAAATGTTATTCAGCCGTATTACAGCGCTACTTGTCGTTTGCCAGACAGGGTGAAAGGGAAAGAGAAAAAAATAAACCTGTATCTCCCCGATCAAAGTCCTAAACAGATGGAGGCATCACTACTTAATAGTGGACCTCCTGACCCTGTTCAAGAAATGTTAAAAGGAATTTGTGCGCATTACAGGAAAAATGCCAAAGTGTTGCTCAGTAAGCTATCCAGGAACAAGAATGTGGTGACCTAGGGTGCGAGTGGGACTTCTGTATACAAGGGTACCCCGTCAGTGGTTCTAATCGCGACCTAGTTCGCGGGCTACGCAGACACATCCTTTTTCCCAACAGAGGAAACCCAGAGGTTGGGAGGAGTTCATGAGCTCCCTGGCTAAACTCAGTATGCCTCAATGGTAATTGGAGGCATGAGCAACAGGCATTTGCTTGAACTTCTTCTTTTTCTTTTTTTTTTTTTTTATAAGAAGTCTTTACTAGCAGTAAAAGCATGGGAAAGAAACCATACACAGAATGCCATGAACAACAACTCTATATCAACACAGAGAAAATTCTACCAGCTTGTCTATATCAACATATAGAAAATACATCCAAAGGACAGATACAATTTATTTATTTGTTACATTTGTACCCCACATTTTCCCACCTTTTTGCAGGCTCCATGTGGCTTACATAGTACAATCCAGCAAAACAACATTCTTTCCAGCCCTCACTTGTAAAAGAGAGTGAATGATACGTCAAAACTTTTTAGGAGACAATTTGTAGTACATGGAATACTTATCCCCTCCCTTCCCCAACTAAATAAATAGGTACAGCAAAATTCCCTCCCACATCCATAGAATGTTTTATACAAGTCAGCCTGACTGATTCAAACTGAGTAATGTAGGATAAAGGGTTCCCAATCAGATTCCCATTTACACCTCTGATGTCTGCGCTCTGCTACCAAGCGTTCCATTTCACAAATATACCACAGTTTATTAAGCCATTTCGGTATAGGTGGAGGTGACTGTTTTTTCCAGTGAGCGGCCCCAGTCACCCGAGCCGCACACATGGCATGTTGCACCAAAGTGGCCTGCGGGGGCTTCAAACTCGGTATTTTCTTAGGAAAAAGAAAAAACACTGGCTTCCATGGTATAGAACATGCCACCCACTTCTGCAATCTGTAAGAAATGGTTTTCCAAAATACACAAATTTTAACACAGGACCACCATACATGCCCCATTGTACCAGGTTCACCACAGCCCCACCAGCACACACCTGACAATCCTGGGAATATGTGTCGGAGTCTAGCAGGGGTCAGGTACCATCTAAATAGTACTTTAACTGCATTTTCCTTAAAAGGCACATAGAGAGACACCCTTGACAAGTCCTTCTCAAGGGCCTTCCATTCATCATCTCGCAGCTCCAGACCAAGTTCATGTTTCCAGTTCCGCCTATGGAGAATATATATGGGCAACTGCAAACCTAGAAATTTGTACAAGCATGTGATCAGACCTCTCGTAGTTTTGGAGTCTTCACAAAGGGTCCTCTAACTAAAAAAAGAACATTCTCACATGATCGTAGATCGGATAGAGGGCTTCCTGAGAAGGTGAGAAATCTGAATATAAGCATACTTATCCAGGGATAGAAAAGGAAACTCATCCACAGCAGCTGCGGCTAAGAAAGCAAATAGAATGTTAGGTATTATTAGGAAAGGAATGGAAAACAAAAATGAGGATGTTATAATGCCTTTGCATCACTCCATGGTGCGACCGCACCTCGAATATTGTGTTCAATTCTGGTCGCCGCATCTCAAAAAAGATATAGTGGAATTAGAAAAGGTGCAGAGCAGGGCGACGAAAATGATAAAGGGGATGGGACGACTTCCCTATGAGGAAAGGCTAAAGCGGCTAGGGCTCTTCAGCTTGGAGAAAAGGTGGCTGAGGGGGAGATATGATAGAGATCTATAAAATAATGAGTGGAGTTGAGCGGGTAGATGTGAAGCGTCTGTTCACGCTTTCCAAAAATACTAGGACTAGGGGGCGTGCGATGAAGCTACAACGTAGTAAAGTTGAAACGAATCGGAGAAAATTTTTCTTCACTCAACATGTAATTAAACTCTGGAATTCGTTGCCAGAGAATGTGATAAAGGCGGCTAATTTAGCGGAGTTTAAAAAAGGTTTGGACAGCTTCCTAAAATGTCCATAGACTTTATTAAATGAACTTGGGGAAAATCCACTATTTCTGGGATAAGCAGTATAAAATGTTTTGTACATTTTTGGGATCCTGCCGGGTATTTGTGACCTGGATTGGCCACTGTTGGAAACAGGATGCTGGGTTCGATGGACCTTTGGTCTTTCCCAGTATAGCAATACTTATGTACTTATGCACAAGTGAGGCAAAGCTTAACAGAGATACATCGTCAGATAATTGTCCCCAGTTCCTAAGGCCCGCAGCATACCAACAAGTGAAAACCCCTTGCGTGGTACCAGGAGGAAAAAGAGGATTGAATGCTATAGGTGTAAGGTACGATAAAATACGGTCTTGATTTGGGAAAAGACCATCCCAATAATAAGAGGTGGTGTATATCGCCGGACATAGTCCTGTCCCCAAAGATCTGTGTTTGCGTGGAAGCCACATGAGGGCTCTTAATGGACACGTGCCTAGAGAAAATTGTTCCAAATGAACCCATATCTTATGTGGTTGAGTATTGTACTATTCTAAGGTTGCTCGTGCCTGCGCAGCCCAGTAGTACCAAGAAATGTTAGGAACCCCCAGGCCTCCCTTCCTCTTATCCTGATAAAGAAAAGACCTTGGTAGTCTGGTGCATTTACCCGCCCAGATAAATCTAGTAATGCGGTCTTGTAGAAAGATACCCCCTTGACATCTTCAACGGAAGTACCTGAAATAGATAAAGCAAACACAGCAATATATTCATTTTAATGGTCGCATTCCTACCAAACCAGGAGAGGGTCAAATCTTTCCATCTCTCCAAATCCAACGAGACTGCTCTAAGCAAGCCAGAATAATTGGCGGAGAATAAGTCAGAGAAATGTGGGGTTAGAAACACACCCAGATAGCATAGCCCATTGAAAAGAAAAGGAGGACTGCAAAGATTCTACTAATTGTGCAGGTAGAGTAATAATTAAGGCCTCTGATTTATTCATATTGACCTTAAATCCAGAAACAGCAGAGTATGCACCGATAGCCTGGAGAAGATTGGGAAAAGATGTCAATGGTCGAGTCAAAGACAGCAATATATCATCAGCGAAAAGGGCCATTTTGATGTTCTTAGCCATCAAAACAAAGGCCAGAGATATCCAGGTTCATACGCACTGTTGCAGCAAAGGGCTCCACAACCATCGCAAAAAGCATAGGAGATAAGGGGCAGCCCTTTCGGGTGCCCCTAAACAATGGGAAGAGTGGAGAGTTGCCCCTATTGACCTGGACACACACTTGAGGAGAATGATTAAAAAGTTTGAATTCATCTCATCTGGGTCTATCCCAAAGCATTGCATAGCCTGGTACATAAAAGGCCAATGGACTCTTGTCAATAGCCTTCTCAGCAACTAAGCTGAGAAGGCACATAGGGATCTTGTCTCTTTTAGCAAGATACAGCAAGTCCACCATCTGCCTAATATTATCCATAGTTTGTCTATGGTCCACAAACCCACCTGATCAGGATGAATTATAAATGCATGCCAGATGGTTAGCCAGAATTTTAGGTAGTATTTTAATATCTGCATTAAGAAAAGAAATAGGGCGATAAGATGTACATTCAGTATGATCCTTATCTGGTTTGGTTATCACCGCTATCCAGGCTTCCATCATAGAAGGCAGCAAAGGCGGCCCAGTTCTCTGCTGATTAAGAAGGTAAGAAAGTAACGGAGCCATCTCTAGAGCAAATCTCTATATATAAAAGGCACCACCAACATTCTAAATGAAGCCTCCAGCTGGAAGTGTGAAGGGGGAGAGATATCCGGTTTCCCCATGAGTGTCTGCCCCGCCCTCACTCGCTCTGTAACACAAACAGTGAAGGAAAACACAGCAAAGCACGAAATCAAATCGCTCTCTCTGTAACAGTGAAGGACTCAGAGGGGGGAGGGGAGAGAGGGCAGAAGCCCTCACTCACTATCTCTGTAACACAAACACAGCAGGAAACTTAACACTGAAGGACTCGACTCCAAGGGGGGAGGGGACAGAGAGGACAGACAACACAGGGGAAGGGAGAGAGGGCAGAGGGCAGGGACACACACACTCCCACATGCACACAGAAGAAAACCTTGCTAGCCCCCCGTTTCATTTGCATCAGAAATGGGGCTTTTTTACTAGTGTTTTATAAAACTCATTAGAGAAGCCATCTAAGCGAGGAGATTTCTGTGAGGGTAATTCCTTAATAACCTTTTGAACCTCAAGTGGAGTCACTGGCCTATCCAAATCTACTTGCCCAGGGATAAGCGAAGGCAGGTTACAAGAGGCTAAATACCCTGCGATAGCCTCTGGAGTTGGATGAGAGTCTTGCGAATATAAAGATTGATAGAATTGCTGTATCTCAGGAGAGGTAGTTATCACCCTCCCTGAACTGCCCCAAAGGTGCACAATCATACTGTCAACATTTTGTTTACGCAAGCGAAGGGCAAGAGTACAGCCCGCTTTGTTAGTAAATTCATATGAATGTACCTTATGATGCTCTTACAACAGGCTGAGTTGCTCAGAGTAAATGGAATCCAAATAGAGCCTGGCACTATGCAAGTCCTACAATGCCTCAGGAGAGCCATAAGCCTTGTGAATTGCCTCCAAACGCTGAATCTTATCTAAACAGCTAGCCATCCGCTGCCTCTGGAGATGCGCTCGCTTACTAGCTACTTGCAAGAAATTACCCCCGTGACACCGCCTTCATCGCGTCCCAGACTTTATCAAGGGATGGGCCTGAATCTATGTTATTGTCTGGATACTCTTTCAGTACCTTCTTATAGCCTCCCACCACTTCAGCTTCCCGCAACAAGCTGTTATTTAACGTCCAGCGTTTGCTCTTGATCTCTTCCATAAGGGAATGCAGTGACACCCAGATCGAAGCATGGTCTGATATAGTTATACAACCTATGCCAGCCTCTGGCCCACTCTCCACCAATTTGGTATCTAAAAAGATATAATTAATGTGTGAATAGGAGTTATGCATTGGCGAGTAATATGTGTAATCTTGGCCTCGCGGATTGGAAAGACGCCATAAGTCCAGAAAGCCTAAAGAATATATAAGGAATTCAAAGCTGCAGACAACTTAGTATCAACAGCTGTGGAACCTTCCAGTCGGTCCATATCGAAATCCACCATGGCGGTAAAATCTCCACCGATGATGAAGGAACCTTGCATAAAGGAGGAAAGTGAATCCCTCACATGAGCATAAAAACCCTCCTGATGGTCATTAGGCACATAGATAGATGCTAAAGTAACATCTACCTCATTGATAGTAATATGTAAAAATAGGAACTGCGCCCTCCGGGTCCCGTTTAGATTTAGCAACCCAAACTGGCAACGTTGCATGAACCAGAATGGCCACTCCCCTTCTCCTAGAAGACTCTACAGAGGAGGCAAAATAAGCCGTAGGATAATTTTATGAGAGAGTAGCCTTTCATGAACCCGGCGAAGGTGTGTCTCCTGTAAAAAGACTATATGTGGTCTATGTTGTGCCATTTCCTTAAAAAACCTTTGGTGTTTCTGTGGCATATTGAGGCCCTTAACATTATTTTTTTATTATTTATTTGTTACATTTGTATCCTACATTTTCCCACCTATTTGCAGGCTCAATGTGGCTTACATAGTACTGTAGAGGCATTCACCAGGTCCGGTAAAGAACAAATACAAGGTTATGTTGTGATCGAATAAGGTTCATGTGTTTCAGGCATATTGGGATCAAGGGAAGGAAAGGTGCAGCAAAGGGTGACTAAAATGATAGCGGGGATGGGACGACTTCCCTATGAAGAAAGACTAAGGAGGCTAGGGCTTTTCAGCTTGGAGAAGAGACAGCTGAGGGGAGACATGATAGAGGTATATAAAATAACGAGTGGAGTGGAACAGGTGGATGTGAAGCATCTGTTCACGCTTTCCAAAAATACTAGGACTAGGGGGCATGCGATGAAACTACAGTGTAGTAAATTTAAAATAAATCGGAGAAAACTTTTCTTCACCCAACGCATAATTAAACTCTGTAATTCGTTGCCGGAGAACGTGGTGAAGGCGGTTAGCTTGACAGAGTTTAAAAAGGGGTTAGACGGTTTCCTAAAGGACAAGTCCATAAACCACTACTAAATGGACTTGGGAAAAATCCACAATTCCAGGAATAACATGTATAAAATGTTTGTACGTTTGGGAAGTTTGCCAGGTGCCCTTGGCCTGGATTGGTCGCTGTCGTGGAGAGGATGCTGGGCTCGATGGACCCTTGGTCTTTTCCCAGTGTGGCATTACTTATGTACTTTATGAACTTTGGTTTTGCTGTGTTGCAGAGTGTAGGCACTTTGGTTGGTAGGGTATGCCTTTTAGAACAGGTTGGTTTTTAGTGATTTCCTAAAGTTTAGATGGTCGTAGATTGTTTTCACCGCTTTTGGCAATGCGTTCCATAGTTGTGTGCTTATGAAGGAGAAGCTGGATGCTTAGGTTGATTTGTATTTGAGTCCTTTGCAATTTGAGTAGTGGAGGTTTAGATATGTTCGTGATAGTCTGATTGTGTTTCTGGTTGGTAGATCTATGAGGTCTGTCATGTATCCTGGGACTTTGCCGTAGATAATTTTGTGGACCAGGGTGCAGATTTTGAAGGTGATACGTTCCTTGATTGGGAGCCAATGCAGTTTTTCTCAGAGGGGTTTGACACTTTCGAATTGTGTTTTACCAAATATCAGCCTGGCTGCTGTGTTTTGAGCGGTCTGGAGTTTCTTTGTGAGTTGTTCTTTACATCCTGCATAAATTCCGTTGCAGTAGTCTGCATGGCTTAGTACCATTGATTGTATTAGGTTACAAAATATTTCCCTCGGGAAGAAAACTTTTACGCGTTTAATTTTCCACATTGAGTGGAACATTTTCTTAGTAGTGGAGTTCACTTGGCTCTCAAGTGTAAGGTTGCGGTCGATTGTAACGCCGAGTATTTTCAGGTTATCTGAGATAGGGATGCTGTGGTCTGGGGTGTTTATGGTAGTGGGTTTGTACGTATTGTATTGAGATGAGAGGATGAGGCAGTGTGTTTTTTCAGTATTCAGTTTCAGTTGAAATGAATTAGCCCGTGAGTCCATGGTGTTCAAACCGAGCTTGATTTCATTGGTGATTTCTGTCAGATCATGTCTGAAGGGAATGTATATTGTGACATCGTCTGCGTAGATGAACGGATTGAGGCCTTGATTGGATAAGGACTTGGCCAGTGGGATCATCATTATGTTGAAAAGTATTGGTGACAGTGGTGATCCTTGAGGTACTCCGCAATCTGCTTTCCATGGTGGTGATATGTTTGAGTTTGATTTCACTTGGTATGTTCTGGTGGTTAGAAAACCCTTGATCCAGCTGAGTATATTTCCACCGATCCTGAAGTAATCTAGGAGTCTTAGTAGTATATTGTGATTTACCATGTAGAATGCGCTCGACATGTCGAATTGGAGGAGAAGTATGCTTTTACCTGTAGCTATTTCCTGCTTGAATTTGGCCAGGAGAGTGACTAACACTGTTTCGGTGCTGTGGAGGGGGCAAAATCCTGATTGCGATTCATGTAGTATTGAGAACTTGTCCATCTAATCAATGAGCTGTTTGTTCACCGTGCTCTCCATCAATTTGACTACTAGTGGGATAGATGCAACTGGGCGGTAGTTGGCGAGTTTTTTTTTTTTTTTTCTTGGTATCTTTTGGTATTGGGGTGAGTAGGATGTTGCCATATTCCTCGAGGAAAAGGCCTTTTTGGAGCATGTGGTTTAGGTGGAATGTGAGGTCTGCTATGAAGCGGTCGGGAGTGGATTTAAGTAGGTACAGCTGTCCAATTTGCAGTGGGTATTGGAGAACCTCTGAGTCGCATGGGTAACTGATTCGATGGTGAGGAGAGCAAAGTTTGACCAGGTTCGGTCTGCTGGGTATTCTCCAGGATTGAACCTTCAAGTCATCATTAGAAGTAATCAAGAGCATGTAGACAACAATCAAAGCACTGTTAATGTTTTTGAACTCTAAACATATGAGAACCCATAAATAACTATAAGTCCTGTACCCAATCTCCCCATCTCCTCCCAAACTCAAATACCCTCCCACCTTTCTATCCCACCCCTCCACCCACATAAACCACACCAGACAGAAGGGACCCCCCCCCCTCCGAATGGGATATTGAGGAACCAACTCCCAACACTCCTAGCAGCCCCGTCCACACACACCCCCACCTCCACACACATCCCTTCATGCATACTCCAAAATGATATCTCACCTAAATGATACAAAATATCTGTTCATGACATTCCAATCCCAACCCAGCATATCCCGTCTCTGAAAACCCACAGTCCATATACTCCCACATCTTGCCCCATCTATCAAGGCAGGCATCCCCCCCCCCCCCCCCCCCCCCACCACAGCAAACATCCAGTTAACCACCATCAGCCCTCCACCCTATGTCGGGTACCGAAACCCAACCAAACTCCCCTCCAACACACAACCATACCCATCCCCACCGTATTTGCTTAGCCCGCCTGCCATGAAACACCTAGCCACCTGCCTGGGGTTACCTCGTACACCGGTTAAGAGGGAGGAGGAAGTGAGAAAAAATGAACCCCCCTCCCCCTACCCTATCAACCAGAGTAAATTGCAGTCCAGTAAGGTAACTTCATTTTACAAGTGCTTCTTAGAGGACTTCGAGACTCTCTGCCATTTCTGAAGTTTAGCTTTGCAAAAAGTCAATAGTACTGCTAAAAAACATTAAACTATCAGGGTGGTGTCCATCAGAATAAAAAACTCGCTGACGCCGTTCTGAAAGGTAGATGGCTAACCAGTGCTTGCTGGGCTGGTCGTGTGGGTGGGTATTTACCACTAACGCTAAAAGTCTCCATGGCAAGCGCTGCCCGAGTAATCAATTGTTGGGTAAGACATCTAAAGAGAATTCTGCGGCGTACGGGTCCTTCTTCAACAAGTGATAAATCTGTACTGTGTTCACTGTTTTACATGTAGTCAAACAGGACACTTTTTTGCTGAAAAAACTTCTGTTACATTGTCAAACACCCTGTAGATGATCATTGGTACAGTATGGGGCATTCGGAAAACTGATTTTTGTGCACAGATTACCGGTTTTGATCAAGGAGTAGTGATTTGCGTATTCCTGGTCAGGTGAAAGATCAAAAACCAGTAAAATATAACTTCTGTAAAACTTTGGACGGTTGATTATTAAAACGCTATCTTTCATATGTTTACCAGTCACTTATACCACCTACATGTATTCTCTCACGCAATGACTGTGTTCAAAGTCCGGTTGAAGAGGCTTTCCAGGCACCTGTTTGCCATTCATGTACAATACAGCAAAGTTGATATTGTAATGTTGAAAATTAAAAGGATTTTTACCATAGGACCCGCTGTAATCTTTGTTGTCCACAAACCCCAGGATAATGAGTTTAGGCAACTGACCCAGAAAGAGGTTTTCACGGTTGGTAACGTGCACTGCTAAATACCTTCAGTCCCACGTGATCAATGGCATACTTGACATTGGACTTCAACAGCACTTCAGCGTGACCCAGTCTTACTCCTAGTGGCACTGCGGACAGGATCTGTACTTTGCAGTGTTCAGAATCCCCACTCAAACAGAAGGCATCATTATTTCTTGTCAGTTTTATGTTAACATCTACCCTGTTGATCAGAAGTTTTTCTTGTAAACTTTGTTGTCCACAAACCCCAGGATGATGAGTTTAGGCAACTGACCCAGAAAGAGGTTTTCACGGTTGGTAACGTGCACTACGAAATACCTTCAGTCCTACGTGATCAATGGCATACTTGACATTGGACTTCAACAGCACTTTAGCGTGACCCAGTCTTACTCCTGGTGGCACTGCGGACAGGATCTGTACTTTGCAGTGTTCGGAATCCCCACTCAAACAGAAGGCATCATTATTTCTTGTCAGTTTTATGTTAACATCTACCCTGTTGATCAGACGTTTTTCTTGTAAAAAACAGATCGCTGTGTAAATGACCCAGTAATAATACTTTCAGGTTACCGGCTGTAAAGTGAGCCCTTTTCGTTGAAACCAACGTTGCAACCACCAGGGTCTGTCCTTGTGGCTCCTGGCTAAGTCTTTATAAAACAGACCGCTCGTAAACTGTGTTTTGAAGGGTCCTTCGCCGTTATTGAGAAGCAATTCTATGAGGGCTTTATAAGGGTGGCAGTTATAGCTCTGACTGATGAGCCTGTCTCCGATCGTGACGTCCAGCTGGCTGGAAAGGGAGGCTATCAGATAATTTACTAGCGCCACTTTGGCCACCGCTGTGATATCTGGTCCATCTTCTTTCATGATTTTAAGATCAGATACAACAATGCATTGTTCAAATCCAAATAATATTCACCATAACCAGCTATGTAAAAGTCAAGAGGCGCAGTTCCAGTAAGGCTGAGAAAGGCACATAAATGCTTTATTCAATACTGATTTGTGTGGGTGACAATTGAAAGAGGTCCAGTTCTGATTTAACGCATTCTTCCGAGCCATTATGCACAAAAACCAAGATATTTTTCTCAAAAATTATCTTCCGGGTCTGTAGCGTCGACTCTTCTTAGCCTTGCGCTTAGGATTCTGAGACGCTACACAGTTCAGTTTCTTTCTTTTAAGGGGCTTGGGCGGTCCTTTTAAAAGCGTCTACCCTCCTCTTTCTTTTTATGGGCTTTTTCAGATGATCGCTAGTCCTGATCTGGTCTTCTCGGCATTGTAGTTAATGTTATTCAGAACGGCTGTAGTAACGTGACCCGTCACATCTTTGGCTATGTTTTTAGCAGCACTTTTCATGTGCGGTTTAACAATCTCAAAACCCCTTCTCAGTAATGGTAGCGCTTTTCTAAAGAGACTACGAAACACACCACCGATCCCCACTCCATACATAACAGATGATCTGTAAAAGCCCGGGAGCCCGTGGCCAGCCTGGGCTACATAATCTTTGTATGCTGCTGGGTTCCCATAAATTTTAATCACTACCATATTAAAATACGTTCGCTGTCCGAGGTTGCAAGTGAAGCTTAAGGATCACCTTCCCGTAGCGAAATGAGACGTGCCTGTTCTGATCCGTTTTTATTTCAAAGGCAGTAGTATCGATGGGGTTTATTATATGTGAAGGTGACCAACTCGTTACTTTAACTGGTACGCAAAGCAACAGTGGTACAAAATGATCTGCAACTAACTGATGCTCCACGATATCTGTATAGAGGTACAAGGTGTTAAAACTAGCTGTGATGTCAGCGGGCTAGCTCACACTGCTAGTAAAACCATTAGGTTCTAACCCTAAAATGATCGCTAATTCTTCGTCTGCTCAGATGAGCGCCGGTGCACCTGAATTTCTCATGATGGTTCTACTCATGACGGGGTCATAAGAGATTAACAGTGGTTGCTTATCATAGCAAATGACAATGTCATCGTTCATACTCTCCGTTAAACTTTCCACCCTTGAGTAATAACCTCTCTGTGCTACAAATGTTTCATCCAGTAAGCTATACACCATGCAGACGTAAAATTGGTCTTTTGTAACGTTGTCCCACGTGTGTGGATATTGTATTTCCGTCAAACCCACTTCCCAAGAGCCTTGTAGATCCAGAGGTCTTGCGAAACGTACTGTAAAATTAGAACTGGTGTTTTGTAGGAAAATGTCCGCAGATGCATTGCTAGGGACTCTAATGTAGAACGCTTTTTTGTCCATGTTGATAAGAAAAGAAAACAAAAATGTCTGTTTTCATTCCTGTGAGGAAGAAGTTCAAGGTGCACATGCGCGACTAAATTCTGCCGAGGCTATAGGGGGCAGTGTTGGGGGGGGGGGGGGGGGGGTTGATGTCACTTCCTGTCATATGACCCCATCCAAGATGGTGGCTAGTAGTGGAAACAGGAAGTGACATTATGCATACAGTGGTGGCTGCCATCTTGAAAATGGGGCGTGGCTATGATGCTTCCTGTGTGACATCACCAAAAGGACAGGCTATGCAAAAGGGGGCGGGGTTTGGGCAGTGTGACAGAACAGTATGTTTTAAGCCTGTAAAACTGCCTTTATTAAATCTTGAAGTGCATTTCTTTAGTTTGGCCAGCAGGCAGTGCATGTTATGTTTTAAGCTGTTACAAATAACTGACCTTTCCCTTCTTTAGTTAACATAGATAAAGGAAATGCCTGTAGTGATGTAACCAGCTTTTTAAAAATGTAGTTAACTGGGCTCTGATTGGCCCAGGAGCTTTTTTCATTTGAATTGTATTGGCTTTTGCCCCAGTTTCAGCCCGGGAGAAGAGAGAGAGAAAGCTCTTAGCTGAAGCTCTGTAAAACAGATATATTTGATAACCGGTGAGCAGCTATATGTCCTGATCTCCCCAGGTACTTTCTAGGAAGTCAACAGATGTTTAGTTAGTGTTATAATGGATTCATATTTCAGTTACCTGTTATTGTTTGCTGATTGCATATTTTCTGTCCAAGTGCTGAGAATAAACACATTTGTTTGTTCACCCTGCCTGTCTGGACTGATAAAGGATCCTGGTGGTTTGTGTGTTGGGTCTGTGAGTGCTTTCTGGGAACCGTGGGACCACGGGGAGTGTGGCCTCCAGTAAACTAGAAATCATTTGGGATAATTTGAGAGCGGGAGACTCACCCAGAGGTGGTTGTGACCCAGTCGGTGGGAGGAGGGTGCTAGTGTAGAGCACAAGCGGAAGGTGCAGGTGGACTTGATCTGTGCTGGAGATAGACCCTCTAAGTGGCCACGGGGTAAACTCAGACGGGTGGCTAGACATTTTGTGACAGGCAGGCTATTCAAATAAGGCAGGACAGGGGCGTGGCTGTGTAAAAGGGGTATGGCTTGGGCAGGGTTAAGATGTAATATCCAGTGACAACATCCAAGGGGGTGGGGAGTGGACATGGTTTGGACGTGGTTTGGGCAGTGATGTCATCAAAAGGGGCGAGAATGGGCATGGCTTGGGCATGTCCTCGCTTCTGATTGGCTGAAATCTAGAAGTTGTTTCTGGGAACTGTGGGACCACTGGGAGTGTAGCCTCCAGTAAACTAGAAATCACTGGGGATAATTTGAGAGCAGGAGACTCGCCCAGAGGCGGTAGTGACCCAGTCGGTGGGAGTAGGATGCTAGTGTAGAGCACAAGCAGCAGGTGCAGGCGGACCCTGAGCTGTTCTAGGGATAAACCCTCTAAGTGGCTGTGGGGTAACCCCAGGCAGGTGGCTAGGTGTTTCATGACAAGCGGGCTAAGCAAATACGGTGGGGACGGGTATGGCTGTGTAAAAGGGATGGGACTTGAGCAGGGTCAAGATGTAATATCCAATGACATTATCCAAGGGGGTGGGGAATGGGCATGGTTTGGATGATGATATCATCAAAAGAGGCAAGAGTGGGCGTGGCTTGGGCATGCCCATCTGATTGGCTGAAACCCCATAGGTGGATGTGGCACCTGTCAAATTTGACGAAAGCTATGGAGGTACACTACTGAGACGATACTAGGTCATTGGACCTTGGTCTATGTGGTTTATTGTTAATTAAAATTTGCTATGTCATCTTATAGCAGGTCAAACCAGTTTATATGTAGTTGTTCCTTTAACTCGGTTGGAGGCTTCTAGTTTTAGAGTCTCAAATTTGTAAATTGCTGTTCTAAGAGCCCATATTCTAGAAAACTGGTCTGTAATACTGTTAAGTGTTTTAGCATTTGCTTTAACCCTTTAGTGTCCAATGTTCCCATCAATCTGTTCCCATATGGCTTATTATGTGAACATTGGACACTAAAGGGTTAAAGTGGTTTGTCTAATGGTCTTCATCAGACAGACTTATTGCCCTGAAGGGAAAAAATATTTTAAAAATACATATTGCTTCAGTTGTGTGTGTGTGTGTGTGTTTTTTATTTTAAGATCATAAATTTTCCTGTGTTTGTTTTTCATCCATCACTAACCACTATTTTAATTCATTACTCTTCTGCTAAAGAAGTCTCCACAGACTGAGAGTTGCACTGATAGTGGAGCAGAGAATGAAGGTAGTTGTCACAGTGACCAGATGAGCAATGACTTTTCTAATGATGATGGAGTTGATGAAGGAATCTGTCTTGAAAGCAGTAGCAACACCGAAAGGATCTTAAAATCTGGCACGGAAAAGGTACTAGTCCAGAATAAAACATTTATAAAAACATTTTGAATGTCAAAGATGTCACAGTATTCTTTCAGTCACAAACCTAAATGGTTTGTTCGATTCTGTTCTGAACATACTTTGTCAATTTTATGTAGATATTATATTAGGGGAAGAAAGTTGTTTGTGTGTTGCTTTATTTATTTATTTATTTAACATATTTTTATTGAATACACCCGTGTTGCTTTATTTTGGTTTAAGAAGTGTGTGTAATGTCTGAAGCTGTTCATATTCTTCAAAGTTATAATGGCTTTACATTTTTACATGGTGCAATCCCATCATTTTTAATAAACAAGATATGCTACCAAGTATTCAGTGCAATCTGGGGAATGCTTTTCTGGCTACAGGAGGAGATAGATAGGTAGATACCTTTGTACCTCGCTATGCCTCTGTTTCTGAACAAACTGTACTTAATTTTTTCTTTCAGCAAGCAGGAGTGAGTTATACAGGTGTCTCATAGCTTAGAGCTTCAGTTCAGAATTCTTAGTATGCACATCCCTTCCATGTGCAATGATTTTCTCAACTTTGGCCAATGCTCCAGTGGTGGACCTCCACAGCCAACCTCTTTGCAGCAGTTATTTTTTACCCAGAGCCAGTATCAGTCAGTCCTAACTACAGATATATCATGCTTAACCTGGGATCTCACGTCAAAGCTTATCAGTCTCAGGGAAGTTGGTCAACTTACAAGAAGGCTCTTCACGTCAGCTACTTGGAGCTCAGGGCAATTTATTATGCTCTTAAAGTATTCCTCCACATTCTCCAAAATTTGTCAGTGTTAATATACATGGAGGAGCATTTTCGATATGACATCTAAAGATGAGGATAAAGCGAACATGCTAAACAGTTACTTCTCTTTGGTGTTCACGGAGAAAAATCCTGGAGAAGGACTGTGGTTGGCTGCTGAGGGAATATCTGGGAATGTAGTGGATACTGCACTATTTATGGAGGAAAGAGTTTATAAACAGCTTGAGAATCTGAAGGTGGACAAAGCTATTGGGCCGGATGGGATACATCTCAGGATACTGAGGGAGCTCAGAGAGGTCCTGGCGGGACCTCTTAAAGATTTATGTAATAGATCTTTAGAGACAGGAGAGGTTCCGCAAGATTGGAGACGAACGGATGTGGTCCCTCTTCACAAAAGTGGTGACAGGGAAGAAGTGGGAAACTACAGACCAGTAAGTCTCATGTCGGTGGTAGGAAAAATAATGGAGTTGCTGCTGAAAGAAAGTATAGTTAACTTTCTAGAAGCCAACGGGTTACAGGACCCGAGGCAATATGACTTTACCAAAGGAAAATCCTGCCAAATGAATCTTATTGACTTCTTTGACTGGGTGATCAAAGATCTAGATGAAGTACGTGCGCTAGATGTAATCTACTTGGATTTCAGCCAAGCCTTTGATACAGTCCCCCACAGAAGACTGGTGAATAAGCTGAAAGGGCTGAACTTAGGACCAAAAGTGGTGAACTGGATAAGAAACTGGTTGACCGACAGGTGGCAGAGGGTGGTGGTAAATGGAATCTGCTCGGAGGAAAGGAAGGTGAGCAGTGGAGTTCCTCAGGGGTTGGTGCTGGGGCCTATTCTGTTTAATATATTTGTGGGAGATATTGCTGAAGAGTTGGAAGGAAAGGTTTGCCTTTTTGTGGATGACAGGAAGATAGCCAATAGAGTGGATACTCTGGAAGGAGTAGAAACCATGAGAAGGGATCTCCAAACGTTAGAAGAATGGTCGAGGGTTTGGCAGTTAAAATTTAATGCAAAAATATGTAAATATTAATACTCCAGACTAATTTTGTGCCAATATCAAAAATATTTATTAACACAGGTAAATATACACATAATCACACTCTTATCACATTCATATCACTCACTCATACAGCTAACAGCCAGGTATAATTTTTTGCTGAAGATAATGGTACACGTGCATAACACCATAGATCTAAATAATAACACAATCAATGAATGGATGTTGTCAAGTCCACCCTGTTGAGAAAGTCCCAAGGGATGAGAGAACAGCAGAAGGCCCCACAATCATTTAACTTTGATTATCCAATGAGTCATCACAGCCACAAATCAAAAACTGATGTTGGCCTTCAAAGTTGATAACTCACATATTATTCTCTCACTGAAATCAAGCTCTTCAAATCCACCAGAGTGGGCGAATAGCATGAAATGCCAAGTTCGTCAAATCCACCAAAGTGGGCAAATAGCATAAAATGCCACCATCATTCAGCAGCCGTTAGACCTGCTGTTAGAAACAGTTCAATTGCTCCTCTGCTTTCCAATGTGAGACTGCATTTTGTACATCTTCGTCAGGAGAAGCAAATAAAATCACTGCAAACAAATCACTAAAAATAAACCTATCAACTACCCAATAGCTAAAGCAAATATATCTAATATATAAATCATGAAGTAATAAGAAAATAAGAAAAAAAAACCCGTGAAGCTGCTTTTAGTAAAAGAATAGTGCTGTGCAGACTTCTACGGTCTGTGCCCTGAGAATGGCAAGGACAAATCAAACTCGGGTATACATACTTGAAAATCTAAAGGTGGACAAAGCCGTGGGACCGGATGGGATCCACCCCAGGATATTGAGGGAGCTCAGAGAGGTTCTGGTGGGTCCTCTTAAAGATTTGCATAATAAATCCTTGGAGACGGGAGAGTTTCCATGGCATTGGAGAATAGCGGACGTGGTCCCTCTTCACAAAAGTGGTGATAGGGAAGAAGCTGGAAACTACAGGCCAGTAAGCCTCACTTCGGTTATTGGAAAAGTAATGGAAGCGATGCTGAAGGAAAGGATAGTGAATTTCCTGGAAGCCAATAAGTTACAAGATCCGAGACTACATGGTTTTACCAAAGGTAAATCGTGCCAAATGAATCTCATTGAATTCTTTGACTGGGTGACCGGAGAATTGAATCAGGGACGTGCTATAGACGTAATCTACTTAGATTTCAGCAAAGCTTTTGAAATGGTTCCCCACAGGAGGCTCTTGAATAAACTTGACAGACTGATGATAGGACCCGACGTAGTGAACTGGATTAGGAACTGGTTGACAGACAGACGCCAGAGGGAGGTGGTTAATGGAATTCGCTCGGATGAGGGAAAGGTGAGTAGTGGAGTGCCTCAGGGATCAGTGCTGGGGCCGATTCTGTTCAGTATATTTGTGAGTGACATTGCCGAAGGGTTAGAAGGTAAAGTTTGCCTTTTTGCGGATGATACTAAGATTTGTAACAGAGTGGACACCTGGAGGTAGTGGAAAACAGGAAAAAGGATCTGCAGAAGCTAGAAGAATGGTCTAAGGTTTGGCAATTAAAATTCAATGCGAAGAAATGCAAAGTGATGCACTTAGGGAGTAGAAATCCACAGGAGATGTGTGTGTTATGCAATGAGAGTCTGATATGTACAGACGGGGAGAGAGGATCTTGGGGTGATATTATCTGAGGATCTGAAGGCGACGAAACAGTGTGACAAGGCGGTGGCCATAGCTAGAAGGTTGCTAGGCTGTATAGAGAGAGGTGTGACCAGCAGAAGAAAAGAGGTTTTAATGCCCCTGTATAAGTCGTTGGTGAGGCCCCACCTGGAGTATTGTGTTCAGTTTTGGAATCCGTATCTTGCTAAGGATGTAAAAAGAATTGAAGTGGTGCAAAGAAAAGCTACAAGAATGGTATGGGATTTGCTTTACAAGACGTATGAGGAGAGACTTTCTGACCTGAACATGTATACCCTGGAGGAAAGGAGAAACAGGGGTGATATGATAGACGTTCAAATATTTTGAAAGTTATTAATTCTAAACAAACCTTTTCCTTAGATGGGAAGGCGGTAGAATTAGAGGACATGAAATGAGATTGAAGGGGGGCAGACTCAAGAAAAATGTCAGGAAGTATTTTTTCACGGAGAGAGTGGTGAATACTTGGAATGCCCTCCCGCAGGAGGTGGTGGAGATGAAAATGGTAACGGAATTCAAAAATGCGTGGGATAAACATAAAGGAATCCAGTTCAGAAGGAATGGATCCTCAGAAGCTTAGCGGAGATTGGGTGACAGAGCCGGTGGTGGGAGGCAAGGCTAGTGCTGGGCAGACTTCTACGGTCTGTGCCCTGAAATGGTAGGTACAAATCAAGGTCAGGTATATGCATAAAATAGCACATATGAGTTTATCTTGTTGGGCAAAGTGCCATAATTCTGCTAGTAGTCTACTGGCCTCAACGGAACTGGTTCCCACTTCTGAAGCTGTTCTTCCTCCTCAAAAGCTCAGTCAATTTCCATCATTGATGACTCAGCAGGTTGAGGGCATCTGCTTCATCCAGACATGAAATCTGTGGCCATCACAACCTGAAAATTGAGCAGTCTTTAGTCTCTTCCATTTTTATAGCTGCCAGGAGATCGTCTAGATGTACCTACACTTTCAAATGAAAGTGATTTACTACCTGGCATTCCTCTAATGTCCCTAATCCTGTAACATGTCCACCTGCTATATTTTGCAGTTCTTGAATCATCTGTATTGATAGGACGTTCAGATATCCTCTATTATATTACCTCTTTGTGCTCTCTCGGCCTTGCATGCCCCAGTGGATAACATTCCAGCTTCATACTGTAGTAGTCCCACATTTCATGAAGCGAATTCTACATGTCAAGCCTCCACTACTGAAGTCTTCTGTTCCCTGGGACCTTAATATAGTGCTAGCTTTGTTAATGAAGCTGCCGTTTAAGTCATTGAGGTCCTCTTCTTTGAAGTTCCTCACTGGAAGGTGCTCTTCCTTTTTGCAGTAACCTTGGCTAGAAGGGTGAATGAGCTTCAAGTGTTGGTAACGTATGAACCCATCACTCAGTTTCATCGTAACAAGATTGTTCTTTGAACCCACCTTAAAATGTTGCTGAAGGTGGTGCCACCCTTCCCCATCAATGAGGAAATGGTTCTATCTTTTTTTCAGTAAAGTGGTGTGGTAGCAGTGTGTGTTCAGTTTTGAAAGGGGGAAGGGAATGGGACTTCATACACCGCCTTTCTGTGTTTTTTTGCAACTACATTCATAGCAGTTTACATAGTATATGTAGGAACTTATTTGTACCTGGTACAATGGAGGGTTAAATGACTTGCCTAGAGTCACAATGAGCGGCAGTGGGAATCAAACCCAGTTCCCCACTGTACTAACCACTAAGCTACTCCTCCATTCCGAAGGTAATAAATAGAAATGAAACAAAATGTTGAAAACAAAATAAGATGATACCTTTTTATTGGACTAATTTAATACATTTTTGATTATCTTTCAAAGGCAATACCGCCTTCAAAAGAAACCTAAAAGCATTCCAATGACAGTCTCACAGGAAGAGGATTAGGGGTGGGTTAGATGAGAAACAGGGAGAGATGGATGGGTGATCAGAGGGTGACAAAGCAGTATAACTTTATGGTTTATAATGTGATCGAAAGCCCTGTCTGGTGGGTGACAAAGCAGTATAACTTTATGGTTTATAATGTGATCGAAAGCCCTGTCTGGTGGGTGTCAAAATATTTCTTCATTTTGTCTTCAACGGTCTTTCGTTCCTAGATTGTCTTAAAATTTCCTTTTAGTATTCTTACCATAAAATCACGCACCCAGCTCTCCCTGTTCTTACCAATAAAAAAGGTATCATCTTATTTTCAGCCCTCTTGCACTTGTTTGACAGGTCTGGGCTGTCAAAAGCTCAGACCTGTCAAACACAGGGGCTGGAGGTCCGTGGGACCACCAGACCCCAAACAGCATGGCCCTGATGGTCTAGTACCCCCACCCCGAGCCAGAAACATGGAGGCTTGGAGGTCCAGTGGTCCTCCCGACTTCCCCCCACCCCAGCACAAGTTTGATGGTGGGGGGCTGGAGATCCGGTGGGTCTCCAGCCCCACTAACCCCTTCTAGCTCCCCCCCCCCCCCCCCCCAAGTAAAGCCCTGGTGGCCCAGTGGGCAATGAATCAACCCCGCCCCCCCCCCCCCCCAACTTGGTGGTCTAAAGGCCCTCTTCCCCACCCCCCCCCCCATACCTTTGTTGGAGGAGGGAGACAGACTCCTCTTCCAGTAGCACTGCCTCGAAAATGGCGGTGCCCAGCCCTGCCCATTTCATCACACCATATAAAGGAGAAAGAGATGGTGTGAAGCCCCGCCCAGCAAATCCCAGGATGCACTGGGCAGGGCTGGGTGCCGCCATATTTGAGGTGGTGCTGTTGAGAGAGTCTACCTCCCTCCTTCACCAAAGGTAGGGAGGCAAGGAAGAAGGCCGCTAGACCACCAGGTCGGAGGTGGGGCTTGATTCACGGCCCACTGGGCTACCAGGGCTTTACTTGGGGGGATGACTAGGGGGGCTAGAGACCCACCGAATCTCCAGCCCCCCCAAACTTGGGTTGGGGGGACTGGAGGTCTGGTGGACCTCCATCCCCCATGTTGCTGGGGGGGGGGGGAGTGGGGTTCTTTCTCATACAAGGAGGGGGGATACATTGGATGGAATGGGAGCCTGCTAGCATGCAAATGCATGCGGGACAGGGCTCACCATTCCTCCCCAATGGTCTGCAAACCCTAACGCCAGCTCCGAGCTGGCATAGGGTTTGCCATGCTGCTCACTGATTATTGAGGGAGGAATAGGTTTAGCATTCATTTGCAAGCTACTTGCACTAAGAGCCCTGTTTGTATGCATTTGCGTACTAGCTGTTTTCAGGGCCCATGAGCACGATGTTTCACGCACTTGGGGACGCTGATCATGTAGCAGTAGCAAATGCAGGTGCTAGTATGGCGCTAATAGCCTCTAGTGCCCGTGTTTGCTTCTGATCATCTGCCCATTAGTTCCAGAGTAAATTCTTATCAGATTAGAGCTGCTGCAGCACTGGTAGCCCTGCTAACTTATGTATCACTTATTGCTATCCGAAAAATAGCAACATGGTTCTTGCTCCATACCTTTGTCACATTACTGCTTGGCCAGAATAAAAAGGCAAATAAAAGCCACAGCAACAGTCCAAAAAATTAGACAAGAAGCAGCCAGGAGAACCAGCCATTGGCTGACAAGTTAAAGAAGATTATTTAAAAAGAAAAAATAAATTAAATCAATCTTTGGTAATAAGTGTGCTTATATCACACTTAAAAAATCAGCGCCAAAAAAAAACCGCCTAAGTGAATTCTATATAGTATGCCTAAATTTAGGTGTACTTTATAGAATATGTCTAAATTTTGGCTCAGTTTATAGAATACGCCGAGCGCCTGTCCAGGTGACTAAATTGAGTCGCGGACAGTTAAGCCAAGTAAAACTTGGTGTAAATGCCGATGCCTAAGTTAGGCACAGACAGGTGTATTCTATAACAATGCACATAGATTTTAGAAATGCCCATGACCCACCCATTCCATGCTCCGTTTTCAGCTATGCACCTTAGAATTTACGCACATCACTTTACAGAATATGCTGAAACAGTTGTGTGTGTAAATTCTAATTAATACCAATTAATGTCAATAGTTGCTTGTTAAATGGCAGTTATTAGCGCTGATTAGCTTCTTAGTTAAGGTTGCGCGTGCAAACCTAGAATACGACTGGATTTGTGTGCGCAACGTAAGTCATGCTATATAGAATCCGGGGGGGTAGTGTCCTACTGTGTAAACATATTAGCAAAAGCCCAACATGTTTTGGCAGCAGAATACCTGCATTAGGGGCACATTTGGTCCTTATCATAGGAACATGACACACTAAAAATTGCCTGGACCCAACTTCAGTAGCAGACAGTCTTTGATTAAGCTGCTCTGACCAAGCTTCTCCCTTGAGTCAGCAACTCTCACATTCTGTCCGCGTGAGCTGCTTTTGAAATTGCAAAAAGTACAAAGAGTCTGAGGAGCCCTAAGCTGAGTCACCTATTTATGTGTTCGATTTGGACCTGTAGCAGGATAAATCAGGCACACAATCCCTCCTACCTCCCGAGAATTTGCCTGATTCTTTAAGCTTTGGTCCTCCATCAGAATGGCTGCCATGACCTGTAGCAGCAGTTTCAGTGGTAGGTAGACCTAATTCAGCCTGCAGCAGTCAGCATAAAAAGAAAATGTTGACTGCTACCAGCTGAACATTGACTGGCCTGAGTTTTTTTGAGTCAGTGTACAGTTTTCCCTCACTAGGCTTTGCTTAAGAGCTCATGGTGTAGAGGTGAAATGTCCATCTCAGGTTATATTTCCTATTTCCTCAGGAGGTCAGAATGCCCATGATTGCCTTTTGAATTATTCAAGTCTTTAGTAACAGTCTCTCTTTTCCTTTTCCCCTACCATCCTATATAATAATTCTCACCTCCAACGTTCTAATGTGCCTGGTACTGTGGCTTCCTCGGAGGTGGTCTGCTAGGCAGTTTAGAATGCACTGACACAAGTGATGTCACTGACAGCTGATTCCAAGGCAAGGGGAGGAGTAGGGAAACATGCTCCGCGTGTTTCCCTATTCCTCCCCCTGCCTGGGAAACAGCTGTCAGTGCCCCCCCTCGGCACAACACCCAAGCCCCTGCCCTGCAAAACTGTGAGCCAGACAGGGGGAGGAGCCTACTCCTCCGCCTGCCTACCAATCAGCTCTCAGTGCACCCCCTCAGTGCAACACTCAAGCCCCTCCACCCCGGCGCAGCACCCAAGCCCCTACCCCCCTCTCGGGCACATCAACTCCCTCGCCACCCGCAGCCGCCAATGCTAACGCTGTCCAGCCGCTGCTGCTTCACAGGCCACTGCTGCTTCTCCTGTGAAGCAGCAGCGGCTGGTACAAAAAGAAAAAAGCCAAAAAATGATTTTTAACCTGAGACGCGGCTCCGTAGACAGCCATCTGGCATTGGCTGTCGTCACTGCAGCCGCTCCTCTCCCCTCCACGTCACTGCCCCTGCAGGAAGACCCCGGAGGAGCGCAGCGACGTCAGAGGGGAGAGGAGGAGCGGCTGCATTGATGACAGCCAATGCCAGATGGCTGTCTACGGAGCCGCATCTCAGGTTAAAAATATTTTTTTGGCTTTTTTCTTTTTGTACCGGCCGCTGCTGCTCAACAGGAGACGCAGCAGCGGCCGGACAGCGTTAGTATTGGCAGCTGCGGGTGGCGAGGGGGTTGATGTGCCCGAGGGGGGGGTAGGGGCTTGGGTGATGCGCTGGGGGGGGGGGGGTAGGGACTTGGGTGATGCGCCGAGGGGGGAGGGGAGGGTCGCTGGACATGGGTGGCTGGAAGGGGAGCAGGGGAGAGAGGAGGGCCTTCACATGCGTGGCTGCAATGGCAGAGAAGGGTTGGTGGTTCCGGGGTCCTCAGACCAGATGGGTGGCTGCAGGGGGGGCATGGGAGACAGGAAGGACGCTGCAGTGGGGGGGGATTACCTTGCTAGCGCCCGTTTCATTGCCTACCGAATCGGGCCTTTTATACTAGTGACTTATAATTTCCCTCTCTCTTTTCTCTGTGATTTCTTACCCCATTGCAGCCCCTTCCTGCTCTCCTGTTGTGATTTTATTTTTTTCCTTCTGCTTGTAACCCACTCTGCTGTGTACTCTCAAGAGGCAGTATATCAAGAAACTAAACTAAATACATTGATGTATCTTAAAATATAGATGTCCTGAAGTCCATTAAATCCATGATAGTTTTGCAGATTAATATTCCAAACAGTGAAGTGTCTCAGCTGGTCATAAAATTTCCAGTTGTCAGATCTTCAATAACAAATGGAAATTTGGAGTTAACAAGTAACTTCCTGATGCAGACAGTCTGCTTGTCAGAGTGGTAAGGGCCACAAGAATAAGAAAGAAGCATTTCTCCTAAGCTTTGCTTGAGCAACATGCTTTCTGCTTCTCATGCAGTTGGCTTGCTCTGGTGCTATAAATCACATAGGAGGGAAGAAAAGAAAGGGCAAGAAAAAATGAGCAGCAGGAAGAGAAAGGGAGCGTGATAAATAGGGACTGAAGGGTGAAAAGGAAGAAAGAGAGGCAGCATCAACACAGAAATAGAGAAAAATGAAGGCAGATATATGGTCCATTCTGTCCATCCAGGACATGTACTATCCCTTCCTCTCCCTCAGGAGAAAAGGTAGAAAAGAGAACTTGGAGGTACTGCACCACTCTAAGAAGGAAAGGCTGTGCAGAAGAGGAGAGGAGCATAAGACTTTGATTGTGGCATTAAAAATGTATTATTCAAGTCTACCATGTTATAGTGACATAGTACCATAGTAACATAGTAGATGATAGCAGATAAAGGCCTCTTCAGTTCATCCAGTCTGCCCAACAAGATAAACTCAAAGCATAAGGTATGATGTGATATTGCATTACTTGTTTTCTTTGTTCCATATGTTCCAACCAGGGCTTTAAGATCTCCACAGTTGAACTTCAGGTCTACCTCCTTCAAGTCCAGTTAGATTAGAAGTCACAAGAAAAACATCTTTTTGCCTAGATGGCTTCCGGGCTGAAGAATATTACCTGGGGAAAATTAAGAATAAATCCTCCTTTTACCTGGGAAAATTAAGAATAAATCCTCCTTGAAGTTGGAAAAAGCTGTGAAACCCTAGCTCTTCAAGGAGGCTTACGGTTAGGTACCTGATCCACTTGTGGTCCTGGGGGTGTGACTGGTTATTGAGGCTGACTTGCTGTGTTTTTATATTCTTTTCTTCTTATACATTGTAACTTTTTACTCCTGTTGCTGGATTGTGAATACTGTACTAAATGTACTAAATATAGAAAAACTGAGATAGGTAAGAGGCTACAGAATGGAAGAAGATGATGAGGGGAGAGAGAGTAAAAAGAAAATAACCTAGGCAAGAAAAGAAATAAGGCATTGTGCAGTATTTTGGGGACATAGAAAACTGCCAGATAATAGTTTTGAAGTACATTTATGCCTGTTTTCTTCACCTTAGGCATCTAACTGCCCAAAAGATGTGCTGACATATGTCATTATCCTATAAAACACTGATTGAATCCCATATATTAATCCCAAGGAAAACAGATCTGTGAGTGTAAAATTTAGTTTTACCTCTTACTGTAGTTGGATCTGAAATTTTACCCCGTTCTCAGCATTTCATATCTTATGAGACTACTACATAGAGCTTTTCTTATATGTTCATGTGAAGAGCTATAGCGCAGATACTGTAAATAGCATATTAAAATATGGTCCATTCTTTTGATATGTTTTGTTCTGTTTTTTTTGTTTTTGTCTAGAATTCCTCACCATATGAACTTTTTTCAGTTATGGTTCATTCAGGAAGTGCGGCTGGGGGCCATTACTATGCCTGTATAAAATCCTTTGATGATGATCAGTGGTACAGTTTTAATGATCAACATGTTAGTAGGGTGAGCAAACACTACATGCATCTTCTGAGTCTGTTGCTTCATATTTGTCTCTCCTGTGACGGCAGCACTTTCCATCATTATAGAATCTGTGTGTTCTTTTAAGTTCCAACTGATGCTGCACATTGTAATTTTTCATAAAAGAGCAATTAAAGCTTTTTTTTTTTTTACTTTAAAGTTTTATAAACCAAGGTAAATGAACTAATGACTAACCTAAAATATATAGAGAGTCTAGAGAGTCAGTGGAAGAACAGACTTTGAAACAAAGACTATGGAAGTTTTCTAACTTGTGTTTATGGCATTTGCAAAAGCATTCTTTTGTCCATGTCCCAGTTATAGTTCTTTCCATTGATGTGCACATTTCAGTACTCAGGAGTTGGTTTCAGCAAGATCCCACACTATGTAAAAGTGCTCCTTATGCAGTGGGCAGACTGCTTTACTTTACAGTCGCAGGTTTTGCATTCAGTAGAGTATCCCTATTGCACTCCTTCGATTTTTAACTTGCCAACTCCAATATCTTCCAAATTGTCCATTGTTCTGCCCCTTCATGGAGCTGCGCATGATGCCCATATGTTCCATCGCAAGTGTTGTCATGCGGAAGCTTCTCTATGACTACAGGGGTGTTTTTTGCAACAATTTGGCCGTTGTCTGGTGTTCTCTGCCAATTCTAAGTTAGCAAAAGTATTCAATTGAGTGACACTTCCTTATAATTTGTAATATACTCTTTCTTTATTAAATCTAATAATGTTGGACTGGCCCTGTGATTTAATAGTACAGATATGTATAGTCACTCAGGGTGCCTGATTTTGGGTCTTCTATCTGCCAGGGCTAGCATGGTCATACAGAGATAATGTGGTTGAAAACCAAAGTAGGGAAGGAGGAGGGCGAAGAAAAGTCATGCGTTGCAGAGCCAATCAGAGAAAGATCACTTGGACAATTATGAGAGAAATATATGCCATAAAAATGTCTAATTACAATACATTTCTACAATGGAAACATCACATTTTCAGTGTTTTCTGTACACCAACTATTCTGTTAATATTTCTCATTTTTTATAGTATTTCAAATAATCTACTACAGTATCTTGCAGTGTAATTTTCTTTATCGATAGATAACTCAAGAAGATATTAAGAAAACTTATGGCGGGTCTTCAGGAAGCCGAGGCTACTATTCTAGTGCCTTTGCAAGGTTGGTAATGCTTTTAACAATAAAGATGGGATAATATTCTTGAGGTTAGTTTCTTTATACCAACTTTGTTGTTGCTGTTTAAAATCAACTTATGAATAGAGAGTAACAACAACAAAAATGAGATGGTTTATAATGACATTAAGAGTAACACAAAGAGAATCTGGAATGAAGAGAATAGACTTGCAGTTGGTTCCACTGTATATAAGATGACAACAGATTAAGTGATTTGGCCATCCTATAAGAATGTCCTAGAACAGATTGCCCTGGAACATTTAACATGCAGTGACAGAAAGGTGTGAAAGCCAGAGGTATATCATGTAGCAGATGGGTGGATTATATCAAAGATATATTCAATTAACATTAATAAATATAAAAGCAACATCAGGAGCTTATGACTTGTTCCTTGCACCTTCTTTCAACACCAATTGGAAGAAGATAATTGAAGAACTGAGATTCACAGACAGAGGTATTACAAATTCATAATAAGGACTGTTCAATGCATGTTCAATTTTTCTGTCTGTTGAGGCTGTAAAGACTCAAATGCGTCATGTAGGTGATATATCCTGTTCATGGAGGAGAGAATGCTCACTATCACAGTAATGATCCCTACTGGTTCAAGAGCAGTGCTGAGAGTTGTAGTCTCCAGGGTATATTCTTCAAGCCATGGTGAGAAAGGGGACCTAGGTCATTCCTGAGGTTGTTGTGGAGGAAAGGGGATTAAAAACTAAACTAGTAGAAAAGTCCCATTTCCAATTTATGAGGGGCGGGGGGGAGGAGGCAGCAGGAAGGAAAAGAGCTTACTTCATAACCACAAAATCCCATAGATCCCTCAAATATAAGTACATAAGTATTGCCACACTGGGACAGACCAAAGGTCCATCAAGCCCAGCATCCTGTTTCCAACAGTGGCCAATCCAGGTCAAAAATTCCTGGCAAGAGCCCAGAAAACTCAATACATTTTATGCTGCTTATCCCAGAAATGAGAACGGTCGCAAAATAAAGGGACACCGTTAGCAGTGAATGGTGAACAATATCCCTGGTGACTGGTTGAGACGTTCCCTTAGTATAAGGCGCACCTCTTTGTTTTTCTACTAGTTATATATTGCTATTATAAAGAGTCCTAGTAGAATATTGCCTTAGGAAATTAACAGTTATCCCAGAAATAAGCAGTGGTTTATCCTCAAGTCAATTTAATAATGGTCTATGGACTTTTCCTTTAGGAAGCCTTCCAGATCCTTTTTAAACAACGCTAAGCCTTTACCACATTCTCTGCCAACAAATTCCAGAGTTTAATTACACATTGAGTGAAGAAATATTTTCTCCGATTCGTATTAAATTTACTACTTTGTAGCTTCATCACATGCCCCCTAGTCCTAGTATTTTTGGAAGGAGTAAACAAATGATTCATGTCTACCCGTTCCACTCCACTCATTATTTTATAGACCTCTATCATATCTCCCCTCAGCCATCTCTTCTCCAAGCTGAAGAGCCCTCGATGCTTCAGCCTTTCCTCATAGGGAAGTTGTCCCATCCCCTTTATCATTTTTGTCGCCCTTGTCTGTACCTGTTCTAATTCCGCTATATCTTTTTTAAGATGCGACGACCAGAATTCAACACAATATTCGAGGTTTCGGTCGCACCATGGACCAATAAAAAGTCATTTTAACGCCCTCACTTTTGTTTTTCATTCCTTTCCTAATAATACGCAACATTCTATTTGCTTTCTTAGCTGCCGCAGCACACTGAGCAGAGGATTTCAACGTATCATCAACAACAACGCTGAGATCCCTTTCTTGGTCAGTGATTCCTAATGTGGAACCTTGCATGGCAAAGCTATAACTCGGGTTCCTCTTTCCCACATGCATCACTTTGCACTTGCTCAAATTAAACGTCATCTGCCATTTAGACACCCAGTTTCATAAGGTCCTCTTGTAATTTTTCACAATCCTCTTGCGATTTAACCACTTTGAATAGCTTTGTGCTGTTCACAAATTTAATTACCTCACTAGTTGCGCCCATCTCTAGATCATTTATAAATATTTTAAAAAGCAGCAGTCCCAGCACAGACCCTGAGGAACCCCACTATCTACCCTTCTCCATTGAGAATACTGACCATTTAACCCTACTCTCTGTTTTCTATCCTTTAACCAGTTTTTAATCCACAATAGGACACTACCTCCTATCTAATGACTCTCCAATTTCTTCTGGAGCCTTTCATGAGATACTTTGTCAAACGCCTTCTGAAAATCCAGATGCACAATATCAACATGTTTGTTCACCCCATCAAAAAAATGTAATAGATTGGTGAAGCAAGATTTCCCTTCACTAAATCCATGCAGGATTTCCCTTCACTAAATCCATGTTGACTTTGTCTCATTAATCCATGTTTTTGAATATGCTCTGTAATTTTCTTCTTTATAACAGTCTCTACCATTTTGCCCGGCACCGAAGTCAGGCTCACCGGTCTATAATTTCCCGGATCCTCTCTGGAACCTTTTTTAAATATCGGCATTACATGGGCTACCTTCCAATCTTCCTGTACCACACTCGATTTTAAAGATAAATTTCATATTACTAACAATAGTTCCGCCTGTTCATTTTTCAATTCTATCAGTACTTGGGGATGAATACCATCCGGTCCAGGAGGTTTTCTACTTTGCAATTTGTCAAATTGCCCCATTACATCCTCTAGGTTTATAGAGATTTCATTCAGTTTCTCCAACTCGTCAGCTTCGAATACCATTTCTGGCACCGGTATCTCTCCCAAATCTTCCTCAGTGATGACCGAAGCAAAGAATTAATTTAATCTCTGCACTATGGCTTTGTCTTCCCTGATTTCCAACCGATTCTTTTGCCGGCTTCCGGCTTTTAATATACCTAAAAAAATTTTTTACTATGTGTGTTTGCCTCAAAGTCTCTCTTTGCCTTCCTTATAAGTGCTTTGCATTTGACTTGACCTTCCTTATGCTGTTTCTTATTATTTTCAGTTGGTTCCTGCTTCCATTTTCTGAAGGATTTTCTGTTTGCTCAAATAGCTTCCTTCACCTCACATTTTAACCATGCCAGCTGTCGTTTGGTCTTCCGCCCTCCTTTTTTAATACACGGAATATATGTGGCCTGGGCTTCCAGGATGGTATTTTTGAGCAGCATCCATGCCAGATGTAAATTTTTGACCCTCGCAGATTGTCCTGTAATTTTCTTTTTTTTCAGCGTTCTCATTTTATCATAGTCTCCTTTTTGAAACTAGGAGTCACGGACCAAGAAAGGGATCTAGGTGTCGTCGTTGATGATACGTTGAAACCTTCTGCTTAGCGTGCTGCTGCGGCTAAGAAAGTAAATAGAATGTTAGGTATTATTAGGAAAGGAATGGAAAACAAAAATGAGGATGTTATAATGCCTTTGTATCGCTCCATGGTGCGACCGCACCTCGAATATTGTGTTCAATTCTGGTCGCCGCATCTCAAAAAAGATATAGTGGAATTAGAAAAGGTGCAGAGAAGGGCAACGAAAATGATAAAGGGGATGGGACGGCTTCCCTATGAGGAAAGGCTAAAGCGGTTAGGGCTCTTCAGCTTGGAGAAAAGGCAGCTGAGGGGAGATATGATAGAGGTCTGTAAAATAATGAGTGGAGTTGAACGGGTAGATGTGAAGCGTCTGTTCACGCTTTCCAAAAATACTAGGACTAGGGGGCATGCAATGAAGCTACAATGTAGTAAATTTGAAACGAATCAGAGAAAATGTTTCTTCACTCAACGTGTAATTAAACTCTGGAATTCGTTGCCAGAGAATGTGGTAAAGGCGGTTAACTTGGCGGAGTTTAAAAATGATTTGGACGGCTTCCTAAAGGAAAAGTCCATAGACCGTTATTAAATGAACTTGGGGAAAATCCACTATTTCTGGGATAAGCAGTATAAAATGTTTTGTACATTTTTGGGATCCTGCCGGGTATTTGTGACCTGGATTGGCCACTGTTGGAAACAGGATGCTGGGCTCGATGGACCTTTGGTCTTTCCCAGTATGGCAATAATTATGTACTTATGCCTCACTTTACTGCTGAATGATGATGTGATCAGACCTTCAAAGCAGCCAGTCACAGATAGAATACTATATTCAGTAGTTGTAATTCAAGTGTCTAATAGCATTTAATCTTTGATATGGAACTAGTTTCCTGTTGCATATGGAGTACATTTCAGGCCACACTGCATGATCTAGTTTGTCTTTGGAAAATGAGCCAAAGTGAGAGACCAAAATATTTTGGTATCAAGCTGTGAAAGTTGCAGTCTAATTTAGATCTGTGGTTTTTCAAATAGCCAAAAGGAAAAGCTATTTATTATTCTTTCTATAAACATTCTGGTTTTTTTATTTGAATTTTGAACTGAATAAATTGAAAGTACTTAAGAAAATGTGGTGGGTTTTTTTCTTGTAGATTAATGTTCTAAAGTCAACTCAGAAGTTATAAATTTGTATTTTTTCCCATGCTATAGATTTCATAAAATGTAAGTTGAAAAAAAGTAAAATGCAATTTAAAAATAGATTGGCTTGAAAAGCTGCTTTTTATTTCATAGCAGTAGTTTGCAATTTAAGCAATTATTTAGAATTTTTAATTAGATTCTCCGAGGACAAGCAGTCTGCTTGTTCTCACAAGTGGGTCGACGTCCGCTTCGGCCCAGGAAGCGGCAAAATTTTTCCAGCAAAAATATAAAACTTTGCCAGTGTTTTCTGGCGCACGAGCAGCGCGCATGACTTCCCGCCCATCGCAAGCGTGTCTCTGTTCTTTTTGTCCGCACGAGATGACAGCATTTTTTTCTGTTCTCCACAATTTTTGGCCCAGGAACAAGAGTCTGACGACTTTTTTCACTATTTTTTAAAATTTCTTTTAAATGTTTTACTCCTGTAGTTTCCTTTAGTGTTTTTTGCCCTATTTTTAAGTTTACTTTCTTTTCGACGCGTCCAGCCTTTAGGCCGCGCAGTCGGTTTTCCCCCTTTTTGTGCCCTTCACTTTTTTGGCACAATCGCGTTGTTTGATTCCGCCGAAGCCGTTTTTCCTTCCACGTCATCGAGGACACCCAGCGACTTCAAACGTTGTACTTGGTGCAGCCGGACCATCTCAGGTACCGATACCCACGCCTGGTGTATCCAGTGCCTTGGGCCCGACCATAGCCAACCCCTTGTAGTCTGTGTCTTTGTATGAAGAAACAGAGTCAAGTGTCTTAAGAAGCCCAGCAAGAAAATCTTTTTGGGGCTTGGACAGGTCCCTCGACAACGACATCGGTACCGAGGTCGGCGGCGTCGACATCGAGAGGAGCATCAACATTGGAAGGAGATGTAATGGCTGCCTTGAGACCAACTCATGCTGAGAGCAGTGATACGTCGAGTGGGTCTCCACCTGCTTCTAGGCCTCCTGTTATGTAGGCCCCCCGGGATCGACCTTCGTTTGACCTGGCCCCGAGGACACGTGAGGATTCCACGTCCTCCTTATCGGTGCCGAGGAGTCTCGACCGGCGTTGAACGAAGGCTAAGGAGCACCGTCATTGTTCTCCTTCGACACACGGTGCCAGGAGCTCCTATGGAAGTTGAGGATGAGCCCAGGGCTGAGATACTCTAGGTCCAGGATTATCCTTCTCCACCTAGAGAGGCTGTGACGGCTCCTCTACATAAGGTACTGAAGGAAGTCCTTTTGCGAAACTAGTCGTTTTTTTTTGTCAGGCCCCGTGATCCCGAAGAAAACTGAATCCAAGTATCGGATCCACGGTGAACCTAGATTGATGAGGTCTTAGTTACCCCACAGTTCCATGGTGGTGGACTCCGCCCTCAAGGGAGCCAAGAGTACTAGGGACTATGCGTCGGCGCCCCCAGGCAGGCAAGCTAGGACTTTTGATTCTTTTGAGAGGAAAACGTATCAGGCTGCTATGCTCCCCGCCAAAATTTAATCTTACCAGCTCTTCACGAGCATCCACTTGCGGAACTCGGTGAGGCAACTGTCCAGCTTGGTTGATGCACTCCCTCCGGAGCAGGCCGAACCTTTTTGCCAGGTGGTCAGGCAGCAGAAGGCGTGTTGAAAATTTCTGGTCAGGGGTACGTTCGACACTTTTGATATAACATCCAGGATCGCTGCCCAAGGTATAGTGATGCGCAGACTCTCATGGCTGCGTGTCTCTGACCTGGATCATTCGGTCCAGCAGCGGGTGGCAGATGTTCCTTGCCGAGGGGATAACCTTTTTGGTGAGAAAGTAGAGGATCTAGTTGACCAGATCAAGAAGCATAATGATGCTATGGATTCTCTCTCCCGCCAGGCGTCTTCTGCTACTACCTCCTCATCTAGGAGGTTTTTTGGAGGGAAGAGGAGTGCTCCCTATTCCTATGCTAGGCTTAGGTACACTCCTGCTTCTCAGCAGCCTGCCCAGGCTCAGTCCCAGCACGCTCGTTCTCATCAACAGCGTGTGCCTAAGGCCACTGCGGCTCCCCAGCAAAAGCAAGGGACGGGCTTTTGAGTGGCTCCAGTTCAGCATAGCCTAAACTTGTCCGTACCGGATGACTTGCCGGTTGGGGGGAGGTTAATGTTTTTTCACCAAAGGTGGCCTCTTATAACCTCCGACCGGTGGGTTCTTGAAATAGTCTGGTTAGGATACACCCTCAATCTGGAATCCAAGCCTCCAAATTGTCCACCGGGAGCTCAGTCCTACAGCTCCCAGCACAAGCAGGTACTTGCAGAGGAACTCTCTGCCCTTGTAAATGCCCAAGCGGTCGAACCCGTTCCACCAGGGGAAGAAGGGCTGGGATTTTATTCCAGGTACTTCCTTGTGCAAAAGAAAACAGGGGGGACGCGTCCCATCCTAGACCTAAGGGCCATGAACAAATTTCTTATCTGACAAAAGTTCAGTATGGTTTCCCTAGGCAGCCTTCTTGCCATGATTCAGGAAAATGATTGGCTATGCTCTCTGGACTTAAAGGATGCTTAAACACACATCTTGATACTCCCAGCTCACAGGAAGTACTAGCCTGGCGTCTGCACCCAGAGTGTTACAAAATGCCTAGCTGTAGTCGCAGCATCGCTACGCAGACTGGGAGTGCATGTGTTTCCTTATCTCGATGATTGGCTGGTGAAGAGCACCTCAAAGGAAGGTGCTCTGGAGTCCATGCGAATGACTATTCAGGTGCTGGAGCTACTGGGGTTCGTCATAAATTATTCCAAGTCCCATCTCATCCCAGTCCAAAAAATTGGAATTCATTAGAGCTCTGCTGAACACTCAAGACAGCTCGAGCTTATCTCCCCGAGGCAAGGGCAGACAACCTTCTGTCCCTGTTGTCCATGGTTTGAGCGTCTCAGCAGGTCACGGCTCATCAGATGTTGAGACTTCTGGGGCACATGGCCTCCACAGTTCATGTAACGCCCATGGCATGTCTACATATGAGATCAGCTCTATGGACCCTAGCTTCCCAGTGGTTTCAAGCTGCGGGGGATCTAGAGGATATAATCCAACTGTCCACCGATTTTCGGAATTCTCTTCAGTGGTGGACGATTTGATCCAATTTGACTGTGGGGCGACCATTCCAAATTCCTCAGCCACTAAAAGTGCTGACGATGGATGCATCTCTCCTGGGGTGGGGAGCTCATGTAGATGGGCTCCACACTCAGGGAGCCTGGTCCTTTCAGGAAAAAGGTCTGCAGATCAACCTCCTGGAACTAAGAGCGATCTGGAATTCTCTAAAGGCTTTCAGAGATCAGCTGTCCAACCAAGTAATCTTAATTCAGACAGACAATCAGGTTGCCATGTATTACAGGAACAAGCAGGGGGGTACTGGATCTTGCCCTCTGTGTCAGGAAGCCGTCCAGTTGTGGCTTTGGGCACGCCATCTCTGCATGTTTCTCCAATCCACTTATCTGGCAGGCATAAACAACGGTCTGGCCGACAGGCTGAGCAGGATAATGCAGTCTCACGAGTGGTCTCTGAACATGGGCATAGTCCGCAAGATCTTCCAAGTGTGGGGCACCCCCTTAGTGGATCTTTTTGCCACTCAGATCATTCACAAGGTCCCTCAGTTTTGTTCCAGGCTTCAGGACCACGACAGACTAGCCTAAGATGCCTTTCTCCTACATTGGGGAACAGGCCTTCTGTACGTGTATCCTCCCATACCTCTAGTAGGGAAGACTTTGCTGAAACTCAAACAAGATCTTGGAACCGTCATTCTGATTGCTCCCTTTTGGCCTCGTCATATTTGGTTCCCTCTTCTTCTAGAGTTGTCCTCCGAAGAACCGTGGAGATTGGAGTGTTTTTCGACCCTCATCACTCAGAACGAGGAGTCGCTTCTGCATCCCAACCTCCAGTCTCTGGCTCTCACGGCCTGGATGTTGAGAGCATAAAATTCGCCTCCTTGGGTCTTTCAGAGGGTGTCTCCCGAGTCTTGCTTGCTTCCAGGAAAGATTCCACAAAGAGGTGTTACTCTTTCAAATGGAGGAGGTTTGCCATCTGGTGTGACAGCAAGGCCCTAGATCCTGTTTCTTGTCCTACGCAGACCCTGCTTGAATACCTTCTACACTTGTCAGAGTCTTGTCTCAAGACCAACTCTGTAAGGATTCACTTCAGTGCAATTAGTGCTTATCATTGGCGTATAGAGGTTAAGCCTATCTCTGGACAGCCTTTAGTTGTTCGTTTTATGAGAGGTTTGCTTTTGTCAAAGCCCCCTGTCAAACCTCCTCCAGTGTCATGGGATCTCAACATCGTTCTCACCCAGCTGATGAAAGCTCCTTTTGAGCCACTGAATTCCTGCCATCTGAAGCACTTGACCTGGAAGGTCATTTTCTTGGTGGCTGTTACTTCAGCTCGTAGGGTCAGTGAGCTTCAGGCCTTGGTGGTGCATGCACCTTTTACTAAGTTTCATCATAGCAGAGTAGTCCTCCGCACGCACCCTAAGTTCCTTCCTAAAGTGGTGTCAGAGTTCCATCTGAACCAGTCAGTTTTGTCTTGCCCACATTTTTCCCCGCCCTCATACCCACCCTGGCGAAGGCAGTTTGCACACCTTGGACTGTTAGAGAGCATTGGCCTTTTACGTGGAGCGGGCGAAGCCCTTCAGACAGTCCGCCCAGTTGTTTGTTTCTTTCGATCCCAACAGGAGGGGAGTCACCATCGGAAAATGCACAATCTCAAGTTGGCTAGCAGACTTCATTTCCTTCACTTATGCCCAAGCTGGGCTGACTCTAGAGGGCCATGTCACGGCTCATAATGTTAGAGCCATGGCTGCATCAGTGGCTCACTTAAAGTCAGCTTCCATTGAAGAGATTTGCAAGGCTGCAACGTGGTCATCAGTCCACCCATTCATATCTCACTACTTCCTTCAGCAGGATACCCGACACAACAGTCGGTTTGGGCAGTCAGTGCTGCAGAATCTGTTCTGAGTTTAGAATCCAACTCCACCCCCCTAGGCCCGTTTTATTCTGTTCCAGGCTGCACTCTCAGCTAGCTGTATATAGTTTCAGGTTAACCTATGTTACGTCCTCGCCGTTGTGAGGCCCAATTGACCAATGTTTATTGTTTTGAGTGAGCCTGGCTGCTAGGGATACCCCACTTGTGAGAACAAGTAGCCTGCTTGTCCTCGGAGAAAGCGAAGATAGCAGGTATTCTCCGAGGACAGCAGGCTGATTGTTCTCACAATCCCGCTCACCTCCCCTTTGGAGTTATTTCTGATTTATTTACTAGTAAAAAAGGCCCGTTTCTGAAAGAAATGAAATGGGCACTAGCAAGGTTTTCCTCGGAGTGTGTATGTTTGAGAGATTGTGTGTGAAATTGACTGTGAGAGAGAGAGAGTGAGACTGGGTGCGAGTGTGTCTGTGAGAGAGCGAGTGTGTGTGTGAGATTGAGAGTGTGTGCCAGGGCCCCCTCCCTCCCTCCCAGTTCCAGGGTCCGTCCCCCCCTCCCTCCCTCCCTCCCTCCCAGTTCCAGGGTCCGTCCCCCCTCCCTCCCTCCCAGTTCCAGGGTCCGTCCCCCCTCCCTCCCAGTTCCAGGGTCCGTCGTCCCCCCCTCCCTCCCTCCGAGTTTCCAGGGTCCGTCGTCCCCTCCCGCCGACCCTCCTTCCGAGTTCCAGGGTCCGTCGTCCCCTCCCTCCGAGTTTCAGGGTCCCTCCCTCCCTCCCTCTGAGTTTCAGGGTCCCTCCCTCCCAGTTCCAGGGTCCGTCGTCGTCCCCCCCTCTCTCCCTCCCAGTTCCAGAGTCCATCATCGTCCCCCCTCCCTCCCAGTTCCAGGGTCCGTCATCCCCCCCTCCCTCCCTCCGAGTTTCCAGGGTCCGTCGTTCCCTCCCGCCGACCCTCCTTCCGAGTTCCAGGGTCCGTCGTCCCCTCCCTCCAAGTTTCAGGGACCCTCCCTCCCTCCCTCCCTCTGAGTTTCAGGGTCCCTCCCTCCCAGTTCCAGGGTCCCCCCTCCCTTCCTCCCTCCCTCCCTTCCAGTTCCAGGCCCCCTCCCTACAAATTTTAAAAGTCATCTTCACATACCAAGTCAGGATTATGGCGGACGGCAGCATCGGTAAAAGGCGTGCAGGCTTGGTCCTTCTCTCTCAGCTCTGGTCCCGCTCTTCCAGTGTGACGTCGCATGTGACGAACCAGGAAGCACGCTAATGTCAGGACAGGAGATGGATAGCAGCACGAATCCTACAAACCCTTCACTGCCACGGAGTCAGCTTTAGAACGTTGGAGGTGCTTTTTATTATTGTAGGTATGCTTTTTGATTTAACTGAGGAGACACGCTTGCGATGGGCGGGAAGTCGTGCACGCTGCTCGCACGCCAGAAGACTCTGACAAACTTTTATATTTTTGCTGGAAAAATTTTGCCGCTTCCTGGGCTGATGAGGACGTCGACCCACTTGTGAGAACAATCAGCCTGCTGTCCTCGGAGAATACCTGCTACAGGTTAGTATCTTCGCTTTTTATGCATGGATAATCAATGCTTTAGTTGATTCTCTGTATCAGCTGTCTGCAGTGCTTGATGGGGGTAATTTTATAAAACCTTTTCCACATGTAGAGCCTGTTTTAAACGTGGAAAAGAGATTTATAAAATTGTATAACCACCTATTTGCATAAAATGTAGGCCCTTTAGAAGGAGTGCATATCTGTTCATATGTGCCATGGAGGAAATGTTGCACTGTTGCACTGTATATTCATATTTTATAAAATATACATGTTCACACATAGGTTTCATATACACATTTTATACTTTTTTTTCAGAGCAAGCTTAGATTTATGTGTGGGCATTTGTGTGCTTTTGGGACGGGTTCTCAGAGCCTATTTTACTAAGCACAAAGGTGCCTATTTTTTCTTTAAAAAATAGGCGCCTTTTTGGACTTCTTGCATAGGCACCTAGTTATAAAATTTTATCTTAAACGTGGATTAAAAATGACAGCTTATTCAATGGAAAAAATTTTGAAGACCATCAGTCTGTTCCCACATATTAACTTGTTGGTAATGTTTTTTTCTAGCTCTACAAATGCATACATGGTCATTTACAGGCTGAAGAATCCAGCAAAAAATGCAAGTAAGTTAATTAGTGTAGCATGTTGCATAGCTAGAATGTCGGCTGAGAAATTGAGATTGCTCCATTTGTCTCACCATTATGTGGCAATTCTATAATATTGGAGTTAACATTTACACTCCCATTGCGTTCAAAAATGTTTAGAATATTTGTATTCGTATATATTAGGGTTGTACATTTAATGCGATTAATGTAGTAAAAGTTTTAACTTGCATTAATTGTGACCCATTAATTGAGTCAAGCTGCTTTCTCCTGGTTCCATTACCTATTCTTTCTCTCTTTCCTTCTCTCCCAGACTCTTCCTCTTCCCCCTTCTTCCCCAGTTCTCCTGCAGCTTGTTCTCTCCTACTCCCGTCTCCGCCATAGTACATCGGCAGCCTTTTCTCTCCTGCCACCTCGCTGTCTGGCATCTCACCTTCCCCCCCCCCCCCCCCCCCCCCCGGCAGTGCACAGGCCTACGAACTTGCCTTGTACACATGGCGGCATTAAGAACATACTGCTCCTATGTAACCGGAGCCCCCCCCTCTCTAGTGTCCCGCTGCCTCTGATGAAACTTCCTGTTCCTTAGTGTCCCTCTGGACCCGCCCAGAATGTGACTGATGGGTTGTGCATGCCTTTCAGCAGGTGGAGACTTGACTCTAGAGAGAACCAATAAGAGCTGTGGCTAACTGGAACTAGACTCAGTCTCCAGCGTTGGGTGAGCCCTTTCAGTCTCTCTGTCTCCTTTCTTTTCTTCTGGTTCTTTTTCATAATATATAATAGTTTGGTGTAGGAAGTATCTTGAACTTTATTTGTAGCTTTATTTATTCTGTGCCCCGGTGTCTCTTGTTGTTTCTGGAGGCTGAGTCAAACTTGGGTGGCCAAGTCCCTCCCCCCACTTTTCCCTTGGTCACCCTCCACATCTCTGTGCTGCTGCAGGTTGGTAGCCGGCCTCAACCTCTTCAAGGGAAGAGAATTTTGAGGCTTTGGGAGAGTCAGCCTCTATAAAATTTAAAAAAAATAAAACTCCTTACATTTGTGGTTGGTCACAAACGAGCAGGGCAGCTCTGTGTCCACTTGTGTCTGCAATGGTTTGCTTGGTTTCTTTGATAGTTTTGGGCGGCGGCATTAAAAAAAAAAAAAAAAGCTGCTCTGGCACTTTACAGCAGCGCCATGGCAGAGAAGCTCCGCAGGTGTTTGGTTTGTCTGTGGCAGGGACTCACGACTAGTGGGGTGTGCAAGTACTGCACTGCCATAGATAGTTTAGTGGAGACCGGTCTCTCGCGAGCCACTTCTTCTTTGGTGGCCACAGTTCGCCAGGATTCGGGTGGTAATGATCAGGCACCAGCTCCTATTGTGGCAGGAAACGCCACCATTTTAACTCAAGCTGTGCCTGAAGACCAGCCTGCTGCTCTGCCACTCCACTCCATGGAGCAGGCAGACTTGGCTTTGCGTACGCCCTCAGGACTCTCGGGGGGGGGGGGGGGAGCCCTACTGAGTTTGTTCTTCAAATGTATAAGGCCTTCATGTTGCATAAGTCCAGTCCTTTTTCAGCCCCTCTGGGAGAGGGCTTGGAAAGGCAGGCACTTCCAGCAAAACATCCCAGGGGGGTCTGGGATCTGGAGGGGGCAGACTGTTTAGGAGAAGGGATGCTCTCTGAAGATTCTGGTCTGGTGGAACCGGTTGTGGAACCCTTTCTCCCAGGAGAGGACCCCTTGGTGGTTTGGATTTACCACAAAGAAGATTTGCAACAGCTCATTTCTTTGGTGGCTACTACCTTTCATTTTGAGGAGGAGCAGTTCACAGCTGTGCAGGGCTGTAAGGTGGATCTTCTGGTGAAAGGTACTAGAAGACTAGGTAAGACTTTTTCTGTGCACCAGGATATTAGAGATATTATTCAGGCTCAGTGGGATGTTCTAGACTCCCCCTTTAGGTTCGCTAGGTTGATGGCTTGTCTCTATCCAGTTCCAGATGCTGACAAGTCCCTTCTTATGCCCCCAGTGGTAGATGAGGTTGTCTCGGCGGTTACTTAAGGACGTGCAGGATAGGCGTATGGAAGCTGTCTTAAAGAGCAATTTTGATGTCTCTGTCTTGGCAGTTCAGGTGGCTGTTTGTGGTTCCTTAGTAGCTAGGGCATGTTTCTGCTGGTCTGAGCGAATTTTGGACAGAACTTCGGATGATTTGGCCTTAATAGATGCTGGTGGTGAATATTGAGATGGGTTCCGCCTATTTAGCGGACACTTTCATCTGTCCATTGCCTTAGATGTAGCCACTAGACGCTTGCTGTGGCTGTGGAGTTGGTCCACAGATGCAGCTTCTAAGTCAAAGTTGAGTAAGTTCCCATTTCATGGATCTTTTCTCTTTTGAGAAGAGTTGAACAAGCTGGTCCATAGTCTGGGGGATACAAAAGTGCCTAAGCTCCCTGAAGACAGGCCTCGGGTGCTGGGTCATGCCCCGCTGGCTGGTAGAGGGTGGGGGTGAGATTTTCGGTGGTGTAGGCTCAGTGGTCCCAGTTTTTTCAGAGAAATCAGTTCTTTTGTGGAGCTCAAAGAGGAGGCAGGGAGTGAGGAGCTTCTTTCCAGTCCACTTACCATCCTGCCCAATGAAGGTTTCCGGGTCCAGCCTCCAATTTCTCTGGGAGCTTGGTTAACACAGTTCTATTGGAGGTGGGCCCAGATTACCTCCAATCAGTGGGTACTAGAGGTTATTCGAGATGGGTACGCCTTAGAATTCACGCACATCTTCCAGACGCATTTCTGGAGTCCCCCTGTTCTCATCTCAAGGTGGGCGCAATCTGGGATACTCTGAAAAGGCTTCTCGATTTACAGGCTGTTTGTCTGGTGCCCTCCTCAGAGATCAGACAGGGTCGTTATTCCATTTACTTTGTAGTGCCGAAGAAAGCGGGATCTTTCCAACCGATTCTGGACCTCAAGGCTGTCAATTGGGCCCTCAAGGTGTCCAGTTTTCTTATGCAGACTCTTTGGTCAGTCATAATGGCGGTCAGATCTGGGGAGTTTTTGACAGTGCTGGACTTGCTGGAGGCGTATTTACATATTCTAGTTCAGCCTATGTGTCACGTCTGTGGCCGTGACCACCCTCAGCCTTACCTTGTTTCTGGGGGGTCAGCCTCTGTGCTGGCTTCTGTCTGTCTCTCGGTTAGTTTTGTCTCTGGCTCTGTGTGCTGATTACTTCACTAGATCTCACCTGTGTGGGCTATGCCTCTCTGGGGAGCCAGCATCTAAGATGACCTCCGCCTACTCTGTGCCAGCTTCCAAGATGGCTCTTGCTTGTCTTTCCTGTGTGTTCACTTCCTATGTGTTCCCAGCCTCCCCTTGGTGTGAGTGTTTCCTGCTCCTGTCCTGCGCAGGTGACATCATCAGGGAAGACCTGTGCTAGCATTCAGGGCCTTTGCATGGTGTTATGCCTTTAGGCCAGGTCAGGTTAGTTAGTGTTCTGCTGCACTCCTGCTTAGCCTTTCTCTGGGTTCTGGCCCAGCTTCTGTTTGTGTCTGTGGACTGCTAGTTCTTCTGTGTGGGCTCTGCCCTTCTGTTTGTGTCTGTGGACTGCTAGTCCTTTCGTGGGGGGCTCTGCCCTGCTACTCTGTGTCTGTGGACTGCTTGTCCTTTTACTCCCTTGCTCTGTGTTTGGAGTCTGAAGCCTTCAGCCACTCTCCCTCGGTTTGTGGTGGGAGTCTGTAGCTTCAGCCTGACTCTGCTAGTTCCTGGTGTATTCTGTCGTCTGCTGCCTGTCTCTGACTATTACCTGAACCCCGATATTCTCTGCTTGCTGCCTGCCTCTGACTATTGCCTGAACCCCGATACTCTCTGCTTGCTGCCTGTCTCTGACTATTGCCTGAACCCCGATTTACTCTTCTGCCTGCTGCCAGCCCTAAGACTCAGTTAGTTCCTGGTTACTCCTTCTGTTTGCCTGACGAGTTTGACTCCTGCTTGTTCCTGACTTTCCTCGCTTGCTGTCAGCCCTGACCTCTGCCGGTTCCTGTCGAACCCTGCTTCTGCCTAGCTAGGGCGTTTACCCTGAGGGGTTATCCTGAACCCTGCCTCTGCCTAGCTAGGGCATTTACCCTGAGTGCCTATCCTGAGGGTATATCCTGAACCCTGCTTCTGCCTAGCTAGGGCGTTTACCCTGAGGGTATATCCTGAACCCTGTCTCTGTCTAGCTAGTGTGTATTTTCTGAGTGTTTATCCTGTATCCTGCCTCTACCTAGCTAGTGGGTTTACTCTGTGGGTATTCCCTGAACCCCATGCTGCCTAGCTTGCTGTGTGCCCTAGTCCTTGCTCCGGTTACGCTTTTGTTCGTCTTGTATCCCTGGTCTGTCTTAGGTTCCTTGCTAGTGGCAGCGCAGCAGCTTTCAGTCTGAGTCTAGTAGTTAGTCTAGCTTCCTTGTGTTCCCTGACCCAGGGTGGGTCCTCTGGATCTCCAGTTCCGGCCTCGTCCTGCAAGTCCTGCCGGCCACCCGCACGCTGGAGCTCAACTCCAGGGGAACGGTGGTCAAGTGCAGGTGAAGCTGTTCTGGTTCTGCCGGTTCCAGTTGCCTGCCTCAGTCCCGACTCCAGTCCAGAGGTCCAGCCCTGTCCTTCCGGGTATCCAGTTCCAGGGTGGTCTTGCCTGCCGCTGCAGTGGTCCAAGGGCTCACGTATTCCGGTTCTGCCTCGAGGACCTGACACTATGCATCAGCATTTTCTCCGCTTGGCGGTTTTGGGCAAGCATTACCAGTTTCGGGCTCTTCTTTTCAGTCTCGCTGCAGCCCTTCGCACGTTCACAAAAGATAGGGTGGTGGTAGCTATGGCTCTCGGGAAGGATGGCATTCTAGTTCATCCATACCTGGATGATTGGCTGATCAGAGTGAAATTGTATCAGGAGAACCTACAGGTCACGGATTGAGTGGTTCAGTTTTCTGCAGTCCCTTGGTTGGGTGGTCAACTCTCTAAAGAGCTGCCTAGTTCCATCTCAGCCCCTCGACTGCCTAGGGGTTTCCTTCGACACAGCTCAGGGTCAAGTGTTTCTTCCCCATACCAGGATTCACAAGTTGCAGGCCCAAATTCAGGCATTCCTACACAGGTCGGTACTCAGTGCAAGGGATTATCTTCAAGTGTTTGGTTCTATTGCAGTGACTATAGAAGTGGTGCCATGTGCCAAGGTACACATGAGGCCTCTGCAGAAGTCTCTTCTGTCCAGTTGGTCCCCACAGAGAGATTCCCTACTGGTGAGATTGCCGTTGAAAGCTTGGGAGCGTGGCAGCCTATGTTGGTGGCTTCGGACACTCAACCTGACCAAGGGGATGCCTCTGGATTCACCAAAGTGGATAGTGGTCACAACGGATGCCAACCTCAAGGGTTGGGAAGCTTCCTGCATGATCAACCTCTTGGAAACCAGGGCGATTCTGTTGGCATTGGAAGCGTTTTGTCCTCTGCTGGTAGGCAAATCGGTACGCATCCTGTCAGACAGTGCCACGGCAGTGGCATATATCAGCTGACTAGGGGGGACGAGGAGTCACCTGTTGGAACAAGAAGTAGCACGGCTCATGAGTTGGGCGGAGTGTCATCTGATAGCCATCCCGGCGTCTCTTGTAGTGGAGACGGCAAATGTTCAGGTGGACTTTCTCAGCCGTCACAATCTAGACCCGGAAGCATGGGCTGTCGAGTTGACAGTGTTTCAAGTAGTTGTGGATCGCTGGGGGCTTCCTGTTATGGATCTGTTGGCCTCAAATCTCAACGCGAAAGTGCCTCAATGCTTCAGTTGAAGAATACCTCAAAGCGAACAACGTAGATGCTTTTCTCCAGCCCTGGCCGTCGGGCCTTCGGTATGCTTTTCCTCCATGGCCTCTTCTGGGGCGTCAAGAATCGAGGCACACAGGGGTCTTGTGATCTTGATAGCACCAGATTGGCCTCGCAGGCCTTGGAATGCCGATCTCATATGCCCTCTTGTTGACCCTACACTCAGATTCCCTGAGTCTTGAGGGCTTCTACTCCAGGGTCCAGTGGTTCACCCAGACCTGGCTTGATTTAGTCTTACGGCTTGGCTCTTGAATGGGCTCCTTGATGAAGAGGGGTTACTCTACCATTGTAATTGCCACAATTCTTCAGTTGCGTCGTCGTCCTACTTCTCTTAATTATAACAACTTGGCGGGAGTTTGAGGCATGGTGTTCAAATCATGACATTACTCTGTGTCACACTTCAGTGGCTGAGGTATTGGATTTTTTTTTACAGTGGTACTTTGATAAAGGCCTGGTGCTAGAGTCTCTTAAAGTCCAAATTGTAACGTTGTTATATTTTAGAGGTTTTGATCAGGGTAAGGCCTAGGCATCCGGATATTTCTTGGTTCCTTCGTGGAGCAAGTCTCCGTCCTCCTTTTAGAGCCATCTTTCTGGTTTGGGGTTTGAATCTGGTCCTGTCAGTTTTTACTAGGACCCCCTTTCAGCCTTTGGTGTCCTGCTCTCTGAAGGTTTTGATGCTTAAAGCAGTATTTTTGGTAGCCATTGCCTCGGCTAGAAGAGTATCGGAGTTGCAAGCATTTTCTTGTCGATCTCTATTTTTGGAATTTTCTAAGGAGCAGTTAGTTTTATGCCCCGTTCCTTCCTTTCTCCCTAAGGTCTTGTCAGTTTTATTTGTCTCAGTTGGTAGTTTTGCCTTTTTTTCGGTTCTTCCTCCGGTTCGGAGGATCAGTGGCACTTATCTGGATGTCAAGAGAGTTGTAAAGCACTATTTGGACAACTGAGGAATTTAGACGCACAGATCATCTGTTCCTACTGATTGGAGGATCCTGGAAAAGGAGATGATTGCTTCTGCTTACCTGCTCTCCGGGAAACCTATTCCAGAAGGAGTAAAGGCCCATTCTACCAGAGGCCAGGCTGCGTCATGAGCAGAGCGTTTTTTGGTGCCTCGTTTAGAAATTTGTAAGGCAGCTACACAGTCCTCCTTGCATTCATTTTCTAAACATTACTGGTTGGATGTTCAGTGTCGTCAGGAGGCAGTTTTTGGTGGAAACATTCTCACGGCAGGATTGCTAGGGTCCCTCTCATAAAGATACTGCTTTGTTACTTCTCATCAGTCACGTTCTGGGCTGATCTGCAGGGATGCTAAGGAAGCAGAAATTACTATTACTACTACTATTATTACATTTGTACCCCGCGCTTTCCCACATAATGCAGGCTCAATGCGGCTTACATAGTAATTTGAAATACAAAGTTAATAGAATTTTAATAAAACAGTAGTAAAACAGTGTAAAGTTCTTACCTTCTAATTTGCTTTCCATTAGTCCCTCCGGACCGGCCCAGATCCCTCCTTCTCAGTATTTGAAGCGATGATGATCGATTTTTGGGTTTTTTTTCTTTGTGTTTCTTTTTTCCATAGAGCTGATTTGTGTGTTGGCTGTTTTGTTGTTTAACTTATAAAATAAATTCAACAAGTGTGCCACAACTATGTTTGCTATGGTTGAAGCACATTAAGCAAGAGGTGTATTCTTATTGGGAGTGTGTCCTTGGTGGCTGCTCAAGTTTCCCTGATGCACAGAATATGTTTCTTCTTCTGCTTTGTTATGATAATACTGAGTCTAGTTCCGGTTAGCCAGGGCTCTTATTGACTGTCTCTAGAGTCGGAGTTTTCAGTCTCCACCTGCTGGAAGGCGTGCACAACCCATCAGTCATACTCTGGGCCGGTCTGGAGGGACTAAAGGAAAGCAAATTAGCAGGTAAGAACTAATTTCTCCTTTCCTGCTGCAGGACGCCTAGAGAGGGAGGGCTCCAGTCTCGTTACAGATGAGCGGCATGTGCTTAATGCCGCCATGTGTACAAGGCCAGTTCAGAGGGCTGTGCAGATTGAGGAGTGAGATGCCAGAGAACATGGGGTGGCAGGAGAGAAAAGGCTGCCGATGTGTGGTGGGGGATGGGGTTAGGGGACAACAAGCTGCAGGAGCACCAGGTAGGGAGAAGGTCAACGGTAGGAAAGAAAAATATACAGGAGGGAGGGATAGTCACGGGATGATAGGAAAGAAAAAAGCTGCTGGTGGAGGGGGGAGTGAGGGAAGAGAGAATGCAGGGGGGCCAGAGAGAAAAATCTGCAGGAGCGCCCAGGGAGGTGGAAGTGGTAAGAGAGAAAAATAAGCAGTCAGGAGAAGGAGAGGAAATTCAGACCAAAGCATCCTGTCTCCTCACTGGGTTGTATGTGGAAATGTGATTGTGCCATTGGAGAGGAGAGGACAGGATTAGTTGAGATGGTTCCTTATAGAGAGGAAGGAAAAGAAAGAGAAGTGAGATGGTGCTCATAGAGAGGAAGGAAAGAGAAGAGACATGGTGCCCATAAAGAGGAAGAGAAGGGGTGTGGAGGAGATGCCCATAGAGAGGAAGGGAAAGAGAGGAGAGGAGATGATGGCTACTGAAGGGAGGAGAGATCGGAGGAGATGTTGCCAGTGGAGGGGAGGAGAGACCGAAGAAGGGAGGGGATGGTGCCCATGGATGGAAGGGGAAGGGATAGAAACAAGACAGATATAAGGAGGAAAAAAATGGCAGAAAGCTGAATGTAAAAGATGTTTCTCCGAGGACAAGCAGGCTGCTCTCACTGATGGGTGATGTCGACGGCAGCCCCAGAACCAGAATTCGCCCTAGCAACAAAGAGTTTGCTAGCCTCGCGCTCCCGTGCGCATCGCGAATGCGCGACGACCTTCCCGCCCGAACGTGAGCGTGCTCCTCAGTCTTGTTTTTTCCGCGGCTCAGGATGCTGCTTCGCTGCTGTTCTCTGCCCCAGAGACCCCTTGCTGCGGTTTTACGGACTCCCCGTGAGTTTTTTCGCCGGTTTTTTTGCTCTTTCGCTTTCCGCGATCTTCTGTTTAAAAAAAAAAAAAAAAAGTAAAGTTTTTCCTTTATTTTTCGTAGAACTTTGCTCCCGTAAGTTTTCTTTCTTTTTCTTCAGCAGCCATTTTGGGCCGTCCGTGCGGAACCCCTTTTTTCTTTTTTTTTTGGTGTCCTTTTCATTCGACACTATCACGTTCGACCTCGCCGGCGTGATTTTTCCGCCCATGTCCGCGAAGCCTACCAGCGGCTTTAAAAAGTGCACATCGTGCAACCGGACAATCTCGCTCAACTGACAGACACGTTTCGTGTCTTCAGTGTTTGGGAGATGGTCATCGTCCCAACGCCTGTACTTTGTGCCTCCAATTGAAAAAGAGGACTCAGGCAGCGAGATTGGCTCAGTGGAACATTTTGTTCGGAGCCAGGTCCGGTCCTTTGGTATCGACGGAATCGGCGGTATCGAGGTCATCGCCGGTATCAATGTCGGTACCGGAGACTGCATCGACGTCCGGAGTGCAGATAAGGGCTATCCATAGGTCCCATGCTAGTGGCAGTGAGCCATCGAGCGGGTCTCCACCTGCCTCGAGGACTCCTGTTCTACAGGCCCCCCGGGATCGACATTTTTCGGACCCGGCCCTGAGGAGGCGTGTGGATTCCACGTTTTCCTTTTCGATATCGGAGGGTACCGTTGGTGTGCTTCGAGTGAAGGCTATGAAGCATCGCCAAGGACTTCGGCACATGAAAAGCGCCAACGCCGGGAGGATCGCTCACCCTCCATTCAGGAGGTGTCGGTGCGCTCTACCCAGGACAACCCAGTACCGACTCCAAGCCCCAGACAGGTTCTGTCGTCATCACCTGTACTGGCTCCTTTGCCTTTCTCTACAGCTACTCTGAATGAGAGCCTCCGGGCTGTACTCTCAGAGATTCTGGGAGAGCTGTTGCGACCATTTCTGGTACCTTCGGTGCTTGCGCCGTCGGTACTGTCTGTTGCGGTACCGCAGGTGCTTGCGCCGTCGGTACTGTTGAGGGAGGCGGCGGTTGGCTCGTCGCCCGTGGTGAGGTCTCCGACCCCGGTACCGCTTTCAGGACCGGTATCGGCCACCACCCAGATTGACTCCCCGCCGACGTCGTTGGAGGAAGCTTCGTCGCCTGTGGCTCGGGGGGTCTTCTTCTCGACACCGCCATGAAGGACATCGTTCCTCGGCGTCAAGACGGGCCCGGCTTCGGACCAAGGTTCACCAACTCATGTCCGATATCGATGGAGAGGACTCGTGGGAAGCAGAGCAGGACACCAGTATTTCTCGGATGAGGAGTCCTGTGGTCTGCCTTCCGATCCTACTCTCTCACCTGAGAGAAAGCTTTCTCCACCGGAGAGTCTTTTCTTCTTTTCATTTGTCCGGGAAATGTCTACGGCCATTCCCTTCCCTGTGGAGACAGTGGATGAGCCCAGGGCTGAGATGTTCAAGGTCCTGGACTATCCAGCCCCACCTAAGGAATCCACCACAGTTCCTCTTCATAATGTTCTTAGGCAGACATTGTTGACGAACTGGGTGAAGCCATTAACTACTCCCCACATTCCCAAGAAAATTGAGTCCCAGTACCGAATCCACGGAGACACAGAGTTAATGAAGACCCAATTGCTTCATGACTCTGGAGTGGTGGCCAAGAGTTCTAGGGATTATGCCTCGGCGCCCCCTGGGCGTGAGTCTGGAACTATGGATTCTTTTGGGTGGAAGGCCTACCATTCTGCTATGCACGTGTCCAAAATTCAGTCTTACCAGCTCTACATGAGCATCCACATGCGGAATAATGTGCGGCAGTTGGCGGACAAGCTCCCTTCTGAGCAAGCCAAGCCTTTTCAGGAGGTGGTCAGGCAGCTGAAGGCATGTCGTAAATTCCTGTCCATGGGTGCTTACGATACTTTTGATGTTGCATCCAGGGCCGCTGCTCAAGGTATAGTGATGCGCAGGCTCTCATGGCTGGGACCTAGACAGTAGAGTCCAGAAACGAGTGGCAGATGCGCCTTGCCGGGGGGATAATATTTTGGTGAGCGGGTCGAACAGGTGGTAAAACAGCTCCACCAGCGGGACACCGCATTCGACAAGCTCTCCCACCGGGCGCCTTCAGCATCTACCTCAACAGGTAGATGATTTTTGGGGGGAAAGAGGAATGCTTCCTACGCTTTTAATAAGCGCAGGTACAATCCACCTTCCCAACAGCCGGCTCAGGCTAAACCCCAGCGCGCTCGTTCTCGTCAACAGCGTGTGCCTCAGCAGGCCCCTGCAGCTCCCCAGCAAAAGCAAGGAACAGGCTTTTGACTGGCTCCAGTTGAGCATAGCCGACATCAAAGTGTCCGTGCCGGACGATCTGCCGGTCGGAGGGAGGTTAAAGTTTTTTCACCAAAGGTGGCCTCTTATAACCTCCGACCAGTGGGTTCTCCAAATAGTCCGGCTAGGATACGCCCTCAATTTGATCTCAAAACCTCCAAATTGCCCACCGGGAGCTCAGTCCTTCAGCTTCCAACACAAGCAGGTACTTGCAGAGGAACTCTCCGCCCTTCTCAGCGCCAATGCAGTCAAGCCCGTTCCACCAGGGCAAGAAGGGCTGGGATTCTATTCCAGGTACTTCCTTGTGGAAAAGAAAACGGGGGATGTGTCCCATCCTAGACCTAAGGGCCCTGAACAAATATCTGGTCCGAGAAAAGTTCAGAATGCTTTTCCTGGGCACCCTTCTTCCCATGATTCAGGAAAACGATTGGCTATGCTCTCTGGACTTAAAGGATGATTATACCCACATTCCGATACTGCCAGCTCACAGACAGTATCTTCGATTCCATCTGGGAACGCGGCACTTTCAGTACTGTGTGCTACCCTTTGGTCTCGCCTCCGCGCCCAGAGTATTCACAAAATGCCTGGCTATCGTAGCGGCGGCTCTCTGCAGACTGGGTGTGCACGTGTTCCCCTATCTCGACGATTGGCTGATGAAGAACACCTCAGAAGCAGGAGCCCTACAGTCAATGCGGATGACTATTCAACTCCTGCAGCTACTAGGGTTTGTGATAAATTATCCAAAGTCCTTCTTCCAGTACAGAAATTAGAATTCATAGGAGCTCTGCTGGACTCTCAGACAGCTTGTGCCTACCTTCCCGAGACGAGAGCCGATAATCTCCTGGCGGGCGTCTCAGCAGATCACAGCTCGGCAGATGTTGAGATTGCTCGACCACATGGCCTCCACAGTTCATATGACTCCCATGGCCCGTCTTCACATGAGATCAGCTCAATGGACCCTAGCTTCCCAGTGGTACCAAGCTGCCGGGAATCTAGAGGACGTCATCCACCTGTCCACGAGTTTTCTCGAATCCCTACATTGGTGGACAATTCAATCCAATTTGACCCTGGGATGTCCTTTTCAAATTCCTCAGCCGCAAAAAGTGCTGACTACAGATGCATCTCTCCTGGGGTGGGGAGCTCATGTCGATGGACTTCACATCCAAGGATATTAGTCCCTCCAGGAAAGACGATTTCAGATCAATCTTCTGGAGTTACGAGCGGTCTGGTACGCTCTAAAGGCTTTCCGGGATCGGCTGTCCTATCAAATTATCCAAATTCAGACAGACAACCAGGTTGCTATGTATTACATCAACAAGCAGGGGGCACCGGATCTCGCTCTCTGTGTCAGGAAGCCATCAGAATGTGGCTTTGGGCTCGCCGGAATGGCATGTTTCTTCAGGCCATGTATCTGGCAGGCGTAAACAACAGTCTGGCCGACAGGTTGAGCAGGGTAATGCAACCTCACGAGTGGACTCTCAACTCGGGAGTAGTACACAAGATCTTCCAAGAGTTGGGGCACCCCCTTGGTAGATCTTTTTGCCATTCAGACCAATCACAAAGTCCCTCAATTCTGTTCCAGGCTTCAGGCCCATGGCAGACTAGCGTCGGATGCCTTCCTCCTTCATTGGGGGGAGGGCCTCCTGTATGCATATCCTCCCATACCTTTGGTGGGGAAGACTTTACTGAAACTCAAGCAAGATTGCGGAACCATGATTTTGATTGCGCCTTTCTGTCCCCGTCTGATTTGATTCCCTCTTCTTCTGGAGCTGTCCTCCGAAGAACCGTGGAGATTGGCGTGTTTTCCAACCCTTATCACTCAGAACGAGAGGGTGCTTCTGCATCCCAGCCTCCTGTCCCTGGCTCTCACGGCCTGGATGTTGAGAGCATAGACTTTGCCTCCTTGGGTCTTTCAGAGGGTGTCCCCCGAATCTTACTTGCTTCCAGAAAAGATTTCACTAAAAAGAGTTATTTCTTTTTATGGAGGAGGTTTACCGTTTGGTGTGACACCAAGGCCCTAGATCCTCGTTCTTGTCCTACACAGACCCTGCTTGAGTACCTTCTACACTTGTCTGAGTCTGGTCTCAAGACCAACTCTGTAAGGGTTCATCTTAGTGTGATTAGTGCATACCATTACGTGTGAAAGGTAAGCCGATCTCAGGACAGGCTTTAGTTGTTCGCTTCATGAGAGGTTTGCTTTTGTCAAAGCCCCCCATCAAACCTCCTACAGTGTCATGGGATCTCAATGTCGTTCTCACCCAGCTGATGAAACCTCCTTTTGAGCCACTGGATTCCTGCCATCTGAAGTACTTGACCTGGAAGGTCATTTTCTTGGTGGTAGTTACTTCAGCTCGCAGAGTCAGTGAGCTTGAAGCCTTGGTATCTCATGCTCCTTATACCAAGTTTCATCATAACAGAGTAGTCCTCTGCGCTCACTCTAAGTTGTTGCCGAAGGTGGTGTCGGAGTTCCATCTGAACCAGTCAATTGTCTTGCCAACATTCTTTCCCCGTCCTCATACCCGTCCTGCTGAACGTCAACTGCATACATTGGACTGCAAACGAGCATTGGCCTTCCATCTGGAGCGGACACAGCCCCACAGACAGTCCGCCCAAATGTTTGTTTCTTTTGATCCCAACAAGAGGGGAGTGGCTGTAGGGAAACGCACCATATCCAATTGGCTAGCAAATTGCATTTCCTTCACTTATGCCCAGGCTGGGCTGACTCATGAGGGTCATGTCACTGCTCATAATGTTCGAGCCATGGCAGCGTCAGTGGCCCACTTGAAGTCAGCCACTATTGAGGAGATTTGCAAAGCTGTGACGTGGTCATCTGTCCACACATTCACATCTCATTACTGCCTACAGCAGCATACCCGACGCAACAGTCGGTTTGGGCAGTCTGTGCTGCAGAATTTGTCTGGGGTTTAGAATCCAACTCCTCCACCCTAGGCCTATTTTTATTCTGTTCCAGGCTGCACTCTCAGTTAGTTCGTTAAGTTAGGTCAATCTCAGTTATATCCTCGCCGTTGCAAGGCCCAATTGACCAATGTTTGTTGTTTTGAGTGAGCCTGGGGGCTAGGGATACCCCATCAGTGAGAATAAGCAGCCTGCTTGTCCTCGGAGAAAGCGAAAGCTACATACCTGTAGAAGGTGTATTCTCCGAGGACAGCAGGCTAATTGTTGTCACAATCCCGCCCACCTCCCCTTAGGAGTTGTGTCATCCCTTTCTTTGCTTTTTACTTGGCTGAGGAGCACGCTTGCGTTCGGGCGGGAAGACAGTTGCGCATACGCAATGCGCACGGGAGCGCGAGGCTAGCAAACTCTTTGTTGCTAGGGAGAATTCCGGTTCTGGGGCTGCCGTCGACGTCACCCATCAGTGAGAACAATCAGCCTGCTGTCCTCGGAGAATACCTTCTACAGGTGTATGTAGCTTTTGCTATATAGGGGAAAACGTGAAGAGGAGAGAGGAGGACCTGAAAATAGAGTTAAGAACACAGAAAGAGGAACAGAACTAGAGAAGGGAATAAGATGCTTAGAAAAATAAAATCACCAGACAACAAAGGTAAGAGAAGTGATTTTATTTTCAGTTTAGTAACTGAAGTACAGTATGTCAGTTTTGAGAATTTACATCTGTAGTCCATATTTTGCACTATAGAGGTGAAAGTGAGGGTGACACTTTATGCAACTAACCAAACAACCAAAAATTTTAATCATGGTTAATTGTGCAATTAAATCTTTTAATCAATGTACAGCTGTAGTATATATATGCACTTCTTAATTTATCATAGATATTTATTTGATACACCACCTGTAAATTGCTTATCTAAGCACTGTACAACATAAAATAATTGAGCTGCGGAAACATACATTAGGAGGCCTAGGATACAAATTAAAAGAATAATCTAAAACATACCATTTATAACATAAAAGCTAGGTAAATTTCAAGGGGCTACTTTCTATCTAAGATACAACAGGGAAGAAGGAAATATCACCATTTAACAGAACACAAATACCAGTGCAGCTGGGCCAACCATAAATGCAGCACCATGAGATGGTGGAGAATAGAGTAGGGCCAACCAGGAATGTATGATGATATAACAGAGATTATCAAGTGGAAAAGCATGGATAAAATAATATGTTTTCAATGCTGCTTTTTTTTTTAATGGCTTGAGGGCAATTTCAGTATGAATATCAATTTGTAAATTGTTCCACAAAATGGGAACCACAACTCTAAAGCAAGATTCACGGGTGCAATCCAAATAAATGGACTTGTGATATGGAATAACCAAGAGGATTTGTCTGGATGATCTGAATGAACGAGGTGGCTTATAACATGTATTTGCTAGGGGGTATACACATGGTCAGGGCTCCCACTTACGAATATAACATACAGAATAGTGTAAGTTGTGTGTGTACCTGCTGCACTTAGGAACTCAGACTTATTCCAGTTCTATGGCTGGTGTAAGTAGCGCATTAATATCTGTTTATGCTAGTATTCTGTAAAGGAAAGTAGGCACCTACGTTTCTTTAATAGAATAGACTCCTACCGCATACCCTCCAGATACCTAAATTCTAGGTGCCCTGTTATAGAGTTGCCTCCTATTTATGAAAACTTTCATAGTTAATTGCAAAAGGAAGTGTCAGAGCAAGTTCTGAACTGGTCTGGTGGAACTAAAGGAAAGAAAATTAGCAGGTAAGACCTAATTTCTCCATCTTCAGGTATGTTGTATCACATGTTGAGGGATCAAGACTTAAGGGTGCAGTTTTGTACTTTTCTAAATTAGAACAGTGGCGAAACAGTGGGTTTCTGTGCCTATGAACTGTATCATTTTGCTGATTATGTGTTTCTCCTGGTTGGCCCGCAGATGGTGATTGTTTTCTTTAAAGCTGTACCAGCGGTGACAGGTTGTTGTTTTTTTTTACTTTTTACCACTTAACCGTGAGGTAATTAGTCAGTCTCAGTTTGGAAGTAGAAGAAGAAAGACCTCTCTGCTGAGAATCTGTGATCAGGACCGGTGCTAGAGTCTCTGGCGCCCCCCTCAAACTGTCATTTGGTGTCTCCTCCCCCCTCCCCCCATCCAGCATATCCTTTCTCTCTTCTCCCTCCCCCTTCTCCCACCCCGCCCTCTTTATCAGCCCAGTGCCTTAAAAGTTGAAGAACAAAAGGGTTTTTTTTGTTTGTTTTTTACTCGACAGCTTTTTAATTTATTTGAAAGCTTCCAATATGTAGATACAAATATGATGAAATAAAATTGAATATCACTAAAACTGCTTAAAAATTATTATAGCTGGTGGAAACAGCACTAATAAAGGGTGTATTTTGTGCTCCTTTTTCTACGTTGTTCTATACAATACAGTAATATATGGCCAAATTTCAGTGATGATATCCTCTTTACTGATGGGTTCATCTTAACTGTTGTAATCTGCCATGAGAAGCCTGGTGTTATAAAGATTGGAAGTAAAATTAAACTCTCCTTTCATTGGCGCACACGGAATCACATTTTCACCTCATCTCTTTTGAACAAATGGATTATTCTGTTTTTTTGTACAAATGGATTATTCTGTTATGAACATGTTTCAGGGGCAAGTGGTTTTCAGAAGTCAAAATAATAAAAATATTTTCTTTCATGCAGATCTCTCATTTGCTTAAACAGAACTAAATGGACTGTAAGCCCCTAATGCAGTCCATTGGTTTTGTTATATTTTGTCCTTGTAATGACTTATACCGTGCCAACCCCCCCCCCCCCCCCCCCCCCCCCCCCGGTTGCCGCAGTAATGCCACCACCCCCCTTCTGCATACTACAACCCTCTCAAGAAGACCTACCTTGATCTTTGAAGACCGCCCTGGTGGTGTAGTGGTCTCTGCAACTGTGGAGATAGGAAAGAATCCCACTCCTGCTCTCTGCCGCTCCTTTGTCTCCACTTTGCTTTTCTGTGCTGCGGGCGCTGCCGCCGGATTTTCAAAATTTCTGTCGAGACTTCAGCGACAGTCTCAATTTTCTGCAGCCATTTTAAAAACACGGTGGCGGCGCCCGCTGCACAGAAGAGCTGCAGAGGCCACTACACCACCAAGGAGGCCTTCAAGGATCAAGGTAGGTCTTCTTGGGAGGGCTGTAGTGTAGCACAGGGTAAGCATGGCAGTTTCTGGTGTCCCTCGAATGTTGTCACCTCCTGCCATGCACACCCTGCTTACCGCATTCCGCCGGCCCTGCCTGTGATCAGTTATATTCTGTAACTGGTGACCAGCTATATTTCCTGTACTTTCCAGGCACTATTCGGATAGTGATAAAATGTTTAGTTTATAATTAATCCTATTTCAGCTACTTGTTATTGTGTGCTGTTTTTCCCATCTATTTTATAGTTCAATATTTTATGAAAATAAACATAATTGTTTGCTTTGCTTGTCTGAACTGACTAAGGATCCTGGTGGTTTATGGTTTGGGTCTGTGGGTGCTTTCTGGAAACTGGGGGGGCACTGGGAGTTTGGCCTCCAGTAACCTAATCACTGGGACTAATTTGAAAGCGGGAGACTCGCCCAGAGATAGTTGTGACCCAGTTGGTGGGAGGAGGGTGCTAGTATAGAGCACAAATGGCAGGTGCGGGCAGACCTGAGCTGTGCTGGGGACAGACCCTTCAGGTGGCAACAAGGTTAGCCCCAGGTGGGTGACTAGGCGTTCCCTGACAACATTTGTTTGTTTGTTTTTGTAGTCCTTATGAAGATTTGCAAAGCACTTTATGCAGATAGTGTTTCACCCATGTTAATCAGCTGCTGAAAACTACCTTTCCACAATCCCCTGGATTCTGTATATGGTGCTTAAATTTGCGCATCCAAATTTGGGCACACTTCTGAGATGTGTACACAAATTAATTAGTGTATTAGCCCTTAACCACCAGTAATTGGGTGTCAACAATCAATTATTGACGTTAATTGGCACTAATTAAAATTTGTGCATATCATCTGGCTGCATGCTATTCTATAAGGCAGGGCACCTAACTCCCATAGTGCGTATCTCAAAAGGGGGCATTCTGAAAAGTTATGCGCGTAGAATACTGCCTCGGCACCCCTAACTTGGGAGCCAGAATTTACACCACATTTCAGCAGGTGTAAGTCTGGCACCCAAAGTTAGGCACAGAAATTGGCGCTACATGCGATTCTATAAAGGACGCATGCCCTGTACAGAATAGCCCTTAGTACTTCTTTTATCATCCATTTTTGAACATTATTTTTAGAATTCCCCCTAATGTGACTATATGCAGACTTCTGACTGCATTGAGAAAAGGCCTTCTATGGGACATGTTTAATTTGAAGGAGGGAAAGGGTGCCTAAAGATTGCATTTTAAAATCAACACATATACTTTTCAGCAAACTCCTACCTTTAGGAAAAGCAGATATAAATAAAGTGAAGTATGAGTATACTTTTGTTTCGATAATTAATGCAAGGCCTGCAGGTAAAAAGTTTGTTTCATAATATTTTTTGAATATTTTTACTGCTGTAATTGCTTATTGCTCAAGTTTGATTTATTCTTACTGTACACCGCCTTGAGTGGATTCCTTCAAAAGGTGGTAAATAAATCCTAATAAATAAATAATAATGTAGACAGTTTGAAAATGTCTTCTTACTTGGAGTAAAATTAGTCAATCATTAACAAATGTGTGTATTTCTTGTTGTGTAATCTATTTTATGTTGGTTAGAATGCTAGCATAAGATATCTGTGATTTATCATTTACAGAGTTTCTTGAAGTGAGTGACTTTCCGGACCATATTAAGCATTTGGTACAGAAAGAAAAGGAGTTGGAAGAGCAGGAAAAGAGGCAGCGGGAAATTGAGCGTGATACTTATAAGGTTAGTGCTACAGAGCTTGTAATTATGCACCACGGGCAGCATTCTTCTTATGCATAAAGCCTTTCTGATGTGTCATTCTCAGGGACTATCAAGGGTCTCCATGCTCAAAACAGAAGGGCTGATTCAGGCTAAAACACTGCAAATAGCAAGTCTGGAGGACTTGGAGGTTCGCTCAGTGATGTCAGTGGATAGGGATTCTGACTGGTGGAATAAGTCTACTTCTTTAGGCAGAAGTTCCTTTGCTGACCCCTTAGAAGAAGGAGAGATTCTGATAGCCTGAACTAATATTGATTGGTGCTCTTCCAAAAATAAAGATTTACTAGTATTAAGCTGTCACAATCTTAAAAAAAAAAAAAAAAAAAGCTGAATTCTTTATTGACTTGGAACTCAAAAATGAGATTAGTATCTAGAATAAATCCAAGAACTGAGGAAGATTTATCAACCTGTAAGGATAAACCTGTGGTTAATGTTAGTCTTGGGAACTGATCTATAAGGATTATGCAATCATAACAGTTTAGTCTTGTCTTTGTTCAGTTTCAATCCATGCAGCCTAGACCAGCTTTGTACAGCTTCATCTTGATGGAGCCCGGTGCAGGACACTAACTAGCGAGATAAAGATGTCTCTAGCAGTGTCCCACCATGCATGCGCTGGTGCCTTCCTGCCCAACGTGTGTTTCAGCTGTAGTGCCTGCCTCAGGAGTCTAACCAAATATAAATGACTCCTGAGGCAGGCCCTACAGCTGAAACATGGCCTGTGTCGATCGAGTCAGAGCCAAGTTGTATTGATGCAATAAAAGTTTGTTGAGCACATCTGGTTTTCCTTTGTGTCTCCTTCATACCCACTGTTGTTGCTGTTGTGATTGTTCTGCAGTGGACTGTTTTTCTGTTTTTGCCCTGGTTTACAAATCATAAAATACATGTACATATACAAATTAAAACCAGGATAAATAAAACAAAAATGCGTGTGATTTAGGTATTTGCATATTGCCACAGATATTGTTTTTATTGGAGGACAACTTTAAAACAGTAGTGTATAATACAACCAACTGAAAGTTGCGTAATATTTTCTCTTACCAGTGTATCAAGTTTTATGCAGGAAATAAAACCAGTTATACAATTCTTGCTCTTATAGCTATTATGGTATATTCTTTGGTTTCTGTACTCCTGCTTTTCTTCAACTCCACTTTCTGAGCCCTCTGAGGGCTATTCCGAATTTGCTGGATCTCTGTTGGGGTATTACATGCAGATAAAGAGAACCACCAGGAAACAATGATTTGAGTGATAATTTGTGGCAAAAATAACTTTTCAGAACTCTTAGAAAAGATTTTGGGGGTCTTTTATTAAGCTGTGTTAAGCAGATATTGTGGGTTTTACGGCACACTAGACATTAGTCTGAACCTGTGCTAACATCTACTACTGTGCATTAAAACCAGGAGCACAGTTGAAAAGAAAAAAAACAAAACAAAAAAAAAACCCTGCACTAGCTGCCTAGCCATGGGTAGGGGAAGAAATTGGACATGATATTAGTGAATCAGAGGAGTGGCTGACTGACAGCTAGTGTGCAGTCAGTACTGTACGCTGACTGACATAACTGCCAATAGAGTGGCTGCGCTTACGTAACCTCAAGAGGAGGTGCCGAGTGCAGCTACACTATTGTCAGTCTGGTAGCATGGCCATGGCCTTTACAATCCTATCTCCTCACCCCCTTATCTGATCCCCCACCCCAATCCCCCTCTTAGACTCCTGAACTGATCCATCTTCTAGGACTTACCTGGAGATCATCCCGGGTAATCCAGTGGGCCCAGACTGGAGCAGTTTCCCTCTGCTCCCACTCTGTCCAGCTCAGGATTCAAGATGACTGCAGTGACCCCCTAGCAGTAATGTCACAGTATTACCACTAGGTATCATTGCTGCCCTTTTTGAACCCCAAACTGGACAGATTGGGAGTGGAGAGCATCTGTTCCCACCCCAGCTGCCTGGAGTACCAGGTATGGTAACTGCGAAATCCTGCCGCACTTTAGTAAAAGAACCCCTTTGTATAATAGTGTTGTTATCATAAGTTTTTTTTCCCCCCTCTGGTGTGCATAACATTGTATAGTAATGAAATAAACTGGAAGGACTGTTTCAGCACTGTCACCTCTATGGCCAACTGTGTCATAATTCTTGCAAAAGTAAAGCTTGTAAGCAAAGTGAAGAAGAACATTTAAAAGTGCTGATAAAAACAATTTTAAATGAAAGCTACCATGACCATGTAAACTATTTGTATGGCTCACTGTCTCTCTGTTTTGCAGATAAAATTGTTTTGCATGCATCCTGTGAAACAGATAATGATGGAGAATAAGTTGGAGGTCCACAAGGATAAGACAATGAAGGAGGCTGTTGAAATAGCTTATAAGGTATAGTAGTCGGTTTCTGGAAAAGCCTACCAAAACAATGACAATTCAAAAGTAGCACAGAGAGCAGTAGTCAGGGCAAGTGTTCAGATGGCCAACGATCAAGTAGGGTTTGAGGTAACATAGCAAAGACTGGGTGGGCCAAGCGGTTCCTATCAGCTACTATGACTATATTATAATGATCTGGTAGGTTTAGTTGAAATTATTAAAAGATTATTGTTTGTTATTTCATATTGGGCTATTTTTTCATCAGTATTAGTTATTCCTTGTCACTTGCAGCAGATGAATCCAGGAACTAGTTGGTTAAGTCCGCCTACCAGCAGGTGGAGATAGAGATAAACAGACTAAAGGCAGTGATACCAGATGGCCAGCTCCTTCCTCAGTTAGTATGTCTCTATCTCAGCAGGTGGTGGACGACTTTTTCTCCAGCTCCTGGGCCCAAGGCCTCTGAGGGTGCTCCTGGGCCGGTGGCCAGTTTGAGCCGGGGGTGCCGGACTGGTGGTGTCCCCTTTGGCAGCATACACAGTTGCTGGGTACCTGCTGCACCTCAAATTCCCTCTGAACAGGCTTTTGCTGTTCCTTTCCTTCCCTGTTTGTTTCTGCCTCCTCACTAAAAAAAAAAAAAAAAGGGAGAACCATAGAATTTATTTAAAAGAGAAATACAGAAGCACAGGGAAGTGTGTTTTTGCTGAGAACAGGTTTGTGTTACTGCTGTCCGAGTCCTGTTTTCTGTTGCCTGCTTGTCTTAGCCTGCCTGTAAGTGGAGTCGGAGAGTTTTTTTTTTTTTCTCTAGCTCTGCTGTCAGTTCCCGCGCTTTCTTGGTCCAGGGTAAGTCCTGCTGGGTTCATGTTTGGGGACGGGCGATGGCATCGGATGTGGTAAAACGCTGTTCCCGATGCGGGAAACGGCGTTCGGTGGCGGGTCTTTGCAGCACAGGGTGCTCTGATTTGGCAGGACTCGATAGAGCGCCCCCCCCCCCCCCCCCCCCCCCCCCCCGAGAGTGTGCTTTCCCGGCCAGAGCCTGGCGATTCTCGCGCCATTTTGTGATTGGTTGCGGAGCCGGCTCTGGTTGTGGTTTTGGGCAAAGCTTCTTCTCCGCTGGTAGGTAGGGGAGTCGAGGGGGGGGGGCGTCAGGCATTGTGGGCGGTGGTGCAGGTGCCATGGCTGTGACCTCCGTTGCGGGGCAGGGGTTTTTGCCAGAGTTTATTTTGCTACTCCATCAGGCGTTTTTGTTGAAAAGGGCCTTGCCCCCCCCCTCACACGGCTGCGACAGCTTCGGCCTTTGATCCTCTCAGAGGGTCTGGGGGTAACCAAGAGATTTTGGGTTTTTCCCCAGAGGATTTCTCCTCCCTTAAAAAACCTAGGCTTTTTTTGTGGTCTGAGGAGGGGTCCTGCATACGGTCGCCTGCAGCTTCCTCCATGGTGGCTCTCTCGGAGCAGATGGGGGTGGAGGACGGTGTCCTCACTGACCAACTGCAGGACTCTTCCGCCGTAAGGATTTTCCATAAGGAGGAGTTGTTCTCCTTTATCTCTCAGGTGCTGGAAGCCCTGAATATAGAGGACCCTGAGGTTGCGGCTTCTCAGGCGGTCAACCCCAGGATGGCTAGTACCAGACGACCTTCTAAGGCCTTTCCGGTACATGAAGCTATTGAAGAGTTGATCTCGGCCCAGTGGGTGGATCCGGATGGGGGGCTGAAAGTAGCCAGGGCTATGACCAGGCTGTATCCGTTTTCAGCGGACCGTTTAGATCAGTTTGCTCTACCTAGGGTGGATGCCCTGGTGACGGCAGTCACCAAGATGACTACTTTTCCAGTGGACGGTGGTGTGGCACTTAAGGATATGCAAGACAGACGGCTAGAGGCCTCTTTAAAACGTGCCTTTGAGGTAGCCGCTTTGACACTTCAAGCTTCTGTTTGTAGTTCTTATGCAGCTAGAGGTTGTCTCAGTTGGCTACATTCTGTCACGGATTCGATTTCGGAGTCTGATATGCCGGGAACTCCTCAGATGTCACTGGTGGATATTGAGCTGGCGTACTTAGCGGATGCCTTGTATGATTTGGTCTGTGCTTCGGCCAAACTCATGGCCTTGACCATTTCCTCTCGGCGTCTTCTGTGGCTCCGTCATTGGGCCGCAGATATGGCCTCTAAGCTACGGCTCATTAAATTGCCTTTCCGAGGGAAATTTCTTTTTGGGGAAGACCTAGAAAAGATTGTTAAAGATTTGGGGTATTCCAAATCTCAGCGTCTTCCGGAGGATAGACCCAAGTCTACTTCCAGGCAGGGAGCCTCGAGGTCACATTTCAGAGAGACGCGATGGTATCACCCGGGGCGGTCCAACGCAGCCTTTAAGCGTCCTCGTTTTGGGCAGTGTTCTAACTTTCGTAACGAGAAGCGTCTGGCTGGACCCCCCTCTCGTCAGGGGGCTCCTTCTCGGGCCTCCCAATGATGGGGCGCAGGTCCACTCGGGAGGAGAGCAGATCGGTGGTTGGCTTTCTCTGTTTCTTCCAGAGTGGGCCAGAATTACTCCGAACCAGTGGGTCCTCGATGTGCAAGAAGGTTACAAGCTTGAATTCTTCTCGCCTGTCATAGACTTTTTCTGGAGTCCTGCTCTGTATCGTGGGCCAAGAGGACAGCGGTTCTGCAGTGTTTGTGAGACCTGCTAAGGGTAGGGGCTATCGTGCCTGTTCCTCCTCTCAAATGGCGCACAGGTCGGTGCTCCATCTTTGTGGTTCCAAAGAAGGGAGGGGCTTTTCGGCCAATTCTCGATCTCAGAAAAGTAAACCAGTTTTTGCGGGTTCGTCACTTCCACATAGAGACATTAAGGGCAGTTATTGCTGCTGTTCGTTCAACCAGGCAAGTTTTTGACGGCTCTCAATTTGAGGGAAGCTTACCTGCACATTCCCATTTGGCAGCCCCATCAGAGATTTCTCAGATTTGCGGTGCTGGGTCAGCACTTCCAGTTTCAGGCCCTTCCTTTCGGAATGGCCACTGCCCCACGCACTTTTTCCAAGGTCATGGTGGTGGTGGCGGCGGCTTTCCTGCGGAAGGAGGGGATTCGAATGCATCCATATCTCGACGACTGGCTGATTCGGGCGATGACAACAGAGGAGAGTCGCGTGAAAAACATCCGTTTGGATACAGAAAGTGAAAGTGCCTTGTTGCTTTGTAGCTTTTACTATATGAGACGTGGGGTAAGGAATAATATATTGTAGAGGAATATATTCGAGTTATTCCCCAAGTTTTCCACTTCATCACTGTGACACCTGACGCAGGTGCTAGTCACCGAAACACGGCCCGTGTCGGGTCTTTTTGTCAAGGCTCATTCATTAAAGGAACTGTGTTCCATTTTTAAAGGCCCGTGGTGCTGTTTTTTTTGTTTCGACTTTAGTTTGTACTTTGTTCCCTCTCTTTTGTTATAAAATATGCATGTATCCACACAAACGAGCAGAAAAGTTACACATGACTTGGAACAAGTGTGACTTTGTGCAGGAACTTTTGAGGAGGCAGTTTTATAATGACACAGAGGTCTATATGTTGCCTTTATAAGTACATAAGTATTGCCATACTGGGACAGACCAAAGGTCCATCAAACCCAGCATCCTGTTTCCAACAGTGGCCAATCCAGATCACAAATACCTGGCAAGATCCCAAAAAAGTACAAAACATTTTATGCTGCTTATCCCAGAAATAAGCAGTGGATTTTCCCCAAGTCCATTTTTACAGTGGTCTATGGGCTTTTCCTTTAGGAAGCTGTCCAAACCTTTTTTAAATCCTGCTAAGCTAATTGCCTTTACCACATTCTCTGGCAATGAATTCCAGAATTTAATTACACGTTGAGTGAAGAAAGTTTCTCTGATTCATTTTAAATTTATTACTTTGTAGCTTCTTTGAATGCCCCCTAGGCCTAGTATTTTTGGAAAGAGTAAACAGACGCTTCACGTCTACCCTTTCCACTCTGCTCATTATTTTATAGACCTCTTTCATATCTCCCCTCAGCCGTCTTTTCTCCAAGCTGAAGAACCCTAGCTGCTTTAGCCTTTCCTCATAGGGAAGTCGTCCCATCCTCTTGATCGTTTCCGTCGCCCTTCTCTGCACCTTTTCTAATTCCACCATATCTTTTTTGAGATGTGGTAACCAGAATTGAACACAGTATTCAAGGTGCATTCGCACCATGGAACAATATAAAGGCATAATAATGGCCTCATTTTTGTTTTCCATTCCTTTCCTAATAATACCTAACATTTTATTTGCTTTCTTAGCCGCCGCAGCACACTGCGGAAGGTTTCAATGTATCATCAACAACGACACCTAGATCCCTTTGTTGGTCGGTGACTCCTAACGTGGAACCTTGCATTACGTAGCTATAATTCGGGTTCCTGTTTCCCACATGCATCACTTTGCACTTGCTCACATTAAACGTCATCTGCCATTTAGATGCCCAGTCTCCCAGTTTTATAAGGTCCTCTGGTAATTTTTCACAATACTTTTGTGATTTAACAACTTTGAATAACTTTGGTCATCAGCAAATTTAATTACCTCACTAGTTACTCCCACCTCTAGGTCATTTATGTTAAAAAAAAGCAGTGGTCCCAGCACAGACCTGTGGGGAACCCCACTAACTACCCTTCTCCATTCAGAAAACTGACCATTTAACCCTACTCTCTGTTTTCTATCTTTTAACCAGTTTTTTAAATCCACAATAGGACACTACCTCCTATCCCGTGACTCTTCAATTTCCTCTGGAATCTTTCATAAGGTACTTTGTCAAATGCCTTCTGAAAATCCAGATACATTATGTCAACCGGCTCACCTGTATCCACGTTTGTTCACCCCTTCAAAGAAATGTACTAGATTGGTGAGGCACGATTTCCCTTCACTAAATCCATGTTGGCTTTGTCTCATTAATCCATGCGTTTGAATATGCTCTGTAATTTTGTTCTGTATAATAGTCTGTACCATTTTGCCTGGCACCGACTTCAGGCTCAGCAGACTATAATTTCCCTGATCTCCTCTGGAACCTTTTTTGAAAAATCGGCGTTACATTGGCCACCCTCCAATCTTCCGGTACCACGCTTGATTTAAAAGATAAATTACATATTACTAACAATAGTTGCACAAGTTCATTTTTCAATTCTATCAATATTCTGGGATGGATACCATCCAGGCCAAGAGATTTGCTACTCTTCAGTTTGTCAAATTGCCCCATTACATCCTCCAGGTTTATAGAGATTGCATTCAGTTTCTCTGACTCGTCAGCTTTGAATATCATTTCTGGCATCGGTATCTCTCCTAAATCTTCCTCGGTGAAGACCGAAGCAAAGAATTCATTTAATCTCCCCGCTATGGCTTTGTCTGCCCTATGCACATTATGTGTCTTTGTAGCCTGGGTGCTCTGATTATAAATGTACCCTCCTCGTGCCACTGTATCACAATGAATGGCACTCCCTCTCTCCTAGGATCTGAGAGTGCTGTCTGTGGTACATTTCCAGCCTCAAATAGGTCGGGAACCATAAAGTCTGACTCATGAATAGGAGGAGTGATGTTTAGTGCAGTGAGCTTTGAGCCTGGTGATCTGGGTTCAATTCCCACTTCAGCTGCTTGTGACCTTGAGCAAGTCACTTAACCCTCCATTGCCCCAGGGCATCTCTAGCATTAGCACATGCTAATTTTTAGCATGCACGAATAATGCTAGCATAGCGTGGCTTAGTAAACAGGGCCCTAAATGAGGTAAACTTGAAAACAGCAAATTGAAACCTAATAATAGGAATACCATGAAACAGGATAAAAATGTACACATTTAACAGCACTGAAATTCAAGTGAGAGATATAATACGATGTCAGCATAATACTAATGAAATAATCTAATATAAGCACACATTACAACATTCAGATAATATAGCTACAATACTAATACTTTTCTACAATACAGCTTACCATATAGATGGGAACAAGACACGTGGTACAGAGTCAGTTAGGATAAAAAGATGGGTGGCTGAACTCAAGGCAAGTTCTTTGTATAGTTAAACAAGATATAAGTAACTGATCTAAGTTACAGTGTGTATTGCAAGCTAGTCTAGGTGTAGAATGAATTAAGCAATGTTGCTTAATTTACCTGAAGCTTTATTGGAAGGAGATCTGACAAAATTCACTGGTGCCACTGGGTGGCTGCCTGGCAATTGGATTCAAAACTAGAATTTCCACCTTAGATACCGATGAGACATTGTGTGACCTGAGCCTATGACCCCAGAAGTGTTGAATCATGAGTTAGCCATTATTGTTACATTTTCTTTCCAGTTTTACTTAGCAATAAATTAAGAAGCTTAACTTTCGTGTTCTCTTATATAGTGTCTATATTTATAGGCATTTTATAAAGATTCTTCCAACAAAGCTTGAGCGGGAAGTGTCACAGTGTATAGATGGGAGGAAGAAGCAATGGAATATTTAGCCACTTTCATAATTCAGCTTAGCAGTATGTCAGGTGATTTCTATTAATGTGTTCCTTGTTATTAGGATTTTTCCTGCTCCTAGCCATCTCTGGCAGAACTTCAAAATTTGTTAGTAGTCTCCACAACTACATGTTTGTCTTCTTAGTACAGAACATTTTAAATGAAATATGAACTTGTGCAGACTTGTAAGAAACAATCCTTTGTTCCAAAGTCTAGAAATCTTAAGTACACTTTATATAATTTCCTGTTAACTGTAAATACTAAGAAATATTTTCTTCGACCAATGATAAACATGTTAGTAAGATGATATCTGCATGGTGTTTCCAGATAATGGGCTTGGAAGACGTAGTACCTCTGAATTGCTGTCGTCTTGTGAAATATGATGAGTTTCATGATTACCTGGAGCGCTCTTATGAAGAAGAGGAAGATCAGCCAATGGGGATTTTACTTGGAGGAGTGAAGTCATCCTACATGTTTGATCTGCTGTTAGAAACCCGAAGACCCAATCAGGTTTTCCAGTCCTACAAACCTGGAGGTAAGAAAACCTATTCAGAACTCAAACCTAAGTTAATGCAGCTTATTCTGAGGATCCCTTCCCTGTTGTCCCACCAGATTAGTCCAGATGCCTTAATTATGCTCTTCTGCCAGCAATTGAAGACAGAGAACTAAACTGACATCATTTTTAAGTACCCTTTGCAGTACTGATAGCTTATCAGTAGTTCTCAGTCTCCAGCAGGCCATAGTACTGCTTTCCTGTGCAGCCCTGAGTAGTCTGGTAGGCCTTCATTTAAAAAAAAAACAAAAAAAAAAACTTAGGACTTTTAATTTTGGCTCATTTACTTTTACAAATTTTGTAAATTGTGTGTGAATAGGCCACTGACACACAGAAAATCCTACGAGTTAGGACATCAGCTTCTAAGTTTGTACCTGAGACAATGGAAGATTAGGTGATTTATCCAAGATCCAGAAGCTGTGTCAGTGGAAGAAGCCAGATTTGAATCCTCAGCCCACTTCTCTAATCAAAGAAAAAGACAAGGTTTGAAAAGGGAGATTTAGTTAGATGGAAAATTGTAAGACTTTCATGGCACATGGAAAGTGCCAATGAAAGACGTGTTTTAGCTAAAATCAGATTATTAATGTGAATGAAACCATGGGAAATAATTAAAAGGGTATTTAACTAAGGTGTGCTAGCATTTTTAGCTCGTGCTAAAAATCAGCTGGCGCTAAATGGAGAGATGCCCATAATGGGCATCTCAGCGTTTAGTGCCAGAGCACCTTAGTAAAACACCCCCTAAATGAGGATATCAGTTTGACTTCTTCTGATTTCTAAGTTCAAGAATTTTGAAATGGAAAATGGCATTAAAGGAGATGGTTTGAGAGAGTAATCTGGGCTGTGCATATTTGAATGGATAAAAGTGCAAGAATTAGTCTTGTAACAGATAATTAAATCACCCAAAAAGATGGAATAAAGAAAGTCCTAGCAGAGGAAAGGCCAAGAGAAGAACTTGTAAACCGTTAAGTAAATGATGGTAAGGGGGATTACATGATATCGTGCTGCTGAGCGGACATAAGTGATGTGTGCTCCCAGGTCTCAATCTCCGAACTCCCCACAAGCTGGATATATTGTAGTTACTTTTGCAGTTAGTTGATAGACTTACCAGGAATTTTGAACTACCTGCAGGAGAGAGCTGGAAAACTTTATGGCGTCTTAATCTCCAAGAAAACTGCAAGAAAAGCCATGCCTGTCAGAGGGGGCCAAGGTGGCGGCGGGATACTGGCAGGCCTGTCGCGGTGAGCTCGACTTGGGTATCAGAAATAGTATCAGAAGCGATAGGAGGGGAATTTTCTGCTTACTGTCAGCGGGTATCTGATCTGGAGGACCGCATGCAACAAATGCAGACTACAGATACTATATAATCAAGGCTGGCGGATCTGGAGAATATGCTTGATGACATAGATTACCTTTGTGGGATCTGTTCTCGAAGATTAGTGAGCTTACCTGAGTCTATTTCAGATTCAGAGTTGCGTAGTTTTCCGGAAACCTGGCTGGTCAATTCACTGCAGCTTAGCTCCAAAGCTGGCCCCCTGCGGATTGAAAGAGCGCATCGGTTGGGCCCTAAAAGGCAACCAGAGGCGAGACCCCGAATTGTAATTCTCAAGCTGCTCAGTTATGTGCATAAGACTGAAATTCTACGGTTAATAAGATGTAGGGGACCACTCACATATGAAATTAAGACTGTTATGTTTTCAGGATTTCTCCTTCAGGGTGTCATACTTGACAAAGGCATATGCACCCATAAGCACAAGTCTGCACCAGCGCCAGATTCAATTTGCCCTCTTGTACCCAGTGTGCCTAAAAGTATTTATCAAAGGCAGACCCAGTCTCTTTGACACACCAGAAGCGGCGAAGGACTTCTGAAACAACTACCGCCTCCTGTACGGAACCCCTCTGGGTGATAGGGACTGGAGTGGGTGAATGCAAATAATTAGCAGATTTTGCTTTTTCTTTCTGGAAATGAAGATATATTTTCAATGACATGGAGGGGCATAATCGAACGCCCATCTCCATGGGCGCCTATGTCTGAGGACTGATACGTGAAGGGGCGGGACAGACTGTATTTTTGAAAAAGATGGGCATCCATCCTTTGTTTCGATAATATGGTTGGTGCCGGGCAAATGCATCGGATTTGGGCGGATTTGAGCTGGGCGGTATCGGTTTTCAGCAATAATGGAAACCGAAGGCGCCCAGCTCAAAAACGAACAACTCCAAGGCATTTGGTCGTGGGAGGGGCCAGGATTCGTAGTGCACTGGTCCCCCTCACATGCTAGGACACCAACCTGGCACCCTAGGGGGCACTTGTAAAAAGTAAAAAAAAAAAAATTAAAATACCTCCCAAGTCCATAGCTCCCTTACCTTGGGTGCTGAGCCCCCCCAAATCCCCCCCAAAACCCACTTCCCACAACTCTACACCATTACCATAGCACTTATGGCTGAAGGGGGGCACCGAGATGTGGGTGCAGTGGGTTTGTGGGGGGGGGGGGGTTTGGAGGGCTCCCATTTACCAGCACAAGTGTAACAGGTGGGGGGGGGGGGAATGGGCCTGGGCCCACCTGCCTGAAGTCCACTGCACCCACTAACAACTGCTCCAGGGACCTGCATACTGCCGTAATGGAGCTGTGTATGATATTTGAGGCTGGCATACAGGCTGGAAAAAAAAAGTTTTTAAAGTTCTTTTTTTTTTTGGTGGGAGGGGGTTAGTGACCACTGGGGGAGTCAGGGGTGGTTATCCCCGATGCCCTCCGGTGGTCATCTGGGCAGTTGGGGCACTTTTGGGGGACTTCGTGGAAAAAAAGGGTCCAAAAAAACCGACCCAAATTCTCACTTCTGACGCCCTTCTTTTTTCCATTATCGGCCGAGCGCGCCCATTTCTCCTCAGCCGATAAACACGCCCCAGTCCCACCTTCACCACGCCTCCGACACACCCCCGTCAACTTTGTTTCCGCGACAGACTGCAGTTGGAGGCGCCCAAAAACGACTTTCAATTATACCGATTTGGGCGCCCACAGGAGAAAGGCACCCATCTCCCGATTTGGGTCGAATTATGGGCGTCTTTCTCTTTCGAAAATGAGCTGGATGGTATACTAGACCCTTCTACCCTTGCATTTCAGAGGAGATATTGCTTATAGTTTCTTCTCTCACCACCCCCCCCCCCCCCCCCCCCCCCCCCAGGTTTTTTTTTTCTTTTTTCTTCTCTTCTTTAACTTGGAGAGGTATGTCGTTATTGAGTCTTACTACTTCCCGGAAGATCCAGGCCACCCTGCTGCTTCTACCCTGGGGAATCCCAGGAGTGGGCCCCTGGGAGTTTCAGATTATATTTTACATCACATGTGCATATGGAATAAGAGGCCTGGCAGACGGTGGATTTAGTCGTCTTTGTTTAGCTCTCCTAAGAGGATTGGAAGATGATGTTGGCGGGGTAGGAGATCAGTCCATGGATCAATCATAAGTTAAAAATCAGGCTTCTGGATGTTAAATAAAAAAAGAGCAAACAACTTGTTAGACTTAAATAGTGGGTGTTTGATCTAGGCAAGATGGCCGCTCAGAGCAGACGCAGGTGACTGAGCTCCTGACTTACCAGACTGTTACTCGATAGGAGGTTCTGTTCTCCGTGCAGGACATGGGGAAACGGAAGGGAAAACCCAGGGAGACGGCCTCCATACTCCCAGGGAATGTTCCCCCCCTTCGACAAACGGTTCTGGAGCGGTACGGGGTCCAGCCATTGACCATGCGATCACCCGCTTCGGAACGCTCCGCAACAACGTCGGCGGAGATCAGCGTGGAGGCGGTCTCGTTGAGCCCGCCTGGGAACATCAGTCCTCCACAACCAGGAAGCATATTGACGTCGACGATGAGAGTGGAAGGGACGCCCGAAGTGGTTGAAGTTCCGCCACCCTCAGGAGGCCTCGACGCTGGTCTTTCCCCAATCGGAACGGAACAACAGAGGGGTTTGTTAACTTCTACCCCTTCTCCGATGGGAGCTTACACCGGTATCATTGGAGGTTAAAAAACCCAAAGTGGTGACCTTGGACTCTTTATGGGACGCTATCCAGGGAATGAACTCTCTGCTTTCTCAGGTAACCTGTACTTTTTCTCAAGATATTGGTAAATTAAAACAAACACAAAACCAGCACTCAGATAATTTTCAAACCCAGGAAGGACAAATAGAGACTTTGAGAATTGAACTTTCTACTTTAAAAAATTTTGTGGGAACAGTGGCGAAGGATAGAGAAATTCTGGCACGTAAGCTAGAGTTTCTTGAAAATCAGGGGAAGAAAAATAATTTGCGGTTTATCAACTTTCCTAAATCGCCATTAATCCCAGCTACGGGTATGTTACGAAAATATTTCAGAGAAATCTTGGGTCTCCCAACAGAGGGATTCCCTCCGATTGTACGTAGTCAGTATATAACTGGGAGAAAGGCAAATCCCCTGAATCTTCAACCACAGCAACCAGAATTGAATCTTACAGAGTTTCTAGAAAACTCATTGGAATTAATCACGGAAAGGACTACTCTTATCGTCTCATTTGCACTCGAAATGGATAAAACAAATATTTTCAAACTTTATTTTAAACATTTGAATCAAAAATTTCTTGGGGAAACAGTCCGAATTTTCCCTGATCTGAATAGAGACACTCAAGCCCGCCGGCGAGAGTTTCTCTGTTTAAAATCAAGAATCTTGGCACTGGGAGGATTGTTTAAACTAGTTTTTCCTTGTCGATGTATAATAACTTTGAATTTAGTTACATATATGTTTATGGAACCCAAGAAATTGAAGGAATTTTTGATTTCTAAAGAAAGCATTGGACATTCAACCCAGGTAGTCGAATAGAGAGAGAAAACGCTGAGATGTCTGGCTGCGGGTCTTCTTCATGATCCTGCTCTTTAAATTTTGTTATATTACCTATTAGCTTATTATTATCCTTGTATCTTGCCATAAAGTTGTGGTCTAAATGAAAAGTAATTTTTCCCATAGAACTTAGGCAGTATGCCGTTCTTAATTATTTTTTTTTTTTCCTTTTTATTATATTTCTGTATTCAACATTTATTGTAAATAGATGGATGTTAAATTAAAATGCATAAATAAAAATAAATAAATAAAATTAAATAGTGGGTGTTTGACTCGTGATTTCTGTGATCTCATCTTGCGATTTTATAACCCGTTGAAGAGAGTGCGATGCAAGGGGGGGGGGGGGGGTTTCATCCCTTTTCTCTTCCCTTCTGTTTTGATTGAGGGGATGATAATGAGTTTGGATGAACAGGTCCAGTTAGTGCAGTCAAGAGGAGCGGCAATATGCATTATTGGTATTTTTCAGCATTTCTGTATTTGCTTGATGACCACTTAGCATAAAGGTTAAGAAGGATCTACTTCTTGGATGTTTGGACATTTGAAGCGCTGAAACAGATTGATCTAGAGATAGATAATCTGAAAGACATTAACAATGGGTTATATTATATTGCGTTTAGAATTTTATAATCTCCGCTAAAGATTGCATGATGGGTTTAATGGGTACCTTTTTATTTTTATTTTTTTTGCGGGGAAGAGGGGGAGGGGTTGGATGTGGATATTTGGGATGGGGGAAGGGTTACTCTTGGCAGATGGTTTGGAGGGGAGTTTGGGGATGGGGGGGGGGGGAGTAATCTCATAGTGATCTGTGATAGGCAGTCCATTCCCAATATGGTAGGTATGACCACGGACAGCCTTTTAGGTAGGCTGTCTGGACATGGGATAGGAGGGGGGAAGAAGAAGGGGGGTTTAAGGGAGTATGCTTTAATTTGTTTTTTTTGTTGTTGGGATTATATTTGGGGAGGGGATTGTGGGGGGGTTTCCGACTGTGTCCTAATTTTAGTAAGATTTGGGAGATTATGTTATGAAGAACGATTCTGGGGTCTCCTGGCCCCTTTCTGTCTTCTTTGCCAGGGATTGGGGGGGGGGGGTCGTAGGCTCGGGCAATCCTCCCTTTCAGTGATTGGATTGGGATCACATGTATTATTTATTCAAAGAGTGGAATATGAAGCCACTTAAGTTTATCTCTTGGAATGTAAATGGAGTTACCTCTCCTATCAAGAGGCAAAAATTATTGCAAATATTGAATCATCAGAGAGCAGACGTGGTATTCTTGCAAGAAACCCATTTGTCCTTACTGGAACACGCTAAATTTAAGAAGTGGTGGGTAGGGCAATTGTTAGAAGCCCTAACAGTTGAGCGTAAAGCTGGAGTTCTGATACTCTTTAGGAAAACGCTAGATGTGCAGATACAGGGGTGTTGGAAGGCGGCAAATGGTAGATACCTCATGGCCAAGGTAACAATCAATAAACAATTATTGCTTTTATTTAATGTTTATGCCCCTAATGTTTATGATAAATTATTTTTTAGGTCGCTGATCCACACCATAGCCAAACAACAAGATACTCCGGTGATCATGGGTGGAGATTTCAATGTTGTTCATGACCCAGTCCTTGACAGATCCGTCCATCAGTCATGGGGTCGAGGGAAGGTCCTCGTCCTATGGGATTTCTTTACTTTGCTCAGCTCTGGAAATTTTGGTTGTTTGGCGTACGTTATACCCAGGGGAGAGGGATTATACCCATCTTTCTGGAGCTCACACATCTCAATCTAGAATAGATTATTGGTTAATATCTGAGACTCTTTTTACTAAAGTCCAAGATGCAGGTAGAGGGCCTTATGGTGTTTCCAACCATATGTTGGTTTGGTGCTCACTAGCAGTGGGCTCGGGCATGGACCAGCCACCGCGGTGGCGATTTCCTGCCCATTTGTATGGAAATAATTAATTTCGGGAGTACTTATTTATTTATTTTATTTATTGCACTTGTATCCCACATTTTCCCACCTATTTGCAGGCTCAATGTGGCTTACAAAGATCTGTTATGGCATTGCCATAGCAGGGAAGAAATACAATTGGTGTTGCAAAGAGATAAAAGAAAACAAGAGGATCTGGTTATGCAGCTGTACATTGAGACATTCTGAATAAAGGAGTGTAAGGGTTGTGTTCAAGTAATTATGGGTTCTCTTGGTAGGCTTTGTTAAAGAGAGAGGTTTTCAAAGCTTTGCGGAAGCTATTTAATTCGTTGATCGTTTTCAAGTGAGTTGGTAGTGCATTCCACATCTTTGTACTCATGTAGGAAAAGCTGGACGCATGTGTTAGTTTGTATTTGATCCCTTTATAGCTGGGGAAGTTTAGGTTGAGAAAGTTGCGGGAAGATCGCTTAGCGTTTCTGGGCAGATTACCAGGTTACAAATGCTGCTCATCGTGATGACCCAGTATTACATTGGGAAGCCGCTAAGGTGGTACTTAGGGGAGCTATAATAGCCTACACTAGTTTCAGAAGGAAGGCTAGAGACAGAGAGATCCTTCGATTAGACCAACAGGTTCAGGAGGCTCGTAGACGATTTGGGCGCTTTCCCAACCCCCAACAAAAGGCGCATCTGTTGACCACGCAGGCTGCCCTCAATAGTCTTCTTCACACCCGTACAGTTAAATCACTTCAGTACTACAAATATAAACTTTTTGTACATGGAAATAAACAAGGGAAATTGTTAGCTAATCTTGTGCGGCAAAAATTAGGTAACCAAATGATAATGCAACTAGATAGAGGTGACGGCACTAGAGTATGTACAGATGGAGAGATCGTAGAAGTGTTTAGATCATACTACCAGCAACTGTATACTTATTCGCAGGGGGCAGATTTGGAGGGTAGGACTTATCTGGAGGGCCGATCGTTACCACCCTTAAATGTGCACTTCCGATCAAAACTTAATGCACCGATCACCGAAGAGGAAGTGGGCCGAGTCATTCAACAGGGGTCCCTGAACAAAGCCCCAGGACCAGAAGGCTTTCGCTTTGAATTCTACAAGATTTTAAACCCAGTGATAGTACCGACCCTGCAAGGGTTATTTACTTCCTTTGTGGAGCAGGGGGAACTGTCTGAGTCAAATCGGGCTGAGCAGATGGAGGTGTTAATGAAACTGGGTCATGACCCAGAACAACCGTCCTCGTATAGACCTATTTCTTTATTGAATGTGGTTGCCAAAATATTTGCTAAGCTTCTGGCAAATAGATTAGCATTGATCTTACCTTCTTTGATTGATGACAGTCAAGTTGGTTTCGTACAAGGGTGTACAATCACCAAAAACATTCATAAAGTGTTGGCTTCGATGGAATACGTGGAAAAGTTGAGGACACCTTCTCTGCTAATTAGTTTTGACACGAAAAAGGCGTTTGACAGAGTCAGTTGGGGAATTTTTATTTGCAACTTTATAGCCTTATGGATTTGACAGGTTTTTCACGGCAGCGATACGGGCACTTTAACATTCATGGAACATCCTTGGAATCTTTTCCGATCCAAAGAGGAACCCGACAGGGCTGCCCGCTATCTCCTCTACTGTTCATTTTATCTCTTGATCCACTTATTTGTGAAATCTTATCTAACCCGGATATACAGGGGGTCCGATCGGGTGCACAGGAATTTAAATTATCTGCATTCGCAGATGATATTTTGGTCCATTTGGTTAACCCAGCCGAGTCCCTGACAACTTTAATGGATAGTTTTGCAGAATATGGTGATTTCTCTGGTTTCAAATTGAACTTTGATAAATCTTTGGCCTTGCCAACACAGTATTCAGTGCGGCAAATGACCTCAATGTCTCCTTTCTTTTAGACTATTCTAAGCAATGTTTTGTAAAATGGGCCTCACTCCCGTTATCAGTGTATGGCAGGATCCAGCCCTTTTTCCCAAGTGGCTTTATATTTTACAACTATTACCTATTAAGCTGGTTAATCGAGATTTGTATTCTTTACATAAATTAGTATCTAACTTTTTCTGGCAGGGGAAAAAACCCCGCTTACCATTCAAATATCTGCAAAGTTCTTGGCAGAATGAAGGTCTCGTGCTTCCGGACCTGCGGAAATATAACATGGCTTGCCTGCTCCAGGAATAACATGTATAGAATGTACGTTTGGGAAGCTCGCCAGGTGCCCTTGGCCTGGATTGGCCGCTGTCGTGGACAGGATGCTGGGCTCTATGGACCTTTGGTCTTTTCCCAGTGTGGCATTACTTATGTACTTATGTATCTGGGAGACTAGATTCTAGAAGATCAAATTTATACACCCCGGACATATGAAATGGCCTCTTACCATCCCTGGAGCTTTTTTTTTCCCTGATGCATTGCTGTGTTATTAAAATCTCTACAAGCAACTTGGAAATACTTGGTACCTTTGTTGGGAGAGAACCCTCAGGTTTTGGACCGGTTACCTTTACTAGGTAATCTCCAATTTCAACCTGGGGTGGGGAATGCTAGTTTTCGCCGTTGGGCAGTTAGGGGGGATATCTTATTTATGCAATCTTATGGAGACAGGAGGGAAGCTGTTGGCATGGAATACTTTAGCAGATAGAGGAATGGTGGAGCTTCGAGATCTATTTGCATATAGACAGGTAAATCACTATTTAGTAAGCTTGAATCCCTCAGATCCAATGTTTATGTTGAGGCATCGTTTATTGGAATTTTTTGAGCCCTTACAGGATAGGGCATGTCAGTGTCATGTTTACATAAAGCTCTGGGGGCATTACAGTCAGTCTCAGACAGGGTGGAACTTCAGAACCAATGGAGTCGAGATTTAGTGGTTCCTCCGGAGTCATTTGATAGTCTTAAATTGACTCATCGGATCCCATCTGTTTCGATTAACGCCAGATTACGCGAATGTAACTTCAGAGTGTTGCATAGGGCATACTTTACTCGAGAGAATTTTTAAGGTGGGAGGGATGGGATGGATTCCCCAATCTGTCGGAAATGTCACTAGGAAGTTAACTCTTTTATTCATGCATTTTGGACATGTTCGGTCATTCAGTCTTTTTGGGAGAATGTGATACATTACTTGGAGACACTGTGTGGGAGGCTGATCAAGGTGTTGCTGGTGGGTTTTCTGTTAGATAAATATGAGGACCTTGGACCCCAAGACCGATTTTCTAGACTCATGATTCGTAAGATGGGGATGGTGGGCAAGCGCATTATCTCGGGAGTGTGGGTTGGCGACCAGGCCCCTTCATGTTGGCAATGGAGAAATAGGTTCCATACCCTGAGGTTAATGGAGCAACAGTATGCACTCCTCTCACAAGAAGAAACAACTGTTCTTGGCCATTTGGGACAATTATCTCCAGTCCTTGCCTCATAGAGCCCGCAGCCTTGTATTAAACTCCTTTTAGTTCTTTACTATACAGTTTGGGTGATACTACTATGGTGATTTCCAGTGATGGTGTAATTGGGGGGGGGGGGGGGGGGGGGGGGGGGGGTAAGGGGGTCCGGATCACACTCACCATGAAAAGGTCACAGGCAAGATCCCAATATTGAGTGTGGGGGGGGATTTCCCCTCCCTATCAGGAGGAGTACAGAGTTGGGGAAAGGGTGGGGTGTGGGGACTTTCTGTTTAGTTGATAAGGTTGGTGGGAGGGTTGATTCATGGCTACCTCGAAGTATACAGGAAGTATTTGGGGGGAAATTATAAGAGTCCAAACACCCCCCTTTATGGTTAGTTAATTTGCATTTAGGAGTAGTCCACCCGTGGTTTGTTTTGTTTCTTGTTAGGAAGGGGGTGAGACATGTTTTTGTAGAATAATGTATAAAGACAGTATATTCATAAAGGTCCATTTTTGGTTGTTCCCAATCTGTTTAGACAGACTTGTTTGGACAGAGTTAGAAGAGGGATGGAACAGGTTGGGGTAAGATACAAAAATTCTGGACAATTATTGAACTGTTTAATGCTTTCTACTTTGATGTTTTATCTCTATGTTGGAGCATTGTCAAACATTAAGTTGATTATATCGTCAATAAAAAGATTTAAACATAAGTAAATGATGGTAAATCATAGAAAAAAAATCCTTTGTTAGATTATACCTAGAGTTCATAGACTGAAGGAGAAAGTTTCAAGTTTGTCATCTTGTTTTGTTTTTTTTTCCCTATAGAAGTGATGGTAAGAGTGCATGTGGTTGACCTAAAAACAGAGACTATATCTTCACCTATCAATGTGCGAGCTTACCTGAATCAAACTATCATGGAGTTCAAACAACTTGTATCAAAGGTAGGATCACATACATTGATTGTTGATAAAAATAAGTACTCAGGGAAGAAGATATGTAAAATCAAGACTTACTGATTCATCAGGGAAGGTTGGGAGCAAAACCTGGTGGAAGCTATTTAATTTTTACCAAGAATAATGTTCATAAGCCACTATACAAATAAGCTGCTGGTACTTGATAGCCATAGAGGTGACTCTCCTTTTTCTTGGTCCCGCTTTTGTCTTAAAATAGAATAGTGACTCAGGCTTCACTTTAGCAATGTTTTTAATCCAATGGTAGGGGTGTGACATCTGCTTTTGTATCAGCTTTGTGCCATATGTCCAACTTCAGTCATTGCAATAGGGGTAACAAATCTAGAGAAGTAACTAGAAATTAGTACTCTACCAAGGTATTTCTCCTAATCTTGCTTTTCCATTTTTTAAAGGAAAGGGGGGACCTTATAGGGCAGAGACAAATTTGAACATAAAATAAGACAGATTCGTAAAAGAAAGTCAGCAAGCATAAAAACAGAGAAAATGACGGCAGATAAAGGCTATATGGCCAATCCATATCATCTGCTATCTTTTCCTCCCCCAAAGAGATACCGCATTCCTGTAACATAAAGCTTGAAGTTGTTAAACAGCATTGTAAAAAAAAAAAAAAAAAATCAGCACAGATAGTGATGGCTTTATCAGTTGTTTAGGGAGGGAGACGTTATCAATATAAACTACCATTAAGTTGGGTTATTTTATCACTAACTCATGCTATTTTAGCACAGGTCCCATTTTTTGCAGTGAGACCTAGTTATGTATAACCCATGTTAACAATGACATAACCCTTCTTAACAGTAGTCCATGTTGATAACTTCCTCCCTTAGGTGCCAATTCTCAGTGCTCTAAAAATAGTGCCGGAACAGTAATGACCTATAACACCCCTGTGATCAAAGCTAATAGCATGCAAATTTATGTGTGCTTTGAGCTCTGATCATAGGGTACTTCTCTGGAAGGATTGTGCCTGGGCATGCGCCCAAAGCACAGTCCTCCCGCAGAAGTTGTTTGACAGGTCCAGGACTTTCTCCCAGATCTGTCAAACCTAAGCCCGCCCCAGGCCTTCCACCCCCAAAACACAAAAACCCTGGCTTCCCCCTCCTACCCCCCTCCCCCCCGTATCAAACAAAACACCCTGGTGGTCCAGTGAGACTGCTATCTAGCTAGCCTGCCCTTCCTCTCTCCTCCCACTTCCCCATCGACCTACCTCTCCATAGTAGTAGTTGGAGGAGGGAGGGACTAGCACTCCCTTCCTCCTCTTTGGGCGCCTTTCCAAAATGGTGGTGTCCTGCCTTGGGGATGCGCCGTGTGAGGCTTCACCCTTATATGGAAGTTAAACCCCATCCAGCTCATCTCGGGATGCACCTGGGCAGGGCATGACGCCACCATTTTGGGAAGGCACCTGAAGATGAGGGAGGGAGTGGTAGTCCCTCCCTCCTACAGTTACTACAGAGTTAGGCTGTAGGGAGGTGGGGCAGGGCGTGCTAGATAGATAGATAAGTGGTCCCACTGGACCACCAGGGCATTTTTGTTCGATGTGAGGAAATGGGAGGTGGGAAGATAGAGGTCCCACTGGATCACATGGTTTTTGTTTGGGGGGTGGGTGCGGGTTTAGGTTTCGCAGGTCGGGGAGAAAGTCCTGGACCTGTCAAACCTCTTCAGTGGTTCTCCTCAGTTGCTCCCTCACTGGGAAACCTTAACACCAGCGCTGGCACATAGGGTTTTCAGTGGGAGCAATACAATACAATGTTTCTAGTCCACAAACACCTTGACAGTTCGTTGTGGATTACAAAACAGGAAACTGGAACATAATTTCTAGGAAGGACACCCTTACTAAATAAAAATAACCAAATTAAATGCCATAAAATTTCTTAAACAATTTCAAGAATTTGCAGATTACAAAAAAGAAAACTGGAACATAATTTCCAGGAAATACACCCTTACTAAATAAAAATAATCAAATTAAATTCCAAAAAATTTCTCAAACAGCAAAGTTTTCAAGAATTTGTGAAAAAACAGATAATTTGATTTAACATGAATATCCTCAGGTAACTTATTCCATAATACAACAACCTGATAATATAATGAAGTATTAAAGATAGATTTATATCTGAGTTGCTTAATTGAAGGAAACTGAAGCAACATTAAGTTACGTAATTTATAAGAACAGGTTGAATGAAGTAAATTTGCCCAATTAACCAAATAAAAAGGTGCTAACCCATTCAGTGTCTTCCGTTTTTATTGGTATTGTTGCTGCTGGCTGTTTTCTTTACATTCTTGTAGACGGAGTAAGAGAATGACACTTTTATCCCTGTAGGCAGTAGATCTTCCAGCTGAGACAATGCGAATAGTGCTGGAACGCTGTTACAATGATTTGCGACTTCTCAATGTGCCGAATAAAACCTTGAAAGCTGAAGGCTTTTTCAGAAGTAATAAAGTAAGTTTTTTCATATTTTTGAATCTCTTCTTTATGTTTAATTATTTTTATTATTATTTTTTATGTTTAATTATTTTTATTATTTCTTCTTTATTATATGCTTCCATATTTATATTTAAATCTCTTTATTAATTTCATATTTAAACAAAGATACTTCTCTTTGAATTGATACATCCATTTCAAACATCAAAGTAAAACACATAGAAAATCATTATTACAATAATATTAACCTTGAGAAATGGAATTATAGTCCACTAATAAGGATGGGAGATTCAAGATGGTTTATAGGCCAAACGAAGTTAGCAAAACAATAAGTAGGTTAAAGAAGTACTAGCAGTGGTTTCTAAATATTCTCGGGATTCAACGTTTGGATTAAAGCCTGGTTCTTCTTCTTATCAAGGAAGGACCGCAATTGTTCAGGTTCAAAGAATATATATTTTTCCTCCTTGAATATCAACATACATTTACACGGAAATCGTAGCTGGAAAACCGCCCCAGTAGCAAGAGATTCCTGTTTCATATCCAGGAATTTCTTTCGTCTCTGTTGCGTCCATCTTGCAATATCTGGAAATATAGAGACCTTACTTCCTTTAAAAACCGGATGAATGTTTTTAAAGTAAAGTCTCATTAAAGATTCTTTATCTTGTAGGAAAACAAATGTTACTATCAAGGTTGCTCTAGTCTCTGTATTATCCATTGATTGCTCCAGTAGATTAGTTAAATCCAGCTTCTCAGGTGAATTAACTTTAGAATTATCCTGTTGTGGGGAAGTTTTTATTTCCAGGTAATGAATTTTTTGTAATGGGGGTAAAGATTGCTCTGGGTATTTGAATACCTCTTTCAAGAATTTTGCAAACATATCCTTGGGAGTGACAAATTTAGACTTCGGAAAATTTAACAGTCTTATATTCAGGTTTCTTGATTGATTTTCAAGGTTCTCTAGTTTCCTATGGATTAGTATTCGGTCCCCTGAGGTTAAGGCTTGATGTTGAGAAATTTTTCCTATTTGTCCTTCCAAGTCAGTTTGCTTTCTCAACAGCCCTTCAGTTTGAGTTTTTAAAGAATTTATCTGCGTTGCATTATTCAGGGAGACTGTAATAAATGAGGTACAAACCTTGTGAAGAGATTCCAGAGCCGTCCATATCGTCTCCAGTGAAACCTCTTGGGGTTTAACCAGGGGCTGCATCGCCAAAGCACAAGAAGTAATTTCTTCTTGTGTAGTTGTTGAAAGCGGTTCCTCCACGGTTTCCCCCTCTGTAGTTCCGGGCGTTCGCTGGGTTGTGCTTCCATATTTATAGATATGACAGGTACTAATTATTAATATTTTAATACTAGTAAATAAGGCCCGTTTCTGACAGAAATGAAACGGGCACTAGCAAGGTTTTCCTGGGAGTGTATATGTTTGAGAGAGTGTGTGAGAGAGAGAGAGTGAATGTGCGAGTGTGTGAGAGAGAGAGAGTGAATGTGCGAGTATGTGTGTGACAGAGAGTGAGTCTGTGTGCGAGTGTGTCTGTGAGAGAGAGAGTGTGTGTTTGAATGAGAGTATGTGGGAGTGCGTATGTGAGACAAAGTGAGTGTGAGAGTGTGTTTTACAGAGATACACTGTGTGAGAGAGAGAGAGTGTGTGAGAGAGTATGTTTGCGATACACAGACTGTGTGTGAGACCGAGAGTGTGTGAGAGTGACTGTGATACTGTGTGAGAGTGAGAGAGAGAAAGACACTGACTGAGTGTGTGTGTGAGAGAGAGAGTGTGTGTGTCACAGAGATACCTCCCCCCTCCCTTTGTGGTCTGAGGATCCCCTCCCCTCTGGTCTGAGGACCCCCTCCCCCCCTCTCAGGACCCCCTCCCCCCTGTGCGTTCCCCTCCCCTCGGCCTCAGGACCCCCCCTGCCTGTCCCCCCCCCCCCCTCTGCGTGGTTTGCAGGACCGTGCGAGTGTGTGTCTGTGACAGAGAGAGTGAGACTGGGTGCGAGTGTGTGAGAGAGAGAGTGTGTGTGATTGTCCCCTGGCCCCCTCCAGCCACCCAGCGATTCTGCTGTCTCCCCTGCCCCTCCCCCTCCAGCCACCCAGCAATTTTCCTCTATCCCCTGCCCCCCTCGAGCCATCCAGCGATTCTCCTGTGTCCCCTGCCTCCCCCTCCAGCCAGCCATCGATTCTCCTCTCTCTTCTGCCCCCCCTTCAGGCACCCAGCGATTCTCCTCTGTCCCCTGCCCCCCCTGCAGCCACCCAGCGATTCTCATCTCCTCTGCCCCCCTCCAGCCACCCAGCTATTCTCCTGTGTCCCCTGCCCCCCTCCTGCAGCCACCCAGCTATTCTCCTGTGTCCCCTGCCCCCCTCCTGCAGCCACCCAGCTATTCTGTGTCCCCTGCCCCCCTCCTGCAGCCACCCAGCGATTGTCCTCTGTCCCCTGCCCCCCCCCCTTCAGCCACTCAGCGATTCTCCTCTGGCCCCCCGCCCCCCCTCCAGCCACCCAGCGATTCTCATCTCCCCTGCCCCCCTCCAGCCACCCAGCTATTGTGTCCCTTGCGCCCCCTCCAGCCACCCAGCAATTGTCCTGTATCCCCTGCCCCCCACTCTAGCCATCCAGTGAGAGCCCCCCCTCCAGCCACCCAGCTATTCTCCTGTGTTCCCTGCCCCCCCCTCCAACCACCGAGGGATTGTCCTGTGTTCCCTGCCCCCCCCCCCCCCCCTCCAGCCACCGAGCGATTGTCCTGTATCCTCTGCCCCCGTTATTGAAAACCCTGGCCGTGTCGAGTTCATTCCCTTAGTCCTGCCTTCTGAGTACCCGCCCTTGACGTCATCACGTTTTTGCGCAAGGGTGCAGGAGAGAGAGATATGACTCCGCTACGAACCCTTCAGTGAAGCCACGGAGTCAGCTTCAGAACGTTGGAGGTGCGTTTTATTAAAGTAGATTATATTGTCTATATGGCCAACTTGGAATGCAATATTATATTCCCTTTAGAGATCAGAATTTAAGGTGGTAATACTTTGTTAACATAGTGCAAATAATAGGTTAGCCTTCTATTTCCAAACTATGGGGGTCTTTTACAAAAGTGTGCTAACGTTTTTAGCGCATGCTAAATGCTAGAGATGCCCATAGGAATATATGGGCATCTCTAGCGTTTAGCACACACTTGTTTTTAGCTTGCGCTAAAAACATTAGCAAGCCTTTGTAAAAGGCCCACTGTATGTGGACACATCTTCCAACTTTCATTGCTGTTGATACCATGAAAGTAAACTTGAAGCTAAGTAGTTATTCTCTCTAAGGTTCACTGCTTGGAATACAGTTAGAGACACTTGTTTCATTCCCAGAGGTACCTCAAGCCTGTCAAGAAGAAATATTTCTCCGCGGGCAAGCAGGTTTACCATTCTCACAAGTGGGTAGATGATCCGCGTCACCCAGGAATTGGCACATTAGCCAGCAAAGAAAAAATTTGAGAGCCTTCTGGAGCGTGTACCACACCTCACCACGCATGTGCGGAGTGCCTCCGCGTCTCTTCATTTTTTTTTCTTTTCCACAAGAGGAAGCAGCTGTGTTCTGCATTGGTCCTCACACACCCAGGAAGAGCCTTTTTCTTAGTTTTCGGCGCTGATTTTTTGTTTTTGTACCTCTTCTGTTTTATAATTTTAAGAAACAAAAACCCTTTTTCCCTTATTTCTTAGTTTCTTTTTCCCCGCATTTAAGTTTTCTTTGTTTTTCGTCGCGGGCCCCCTTTTATGCCTGCTCGGATGGCCTATACTATGTTTTGTGCCTTTCCCTCTTTTTCAGGCACAATCATGACCTTTGATTTTTCTAGAGCCATTTTCCCTTCCATGTCATCGAAGATTCCCAGTGGTTTCAAGCGTTCCTGGTGCAGCCGGACCATCTCGGGTACTGATACACATTCTTGGTGTATTCAGTGCCTCGGGCCTGACCATTGCCCAGCAAATTGTGTCCTTTGTGTTCGTATGAAGAAAAGGACCCAAATTTCCCAAGAAGCTCAACGCAAAATACTTTTAGGAGCTTGGTCTGGCTCTTTGACATCGAGGTCGTCGGCGTGAACAAGAATTTAGTATCACAGATTCATCACACAGATCTTTTTTTTGGACAGTATGAAACTCTGATGTTAAAGCAGAAATTCCATATAGACAAAGATATATTTGCAGGTACATTAAGTTCACCCATTGCTAAAGCTTATGTCTATACAGTTAGCATAACTGCACTCGTTTGAAACCATTGCTTAGTCCCTTTTTTTTGCCATCCATCAATTGCATACTGTTGTTGCTAGCTAATTTACAATTTTAAACATATTTATCTTTATAGTATTTTATAGTATTTGTTGTTTCTCTTTAATAGTTCAAGTTTTCTTATACCAGGCTAGATTGTATGACATACTATGAGGCTAATTTTAGAAAGCACATATGCAGAAATAGCACCATACCATAAAAAACTTTCTTTTCCCAAAGACTGCTTCATAACAATCCATTGACTTCTACCTCCTAATATCATCCATTATCCTTTCCTATAATGTATTTAGTCTCATACATTACACCAGTGGTCTCTAATTGTTCTCATACCTCACACTAACATTATTGGCTTTTATCACACCTAGAATGTAACCCGCATTGAACCCTGGAAAGGGAATATTAGTGGTATACAAGAATTGATTTGGTTTGATATGAATGATCCTACATGTATTTTTATACTTGTATAAGTAGGTATTCCGGCAGTGGAGTTTAGAGTTTACAAATAATTTAGGCATACAGATTTTGCAACCTGGCAGACTTGTATTTATGCCTGCTCTGAGTAGGTGTAAATACATGTGTTCTATCATGATTTTAGATATACTCGGTTGGCTCAAAAATTAACTCCTATATGTGGTGTGCATTATTTCATACAATGCTTATTTAAATAAATTCTGATTTTAAGAGTATAAACCACTTTTTGCCTTTTTTTTGTGTGTAGATATTTATCGAGAGTTCAGACTCCTTGGATCACCAAATGGCTTTTACAGACTCTCATTTATGGAAACTTTTAGATCGTCATGCCAACACCATCAGACTTTATGTTTCATTGCCTGAGCAGTCTCCAGGACCTCAATATACTAGGACAATTTGCCAGAAAGCTGGTGGAGATTCAGGCCACATGGAAGAAGGCTGTGAAAAAGTTAAAGTATCTGTAGGGAGTAATAAGTCTGTGGAAGCTATATTGGAAGAAAGCACTGAAAAACTTAAGACCTTGTCCCTACAGCAGCAGCAGGAGGGTGGTAATGGAGACAGCAGCAAGAGCACAGATGCCAGTGATTTTGAGAACATTGATTCACCTGGGAATGAGTTGGACTATTCATCCTCAGTAGATACCAGAGAACTGGAAAACAGAATTCCAACCTCTGATCCTGAAAATTTCCAATCAGAGGAGCGCTCGGACTCAGACGTGAATAATGACAGGAGTACAAGTTCTGTTGACAGTGACATCCTAAGCTCCAGTCACAGCAGTGACACGCTGTGCAATGCGGACAGTGCCCACATGCCTTTGGCAAATGGGCTGGACTCTCACAGCATCACAAGCAGCAGGAGATCCAAAGCAAATGAAGCAAAGAAGGAAACTTGGGATACGGCTGAAGAGGATTCTGGGACTGACAGTGAATATGATGAGAGCAGCAAGAGCAGAGGAGAGATCCAGTATATGTACTTCAAAGCTGAACCTTATGGTGCTGCTACAGGTTCAGGGGAAGGACAGAAATGTACGTATTTCCTTAAGTTGATGTGATATAAAATTAATATTCAGTTGTTGTAAAAATATTAGAGGTGCGTGAAATGTCACTTGTGGCTGCCCAGTTACCAAAAAGGAGAAAATGGTATCAGTTTTCTGTGTGATTTGGATTTTGCTATCCTCCCAGTTGCTCACTGAACACTTGAGCTTGCCAGATGTTTTGAGTGTTCTGGGGCTAATATGCATGTTTGAAAACCCTTGGGGCCATTTTTGTGACATGAAAATATCACTATTTTGTTTAATAAAAATTTTCATTTATGTAGCCAAAGTACCACTACATTTCTGGTGGCAAATAATAAACCTTATATAGTGGGCACTTCTCCAACTATGTGTTTTGGAATGAAACCCACGGCTGCAAAGCTTTCATCAAGTTTTCAAAGGGAAAGTCTGCACATGCTTTTGTTTTGTACCCACAGACATCTTCATTGGGTTGTTCTGTGAAATTAATTATTATCCTATATAATAATTTGGACCTCCGCACTTCCATCTGGCTGCCTGGGTTTGTAAGTGGGTAAAAAAAGTGGGAGAGCGACCAAGGATACCAGAAACTGGAAGATGTTCGTTAATAAACAACTTTATTAATAATTTGAAGACTCGACACAACGTTGTGTTTCGGCCGTCAGGCCTGCATCAGGAGTCTGCTTTACACAGTGCTGTGGAGCAAAAGTAATGACAAACCTTTGGAGATCTTACAGCAGACTCTAGGACAAAATATTGCTGAATAATATCAAAGATGATCCTTCAGGTGTGACGTAGTAGTCTTTAGAAAGACTGTTTTTTTAAAAAAAAAGAAGGGGACCATCAGAAGCACTGCATGCGCTGCTTGTAATACAGTTGAAAAGTTAAGCCTTAAAAAAACGGCACTATAAACAAAAAAAGGCGCCTTGTTTATTCAGCAATATTTTGTCCTAGAGTCTGCTGTAAGATCTCCAAAGGTTTGTCATTACTTTTGCTCCACAGCACTGTGTAAAGCAGGCTCCTGATGCAGGCCTGACGGCCGAAACACGACGTTGTGTCGAGTCTTCAAATTATTAATAAAGTTGTTTATTAACGAACATCTTCCAGTTTCTGGTATCCTTGGTCGCTCTCCCACTTTTTTTACCCACTTGTTCTTTCGTGGGACGTTTGAGTTCTCCGTGTTTCAGCGGATTTCTTCTCACATTTATGCCTGGGTTTGTAGCAGTTCCTATTGGTCCGCCCTGGGGATGACATCACAGGGCGGACCAATGGGAAGTGAGAGGGAAGGGAACCCAGCAACAGCCACCGGAGGTGAGTAACCAAACGCCCCCCCCCCCCCCGAGTTCCATGATCCCCAACCTCCCTCCTTTCACTCCGTCGTCCGAGTTCCACGGGCCGCGACGGCCCCACTGCCGTTCGAGTTCCACGTCCCCCCTCTTCTCTGATTTCCGCGCCCCCCTCCCATTTCCGCTGCCCAGCGCCTCCCTCCCTCTGTGGCCTCTGAGTGCAAGGAGGACGTGTGCGGGTGCCCCAGCCCTTCGTACGTGGCAGCTGCTGTTTAAAAAGTTTTACCTCCTGCTCGGCCGGCAACACTCAAGTCCAGCAAGTACAGACAACGCTTCAGACAGGCTGTGGTTCGCTGTTCCTCTGGTCCCGCCCTTCCGCAAACAGAGGGGGGGAGGGGGCCCTGGAACCTTGCTAGCGCCCGTTTCCTTTCTGTTGGAAACGGGCCTCTTTTACTAGTGTTTTAATATACCATCGATCCAAGTCATCTTTTCATTTGGCAGAGTACAACATCAAACATGCGTTACATTTAGGTATATAGTAGCACCTAGTTTATAAAGATACATAGAAGCCTATTGGGCCCTTTTACAAAAGGGCAGTAGGGGTAGCGCCAGCTTGGCATGCGGTGATTCGGCCTTACTGCCGGGCTCCCAGACAGTAGTTCCGACTCCCACCATGTGCCAATTCCAGCACTAGAAAATAATTTGCAGCATGCAGCGCTGCCCGGTTACAGCTGGAGCCCCTACCTCCTACTAAATAGGAGGTGGTAAGGGCTCAATCAGAAAATGGCTATGCAGCAAGTGTTTGTTACCAGCATGGCCATTTCAATCTTCCTTAAAAGAAAAAAATGCCTTTTCCCGGTTGTGGTAAAAGGGGTCTCCACACAGCCAGGACCAGGCACTGCTTCAACCCCGCAGTTTCAGCAGCCTGCTTCTACACCGGCACCCTATCCTTTCCCGATGGCCCTCGATGAGTGCCTTGCTCCCTTAGCTGTTGACAGGGTTCTTGCAGAGTGCATCGGCGTCTGGGGTGCTTGCACTAACCATGCCTCTCAATACAGTCCGATATGGCCATCAGCCTTCGTTGAGGTCTCCGATGCCGATACTGCTTGCAGTGTCGGCATGAATTGCTACCCTACTACTACTACTACTATTATTTAGCATTTCTATAGCGCTACAAGGCATACGCAGCGCTGCACAAACATAGAAGAAAGACCGTCCCTGCTCAAAGAGCTTACAATCTAATAGACAAAAAATAAATAAAGTATGCAAATCAAATCAATTAATGTGAATGGGAAGGAAGAGAGGAGGGTAGGTGGAGGCGAGTTGTTACAAGTGGTTACGAGTCAAAAGCAATGTTAAAGAGGTGGGCTTTCAGTCTAGATTTAAAGGTGGCCAAGGATGGGGCAAGACGTAGGGGCTCAGGAAGTTTATTCCAGGCGTAGGGTGCAGCGAGACAGAAGGCGCGAAGTCTGGAGTTGGCAGTAGTGGAGAAGGGAACAGATACAGTGGGGGAAATAAGTATTTGATCCCTTGCTGATTTTGTAAGTTTGCCCACTGACAAAGACATGAGCAGCCCATAATTGAAGGGTAGGTTATTGGTAACAGTGAGAGATAGCACATCACAATTAAATCCGGAAAATCACATTGTGGAAAGTATATGAATTTATTTGCATTCTGCAGAGGGAAATAAGTATTTAATCCCTCTGGCAAACAAGACCTAATACTTGGTGGCAAAACCCTTGTTGGCAAGCACAGCGGTCAGACGTCTTCTGTAGTTGATGATGAGGTTTGCACACATGTCAGGAGGAATTTTGGTCCACTCCTCTTTGCAGATCATCTCTAAATCATTAAGAGTTCTGGGCTGTCGCTTGGCAACTCGCAGCTTCAGCTCCCTCCATAAGTTTTCAATGGGATTAAGGTCTGGTGACTGGCTAGGCCACTCCATGACCCTAATGTGCTTCTTCCTGAACCACTCCTTTGTTGCCTTGGCTGTATGTTTTGGGTCATTGTCGTGCTGGAAGACCCAGCCACGACCCATTTTTAAGGCCCTGGCGGAGGGAAGGAGGTTGTCACTCAGAATTGTACGGTACATGGCCCCATCCATTCTCCCATTGATGCGGTGAAGTAGTCCTGTGCCCTTAGCAGAGAAACACCCCCAAAACATAACATTTCCACCTCCATGCTTGACAGTGGGGACGGTGTTCTTTGGGTCATAGGCAGCATTTCTCTTCCTCCAAACACGGCGAGTTGAGTTCATGCCAAAGAGCTCAATTTTTGTCTCATCTGACCACAGCACCTTCTCCCAATCACTCTCGGCATCATCCAGGTGTTCACTGGCAAACTTCAGACGGCCGTCACATGTGCCTTCCGGAGCAGGGGGACCTTGCGGGCACTGCAGGATTGCAATCCGTTATGTCGTAATGTGTTACCAATGGTTTTCGTGGTGACAGTGGTCCCAGCTGCCTTGAGATCATTGACAAGTTCCCCCCTTGTAGTTGTAGGCTGATTTCTAACCTTCCTCATGATCAAGGATACCCCACGAGGTGAGATTTTGCGTGGAGCCCCAGATCTTTGTCGATTGACAGTCATTTTGTACTTCTTCCATTTTCTTACTATGGCACCAACAGTTGTCTCCTTCTCGCCCAGCATCTTACTGATGGTTTTGTAGCCCATTCCAGCCTTGTGCAGGTGTATGATCTTGTCCCTGACATCCTTAGACAGCTCCTTGCTCTTGGCCATTTTGTAGAGGTTAGAGTCTGACTGATTCACTGAGTCTGTGGACAGGTGTCTTTCATACAGGTGACCATTGCCGACAGCTGTCTGTCATGCAGGTAACGAGTTGATTTGGAGCATCTACCTGGTCTGTAGGGGCCAGATCTCTTACTGGTTGGTGGGGGATCAAATACTTATTTCCCTCTGCAGAATGCAAATAAATTCATATACTTTCCACAATGTGATTTTCCGGATTTAATTTGTGATGTGCTATCTCTCACTGTTACCAATAACCTACCCTTCAATTATGGGCTGCTCATGTCTTTGTCAGTGGGCAAACTTACAAAATCAGCAAGGGATCAAATACTTATTTCCCCCACTGTAAGAAGGATTTATCCATGGAGCGGAGTGCACGGGAAGGAGTGGAGAGGTACTGGGGAGCAGCAGAGTGAGTACATTTATAGGTTAGTAGAAGAAGTTTGAACAGGATGTGAAAACGGATAGGGAGCCAGTGAAGGGTCTTGAGGAGAGGGGTAGTATGAGTAAAGCGACCCTGGCGGAAGATGAGACGGGCAGCAGAGTTTTGAACCGACTGGAGAGGGGAGAGGTGACTAAGTGGGAGGCCAGCAAGAAGCAGATTGCAGTAGTCTACATGAGAGGTGACAAGGGTGTGGATGAGGGTTTTGGTAGAGTGCTCGGAAAGAAAGGGGCAGATTTTACGGATGTTGTAAAGAAAGAAACGACAGGTCTTGGCAATCTGCTGGTTTCGAGCTGAGGAGACAGGGAGAATGACCATGTTGGCACACCCTCAGTATCAGTGGAGGAAGTGTCGCTGGAGCCAAGACCTGAGCCAACACCTCAACGCCCCTTTTGGGGTCATGGTACCTCTTCATTAAGGCAGATGCCTTCCTCCCTCATTGGGAACCGGACTTCGGTATGTGTATACTCTCATTCCTCTTGTGGAGAAGACTTTGCTGAAACTCAAGCAAGACCAAGGGACCGTGATCGTGATTGCGCCCTACTGGCCCGGCAGATTTGGTTCCCTCTTCTGCAGTTATCCTCCGAAGAACCATGGAGATTGGAGTATTTTCCGACCCTCATCACGCATAACGAGGGATCTCTTCTGCTTCCCAACCTTTGATCTCTGGCCGTCACAGCCTTGATGTTGAGAGCTTAGAATTAGCTTCTTTGCATCTTCCTGAGGGTGTCTCCAAGGTCTTTTTGGCTTCCAGGAAAGATTCCACTAAGAGATGCTACTCTTTCAAATAGAGGAGGTTTGCCGTCTGGCGTGAGGGGAAGGCTCTTGATCCTATTTCCCGCCCTACACAGACCCTGCTTGAATACCTTGCGCACTTCTCTGAGTGGTCTCGACCAACTCCGTAAGGGTTCACCTTAGTGCAATTAGTGCTTATCAACATGTAGAGAGTAAGCCCATCTCTGGACAGCCTCTAGTTCGCTTCATGAGAGGTTTGCTGTTGACAGAGCCCCCTGTCAAACCTCCACCTGTATCATGGCTCCTCAATGTCGTTCTCACCCAGCTGATGAAAGCTCTTTTTGAGCCACTCAATTCTTGTCATCTGAAGTACTTGACCTGGAAGGTCATATTTTTGGTGGCTGTTACTTCAGCTCACAGGGTCAGTGAGCTTCAGGCCTTAGTGGCGGATGCACCATATACGAATGTTCATCATAACAGAGTAGTCCTTCGCACACACCTCAAGTTCCTACCTAAGGTTGTGTCGGAGTTCCATCTGAACCAGTCGGTTGTCTCGCCAACATTCTTCCCCCGACCTCGTGCACATCCTGGCGAAAGCGCATTGCACACCTTGGTTTGCAAGCGACTAGGCCCTACAGACAGTCCACCCAACGTTTTGTTTTGTTTAATTCCTATAGGATGAGATTCGCTATCGGGGAAATAAACCATTTCCAATTGGTTGGCAGTTTGCATTTCTTTCACTTATTCCCAGGCTGAGCTGAGCCTTGAGGGTCATGTCAGGGCTCACAATGTCCAGAGCCATGGCTGCATCAGTAGCCCACTTGAGGTCAGCCTCCATTGAAGAAATTTGCAAGGCTGCAACGTGGTCTTCAGTCCACACATTCACATCTCATTACTGAATACAGAATGTTTGACACAACAGTCAATTTGGACAGTTCTGCAGAATTTGTTTGGGGTCTAGAGTTCAACTCCACCCCCCCCCCCCCCCCCCCACCACCACCACCCCAGGCCCGTTTTGTTCTGTTTCAGGCTGCACTGTCACTCGGATTGTATATAGTTTCAGGTTAATTACTTTTTTGCCCTCGCCATTGCTAGGTCCACTGGTTGTTTTTGGTGAGCCTGGTAGCTAGGGATTCCCATATGTAGAATTATAGGCCTGTTTGGCCTCGGAGAAAGCGAAGATACTTACCTGTAGCAGGTATTCTCTGAGGTTCACAGGCCTTATGTTCTCACATACTCTTGCACCTCCCCTTGGAGTTGTCTCCTTTTTTTATGCTTTATATTTTACTGCTGATCCTGTGCTGTTGCGGTGGGCAGGAAGGCACTCTTGCTTGTGTGGTGGAGCACATATTTTTAAGCCTATTACAAGCTCAGGATCGGCAACACGGATTCCACATTACCCATATGTGAGAATATAAGGCCTGCTGTCTTCGGAGAATACCTGCTACAGGAAGTATCTTTGCTTCACCGCCAGGAGCCCTAACTGCCACCTATTTAGAACGCGGTAAGGGCTCCCATGCTAATCAGGTAGCACATGGTAACATGCCCAAGCTACCTGATTAGCACAGGCACGCCTACTCTCGTCCCCCCAGATACCTCAGTACATCCCATGGTTTTAGCACATGTTAGGCCTGCGTTAGACCTACTGTGGCTTAGTAAATGGGCCCCTCGGGCCATTTCTGACACAGCCATAAAATGGCCTATTTTCCATTTTTTTTTTCTATTAATAGCTATGCGCCTGTGTTGCCATTAGCACACAGCCATTAATAAAAATTACCATGTGAGTACTTCTCTGCCACCCATTTTATAGGCAGCAAGAGCTCACACGGTAATCCTGCTCTAACCAGTTAGCAAGCGATAATGTAGCTGTGCTAACTGATTAGCACAGGGGCGCCCCCCCCCCCCCCCCCAACAAGCCCCCTCACAAAATATATTTCCAAAAAACGTTTAGTGTGTGGATTAGCGAGTGCTAAAAGGGCACTTACTGTAGGACACCTGAGTGCATCCTGTGGTATGCTGTTTTAAGATGTGTAAGGCTTGTGCTAGCACCTAACATAGCTTAGAAAAAGGGCCCCTAAGTGCGAAAGGACTAGAGCTATTGTTTAAACAGGCGGAGGCTCATTTTCAAAGCACATAGACTTACAAAGTTCCATAGGTTACTATATAACTTTGTAAGTCTAAGTGCTTTGAAAATGAGCACCATCCATATACAGAGCAGATTAATGTTAATTTGAGAAGCATTTTTGGATCACCGATGAGGATAAAATGGTTATTTTTATTTATTGATTTACACAGGCTTGCTATACTGCTAATTGCATTAAAAATGCGTTAAAATTTGGTTTGAAAAATTCTTGAAAAACCAGTCCTATGCAGAAAAAAATAAAGGATCTCTTTCTCATTTTGTGAAGTCCTGAATTGCCCTTGTCACCCCAGAAGGGATAGTTAGGAAGTATTTTTTAAAGTGAAATAATTGAAATCTGTTCGTTCTTTTTATTAACAAACATTTTGCACTCCTGGTTCAGGCCATGATTCTAGTGCAGCTTGACTCAGGGGCGTAGCTACGGGCAATTTCGGCCCAGGCCCGCCCACCCAAATTGCAGCAGCACGGCACGACGACAACAGGGACAGCACCTGCACGCACCCGCTGTGGCTCAGTTGATCAGGCTCCGAGTCCAACAGGACAGAATCCAGCCCGATTTCACTCATTCCCGCCCCCCCACCACCACCCAAGCGCTAGCGTACCACCGTTACCACGCAGGCAGGCAGCCGGCCGGGCACCCGCTCAGGTCTCCAGGGCAGGGCAGGCTCCGCCTCCGGACAACATCAGCCCCCGCTGGGCTGGCGCCTACCTTCGGCTTCTTCGGGTCCGGGAATGCATGCACTTGGCTTGCACAGGGCCACGCAGGCGGAGTCCGGACAACATCAGCCCCCACCGGGCCGGCGCCTACCTTCGGCTTCTTCGCGTCGTACTTTTTCATCCATCCTGCGGTGCGGTAGCAGTGCTCACTGGACGACGTGCGCACGTGCACGCACGCAGGTGCGAGGCAAGCCTCAGCCTGGCCCTGCCTGGACGTGGGAAGGAAAGGAATTGGTTTGGAAGTTGGGAAGGAAGTTCGAGGAGAGACTCCAATCGAGTTCCAGAAGTGTCTCCGTCCAGTGGGACTCTCCAATCCATAACTTTACTGCCAAAAAAGGTAAGAAGCCTGCCAGCAGCCCAGCCCAGCCTAGCAGCAGCCAACAGGTAATAAAATGGTAAATTCCTTTTTTTTTTTTCATCATAATCTTTTGCCCTGCAGTGAAGAGCCCACCCTGAAGCCCACCACCATGACCTGCCAGCATTTTGATTATTCTTTTGTAATCAAAATGATGACTGTGGTCTGGTAGTGGTCTTCTGGATGGGGGGGGGGGGGTGGTAGATGTGCCGGTGCCTAGGGCAATGAGGAGGCCATCCCCACCCAAAAATTCCCCAATAATTTTAATAGTGCCAGAGCTAGCTTAATTTTAAAAAAAGTTGTCTTTCTCTCATTTTGGTGGGTTTTGGGTGGGGATGGTATCTGCAGTGCCTAGTTTAAAATTTAAAAAAAAAAGTGTAGGTGCCGGCGGTTTTCTCTGGGTGGACCGGTGCATGCAGAAAAAAAGGTTTTTTTTTAAATTTCATTCCATAGGGGGTGGGTAGGGAGTAGGGTAGGGCTGATGCTAGGCTACAGGGAGGAGTGGGGTGAAGGATAGAGCTGATGTTTAGCTATGGGATGGATGGTGGGGAAGGGAAGGATTGGTACTGGGCTACAGGGATGGATGGGGGGGGGGGGGGTAAGCTGGAGAACGGAAGGGCTGATGCTGAGCTATGGGGATGGATAGATTATTGGCGGGAAAAGCTGATGCCAGGCTGCTGGGATGGATGGATGGATGGGGTAGGGTAGGGAAGGTCTTTATGTTTTTGTAATGTGTTTTAAAATGAATGTGTGTTGAATTGTGATCTGTTTAGAATTGCAGAGATAATGTGGCATAAAAATTTAGAAAATAAATCAATAAATTTATAATTTTTGGTCCTTTATTCTGTAATTGATGAGGGTTGGTCTGTGGTCTGCATGTGACCACAAGCAGATGAGAGTTTCTGCTGGCATGTGGTTTGTATGGGGATCTATGAGTCTGACTTGTCTGGCTTTTCCAATGGGATGTGTATTGCTGTTGTGTACATTCACTGCTGCCTTTTTAAAGGTACTGTTATTGGAACTGGTGTTATCGTTTGCAATATAGGCTCTAAGAAGCCTCTTTGCAGGATCACAAAGTACTTGGCAACAAAGGGATTTTGTGTTGCTATTATTGAGGTGCTACTACAATTTGAATACATTGTTCCAGGATTGGGGGGGGGGGGGGTGCTAAGCTTTAGTAAAAGGGCAACTTTATTATGCTTCTGCTACCTATGTTGTTGGATGTATTATTATTATTTGTTACATTTGTATCCCACATTTTTGCAGGCTCAATGTGGCTTACATGTAACTGTTAATGGCGTTAACTGATTCTGGTCTGAACAAATACATGGTATGAATGAATACAAAGTGATACTGTTGTCGAATAAGGTGCATGTATGGTAGGTACAATTGGGGGAACTTAGATGGGGAAGAAGAGTCAGGTAATGTCTATTACGGTCTTTGGTTACATTGTGTTGCAAGTGTCCGGGTATTTTTATGTTGGGTCGGTGGGCTATGCTCTTCTGAACAGGTCTGTCTTTAGTGCTTTCTGAAAATTTAGGTGGTCGAGCGTAGTTTTTACTGCTTTTGGCAATGCATTCCATAGTTGTGTGCTTAGGTAGGAAAAGCTGGATGCGTAGGTGGATTTGTATTTTGAGTCCTTCATGTAAATGTAAACTCAGAAGATCCTTATCACAAAACTTACTGAAGTTATTATGATTTTAGCTTCAAGGAGAGAAAAATCCCGGAAGTGTTCCAGAGATAAATATATTTCCTGACAGTGTTCCTTATTCTGCCCCCATGGCAAAACAGAGTTCATTACTAAACTACTTCAAAAAACCACGTATAGAGGCGCATGGCGAGGATGCTGTTCCCTCAACAAGTTCTACTTTATGCTCACAGATCAGTAAACCTGGTGTGCAACCGATGGAATTACTTTCAGATTTATCCGACATTGATGAACCACCAAAACAGCCAAAGTTACAGGCTTTCCCAGTTTGTACAATTAGTGGCAAGTCCCGAAGTTTTTCATCTCACTGGTATGATAAATTTTGCTGGCTGGAATATAGTGCAAGCCAGGGTGCAGTGTTGTGCAAAGCGTGCAGACATTTTTCTGATACCCGGGCTGAAGAAACTTTCACAAGAACTGGCTTTAGAGATTTGGAAGCACATGAATCAGAGCTGCTCAAAACATGAATCCAGCAAGGCACACTGTCTTGCACTAGGAAAATTTGAAGACTATAGACAAAGTCACTTACCAGGAGGTCGGGGAAACATTTTCAATCAACTAAACCAAGATGCCATGAACTTTTCTTTAGTTGAAAGGAATCGTGAACACATCACAGTAGTACTTGATATTGTGATATTCTGTGCCAAGCAAGAAATTCCATTACGCGGACACAGAGAGACAGAAGAAGCCTTAAATAAAGGAAACTTTTTGGAAATGTTCAAACTCCTTAGCAAATATGACAATAGTATCAAACGTCGCCTTGAAAAACTTCCAAAAAATGCAACTCTAATGAGCCCAGATATTCAGAATGAACTGTTAGAATCTGCCACTTTACTACTGTTAACGCAAAATCAAATCCGAAATACATGAAACCGATAATACATACTATGCAATTCTGGGTGATGAATGCAAAGATCTCTCTAAACGTGAGCTTGTTGCAGTATGTGTCAGGTACCTACACAAAGGGATAATAAAGGAAAGGGCAGTTGGATTTGTTGATACTGCAGACATGACAGCAAATGGGATTTCTGATAAAATCATAAAAGTGATTGAAGTGCTTGAATTAGATCCAGAGTTATGTTGGCTTCAGCTTTGATGGAGCAACTGTGATATCTGGAAACAAAGGAGGTGTTCATGTCATTTTGAAACGCACGTTTCGGCGGGCTGTTTATGTGCACTGTAATTCTCATCGCCTCAATCTGCACAGCATCTAAAGCATGCCCCTCTGTTAGCACATTTTTTGAAATTCTGAACTCCTTGCATAGTTTTATGACAGGTATGTATAGGCATGCTCGTTTTTTGTAAGTACAGAAACAACTGCATCCTGATAGACTATGTCTTGAACTTGAACGATCAACAGGCACAAGGTGGAGCTCAAAATCTAGCTCTGTGAAAAAATTATTGATACTTTTTGATGTTATTCTTGAAGTACTTGCTGAATTTTCAAATGCTGCTGGGCAGACAAAACTAGATTCCCTATCACTGCTACATCAGATAGAGACAAAGAAATTCTTATTTCTGGCAGTTACATTTGGGAAATTATTTGAAAGCAGTGATTTTGCCACAAAAGGACTACAGAGTGCCACGTTGTCTGTTACAGATTGCATTAATCTTATAGAGTGTCTAAAAGAAACTTTTGTTCAGTTTAGGGAGAACACATCAAATGACTTTGATAAAGTTCTTAAATTAACAGAGGATCTCATGAAGAAATATGATATTGAAAAGTGGGATGATTCTTCCTCTTGAAAGACAAAGCTACCTATAAAGTTTGGTGATTCATTGGTTTTTTCCACTTTGGGTAAATCTTCTTCTGTGCAAAGCAATGAAGATTTGAGACATCTGTGGAATGAGATTATTGACTGCCAGCTAAGTGAACTGAATAATCATTTTCAAGACGATGCTTATGGAATGATGACGGCTTCTGCTGCCTGTATGCCAACATCTGAGGCCTTTCGCCGAAGAGAGAGTCTACTGCCCCCGTGTACATTATATGGCATTACCATAGAGGAGGCTGAATTAACAGTGTTTGTTCAGCATCTAAAACGCAAAGTAGCAGAAGGTATAAATTTTCCATCTTTAATTGAAGTACTAGACAGCTGCAATGTGGACATTTTCCCAAATGTCGGTGCCCTTTTAAGAGTACTTATCACTCTGCCGATGTCAACTTGCACTGTGGAACGACTGTTTTCAACTGTAAACAGGATCAAAACGGCATCAAGAGCCTCAATGCTCACCAGTCGCCTCCATAATCTGTCACTGTTATCATTTGAAAGAGAACTGTGTGATTCATTGGACTATGACAGAATTATTGATATATTAAACACCAAAAGACAGCGCCTCATTCTTTAGTGAGCATAGTTTCATTCTTTAGTGAGCATAGTTTCTCACCTTAATTTGCTACATACTATTATACAGCTTTGGAATTGTACGTTTATGCACTTACTGTTTTTGTATTAAAGCACACTGCACAGTTCTATTTAAATAGTTACACTTCTTGAGTGCATGTAACCACACCTGTACTTTGTTCTTGGTTTTTATTTTAAATAGTTTGTTTTTACAAATGTCCCTAGCCTTCAGGCGAAATATGGTCATGTTGGGTCATTTTCAATAAAGTATTTTTGGTTTGTTCTTCGTCTGTAATTCGTTCTGTCCTTTGATATACATTTCTTATAAAACAAAGTTGAAGGATACGTGCCAAACTGTGGCAATTTTATTTTGTCAGCATCAGAATAGAGAGAGAAAGCAGTAGAGCCAAAGGAAGGGAAATAGTCTTCAAAGGTTATCAGGCATTTACATTTGTTAAGCAAAGTATATGCCATTGCTGTGATTATACTGTTATGTGTGTTGACGTATTTGCCATTATAGTAGACATATCTGATCAAGTTTGATATGGCATAACGTAACTATATTTAAAACTATTGTTTTTTTCCCCACATTAAGTAAGTGGTTTATGTTGATGCAGGGCAGCTGTTGGGCAGAATACTTAGAAATCCATCATCAAGTGCATTCTAAGGCATTATTTTGTAGTATCCCAAGAAACATTACTCATGTCTCTCTCTATATCTATCTATCTATCTATCTATCTATCTATCTATATATATATATATATATATATATATATATATATATATATATATAGTGCCCACCCATATTAGCTCTGGGCCCACCCAAAATCTCAGGTCTGGCTACGCCACTGGCTTGACTACTGTTGTTCTCTCTATGGTGGTGTAGCCAATATGGTAATTTAAAAAAATACAATTTACTCAGATTACGAGGGCAAGATTAATTTTTAAAAAGAAGTTTGATCGCCTCTTTTTACTTAATTCCATTGACTCCTGTTACAAGCACATATTGATTTTAAACAGGCTTTTTTATTTAAAACTTTTTAAATAATATGGTTCCAGAAGAACTCCTTTCTTTGATTTATTCTTAAGGTGTTCCCTTACTGTGTCATGCACAGATTATGTAACCCCTCTGCTTAAAAGTCACCATTGGCTTCCTGTAGATTTCCAAGTGAAGTTCTTGCTCCTTACTTTTAAGGCATTTAGAATGGGAGCCCTATCATACTTTTTTCTACCCTAACCATTCCCTATGCTCCAAAACGTGCTCTTAGATCACTTAATGACTATCGTATGGTCTTGCTGGGACTTCGAGCTGCCCAACATGAGTCTACAAGGTACAGTGCCTTTTATTTTACTGCTCCAACCCTCTGGGGTTTTTTTTTTCATCCTTTAAGGCAGCTCGTCTTAATAGGTTCTTAGAAAATTAATTTTCTTCTACAGCAGTTCAAGTATGGAATACTTGTCCTTCTTTGTTAAAGACTAGTGGTTCTTACATCATGTTCGTAAAAACTTGAAAACAGCTCTATATCAAAAGTTTGTAGTTAATGCTTAAACTAATTCCTGTATTTTCTTGAAAATTGTTTGCATTTTTTAATATTCATATATGTTTTAAACCTTATTGTAAACTGCTTTGGGTCCATGTCCTTGGAAGAAGGCAGTGTAAAAGTATCAAGGTTAGATTAAAGTGGGTTACAGTCATACAATTGAGTAACTATGAGTGAGGAGAGAGAGAAAGGTGGAAGAAAGGGGGAGGGGAAGGAAGACAGGAAAAACCTTAGTTTTGCATGTGACCAGTTAAAGCTTTGATGAAAAAGCCAGCTTTTGACTTTATTTTTGAATGTTAGGGTGATTAGGGAGGCAGCCTCCCCCTAATCCTTCCTGTAGAGCTCTGCCCAAAATGAGCACTTTGCTGAAACCTAGACATGACAGGGAGCAGGTGTAAATCCTGGCTTTGATCTTCTTGCACATAGATGTGCATTCCCCTTCTGAAATAGGGAATACTCATGAATATTGTGGTCCTACCCAAGGTATGCCCCCTTGCAATATACAGATTTACAATTTGCAAGTGAATAAGATGATACCTTTTTTCTCCGAGGACAAGCAGGCTGCTTGTTCTCACTGATGGGGTGACGTCCACGGCAGCCCCTCCAATCGGAAACTTCACTAGCAAAGGCCTTTGCTAGTCCTCGCGCGCCCATGCACACCGCGCATGCGCGGCCATCTTCCCGCCCGAACCGGCTCGTGTTCGTCAGTCTTCTTGTCCGCGCTCGGTACAGTCGTGTTTGCGCCGTTCGCGCCCCTTAAGTTGACCCTCGCGCGTCTTTTTGACTTTCGCTTCTAAAAAAAAACAAAAGGGATTTCGGAGAAGGGCCTTTCGGTCTTTTTCCCCTTCCCGTATTTCCAGTTTTTTTGCCCCGTTAAGTTTTCTTACGCTTTCGGGGTAGGCCCTTTTGAGGCCTCGGGTCGAGTTTTTTCTCCCCCTCTTTTTGGTGCCTTACCGCAATTACGAGTTTTGATTTCGCTGGCGTGATTTTTCCGCCCATGTCATCGAAGTCTCCCAGCGGCTTCAAGAAGTGCACCCAGTGCGCCCGGGTAATCTCACTCACTGATAGGCACGCGTGGTGTCTTCAGTGTCTGGGGGCTGGGCACTACCCGCAGGCCTGTAGTCTCTGCGCCCTTTTACAAAAAAGGACTCAGGTAGTGAGATTGGCCCAGTGGAACGTGTTGTTCTCGGGCTGTTCGTCGGCATCTGCACCGGGAGTATCGAGTGCATCGACGTCGACAGCGTCAAGACCTCCGACCTCGGCGGCGACTGTATCGATTGCATCGAGACATCGACCCTCTGCATCGTCGGGGCCGAGACATCGGAAGGCTGCGTCGGCGTCGGTGGTACCGGGACCTCCACTAGTGCTGATGTCGTCGGACGGTAGTGCTTCGACTAGAGTGCAGGTGAGGGCTGTCCATTCCCCTGCTGGTGGTGGTGAGCCTTCGGGTGGGTCTCCCCCTACCCTTAGGGCTCCTGCGGTACACCCCCCCCCCCCCCCCCCCCCGAGACCTGACCTTCTTCGGCCTCGGCCCCGAGGAAGCGACAGTTGGATTCTAGGTCCTCCTCGTCGGTACCGGGAAGTTCCGGTGACATGCTTCGTTTGAAAAAGTCAAAGAAGCATCGACACCGGTCTCCTTCCCGCGTCGGTACCAAGAGCTCTGGGTCGCCGAGGGAGTCGGCACCCAGTAGGCATCGGCACCGGGAGGACCGCTCACCCTCTGTTCAGGAGGTGTCGATGCGCTCCACCTTGGACAGCCCGGAACAGCCTCCACGCCCGGAACAGACTCTGACTTTGACGCCTGCATCGGCTTCCATGTCTTTCTCCACAGCCGCCCTGCACGAGAGTCTCCAGGCCGTTCTCCCAGAGATCCTGGGAGAGCTGTTGCGCCCTTCCCCTCCGGTACCGGGGGTGCTTGCACCCCCGGCACCATCGAGTGAGGCGCCGGCTAGCCCCTTGCCCGGGATGAGGTCTCCAACATCTGTGCCGCTTGCGGTACCGACTGCAGTCGCCTCCCAGGAAGGCTCCCCGACAACGTCGGCGGAGGGAGCTTCGCCGGTGCGGGCGAGGGAGTCTACCTCTCGACGCTCACACCGTGGCCGTGTTTCCACGGAGTCGAGCTGGGCACGGCTTCAGACACAGGTTCATGAACTTGTGTCTGATACCGATGGTGAGGCCTCGTGGGAGGAGGAGGACATCAGATATTTCTCTGACGAGGAGTTTGATGGCCTTCCTTCTGATCCCACTCCCTCCCCTGAAAGGCAGCTTTCTCCTCCCGAGAGTCTGTCTTTTGCAGCCTTTGTCCGGGAGATGTCTACGGCCATCCCCTTCCCGGTGGTTGTGGAGGACGAGCCCAGGGCTGAAATGTTTGAGCTCCTGGACTATCCTTCTCCACCTAAAGAAGCGTCCACAGTACCCATGCATCATGTCCTAAAAAAGACATTGCTGGCGAACTGGACCAAGCCCCTAAGTAATCCCCACATTCCCAAGAAGATCGAGTCCCAGTACCGGATCCATGGGGACCCAGAGCTGATGCGCACTCAGTTGCCTCACGACTCTGGAGTTGTGGATTTGGCCCTAAAGATGGCTAAGAGTTCTAGGGAGCATGCTTCGGCGCCCCCGGGCAAAGACTCTAGAACCTTAGTTTCCTTTGGAGGAAGGCCTACCATTCCTCTATGCTCGTGGCCAAAATTCAGTCTTACCAGCTCTACACGAGCATACACATGCAGAACAATGTGCGGCAGTTGGCTGGCTTGGTGGACAAGCTCCCTCCTGAGCAAGCCAAGCCATTTCAGGAGGTGGTCAGGCAGCTGAAGGCGTGCAGAAAATTCCTGGCCAGAGGGGTATATGATACCTTTGATGTTGCGTCCAGGGCCGCTGCTCAAGGTGTGGTGATGCGCAGACTCTCATGGCTGCGTGCCTCCGACCTGGAGAATAGGATCCAGCAGCGGATTGCGGACTCCCCTTGCTGTGCGGACAATATTTTTGGAGAGAAGGTCGAACAGGTGGTAGAGCAGCTCCACCAGCGGGATACCGCTTTCGACAAGTTCTCCCGCCGGCAGCCTTCAGCTTCTACCTCCACAGGTAGACGTTTTTATGGGGGAAGGAAGACTGTTCCCTACTCTTCTGGTAAGCGTAGGTACAATCCTCCTTCTCGACAGCCTGCGGCCCAGGCTAAGCCCCAGCGCGCTCGCTCTCGTCAGCAGCATGCGCCTCAGCAAGGCCCCTCGGCTTCCCAGCAAAAGCAAGGGGCGAGCTTTTGACTGGCTCCAGCAGAGCATAGCCGCCATCAACGTGTCAGTGCCGGGCGGTCTACCGGTCGGGGGGAGGTTGAAAGTTTTTCACCAAAGGTGGCCTCTCATAACCTCCGATCAGTGGGTTCTTCAAATAGTCCGGCAAGGATACACCCTCAATTTGGCCTCCAAACCTCCAAATTGCCCACCGGGAGCTCAGTCTTACAGCTTCCAGCACAAGCAGGTACTTGCAGAGGAACTCTCCGCCCTTCTCAGCGCCAATGCGGTCGAGCCCGTGCCATCCGGGCAAGAAGGGCTGGGATTCTATTCCAGGTACTTCCTTGTGGAAAAGAAAACAGGGGGGATGCGTCCCATCCTAGACCTAAGGGCCCTGAACAAATATCTGGTAAAGGAAAAGTTCAGGATGCTTTCCCTGGGCACCCTTCTTCCCATGATTCAGGAAAACGACTGGCTATGCTCTCTGGACTTGAAGGACGCCTACACGCATATCCCGATACTGCCAGCTCACAGACAGTATCTGCGATTTCAGATGGGCACACGTCACTTCCAGTATTGTGTGCTACCCTTTGGGCTCGCCTCTGCGCCCAGAGTGTTCACGAAGTGCCTGGCTGTAGTAGCAGCGGCGCTTCGCAGGCTGGGAGTGCATGTGTTCCCTTATCTCGACGATTGGCTGGTGAAGAACACATCCGAGGCAGGAGCTCTACAGTCCATGCAGATGACTATTCGCCTCCTGGAGCTACTGGGGTTTGTGATAAATTATGCAAAGTCCCATCTTCTCCCAGTACAGAGACTAGAATTCATAGGAGCTCTGCTGGATTCTCGGACGGCTCGTGCCTATCTCCCAGAGACGAGAACCAACAACTTGTTGTCCCTCGTCTCGTGGGTGCGAGCGTCCCAGCAGATCACAGCTCGGCAGATGTTGAGATTGTTGGGCCACATGGCCTCCACAGTTCATGTGACTCCCATGGCCCGCCTTCACATGCGATCTGCTCAATGGACCCTAGCTTCCCAGTGGTTTCAGGCTGCTGGGGATCTAGAAGACGTGATCCACCTGTCCATGAGTTTTCTCAAATCCCTGTATTGGTGGACGATTTGGTCCAATTTGACCTTGGGACGTCCTTTCCAAATTACTCAGCCACAAAAAGTGCTGACTACGGATGCGTCTCTCCTGGGGTGGGGAGCTCATGTCGATGGGCTTCACACCCAGGGAAGCTGGTCCCTCCAGGAACGCGATCTGCAGATCAATCTCCTGGAGTTACGAGCGGTCTGGAACGCTCTGAAGGCTTTCAGAGATCGGCTGTCCCACCAAATTATCCAAATTCAGACAGACAACCAGGTTGTCATGTATTACATCAACAAGCAGGGGGGCACCGGATCTCGCCCCCTGTGTCAGGAAGCCATCAGCATGTGGCTCTGGGCTCGCCGTCACGGCATGGTGCTCCAAGCCACTTATCTGGCAGGCGTAAACAACAGTCTGGCCGACAGGTTGAGCAGGATTATGCAACCTCACGAGTGGTCGCTCAATTCCCGTGTAGTGCGACAGATCTTCCAGGTGTGGGGCACCCCCTTGGTAGATCTCTTTGCATCTCGAGCCAACCACAAAGTCCCTCAGTTCTGTTCCAGGCTTCAGGCCCACGGCAGACTGGCATCGGATGCCTTCCTCCTGGACTGGGGGGAAGGTCTGCTGTATGCTTATCCTCCCATACCTTTGGTCGGGAAGACTTTGTTGAAACTCAAGCAAGATCGAGGCACCATGATTCTGATTGCTCCTTTTTGGCCGTGTCAGATCTGGTTCCCTCTTCTTCTGGAGTTGTCCTCCAAAGAACCGTGGAGATTGGAGTGTTTTCCGACCCTCATCACACAGGACGAAGGGGCGCTTCTGCATCCCAACCTCCAGTCTCTGGCTCTCACGGCCTGGATGTTGAGAGCGTAGACTTTGCCTCTTTGGGTCTGTCAGAGGGTGTCTCCCGCATCTTGCTTGCCTCCAGGAAAGATTCCACTAAGAGGAGTTACTTCTTTCTATGGAGGAGGTTTGCCGTCTGGTGTGACAGCAAGGCCCTAGATCCTCGCTCTTGTCCTACACAGACCCTGCTTGAATACCTTCTGCACTTGTCTGAGTCTGGTCTCAAGACCAACTCTGTAAGGGTTCACCTTAGTGCAATCAGTGCATACCATTACCGTGTGGAAGGTAAGCCGATCTCAGGACAGCCTTTAGTTGTTCGCTTCATGAGAGGTTTGCTTTTGACAAAGCCCCCTGTCAAACCTCCTACAGTGTCATGGGATCTCAATGTCGTTCTCACCCAGCTGATGAAACCTCCTTTTGAGCCACTGAACTCCTGCCATCTGAAGTACTTGACCTGGAAGGTCATTTTCTTGGTGGCAGTTACTTCAGCTCGTAGAGTCAGTGAGCTTCAGGCCGTGGTAGCCCAGGCCCCTTACACCAAATTTCATCATAACAGAGTAGTCCTCCGCACTCACCCTAAGTTCTTGCCAAAGGTTGTGTCGGAGTTCCATCTGAACCAGTCAATTGTCTTGCCAACATTCTTTCCCCGTTCTCATTCCTGCCCTGCTTAAACGTGAGCTGCACACATTGGACTGCAAGAGAGCATTGGCCTTCTATCTGGAGCGGACACAGCCCAACAGACAGTCCGCCCAATTGTTTGTTTCTTTTGATCCCAACAGGAGGGGAGTGGCTGTGGGGAAACGCACCATATCCAATTGGCTAGCAGATTGCATTTCCTTCACTTACGCCCAGGCTGGGCTGGCTCTTGAGGGTCATGTCACGGCTCTTAATGTTAGAGCCATGGCAGCGTCGGTGGCCCACTTGAAGTCAGCCACTATTGAAGAGATTTGCAAAGCTGCGATGTGGTCATCTGTCCACACATTCACATCTCATTACTGCCTGCAGCAATATACCCGACGCGACAGTCGGTTCGGGCAGTCAGTACTTCAGAATCTGTTCGGGGTTTAGAATCCAACTCCACCCCCCTAGGCCCATGTTTATTCTGTTCCAGGCTACACTCTCAGTTAGTTGGATAAGTTGTTAGGTCAATCTCAGTTATGTCCTCGCCATTGCGAGGCCCAATTGACCATGTTTGTTGTTTTGAGTGAGCCTGGGGGCTAGGGATACCCCATCAGTGAGAACAAGCAGCCTGCTTGTCCTCGGAGAAAGCGAATGCTACATACCTGTAGAAGGTATTCTCCGAGGACAGCAGGCTGATTGTTCTCACAAACACGCCCGCCTCCCCTTTGGAGTTATGTCTTCCCTTGTCTTTGTCTTGCTACATATGGGACTGATGAACACGAGCCGGTTCGGGCGGGAAGACGGCCGCGCATGCGCGGTGCGCATGGGCGCGCGAGGACTAGCAAAGGCCTTTGCTAGTGAAGTTTCCTATTGGAGGGGCTGCCGTGGACGTCACCCCATCAGTGAGAACAATCAGCCTGCTGTCCTCGGAGAATACCTTCTACAGGTATGTAGCATTCGCTTTATTGGACATAACTTAATACGTTTCTTGATTAGCTTTCGAAGGTTGCCCTTCTTCGTCAGATCGGAAATAAGCAAATGTATTAGGAGATAGTATATATAAGAGAAACATCAAAGCATTACTTTGACAGTCTGACAGAGTGGGAGGGTGGGGGTATGCATGGGGACATCAAAGCATTACTTTGATATTCTAACAGGATGGGTGTTGGTAGGTGAGAGGAGGGTAATAAACAGAGAAATACAGCTTTATGGTTTATAATGGGTTAGAAAACCCAGATCCTTATTAAGTCCTGTTTGTTGGGTGCCAAAATATTCAATCATTCTTATTTCAAAGGTCTTACGTTCCTGTATTGTTTTAAAATTACCTTTCAGTATTCTTACTGTGAAATCACTGGTGCAGTGTTCTGGTCTTGTGAAGTGTTGGCCCACAGGGGTGGGGGCTTGACTGGCACCGGCTATTTTCATGTGATGTCTGTGCAGATTGAATCTTGTCTTAAGCATCTGTCCTGTTTCTCAAATATAGCATCCTTCGTTACATTTTTACACTGAATGATATATACCACATTGGAAGATGAGCATGTAAAATAGTCCTTTATGTTGACTATTTTTCCTTTGTGAATGACTGTGGGGTCTTGTGAAATGTTTTGGCATAGTTTGCAGCTGGCTGTGTTACAGGGAAACGTGCCCTTTTCTTTTTCCGTCTGTGTTGGAAGTTTACTTCTGATCAGCTTGTGTTTTAAATTTGGTGGCTGTTGGAAGGCCAGCACTGGTGGGGATGGGAATATCTCTTTCAGTAATTCATCTTCCTGGAGTAGTGGCTTTGATGTCCCCATGCATACCCCCACCCTCCCACTCTGTCAGACTGTCAAAATGCCTTGATGTTTCTCTTATATATACTATCTGCTAACACATTTGCTTATTTCCGATCTGAGGAAGAAGGGCAACCTTCGAAAGCTAATCAAGAAATGTATTAAGTTATGTCCAATAAAAAAGGTATCATCTTATTTTCTTTTCCATGTTTTATTTTGTTTGATTTCTATTGATAATCTTTAAGAGTGGACTAACACGGCTACCACACCTCTCAATTTGCAAGTGTAAATTCTTGCCTTCTAAGATTGCTTTTTCTATGTTTATTTGCTATACAAATACTGCTGTTGACTTTTGCAAATCGCAAATAGGGCTTCTAAAGTAACTGAAAGAGATCCGCAGGAGCAGAGAACTCTGTGGTCCCACGAGGATACACAGGTAACAGGAAAAAGTGGGTGGTGGACCACGGGTTCCAGAGACAAGAGAGACAATCTTGTTGAAAAATGTTTATTGATAAAAGACTTGAGACAATGCTGTGTTTCGGCCGCAAGGCCTGCTTCAGGAGTCTAAAAAGAAACATACGTTTATAAATAAGAAAATAAATACATTTGTAAACAATTTTTTAAAAAAGCTTACAAAATAACTAGCACAAATAATTGGTTAAAAATATTTAAAAATAGGTAAATATGTATATGAAAAAATGTAAAATTAAATGATAGACTTAATAATATAGATATATAATATCAAAAATACAAAATAAGTAGACAAATATATGTATGCATATCACAAAATATATATGATGAACACACAACAAACGGATACATAGATAAAGTTGCATAAATCAAAATAGTACATAAGTCGTGGGCAGCATTTGTAAAAGAGCATAAGTCTACTAACGCATGTAAAAAAATATATATATATATATTCAGAAAAATATTGTCTATTTTGTATTTTTTTGATATTATATATCTGTATTATTATAAAGTCTTTATCATTTAATTTTACATTTTTTCATATACATATTTACCTCTTGTTTTTAAACAATATTTTAATCAATTATTTGTGCTATTTATTTTACAAGTTTTTTTTTTTACAAATGTATTTTCTTATTTATAAATGTGTATTTGTTTTTAGACTCCTGAAGCAGGCCTTGCGGCCAAAACACAGTGTTGTGTCTAGTCTTTTATCAATAAAACTTTTTCAACTTAAGATTCTTTCTTGTCTCTGGAACCTGTGGTCCATTACCCAATTTTTCCTGTTGCATTTTAAATTTACCTCCATGATCAGTGGACTGCTACCAATCACTCAGTCCCTTAAAGATGAAACATATTCCCAAAATGCCTGCTTGAATAAAAATGTTGTGGGCGCCTCTATTTATCTGCATGTTGAGCAGGCAGTTTTATAGAAGTCAATTTCTATGAGTAAGTTCCTCTGAAAAATTCCCTGTAAATCAGTTGCTTGTTGAGAAAGTTCTTGCTTTTTCTGTGAATTTTTGTTTGTGTATTTTGTTATGTAAATAGAAATCATCTTGTTTTTTGAAAGTGGATAACACATTGTCTGTGCCACATAAATGATCTTGTGGGATATTAACTGTATTATGCAACTGAAAACACATTTTAACTAACCATTAAATACTTGGTCAGCATACTACCCAATCCCCTAGGCGCTGAAACTACATATAAATATATTAGCATGTGCTTTTACTGAGCCCTCCGCTCAGTTCCACATAAAAATACATGTATATTTTTCTCTGTTTTAGGGTTGATGGTGCATGTTGATAAAAGAATTACACTGGCCGTCTTCAAACAACAGCTGGAGCCCTATGTGGGGGTTTTATCTTCACAGTTCAAAGTCTTCAGAGTCTATGCCAGCAATCAGGAGTTTGAGAGCGTTCGCTTGAATGAGACACTCTCATCTTTTTCGGATGACAATAAAGTAAGTCAGTGAAATTTTCTTTTCTGTTTCTGACTAGTCATTTATCAGGCTTTAGGTTTGGCTACATTTGGTTTGCAAACCAAGATTGAATTGACAGTTTAGGAGTGGAGGAGTGGCCTAATGGTTAGGGTGGTGGACTTTGGTCCTGGCGAACTGAGTTCGATTCCCACTTCAGGCACAGGCAGCTCCTTGTGACTCTGGGCAAGTCACTTAACCCTCCATTGCCCCATGTAAGCCGCATTGAGCCTGTCATGAGTGGGAAAGCACGGGGTACAAATGTAACAAAAACAATTCATCACTATTGGTGGAATAGTGTTCTCCTTTAAGTCATTAAGGGGAGTCTTTTACTAAAAATTAGCTTGACTTATTTGCAGCAGGGACCATTTTATTCCTATGGGCCCTGCTTCAGATAACTTGAGCTAATCTTTAGTAAATGATCCCCTAAGGAGGAGTGGCCTAGTGGTTAGGGTGGTGGACTTTGGTCCTGGGGAACTGAGGAACTGAGTTCGATTCCCACTTCAGGCACAGGCAGCTCCTTGTGACTCTGGGCAAGTCACTTAACCCTCCATTGCCCCATGTAAGCCACATTGAGCCTGCCATGAGTGGGAAAGCGGGGGTACAAATGTAACAAAAAAAAATAATAATAATAATTGTACAACAGTCCATGTGTGAAAATTATATGCTCTGTTTTCTCTATGTGAACTTGGCAGAATTTTCAAAATTAAAGTTTCCATTACATAGCTTCCCACTATTCCAGAACCTGTGGGATAGCTGTGTCCATCAACCAGAAGGTAGAGATAGAGAACTGAAAACTGAGCTGAGACACATCTTTCTTGGCATCCAGTCCAGCTCCCCCGTATTTTCTATGTTCAGCAGATGGTATAGTGCAGAATTGCAAAGTTTGAAACAAAACTGTAGACTATTGGAAAGGAAACGGAAGAGAGATAAATCAGGCTTAAACAGGTCCATCTGGAAGAAGGCAATAAATGAGTATTAAAAGGCTGCTATTAATGCAAAGAAAAAGTATTATTCTAACATGATAGAGATCTGAAGTACAGGAAAACTTTTTCAAATAGGTAATAGATTGACATTGCACATATCTGTGATAGAGATGGAGAGTTACCACCTACTGCCACACAACTGGCATATTTTCAATCCAAAACAGAAAATTTATGTGCAACTCTACATAAATATAATGGGGATGATAAGATAGTTGTGTTTTGATTACTTCCCCTATGAGGATTGGCCAGCTGATCGTAATTGGAGTACTTTTTCTAAGATCTCTGTGGAAGATTTGGATATATTCTGTTCTACATTTTCAAGATCCCATTGTTTACTTCATAACTGTCCTACGGCACCCCACCATAATGACCTGACAAAAGTAGCCTTGTAACAAAATAGTCCTTGACAAATTGGCCCCAAACAAAAAAAGCCTTTAACAAAATTGCCCTGGACAAAATAGCTTAAAACAGAATGGCCCCCTCCCACACAAAATAGCCTCTTAACAAAATAGCCCATCACAAAAATAAAAAGTATGCTAAAATCTTTATTGAAAGACATAACCAAAACTGTGTTTCATAAAAATAAAAGTTGTGCTAAAATCTACATCAAATGACATTTTCATACTGTACATACATTTTAATTCTTGATAAACTATATAATTAAATAGTGTAAAGTGGATCCTCTTTTCTCAGCGGTTGCAGCTCTCCACAACCTGAAGACCACCTTCCAGTACTGCTCCTTTTTTTTTCTCAGAACAATGAAGCTTTTTATTGCCTAGGAAGAGCTTCCCTCCTTCCCTCAGTTGTGGCACCAAAACACAAAACAAAGCACAGTTATCGTTCACCTTTCTCAAGCCGGTTAGTTTCCCAGTCCAGGATTCCACAGCTGCTTCCTCTCCCTCCCTCCTGGGGGAGAGTAGCAGTAATAAAAAAAAAAAAAAAAAAAAAAAACCCTGTTCAGTGTAGCGGGGTTTTCCAAAACACCGTTCACTTTTATCCAAGGTTTTACCCCACTGCTCAGTTTAGCCAGGCTTTCAAAACACAGTTCAGTTCTAGCCAAGCTTTCAAAACACAGCTCAGTTTAGCCAGGCTTTCAAAACACAGTTCAGTTCTAGCCAAGCTTTCAAAACACAGCTCAGTGTAGCCAGGCTTTCAAAAACACAGTTCAGTTCTAGCCAAGCTTTCAAAACACAGCTCAGTGTAGCCAGGCTTTCAAAACACAGTTCAGTTCTAGCCAAGCTTTCAAAACACAGCTCAGTGTAGCCAGGCTTTCAAAAACACAGTTCAGTTCTAGCCAAGCTTTCAAAACACAGCTCAGTGTAGCCAGGCTTTCAAAAACACAGTTCAGTTCTAGCCAAGCTTTCAAAACACAGCTCAGTGTAGCCAGGCTTTCAAAAACACAGTTCAGTTCTAGCCAAGCTTTCAAAACACAGCTCAGTTTAGCCAGGCTTTCAAAACACAGTTCAATTTTAGCCAAGCTTCAAAACACACAGTAATGGCTTTGCGCGGGCTCAAAGCCTAGGGTCCCACCCTCTGAGTCAGTCATACTCCTACCTGACCTCCTCCCGCTTGACCCGGCTTGGCCACGCTACTCCTATGGCTTTCGCTCAGCCAGAGCTGAAAAGTCCATCGGCTCTTCCAGGGCGCTCTCCGGTTCAGTCAACTCCATAGGGCAAGGCTCACTCTCTGCCTCTCTCTCCTCAGGAGCCCAATCCATATTCTCTTCACCCCGCCCTTCTCCCAGCTGCTCACCCTTTTCTTCATTAAAGTTCTTTGGAGTCCCTTCTTTCTCCACCCACTTGTTCCACCACCTCTTCCACCAGGTTGGAGAATCAGCCTTACTCCTTCCCCGGCGGCCCTCCTCTGGTGACTCCTGGGAATGCACATAGTTTCTCTTATCCCCAGGCTCCCTTGGGGCATGCTGGGAGTTGTAGTTCTTTATTTCTAGTTTTTTCCTGGGGAATGCCTGCCTATAACGGGGGTATTCTGGCCTATCCCAGGGTTCCTTTGGGGCCTTTCCTACATACTCTTTACAATAGATTATGCGCTACAGTTTTAAGGAAGGTAATGATATCATCTGCATTCTACATTGGAGCAAGTGCCCTCAAACATTACTCTAGTTGTATGTACTTTGACTTAGAAGACTCTGGGTGTCGAGAAAGTTCTATTTCAATGTGATGTTGTTCCCTCCTAAAATGATCAACAATTTTAAATATATGATGAATGTTGACAGTTTGCTGGAATGATTGGTGTCATGCTTCCATAGAGTTATTAGTGTGCAATAAACCATCCAGCATGTGGTTCCATACATTCCAAATTGCAATGGGATAACGACTCTGCTCTGACACCCAATAAAAGTGTTCTCCCGCGGGGGATCCAAGATGGACGCACTTCATTAAGATGCGGCGGTTCTCACTTTTACCTGTTGGAGAAAATGCCGAAACGCCGAGGTAGAGTGACGGCTAGAGCTTCCCCGTTGCCTTCCTCATTGCCGGGACCTATGGATAGGTTTGTGAGACCGTCGGGAGCTGCTTTGGATAGCGGAACGCTGCCAGCTAGGAACTCCGACGATCTGGAGAACTCGGACTCCGTTGGCCTTGAGGTTACACTAAGCCCCGCCATGCGCTCACCACCTCCCCAGCCGATTGGCACGAGCTCCTTCCTCCTTGGATCGATAGGGTCTACCCCGGAAGGTTTAGAGGACCCAGAAGAGCATCGAGAGGAAGCTCAAATAACAACGGAGCAAGGAATGGGGGGCAATTTGCCCACAGAGACGCCACGGAATGCGGGGAGAGGAACCGAAGAAATGAGTGGGACTCCTGAACAAGTGGCAATAAGGTTTGAATTACCTAAATTGTTAGTGGAAAAACCGAAAGAAGTAACTTTAGAAACGTTATGGGACTTGGTATCTAATTTGGGACAGCTTTTTCTAAAACAAAGTAATGAGATGTTACCTAAAATAAAATCCTTGGAAATTGATATACAAGAAAAAGGAGAGAAGCTTAAAGCCCTAGATGAAAAGATTGAAAAACTGGAAGAGAAATTTGACCAAAAAGTTCTGAAATTTGAAACAGCTCAATCAATAATTATAAAAGACTTGACCAATCTCAGGATGAGATCTGAAATATTTGATAATTATACTAAAGCCTATAATTTGAGATTTGTTAATTTTCCTAGAATATATAATGTAGCTCCTCTTGATATGTTAAAGCGCTATATGCGCGAAATTTTGAATATACCTGAACAAAATATTCCACCTTTTACTTTGGCATATTATGTACCTGGGAAAGAATTTAACCAGTCAAATGAAAAGCCGATAGATATTTCTCTTTTGCTTGAAACCACTGATTCTGAACTTGCTACAGCGGCTACTTTGGTAGCGACTGTGGCACTATTACCGGATAAGAATTGGATCTTCCGCCTGTTTTTTCGTAATAAAGAAAAGTCTTTCTTAGGCTTTAAAATCCTACTATTTCCTGATGTCTCTAAGGAGACTAGACGGCGGAGGAAACAATTCTTACTCCTCAAGCCGGAAGTTTTGCACTTGGGGGGTACCTTTTTTTTAAGATACCCCTGCAAGTGTATAATAAGACTTGAGGGAAAAAAATATGTATTTATGGAACCAGCTCATCTGTCTGCACTCATAGCCTCGGTAAATAAGGGAAAGCGAAAAGAGTAATGCAACTCCACTTAATGAATGTGTGATATCTGTTTGTTTTTAATAATTCCTTCGTTTTTCTCCAGTTGATTTCCTACATTTTGGATTCCTCACATTATGGACTTGAGTCTCTATTCTTTAAAAGTGAATTGTTTTAATTTCATTGTATTAATCTTTTCCTTTAAATTTTATTATGATTGTAGAGACTTTCCAATCAAGAGGTTTCTTGTAAATTCTTTTTTGAATAAATGAATAAATAATAAAATAAAATAAAAAAAAAAAAGTGTTCTCCCAGAGTCTGTCACTGGTGTTATTTCAGGAGGACAGGTCTCAGTATTCTCAAACCACGCTGGGACATCTTCTAATGGAAGGAAACTCAATGCAAGCAGCATCTTTATATTAATCCTGATATCCTCATTATCTCTGTACATCTCCAATAAACCTGTATCCTGTACTTTCTTCCAAAGACACTGTCCTAGATTAAATAAACACACACTTAAAGAACAGACTGGAAACACTTTTGACATTACATTCTGATTTGCTTTCTCAAAACTGGATTGCAGACGAGGGGAGAGGGGGTTTCAAATTGGGCTTTAAGTCCAAAAGCTTTTTAAACATACACATGTAGATTTCTTCCCTTTTGTCTCTCAACAGAACATAAATTAATGGTTTTGCAGACACAATTCTGCATTAAGGGGCCCTTTTACTAAGCCATGTGTCTGTGCGCGCCAAAATGGAGTTACCGCCAGACTACTGCATGGCTCTTGTGGTAATTTCATGTTTGGCGCGCGTCCAATACGCATGTCTGAAAAATATTTTTTATTTTCGGGTGCACATAATGGATGCACGCAGGTCATTACTGCCCAGATTCCTTACCACTAGGTCAATGGCTGGTGGTAAGGTCTCGGACCCAAAATGGACATGCGGCAATTTTGATTTTGTCGCACATCTGTTTTTAGCAACAAAAAAAGGCATTTTTTTTGTAGGTGTGCAGAATTATTTTTCAGCGCACCTACAAAAAAAATGCCTTTTTTTTTTGTTGCCAAAAACAGATGTACGCCCAAAACACGTGTCTACACTACTGCAGGCCATTTTTTTAGCTCACCTTAGTAAAAGTACCCTTAAACTTCTTATATGCTTTGTTACAATGTAATAACTTTGACCTACAATGACCATAAATGCATCAGAAGTTGTTGTTTTGGGTTGTTTTTTTTAAGAAGCAATTTACTTAGAAGCATAAATATATAGGCAATCGAGCACTCTCTAATTCTCAAGTTGCCTCTACTGGTGGGTAATTTGTTTACTTTTGTGTCCATTTTGAAAGTTAAGGTTGAAGGATTTATTTTCTATCAAATATAAAAATACTTTTAATTTTTAGATCACTATTCGACTTGGAAGAGCTCTGAAGAAAGGGGAATACCGAGTCAAAGTGTTCCAGCTTCTAATAAATGAGCCAGAGGTAAAAACTTGGAATTTTAAACATTAGGAGGGTTAGACTCAGATGTTTGCAGTTCGGGTGCAATATGAAATGATTTGCTAATGAATCAGTTAATTTTATTTACTGCTGTTGCTTTCTAATCTTAAATATTTGCTGATAGTAGATTACAAACAAATAGGATATAGTATGACCATTATTTTAGGAGAATCCCCTTGTGTAAACAGCAGCTTTTACACAGGTAGATTGTTTTACACATGTAACTGCAATTCCAAAAAGCTGCCTTTTACAAGTGGGGATCCACACCATGTGGTCAAGGCACTGAGAGGGAGTAGTTTGTGCAGGTCAAAAATGTCAATGTATATTCCTCATTTCACACATCAAATGAACATAATGTAAGAATTGCCATACTGGGTCAGACCAACGGTCCATCCAGCCCAGTAGCCTGTTTCTAACAGTGACCTGTCCAGGTCACAGGTACCTAGCAGAATCCCACAGAGTAACAAGAGTCTGTGTTGTGGACCCCAGGGATAAGTAGTGGTTTTCCCCAGGTATACCTTAACAGATTATGGACTTTACTTCCAGGAATTTGTCCAAACCTTTTTTTAAACCCAGATACTCTTAACTTTTTTTTTTTTATCACATCCTCTGGCAGTAAGTTCCAGAGCTTAGCTATTCACATTTTCATCTATTTGTTTTTAAAAATATTACAGTACAGCTTTATGACGTGTCCCCTAGTCTATGTAAGCAATTGATTAAGGATTTTGTAGACTTCTATCATATCCCCCCCCCTTAGCTGTCTTTTTTCCAAGCTTAAGAGCCCTAACCTCTTAAGCCTTTCCTCATATAAAAAGAGTTCTATCCCATTAATCATTTTGATTGCTCTTCTTTGTACCTTTTTTAATTTTGCTAATTTTTCAGGTGTAGTGATCAAAATTGCACACAGTATTCACAGTGAGGTTGCACCATGGAGCAGTACAGAGGCACTATAATCTTTGGGGTTTTTTTGTATCCCTTCCCCAATAATTCCTAACAGTTTGTTTGCTTTTTTGGCCATTGCTGCACACCGAGCAGAAGATTACAAGATAGGGCCTGATATTCAAATGAAATGACTAGTGTAAAGCTGCGTTTACAACTAATTTTGGTTTTATCTCTAACTAAGCTCCGTAACTGTAAGCAGGCATTGAGCATTGCAGTTGTGGACTCCTGAAGAAAGCAGTTGTGCTGAAACACAGTTTGTGTTGAGTCCCATGAATGGATTAATCCTATGTTTGAATTGTCAATAAAGAGCTTTTCTTTACTACTACTTATTTCTATAGCGCTACTAGACGTACGCAGCTCTGTACACTTGAACATGAAGAGACAGTCCCTGCTCGACAGAGCTTACAATCTAATTAGGACAGGCAAACAGGAGAAAAGAAATAAGGGAATTACTAAGGTGGGGATGATAAAATAAGGGTACTGAACAAGTGAGTAAGGGTTAGGAGTGAAAAGCAGCATCAAAAAGGTAGGCTTTTTACCCTAGATTTGAAGATGGCCAGAGATGGAGCTTGACGGACCGGCTTAGGAAGCCTATTCCAGGCATATGGTGCAGCCAGATAAAAGGAACGGAGTCTGGAATTAGTGGTGGAGGAGAAGGGTGCAGATTTACCCAGTGAACGGAGTTCCAGGGGAGGAGTGGTAGGGAGAGATGAGAGTGGAGAGGTACTGAGGAGCTGCAGAGTGAATGCACTTGTAAGTCAATAAGAGGAGTTTGAACTGTATGCGGAAACAGATAGGGAGCCAGTGAAGTGACTTCAGGAGAAGGCTAATATGAGCATAGCGACGCTGATGGAATATAAGTGTTGCAGCAGAATTTTGAACAGATTGAAGAGGAGAGAGATGGCTAAGTGGGAGACCTATGAGAAGCAGGTTGCAATAGTCTAAGCGAGAGGTGGTAAGAGTGTGGATAAGGGTTGTGGTAGTGTGCTCAGAAAGGAAAGGGTGAATTTTGGTGATGATATAGAGAAAGAAACGACAGGTTTTAGCAGTCTGCTGAATATATGCAGATAAGGAGAGAGAGGAGTCGAAGATGACCCCAAGGTTACGAGCCGATGAGACAGGGAGGATGAGAGTGTTATCCATAGAAATAGAGAATGGGGGAAGAGGAGAGGTTGGTTTAGGGGGAAAGATAAGAAGCTGAGACTCGGTCATGTTTAGTTTCAGATGGCAGTGAGACATCCAGGCAGCAGTGTCAGACAGGCAGGCTGATACTTTGGCCTGGATTCCTGCTGAGATTTCTGGTGTGGAGAGGTAGATCTGGGAGTCATCACCGTAAAGATGATACTGAAAACCATGGGATGAGATCAGAGTACCAAGGGAAGAAGTATAGATGGAGAAAAGAAGAGGTCCCAGGACAGATCCCTGAGGTACACCAACTGACAGTGGGATAGAAGTAGAGGAGGATCCACCAGAGTATATACTAAAAGTACAGTGAGAAAGATAACAAGAAAACCAGGAAAGAACAGAGCCCTGAAATCCAAGTGAGGACAGCGTATCAAGGAGTAGGCTGTGATTAACAGTGTCAAAAGCAGCAGATCGAGAAGGATGAGAATAGAATAGAGACCTTTGGATCTGGCCAGGAACAGGTCATTGGAGACTTTAGCAAGTGCTGTTTCAGTTGAAAGAAGGGGGTGAAAGCCAGATTGAAGTGGATCAAGAATAGCTTGAGATGAAAGAAAGTCAAGGCAACGGCCATGAACAGCACGTTCAAGTATCTTGGATAGGAGAGGGAGATGGGACAATAGTTGGAAGAACAGGTTGGGTCCAATGAAGATTCTTTAAGGAGTGGTGTGACAACGGCATGTTTGAAGGCATCAGGAACAGTCACAGTGGAAAGTGAAAGATTGAGGATAGAACAGTTCCTTGTCATCAACAGCAGATGAATCTATTAACTGATGGGTTGTATCCACCTACCAGCAGGTGGAGATAGAGAACACTGAAAGCACATGATGTTCCTGGACGCCCAGCCCCCTCTGCCTTCAGTATATCTCTATCTCCCAGCAGGTGTGGATGTCGCTTTCTCAGCTCCTGGATTTCTGCCTGGGGTGGCTCCTGTGCTTTGCCAGTAGAGCAGGGGGGTGTTGTGGTTGGTGGTGCCCACTTTAAAGGCGTACTTGGTTTTCCCTGTCCCTGCCTTACCCCATTCCGGAGTTCCTCTGTGGCTGCCTGCCTCTTACTTTCCTCACAGTAAAAAGAAAAGAGAGAGGCTCGCTTTCTCAGCATGGCGATTTCTGAGGCTTTCTCCAGCACTCCTGGTTCGGTGCAGCTTGACCAAACCTCGTTTGACTCAGTCTCCTGAGGTGAGAGTGGTGCCCAGCTCCTCCGGGGAGGTTCCTGCTGACAGCGCTCTGTGCAGGGTAAGTTTTGGTGCAAAGGCGCCATTTTGTTTTCTGTATTAGATGGCTGCTGAAGGGGTTAAGCGCTGCTCCCACTGTGGGAAATGCAGATCAGCAGCGGGGCTTTGCAGCTCATGCTGCCTAGATGCTAATGCTGGCATGAGCATGGCGAGCGGTGAGTCTTCCCGCCTGATGTAGTTGGCAGCGGGCGCCATCTTGGAGGCACCGCGTGACTCGACCCTCGCAGTTGCGGAGGGGTCTGAGTGCAGGGGGACGCCTCGTTTTGAGGTTTCTAGAGGAGCTATTGCCTCCACTTCCCCCAATGTGGGGGCAGAGGTACAGGGTGAGTTTTTCTCCTCTGAATTGGTGCTGCTGATGCATAAGGCTTTTTTGTTAAAAAGAGCACTGCCTTGAGGCTCCTGAAAATTCCTTTCAGACTGGGTTGCCTCCAGTTCTTGATAGCCCAGCGTCTGCTGGAGACTTTTTGTTCCCCCGAGCCTTTGGCTGACGCTAAGCGTAGACGAGTGAATACCCCGTCTGAGGGGGACTCTTCACCCTGTTCTCCCCCGTGGTCTAGTTTCAGGGAGTCTGAGGGGTCGGGCAGGCCATCACGGACTGATGATCCAGACAAGGGTGGCTGCTTGCCATAGGAGTTGGATGACCCTAAAGTGGTTTGGATTTTCCACCGCGATGAGCTGCCAGCTCTCCATTCTGATGCCTTACAGGCCCTTTGTATTGAAGATCCTGACAAGGGCGCTGCCTCTTCTATTACTCCTAGGATGGCTAGTACTAAGAAGCCTTCTCGGGCTTTTCCCTTGCATGCTTCCATCCAAGAGCTTAATACACCTCAATGATCTGACCCTGATGGTCCCTTGAAGGTGGCCAGGGCTATGTGTCACCTTTACCCTCTGAGTGAAAGTCAGTTGGCCCTCTTTGGGATGCCTAGAGTGGATGCGTTAGTCACGGCTGTGACTAAAAAGACTACTCTCCCGGTAGAGGGAGGGGTCGCTTTGAAAGATATGCAGGGCCGGCGGCTGGAATCCGCGCTGAAGCGGTCCTTTGAAATCTCGGGCCTTTCCTTACGGGTGGCTATTTGCAGTTCCTATGCAGCCCAGGCCTGCCTTTCCTGGTTGCAGCAGGCGGTTGAGCAGCCCGCCGATGGAGTGGGTTCCCTCGCTGAGGTCGGCCCACGTATGGAGTCTACACTGTCTTTTTTGGCTAATGCCCTTTATGATCTGGTCAGAACTTCGGCTAAGCAGATGTTGGTGGCAGTTGCTGCCCGCTGCCTTCTTTGGCTCCGGCATTGGGCGGCTGACATGGCCTCTAAACAAAGGCTGGTGAGGTTACCCTTTCGGGGCCTTCTTTTATTTGGGGAGGATTTGGAGAAGATTATTAAGGACCCAGTGGACTCTAAGTCCCAATGGTTGCCTGAGGATAGGCCAAGGCCTTCTTCCAAAAGTCCTTCTTTTCCCTCCTCTTCCAGGCCACGTTTTCGCGAAGCTCGCAGGTATTGCCCAGGGCGCTCTGCGGGGTTTGGCCAACGTACCCGTTTCCAGCAGAGGAACTCCTTTTGTTCGGTCAAACGCGCTGCGGCGTCCAGGCAACGCCCAGCAGTTCAGGGGTGTTCTCCATAATGATGGGGTACTGGTCCACTCATTGGTTCCCGCAGTAGGGGGTCGTCTCTCCCTCTTAAGGAGTGGACCAAGATTACTACGGATCAGTGGGTCCTGGACCTGATCAGAGAAGGTTACCGACTAGAATTTGCTGCCCCAGTGGGAGACGCGTTTTTGGAGTCCTGATGCGGCACTGCTGTCAAGTGGGCAGCAGTAAACGAGACCTTGCAGGTGTTGCTGATGCTCGGAGCGGTGGTTCCGGTTCCTCCCGCCGAACGAGACTGCAGGCGCTACTCCATCTATTTTGTGGTGCCTCGAAAAGGCGGGTCGTTCAGACCTATCCTCGACTTACAAAACGAGGCCTTAGGAGTGCAACACTTCCGCATGGAAACCCTGCGCTCCGTCATTGCGGCGGTACAGCCAGGAGAGTTTCTCACGTCTCTGGACCTCCAGGAAGCGTATTTGCATATTCCCATCTGGCCGCCGCATCAGCGGTTTCTCCGGTTTGTGGTATTGAGCCAACATTTCCAGTTTCGCGCCTTGCCTTTCGGCCTGGCAACTACCCCTCAGACTTTTTCCAAGGTGATGGTAGTGGTGGCTGCCTTTCTCAGGCAAGAGGGTATCAGAGTTCATCCTTTTCTCGACGACTGGCGCATCAGAGCGGATTCAGCAGACGAAAGCCGACTTGCCGCAGCCAGAGTTGTTACAGTTCTGCAGACTCTGGGCTGGTAGTCAATATACCCAAAAGTCACCTGACCCCCTCTCAGTCTCTCGAGTATTTGGGGGTCTGGTTCGACACAGCTTCAGGATTCGTTTTTCTTCCCGACAACAGGCGTCTCAAGCTTCAGAATCAGGTCTGCCTGCTCCTGCGGATGCCTCGCCCTCGAGCTTCGGACTTTGTTCAGCTCCTGGGATCGATGACAGCCACCATAGAGGTGGTTCCCTGGGGAGAGCTCACATGAGGCCGCTGCAGCTTGCTCTGCTTCAGCAATGGTCTCCGATTTCCCAGGAATACCAACACAGACTAAGGTGGCTTCCTGCAGCCTTATGCAGTATGGATTGGTGGCTTTCCGATAGCATGCTGTGGCAGGGGATACCACTGGCTCTTCCGTTTTGGTGTCTGGTGATAACGGATGCCAGCCTTTCGGGCTGGGGAGCTCATTGCTGGGGACGCTATGCTCAGGGTCTGTGGTCCACCACAGAAGTGGGATGGTCCATCAATCGCTTGGAACTGAGAGTGATATTCCAGGCTCTTCTGGCCTTCCACAGGACGCTGAAGGGTCTTCCTGTCCGAGTTCTGTCGGCCTACATCATTCTTCAGGGCGGCACTCAGTGCAGGGCCCTGGCTGCGGAGGCATCTCAGATCTGCGACTGGGCCGAACGCCACCTAGAGCTGCTGTCCACAGCTCACATAGCCAGTCAGAGCAATGTACAAGCCGATTTCCTCAGCAGACATCAAATCGACCCGGTGGAATGGGAACTAGCGGAAGAAGTTTTTCTTCAGATTTGTGCCAAATGGGTTACTCCAGACTTGGACCTCATGGCATCAAGCCTAAACGCCAAAGTCCCTCGCTTTTTCAGCATAAGGAGAGATCCTCGCTCGGTGTGGTTGGATGCCCTGGCTCAGCCTTGGCCCTCGGGCCTCCTGTATGTGTTCCCTCCTTGGCCCTTGATAGAGCGAGTGCTACTTCAGATTCGCCTGCACCGAGGATTGGTGATTCTCATCGCCCCAGATTGGCCAAGGCATCCATTGTATGCGGATCTCCGGCGAATGCTGGTGGACGCGTCTCTTCCTTTGCCTCGGGTTCTGAACTTGTTAGTTCAGGGTCCAGTGACTATGGAAGATCCTTGCCGCTTTGGTCTTATGGCCTGGCTCTTGAGAGGGCGCAATTGAGGGACAAGGGCTATTCTAATAAGGTTATTGCCACGCTCTTGCAGGCTCACATGTGGTCTACCTCTGCGACTTATGCTCGGATCTGGCACACTTTTGAGATGTGGTGTACTCCAAAGGCTATCTCGCCGACTCTGGCGACAGTCTCGCTTTTGCTGGGCTTTCTGCAGGACGGGCTACAAAAGGGCCTGGCCTACAATTCCCTTCAAGTTCAAGTGGCAGCGTTGGCCTGCTTCCTGGGGAAAGTCTCCGGCTTGTCCCTTGCTGCTCATCCAGATATTGTCCGATTTCTCAGAGGGGCGCTTCGTCTCCATCCTCCTTTGCGGTTGCCCTGTCCAGCTTGGAACCTGGGGCTCGTGTTGAAGGCGCTCCAGCAATCTTCGTTTGAGCCTCTTAAACAGGCTTTTGAGAAGGATGTGACTCTCAAGACAGTTTTTTTTAAAAGGCAATGACATTGGTGAGAAGAGAGTCTGCGCTTCAGGCTCTTTCCTGTCAGGATCCTTTTCTACAGTTCTTGGAATCCGGGGTAACTGTTTGTACGGTGCCTTCCTTTCTGCCTAAAGTGGTTTCAGCTTTTCACTCGAATCAGCCCATTTTTCTTCCTTCCTTTTGTAAGGAGGAGTTTCAGGACTCCTTTGGGCAATTGCGCCTTTTGGATGTCCGCAGGGCTTGTGGCAGTATCAGCAGATGTCAATTGAGTTTAGGAATTCTGATCATTTATTTGTTCTGTTGGCAGGTCCCCCGAAGGGGGTTTCCGGCGTCTAAGGCCACTATAGGAAGGAACTCATTTTTTCTGCTTATCTGCTGAAGCATTTAAAGCACACTCTATGAGGGCAATGTCCTCTTCGTGGGCTGAAATGGGTGTCTTTTCTCTTCAAGAGATCTGTCGTGCGGCTACCTGGGCTTCTCAGCTCTCTTTTGTGCGGCATTACAGGCTGGATGTGGCAGCGCGGCAGGATGCACATTTTGGAGCGCAAGTGTTTGCTCGCAGAGTTGCCTGTTCCCACCCTACTTAGGGAGTGCTTTGGTACATCCCATCAGTTAATGGATTCACCTGCTGTTGATGACAAGGAAGGGAAAATTAGGTTCTTACCTTGATAATTTTCTTTCCTTTAGTCACAGCAGATGAATCCATGATCCCTCCCTGTCTGATTTTAGTTTTTGTACAGGTGTTGCATACAGACATTGTGCCTCATCAGGAGTACTTGAAGACAAGCTATCAGAGTTACTACATGCTGTTTTTATTGCAGGAGGTTGATAACGTCCCTCCTTTGTTTGGTTATTGCTCCGGTTCAGGGGCGTTTGTTCTCTGTGAGGAAAGTTTGTTATTTTGCCCTTCTTATTCACTCTGCTTTGGAAATTTCATATACTGAAGGCAGAGGGGGGCTGGGCGTCCAGGAACACCATGTGCTTTCAGTGTTCTCTATCTCCACCTGCTGGTAGGCGGATACAACCCATCAGTTAATGGATTCATCTGCTGTGACTAAAGGAAAGAAAATGATCAAGGTAAGAACCTAATTTTAATACTAAACAGACTGATAAACAGCCAAGCGTAAACCTAAAGGGTTATACAGAGTGAACATACAACAGTGAAAAAGTGGGAAATACCCTCAGAAACCAAGATATTTACCAAGGTCTGACCAACAGGACATTAGTATCTATGTAAGATTTATATGTCCATGATCTAGTACCTAGATCTGACCTAATTTTCCCATAAAAGGGATGACATTAGCAGAGATAGTGTTAAGTAGATGAGTGGGAATAGGATCAGAGGAACAGGTAGTTAGTTTTGAGGAGGAAAGAAGATGTGTAGTTTCCTCTTCAATGATTTCAGAAAAGGAAGAAAAGGAGGCAGGGGTGTTAGAGGGTTGAGAGAATGGACTAAGGGAAGGAGAGGTGGAGGTGACCTGGTTGCAGTGGCGTACCAAGGGGGGGGGGGCGGTGGGGGCGGTCTGCCCCGGGTGCACGCCGTTGGGGGGTGCTGCGGCACGCGCCTGCTCTGAGTTCGCTGACTTCGCGCGTTCGCTGCAGCTCCCTCTGCCCTGGAACAGGTTGCTTCCTGTTCCGGGTCAGAGGGAGCTGCAGCGAACACGTGAAGTCAGGGAACTCTGAGCAGGCGCGTGCTGCGGCACCCCCCCCCCCAGAGGCATGCATCGGGGGGGGGGGGGTGCTGCACCCGGGGGGGGGGGCGCCGCCCCGGGTGTCCGCCCCCCTAGGAACGCCACTGCCTGGTTGAGAATTCAAGTTTAATCTTGTGAACCTTATCATGAAAGTACTCACTCAGCCAGAGTCTGTGGAGAAAGTGAAGGGGGAGTTGGAGGTAAAGACTCTTTGAGGAGAGAGTTCAGTGTAGCAAAGAGATGTCGAGGGTATCCGCCAAGAGAATTTGTCAACTAAATGGAAGAAGGAACCGACTGAAAATAATAATAAGAAACAGCATAAGGAAGGTCAAGTCAAATGCAAAGCACAGAGAAGGAAGGCAAAAAAAAGATTGCGTTGGAGGCAAAAACACAGAGAAAATTTTTTTTTTAGGTATATTAAAAGCAAGAAGCCGGCAAAAGAATTGGTTGAACCGCTAGATGACTGAGGGGTAAAAGGTGAAATCAGGGAAGACAAAGCCATAGTGCAGAGATTAAATGAATGCTTTGCTTCGGTCATCACTGAGGAAGATTTGGGAGAGATACCGGTGCCAGAAATGGTATTCGAAGCTGACGAATTGGAGAAACTGAATTAATTTTCTATAAACCTGGAGGATGTAATGGGGCAGTTCAACAAATTCAAGAGTAGCAAATCTCCTGGCCCGGATGGTATTCATCCCAGAGTACTGATAGAACTGAAAAATGAACTTGCAGAGCTATTGTTAGTAATATGTAATTTATCCTTAAAATCGAGCGTGGTACCGGAAGATTGGAGGATGGCCAATGTAACGTCGATTTTTTTAAAAGGTTCCAGAGGAGATCCGGGAAATTATAGACCAGTGAGTCTGACGTCGGTGCCGGGCAAAATGGTAGAGACTATTATAAAGAACAAAATTACAGAGCATGTTCAAAAGCATGGATTAATGAGACAAAGTCAACATGGATTTAGTAAAGGGAAATTTTGCCTCACCAATCTACTACATTTCTTTGAAGGGATGAACATGTGGATAAAGGTGAGCCGGTTGATATTGTGTATCTGGATTTTCAGAAGGCGTTGGACAAAGTACCTCATGAAAGTCTCCAGAGGAAATTGGAGAGTCATGGGATAGGAGGTAGTGTTCTATTGTGGATGAAAAACTGGTTAAAAGGTAGAAAACAGAGAGTAGGGTTAAATGGTCAGTATTCTCAATGGAGAAGGGTAGTTAGTGGGGTTCCCCAGGGGTCTGTGCTGGGACCGCTGCTTTTTAACATATTTATAAATGACCTAGAGATGGGACTAACTAGTGAGGTAATTAAATTTGCTGATGACACAAAGTTATTCAAAGTCATTAAATCGCGGGAGGATTGTGAAAAATTACAAGAGGACCTTACGAGACTGGGAGACTGGGCGTCTAAATGGCAGATGACATTTAATGTGAGCAAGTGCAAAGTGATGCATGTGGAAAAGAGGAACCCGAATTATAGCTATGTCATGCAAGGTTCCACGTTAGGAGTCACAGACCAAGAAAGGGATCTAGGTGTCATTGTTGATGATACGTTGAAACTTAATGTTAGGTATTATTAGGAAAGGAATGGAAAACAAAAATGAGGACGTTTATAATGCCTTTGTATCGCTCCATGGTGCAACCGCACCTTGAATATTGTGTTCAATTCTGGTCGCCGCTCTTCAGCTTGGAGAAAAGGCAGCTGAGGGGAGATATGATAGAGGTCTATAAAATACTGAGTGGAGTTGAACGGGTAGACGTGAAGCATCTGTTTACAATTTCCAAAAATACTAGGACTAGGGGGCATGCGATGAAACTACAAGGTAGTAAATTTATAACGAATCAGAGAAAATATCAATGTGTAATTAAACTCTGGAATTTGTTGCCAGAGAATGTGGTAAAGGCAGTTAGCTTAGCAGAGTTTAAAAAAGGTTTGGACGGCTTCCTAAAGGAAAAGTCCATAGACCATTATTAAATTGGACTTGGGGAAAATCCACTATTTCTGGGATAAGCATTATAAAATGTTTTGTACTGGAATCTTGCCAGGTATTTGTGACCTGGATTGGCCACTGTTGGAAATAGGAAGCTGGGCTTGATGGACCTTTGGTCTGTCCCAGTATGGCAATACTTATGTACTTATGTAGTATGGGCATGGGATTTCAGCCAAAGGCGTTCAGCAGAGCGGGCACAGCAACGTAGGTAGTGGATTCTAGAGGTCAGCCAAGGCTGGGGTTTGGTTTGCTTTACAAAACGGGGAATGGGAGGAGCAAAAATATCCAGAGCAGAGGAGAGAACAGTATTATAGGAAGAGACAGCCTAATTGACAGACTTGGATAACATAGTGATAGAGAAGAGATTTGAAACACTGGAGGACAGAGTAGAAGGGTCAGTAGCCTAAAGATTCCTAAATGTATTGGTTAAGATTGGACAGGACTGGGGAGGAGGGTGTTTAAGTGTGAAAGTTATCAGATGATGATCAGAGAGGGGAAGAGCTGAGGCACAGAAACTGGAGAGTGAGCAGTTTGAGAAGAGGATAAGATCAAGACAGTGGCCATTCTGGTGAGTGGGGGTAGTGGAGCACAGTTGAAGATTGAAAGAGGATATTAAAGCGAGAAACCGAGAAGCATAAGAGTCAGAGGGATCATTAGCATGTTTGGATTATTTTCTTATTTGCCTGGTGGTTCCCACTGTTTTTTGTTACAAATTGCAGTAAACCACAGATCATAATAGTTCATCATGGCAAATGATGAACTACTATAAGGTTTCAACGAGTAAGATTCTCTTTGCCTAACACAGATCTACCACCAATCAAAAACAATGCTGTAACAGCTATTTCTGTAATGGATTCAGTTGAAGATGACTTTAACCCCCCCCCCCCCCCCCCCCCCACACACACACACACACACACACTTTTTTTTTTTTTTTTTAGGAAAGTGCAACTTATGAGATTTCCATTTGTGTGCTTGTCCCTGACAAGTTTATTTGTTCTGTCTATGTACCTCTTCCTCTCCCTTACTTCCCATAGACCTGAAGACTGTAAGAGAGAGAAGGGGACATATTATTTTGAATCCACACATATACATGGACCATGAATACATGCACATGTGCTTCTTGAAATGTAGGCTCCTTTTAGTTCTAGATACAATTTCTTGTTGCATTATCTATTTTTTAAGGTCAAGAGAATAAAGGGTAAGAATTAGCATAAAGGTAAAAATACTCTGTAAACAAGTACTAAGTCATGAATGACTGTGAGGGTTGCCACTTGCGTGACAGTTTCTTGGCAGATATTGAGTGATTTGCTGTTGGCTTCCCCAGTTATTTTTTTATTTCTGTCTCTTCTTGGAAATAGAGAAAGTCATCATTCTGTTTGATACCTGTTTGACCAGTGTCAAGCATAATTACCAGAACGATAGGTGAAATGATTTCTATTGTGGTGGTTCTTTGTTAGTTTAACTTATTCACAAACAGGCAAAAACAGCACTATGTCGTGGCCAGATGAGAATAGTCTGGAGACTTGGGCTTTTATGAAGTCTTGAGTGTTGAATAAAATTTGAAAGTGCAGAAAAGCAGAAAGTGGTCTTGACCAGTTTAGTATGGGCATCACCTTAATTCTCTAGTCTCTCTCCATGTGTCGTCAAGAATTCCATGGTGCTGTCCAAAGTAAATGTTCCTCAGCGCACTGCTCCTCAGGCAGATCAACAGGGTAATGACTGTACCTGTAACTTTTCCTGCTTGGGAAATTGCTGTTTCGTACCTTTGCAAGATTTACCACTTTTTTTATCCATCTATTATTGATTGCCTGACAAGCAGGATTTTCTTGTTTACGACTTGAATGAAATGGTGTGGTAGCTTTGTTAGACCACTTGAAATTGCTGAAATATAATCAGAACAGTTTTCCAGGTGCCTGACAAGCAGGATTTTCTTGTTTACGACTTGAATAAAATGGCGTGGTAGCTTTGTTAGACCACTTGAAATTGCTGAAATATAATCAGAACAGTTTTCCAGGATTGTAGGCTCTTGATTTCAGGTGATATTTTCAAAACTCCCAGATACCTGGTACAACCAAATAATGAGCAATCCCTATGCAGATTTTTAGTAATGTGGTTTTTCTTATTGTTTTTTGTTTTGTTTTCTGTTTTTGTTTTTTGTTGCTTTTTTTTCATCTGTGTTTGTTTTATATTTGACAGCCTTGCAAGTTTCTCTTGGATGCAGTTTTTTCTAAAGGAATGACTGTACGCCAGTCGAAAGAAGAGCTGCTGCCTCAGCTCAGGGAGCAATGTGGGTTAGACCTCAGCATAGACAAGTAGGTAGTCTTTTAATAATACAACATAGTTAATCACCATTGGTAAGGTAAAGCAGCCATAATAAACTAGATGCTGATGTTCCCTCCTTTTTTTTTTTTTTTATAATGTATAAAGTCAAATTCAATAGGTTCTAATTGATGACAGTAGTGTTTTCATTCTGGACCTCTAGTATTTAGTTTTTAAAAAACACCATTGGTCTTACTTGTGTTTCTATACTGCATGACATAAGAATATAAGGGATGTTGAGGCATCTTTTGAGTTTGCTTGCCCTGTTGCTGGATAGTTGGTTAATGTTGGCCTAAATCCTCTTTCACAGGTTTCGCCTAAGAAAGAAAACTTGGAAGAACCCTGGCACTATATTTCTTGATTACCATGTCTATGAGGAAGATATTAACATTTCAACCAATTGGGAAGTCTTTTTAGAAGTACTTAATGGTAATAAATATTGCATAACTTAAAATTGATTAATAACATATGTATTTGTATTGTATCTCCATTCTATAGATTGCTACTGATGGTGGCAGGATATTCTTACTGAAAAGTTGTTTTTTTTAGAGCATTGTATGATCAAGAATGGCCTGTAGGAAAAAGGAAGTGATGATGCCCCTGTATAAGACTCTGGTGACACCTCACTTAGGGATCCTTTTACTAAGGTGTGGCAAAAAATGGCCTTTGCTGGTGTAGACGCATGTATTGGACGCGCGCAGGTCCATTTTTCAGAGCATCTGCAAAAAAGGCCCTTTTTTTGGGGGGGGGGGGGCCGAAAATGGGCATGCAGCAAAATAAAAATTGGCACATGTCCATTTTGGGCCTGAGACCTTACTGCCACTCATTGACTTAGCAGTAAGATATCACACATTAACCAGGCGATAATGGTCTACACATGTACAATGCTGATTACCACAGGGTTAGCGACGTGTGCTGGAAAATTTCTGGCACACTTAGTGGGCGCGTGTAAAAAATGAAATTACTGCCAGGGTCACATGGTAACCAGGCGGTAGTTCAATACTGACGTGCGTAGGCGCCTACACGGCTTAGTAAAAGGGCCCCTTAGAATATTGTGTATAATTCTGGAGACTTGCACCTTCAAATTGGTATAAACAGAATGGAGTCAGTCCAGAGGGTGGCTACTAAAATGGTCAGTTGTCTTTATGATAAAGCATATGGGGACAAACTTAATGATCTCAACACGTATACTTTGGAAAAAGCGCAGGAGAGGGGAGATATGATAGAGACGTTTAAATGTCTCTATGGCATAAATGCATAGGAGGTGAGGGGGCATAGGATGAAGGTGAAAGGGGATTGACTCAGGAGTAACCTGAGAAAATACTTCTTCACACAAGGGGTGGTGAATTCATGGAACGGCCTCCTGGTGGAGGTGGTGGAGCCAAAAACAGTATCTGAATTCAAGAAAGCTTGGGACAAGTACATAGGATCTCTATGGAAGAGGAAGAGATAGTAGATGGCATGGATGGGCAGACTGGATACGCTACGTGGTCTTTATCTGCCTTCATTTTTGTATGTTTCTACAGCAGTGTCTTCCCTTTCAAACGTTTTGTTTAGCAGATTATCCCCAAGATTCAAGCCCATGTGTCTAACCTGTTGTGACAAAAATATTTCTATGAAGACAAGCAGATCACTCATCACATGTGGGTGATAACTGAGTTCTAGATCTTTCCTGAAAGGGTTAGGAAACACACTAACCAAAAGGTAACTCAATGCAAAACTCCCACGAAAACAATAGTGGTGCACAAAAGAGTGGGGAACAGAGGAAGGCTGGACATATAGGGGTCAATGAGATTAAAAATTTATTGCTATAATATGTATCAAACATGATGACATAAAATCAGTACTCAAGACTCGACATGGCACCGTGTTTCGGCACAGAACGTGCCTGCCTCAGGAGTCTACAATAAAAACAAAAGTGAAAATAGAAAAATAATAATAACTAACATGAATATTAATATATATCTCAAACACAAATATCAGTGTCTGCTAAAAGAATATGAAATGTGATAAAACATATATAGAGGATTCATTCATAAGATACATGGCATTTCAACAGAAAGTCAACTAATAATACATACATTAAAATCTATTTGCCATGATATAACCAGTGGTGTGCTGCAGCCGGCTCGCTCCAGCTCGCAAGAGCCGCTTGTTAAATTTTGACAGCTATTGCGAGCCAGTTGTTCGGGGCGAGCCAGCTCCATTACACGAGGTAAGCATGGCAGGAGGGCGCCATCACAGGCCATGCTTACCTCCCCTCCCGCTCCCAAACATGTCCAGCGATTGTCCTTCGCCCCCACCCTCCCCTCCCGCTCTCATCCATTTCTAGGGGAGAGAAGACAATTGCTGGGCATGGATGGGTAGAGGGGGGGCAGGGGAGAGAAGACAATTGCTGGGCATGGATGGGTAGAGGGGGGCAAGGGAGAGAGGAGAGTTTCAGGACATGGATGGAGGGGAGGGCAAGAGAAATTCTGGACATGGATGAAGGGAAGGGAGAGAGAAGAAATGCTGGACATGAAGGGAAGATAGAGGAAGGTGATTAGATGAGGGAAAAGGAAGTTGTCAGCTATCGTTGTCTAGGGTGGTCCCAGAGTCCACTTCACAGAGGCAGTGGGTTCCCAAAGAATACGCAATCCACACAGATTTGGATATATAAAGTATATTATATTTGCATATATGTATTGGCTCACTGCACTTAGTACAGGAAAAAGGGTACAAGCTGTCTTGGGGTGTGTGTTTAGAGGGAGGGAGAAAGAAAGGATAGGGTGTTTGTTCATAGGAAGAAAGAAACCTTGGACTAGGGCTGTCTGAGAAGGGGGGGAGCAGAGCCAGGTGCTCTGGTGGCTAAAGATGGAGGTGTGCAGAGAAAGAAGAAGAAACAAAGACAGCCCAGCAGAGTCCCGTGCCCTCTGCTGCTGGGAGAAAGAAAGAGGGAGACCTAGTGCCCTGGACACAGAGAAGTGCCCGGGGACAGAGAGAGGGGGGGCAGTAGACCCCAAGCTGAGCTCTGTGCTCTGCTGCACAGAGAAAGACACAGAGAGAGAGAGCCCTAGTGAGCTCTGCTTTATACTTAATAAGAACTGAGAGGGAACAGGAGCAGAGAGAGATCAAAAACTTCTCTTTCCCAATTATTTCCTTTACAGAGCTCCAGATACTTTCTGAAGTCAGGAAAGGTGACATCTTTCACAGGTTGTCCTGTTTGAAATCCCTAGTGATAGAGCCTCACTGTAGATTTGGTTGCTCTGAAGCCCTGTTCCCAAATGGAACAAAAGGTATGTTAATCAAGAATAATTGAGAAACCAAAGGGCTATCAGGCCTCTCTGAGCACCATTTGGCCCATTTCATCCTCAATGGTTCCTGCAGGAGAGGGGGGAGAGTTTATCAGAGGTCAGAAGGTGGTTTAATATTGTCAAACTGATTTCATATTAATATAAGTATGTCCAGCAATAATTTTGACCTCCTGCAATCCTGACATCTCCACACCTCTTTTTTCTTTATTTTTTTTTTTTTTCTGGGAGGCAAGATGGAAGCAAACCTGGGTACCTGATCTGTCACTGTAGTGACAGACTATTCCTGTTCTCATACCTCATACCTCCAGTTATATTTGTTCCTGCTCATTCATATCTCCACAGTATAAATCCCAATATGAGTCCAAACCTCGTGTCTTAGGTTGGGCAGTCCTTAATATGCCACCTTACCCGTCTTAGAGCAGAATGGACAGTGCATAAGGGATGCAGGCATTTGGGAGGCAGGATTGCAGGAGGTCAAAATTATTGCTGGACAGAAGTGAGGAGAGAAACTGCACATGGATGGAGAAAATAGGCAGAAGCTGGATCCACTGTACAGTCAAGTCTGCGGAGGACCAGAAATGAAGAAATGAAGAAGAAAGGAGGAAAGAAAAGAAATAAATGGAAAAGGAAGCCCTGGAAACGGAGTCAAGGGAACAGATAGCAGCAGAATCAGATACTGGGCCAGCATGATCAGAGAAACAAAGTCACCAGACAACAAAGGTAGAAAAAATAATTTTATTTTCATTATAGTGTTTGGAATATGTCCACTTTGAGAATCAGGTGCTGAACGTTAAAAGTTTATATTTATTTACTTATTTATGGCATTTTATCCCATATTAAACATGAATTAGGTTGGAACCTGGGATCATTTAATTTTTTTTTTCCTGGAGAGAGTAATGCATTGCCCCCTCCCCCCGGCTATAGCCAGCTCTGCAATTTGGGGAGGGGGGGGCGCAGACGTGGATGGGGGGGGGGGGGGGGCGCCGAGGTGGACCGGGGAGAGAGCCTGTTGTTAAAAATTTACCAGCACACCACTGGATATAACCATATTCAAATAAAAAAACATAAGCACATAAAAGATAAAATAAGTACAATATACTATTAATGAACACACTTATGTAAAAAGGTGGACAAAAATTAAATCAAAGTGTTGTTAAAACATTAGAATGGTAACAAAAGTGAAAATGTGTGTAAAATACTGACCTGGTAATATAAAGTTAAAGATAAGGTGGTACTGCTTGGTAGAAATGGAGTAGTGGTCTGTCAAAAGAGAGAATGAAGAGAGCAAATAACACATTTGGACATGAACGCATTGCAAAAACGGTAACTAATTGCCCCTGATCTAAATATATAAATATTATGATGACTACAGAGGGTTAGTAGGGTACGTGAAAATACTAATGTGGAAACATAATGAATAGGGAAAAAATACACGCAAATGTACCGTGTTTAATAAATTTAAAGAGCAAAAATTCAAAATCAAAAAGTGAAAAAGGAAAAAGAAGTAAAAACATAATGTAGTGTTGCTACGATAGCTAAAGTGACAGTGCAATGCTGCTATAATCTCTTGTGGACAAAAGGTTATCAATAGAAATCAAACAAAATAAAACATGGAAAAGAAAATAAGATGATACCTTTTTTATTGGACATAACTTAATACATTTCTTGATTAGCTTTCGAAGGTTGCCCTTCTTCCTCAGATCAGAAATAAGCAAATGTGCTAGCTGACAGTGTATATAAGTGACAATAAAGTCACTTATATACACTGTCAGCTAGCACATTTGCTTATTTCTGATCTGAGGAAGAAGGGCAACCTTCGAAAGCTAATCAAGAAATGTATTAAGTTATGTCCAATAAAAAAGGTATCATCTTATTTTCTTTTCCATGTTTTATTTTGTTTGATTTCTATTGATAACCTTAAGAGTGGACTAACACGGCTACCACACTCCTCTACTTGTGGACAAAAGAATGTGTGAGCCAGCAATAGGTAAAACACGGGGATAAGATTCACAAAAAGAAATGGACTTACATATTCAAAGTTTTGTATTAGGACAAGATGGGAAAACAAGTGCAGTGCAAAAGCTCGGAAAGCCAGTGACAGATGCATGTGCCGTTAAGAAATACAGAGAGCCAGTGATACTGTGTGCGAGTGGCGAATTGCCTGCAATAGATATGTAGGCTGTGAAACAGAAAGATACGAAAAGTAAATATATAAAGATTACCCAAAATGGTACTGGCTACAAGCACTGTAATGCTTTACGGAGAAAAGGCAGCAGAAAGGAAACTACATAAAGACAAATACCAATAGTTGTATGAACTTACCGATAAGAGTTCAAAAGTATAGTGAAGTGTCGATGCTAATATTCTTTACATAGGAAAAAAAAGAAATCGGTACTGGCCGAGATTTAAAGTGGCGTTCAGAGCACAAGAAAAAAACGCTCATGCTCATCAGGCATTGTAGGCAGTAAACTTGCCGGTAGTGCAGGGTTATCTTTACTAAGAGAAGGAGCATGCTCGCTATTGGCACGTTTTAAAATTGAGATGATATGAGAACTGAAAGTAAATAGAACACATACTAAAAAAGGGGAATACATAAACAAATGAAGTGTTATACCTAAAAAGTATGCCAACTAGTAAAAATGAAAAAAAAAAAATGAAAGGGGAACTTGTTGGGGAGCTGGAAAATAAAAGTATGGATGAAAAAGGGGAATGTAGAATATAGGAGAACCAAGTGTCCTGATGAATTAGACCACAGAGGAGTAGACGTGTTTTAAAAACATTTAACAGAGTATGTAAAACCCAGTGCTTTTTTTTTTTTTTTTTTTTTACCTCTCAAGCAGTGGCTTACTAAAAATCTCTGAATTGGCAGCACATTGCCTTGCATCTGCAAAACAAGCAGATCGCCTCGGGCCTTTCCCCACTGTGTCCCACCCTCCTCTGATGTAACTTCCTATTTCCATGAGGTTGAGACACAATGAGGGAAGGCCCAAGGCGATCTGCTTGTTTTGCAGACGTGAGGTGCTGCGCTGCCAATTCAGAGATTTTAAAAATGCTGGGGGCTGGGTGGCAGAGAGAAGAGGGCTGTACGGGAAACTGAGGGTAAGCAGGTAGGGACTGGGATGGGGGGGGCTGAAAAGGGGGGGTCTCAGATGGGAGAAGGGGGCTGGCAGGTGGTGGGAGGGAGGGAGAATTGCTGGACATGGCTAGCAAGGGAGGACGGGGAGAGGAGAATCGCTGGACATGGATGGCAGGAGAGGGCGGGGGAAGGAGAATCACTGGACATGGATGAGATGGGAGGGGAAGGGGAGAAAGAATCGCTGGACATAGAGAGGAGGGCAGGGAAGAGAGGAGACATGCTGGAAATGGATGGAGAGGCAAGAGGAGAATTGTTGTACATGGATGGATAGACTGGAGGCCAGGGGAGAGAAGAGAAATGCTAGACATGGATGGAGGGGAGGGAAGAGAGAAGAAGAAGATGCATATGGATGGAAGGGAGGGACGAGAAAGGAAAGAGATGCATGCTTATAGAGATGAGGTAAAGGGAAGAGAGGAGAAAAACTGCATATGGATGAAAAAATAGGCAAAAGCTGGAACCGTGTTATACCTCCTCCAGTCAATTCCACGGAGGACCCAGCTTTTACTTATGGATGTAGGGCAAGAAATGAAGAAAAAAGGAGGAAAGTAAAGAAATAAATGGAAAGGAAGCCCTGGAAGCAGAGTTAAGAGAACAGATAGAGAGCAGCAGAATCAGAGACTGGGGCCAACATGATCAGAAAAACAAAGTCACCAGACAAAGGTAGAAAAAAATCATTTTATTTTCATTTTAGTGTTTGGAATATATCGAATTCGAGAATTTACATCTGCTGTCTTATTTTGCACTGGGTATACTGGAGCTGTAACAGCTTATAGAAATTATAATTAAAAAATTACAAGTTTTTTTTCTCCTATATTGGTATAAAATTTAAATGATGCCTAATTATATGCACCATGGCTGGTATAAGGGGTGTGGCTACTGTGGGTTTGGCTACCATAGGGGCACAGCTGTAGATGGTGACCCCGCCCACAATGAGTACCAATACCTTTTTTTCCTTCAAAAAAACTCTGGTAAAACCTTTCCAGCATTTTAAAAACACATAAAGATAAATGTAGACATCTTAAAATATTGATGAATGGTGGCAAAACATAATTATCGTTCTAATGTTAATATATAATATGATTCAACAGGCAAACAAAAGTGTGTATAAAATGAAATAGGGAAAACTTATTCTGCTAATATTGATTCATGATGATGATGCCATAAACAGTATATGCTATGAAATACTATAGATAGAAAAAAATGCTGAAATAATAACAGGATACAGAGAACATACTGATTAGTGAATTCAAAGGAATGGACGGAAATCATTTTCTTGATTAAGGCCTGATGGAGTGATAGTGTTGAATTCGTAGATAAGACGTTGTTGTTCTTTGTAAAAGTAAGTTGTGAAGATTATTTCCGCACAAGTAGGGTTTAAAAATTTTGAATACCATGAATTTTTAATCTTCAATAGAATGATTTGCACTGTGCCAATGATTCACCAGTTGAGCAGTTTCAACATTCCTGTTTATGCAACTTCGGTGTTCGATGATACAGGTTTTAATCATACGATTAGTCTTACCAATATATAACAGCTTACAGGGACATTGAATGATGTAAATGACATTGGAAGTGTTGCAATTGGATGTATGCTTTAGTGTGTATAATAGGATGAATAAATCCGGATGTTTCCCCAGACATTCTTATAGATGCTGCATCTGCCGCATTTCTGGTGTCCATAGTGAATTTCAGATGGTCATGCTCCTATCTCAGGAAGTGTGGCAGGCACAAGAATCTCATTCAGGTTATTTCCTCTTGAATAGGCAACAGTCAGATGTTTATCCTTGAAACACGTATGATCATTCAAGATATGTGAATGGCTCCTGATGATCTTCTTAATCTTATTGCCTGAGAAATGAATATCAGAGAGTACAGACAATATCTGGTGTGTCTTTATTTGTTCTTGGTTCTAACAATATTCTTCTCTCCTTCTGGCACGTCTTTATATAGCCATTGGATATGTCTGCAAAGATTCTGAGTGAATCTTTGTGCTGTGGTGCGTGACTATTTATGAAAATCTTCAAATCCTGAACAAATTCTTCTGAGTAAGAAGCTATGAGAGTGGTAAATTTTTCTTAAGGCTTCAGTTATGGTCACTGGTATACTCATTTCTCACCCAATAAGATTAAGAAGATCATCAGGAGCCATTGGCATATCTTGGAAGATCATACGCGTTTCAGGGATAAACACTTATGACTGTTGCCTGCTCAAGAGGAAAAAAACCTGAAGGAGATTCTCCTACTTTCCACACTTCCTGAGATAGGAGCATGACCATCTGAAATTCACTATGGACATCAGAAATGCGGTCTGGGAAATATCCGGATTTATTCATCTTATTATGCATAGGATATACACACTAACGCATACATCCAATTGCAACACCCCCAATGTCATTAACGTCATTCAATGGCCCTGTAAGCTGTTATATATTGGTAAGACTAATCGTATGATTAAAACCCACATCATCGAACACCAAAATTGCATAAACAGGAATGTTGAAACTGCTCCATTGGTGAATGATTGGCACAGTGCAAATTATTCTATTGAAGATTTAAAATTCATGGTATTCAAAATCTTTAAATCCCACTGGCGCAGAAATAATAACAACTTACTTTTACAAGAAGAACGTCTTATCTACGAATTCAACACTGTCACTCCATCAGGCATTAATCAAGAAATTGATTTCCACCCATTCTTTTGAATTCACTAATCAATATGTTCTCTGCATCCTGTTGTGTTATTATTGCATCATTTTTTTTCTATCTATAGTATTTCATGCCATATTCTGTTTATGGCATCGTCATCATCAATCCATATTAGCAGAATAATTTTTCCCTGTATCATTTTATACACACTTATAAATGTTTGACTGTTGAATCATATTATTTATTTACGTTGATTATGTTTTACCACCATTCATCAATATTTTAAGATATCTATATTTATTTTTATGCGTGTTGTTGGAAAGGTTTTACATACTCTTAGATCATTTTTAAACACGTCTACTCCTCTGTGGTTTATTCATCAGGACACTTGGTTCTCCTGTATTCTCACTTTTTCCCTTTTTATTCCTCCCATCCTTCTCTTTCCATTTCTCCTTAATTTTATCCCTCCTTACCCTTTCTCCCAAATTACACTATCCTATCCTGTCTACCCTCTTTTATCCTAGTCATATATTATCTAGCTCAACTTATCATACACTACAAAGCCCAACTTTACATTGTTTTACTACTGTTTTATTAAAATTCTATTAATTTTGTATTTCAAATTACTATGTAAGCCGTATTGAGCCTGCATTATGTGGGAAAGCGCGGGGTACAAATGTAATAATAATATTTTCCAGCTCCCCAACACGTTCTTTTCATTTTTACCAGTTGGCATACCTTTTAAGTATAACGCTTCATTTGTTTGTGTATTCCCCTTTTTTCAGTATGTGTTCTATTTACTTTTAATTCTTCTATCATCTCAATTTTAAAACATGCCAATAGCGAACATGCAACTTCTCTGAGTACAGACAAGCCCGCATTACCGGCAAGTTTATTGCCTACAATGCCTGATGAGCATGCGCGGATTTTCCCGCTCTCTGAACGCCACTTTAAATCTCGGCCAGTACCGATTTCTGTTTTTCCTATGTAAAGGATATTAACATTGACGCTTAAATATACTTTTGAACTCTTATCGGTAAGTTCATACAATTTTCGGTATTTGTAGTCACAAAGGCACCAATGTCTTTATGTAGTTTCCTTTCTGCTGCCTTTTCTCCATAAAGCCTTGCATATCTTTTGCAGGTAATTTGCTACTCGCACACAGTATCGCTGGCTCTCTGTATTTCTTAACAGCATACGCACCTGTTACTTGTTTTCCGAGCTTTCGCACTGCACTTGTTTTCCCGTCTTGTCCTAATACAAAACTTGAATATGTATGTCCATTTCCCCTTTTTTGTGAATCTTATTCCCGTGTTTTACCTATTGCTGGCACACATTCTTTTGGTCTACAGGAGATTTTTGCAGCATGACACTGTCACTCTAGCTATCGCAGCAACACTACATTATGGTTTTGCTTCTTTTTCCTTTTTCACTTTTGATTTAGCATTTTTGCTCTTTAAGTTTATTAAGCACAGTACATTTGCATGTATTTTTCCCTATTATGTTTCCACATTAGTATTTTCACGTATCCTACTATAACCCTCTGTAGTCATCATAATATTTATCTATGTAGATCAGGGGCAGTTACCGTTTTTGCAATGCCTTCATGCCCAAATACATCATTTGCTTCTCTTTATTTGCAGGAGCATTTGGCCTTGCATTGCCACAAGTGTTTTTTGCATAGTGCATCATTTATGCATGCAAAGTCTTTTTACAGGTACGCCTTCTCCTATACAACAGAGAAACATATTATTTCTTTTCATTCCAGCACCATCCATTCTACTGTGTACATACATACATTTTCTCTTTCTCTCTTTTGACAGACCACTACTCCATTTCTACCTAGCAATACCATCTTATCTTTACCTTTATATTGTCAGGTCAGTATTTTACACACATTTTCACTTTTTTTACCATTCCAATGTTTTAACAACACTTTGACTTAATTCTTGTCCACCTTTTTACGTAAGTGTGTTCATTAACAGTATATTTATTGTTTTTTATGTGCTTGTGGTTTTTTAATTGAATATGGTCATGTCATGGCAAATAGATTTTATTGTATGTATCTAGTCATTATTAGTTGACTTTTTCTGTTGAAATGACTTATGATATCTTATGTATGAATCATCTATGTATGTTTTATCACATTTCATATTATTTTAGCTGACATTATTTGTGTTTGATATCAAACATATAAATGGCGAGTGACTGTACTCACCCGCAAATGCGCAGTAGAGACTTCCCTCTCTGTCCCGCCCCCACGTCAATACGTGATGACAGGGGCGGGACAGAGAGAGAAACTGCGCGAAGGGGAGGGAGGGAACCGCCAACGTCGCTACCGCTCCCCCCACCCGGAGTCGCCACCGCCGCCCCCCCTCCACCCGACCCAAGCACTCTCTTCGGTATTAACTTACATTGCCGACACGCAGCAGGCAGATCAACTGAGCTCCCGTCGGCCTTCCTTCCCTGCCTATGTCCCGCCCTCGCCGACGTTACGTCACACGAGGGCGGGACACAGGCAGAGAAGGAAGGCCGACGGGAGATCTGCGTGCTGCGTTTCGGCGACGTAAGTTCAATAACGAAGAGAGGGCCAGGTGGAGGGGTGGTGGCGGTGGCAACTCCGGGGGGGGACCAGCAGCGGCGACCTCGGGGGGGGGGCCTGCAGCGGCGAGGGGAGGGGGCCTTGGAAAAACCCCATACTAGCCCGTTTTAACGAGCTCAACGGCTAGTATATATATAACATGAATATATATATTTATATATATATATAGATATTCATGTTAGTTATTATTACTATTTTTCTATTTTCACTTTTGTTTTTATTGTAGACTCCTGAGGCAGGCACGTTCCGTGCTGAAACATGGTGCCGTGTCGAGTCTTGAGTATTGATTTTATGTTATCTTGTTTGGCACATATCATAGCAATAAATTTTTAATCTCATTGACCCTGTTGTTTGTCCAGCCTTCCTCCATTCCCCACTCTTTGTGCACCAGGAAACACACTACGGCATGTGCGGCAGTTCCTCCACACCTGTAACATTGCAGCAGAACTTAGTTTGGGAGGAGATGGGGAGGTGGTTAGATTCATAATTTGGCATTCTTAAGTCAAAACAGTGTCTCATTGGTACATGCATACCTGTTCACACATGTATGTAACTATGGCTCCACTTCATTATAAAATTTAACTAGCATAAAAATCAGTTGCTATCTCCAGGGACACTTGTGAGGTGCTGTATAGTCTGGAATGTATATAGTGTGATATATTCTAATCTCATGCATTCTTCTCTCATGTATTTTCTTTGTTTGCAGTTGTTGAAAATGTTTTTCTGTAAATTGGTGAGAATGTTTCTCTACTTTCAATAGTTTAGTGGTTCTCAACTCCAGTCCTTATGGCTTCCAAACAGATATGAATGCATGAGCTATTTTTGATACCTTTGGTGTAGGAACCAGTTTCCTTTTCATACTATCCTGCACAGTGAAATTGAGAATGGCCTTATCGGTTGTAAATGGGCTCTTTGATTGTTCAAGTCAGAGTTATACAGTATCACTCCATATCTTCTGCAGAGGTAGAAAAAATGAAATCCATGTCACAGCTCGCTATTCTGTCCCGACAATGGAGACCATCAGAAATGAAGCTAGATCCTTTCCAAGAAGTTGTGTTAGAAAGCAGCAGTGCTGATGAACTGAAAGAAAAGGTGAATTAATTTCTAATTATACATGAGACAACCATTTTTCTGCTCATGAGAAAAACCTATTAAAATGCAGCAGTCAGAGTACACGCTTCTCCCCCAGCCGTAGAGATCAGTGGCTTATTAATCTGCTGGAATGCTTTCAATACCTTTTGACACCTCTGTTTATCATAGAAACTCCCAGTCTGTCGCAGCCCATGGTCATAAAAACAGAGATAGATATGTTTTCTTGTTGTTATTGCCCTCTCCCCATCCTTGATGGAACCCTCTTCTTTCCCCTATTCAGTCTCAGCAGAGAGCTCTGTTTCATCTTCTCCTAACAATAGCAAAACCAATCATTTTCCTGTTCACAAAGAGAGTTGACACTTTTCTGTATTGTACTTTACACGCATGAGGACTAATTTTCCTATCCAGAAAAACCTGTTAATGACCCTTGCTCTTTCCAAATGTTGTTCACCCACACCAAACAGGCTATCACCCTATTATGTTTGCAGGTGCTGTCACTGCTTCTCCTACTATACCAAATAAAGATGTTAATACTATGAGAGTCCTGTTTAATTGGAGGGAGTCAACATTTAGCATTTTTGAGTTGTTAAAAATAGGACTGGGATTCATATCCCAGTTGCCTGAACTTTTAGCACACCTTCTACTAACGTTTACAACAACTATACACTGGTTTCATAACTGCATTTTACCCCAGAAGTCATATATAGAATATATAGTGCACTCTGTAAAACTTTTAAGGATTAACAAATTAGGGGTTACAGTTCCTGCCTACTGCAAAAGCAAGACTGGCAGTGTCCATAATCTTAAAATATGAAACAGGCCCCATCTCCTCATTTCATTCTGTGGCCATAAATCTGTTCCTGCCTGCAGAGATCCCTCAAGAGTTTTACATGTCGGTAAATCAACCACTTCTGTAACATTTCAGTCCATTTGAGATAAATTGTTTTGGAATCTGTTGAAAAATGTGTAAGAGGTTCTTTGTGTGGTACATATATTAAGCTTTTTGTGTTGTCTTCCATGTGCTTTTTCACATTTACAGAAGGGAACAGAAAATGTTCAGGTCTCTCTTTATCTTACAGCTTAGTGCATTAAGTGGAATTCCTCTGGAAAGCATAGAATTTGCAAAGGTGAGTTGGGAAAGTGGAGGTTTTATTTAATTGTTTCTTTTAAATCTACACATAGATTTTTTTTTTACAAAAATACTTCTCTGCAGGGTAGAGGAACATTTCCATGTGACATTTCAGTACTTGAGATCCACCAAGATTTGGAATGGAATCCTAAAGTGTCAGCATTGAATGTCTGGCCTCTCTATATTTGTGATGATGGAGCTGTTATATTTTACAGGTATGTAATGTTTTTAGCACTAAATTCTGAAAAAGGGTCTTAAGTCCCTTTGGATAATTGATATGTTGGCCTAATAAGAGGGATCACAGTCTAATAAGACTTAGTTTTCTTCAAAATCACTGGAGCTACTAGGATTCTTCAGTACAGCATATTCTTCAAAGTATCTGCCACACAAGCCAAGCCATTGTTTTGCCAAACGATATAAAATATAGAGCAGAGAATGTAAGAAAAAGGAGCTGAGACTTGCAGTATCTTCAGTGATACAAAGCACAATAGAATTCCTAATTACTACTGTCACAACATGCCTGGCCACCCACCTGGGGTTACCCCACGGCCACTTAGAGAATCTATCCCCAGCACAACTCAGGTCCACCTGCACCTGCCGCTTATGCTGTATACTAGTACCCTTCTCCCACCGACTGGATCACAACCGCCTCTGGGCGAGTCTCCCACTCTCAAATTATCCACAATGATTTCTAGGTTACAGGGGCCACACTTCCAATGGTTCCACAGTTCCTAGAAAGCACTCACAGACCCAACACAGAAACCACCAGGATTCTTTGTCAGTCCAGACAGAGAGGCAATAAACTAAATATTGTTTATTGTCTTTTAAAAAATCGAACAGTGGAACAAATTAGTGCAATTAGCAAACAATAGGTAACTGAAATATGGATCAATTATAACACTAACTAAACATTTGCATGCTTCCTAGAAAGTACCTAGGGAGATCAGGACATATATTTCACCGAGCCTCAGCAAAGAGTTCTGTCGCTCCTTTCTCCTGGGCTAAGACTGATGCAACAACTGCTGGGTAATTTCTAACTCCAGACCAATCAGAGCCCAGCCAACAAGTTTTAAGATTCATTTCTTCAATAAGTGAAACTAAAAGGGGGCATGCATTTTTCTATAACAGCTTTAACATAAAAATACATGTACCACATGCTTTCCAAACTAGAGAAATGCACTTCAAGAGTTAAGGCAATTTTACAGGTTTAAAACACACTGTTTTGTCACAACTACAAATTGTACTTTGGGGTATTTTAGTACCTAGTTGTAAAAACAGATGTATTATGTAGTATCTGCCCATGAGTCTTGCATTATACAGGTATAATGGAATATTGAAACATATTTCTTTCTTGTACAGGGATCTTGCTTATCTGGGTAGTTTAATAGTTTAAAGTGCTTGATATACCACTCTTCTTAACAGAGTGGTGTACAATATAAAATTTAAACAATCAGAAAAGAACTCCAGTCATAAAAGGAAAGAAAAGAACCCATTCTCACAGCTATCAACTTACATCCTCAGCAGACATCCTCCTAAAAGCTGTAGCTTCCACAGTGAATCCACAATTAATAAACCCAAAAGCTTTCTGAAAGTTTTTTTTTTTTTACTTTAAACTGTTTAAAAGACTCCTCTTCAAGTTGCTCCAAAGAGAGCTGATTACAAAGAACAGGGATATGCCAAACAAAAATTTGTTCTCCCTTGTCACAGTCATATGTGTCCAACGATTGCATTATGTGGTAGTACCAATAAAAACACGTGGAAATATTGGCATGTTAAAAGCCACATATTATCTACTAGGGAGGGAAATGTAAAATTTATTAATTAGGATGTTAATTTCTTCTTTTGTCATGTTTACAATCAAGGGAGTCCAAATTCTCACAGTAAGGGTAAATATCACAGCGGGGGTGTACACTCATCAAACACCCATAATAGTCCCAGCGCTGAAATTGCTAATAACACACTTATTGCAGCATATATGTGTGTCTCATTTAAAACTGAAATTTATTTACATTTAGTAACCCTGTGAACCATCAGAGATGACTCGTTTCACATGAACCTCAGCTCATGACTTGTCTTTACTCTTCATCGGTTCACATCTTCTGTATCTTTTCTCTTGAAATAATAATGCTACTTATCTGAAATGTTTTTAAGCATAATTGGCATAAACGGACCAAACGACATGGACTATGTTTCTGTACTGCATAAGGAAAGTTGCCAGTGTCTGCCCTCTACATAACTCAAAAGAGCTGAGGTTCATGTGAAACGAGTCATCTCTAATGGTTCTCAAGGCTACTAAATTTAAATAAATGTCAGTTTATATTCTGCAATAAGTGTTATAGCATTGTGCTGGGACTTATGAGTGTACAATTAAGGGAGTGGCAGTGGGGAGCATAGTTAACCTCATTACTCATTTTAGTGTTTATATGGTGAAAGGTAGTAGTAGTAATAGGTTATGTGTGTGTGTGAGGGATGAGGTTAACTATGTATAATCACAAATAAAAGTTTTTAAAAATATATCACCCACATAGAGATGAAATAATAAGCACAAAAACATTACTAGTGAATCTTGGCATAAAACCCTATACTTTAAAAATGATAGTAGAGAATAAGTGAAGAAAATGTATTATGCATTTTAAAAAAGCTGATCTGAGCTATGAACCATGCAGAAGGGAAAAGAGCCAGACTAGAGATCTGGGTTTTTTTGGTTTTTTTTTAGATATCGGTTCTCCAGATAACCAGTGCTCTACAGGTTCTATAAATAGATATCTAATATTTTTAGGTTCAGAGGAGTGGTGTTTGTTGGGTCCATGGTGCACATATGCTACTGCTGATGTGTAGGTCTCCTTTCAGAGCTGTTGCTCAACAATATGTTTGTTCCCTGGATTTTTTAATTGGTTGCACAGGCTTTATGGAATTTGTTGCAGATAATTTACAACATGAGCTGGACATTAGGACATTTTGAAAGAAGTTGAAGGTTGTTTTATATAGGGGAGCTTTTCATGTGATTGAGTGATACTCTTTTATTGAATGTTTCTGTCTCAACTCTTGTTTGTATTTTATTATTTCTGATGTGTTCTTGTACCCCACCTAGCAACTTAATTTGGCAGGAGATAAATAACCAAATAAATACAAGAACAAACAAATGTGCATGCCCATGTGAGTCGAGCAGACACATAAGCTGCAAGGGAACCTTGTGCAGTAGAAGTCCCCATTTAATTAGAGAAAGTTTCACAGAGTGACAACTAGCCTATAAATTTGAACTTTGCCCCACTTCACCATGTACTTGTCAAATACCAATAATGGTTGCAGTTTTTCCAGATTTATTGACCTTGATGTTTTTAAAGTTCCTTTTGTGCATTATAACGGCAGTCCTATAACAGGGCACCTGGTAGGAACCTATTTTTCGCTGAGGACAAGCAAGCTGCTTGTTCTCACTGATGGGTGACGTCCACGGCAGCCCCAGGATCGGAAAATCTTCCTAGCAACAGAAGTTTGCTAGCTCTCCCGATATCCGCATGCATCACGCATGCGCGACCGTCTTCCCGCCCGCTCCCGGCATGCTCCTCAGTCTCTTTTTCCACGGTCAGAACGGACGTGTATCGCTCATTCGATGCCCCAGAGAGGCCCCCATCGCGTTCTTCGCTGCGGATTTCGTGCCTTTTCAGCTAGTTTCTTCGTTCTCCTCTTGTGCATATTAAAAAAAATAAAAATTTGTTTTCCGTTACTTCTTCGAAGTTTCCCAAGTAAGTTTCCTTTCTTTTCCGTGTGCGGCCTGTTTCGTCGCCCGTCCAGGTTTTTTCCCTTTTTTCGTGCCCCTCTTTTTGGCATCATCACGTTTCACCTCGCAGGCGCGATTTTTCCGCCCATGTGATCGAAGCCTGCCAGCGGCTTCAAGAAGTGCACACGGTGCCACCGGACAATCTCACTGACTGATAGACACGTTTTGTGTCTTCAGCGTCTCGGGGCGGGTCATCGCCCGGACGCCTGTACGTTGTGCCTCCAGCTAAAAAAGAGGACCCAGGCGGCGAGATTGGCTCAGTGGAACATCCTGTTCGGAGCCTTGTCTGGTCCTTCGACATCGACGGAGCCAGCGGTACCGAGGTCATCGCCGGTATCGATGTAGGCATCGGAGGGAGTATCGACATCCGGAGCACAGGTGATGGCTGTCCAGAGATCCCACGCTGGCCATCGAGTGGGTCTCCACTTGCCTCGAGGGCTCCTGCGGTGCAGGCCTCCCTGGACCGACCACCTTCAGACCCGGCCCAGAGGAGACGTTTGGATTCCACATCTTCCTCTTCGCGCGAAGGCGAAGAAGCACCGTCATCGGTCACCTTCCCTTCGCGGTACCAAGAGCTCCGGGACACAGATTCGGTACCCATGAAGCGTCGACGCCGGGAGGACCACTCGCCCTCCATACAAGAGGTGTCGATGCGCTCTGCTCCGGACAGCCCGGTACCGCCTCCGCGGCCCAGACAGGTTCTCAGCTCGTCGCCGGTACCGGCCCCGCTGCCTTACTCAACAGCCACTCTGGACGAGCGCTTCAGAGCCATACTTCCAGAGATTCTGGAAAGGCTGCTGCGACCTTCTGCTCCGGTACCGCCGGTGCCTGCGCTGGCAGTACCGTTGAGAGATGCAGCAGTTGGCTCTCCGCCCATGGTGCAGACTGCGACGCGGGTACCACTTGCGGCACCAGCGTCTGCTGCCACCCATGAGGACTCCCTGCCGACGTCGCTGGAGGGAGCTTCGTCGCCGCCGGCACGGGAGTCTTCTTCTTGGCGGCGTCGAGACGGGCTCGGCTTCGGACTGAAGTTCATGAACTTGTGTCCGATACCGACGGGGAGGCGGAGGAGGACACCAGTATTTCTCTGATGAGGAGTTTTGTGGTCTTCCTTCCGATTCCACTCCTTCACCTGAGAGAACGCTTTCTCCCCCCCGAGAGTCTGTCTTTCTCCTCCTTTGTCCGGGAAATATCTACAGCCATTCCCTTCCCAGTGGTTACTGAGGACGAGCCCAGGGCTGAGATGTTCGAGGTCCTGGACTATCCTTCACCACCTAAGGAATCGTCCACTGTTCCCCTTCATAACGTCCTCAAGCAGACATTGATGGTGAACTGGGCAAAACGGTTAAGTAACCCCAACATTCCCAAGAAGGTTGAGTCCCAGTATCGAGTCCATGGGGATCTGGAGTTGATGAGGACCCAGTTGCCTCATGACTCTGGAGTTGTGGACTCAGCTCTCAAGAAAGCCAAGAGTAGTAGAGATTACGCCTTGGCGCCCCCGGGGCGTGAATCTAAGACTCTAGACTCTTTTAGGAGGAAGGCCTACCATTCTGCTATGCTCGTGTCCAAGATCCAATCCTACCAGCTCTACACGAGTATCCACAAATGCGGAACAATATGCAGCAGCTGGCGGACTTGGTCAATAAGCTCCCGTCTGAGCAGGCCAAGCCTTTTCAGGAGGTGGTCAGGCAGCTGAAGGCGTGTAGGAAATTCCTGTCCAGGAGTGCCTACGATACTTTTGATGTAGCATCCAGGGCTGCTGCTCAGGGTATAGTGATTCGCAGACTCTCATGGCTGCATGCCTCTGACCTGGAGAATAGGGTCCAGTAGTGGATGCTCCTTGCCGGGGGGATAATATTTTTGGTGAGTGCGTCGAACAGGTGATAGAACAGCTCCACCACGGGACACCGCATTCGACAAGCTCTCCCACTGGACGCCTTCAGCATCTTCCTCAACAGGTAGACGGTTTTATGGGGGAAGGAGGAATGCTCCTTACGCTTATAGTAAGCGTAGGTACAATCCACCTGCCCACCAGCCTGCTCAGGCTAAGCCCCAGCGCGCTCATTCGCGTCAACAGCGTGCGCCTTCTCAGGCCCCTGCAGCTCCCCAACAAAAGCAAGGGACAGGCTTTTGACTGGCTCCAGGCGAGCATAGCCGAGATAAAAGTGTCTGTGCCGGACGATCTGCCGGTCGGAGGGAGGTTAAAGTTTTTTCACCAAAGGTGGTCTCTTATAACCTCCAACCAGTGGGTTCTCCAAATAGTCCTGCTAGGATACGCCCTCAATTTGGCCTCCAAACCTCCAAATTGTCCTCCGGGAGCTCAGTCTTTCAGCTTCCAGCACAAGCAGGTACTTGCAGAGGAACTTTCCGCCCTTCTCAGTGCCAATGCGGTCGAGCCCGTGCCACCGGGGCAGGAAGGGCTGAGATTCTATTCCAGGTACTTTCTTGTGGAAAAGAAAACAGGGGGGATGCGTCCCATCCTAGACTTAAGGGCCCTGAACAAATATCTGGTCCGAGAAAAGTTCAGGATGCTTTCCCTGGGCACCCTTCTTCCCATGATTCAGAAAAACGATTGGCTATGCTCTCTGGACTTAAAGGATGCTTATACTCCTATCCCAATACTGCCAGCTCACAGACAGTATCTTCGATTCTGTCTGGGAACACGGCACTTTCAGTACTGTGTGCTTCCATTTGGTCTCGCCTCTGCACCCAGAGTGTTCACGAAATGCCTGGCGGTAGTGGCAGCGTCTTTACGCAGACTGGGAGTGCATGTGTTCCCTTATCTCGACGATTGGCTGGTAAAGAACACCTCAGAGGCAGGAGCTCTACAGTCCAAGCAGGTGACTATTCAACTCCTGGAGCTACTAGGGTTTGTGATAAATTATCCAAAGTCCCACCTTCTCCCAGTCCAAAGACTAGAATTCATAGGAGCTCTGCTGGGCTCCCAGACTGCTCATGTCTACCTCCCCGAGGCCAGGACAGACAATCTTCTGTCCTTGGTCTCCTGGGTACGAGCATCTCAGCGGATCACAGCTCGGCAGATGTTGAGATTGCTCGGCCACGTGGCCTCCACAGTTCACATGACTCCCATGGCCTGTCTACACATGAGATCAGCTCAATGGACCCAAGCTTCCCAGTGGTTTCAAGCTGCGGGGGATCTGGAAGACGTCATCTAGTTGTCCAGTTTTTCTCCAATCCCTTCATTGGTGGACGATTTGATCCAATTTGACCTTGGGATGTCCTTTTCAAATTCCTCAGCCGCAAAAAGTGCTGATTACGGATGCGTCTCTCCTGGGGTGGGGAGCTCATGTCGATGGCTTCACACCAGCCGCAAAAAGTGCTGACTACGGATGCGTCTCTCCTGGGATGTGGAGCTCATGTCGATGGGCTTCACACCAGGGAGGTTGGTCCCTCCAGGAGACAGGTTTCCAGATCAATCTCCTGGAGTTACGAGTGGTCTGGAACGCGCTAAAGGCTTTCAGAGATCGGCTATCCAACCAAATTATCCAAATTCAGACAGACAATCAGGTTGCCATGTATTACATCAACAAGCAGGGGGGCACCGGATCTCGCCCCCTGTGTCAGGAAGCCGTCAGGATGTGGCTTTGGGCTCGCCGTCATGGCATGTTTCTTCAAGCCACGTACCTGGCAGGTGCAAACAACAGTCTGGCTGACAGGTTAAGCAGGATAATGCAACCTCACGAGTGGTCTCTCAACTCGAGAGTCATTCGCAAGATCTTTCAAGCGTGGGGCACCCCTTGGTAGATCTTTTTGCCACTCAGACCAATCACAAGGTCCCTCAGTTCTGTTCCAGACTTCAGGCCCACGGCAGGCTAGCATCAGATGCCCTTCTCCTGCATTGGGGGAAGGGCCTCCTGTATGTGTATCCTCCCATACCCTTGGTAGGGAAGACTTTGCTGAAACTCAAGCAGGACCGTGGAACCATGATTCTGATCGCTCCATTCTGGCCGCGACAGATCTGGTTCCCTCTTCTTCTGGAGTTGTCCTCCAAAGAACCGTGGAGATTGGAGTGTTTTCCAACCCTCAGAACGAGGGGGCGCTTCTGCATCCCAGCCTCCAGTCCCTGGCTCTCACGGCCTGGATGTTGAGAGCGTAGACTTTGCCTCCTTGGGTCTTTCTGAGGGTGTCTCCCGAGTCTTGCTTGCTTCCAGGAAAGATTCCACAAAGAGGTGTTATGCTTCCAAGTGGAAGAGGTTTGCCGTCTGGTGTGACAGCCAGGCCCTAGATCCTCGTTCTTGTCCTACACAGACCCTGCTTGAATACCTTCTGCACTTGTCTGAGGCTGGTCTTAAGACCAACTCTGTAAGAGTTCATCTTAGCGCAATTAGTGCTTTTCATTACCATGTAGAAGGTAAGCCTATCTCGGGACAGCCTTTAGTTGTTCGCTTCATGAGAGGTTTGCTTTTGTCAAAGCCCCCTATCAAGCCTCCTACTGTGTCATGGGATCTCAATGTCGTTCTCACCCAGCTGATGAAACCTCCTTTTGAGACACTGAATTCTTGCCATCTGAAGTACTTGACTTGGGAGGTAATTTTCTTGGTGGCAGTCACTTCAGCTCGTAGAGTCAGTGAGCTTCAAGCCTTGGTAGCTCATGCTCCTTATACCAAATTTCATCATAACAAAGTAGTCCTCCGCACTCACCCTAAGTTCTTGCCAAAGGTGGTGTCTGAGTTCCATCTTAACCAGTCAATTGTCTTGCCAACATTCTTTCCCCGTCCTCATACCCACCCTGCTGAACGTCAGTTGCACACATTGGACTGCAAGAGAGCATTGGACTTCTATCTGAAGCGGACAAGCCCACACAGACAGTCCGCCCAATTGTTTGTTTCTTTCCACCCCAGTAGAAGGGGAGTGGCTGTCGGGAAACGCACCATCTCAAATTGGCTAGCAGATTGCATTTCCTTCACTTACGCCCAAGCTGGGCTGACTCTTGAGAGCCATGTCACGGCTCATAGTGTTCGGGCCATGGCAGCGTCAGTGGCCCACTTGAAGTCAGCCACTATTGAAGAGATTTGCAAAGCTGCGACGTGGTCATCAGTCCACACATTCACGTCTCATTACTGCCTGCAGCAGGATACCCGAGGCGACAGTCAGTTCGGGCAGTCGGTGCTGCAGAATCTGTTTGGGGTTTAGAATCCAACTCCACCCTCCTAGGCCCTTTTTTATTCTGTTCCAGGCTGCACTCTCAGTTGTTGGTGTTTAGGTCAATCTCAGTTAAGTCCTCGCCGTTGCGAGGCCCAGTTGACCTATGTTTGTTGTTTTCAGTGAGCCTGGGGGCTAGGGATACCCCATCAGTGAGAACAAGCAGCCTGCTTGTCCTCGGAGAAAGCGAGGTTACTAACCTGTAGCAGGTATTCTCCAAAGACAGCAGGCTGATTGGTCTCACAATCCCGCCCTCCTCCCCTTTGGAGTTATGTCTTCCCTTGTCTTTGGTCTATACTGGACTGAGGAGCACGCTGGGAGCAGGCGGGAAGACGGTCGCGCATGCGTGATGCATGCGGATCTCGCGAGAGCTAGCAAACTTCTGTTGCTAGGAAGATTTTCCGATCCTGGGGCTGCCGTGGACGTCACCCATCAGTGAGAACAATCAGCCTGCTATCCTCGGAGAATACCTGCTACAGGTTAGTAACCTCGCTATAAAGGAACATGTCTGCCCATTTTCCTTTTTACAGTACTAGCCTAAGCAGGTATATATGCGCCCTACAGGCTTGAGTGCTTACATCAACCATAGAACTGATGTAAGTAAAAGTGCCTAAGTTTTGGAAAAACACGCATAACTAGGAGTCCTGCCTATGCTCCCCCTTGCAGAATTTTTGCATTTATACACATATGTGCATGCATAGATGCCATTATGTGCAGGTGCATAAATGTTAGCGCCAGTGTTATAGAATTGCCCTCTATATATAAACCCCAGGAAATTGTGCCAAAATTAGGCATAATTTCCTGGGGCATAAAAAATGGTGCTGGTGTGCTGCAGAAGTGATACAGGCCCTGAAAGCAGTGCAGTGTGTTTTGCATCCCTCAGTTCCTCCAAAATACTGCTAATGGCCCAAGTGGTCCCCTTGTACCTCTTGAAGACAACCCCCTCCACCCCCCCCCCCCAAAAAAAAGCTGCTGCATCTTCCAACACCCCTCCCCCACAGGTCTGTGGGGGTCCTAAGTGGTCCCTGGCTCTCCCAGTCCCACCCTCAACGTTCTTTTTGGTGGACCCAGAGGTCCCCTGTATTTTACATCCTCTTGCGCAAGTGAGCCCCTGGCCCTTCAATCTCCATCCTTGAAGACATCTCTGGTGGCCCAAATAGTTCTGGTGCACCTTCCAGGCCTTCGTTTCCTACAGATGAATCTATGGTAGCCTAAGTGGGCCCTAAGACCTCCCTACTCCAGAGTTCTTGGTGACCCAGAGGCCCATTTGCCTTACCCTCAGAGACAAAATTAACCACCACCACAAAATTCCATGGTGATCCAAGTGTGCCTCCAATACCTCACTCCCTTGGCCCCCCCCCACACACAAACACACACACGCACACACACACTTGCTCCTGCCATCTTTGAAAATAGCAGGGTCTGACTCCTAGCAGTGCATTGGATGAGGAGAGATGCCAGTGGACCCTCTCTATGGGCCAGGTATAATTGGTCCAGGGAGGAAGGGAGTTACTACCAGCCTTGCAGGCACTCTAGTACAGGACCTCCCTTGACTCAGAGTGCCTGGCCCAGAGAGCTCTGTAAAGGAGAGATGTCAGGGCCTAATGGACCACCAGGGATTATTTCTGGGCTGGGCAGGAAGACAGAGTCCAGTTCTGCTGGGCCCGCCTCTTGCAAAATACTGCTTCACAGTCTTAGTCTTTTGATTGACTGTTAACTGCATACCTCTAGCATTACAATTTGATTCTTCTCCATGGCTGTCAGGAAAAAGCTGCAGATGTGCTGGCTTATAATGATTGCCAATCAGTGTGTCCATCCACCTTTTTCTTGCTTGTGCTCTGACTGCAACCTGACCCAAATAATATGGAATTATGTGATTATGTCTGCTCATTAATTATGCAGGTGCATAATTCCTGGGATGTATGTATATCTGTGGATCTAGATTTAGAGGGTGTCTCTCTCACTTGCTAACATTGCTGATCTCTGCTATAAATTTATACTGCAGGGATAAAGCTGAAGAATTAACACAACTAACCGATGAACAGAGAAATGAATTGATGAAAAAGGAAAGCAGCCGACTCCAGAAGACTGGACACCGTGTGACATACTCCCCTCGGAAAGAAAAGGCACTAAAAATTTATCTAGATGGAGCACCAAACAGAGATTTAAGCCAAGACTGACAGTTATTGTAGCATTCTCCCTAAAACTAGGGGTTTTGTTTGTTTTTAAAGGTTCACTACTACTGTGTAGTGCCACTGTGGCAGGACACTTATTAGACATATAGCAATGACACCAGCAATTATTTGGTTTGCAGTCTAACAAGCAGAAGTCCAGAGCCCCTGGTTTGACTTGGAATCATGTAGTGCACTATAGTCAAATGTACTGTAAAGGTTAAAAAAAAATGTGCATATAGAAGAAATAAATTTTAACAAAAAAAGGGGGGGTGAGTAAGCACAATGCATGTGGTAGTTAAAAGCTAGCCACAGGATTCTCGTGGCTTAGTAACTAATGCTGTGCAAGAGCCAGGAATAAATCTTTCTCTGTTTGTTCAGTGATACACGCATTACCTCTGTGGACATTGGAAAGTGAATAGAACGTGCCAACAAAATAATAAAAGGCAGGATCAGAGGATGTGAAAGGATCATCCAAGTCCAGCCATTGCTCCATACAGCAAGATGCCTAAGGTTCATCTGAAGAGGAGATTGCAGCAACCTACTGTGAAAGGTGGCCCACAGAATGTTTTTAGAGGTTCCCCATTCAGTGATGATTTATATCCTTATCACTCTTTTTGTGGGCCAAGTTGTCTGACAGAGCAACTTTCCTGTTTCGTTTCACCCAGTCTTCAAATAGAACTGACTGCAGTTATTGTCCATGCTGTCCCATTTCTTTCCATATCAGCATTCACTGGGTACATTTGAAAACTGCCTATGTATATTTTCTTTACTTTCATTGTGGTGTGCTGGTACTGGAGTTATATTTCACTTCTTGACAAATATTTAATTTTTTTTTTTTTAGCTGTCTTTGATTTTTGTACAGTTTGTTGGGTTTGTTTTTGGGTGACCTGAATTGTTTCTTTCTATTTGGTTCATCAAATTCTGTTGGAAAATCTGTTTTAATCTTTGCTGTAGTTTTTATTTATAATCTAGCCTCATGCAGTTAAATTTTGAGTGAATTTCTTTTAATCTGCTGGTGGGTCTAGTCCTGATATTGTCAAGATGAAGTTATCCACAGCAAATCTAATTTTTTCTTTTGCTATAGTGAGAGGTCTGTTCCACATAACGTGTTTGAATACCATTCAACTTCTGGCAATCGGTAAAATATATATATATGCTGGAAAACATCTTCATGGCATATGCTGTGTACAAAACAGTGAGCATGCCAATAGAACATGTATGTGGTCTGTCGTTAATTTTTCCATGGTAGGTGTAGAGAGATGCCTTTGTGCTTAAAGGATGTTTCTGCTGGAGATTTGTTTAAAAGTCATTAATTATGGAACTTTGTACAGCAGATGTTACTATAGTTGTCATGAGGCATATCTTGGAAACATAAGGTAAATGAGTAGAAGAGGAGGGAGACAAACTGTTTTGGTATTAGTGTTAAGACAGCTATATGCCATGTTAGTGGGTGAGAAATTCAAATTAAGGGAAAGGGCAGGCATTTGTGTGATTCCCACATACAACATCTTCTGTGGCTCTTGTGCAGAATACTGGCTTTCACCACTGGGGTTAGTGTTCCAACATAGCAAACAGTAGATTCAGACTTAGTTTGTAGCATGAGCAGGCTGCTTAACCAGCACTCCTAATACGTGTGAATGGGTTGCATCAAGTATGGCATTTATATTCATATATTTGCAGTGGTTGCATTATTATGAAAGTGTTAAAACAGTACTTACAAATGGTTAACCTGAGCTGGCCAAACACATTTAAAGAGATTTACGATTTCAGGAGCAGCTGTTAGTGGTTCAGAGCACATCTCGCCCACTGAAATACTGTACGTTAACCAGGAGAATGATTATTTTTACTTTCTGTTGGGGGAGGGGGGGCTTCAACCTGAAATGTTGATATATTTGCTAAGAAAATATTTTTTCATTGTAAATTAGATCAGGCTAGAGGGATGACTGCCTCTGTGAAAACAAGTTAAATCATAAGCCTGAATAATAATTATATGTAGGTTTTCTTTCTATTTACTAGTGTGATATAAATAAGAATTTTAAATATTTTGTATATATGCAAAATACTTGTAATAAAAGTTGCCATGATGTACAGGCTCTGGACTTGGTTTTTTTTAAACTTTTCATACATGTGCCTAACCCTCTGTTTTGTTTACTTCCAGAAACAGCTTTGTACAAAATGTCTGTGCTTAGGTAAATGCCACAAGTATGAGTAGCTTTAATGAATAGATGTGAAATTTTGATTACACTCTTGGAATTTATTTATTTTTTGAAAGTAATGGACTAAACATTAGTTACAACAGTGATGGGAAACTGGGTCTGTGAGGTCACACTGTCTTAAAGCAGCAAACTAGGACGTTGCCCTCTGGAGAGCAGTTTGGAATCCCAGGGTTCCATAATTTCCTGCTTTTAACACTGAAATGTCTAGTCTTGTTTTTGTAGTAGCTTGCTCAGCAAGCACCGTGGCTTGTTCTCTCCTTATTTGCTCCTTGAACTTGAAATACCATATTACATATTGTATAGTGTTTTAATTAGGAGCAAACCCACAACCCAATAATAATTCCCTGCACTGTTCTGAAATAGTGCCTTTAAAATAGCACGGGGAATTAACTCCCCAATGGTCAACGCTAATAACATGCAAATTTAAGTACATTATTAGTGTTGTTCATTCTGTGAAGGTGCAGGAGGATTGGGTCTGAACATATCCTCTTGCACTTGATTGACAGCCAGGTCCTGGGACTGACAAGGGGGGGTGGGGGCTGCAGGTCTGGTGGATCTCCCCACACCCAAAGCCAAATCCCTGGTGGCCCAAGTGGGCTGCCCACCCTATCCTGGTGGTCTAGTGGTCCATAGCTCCTCTCCCATCTGATATCTTGTTGTAGGAGGAGGGAGTAGTATGCCCTCCTCTTCCAGTGCTGCCTACAAAATGGTGGTACCCTGCCCAGTGCATCCTGGGATGTGCTGGGTGGCGCTCCCTTACATTGTAGGGATGCACTGGGCAGTGTGCTGCTGAAAGAGGAGGGAGTGGTACTCCCTCCTTCTATAATGAGGTATTGGGAGGGAGGATCAGGTGGGGACCACCGGGTGTGAGGAGACTTGGCAGCCTACTTGGCCCACCAGGGATTTTGTATTGGGGGTAGGGGGAGATCCATTGGACCTCCAGCCCCTCCTGCCCTTGTTTCAGGGAGGGGGGTATTATAGTGGGGGTCCAATTACCCCCAGGAACCCCCCCCCCCCCAAGGATACACTGACAGCCACGGCTGCCCAACAGGAGGGGGGTATGGGGATGGGCCCAGAGCCTTAACCCTAACACCAGCTCTGAGCTGGCATAGGGTAAAGGCGCTATTCCGCCCCTATGATCAGAGCTGTGCTCTGATATTAGGGGTGGGATGCAATAGAGCTCATTTAAATGTAATTTAAATGAGAGCTGCGGTGTTTGTGTACTCACACTGGCCGCCCTTTGATCAGGAGTGGGGGGAAGGGTGCTACTGGCCTCTAGAACCCACATTTAGTTTTGATCATCTGCACCCCAGAGAATCCCACTTTTATGTAAAAATCAGTGGTGCAGTTTATTGTACTACAGCCTTCCCTGGTATTGTAGATGGTCTTTTCAATGCATACAAGTTGTGTGATCAATTTTTCTTAAGCATTCTGTGTATTAAAAGAGCATCTGTCATCTAAGAATCTGTAGCTTTCCACCATTGAGTCTGCACCCCCACATAGGTCACAGGGTTGGTCTTCTGGTCTAATTCCTTTGCATAGAACTTTTAAACCCATTTAGATCTTCAGCCTTTTTGGTTGATGTGTAATTTTTCTTTCCTTTGAAATTTAAGACACCAGTGAAAGCCAGCTCTCTACATCTAATATTTACCTGTGGGATTTGAGTAATAGTTCAGACAATAAATATTTCCAGCTCTATATGTGTGCGGTCTTTCTGCTCTCTTAAGGAAAAGAAGAGTTGGGCAAATATTTCAGAAGCAGAGGAAATGGGACCAGTTGCTAGGTGGAATTTATATTGTAGAATCTGAACTTCCCTACAAGCTATACTGCATGACCTTTTGTAGACACATAGTTTCGTTAAGAAGACAAAGCTGGGCTGCTGCTGCTGCTACTACTACTACCTATCATTTCTATAGCACTACTAGACATATGCAATGCTGTACACTTGAACATGAAGAGACCCAGTCCCTGCTAAACAGAGCTTACCCTCTAATTAGGACAAATAAGGGATAAGGTAAGGGCTCCTGTGCTGTGAAATGGGTTACCTTATTTGTAGCCGGAACAAAAGGACAGGAGTTTTAAAAGGCCTTTGGTTGAAAAAAATAAAGTAGTAATATCTGGTTGGCGGTGGCTTATTGAGATGTTGCTGAGAATGATGATGTAGAACAAGTCACATTTTCAGAAATATACATGAGATTAATTTGCATACACTGCCTCACTTGTATGCAAATCTTTTATCCTGAAAACCTGACTGGCAAGAGAGTACTCCAGGACCAACTTGGAAAACACTGATGTAGAATACTTGTGAATTATGTAATGGGCTTTGAACAGTAGAATATATGTACATAAGAGGGGATAGAAAATATTCATATACATTGCCATTTGTTGAAAATGTATCCTTATCAAGTATGTTTGGGAAAACGGTTTGTGCCATCTTCCAAATAACAAAAACAGACATGTTTTAAATATTGTCTTATAAATCCAAGGTTGAATTCCTCAACAAATAATTGTACATAGCTTATTGAAATTAATGGTTTGTGGCTGACATTAAATGGCCTTTCACCTCTGGTTCAAATCTAGCTCAGGTCAATAAGCCACTGAAAAAGTGGCTTATTTGAAATACAGTACTGGTTTCAGTCCACTTCAAGAGAAGTGTTTATTGTCAAATCAGTGATGACATGTGTGCAACACAAACCACTCTGAAAAGAGACCACATACAAAAAAAAAACGTATCACTACAGCATACCTATAGAAGCACACAGATTCAAATGGCTGCGATTGTTTAAACATTGGAAAGAATGATCTTGATCAAAAAGTTTATAAACCCAAATCATGTTGATCTGCTATATAAGTATATCATTCTGTAAATAATTTAAAGGTCAAATATTTTTGTAAATTAAACATCCACTTTCTAATATATAAAACAAACAAAATTGCTGTATGAGAAACTTTTACTTGTCACCAATTTCCTTTCTTCAGAATTTCATTTATATACATGCTCAAGTTGCAGCTTAAAGTTTTTAGATTTATGGTCTTAAAACTAGAAATGAATAAAATAAGTTGTTTAGACATGCGGTAATAGAAAACATGAAAGTAAAATATATTACCCTGTTTTATTGCACTTCAGTCCAGCAGAGAGTATGTGTTTATGGCCTGTACAAGCAAGACAGATTTTCTACACAGCTAATGTTTCTAAACTATTTAGTTTGGCAAACATTCTTTACACATTTAAATTTCATCTTCAAAAGGTATGTCGGGGATAAAGTCAGGCTCCAGGGGGTCCATTTGTTCTGATATACTTCTTTCATGGTCTATTAATTCATTATTTACTTCCTGGATGATTTTGTCAGCTTCCAGATCATCTGAACCATCCAGAAATGGAAAAGCCTCCATTGCCAAAAGGATTTCCATGTCAGTGTCTCTAGTTCCATTCAAGGGGACTTGGTCACATATCGATATCAAACCATGCCTAAAAAGTAAAGGAAGAATGATGGAGAGCAGAAATGAACAAAAATACAAGTGACTTATGACCAACTGCATTCTCAGTACAATTTGGAGGGAAAAAAAAGTCTGTACATGTAAAATCTGGAATACTGTATTGAAAGGCACAAGTATTTAAATCCAACCCTGCCCCTTTAGTATCTCTACAAATTTCTAACAACAGTGAATCCATCTGCATGATTCACATACCATTTGGCTGCAAAAACAAAAACTTTATTTTAAAGGAGTGAACTGATTCCAACTGGTACTGTCTTCAAAATAACAATGATGCAGCAGGGCAGTTTTGGGATTAGTGGCATAATGTACAGGTGTATGCACATTTGCATTGTGCAAAGAAGAAGAAAAAAACCCACAATCACAGGAGGCTGGGGACACACAAAATATACATTTATGGTCATTCTTGACTTGTAATAAGTCCTGACCTCTTTCTTCAAAGCTGGCAGTCATCTAGAGAAACAGTATTGTGTGTATGATTTTTTGTATAAATATACAGTAAATTACTGAAAGCTATTACTGTGTGTAATCTCAAGACCATATAGCTCATATTATAATCTGAAGAGGGTCAGTGTTGTTATGAAAGCTCACACATACACCACATGTTACATCTTAACTCCAGAAAGAAACTCTCTGGCATAATGCAAGTACAGCGGTGAGCATTTGCAGTAAATTTGAGAGACCGATATCATACTCCACATACCCTGGCTTAGGAGTGAGGTTCATTCCTGTCATGATCTGCTCAGAACTAACCCATTTGGAGAAGTTGCCCCTGAGACAACACTACTAGTTCTTATGTTAATCCAGGTTTGTACATCTCAAAAAAAAAATGTAAAAACCAATATAAGGTTTTCAATGTTAGAAATGGACTTTGGCAATTTTGTGGAAAATGTGCATCTCACTACCAAAAGAAAAAAAATTTTTAAGAACTTGAGAGGAAAAAAAAGAGGGACAGTGCAGAACTCATATTGCCTTAGTATGCCATTAGCTGGGAGGTAGAAGTACACTGTTTTTCTATATAACATCTGTCACTACTTGCTTTTCTCATTAACTATGAACAGCTATGGCACACCCTTCTGACTAAACAAATAAAAAGGTATACAGGTATTAAACCTTCACCTGAACAACCCTGTGTTATTAACTGCTATGAAGGTACTTCTCCATCTGGGCTTAGAGAATGGCATAGCTAGTTCTTTGTTAAATTCCTTGGAGCCCTCCTTTCTTCCTGCTTTTGGAGATTTATGGCCTATCAGATTACTATCCAGCTTATAATCGAAAGAGAAAAACGCCTATATTTCGACCCAAATCGGGAGATGGGCATTTTTCTCGCAAAGGCGCCCAAATCGGTATAATCGAAAGCCGATTTTGGGCATTTCCAACTGCACTCCGTCGCGGAAACGAATAAAGTTGACAGAGGCGGGACTGGGGCGTGGTTATCAGCTGAGGAGAGATGGGCGTCTTTAGCTGATAATCGAAAAAAAAAGGCATTTTTACCACGATTTTGGGTCACTTTTTTTGGACCCTTTTTTTTTTCACGAACAAGTCCCAAAAAAGTGCCCCAACTGCCCAGATGACCACTGGAGGGAATCGGGGATGACCTCCCAGGACTCCCCCAGTGGTCACTAACCCTCTCCCACCAAAAAAAAAACCCACTTTAAAAACTTTTTTTTCCAGCCTCTATGCCAGCCTCAAATGCCGTACCCACCTCCATGACAGCAGAATGTGTTCGATCCTCTCACAGCCTTTCCCTGGGTCAGATGTGGCTCTCGGGTGCACTACAGGGTCACATCAGCATTGCATTGTGGTGGGTGTAGGGTATTGGGCTCCGTGATTGCACTAGCTTGTGTTACAGTCTCACGATGTTGGTAGTTGGTAGGCTCTTCTCCCATGGTGCTTTTCCCCCTGCCTACTGGGTCAGAGAGTGTGTTCAGTTTTGTTTCCGGTATTCCAAGAGGTAGTGGCCATTTTTGTAAGCCAGTTTTAGATCCCTTTCATGTGTTAGCCACGTTAGAGAACTTAGTTCTTATCTTGAATGTGGCTGAAAGAGGGCATTGTACAGCATTCTACCAGCTCTGACCTACTGCTAATCTCAGTACCAGGGAAACTCGTTGCCAGTGGGGCACAACCTCTGATCTGCAGTTAACTGTGAGTAAAGGACAGTTTCGGAGAGATTAGTCTTCAGGTGAGTAAAGGACGTTTTCGGAGAGATTAGTCTTCAGGTGTAAACAGGTGTGCCAATGTCATACAGCAGCAACAAGTCCTAGAGGCCTGCGTGTATGCAGGTCCCTGGAGTACTTTTACTACTACTACTACTACTTAGCATTTCTATAGTGCTGCCAGGGTTACACAGCGCTGTACAAGTTTAAACATGGGGAAGGACAGTCCCTGCTCAAGAGAGCTTACAATCTAAAGGTAAAAACTATGTAGTCAGTGTAGGTATCAGGAATGGGAAGGTGGTTAGGCACCAAAAGCAAGGGAGAAGAGATGGGCCTTGAGTAAGGACTTGAAAATGGGCAGGGAGGGCGTATGGGCTCAGGAAGTCTGTTCCAGGCATAAGGTGATGTGAGGCAGAAGGGGCGGAGTCTGGAGTTAGCGGTGGTGGAGAAGGGTACAGAAAGGAGTGATTTGTCCTGAGAGCGGAGGTTATGGGTGGGAACATATGGGGAGAGGAGGGTAGAGAGGTAATGGGGGGCTGCAGATTGAGTGCACTTGAAGGTCAATAGGAGAAGCTTGAACTGTATACGGTAGCAGATCGGGTACTGCAGTGCACGTCAGCCAGGTGGACCCAGGCCCATTCCCCCCCCCTATCTGTAACACTTGTGCTGGTAAATGGGAGGCCTCCAAAACCCACTGTTCCCACATGTAGGTGCCCCCTTCACCCCTCAGAGCTATGGTAGTGTTGTACATTTGTGGGTAGTGGGTTTTGGGGGAGGGGGTTGGGTGCTCAGCACCCGTGGTAAGGGAGCTATGCATGTGGGAGCTTTTTCTGAAGTCCACCGCACTGACCTAGGGTGCCCAGTTGGTGTCCTGGCATATCAGGGGGGGCAGTGCACTACGAATCCTGGCCCCTCCCACGACCAAATGGCTCGGATTAGGACATTTTTGAGCTGGGCGTTTGTAGTTTCCATTATCGCTAAAAAAAAAAACAAACGCCCAGCTCAAAAACGTCCATTTTTTCGAAAATACAGTTCGGCCCGCCCCTTCACGGACCCGTTCTCGGAGATAAATGCCCATGGAGATAGGCGTTTGCGTTCGATTATGCCCCTCCACGGGTTCCAATCTTCCCTTCTCTCTTTGCTAGACTGCATGCTCAGGGGAAGATAATGGCAGACAGAGAGCAAGTTATACATTTTTAAAATCATTCTGCAATCCTAGGTGGGTGATAAAAAAATAAAAACTATATATAAGATGTTCAAAATCCATACATGAAAACTAAGTTGGACAATGTACTATGATAAGTGTTTAATAGCTTCTGAAAAAAGGCATGATTTATTTATTTATAGACCCTCCTCTTAGCCAAAGCCATTCAAGACTTACAAAAAAAAATCTAAAAACAATCAAAAACATAATAAAGGGGATAATGTGGAGCTTTGAGACGCTACCCATTGCAAAACTGACCCTGGTCCAGATACCATTAAAAATTTAACTTTAAATTGACTGCGTGCAAGAAGAGAGCCCAACCAAGTCAATGCCTTACCACATAATCCCAGCATCTCAGTGTATAAAATGTTGCTCTATCAGCTATGTCAAAAACTGTACTCGAGTCTATAGACATTAAAAACACCTTCTTCCCTTTATCCCTTCAGAAATACACCTCATCTAACAAGGCTAACAATGACAATTCTGTACTCGAGCCCTGTCTAAACCCCAACAAACAAATATCTAGTAATCTTGTTCTTTTAAAAAATACACATCCTTCTCTAACAACTTAGCCACACTCAGGTTGGGGTCCTTTTACAAAGGCAAGCTAGAGTTTTTTGCATGTGCTAAACGTCTCTAGCAATTAGCATGCACTAAAAACACTAGAACGCCTTTGTAAAAGGACCCCTAAGTGATGAATAAGCCCCCTTCTTTTCATTAAACAGAGCTTCTTTCAAACTATCTAAAATCTTACCCTGACCGACAGAATTGTTAATAAAGGCAGCTAACCATCCAAACACTGATCATTCCTTGAATAGAAAAGCAGGAAGATGGATCAAAAGGGTCAGCACAAAATTTCTGGGATAGAACGAGCTCCTTCACTGCTTGGGTAACATTTCATCAAAACTAGACTATCTAGCATTCACATGTTGACCTGAAAATGGATCCCCCTAATCAGCAACTTTTCACATCTTTTTCGCAAAGTACTCTGTCAAATCATCTGCCACATTATCTTATAATGGTCAAATTGTGATGTCACAAATCCATCTTATCAACTTCCGCACTATTACAAAGAGGGACTGCCAGTCATAAAATGTTAACTTTTGTTTTCTATCCTGATCTTTCCATTTGGGTGATACATAGACCTGATAGATTTACTGTATATAGGAAGAGGAAAATACTTATTCCCTTCCCTTGTGTCTTCCACTCACACCTTGAATAAATGTACCAACCCATAAACTTGCCCGGGTGTTATATTCTGTTTAACCTAACTTTGTTACCTCTGATTCATTTTTCACTGATTCATACTATTTAAATATTGCAAAGCAGCCAGGGTAGAACATGTGAAAGGCAAAATTATAATTACCTACTATACCTCCACAGTATAAAACCAGACTCTTTTGCATCGTGTCTCTCTTAATATCATACCTCTGAGGTCGACAATACAACCCAGTTGCACATGGGCAGTGATCAAGCACCCCATCCGGTTCCAGCTGCCATGCTATCAGCTCCGGGATCTTATTTGAGGAATCATGGCAAAATTCCCCTTGTAAAGGCAAGGGAGTACATACAGGAAACAGAAGATCTGTATTGAAGACAAGCAAAGTAAGAAAGGTTAATAATGTCATCTCACTTGTGTGCTGTCAACAGATGCCCTGATACTTTTCTTTATACCTTTCTCAGCAATAGCCAAAAGATTACAGAGGGTGTCCTGCATGCAATGTATAACTAGATTCAATATATAAGAGTTGAAATTTATGGGATTTCATGTACACCATTGTCTGAGCTAGAAATCAATGATATAATAATCAACATTGTATACTATTATTATTTATTATTTATGACATTTATATCCCACATTAGTCCGAGTAGAACTCAAGTTCAATGTGGCTTACATGTAACAATTAGAAAAGCATGAACATGTTCAAAATATATTAACAAAAAGTAAACTACTTCAGCTACATGGATACCTGAATTCGGAGTCCCACAGGAATACCCTTGGCGAAACTACTATCAAACCAAAACCTCAACCCATACATATATGCAGACGACGTAACGATCTACATTCCATTCAAACAAGATTTAAAGGAAATTTCCAATGACATCAACCAAAGCCTACATATCATGCACACATGGGCGGACGCATTTCAACTGAAACTCAACGCAGAAAAAAACCCAATGCCTAATACCTCGCAACATAACACGAACAAATTCACCACCATTAACACACCAAAATTGAATCTTCCAATCTCAGACACCCTAAAAATTCTTGAAGTTACCATTGACCGACACCTAACACTTGAGAACCACACGAAAAACACTACTAAGATGTTCCACTCAATGTGGAAATTAAAAAGAGTAAGACCTTTCTTCCCAAGGGCCGTCCTCCACAACCTGGTACAATCAATGGTACTCAGTCATCTAGATTACTGCAATGCACTCTATGCTGGCTGCAAAGAGCAAATAATTAAGAAACTTCAGACAGCTCAGAATACTGCAGCTAGACTCATATTCGGCAAATCAAAATATGAAAGTGCTAAACCCCTACGAGAAAAGCTATATTGGCTCCCACTCAAAGAACGCATCATGTTCAAAATATGTACCCTAGTTCATAAAATCATCCACAGAGATGCCCCAGCCTACATGTCAGATCTGATAGACCTACCACGCAGGAATGCCAAAAAATCATCCCGCACATTCCTTAATCTTCACTTCCCCAACTGTAAAGGTCTAAAATACAAACTAATGCATGCGTCAACCTTTTCCTGCCTGAGCACACAATTCTGGAACATGCTGCCGTGCAACTTAAAAACGCTCTATGAACTAACCAACTTCCGCAAAATACTAAAGACCCATCTCTTTAACAAGGCATACCACAAAGACCAACAAATATGAACTCCAATACAAATATCAAGAACTGCCTTACCTGCTTGCTAAACTACTAGTATGTTCTATCATTATCATGTTTGCTTGTTAAACTACTATTATGTATTATCATTATCATGTTACTCAAGATCTTTCTATAATGCTAAATGTATATCTTCTTATATGCTTCCACTATTCATGATGTATTATAAGCCACATTGAGCCTGCAAAGAGGTGGGAAAATGTGGGATACAAATGCAACAAATAAATAAAATAAATATAATGTTAGACCAGTAAAACTTGAGTTAGGAACAAATATAATTAAATACTTAGTGATTTTTAAGCTAGACAATTGAAATATGGATGAAAAAGGTAAAGGGCTAGGATTAGCTGGGATAGACAGGAGTAGTGGGAGGTGGACGAGGTAAAAATTAATGCTATGAGTTTATTTGAGAAGAGTGCTTATTTCCTTAAAGGCTAGACTGAAGAAGTGAGTTTTCAACAGTCTTCGGAATAACAAATAATCATCGATTCATTTGATGGTTTTAGATGACGAGATCCAAATTTTAGTGCCTTGATATGAAAAGCTAGCAGTATGGATTGTTTTGTAGGTTACTTTCTTACAATTTGGGAAATGTAGAATAAGATATTCTCTAGAAGATTTAGAGGCATTACATGAGGTTGTTTATGTATACTGGGGCCGAATCATGTAAAATTTTGTGACAAAGTAATAGTTTGAATGATATTCTATCTTTTATTGGCAGCCAATGCAAATCGTACAGGGGTGGGGGGTGCTTTGGCGAAGTGTGGTAGTCTGAATATGAGACACGCGGCAGTGTTTTGAGTAGTTTTTTGAGGAGATCCTTAAGTCCTGCGTAAATAGAGCTGCAATAATCAAATTTTGTTAGGACCAGGGACTGAACTATTTTTTTATTACATTTGTACCCCGCGCTTTCCCACTCATGGCAGGCTCAATGCGGCGGGCAATGGAGGGTTAAGTGACTTGCCCAGAGTCACAAGGAGCTGCCTGTGCCGGGAATCGAACTCAGTTCCTCAGGACCAAAGTCCACCACCCTAACCACTAGGCCACTCCTCCACTAGGGTACAGAAGACTGTGTTTGTGAAGTATTGGTCTTAAGCTCCCCAATTTCAATAATGAATTGAAGACACTTGAGAACACTTTGGAAATTTGGTTATCTAGAGTGAGCAATTGGTTAGTTGTGACTACTAAGATTTTCATAGTTGAGTCAAGGGGATATGTGATGTTCTCAATGGTAAATGATTTAAGATTTATGGTGTGATGAGGATTATTAACTATTAAGAATTTAGTTTTATTGGTGTTTTAATTTGAAACTGAATGCCCAATATTCCATTAGAGAGATACCTAATCTGATGATATGAGTAATTTCATTTATTTCTTTAGTGAATGAACTATAGATGGTAACATTGTCTGCATAAATGAATGTTGGGAGACCATTTTTCTACAGTAAATTGCCTAATGGAATCAACATGTTAAATAGAATGGGGGGATAATGGAGAACTCTGGGGTACTCCACAAACAGAGGACCATGCTGATGAAATTGTACCTGATTGTTTCACTTGATATGATCTAGACCTTAAGAACATAAGCATTTGCCATACTGTGGCCAACCCAGATCACAAATACCTGGGGCAAGATCCCAAAACAGTAGAATATATTTTATAGTGCTTATCCTAGAAATAAGCAGTGGATTTTCCCCAAGGACATGTTAATAATGGCTTATGGACTTTTCTTTTAGGAAGTCAGCCAAACCTTTTTAAAACTGCTTTTACAACATTCTCTGGCAACAAATTCTAGAGTTTAAGTACACATTCAGTGAAGAAATATTTTCTCCAATATATTTTAAAATTACTACTTTGTAGCTTCGTTACACACCCCCTAATATTTTTGGAAAACAAACAAGTGATTCACGTCTACCTGTTCCACTCCACTCATTATTTTATAGCCCTCTATCATATCTCCCTTCAGCCATCTTTTCTCCAAGCTGAACAGCCCTAGCCGCTTTAGCCTTTCCTCACAGGGAAGTTTTCCTATCCCCTTTATCATTTTTATTTCCCTTCTCTGTACCTTTTCTAATTCCACTAGCAGGCTTATTTTCGAAAGAGTTGGGCGCCCATCTTCAGACACAAATCGGGATATGGGCGTCCTTCTCTCAGGGTCGCCCAAATCAGCATAATCGAAAGCCGATTTTGGGCGCTCTCAACTGCTTTCCATCGTGGGGGACTACCAAAGTTCCCGGGGGTGTGTAGGAGGTGTAGCGAAGGCGGGACTGGGGCGTGCTTAAGAGATGGGCATCCTCGGTTGATAATGGAAAAAAGAAGGGCGTCCCTGACGAGCACTTGGCCGACTTGGTCCATTTTTTTTTCATGAGCAAGCCTCAAAAAGGTGCCTGAACGGACCAGATGACCACCGGAGGGAATCAGGGATGACCTTCCCTTACTCTCCCAGTAGTCACCAACCCCCTCCCACCCTTAAAAAGAACTTAAATTTTTTTTTTGACAGCCTCAAATGTCATACCCAGCTCCCTGACAGTATGCAGGTCCGTGGAGCAGTTTTAGTGGGTGCAGTGCACTTCAGCCAGGCGGACCCAGGCCCATCCCCCCTACCTGTTACACTTATGGTAGTAGATGGGAGCCCTTCAAAACCCACCCGAAACCCACTGTACCCACATGTAGGTGTCCCCCTTCACCCCTTAGGGCTATGGTAGTGTTGTACAATTGTGGGGAGTGTTTCTTTTTTTTTGGGGGGGGGGGTTGGGGGCTCAGCACCCAAGGTAAGGGAGCTATGCACCTGGGAGCAATTTCTAAAGTCCACTGCAGTGCCCCCTAGGGTGCCCGGTTGGTGTCCTGGCATGTGCAGGGGACCAGTACACTACGAAAACTTATGTTTGAGTGCAAATAGCTTATGAGTAAATTAGGGGCTGATTTGAGAAGGTAACTAGGGCAGTTATCAAGTTGGCATTATGATTTAGCATATTTGTGAAGAATGTATTTGACCTGATCAGTTGTAAGTGGGTGACCCGGGAAATTATAGACCGGTGAGTCTGACGTCGGTGCCGGGCAAAACGGTAGAGACTATTACCAAGAACAAAATTACAGATCACATTCAAAAGCATGGACTAATGGGACAAAGTCAACATGGATTTAGCGAAGGGAAGTCTTGCCTCACCAATCTGCTGCATTTCTTTGAAGGGGTAAACAAACATGTGGACAAAGGTGAGCCGGTTGATAATTGTGTATCTAGATTTTCAGAAGGCGTTTGATAAGGTCCCTCATGAAAGACTGCAGAGGAAATTAGAAGGACATGGTATCGGAGGTAGTGTCATACTGTGGATTAAAAACTGGTTGAAAGATAGGAAACAGAGAGTAGGATTAAAAGGTCAATATTCGCAATGGCGAAGGGTAGTTAGCGGGGTCCCTCAGGGATCTGTGCTGGGACCTCTGCTTTTTAACATGTTCATAACTGACCTAGAGATGGAGGTAACTAGTGAGGTAATTAAATTTGCAGATGACACAAAGTTATTCAAAGTAGTCAAATGGCAGGAAGATTGTGAAAAACTACAAGAGGACCTTATGAGACTGGGAGACTGGGCGTCTAAATGGCAGATGGCATTTAATGTGAACAAGTGCAAAGTGATGCATGTGGGAAAGAGGAACCCAAACTATAACTACGTCATGCAAGGTTCAGCGTTGGGAGTCATGGACTGAGAAAGGGATCGAGGTGTCATTGTTGATGATACGTTGAAAACTTCTGCTCAATGTGCTGCTGCGGCTAGGAAAGCAAATAGAATGTTGGGTATCATTAGGAAAGGGGATTGAAAACAAAAAATAAGGATATCATTCTGCCATTGTATCGCTCCATGGTGCGACCGCACCTCGAGTATTGTGTTCAATTCTGGTCGCCGCACCTCGAAAAAGATACAGTGGAACTGGAAAAGGTGCAGAGAAGGGCGACAAAGATGATACAAGGGATGGGCCGACTTCCCTATCAGGATAGGCCAAAGAAGCTGGGGCTCTTCAGCTTGGAGAAAAGGCGGCTGAGTGGAGATATGATAGAGGTCAATAAGATGAGTGGAATGGAACAGGTCGATGTGGAGCGTCTGTTTACGCTTTCCAAAAATACTAGGACAAGGGGGCATGCGATGAAGCTGCAGTGTGGTAAATTTAAAACGAATCAGAGGACATTTTTCTTCACTCAACGTGTAGTTAAACTCTGGAATTCGCTGCCGGAAAAGGCGGTTAAACTTAGCGGACTTCAAAAAAGGGTTGGACGGCTTCCTGGGGGGAAAAGCCATAGAATGTTATTGAATGGACAAGGGAATAATACAGTATTTCTAGGATGGGCGGGACAAATTGCTTGTTCGTTTGGCCACTGTCCGTGACAGGGTGCTGGCCTCGATGGACCATTGGTCTGTCCCAGCATGGTGATGCTTATTACCTTTGAAGTAGAACTCTAATTATGTAGTCTGAAAATCTAATATACAAAAATATCAACCCCTGACACTATTAAATTTGCTGTTAATTTAAATATAGATTTTGCATCCACATAAAGTGCCATAATCCCTCCTCTAAGAATGATATTAACAAAAATAAAAAAAGATATAGCAGAATTAGAAAAGGTTTAAAGAAGGGCAACAAAAATGGTTAAGGGAAGTGAACTCCTCTCATATGAGGAAAGGCTTAAGAGGTTAGCACTCCAGCTTAGAGAAGAGATGGCTGAGGGGGGATATGATACAGTTCGACAAAATCCTGAGTGGAGTAGAACAGGTAAACGTGAATTGATTGTTCATTCTTTCAAAAAGTATAAAGACTAGGGGACACTCTGGTAATACTTTTAAAATGAATAGAAGGAAATATTTTTTCACTAAATGAATAGTTAAGCTCTAGATCTCACTGCCAGAGAATGTAGTAATAGCAGTTGGTGTATCTGGGCTTAAAAAAAGGTTTGGATAAGTTCCTGGAGGAAAAAAAGTCTATAAACTGCTATTAAGGTAGAGATGGGAAAAGCCACTACTTATCCCTGGGGTTGGCAGCATGGAATCTTGTTACTCAGGATTCTGCCAGGTACTTGGTACTTGCGACCTGGATTGGCTACTGCTGAAAGGATACTGGGCTAGATGGACCATCACTCTGCCCCAATATGGCTTTTCTTAAGTTTTTTTTTTTTTTTTTTACTGTTTTTATTAGCAGGAGAAATGCATAACAAACAGAATTAAGCACCACTGGATCACATCTCTCATTCAACCGTATATACATTAAGCTATCAAGAACAATAAAATGAGTGCGATAATGTGAGATGATTAACTTCTAATACAAACAACCAGCAGTCCATGTTACCTTCAGAGCCAAATAAAATATAACATATTCAACATGCACTCTCCTTTTTCATTTTTAAAGCGCTTCCCCTACCCCCGCCCTTCCACTTTCCCTCCCTCTCTATCCCCCACTCCTTCCCTTCCTTCTCCCTCCCCTGAGACTGATCATCCCTACGATCCATGAGGCTACACCCTTGGTGTTGTTCGCTGCATTAAGCAGGCCTGGCATCTCCGCCATATACTAATGTAAGCTTGAACTCGTTTTCGGTTAGGGTTCAAAGACCCCTCCTGCACCCACTTTTCCATCTGTGTCATGGTTGCGTACCACTTAGCAATGGGAGGAGGGGCCTTGTCCACCCAGTGCTGTAGGGATGACCTTTCTCACTAACACCAGAGCTAATAAGATAAATTGGCATTGTGTATCAGAAAAGTCCTGTGCCACAAGGTCAGAGTCCAACACCATAAGCAGGATCCCATAGGACCACTTCACCGGTGTACCCAAAACCTCTTCTAAGAGGCCCTGGGCTCCCCTCCAGAACTCCCGCAGATGGTGACACTCCAAAAAATGATGTACCAGTGTTCCCCTTCTGTTCATGCACTTCTCACACTCTTCAGATTCCCACAACCCCATGGCCTTGCCCCTGCTTCTAGTAAGATATGCTTTATGTAAGACTAGCCGTTGAGCCCGTTAAAACGGGCTAGTATGAGATTTTGGCAAGGCTCCCCCCCCCCCCCCCCCCCCCCCCAGGGCTACCCCTGCACCCGGCCCGGGCCCTCTCTCTTCGGTATTGAACTTACATCGGCGAAACGCAAGCAGCACGCAGATCAGCTGAGCTCCCTTCGGCCTTCCTTCTCTGCCTGTGTCCCGCCCTCGTGTGACGTAACATCGGCGAGGGCGGGACACAGGCAGGGAAGAAAGGGCAACGGGAGCTCAGCTGTTCTGCGTGCTGTTTCACCAATGTAAGTTCAATACCGAAGAGAGTGCTTGGGCCAGGTGGAGGGGGGGAGCGGTAGCGACGTCGGCGGCTTCATGCAGTTTCCCGCTCTGTCCCGCCCCCGTCATCACATATTGACACGGGGGCGGGACAGAGAGGGAAGTCTCTACTGCACATTTGCGAGTGAGTACGGTCACTCGCCATTTATATGTTTGATTTTAAATTGAATCTCATGAAGACCTACATTAGGAGTAATTTTGAACGCCAATACGAAACACCGTGCTAGTTCCTGGATGGATACCTACTTCCCCATTAATACACCCCTCTGCCTCGAGAGTTGCTCAAAGAAGGCGGAGAGCTGCCAAGTTCGCCCCATGCGATACCATTTAGATAGCTTGTTGTGTTCGCTGGGCGTCTGGATGAAAGCCGTGTCCAGCCCAGTGAAGGCTGGAGAATTCCGATCTTTTCCCATCAATGTATGAATATAATGCCGGAGCTGCATATATTGAAAAAAATGAGCTCTGGGGCATCTGCCAGAAGTCCCTACACTGTGCAAAGGTTGGGCATTGACTCTCTCCCCACCTCCGTCATCTGTCCCACATACCGGCATCCCTGGCTAGCCCATGCTCTGAACTGCGATCTGATCTGCCCTGCAGGGAAGCTTGGACTGTCCCTAATTTCCAAGAAAGGGGACGGGCCTACTGCTTCCCCCAGGCGGCTTCTCCACCACTCCCAGGACAGCTTAAGGGGTTGTAGAAGGGGGGGTAGTTTAACTCATACCCCCTTACAGTGAACTGCATTAAAGACCGAGAAAGGTGAGGCCGCCAATTCCCATACACCCGGGGGAGCAAATGCAAACTGTTCAGTGTGAAGTTCATGTATCCAGCGCAATAGTGCCACAACATTATATAGTCTAAGATCCGGCAGATTGACTCCTCCCTCTCCCCTTACTCTGGTCAATTTGTTTAGCCCTATATGGGCGCACCTCTTACCCCAAATGAATGAAGATATCACTCCCCTGTACTCTTTCTCATCCTTACTAGTCACCCAGAGGGGCATCATCTGAAGGGGATACAAGATTTTGGGCAACAGAACCATTTTGATTAGTGCCACCTGCCCTGAGATGGGGAAGTCCCTCCACCTAATACAGAGGCTCCTAACAGCCTCTATTTTCTCCCTTACATTCTTCCTATACATTGCCGTAGGGTTAGAAGGTAAAGTTTGCCTATTTGCGGATGAAACTAAGATTTGCAACAGAGTGGACACCCGGGAGGGAGTGGAAAGCATGAAAAAGGATCTGAGGAAGCTAGAAGAATGGTCTAAGGTTTGGCAATTAAAATTCAATGCGAAGAAATGCAAAGTGATGCACTTAGGGAGTAGAAACCCAAGAGAGACTTATGTGTTAGGCGGTGAGAGTCTGATAGGTACTGAGGGGGAGAGGGATCTTGGTGTGATAGTATCCGAGGATCTGAAGGCGACGAAACAGTGTGACAAGGCGGTGGCCGTAGCAAGAAGGTTGCTAGGCTGTATAGAGAGAGGTGTGATCAGCAGAAGAAAGGAAGTGTTGATGCCCCTGTACAAGTCGTTGGTGAGGCCCCAGCTGGAGTATTGTGTTCTGTTTTGGAGGCCATACCTTGCGAAGGATGTTAAAAAAATGGAAGCGGTGCAAAGAAAAGCTACGAGAATGGTACGGGATTTGCGTTCCAAGACGTATGAAGAGAGACTTGCTGACCTGAACATGTATACCCTGGAGGAAAGAGGAACAGGGGTGATATGTTACAGACGTTCAAATATTTGAAAGGTATTAATCCGCAAACAAATCTTTTCCGGAGATGGGAAGGCGGTAGAACGAGAAGACATGAAATGAGGTTGAAGGGGGGCAGCCTCAGGAAAGATGTCAGGAAGTATTTTTTCACAGAGAGGGTGGTGGATGCTTGGAATGCCCTCCCGCGGGAGGTGGTGGAGATGAAAACGGTAATGGAATTCAAACATGCGTGGGATATGCATAAAGGAATCCTGTGCAGAAGGAATGGATCCTCAGAAGCTTAGCCAAAATTGGGTGGCGGAGCAGGTGGGGGGGGAAGAGGGGTTGGTGGTTGGGAGGCGAGGATAGTGGAGGGCAGACTTATACGGTCTGTGCCAGAGCCGGTGATGGGAGGCGGGACTGGTGGTTGGGAGGCGGGAAGTACTGCTGGGCAGACTTGTACGGTCTGTGCCCTGAATAAGGCAGGTACAAATCAAGGTAAGGTATACACATATGTTTGTCTTGTTGGGCAGACTGGATGGACCGTGCAGGTCTTTTTCTGCCGTCATCTACTATGTTATGTTACATGACACTTTGATCTAGATGTAAAAACATGCCCAGGTACTTCATTGGGCCTGACGCCCAGGTTAGGGGAAAATCCAGTAATCGTTTGCATGCACAGTTACTAGAAATCGCCATTGCCTCTGACTTCTCAAAATTAATCTTAAGCCCAGAGAAAGCCCCAAACTTCTGGATGAGGTCAATTAGCACTGGTATCGCCCCTGACGCCTGACTCAGGAATATCAGCATGTCATCAGCAAACAGATTAATTTTATATTCTTGGGCTCCTACCGTTATGCCCTTTAATGTGTTAGTCTGTCTGATTTTACACGCTAAAGGCTCAAGGGACAGCATAAACAGCATCGGGGAAAGGGGGCACCCTTGTCTTGTACCCCGCTCCAAAGCAAAGGACTCGGTTAGCTCGCCATTGACAAGAATTTGCGCCATGGGTCTGCTGTAAAGGGCTCTTATTCCTGTTAAGAACTCCCCAAATATGCCGATCTGCAGCAATATCCAAAACAGGTGATCCCAAAGAATCTTATCAAAAGCTTTTTCCGCATCTAAGCTCACAATAATGTCGTCGCTTGTTCCCCCCTTCCCATTTGTCTGAAGAACGCTCAGGGATTGAATAATGTTAGTGGATGCATATCTTCCTGGCACAAAGCCTGTCTGATCACCTTGTATTAGGTTCGGAAGAATTTTTCCCAGCCTACAAGCCAAGACTCCCACGAATATCTTGATACCTTGATTTAACAAGGAAATGGGATGGTAGGAGCACAAATTCTCAGGGTCTCTTACAGGTTTGGGCAGTACTATTATAAAGGCGTGAGTCAAGGCACCTGTGAGCTGACCCGGAGTGCATAATGCCTGGCACAAGTCACAGAAGGGACCAATAACCTGAGCCCCCAGTATCTTGTAATATTCAGCGCCCAGCCCGTCTGGTCCTGGTGCTTTAGCCAATTTAAGTTTTTTAATAGCAGACTGAATTTCTTCCCCCCTGAAAGGTGCATTAAAAAATTTCAGCTGCTCTTGTGTCAGAGTCGGGAGGTCCAGTCCCTTAAAGAAAGCCTCACGCTATGCAACGTCACAGTGCCCTGAATCATATAGTGCTTTATAGAAATCTACAAATGCAGCTTGAATCTCCTTTTGTTTCATGGACCGCTGCCCTGATTGTAACTTAACACGGGAGATTAATTGCCTCGCCGGCCAGTTACGCACTACTGTTGCCAGCAGTCTGTCTGCCTTGTTTTCCCACCTATGCAAATTATATTTATACAGTTGGATGTCTCTCAGGACACTGATTTAAGATCTCATTTAAGCGGCTTTTCACGTCGTTATATGTGTCTCTGGTGCCCTGTTTCCCCGCTGTCACCCTCCCCCAGAGTTCCTGGAGCTGCTTGAGCAAGAGTGTTAGCTCTTCATCCCGCTTCTTGCACGTGCGGGCTGTATACTCTATAATTTTCCCTCTCATAACCACCTTCCCAGAAGTTAATGGGCGAGGTGTCACTGGGCTTATTGTCCTGTAAATAATGTTGCCACTCCTCTCTGAGGAAATCCCTAAATTCAGAGTCCAAGTACAGCGTTGGGCTCATACACCACCCTGTCGAGGCCTTCCTCCCCTTTATTCCCATATCCACCCAGACCATACTATGATCTGATACTGCCCCCATTTCAAAATCCGCAGAGTGATCCGCAGTGAAAAGGGAAGGGGCTACTAGAATATAATCCAGTCTTGCCTGTACTTTGTGCACCTGCAAGTAGAAAGTGTATTCTCAAAAATCAGGATGCAGCACCCGCCAAGTATCAATCAGGCCTAATTCAGCCTGAAGTAAGCTTATCCCCTTGCCTTCTAGACCTTTGGGCCTCTTTTTTGGTGGATTACAATCAATGGCAGGATCTGCAGTGATATTGAAATCCCCGCCTACCACCAGCTGATATTCTCACAGCGGCACTAGTGCTGCTACAAGTAAGGAGAAAAATTTTTCAGAGTACACATTTGAGGCATACACCAAGCAAAGGGCAATCTTTTGGCCCTCCAAAACCCCAGCCCATATTACGTATCTCCCTTCTTGGTCCTGTATTAACCTGTATCTAGTGAAACCCAATGCTTTGTGAATAAGAATAGTCAGCCCCCCCCCCCCCCCCCCCCGTTGCCTGTTACTGAAGGAAGCAAAAGCAATCTCCCCCACCCAATCTTAATTTAATTTGACTTGTTCTGAAGGGGGTGTGGGCTTCCTGGGCCATTAGAACATCTACTTTAAGCCTCTTCAAGTAATTTAAAATCTTTTTCTTCTTTTTGGGGGAGTAAATACCATCCACATTCAAGGTCGCCACCCGCAGACTACCCATAGCCCCATTGCACCTGGTTAGATCTACAGAACCATAGAGTTATAGTTGACCTTTGGGGTAGCGTCCCAGCTAGACCACCCCATCTCGTTGTGTTGTTTTGCTTTAGTAGGTTATGCCTCACCCAGCCCATCCTACAATTGAAATCTGTCAGCCTCAGCCCCCAAGAAGGAACCCCCTTAATCCCCTGTGACCTGCTTCCCTGTTCAGCACTCATCTTAAACTCAGTGAAAAGAACCCCCTCCCCTCCTCTATAGCCCTCTCCCCTACCATCCCCACCCCTACTATCCTCCAGGTAGTCATCACCGCTCCCAAACCCACCTAAAGCCACACACACCCCAGCCACATTCTCACCCCCCTCCTATTCCCGACCCAAGACTCACCAATCAAATTCAAATTCCCCTCCCTCCCTTCACCTCCCCCCCCTCGCATTGTCTGCCCCCTCCAGTCCTCTCGTCGTCCCCATATGCATACCTCCCTCCAGGCACTGCTCCTTACACACTCCTCACATGTACCCCTGACACTCCCTAGAAAAAACAAAAACTTCCCGCCACGCTCCCCCCCCCCCCAAACCCACCTCACACAGTACACATCCCGCAGCCTAAGCCGCCTGTAATACTCAAAACTTGCATATCAAAAATATAAAAACATCACTTGAACATAAGTTACCCAACAGGGTGCAAAGACAGAGACACTTTGTGAGCACCACATTGCCACTTCGTATTTTTTCCTAAGAAGTAGCACCTTCGCTCTGGGCTTTTCACATTCATGAAACTCAAGCGCCCGGTCAACTACACATGCATAGACATGTATGAATGAGAGAGCCTTTCCGCAAAAACAGTTCTTCATAGCGCTAAATTCCGCCGGTTTGTCCTCACAAACAGTCAGTTGCAAAAGAGATGCAGCCCCTCAAGATACATCATCCCCGCACCACAGAGCAGGCCTCTATGCTTCAGGAATCTTCTCCAGCAATGCCTTTAGTTCCTCAACCTTAGTCAGGCTCACAGTACGATTCTCATACGTGATCTTCACTTTGGCTGGGTACAGGAAAGCAAAACGATTACCTTTCACAAACAATTGTGAGTGGTAAGGCGCTAAAAGCTCTCTCTATTCCATTACCCTCAGCAAGAAGTTCTGGAAGAGCAGCAACTTACTGCCTTTATACTCCAATGCACGCTGTTTTTTGTACAGTTCCAATAATTTTGACTTAACTGCATAATTCAAAAATCTTACAATAACTGGGCGAGCTTTTCCCAGGTCCTCCCTGCGCACTCCACATGGACTGGACCTACCTCCGCGGGCAGCCCCAGTGTTTTCTGCAGCCATTGCTCCAGAAGCTCCTTCAGCTCAGATTCCGGGATCGACTCAGGTAATCCGATCAGGCGGAGATTCTTCCGTCTACCATGGTTTTCGACCCTGTCTGTGAGGGTTCGTACTCGGGCCTCCAGCTCACTAATGTGAGTCTCCGCCACCGCCACATGATCCTCTTGGGCGGAGATGCGGTCTTCCGCCTGTTGAAGCCGCGCCGCTTGGTCCGCAATACTGTCTTTGATCTCCTCAATTCCTTCGTGTAGCTTAGACAACTTGTCATCCAGCATCTGGGACAAGTGCCGCATGGACACTTGCATGTTATCATCCTGCAGGCCTGGGAGGTGAGCTGGCGATTTAGATAGGGACCGAGAATCTGCCATTTTCTTGTGCGCTGCGTTGCCTTTCTCCCGATCAGGCCTTGGTGTCTTGACGGGCATCGCTCAGAGGGAGAGAAAAACTTTGCGTCTCTTCCAGCAGTCTCTGCTTCCTGCCCTTAAAACTCTAATTGTGCTTCCTGCACAAGTTACTGTATTTAGGTAGGTTTGGAAGATGAGGGGTGAGGAGCAAAGCCATCAGGCATCCATTCAGGTCGATGCCATCAAGTGACCCCCTCGGCTTTTCTTAAGTTCTTATGTAAAGCAGAACAGAAGCATTTCCTCAGGAACATAGTAACATAGTAGATGACGGCAGAAAAAGACCTGCACGGTCCATCTAGTCTGCCCAACAAGATAAATATGTGCTACTTCTTGTGTATACCTTACCTTGATTTGTATCTGCCATTTTCAGGACACAGACCGTAGAAGTCTTGCCCAGAACTAGCCCCACAACCCATACACCAGCCCCGCCTCCCAATGGAACTCACCATACCAAAAAAAAAAATTCTAATTTTGGTGTCATCTCAGTAAAAACAAACATTCTGCAGTTCCAAACTTATTGTGAAGTGCTTGTAATGCAAAACCTAGAAAAATTACACAGGACCTATAGAGCTAATCTACTTTACCATAACACCACTAACTTACAGAGGTAACACAACAAGAACTCTACCTAGGAACACTCAACACAGTAAATATTGCAGTGGGCAGTAGATCATCAATACAGCTATTGCAGAACTAAATAAGATGGATTAGTATAGATCAATACTACACAGACATTGAATGCTAACAGAATACCTGGCCTTTTTCACTCACGAACGCAAGTAGACCATCAAATACAGAATAAGTAAACAAACTAAAAGCAGAAATTTGAAGACAAAATTTAAAATGAACCCCCAAGAAGCAAGACTTTGCATACAGTGCAACACCAGAGAAATAGAAACAGATGCATGTCCTGTACTGTGCAGATGTAAATTTAAAAAATGGACATATTCTAATTGCTACATTATAAATTAACAAATAAATGCTGGGGTTTACTAAGTCGCTAGCGCGGCTAGCAATGACACAGCCCATCCACTTTGAATGGGCTGTGTTGGCAATGCCGTGTGGAAGTCACTAGCGTGGCTTAGTAAACAGACCCCAAAATGAAAAAGGAAAATAAAGTGCTACCTTTTTTTTGTGGACTACTAAATACATTTGTTGACTACCTTTCTTATGCCAAAGTCTCCTTCTTCAGGTCTGAACAGTATACCGGTTATGGTAAGCTTGTTTTGACTTAGGAAGGAGGTTTTGGCTTAAGAAAGCTAGTCAAAAAATGGATATAGTCCAATAAAGAAGTGTCACCTTTTACATTTTTCTTTTACTTATTAACTTTTAAAGTGAACTAACACAGCTACCACATTCTTCATCCTAAATTTAAAAATAAAATTATTTTTTCTACCTTTGCTGTCTGGCCATTTAATTTTTCTGTGTTGGTCCAGTCTCTGGGTACTGCTTTCCTGTCTTCTTTTAACTCTTTTTTTCCCCAAAGGTCTCCTGTCCATTTGTCATTTTTTTCTCTCCCTCTGTCTTCTTCACCTACTCCACTACATCCAACTCAAAATCTGTTCCTTTTAGATTTCTTCCTTATTTTTTTTTGCTTATCAATTCAGATTTCAATCTCCCTCTTTTTACTGTCTACCTACAGCTTTCCATTTCTTTCCCTCACTCTGGCCCTCCCATTCTTCTTCCTCTTCTTTCCCAGTCTTTCAATAATTATTTCCTCTTTCCCCCTGCCATCCAGAATCTTCTCTTTCTACCTCTGCCATCAAATATCTCCACCCTCTGTGTGTCTCTCTACCATCTGCCATCTAGCATCTTCTACCTCTGTGTAGCTCTCTCTCCCCCCTGCTATCCAGCATCCTTTCTCCTCTTCCCACACCGCCATCCAGTATCTCCTCTGTCCCTCTATCCAGTATTTCCTGTTTCTCTCTCCCCTGCCCCACCATCCAGTACTGCCTCTGTCTGTCGGTCTCTGCACCTGGAATACAGCATTGCCCCATCTTTCTTCCCACATCCCCCTGCACCATTCAGCATTGTCCTTATCTCTCTATATCTATCTATATGGAGAAAGAGAGAGAGAGTGTAAGTATTGCCCCTTTCTCTCACCATCCATCATCTGCTCTATCTTTCCTACCCCCCCCCCCCATCCAGTATTGCCTGTCTTTCTCTCTCCCTCTAGCATGCAGCACTGCCCCTACACCATTCAGCATTGCCCTTACCTATCTCTCTTCCCCCATCCAGCCCTGTCCCTCTTTCTCTCTCTCCCCCTGCCCATCTACCATGCAATAGTCTCTCCAGCCCATCCAACACTGCCTGTCTCTCTCTCTCCCCCCCTATCCAGTACTGCCCCTATGTTCTCTCTCTCTCCTTTTCCCCCCTCCCATCCAGTCTTACACCATTTCTCTGTCCCTCCCCACCCATCTCGTATTACCCAGTTCCTTTCTCTCTCCTCTTTCATGTACGGACATCAAGCAGCATAATTTTCCTCCCTCCTCTTGCAGTTCTGCTGTCCCGTGCTAATAACCCAAAGACGACGCGTGGGACCACGGCTCTCTGCCTGCCACTACTGTTTCCTGTCCCAGTTCCCCCGCCTCTCACGTAAACTTCCTGGGCTGGCACAGGAAACAGTTGCGGCAGACAAAGAACCATGGTCCCACGTCTTCTTTGGGTTATTTATTAGCGCAGGCCAGCAGAGCTGCAAGAGGAGGTAGGAAGGAAAATTGTGCTGCTTGATGTGGATATATGGAAAGGGAGAGAGAAACCAACCAGGTAATAAGGGATGGGAGGGGAAGGACAGAGGAATGGGATAAGACTGGATGGAAGGAGAGAGGCAGTGGATGCACAGATGCTGGGGTGAGGGCCTGGGCACCCGAGGTCCCCCGTGGCTACGCCCCTGGTCCTAACTACCACAGGCCCCAGCTTAGTAAAAAAGCCCTTAAGTGACCAATATCGTATATCTATAGCTGTAGATATAAAGCAGTGGTCTCTTCTGCCATGCATTTACAAAGAGATCCAGCCACCATAGAAAAGCAAAACTACTGCTACATTTTGGGCAGAATTAAAATTGGCACAAGCATTTACTTTTATGAATAGCGCAGCACAGTCCTGGATTGCACTCCTGCTGACTTTCACAAATGGTTCCATTCTCTCCTTTTGAAGCTGCTTGGGTACACTGACCCCACACACAGAGCTTCCCTCCGCAGCATTCGCCATCTCGAGAGCACTGCACAGAAACAAAATGCAAGCCCTCCTTTAGTAGGAGTTACATAGTCACTGCTAAGAAATGCTGAAAACAGGATAGGTTTATACACTAAGAAAATGCAGCATTGCAACATGACATGAAGAAATGTAGAACTTCCAGTCAAGCCAGACAGAAAGTTTTATGTCTCAGAATAGTAGGTCATAGCCTTAAAGCAGGAAAAAGACATCAGCATCTTTTATCATTTGGGAAGACAGCATTAAAAACAAGAATGAGCCTCAGTACCTCCAAGTCAGAAACTAGGCAACTTTTACCCCCAGTTCACTTTATTTTAGTTCATGGACAAAGGAGTTCAGACCTCCAGTACTGCAAACAGGGCAAGTTTTCTGCTCTCTAATTATGCATGAGAGAGATTTACATATAATATTTATTACATACAATTTTGTTAGGTACAAAACAATGTCAATATAGTTACTCTATATCAATTCCAATGAAAATAATCTAATCATCGTATATCAAATTCACCATGTGTAATACGCAATTAAAAAAAACCCCACTTTATTAATGCACATATGAAAAAAGTACAAAAATCCCATAATGCAATCAGAACCTCAAAATGCACTATCAAATATCCTTATACACCACAACCAGTCTTTTCTCCCAATAGTCAAAACGTTTCTTCTTTAAATTGCTTTGTAAGTTCAATGACAATATAGTCTTCAATCCTTGATCAATCTCTATCACAAATATAACTGAACAGAGAGCTTCCTTTGATTAGGATAACTGTAATAAGGCACTTGGCCAGATCTTCATGGACTAGAAATCATCCTTCTGTTGATCCATATTGACAGTATCATTTGGATTCATATGGTTAAAACATTCTCAACAATAACAGTTACAGCCCAACATGGACCATGTTTCGCTGAGTAGCGTCTTCAGGGGCTTACTGCAAATATGAGCACAAATACAAATATACATTTCCATTTATTCATCCTATAATACAACTTACCATATAATAAATCTAAACACAATATTTTAAGAACCTACACATGGTCATTAAATCAGCGTGGGATTCTTCACACAGAACAAATGTTTTCAACATGGCTGTCCATGTTCACAAGACACCGAAGCATGCATATTAAATAGACAGTACTCATTGGTTGAATACTGTTTAAACTCTACGTTAATTGCCAATCTATCTCTTTATTTAACCCTTTGGGATGTACTCTTTGCCAATCAAAAATAAAATGTTGTTCTCGCACCTTTTTCAGTAGTAGCTCAAGGTGAGTTACATTCAGGTACACTGGATATTTCTCTGTCCCAGGAGAGCTCACAATCTAAAGTTTGTACCTGAGGCAATGGAGGGTTAAGTGACTTGCCCAAGATCACAAGGAGCAGTAGTGGGACTTGAACCGGCCACCTCTGGATTGCAAGACCAGTGCTCTAACCACTAGGCCACTCCTCCACTCCACTCTATGTTCTAAGAGACCAGAAGAATGGAGTAACGCAGTCAACAGGACTCTTCCAGAAAAAACATGTGGGCAATGATGTATCAAATTCAAGTTTATTGCATAAAAGGACTCGACACGGCACTATGTTTCAGATATTGTGCCTGCATCAGGAGTCTCATATGCTTGTAAGTAGTTGTAGAGTAACTTCTAATTCTGAACAAGAGCTTTTCTAAAGCAGTCTTTAGAAAGACTCTAGAGGTTAAAGGCACTCCAAATCCAAAGAACACGCTGGTATAACAATAAAAATCAGCTTGTTCCTTTGATTTGGAGTGCCTTTAACCTCTAAAGTCTTTCTAAAGGCTGTTTTAGAGAAGCTCATGTTCAGTTATACTATGAACACGTAAAACATGAACTCAACCTGATGAATCGGGGATAACTACTGAATCAGTTTCTATGGCATAAGCACAATAAGTGCATCCTTGACATTTAAAGTGCCCCAAAGTACATCCCTAGGTATTCTTTGAATGACATTTGACAATTTTTCCCCCAAATTGCCGTCCCTGGTATACACAAACCTTGGTATTAGATTGAATTACGGATACAATGACAATATATACCAATGCTTTCAATCACATTTTTATGAATAACTGCATGAGTATATGGCAAAACACAAGTCATACGATTTTCCTGCTGTTTTACAGTTTGATGCATTAACCATGTGCGATCTGTATTATATGCCCACTTTGTGTACAATTTTTTTAGGATATCCCCACTGGAAAAAACGCATTTTCATATTTTGAGCTTGATTTTTAAACAATCTTTTAATACGTAAAAATTGCCCAGTGTGTATACTGTCCTTCAATTTAACTGGATGATGACTTCGATAATGGAGGATGGAATTTCTGTCTGTCTCCTTATGATAAGACTGTGTGATACACCCTCCTTGCTGCACCTGTATCTGAACACCCAAATAATTAACTGTACGATCACCTATATGAGATGTGAACGATGTGTGGATCACAATACTAGCAACACTGAGCCTTCAAGACTGAGACAACAGGAGTCCTTTATTAACAGGTGACCTGACACGGGCCATGTTTCGGCGTTAAACAACGCCTGCCTCAGGGGTCAGGATTTAGTTAAGAAGTGTGCAAAATGTATAAGTCCAATGCCTCATTTGATGAAGAGATTCTTCAAAAGCAAGCGTGTCTGTCGAAAATTACAGCCGCGATGTTAGAATAAAGTTCCTGTAGTAATATTGTCGTTTACATAAGCAACTGGTAAAAGCCATATTACAGTTATCCTAAACAAAGGAAGCTCTCTGTTGAATCACATTTGTGATAGAGATTGATCAAGGATTGAAGACAATATTTTCAGCGAACTTACAAAGCAATTTAAAGAAGGAAAGTTTTGAGTATTGGGAGAAAAGACTGGTTGTGATATATAAGAAGGATATATGACAGTGCATTTGAGGTTCTGATTGCATTATAGGATTTTAGTACTTTTTATAGGTGCATTAATAAAGTGTTTTTTTTTATTACATATTAGGCATGGTGAATCTGATATAATAGTTGCATTATTTTCATTGGAATTAATATTTATTAGAAATATCCTGAAAACCTGTCCTGTTTGCAGTACTTAAGGCCTAAACTCCTGCACCCCTGTTCTAGGACCTCATTCCATATCTTCTTCCATCTTGGTTTTTGTAGAGATTAATTCTCACTTCAATCATGCATCCACCTTCTCAAATGGAAAGGTACTAAATCTTACTCTTGATAGAGTAACCTCCAAGACAGTGTTTCCAAATCCAGTCCTCAAGAATCTTCAGTAGCTCTAGTCAGAATACCATACCACAATGAACGTTCACAAGTGATGCCTGCATGCCTTTTGCTATTATCAGGTATAGTGATTACCCCAACTGCTAAACCTGATGAGGGTTTTCGAGGACTGAATTTGAGAGCCATTATTTCTAGAATATATGAAAATAGATCATGAAGTAAGTCAAAATCATTTTGCAATCATATCTTGATTTCAAAAAAATGTCCACTAAAATCTATTTGTGACAGGGGAGAAAAAAAAGGAGTAGCAAAATTTCCCACTACAATTTAAAAATAAAGGTCAAAAACTACAGGTGAGACCTTTTTATTGAACTACCTTAATTCATTTTTGACTAGCTTTCAAGAGCTGTGCTTCTTCCATTTGGTCACTGCAGAACTGATGAAGGGAACATAGATTTAGAAAGCTAACTAGAAATATATTAGTCCAATACAAGGTCTCACCGATTAGCACATATCTACAAGACAGTTCTACTGCACTTCAGGAATGGTATCCATAGAATCTTGTATACTTGTAGATTTGTGCTACGCATCTGAGTATATTTGATGCCTTTCTTGCTGTAGCTGGTGTCACATGATACCTTAGCACTACCCCTAGCACCCACCCGGGAATAACCCTGTGGCCACCTGGAGGGTCTGGCCAAACACTGCCTAGGCTCGCCTGCACTTGCACCTACAATTGCAAGGGGGTCCAGGGACACGGGGGCCACAATCCCAGGAAAAAACCACCCACAGACTGTGAACACAAATTGCCAGGATTCTTAGTCCAGGACACCAGAACTAATAAACCAATAGGTTTATTATCAGTAATAGAACAGTGAACGGTAAAAAAGTGAAACACAGCAAACAGGAACATGTAAAACAACAAGGATTTGATGTTGAATCTAGCTGGACATTTTTTACTGCCTAAGTAGCATCTGTTGGGGATGAGAATGGAGAGTTCTAGCACATTCTGGGATAGATATTTGGCTTCAGGGCCAATCAGGGCACAAAGCATTAGCATTCAGGATGTTTGACCACTGACACTGCAGGTTACTTTTCTCCTCGGAGGTTTGCCTTCTCTTCCTTTTGGGGAATTTAGCTAAAAAAAAAAAAGAAAAAAAAAAAGAAACAGACCTCTGCTACAGCTATAGTACGTATGTCAGACACCGCCTGCTGGCCAAACAAGGGAAATATGCTGAAGGGGAAAACGTTTCAAAGAGCAGCAATACAAATCACCAAGCATGGAAGTCCCCTGTTCCGCCACAGCTTGAATTTAACAATGATGCCTATATCCTTTTGTGTCACGCTCAGGACTTGGACTGAATTGGTATGTTGTATCAGGTGTGGCCAAGCAGAAGAGAAGGGAGTGTAACTGCAACCAAGTGAAGTCATCTAGTAATCCCACTATTCCCCCCCAATTGTTAGATAAGCAGCACCAGCACTGCCCCTCTTTCTAATCACTGCAAAATGGCAGTGAAGGCAGAAATGTGCAAACCCAACTCTTGGAGGGTACTTTATTTCTTCTCCTCCCCCCATACTTTCTACTTGGACTAGAAATGCATGAGGGAGGAGCAGCCTCCACTACAGACTGGAATAATGCACTACTAACCTGCCACTCTCACTGCCCTACAGAAGCACCACCAATGGAAGGTGTGGGAGGAATGAAAGAAAATCTTGAAGAAGAGGGAGGAAGAAAAAGAAGAACTTGAAGAAGCAGAAGACAGAGGGCCGAGAGAACGTTAAAAGGAATGAGAAGATAGAAAGGAAAATGGATGATAATTAAAAGGTGTGAAAGAAAAGAGGAAAAGTGAAAGATAGATCAAAATATGGGTGGGTCAAGAGAAGTGTGACAAAGAGGAAAGACGGAAGCAAAGAGATTGGATGGAGATGGTGTTATAGGGGCTCATCTTAATCCTAGCTACATTATTGTACCACCAGTTTGGATTTTAGATTTAATTGACTTTACAAATCCTTGCTTTTTTTTTTAAGTTAAACAATTAGCATTTTAAAAGTTATGATTGATACAAAATATGCAATACTTACATCTTGGGTTATGCATGGCAAACATTTATATTCAAAGTTACCAAGCCGGCAATATTTTCCATTGTCACAGTCATCGTCAATCATACACTCCTTGAGGAATAAAACAGATAAATTAATGAACTTATATATGGTAATGTTTCCAGTTCAAGAAATACTACAGAGAAATCATTACACAAAACACCAGGGGATTTGCTAAATGACTCAAGCTCATGCTGATACTTTTGGAAATGGAAAATAAATTCTCTAGAACAGAACAGCTGGCATTGCATGGTGATGAAAAGTGTATCACATCTGCATCTGTTGCAACTCTGTCTGTCTCCTTCTTTGAGTTTTTGACTGTCTCTTTTCCCTCTTACATACTACTATCATCCAAGTACAAAAATTGCTCAATAACCCACTCCTCTTTATTGCCCACCTGTGGCATACATTTTGCACAGTCTCTGCTGGAGTCTTACTCATGCCTTCATGCTCCTTATACCCTACTGTTCAATATATGGCTTCTAAATTCCATCCCTCTTGTTGCTCGATTAACATGACCTCCTCTTAGCCTAGCCTTAAAAAGCTTATTTGGCTTCCCATCCCTGTTTGTGAGCCAGTATAAATTCATTGTACTGCTCTTTAAAATTCATCACAGGACTTCTGCATACTTCTGAATTAAATGCTATCCGATACTCCTCCCCACTCCCACTGCTCCAACATTCCAACTCCTTACTGCTCCCTTCTGCCATTTCTCCTGCTCCATTCCTAAAATACAAAAATAATCTGCCTCTCTCCCTCCCCATCACCCATTTCCCCTCAATTTTCAAATCCCAGTAGGAAAGGGAATTTTGCCTTTGCCCCGAGTCTTTCCTCTCAAAGGCTGTCTGCCTCTCTGCCCACCAAGTTACCTTCTGACTGAAGTCTCTCTTATACTCCTAAAACATGTCAGGATGCATTCTGTGAAAGTTATCTTGCAAAATACAATTGTGCTGCTAATCTGCAACATTTTGAAATCTGGATCAAGGTGGACATAAAACAGGGCACCAAATCTTTTAAATGTCTGCTCAAAAAAGTGTGATTTCCCAGTATACACTTATCCTTTAATGAAAATGTCCAGGACAGGATTCATAAACACACTCATAAAAGCAGTTTCTAATACATAAACCATAAAATATACATGTATAACAAACACAAATATACAACACACAACTAGAATTTCTATTTTTAGGCATTTATATATTATAAATTTACATGTTTATTTTCAAGTTCATTAGGTGCCCATTTAGAGTACAAAGAATCCGTTTACTGGTGGTTTTTGTATCACAGATGCCTTTGCTGGGCAGTTTTTCTAGTGGAATTAAAAAAAAAAACATTTATGCAATTGAGGAGCTGTCCACAAAAACAGAGGGTTTGAGGCAGGCAAGGGGAGGGGAGACACTGTACTAAGGTGAGGGGGGAGTTCTTCCGTATTTAATTGAATAGGCGTTTGCTGGATATTTTCTTGCACTGGGAGTGTTTTATTGGTTAGAGCCTTAAAATCAAAAGCTCTGCATGTACCGAGGCAGTAGGTTTACAAGCCATATTTGTGTTCTGGACTTGCATAAACTGGCATGTAGATGTGTACACATGTCTAAATCCCAATTTTAGAAAGCCAGCATATACACATCCAAAATGTAAATATATTTATTTAAAAAATTTTATCCCACACCGAATCTAGGCATGTTACAGTATGTGAGCATGGTAAAGGGGTTTGGTCTGAGAATGGTTTGGAAGGGGCAAAAAGCTGTATGTGCATTCCCTATTTCAGAACGGGAATGCGCACTGACATCAGGAGGGACATCAGGTTAGAGAAAACTGCTCGTTCTATACAGCACTCCCTCTTTACCCAAAGCATTTTTTTCTGCTCTTCGAAAGCGATACTGTGACAAATTCAGAAAACAGATATGTATGTTCTAAAATGACTGACATACATGTGTGTTCCAGCACACACGTGTATGTTTTAAGATAAGCAAGGAGTAATCGTAATAAGGGGAAAGAGCCTTGAAATGGCCATAGGCAAAAGATGAAACAAGATAAGTGATTCAGTTTATAAGCAAGATGAAAGGATAAAAAGGATTGAAAAAAAGCTTTTAAAATGGATTTAAAAATTCAGGGACTGATGACGATAAAGTGATGACTTTCCAACAGTCATGGAAGGAATCTCACTTCTGATGGTCCATTACCTTTATATAAAATCAAGTAAAAAGGTTTTCATAGTGGGTATAAGTTTTGAGTTCTGAAATACCTACATACATGTTTATGTTACCATGTTATAAGTACATAAGTAATGCCACACTGGGAAAAGACCAAGGGTCCATCGAGCCCAGCATCCTGTCCATGATAGCAGCCAATCCAGGCCAAGGGCACCTGGCAAACTTCCCAAACGTACAAACATTCTATACTTGTTATTCCTGGAATTGTAGACTTTTCCCAAGTCCATTTAGTAGTGATTTATGGACTTGTCCTTCAGGAAACCGTCTAACTCCTTTTTAAACTCTGCCAAGCTAACCGCCTTCACCACGTTCTCCGGCAACAAATTCCAGAGTTTAATTATGCGTTGGGTGAAGACATTTTCTCCGATTTGTTTTAAATTTACTACACCGTAGTTTCATCACATGCCCCCTAGTCATGCGGGGGCCCTTAATGCTTCCTAAATAGGACGCAGGAAGGGCTCCCATGTTGTCAGCATTATTCAATTAGCGTGTGCTATCAGCATGCTAGCTATATCTCTGGCATACCTAGGGCAGGGCGGTGGGAGTGGTCCTCCCCAGGTGCCGACAGCGAGGGTCGACTCTGCCGGTCCTCTGCCCCAGAACAGAAAGTTGACGTCTGAGGGGGCAGGGAACCGGCACAGCTGACAGCACACGCCTGCTCCATGCACACCCTTGCTTGGAGGAGGGGATGTGCTCTGCCCTGGATGCCATATAAGGTAGGTACACCGCTGAGCTGTATAGTACTTTCATGCCCATTTTCTGCCCTGACACACCTCCTCCAAAAAAAATAAATACTGCATGTTTAGCACGTGCAAATAAACATAGTAACATAGTAAATGACGGCAGATAAAGACCTGAACGGTCCATCCAGTCTGCCCAACAAGATAAACTCATTTTACATGGTATGTAATACTTTATATGTATATCGGAGTTTGATTTGTCCCTGCCTTTCTCAGAGCACAGACCATATAACAGCTAAAGAGATCAAGAAAAAGGATGAAGGCAGAAACACGTTCAATCAAGATTACTAGGATTTCCCCTCAATTTTGTCATCAACTAGAGATACCAACAATGAGATTACGAAAGACAAGTTTAACTTTAAGACCAAAGATTCAACATTTTCCTATTAAGACTTAGATAACAGTGTGGTTGCCGTGTTAGTCTAATTTTATTTGTTTTATTTATGACTGTTGCTTTTAAAGTGGACTAACGATACATTTCTTGACTTGCTTTCAAAAGGCTAAAACCTTTCTCCTTAGGTGAGGACAACATAAGCAAAAGATGACAAATATCAGACTACATAAGGTGAAATTAGGCCTTACCTGCTAATTTTCGTTCCTCTAGATCCTCCAGACCGTTCAAGACGCTTGGGTTATGCACTCCTACCAGCAGAGGGAGACTGAGAACACTAAAACTTCTTATACAAGTAGCCTGTGCAGACCTTCTACTAACCAGTAAAACAGTAACAAAGCAGAGGAACAAAACACCTCCACCTAAACAAAACCACTGAATCCACACTCAGATCTCCTCCCCTTAAGACGGGGGTGGGGGGGGGGGGGGATTCAACTGCAGATGGGCACAAACTGCCCTTAGTAAAACTCCAGGACCCAAATCACAGGAGCTACTAGAAATATCAGCAACTGAAGTCTAAAGAAAATATCATACTGAACTGTCTGACAAAACTCATGCAGAACAATTTAGCATGTCCAGCAGTAGGACATTTTTCCTGGGTTAAGCAAGCATTCGCACTTAAAGCAACTCAGTTAGAGAACCTGTTAATCAGACAAAGTGATGTTTAGACAGGATGTATATGCATAAGTGTGGGTACCTATATCATGAGGTATTTTATGAAAAGCAATCTCTACATGGAAAAATATCTTATGCTTTACAAAATTATTCCCTTACAGAGGTTTTCAACTGATTTCATTGAATACTGAAACATTAAGGAAAACAGTTTCAATTTGGGGGGTTTTCATTCACATCTTGCACAATCCCAACAATGTTATTTTTAGCACTTAGCAGGATCATTTATCCTTATTTTCCATTTTCTTAGTAAAATGAGATGCTATGCACGTCAACCCCTAACAGAATTATTTCAATTGCCAGGCCAGGACTTCTGCTTCCTGGGTTGGCTGGGAATGCTGCAAAGGCAGTGCTCAGGGAAGGGGGTGTTGCAGCCATACGTGAGGGACACCTAGATATTCATGGTTTCCAGGTTTCAGAAAGAGCCAAGGTATATAGTACTTTGGTCCAGGACTGTCAACATAATGGAGAGAGAGAAAGAGAAAGAAGTGTGTGAAGTACCAGAGAACTGCTGCAACCGTTCTCCCCCCCCCCCCCCCCCCATCAAAAAAAAAAAAAAAAAAAACAACTTCACATCCAATTAGTCACAGGGAGCTCATTTTTTCCCCTGACGTAAATATTTCCACTTGGCATATTGTCTTCTAAATGCTAATCCATTACTGCTGCAGATGACAAAACACACTAAACAGTGAGGATAAACACAATAAGAAACCCTTCTTGAGATGCAGAACCCTCTAAGTCCCCAAATAAAGTGACAGTTAAACGGAGAGAGGCCTATTACTCTTTACTAGGTAATTGCTTCCAGCACCTTTAACTACTCTAGAAAGTGGTCTGATCTGGACTCTGGTTACACAATGTGTTTATCCCGAACAAGGCAAGAGAAACGAACACAGACATAAAGCCAGTAGTTTCTAGGAAGCTGAAATCTCTCTCACACTGCTACTTGCCAGGCACATCTTGTGTTGATCATGCACGGGGAGACCCAGGCAACATAAAACGCAGCACATCGCCTTTGAATCCCGCTTCCCACATAAACACTAACATTTGTGGTTTTATGCTGCTTTACTGTATACTGAGTAGTGATTTTATGCCAGAATGGGATCGGAGGTAGGGTATTACTATGGATTAAGAGCTGGTTGAAAGATAGGAAACAAAGAGTAGGGTTGAATGGTCAGTATTCTCAGTGGAGAAGGGTAGTTAGTGGGGTCCCCAGGGGTCTGTGTTGGGACCGCTGCTTTTTAACATATTTATAAATGACCTAGAGATGGGCGTAACTAGTGAGGTAATTAAATTCGCAGACGACACAAAATTATTCAGGGTCATCAAGTCGCAGGAGGAGTGTGAAAGATTACAGAAGGACCTCGTGAGACTGGGGGATTGGGCGTCCAAGTGGCAGATGAAGTTCAATGTTGACAAGTGCAAAGTGATGCATGTGGGTAAGAGGAACCCGAATTACAGCTATGTCATGCAAGGTTCCACGTTAGGAGTTACAGACCTAGAAAGGGATCTGGGAGTCATCGTTGATAAGACGTTAAAAACGTCTGCCCAGTGTGCTGCCACGGCTAAGAAACAACACAGAATGTTGAGTATTATTAGGAAAGGGATGGAAAACAAACACAAGAATGTTATAATGCCGTTGTATCGCTCCATGGTGCGACCACACCTCGAGTATTGTGTCCAATTCTGGTCGCCGCATCTCAAAAAAGATATAAAGGAATTAGAAAAGGTGCAGAGAAGGGCGACAAAAATGATAAAGGGAATGGAATGACTTCCCTATGAGGAAAGGCTGAGAAGGTTAGGGCCCTTCAGCTTGGAGAAAGGCGGCTGAGGGGTGATATGTGTCTGGTTCTCAAGGCAGAACCGGAATTCGTGAGCCCTTGGGCCACTGCCGAGGAGCGGCAGAGGCAGGCAAGACCACCCTGGAACTGGATACAAGGAAGAGCAGGACTGGAACTCTGGACTGGAGTAGTAACTGAGGCAGGCATCTAGAACAGGCAGAACAGGAACAGCTTCACCTGCGCTTGACCACCGTTCCTCAGGAGCTGAGCTCCCAAGTGCGGGTGGCCGGCAGGACTTGCAGGACAAAGCAGGAACTGAAGATCCAGAGGACCCACCCTGGGTCTAGGATACACGAGGGAGGCTTGGCACAGAACTAGACTGGGACTGAAAGCTGCTACGCAGTCACTAAGCAAGAAACACAAGACAGATTGAGCAGACAGGATGTGCATAAAGACTTGGCAGGAGCAGGGACTAGGATATACATACAAGCTTGGCAAAGCAGAGACTAGGAGGCACATACAGGCCTGGCAGAGGCAGGGGTCAGGAACACATACAAGCTTGGCAGAAACGGGTTCAGGATAAACCCTAGCTAGGCAGAAGCAGGATTCAGGATATACACTCAGGATATACACTAGCTAGGCAGAGGCAGGAAACAGGGTATACACATCAGCTGGTCAGAAGCACACAGAGAGTATCAGGGTTCAGACTATAGTCAGAGGCAGGCAGCAGGCAGAGAATATCCGGGTTCAGGCAATAGTCAGAGACAGGCAGCAGGCAGAGAATATCCGGGTTCAGGCAATAGTCAGAGACAGGCAGCAGGCAGAGAATATCCGGGTTCAGGCAATAGTCAGAGACAGGCAGCAGGCAGAGAATATCCGGGTTCAGGCAATAGTCAGAGACAGGCAGCAGGCAGAGAATATCCGGGTTCAGGCAATAGTCAGAGACAGGCAGCAAGCAGAGAATATCTGGGTTCAGGCAATAGTCAGAGATAGGCAGCAAGCAGAGAATATCCGGGTTCAGGCAATAGTCAGAGATAGGCAGCAAGCAGAGAATATCCGGGTTCAGGCAATAGGCATAGACAGGTAGCAAGCAGAGAATATCCGGGTTCAGGCAATAGTCAGAGACAGGCAGCAGGCAGAGAATAAACCAGTCACTATCAGAGGTCAGGGCAATGGCTGAAGCTTCAGACGCTAACAACCACCTACAGGGAACAAACAAGGGCTGGAAACTAAATAGCTCCAAACACAGGGATCAAACACAGGGTGAAGCTTCAGCAGCTCCCAACACAGACAGGGAACCCACAAAGGCTGAAGATTCAGTGGCTCCAAACACAGAGTGGAGCACCAGAAGGACTAGCAGTCCACAGACACACAAGCAGAGGGGCAGGAGCCCACACAGAAGGACTAGCAGTCCACAGACACAATAAGCAGATGGGCAAGAACCCCAGAGACAGGCTACGTGGCAGTGCAACAGTACACTCACTAACCTGACGACCTTTAGGCATAACACAATGCAAAGGCCCTGAATGCCAGTACAGCACTTCCTTATGAAGGCTCTCACTGATGATGTCACCTACAGCAGGACGGAAGCAGGAAACACACTGACACCAGAGAGAGGCTTGACTCACATAGGAAGGAGCCATCTTGGAAGCTGGAACAGAGCAGGCGGAAGCCATCTTAGATGCTGGCTCCCCAGAGAGGCATAGCCCACACAGGTGAGGTCTAGTGAGCTAATCAGCACACAGAGACAGAAACAAAACTAACACAGAAACAGACAGAAGCCAGCACAGATGCCGACCCCCAGAAATAAGGTAAGTCTGAGGGTGGTCACGACCACAGACGTGACAATATGATAGAAGTCTACAAGATAATGAGCGGAGTACAGTGGACAGATGTGAAGCTTTTGTTTACACTTTCAAACAACAGCAAAACCAGGGGACACAAGATGAAGCTAGAATGTAGATTTAAAACAAATAGGAGCAAGTTTTTCTTTACTTAGCGTGTAGTTAGCCTCTGGAACTCGTTGCCGGAGAATGTAGTGACAGCAGCTGGCCTTATGGAATTTAAAGGTGGTTTGGACAGATTCCTGAGGGAAAAGTCCATTGAACATTATTAATTTTTTTTTTTTTTTTTGGGGGGGGAGGAGGAGTTGCTGGGTTCTTGAAGCCTGGATTGGCCGCTGTCAAAGACAGGATGCTGGGCTTGATGGACCCTTGGTCTTTTCCCAGTATGGCGGTGCTTATGTACTTATGTACTAATGTTAAAACATCAGTGGTTTGCTTGGACCAAAGTGGAGGTGGTGGTGTCTGTGCAGGTCAATTATCATAGCCCACAGGAAGAGGAAGCCAAGGTCACAGCCCAGGTAAGCAAGAGTCAACAGCCTCTGCAGGTCTGATGAGAAGGTATTTTCTTCCTCATTGGATACAGATAGTTTGATAAAGATCCCTGCTGAAGAAGAGGTGGAGAGAAGTGCCCCAATCACACAACATCAGTAAATTTTTGTAAACACTTCTACATAAAATGCAAAAGATTTCCATTCTGGTATCAGAAGCAGCTCCACAAGTTGGAAAGCTTTCAAATGGAGAGAAATTTGTAAACAGGGCAGGAACTGATTGAGCAGCAGGCTGCAGAGTGGCGGTCAATGGAGCTGATGAGTGTAAAGAGGCCAGTGTGGTACCCAAGACCAGCAGCTCAATTCTTTTCAATTGCTGTAAGGCAACAATGAGGAACATAAGGGGGAAATACACCAGTCTGCACATTATACAACAATTTGTCACAGAGTAGACACTCTGGATGAGGTAAAATCGAGGAGGAAAGCTGTCCTCCTCCTTGAGCAGAGGAAGGTTGTGAGTGCTCTGAGTACTGCACTTTGTGCTGCAGGCTAACCCTGACAACTCTATTTCCAGTGCAGCACTATGTCTGTTACCATCTTTCCCCTTGTCAAGTCTCCTATAGAATCATTTGATTGTCCACACTTACATAGTAGATGACAGCAGATAAAGACCGGTACAGTCCATCCAGTCTGCCCAACAAGATAGACTCATAGCATAAGGTATGATGCGATACTACATATACATACTTGACCTTGATTTGTCCTTGCTATTTTCAGAGTCTACCCAGCACTTCTCTCATTGGACTGAATGACTTGGTCTCTGCAGTCCCACAGGGCCAGTCTAAATCCACAGCCTTCCTTCATTCCCCAGGCATGTCAGACTCTGGACATGTGGTGGCCACCCTCGGCTCATTTCCCCGTGCTGCCAACGTCATGGGCATGCCAGTGACTATTCCATTGCCACTTCCCCCCTGCATAATATCCCCCTTATGCCTGCAAAAGAAGGGGATCACAGACTGAACTGCCAGGACCTCCATATAAGGAGTTTTAATCTTCTAACATATCAAAATGGCTTTAAAAAAATAAAGCTTGTTTGCAAAATCCTTCAATTCTTCTAAATGGGAAGATTTCTGCAAAAGCTACTCGTGACCAGTGTTCCAGTCTCTAGAGCCAGAACTAGAAATTTAAGTCTCTGTTAGGGTACGAGATTATAGAGTAAAGTTTGCTGAATTTCACTTATTATTTTGGCAACTAAGCATGTATGTCTACATGATACTTAATTAGGTGCAGTTGTGGAAAACAGGAGCCAAATATACAAGATTAGATTTCAGGAATTTTTGCCAGAAAATTTGGTTGAGAAGAGCTTGGGGTTCTCAGAGGACATGTGAAAAGCTTTTCTAAAAAAAAAAAAAAAAAAAAAATTAGCTTCAGGCACTAACCTACAGCATCAGTGTAAAGTGCTTTAAAAATTCTTCTAACCCTGTACAGCCTGTCAGAAAACTAAAATGGTAGCACCTTAATACGAAGACCTAACATGCTGAAAAAGCTAGGTGATGAGGACCTTGTTCTTTTACAGAGAAGGGCTGTGTCGTGCTGATGTTAGTAAGAATGGATTATATTGTATGGTGAGCCCTCCAGGAACAGATAAAAACCTACTGTGCCTCACTGTACCCCACTACAATAGCTCTCAAGTTTGCAGGTGTCACCTATATGTAGGTACAGTAGGTATTTGGTGGGTTTTTTTGGAGGGCTCATATGTTCCACCACGTGTGTACCAGTTAGAGTGGGATATAATCCTGGGTCCACTTCTTTACAGTCCACTGCACCAACCACAAGATTACTCCAGGGGCCTGCCTGCTGCTCTAAGAAGAATGGCCATCATAACTAAAGCTGTCATGGAGCCTGGTATGTACTGTCACATCTTAGGGAGGTGGGAGGGGTTATGCCTTAATCCCTCCAGTGGTCACGTGGTCATTTAGACTACCTCTTGATCACTTGTGATTGAAACAGGTCTAGTCAAACATCTAAATCTTGGCCCTTTTGTTTCATTATTGCAGAAAAATGCCTATCATTTGGTCCCGCCCAGGTGCCACCCAAAACACGCCCCCTTGAAATTTGGATGAACTGTGAAGAAAAATGTCTACAAACAATGTCAAAAATCACAATTGGATGTTTTTGAGAGAAAAATGTCTATCTACCACCTTATGATTTTTTTTTTGGGGGGGGGGGGGGGGGAATTTTTTTTCTTTTTTTGAAAATGAACCTCAGAGGGTCCTATTTACTCAGCTTTTTCCTATAGACACAGGATGGGGGAAAAGTACTTGGTAAATCACAGTCAGTGAGAGGCTCATTTTTGGATCCCAAAGACCATACCATAAATGGAGACTGGAGACATATGCAAACTTTTGTCTTTTAGAAAAATGATCTTTGCATTTCATTTTTATATATGTCATTAACCTACTTTCCTAGTAGAGAATGACACGGGGATAAAATTTGTCCCCGTCCCCATGGGTTCTGTTTCCGTCCCCACCCTGTCCTCGCAGGCCAAGTCTCCATCCCCGTCTATTCCCCATCACCGCCCCATCCCTGTGGGCTCTGTTCTCATCTGCAGAAACCTCAAACACTTATGATTTTATATTTAAATCTTTTTATTAAAGTATAAAAAGGAATATGTTGTGCAACTGTTGTGCATAAATTACAAATAGAAAACAATAACAACTAGCAGCTATAATAACCCTCCCACCACCAACACCCTCTACCCTTCCAACCCCAACAATAGCTGACTTCTACTACGTCAAGGAATCCTGATCCAGGAGTACAAAATACAACCCATTCTGTATACACTAGAGGGGAAAAATATGCCCTATGTAGCACTGTTATGAGTTTTTAATCTGTGGATGAATACGAAGTCACCAACAATCTCAGCCTTCAGACTAGCTTTCCTGTCTTCCACAGTCCCTCCTGCAATAGAAGATGTGCTAGTAGCAGGATGTACAGGATCCCCCATGCAAATTTTGCTAGCTGTGGCCAGTATGTTTGCTTGTTTTTCCAAAAAATAAAAGTATTGTCGTCTGCATCAATCGAACAGTACAGTTCATTAACAGGCTTCAAATAGAAAGTGACACAGGGGCAAAGTTTGTCCCTGTCCTCACAGGCTCTGTCCCCATCCCTGCAGTTACCGAGGGTCCCTGTGACATTCTCTATTTCCTAGCTCCTTATAGCTTTCCAGATATTGTTGCCTGTCTTTCTGTAATCTTTTGTAGTTTATGAATGCTAACCTTTTTTCCTTACATTTTCAGCCACTTCTTTAGAACTGAATTGATGAACTGGTTGTGTGCGATTATGGTAATATAACTGAGCCTCCATGTGTCTTGTTTAAATTCTACTGTATGCTACACAAGATTTTTAATGGGGGCTGCCCTTATTTGCTTATTACACATTTGGAATTTTTACCTGACAATATGGATAGAAGATCTAGCTATAACTCACCTTTCGCTTCACCTTCCATTAACAGATTCACTCCTTATAATAGACTTTTAGCTGTTGAAGCTCCAAAACTCTGACATAAGGAAACAAATATTTCCATTTTGCATTTTATCAATTCAAAAGAAATTTGAAAACTGAGCTCTTTACAAAATGTATACAGTATTAATTCCCAAGAGTTTGATTTGGCTTCTTCTATGTTAACTGCTCAGAAATTTTGAGGTTGATGCAGTATATAAAAGTGTATATATGTATTTCAATTTATTTTAATACACTGATAGGCACTGAGCACAATAAAAATTATTTGAATATTAGATATTATAGATTGAATTATCAAACAAAATTAATTCTTGTATACCGCTAATATCCCCTTTCCAGGGTTCAGTGTGGTTTACATTCTGAGTGAGACAAAAGCCGATGTTAATGGGAGGTATGCAGTGGCATTCTGTGGTTCACTGCCACCCGGGGCGGATCGCTGCTGCGCGCACCCCTCCCCCAGTCCCCACCTGTCTACCAGCTCCGTCCACCCGGCGCAACTCTGCACTGCTGTAAAAGAAGAAAATCGCCTCGTCGGCCCTTCCCTCACTGTGTCCCGCCCTCTGTTGTAACGTCCTACTTCCTCGAGGGTGGGACAGAGTGAGGGAAGGGCCGACGAGGCGATTTTCTTCTCTTACAGCAGCACAGATGCGAGGCACCGCACCATACAGCTGCCATGTGGATGGAGCTGGTAGGGACTCACCAGCAGAGCACCCCCCCACTCGTTGACACCCAGGGCAGACCGCCCCCACCACCCCACCCTTGCTACGCCACTGGAGGTATGATAACAATTAGAGACCATTGGTGTAATGCATGAGACCAAAAACATTATAGGAAAGGATAATGGGTGATACTAGGAGGTAGAAGTCAATGAATTGTTATGAAGAAGTCTTTGGGATGAGAAACGTTTTTAGCCTCTTCCTGAAGCTAAGGTAGCTGTTTTCTGTTCTGATGGCAGTAGATAGAGAGTTCCATATTTTAACTCCAAGTACAGGGAAGAGAGAGATGAAAATCTTCTGATTTCGAATTGTCTTTTGAAATGGTGGTGCTAGCATCAATTGTTTTTTCAGTCTATTAGACTGGACCAAACTTAGCAAAGCGGTCTTAGTAGTTCAGAGGTGAAACCTTGTAAGATTTGAAAAACTAAACAAGCAGCTTTGAACCTGAGTCTTTCTGCTATGGGAAGCCAGTGCAGTTTGTTAAGATGAATTGAAACACTAGTATATCTATTCAATCTGTATATTAGTCTAGCAGCTGTATTCTGTATGATGTGCAGTTTTTTTCTGATATTTACACTTAATACCAATAAATAAAATGTTACAGTAATCCAAGTGAGATAGGACTAGCATTTGGACTAGTAGTGCAAAGGCTTTTTGGTCGAAGAATGATCTGACTACTATCATGCCTGGTCTCCCTTCCAACCAGGACCCGGGTGGGTCCTGCTTGGCTTGCTTCCCTGGGGCGTAGCTGGAGTTCTGTGCCAGGACAGTAGGCTCTGTATTGCACTCTCTCCAGGACAGCAAAGGAAACCAGTGGAGTTTTGCAGTTAACAAAACCAGAAGGCAGCAATAAACTCTCCAAGCGAATTGTTCTTTAAGCCATTTATTTTCAGGAAAACATTTGACACAATCCTGCTTCACATCAGCAGTGTTTTAACCCCATCTCATTCCTTCTCTTCAGGTTTTATGGTAACAGTCCGTGCTCAATATCGCTACACATAGAGTTTTCAGGCACCACAGTAATCCTAGCTTTCAAACCCTGGGTCACCTGCCCTCTGGTTCACTTATTACAGTCCACTCCCCTAGTAATGCTTCTTGCTGTGTGCCTTAGGGAGTTTGTTAGTAAGGCTCTTCCACAGCTTCCTCCCAAACTTTATTATGCTTTCTTCCCCCTTCTTACACCGGTCTGGCCACAACCTGACCCATAAAGCTTTTACCTTTTCCTTGGAGGCTTGAGCTAGAGCGGAAAGGTCCATCAGCTCTACTCCCTCCCCTTTCTCTTCCTCTACCCCATTCTTATCCCACTCAATAGCCTCCTCCACCCGACTCCTGCAGCTATTGCTCATCACTTTGATTAGAACACATTTCCCAATCATTCCTTTGCCCCTCTGCTTCCGGCAAGTCATGAGTTTTACCTTGCCCTGGTGGCTACTGGGGACTGCAGTTCTCTCTCCTATATTGCACTCTTATCGAGCTTTTCTCCACCAGAGGGCGAACTTTTCCTCCAGGGGGAATCTGGGACTTGTGGTCCCTTACCCTGGGAGGAAAACTCTCCTCCTGTCTCCTCTTCCACCTGCTCACTGTAGTACTCTTGCTATCCTGCTCACACTACACATAGCTGTCTCATTTTGAATAGTGTTTTCTTCCATAGCTGGTTAATATGGGAAGAGAAGGTGAGTGAAGAATCAAGCAAGACCCCTAGTACTTTGGTTTCAGACTCGTCTATAAAGCTTTGACCACTGGACAAAGATATTGATGAAGGAACTTCAACTCCATGATTTTGGAACCACAGGACTTTGGTATTTGTGCATTCAATTTCAGTTTATTGGTTAGAGGCCAGGTGCTAACAGCAGTCATGCCATTTGCTCAGACTGAGTTGTTGAATTTTCTGCCAAAGCATTAACAGATAGTCTCTAGAAGGCACAGTAGGACTTAGTTCAGTCCTCACTAAATAAATTACAGCAATCTTAAAGCTCTTTATATTCATGATATCCCTAGTACCTTAAGAAGTTTTAATTAAACAACTCTATAATACTAAGATACAGACAGTGGTCAAGCAGCGAGAGGGGTCTTTTGCATTGAGTGTCACATGTATGATTATCTCCAAGTTGATGAGAGGTCATATGTACGTGTTCGATGCAAAGAGCTCCTAGCTCTCAGAGAACGAATCCGTTCTCTTGAGGCTGAGTAGCAGACTTGGAGGAGCTGAGGGAGACAGAGAGGTACATAGAGGAAGCCTTTAGGGATGTTGTACAGAAGTCCCACCTCCAATCTGGCAGCCCATGTGGTGCCTTGGAGGAGGGAGGTCTTATAAAAGGAGAGCATCACCCTGGTCCGCTGGAAGTAATCCTGTTGCCAGGACCAGCACACCAGGGGATGCAATATCCTCTCACACTGAGGATGTTTCTCAAGGAGCTACTGCCCAGGAGGGAAGAGTTATGACAGCTGTTGTAGTTGGTGATTCAATTATTAGGCATGTAGATAGATGGATGGCTGGTGGACGTGAGCATCGCCTGGTCACTTGCCTGCCTGGTGCGAAGATGGCGGACCTCACACGTCACCTAGATAGGATTTCAGATAGTGCTGGGAAGGAGCCAGCAATAACATAGGAAAATGTGGGAGAGAGGTTCTGGAAGCCAAATTTAGGCTCTTAGGTAGAAAGCTCAAATCCACAACCTCTAGGGTAGCAGTTTCTGAAGTGCTACCCGTTCCATGCACAGGGCTCAAGAGACCGGCAGAGCTCCAGAGTCTCAATGCGTGGATGAAGCGATGGTGCAGGGAGGAGGGTTTTAGATTTGTAAGGAACTGGGCAACATTTTGGGGACCAAGTAAAGTCGGTCAAATGCTCGTCAGGGACGCCCTTCTTTTTTCCATTATCGGCCGAGGGTGGTCATCTCTTAACCACGCCCCTGTCCCACCTTCGGTACACTACCGACATGCCCCCTTGAACTTTGGCTGTCCCTGTGACGGTAAGTAGTTGAGGGCAGCCAAAATTGGCTTTCGATTATGCTGATTTGGCCGCCCTTAGGAGAATGGCGCCCATCTCCAGATTTGTATCGAAAGATGGGTGCCCTTCTTCTTCGAAAATAAGCTGGTTTGTCAAACGCCTTTTGAAAATCCAGATAACACAATATCAACCGACTCGCCTTTATCCACATGTTTGTTCACCCCTTCAAAGAAATGTAATAGATTGGTGAGGCAAGATTTCCCTTCACTAAATCCATATTGGCTTTGTCTCATTAATCCATGCTTTAGAATATGCTCTGTAATTTTGTTCTTTATAATAGTCTCTCCCATTTTGCACCAGCCCGACACTGTCAACTAATGAGCAAGATGTAAATAGGAACAATAAACAGTTTGAAATGTCTATGTACAAATGCCAGAAGCCTAAGAAATAAGATGGGAGAGTTAGAATATATTGAACTTAATGAAAACTTAGATATAATAGAAATCTCTGGGACCTGGTGGAAAGAGGATAACCAGTGGAACACTGTCATACCAGGGTACAAATTATATCGTAGTGATAGGGTGAATCGAATTGGTGGAGGGGTAGCTTTGTATGGTAAGGAGGGCCTTGAATCAAATACACTGAAAACTCTGCAGGAAACAAAACATCTTTGAAATCCCTATGGATTGAAAAGAGGAAAAGGATAGTAATAGGAGTGTATTACCGTCCATGTGTCCAGGATGAACAGACAGATGTAGAAATGTTATCAGAAATTAGGGAGGCTAAAACTGGGCAACACAATAATAATGGGTGATTTCAATTACCTTTTATTTAAAGAATCAGTAAAACTCAATATCAAAATCTATAAACTTAGTTTTCTACTCTTATATTCTGTATCTTTAGGGATGTCATTTAGAGCCTATATAAATCAGAGGCGTTTTTACATAAGATGACGCTGGGTGGTTTTAAATTCTTTGGGCGCCTCTTTCAAGCCCTCCGCCATTTTTAAGAAGTGCCGAAGTAGTGAAGCGGTGGAAGTCTGGCTCGAGTGGAGTATTGTTGGACACTTGGAGATTGTGTTATTCACCTTGATTTTTCCCTGACGCAGCCTAGAAAGGTGAAACAGGGTATCACCTGTTGGGATTTACAGAGTTGCAGTTCGTAAAGAACGCTGGACACTGGTGGCAACTGACGGTGTAAATGCTACAATAGCGAATATATCCAAGACAAGTACCACATTGTGGGCATCAGTATTTTGCTTCACGGAATGCATTTGTATCTATAGAAGATATTTGTCATTTTTCTATGAAAATTTGAGTGGAGTTGTTTTATGACTCATGATTGAACTGAACCTCCTACAATCCTGAAGGCTTGGTCCTTGCAAATAGGAGTGACTCTGATATTCACTGGTCTATTTTCTCCACTGTTTAGCTATTGTTTATATGGGCTCTAAATGACATCCCTAAAGATACAGAATATAAGAGTAGAAAACTAAGTTTATAGATTTTGATTTCAATTACCCCAATATTGACTGGGTAAATGTAACATCAGGCCATGCTAGGGAGGTAAAATTCCTTGACAAAATCAAGGACTGCTTTATGGAGCAGCTAGTACAGGATACAACAAGAGAAGGAAAAATTCTAGACCTAATCCTTGGTGGAGCACATGATCTGGTGCCGCCTGATAACAGTGATCATAATATGACCAGATTTCATATTGGCTTTGGAGTAAGTACACACAAGATATCCAATACGTTAGCATTTAGCTTTCAAAAAGGAGATTATGATAAAATGAAAACAATGAAAACAAAAACTTAAAAGGTCAAAAATTTACATCAGGCTTGCTGTAGGCCCAGGCCAAATATATTCCGTATATTAAAAAAAGGAGGAAGGAAAATCAAACAATAGCTGGCATGGTTAAAAAGTGAGGCGAAGGAAGCTATTAGAGCTAAAAGAAAATCCTTCAGAAAACGGAAAAAGAAACCAACTGAAAATAATAAGAAACAGTGTAAGGAATGGCAAGTCAAATGCAAAGCTCTGATAAGGAAGGCGAAGAGAGACAAAAGATTGCATTGGAGGCAAAAACATAGTAAACATTTTTTTAGGTATATTTAAAAGCAAGAAGCCAGCAATACAAAAAATAGGTTGGACCGCTAGATGACCAACAGGCTTATTTTGAAAGAGAAGGGCGCCCATCTTTCGACACAAATCGGGAGATGGGCGTCCTTCTCCCAGGGTCGCCCAAATCGGCATAATCAAAAGCCGATTTTGGGCGTCCTCAATTGCTTTCCGTTGCGGGAATGACCAAAGTTCATGGGGGCGTGTCAGAAGCATACCAAAGGCGGGACTGGGGCGTGCCTAACACATGGGCGTCCTCAACAGATTATGGAAAAAAGAAGGGTGTCCCTGACAAGCACTTGGGCGACTTTACTTGGTACATTTTTTGTTACGACCATGCCTCAAAAAGGTGCCCGAACTGACCAGATGACCACCGGAGGGAATCGGGGATTACCTCCCCTTACTCCCCAAGTGGTCACTAACCCCCTCCCACCCTAAAAAAAAAAACAACTTTTTAAATATTTTTTGCCAGCCTCAAATGTCATACCCAGCTACTTGACAGCAGTATGCAGGTCCCTGGAGCAGTTTTAGTGGGTACTGCAGTGCACTTCAGGCAGGTGGACACAGGCCCACCCCCCCCCCCCCCCCACCTGTTACACTTGTGGTGGTAAATGTGAGCCATTCAAAACCAACCAGAAACCCACTGTACCCACATGTAGGTTCCCCCCTTCACCCCTTAGGGCTATGGTAGTGGTATACAGTTGTGGGGAGTGGGTTTGGGGGGGGGTGGGGGGGCTCAGCACACAAGGTAAGGGAGCTATGCACCTGGGAGCAATTTGTGAAGTCCACTGCAGTGCAAGTAGTATCTTGGCATATCAGGGGGACTAGTGCACTACGAATTCTGGCTCCTCCCACGAAAAAATGGCTTGGATTTGGTCGTTTCTGAGATGGGCGTCCTCGGTTTCCATTATCGCCGAAAATCGGGGACGACCATCTCTAAGGTCAACCTAAATTTCGCAATTTGGGCGTCCCCGTCCGTATTATTGAAACGAAAGATGGGCGCTCATCTTTTTTCGATAATACGAGTTTCCCCGCCCTTTCGCCGGGACATCCTGCGAGGACGTCCTCAGGAAAACTTGAGCACACCTTTCGATTATGCCCCTTCCAAGGGGTAAAAGGTGCAATCAGGGAAGACAAAACCATAGCGGAGAGATTAAATGAATTCTTTGCTTCGGTCTTCACTGAGGAAGATCTGGGAGAGATACCGGTGCCAGAAATGCTATTCAAAGCTGAGTCAGAGAAACTGAATGGAATCTCTATAAACTTAGAGAATGTAATGGTGCAATTTGACAGAGTAGTAAACCTCCTGGACTGGATGGTATTCATCCCTGAGTACTGATAGAATTGAAAAATGAACTTGCAGAACTATTGTTAGTAATATGTAATTTATCTTTAAAATGAAGCGTGGTTCCAGAAGATTGGAGGGTGGCCAATGTAATGCCATTTTTTAAAAAAGGTTCCACAGGTGATCTGGGAAATTACAGACCGGTGAGCCTGATGTCGGTGCCGGGCAAAATGGTAGAGACTATTATAAAGAACAAAATTACTGAGCATATTCAAAAGCATGGATTAATGCGACAAAGCCAACATGGATTTAGTGGATACCTTTTTTAGGACAATGTTTTTTTTTTTATTACCTTTAAAAGTGGACTAACACAGCTACCACACCACTTTGCTCTATCACTGAAACTGTGATAAGGGTCCCCAGTGTTCCCATGCTTTCCCATCCTTATCTCAAGCATTCAGGCTTCTTGGAAGAAAAATATACTTCAGGATGTCACAGGACGCAGCCTGTCAGCAACACCCATGTATAAACATAGCATTTGCATTCTATTCTGGTCACAAACACTTGCACAGAGATCTATGTGAGATTCTTATGCTCTTACTCAAAAAAAGCTTTCCCCCCTTTCAATGGCTATATAAAAATGATTTGCTGAATAGGCCCTTTGAATCAGTTGAATGAAGTACTGGCCATTGTCCAAGGATTTTGTTATAAAAAGTGCTCTATAAGTAATATTAACTGTTTAAAAAATACAAATGATTTGCATTAAATCCACTGGTGCAAAGGTTTGTGCTTTGAGCTCCCAAACAGAAGTTACTGGTTCAGGTTCCTTCTGCTAGTACCAAAGGGGGGGGGGGGGGGGGGGGGGGGAGAGTTAGAGATAATTAATGCTCTTATTGGCAGCACTGCTAAGGGTGCAAAAGTAACACTGAAAATAACCACAAATGAGAAATACAGGAATTATAATATTACTTTACCATGTGAAAGCTGGGCATTGTAATTATTAGTTAGCATGCATAGTGCTTTTATTACATTACAATCTGTTCTTATATTCCACTAATTCCAAATGAGATCAAACCAGATCACAAACAAGAAAAACTAGGTGAAACACCTAGGACCATACAACAAATTAAAAAAAAATCTTCTGCAAATAAAATCTAGATTACATCTATTTAGAAGAGACATTCACAAAAAAGTAGTTATTATCCAAAATAGCATACAATTATACTCTGTTCTTCAATTCTCTGATAGAACGTTAAGAATTATTAGGAAAGGAATGGAAAACAAAAATGAGAATGTTACAATGACTTTGTATCACTCTATGGTACAACTGCACTTTGAATACTGTGTGCAATTCTGGTCAACTCATCTCAAAAAAAGATAATTGTTTCTTCTCAACCAATTCTCCAAATATTTCACCTTACATTGAAGAAAGGCTTTGTCTCATACTAACACCGCCCTACTTCTTGAAGAGTAGATATTTTGCTATCCACATCAGCAAGTTTCGAGTACATTGTTCCATCACTTGAGCCTGAACCCCAACTAAGAGTTGCAGCATCATTCACCAATTCATCAGCAATAGCTTGAATGATGAGTTCAGTCCAAATATAACGTACCAAAGGGACTCCAAAGTCACAGTATCAGGCTTTAAAAACCAACCCCCCTATCCCAAATCAAAAGTTCTACCTACATCCTCCTCACCAGATGACATCACTCCAGCTTCCCTAGATCATGTGAGGAAGGAGGAAGTTCCTCCTGTGAAGCTCTTCAGGCAGCACCCTTCGCACCACCGGCAAATAGCTCCTACTTGCTACCACAATTCACTTCCAGGTCAGGAGGGAAACATTTTCTCCATCAGAACTTAGAGACCAAGGAGGTTTAATAGACAAGAGACCAAGTGACGTCAAAATGTTGAAACCAATTAGGTCAGTAAGTTTCCCCTTCCCCGTGCAGCCGTCATCCCCTTACACTCAAAACAAAGAAAGTAAACCTATGAGTTGCTGCACCCAAATTGTCGTTCTTTATTACTGGTAGCATTTTTATTAATCTCACTATATTTTCAAACATACCGGCTTCTGCAATAAATGGATCTGTACATCTGCTGTCTGGAATTTTGGAATATAGAAATAAGGAATTAAAAATTAAATTTTGGATGTACTCTGTAGAAGTTCTTGTTTACTTTTGCAATGTGATGGATGCCTATTCTGGTATGTGCATGTGATAATCTTTGAATAACTGCCTATATACTAATGGATTTCTGAGCATGTGGTATCATCGAAGGACAAACTTTTAAATGCCCAGTTGGGTATATATGCTAATCTCAGCTTTGCTAAATGTTTCAGACATATCCATCTATTTGTTCCCATGATATAACTGAATTCTATTATTCTGGCTCACTGTATTTTCAAATGTAAGCCACATTGAACCCGACCTTGCTTGGGATAATGTGTGATATAAATGAAAAAAAAAAAAACCACAAATTCCTTTATCCTCCACCTTTTAAAACACTGCCTATCCTGCTGGATAGTGATGGCACAAGGAAAGCAAGTTTGGTCCAGTGAAGACTAACTCAAAATAACCTGTTCCTTAGCTGGGCCCTAGTATTACCATATTGAAAATGCGACCATACAATGCCTCTGTGGTTATGCTCCACTAATAAGTTAAAAGATTAATTGTATTTCTTGAAAGGATTATAAGTAATCAATAGCAATAAAATAAAATAAAACATAGAAAAGAAAAGAAGATGATACCTTTTTTTACTGGACTAACTTAATACATTTCATGATTAGCTTTCAAATGTAGCCCTTCTTCATCAGATCAGAAATAAGTAATGAAAGAAGGTGGGGTGGGTTAGGTGACACCCACCAGACAGGACAACTTAAATATCTGGGTTTTCTAGCCCATTATAAACCATAAAATTCAACTGCTTTGTCACCCTCTTATCACCATGCATATCTCCCTGTCCCTCATCCACCCAGCTCTCCGTCTTTCACCTAATCCACCCAACCTTCTTCCTGTGAGACTGTCATTGGAATGCTTTGATGTTTCACTTATATATACTGTTATTTATCAACATTTGCTTATAGCTAATCATAAAATGTATTGTTAGTCCAATAAAAAAGGTATCATCTTCTTTTCTATGATTTATTTTATTGCTATGATTACCTTTAAAAGTGGATTAACATGGCTACCATATCTCTCTACTCAAGTTGAAAGGATGATACAAACTTAGGATGCATGACTAGGGACACAAACATACACTTATTTATTCAATATCACAATTCTTCATGTACAGCCACAAAACAACCTTTTAGGGTGGATAGTGTTCACAATGAGCTCCTTTTATTATTGACCAGATAGAGGTAAGAGTTTTCAGTTCTGGCACAGTATACGTTATCACAAGAACAAAATATAAGAAAAACATTGGGCTGCATTTTGGACTTACAGCCCATTTATGTTTAAACAAAAGAGATCTGTAGGAAACAAAACATTTATTTTTATTTTGAACTTATAAAACCACTTGCCCAGAGTCACAAGGACCTGCAGTTCGATTCCCACTGCAGCTCCTTGTGACTCTGGGCAAGTCACTTAACCCTCCATTGCCCCTGGTACAAAATAAGTACCTGAATATATGTAAACCGCTTTGAATGTAGTTGCAAAAACCTCAGAAAGGCGGTATATCAAGTCCCATTTCCCTTCCCTCACTTGCCCCTGCAACATGTTCAAAACAGAATAATCCAGGTAAACGGATACAAAAACAGATGAAGATGTGATTCCATGTGCCCCAATGAAAGGAGAGTTTAATTCTACTTCCATTTAATTTCAATATATTCCATCATCTTTATAACACCAGGCTTCCCAAGGCAGATTACAACAACAGTTAAGATGAACCCATCAGGAAACAGGATATCTTCACTAAAATTTGGCCTTCTGTAGCGTATACAGTGTATTTATTTATTTATTTAGTTTTTAGTGTAGAAAAATGAGCACAAAATACAGAGTTTAAAATTGCTGTTTCTACCAGCTATAATAATTTTTAATACTGTTTTAGTGATATTCAATTGTTATTTCATGATATTTATATCTACATATGGGAAACTTTCAAATAAATTAAAAAGCTGTCCAATAAGTAAAACAAAAAAAAAAATCTTTTGTCCTTCATCTTTTAAGGCACTGCCTATTCAATTGAAACAGCTTTAGACTTGTTACAGATGGACCAACAATAAAGAACGACAACATGGATGCAGCAGCTCATAGGTTTGCTTGCTTTGTTTTGAGTGTACTAAAGATGACGGCTGCGCGGGGGAGTGGAAACAGAGATTAACCAACTGGCTTCCATGCTTACAGTGGACTAGATAGGCTCACTTCCATTGCTGTCTATTAAACCTCCTTGTTAAAGACACCTCTTCAATGCCAAAGTTGTTACTCCAGTCCCAGCAGAAGCAAAACTTTCATTCATTGCAGGGTGAGCTCCAAAAGCTTCTACCATTGCCTGCTGCAGCACAGGGGTCTGATCACCTCTAGGAAGACATGGCATAGCCAGCTACCCCAGGAGTAGAACTTTTTACATCTGTTTGTGGTTTACGTGTAACTTGCCCTATGGATTTTGGGAAAGGTAGCAAATCAAAACAGATTAAATTATTTTCTAATTAGAATAAGTACACAGTTGCTGATTAGACCTTTCCCTTGCTTGATCAGAAAATAATTTGTTCATTTGTTCATTTTCTGAGAAGGATTGGAAGTGTATGGGTAATTAACAGAGAAAAGCAGCCAAGTGGCTTGTCAGAAAAAAAAGTAATCCAGTCAGCCTCGTGCGGAGATAATTAATTTTAACTGGATGGCAAAGTTGAGAGCACTGTACAGTTTCTGTGCAAAGCGAATAAATAGAAATAAATTAAAACATAGAAAGGAGAGAGTAAGATGATACCTTTTTTATTGGACTAACTTAATACATTTTTCGGTTAGCTTTTGAAGGTAACCCTGCTTCAGATCAGAAATAAGCAAAGTGACCAGAAGAGTACCCGGTGGTAGCTGCATGTTTTTTTTAATTTGTTCAGAAAGTCTGTGGTGTCTTGTATGAAGCTGTCTGTCTTGTGCATGAAGCGTTTAAGAATCCCCTCTGTAAGTCTAGATATTTCCTCTGTAAGTGTGCCAATACCAGCTATCAGGGGTGGACTGAAAGTGGTCGGGGAAGCCAGACAGTAAAGGTCACCGGGCCCCCCCCCCAGCCACTGCCTGATGCCCCCATCCCGCATATTACAGCCCCTCCCCCCATCGGCACAGTTGCCACCCCCTCCCACACACTACAGACCCCTGCAAGTGGATCCTACTTAAAGGGCCCTGGTGGTGGCTTCTTCGGGGGCTGGAAAGAATCTCACTCTTTCCTGCCCACTATCACTACTGTGCCCAGAGCCGGTGCTACCGTATTTTCAAAACGGCTGCCAAGACTTCTTGCAGTAGTCTTGCAAGACTGCTGCAGGAAGTCTCGGCAGCCATTTTTAAAACACAGCGGCACCAGGCAGGAAAGATTAGGATTCTTCCCTGACCCCGCAGAGGCCACTAGACCACCAGGGCCTTTCAAGATAGGACCGCTGGGGAGGGCTGTAATGTGCAGTGATGGCAGGCAACTGTGCAGAGCCTCTGTACTGGGCCCCCTAGAGCATCTGGGCCCTTGGGCACTGCCCGGTTAACTGAACGGTCAATCCGCCCCTGCCAGATATAATTGGTCTGCCAGGGTTTTCAGGTGTATGGATTTTAGGTAGCATTTAGAATGATGGTTTGGAATTAGTTTTTTTTTTTTTTTCGATGTGGCTATACTTGCTTTGGAAGTGTTTTGATAATTCACCCACCCTGCTCTCCCCGTTTCTCACCTAACCCACCCCACCCTCTTCCTGTGACACCGTCATTGGAATGTTTTTGTGTTTCACTTATATATTCTGATATTTGCCAGCATTTGCTTATTTCTGATCTCAAGAAGAAGGGTTACCTTCAAAAGCTAATCATAAAATGTATTAAGTTAGCCCAATAAAAAAAGGTATCATCTTATCTTCTTTTCTGTGTGTTCATTTATTTCTATATTACCTTTAAAAGTGGATTAACATGGCTACAACACCACTTTGTGCAAAGTGAGAAAGCCTTTCAGCCCATTCCTGGTGTGGCACATCCATTCAGCAGTAACGGCACCCGACCTTGTGAATGTGGAAGACATCACTGAATGTAAGACCCTGCACAATGTCACACTGATTTTTAGACAGAACTTGGCCCCACTTGGGGTACTGGTTCAGTTTTGGAGGCCTTATCTTACAAAGGATGTAAAAAGATTTGAAGTGGTTCAGAGAAAAGCAACAAAAATGGAAGGGGGTTTACATAACAAGACACACATGGAGAGGCTTGCTGACCTAAACATGTACACCCAGAAGGAAGAGAGAAACAGGGAGGATGTGATACAGACGTTCAAATATTAATTTGAAAGGTATTCATTCACAAACAAACCTTTTCCAGAGACGGGAAGATGGTAGAACTAGAGGGCATTAAATGAAGTTGAAAGGGGGGAGACTCAGGAATAATATCAGGAAGTATTTTTTCACTGAGAGGGTGGTAGATGCCTGGAATGCCCTCCAACAGGACGTAGTGGACATGAAAACGGTCCAAAATGCATTGGACAAACACAAAGGAATCCTGTTTAGAAGGATCGGATCCAAAGAAGCTTAGGGGAGATTAGGTAGGAAAGACAGTGCTGGGCTGACTTCTACAGTCTGTGCCCTGATGGAGGCTGAATTAGATTTGGGTGGACAGGAGTAGAACTTTTCAGGGGCTTTTGACAACATCAGAAATTTTAGAACAAGGCCAGTGCCGGGGCATACTTCTACGGTTGATGCTCTAAAAATGGCAAGGATAAATCAAGAACAGGTATATATACCATATGAAATGATTATCTTGTTGGGCACACTGGATGGACCATACAGGTCTTTATCTGCTGCTATCTACTATGTTACTACTATGCAACTACCCAAGCAATTAAGGTACTTAGAAGATTATCTGAGATTTCGTAAACTACAAAAGGCTTTTCTATTAAGTACACATCTTATCAAAAGACAATAAACTAATGTTGCCATCTCTCATTTGTTTTTAACTTAACCAATACTCTAGCCTAGCTTCATGAAAAACACTCAATTATTCCTAAGATGTTAATCATTTATCACATTTTTTATGTTTTTCTTGAATGTAAGCCACATTGAACCTTAGCTTGTTCGGGATAATGTGGGATACAAATGTCAAATAAACAAACTAGAAATAGATTTGTCATTTCTTTTTTTATATAAACAATTCTAATTTGTCTTGTTGGGCAGACTGGATAGACCATGCAGGTCTTTTTCTGCCATCATCTACTATGTTACTACGTAATCTAAATAAAGGCAGATATATCAACCTGGGCTTTATTTTGTAACTCAAAATGGGTTTTCTAACCCATACTGACCTCAGGCATGTTGCCAGACCTCAGATTATTGGGGGGGGGGGGGGGGCACAAACTTTTGCCCATGCACACCTATATACCCAGGGCTTCTGCTGGCATGCTTAAGGACCCCTGCCAGCTAAAGCAGCAAACCATACCTCAGTTTTGGAGTTGGCCAGGCCCCCATGTGGCTATGCCACTAACTGACCTCAAGATCCCTTCTGGACCTTTCACTCCACATCCCACAGAGAAATACCTACAAGTTAGAACAGTGGGTGTGAACCACGAAGCTAGGGTTCAATCCCCATTCACGCTCCCTGAGTAACCCTTCATTGTCGCAGGTACAAATGTATAGTGCAAGCCCTCTGGCATCATGGAAATACCTACTGCACCTGAACTAAATCCAGTAAACAGTTAAAGACATGACAACACAGAAAGTGCTGTGTGATCAGACTATGAGTCCACTGAGCCTAGTATCGCATCTTCAGCAGCAGTCAATACAGGTCTCTTACAGAAGTATTGCCATACTGGGAAAAACCAAAGGTCCATCAAGCCCAGCATCCTGTTTCCAACAGTGGCCAATCCAGGTCACAAATTCCTGGCAAGATCCCCCCAAAAAGTACAAAACATTCTATACTGCTAATCCCAGAAATAGTGGATTCTCCCCAAGTCCATTTAATAATTGTCTATGGACTTCTTCTTTAGGAAGCCGTCCAAACCTTTTTTAAACTCCACTAAGTTAACCACCTTTACCACATTCTCCGGCAACGAATTCCAGAGTTTAATTACACATTGAGTGAATAAAATATTTTCTCTGATTCGTTTTAAATTTACTACATTGTAGCTTCATTGCATGCCCCCTAGTCCTAGTATTTTTGGAAAGCATAAACAGATGCTTCACATCTACCTGTTCCACTCCACTCATTATTTTATAGACCTCTATCATATCTCCCCTCAGCCGCCTTTTCTCCAAGCTGAAGAGCACTAGCCACTTTAGTCTTTCCTCATAGGGAAGTTGTCCCATCCCCTTTATCATTTTCGTCGTCCTTCTCTACACCTTTTCTAATTCCACTATATCTTTTTAGAGATACAGTGACCAGAATTTAACACAATATTCGAGGTGCAGTCGCACCATGGTGCAATACAAAGGCATTATAACATCCTCATTTTTGTTTTCCATTCCTTTCCTAATAATACCTAACATTCTACTTTCTTTCTTAGCCGCAGCAGCACACTGAGCAGAAGGTTTCAATGTATCATCAACGAAGACACCTAGATCCCTTTCTTGGTCCGTGACTCCTAACGTGGAACCTTGCATGACATAGCTATAATTCGGGTTCCTCTTTCCCACATGCATCACTTTGCACTTGCTCACATTAAATGTCATCTGCCATTTAGACGCCCAGTCTCGTAAGGTCCTCTTGTAATTTTTCACAATCCTCTCACGATTTAATGACTTTGAATAACTTTCTGTCATCAGCAAATTTAATTACCTCACTAGTTACTCCCATCTATAGGTCATTTATAAATATGTTAAAAAGCAGCGGTCCCAGCACAGACCCCTGGGGAACCCCACTAACTACCCCTCTCCATTGAGAATATAGACCATTTAACCCTACTCTCTGTTTTCTATCTTTTAACCAGTTTTTAATCCACAATAGAACACTGCCTCCTATCCCATGACTCTCCAATTTCCTCCGGAGTCTTTCATGAGGTACTTCAACAAACGCCTCTTAAAAATCCAGATACATAATATCAACCAGCTCACCTTTATCCACGTTTGTTCACCCGTTCAAAGAAATGTAGTAGATTGGTGAGGCAAGATTTCCCTTCACTAAATCCATGTTGAATGTCTCATTAATCCATGCTTTTGAGTATGCTCTGTAATTTTGTCCTTTATAATAGTCTCTACCATTTTGCCCGGCACCGACGTCAGACTCACCATTCTATAATTTCCCGGATCTCCTCTGGAACCTTTTTTAAAAATTGGCATTACATTGGCCACCCTCCAATCTTGCGGTACCACACTCGTTTGTAAGGATAAATTACATATTACTAACAATAACTCCACCAGTTCATTTTTCAGTTCTATCAGTACTCTGGGATGAATACCATCCGGTCCAGGAGATTTGCTACTCTTCAGTTTGGAGAACTGCCCCATTACATCCTCCAGGTTTACAGAGAATTAATTGTTTCTCCGACTTGTCAGCTTCAAATACCATTTCTGGCACTGGTATCCCACCCAAATCTTCCTCAATGAAGCTCAAAGCAAAGAATTCATTTAATCTCTCCGCTATGGCTTTGTCTTCTCTCAGCGCCCCTTTTACTCCTTGGTCATCTAGCGATCCAACCGATTCTTTTGCCGGCTTCCTGCTTTTAATATGCCTAAAAAACAATTTCCTATGTGTTTTGGCCTCCAACGCAATCTTTTTGCCAAAGTCCCTCTTATAAGCGCTTTGCATTTGACTTGACATTCCTTGTGCTGTTTCTTATTATTTTCAGTCAGTTCCTTCTTCCATTTTCTGAAGGATTTTCTTTTAGCTCTAATAGCTTTCTTCACCTCAGTTTTAACCATGCCGGCAGTCTTGGTCTTCCGTCCTCCTTTTTTAATACGTGGAATATATTTGGTAGATCCTGAAGGGACTATCATTCCCTGTTGCTCACTCCCAAATGTAACTTGTGAATTTTCACCACTGATATGACTAATAATTGTTAAATAGACCCCACTCCTAAGAACTTGCCCAAATGTATTTAAATCCTGCTATTCTGCTAGCCTTGACAACATCCTCCAGCAAACACATCCACAGCTTTTGTGCTGACTTTCTTAGATTTGTTTTAAATCTGTTACTTGCCAGTGTCATAACATGACTGACTCCTACTGCTGTTAGTATGTTTTGAAAAAGGATAAATAATTGAAATGAAATGTTTCTAGGGCACCTTGCATCAAACACATTCAAAATGTATTACAGAGCTCGTCCACAACATATACAAATTTCTCAAGTCACTCTCTATTAATGGGTCCTTCACCACTTATGATTTTTCAACCTCTATCATTTTCCCTCTCAGTTAATTATCTATATGATGAAGTGATGCAACATGGTCCCTGGACACTGCTCCAATACTTTTATTAATGCCAGTCAGTCTGTGATTCAAGTTGAGGAATGGAATGTGGTTCTGGGAATACATGGCATCTCTTAATAATGTAGCACCTCCCAAGCACTGGATTACAGTGACAGCACTGGCTTAGTGCCCAGGATTTAGGCAAAGGGCTGAATGGTCAGATAAATCCCAGACCTAATGTGTAAATCCATCTTGTCACACATTTTCAGCTTCAAGAAGTTACTCTGCATTTCACAGCTAAAAGCCAGATCCATCCAACTTACAGATCAGTAAGGGAAAGACCTCATTACCCTGGACAATGGACTATTTAAAAGCAATACATTTGGTGGCCAGCTTTCTTTGACGATAGAGAATCTGCCAAGACCAAGCTGTTCAGACTGGCTGACCAGAGATTATTTTCAATAAATTAAATAAATAAATATCAGGCACTATCATATCTAGTGCTAGTGAGTACAATGTGAGTCCAATCTGGTTGGAAAACCTTTGGCCACATTAACTTCATGCATCTTGAAACAGGTTTTAGCTCATCACGTCATGTTCTTATTGTAGAATGTGTTGCTGGAAAACCCTCAGTAACTACCACAAAACCTCTCAACCCAGTTCTCAACCCAGTCCTTGGGGCACACCCAGGCAGTCAGGTTCAGCATACACACAATGAATACAAATGTATTTAATTTACAATGCTTGATATACCGCAACACATCCATGCATGGCGTCTCTGCAGTGTACAACAATTAAAACAAGTTAAAAAAATAGAAAAAAATTAAAAGCACAGAAGGGAACAGGCAGGTAGGGAAAGGGTGAAGGGGAGAAGGCAGCTGATTACCTCACTCTCTGCTCCATCCACATCCTTATTCCCCACCCTACCCCCTATCAAATAGGTGAGAGACTAACACACTTTTTGGTTTTCTATCCTTGACAGCCCATGCTTACATTCAAGGAGCTTTGTGTCCTGGTTGGCAGCTCTCTTCACCCACCCCTAGTTATGACCCTGCCAACCACCACTGTATTCTATTCATAGGCGTCAACATTTCTAAATGATTGGAAGCACCAATACAATTTTTTTAAAATTTTTGTTACATTTGTACCCCACGCTTTCCCACTCATGGCAGGCTCAATGCGGCTTACATGGGGCAATGGAGGGTTAAGTGACTTGCCCAGAGTCACAAGGAGCTGCCTGTGCCTGAAGTGGGAATCGAACTCAGTTCCTCAGGACCAAAGTCCACCACCCTAACCACTAGGCCTATCCTCCACTCCACTCCACAATGTATTACCCCTCCCTGGATGCAATAAAGGAGCTTACTCTATTGGATGCTCAGTACCTACAGAGCTAGCTCCTAAGATTATATTCATGATGGGGAATTCTTTCTGGATTTTTCTTTCTTAGGTTTAAATCATTCTTCTGCCTTCAAGCAGCAGGCCGCTCCTCTAGCAAAATGCCACAGGCCAGTTTGGGTCCACTGGGAAACAGTAATCGTAACAGGATCAAATCTGAGCTAATGTCTTGAGTAAAGTCACTAAGGAAATCTACTGTATCAGCATTTAATTTTCAAAAGGGCAACTATGATAAAATGAGAAAAATGGTTAAAAAGAAGCTAAATTAGGACTTTAAATCCAGCATAGCACTGTTTAAAAATGCCATCTTGGAAGCCCGGATCAGATGTATTCTACATATTAATAAAGATAGAAATAAGAGGAAACGACAGCCAGCATGGTTAAAAGGTGAAGTGAAAGAGGCTATTAAAGCCAAAAGAACATCTTTCAAAAAACGGAGAAAGGATCCAAATGAAGAAAATAAGCAGCAACATAAGCACTGGCAAGTTAGATGCAAAGCATTGATAAAGAAAGCAAAGAGAGAATAGGAAGCGAAACTTGCCACAGAAGCAAAAACTCGTAGTAATAGTACATCAGAAGCAGAAAGCCTGTGAGGAATGTGTGGAACTGCTTGATCATGAAGAAGCAAAAGGGGCACTCAGGAAGGACAAGGCCATAGTGGAGAGACAATGAATTCTTTGTTCCGCTCTTTAGTGATGATGATGTAAGAGATCTACCTGAACCAGAAATGGCTTTCAAGAGTGATGATGAGGAGGAACTGAAAGAAATCTCAGTGAGACCTGGAAGACGTACTGAGCTACGTCAACAAATTAAAAAGTAGCAAATCACCTGGACTGGGTGCTAAGCACCCCAGGGTACTGAAAAAAACTCGAAACATGAAATTGCTGACCTATTAGTGACCTGTAATCTGTCATTGAAATCATCCATAGTACCTGAAGATTGTAGGATGGCCAATTTAACACTGATCTTTAAAAAGGATTCCAGGGGTGATGCAGGAAATTACAGACTGGTAAGCCCAACTTCAGTGCCAGGCACAATTGTGGTAACTATTATAAAGAATACAACTACTGCGTGCATAGACAAACATGGTTTAATGGAACAGAGTCAAGAGACGTCATGCCTCACCAATTTGTAAGACAATTTGAGCTTACATTTTGTTCATCCTCCCCTTTCATATCACTAATGGAGTTCTGCCCCTCCTTCCCTATTACTTTCTGTCTTATGAGGAATCACCTTTTCCACCCCTCTTTATATAGACTGTAAGCCACCTAGATGGCTTGTCCACACAGCAGGATAATAAATATCAAAACTTGAACTTGAAATCGTTGAAGGTGTGAATAAAACATGTGGATAAAAGTGAGCCGGTTGATGTAGTATATCTAGATTTTCAGAAAGCTTTTGATAAAGTCCTTTATGGAACACTCCTGAGAAAATTAAAAAGCCATGGGACAGGAAGGGTCCACCTCAGGAGTCAGCACCCAAGAAATGCATCTGATGTCATTGTAGACAATACGGTGAAATCTTCTGCAGTGGTGGTCAAAAAAGCCAACAGGATGCTAGGAATTATCAGGAAAGGGATCCAAAACAGACAAAAGAATATTATAATGCCTATGTATCACTCCATGGCGAATGCAATTCTGGACATTGTATCTCAAAAGAGATAACGGAATTAGAAAAGATTCAAAGAAGAGAGATCAAAATGATAAAGGGAATGGAATTCCTCTCATATGAGGAACGGCTAAAGAGGTTAGCGCTCTTCAACTTGGAAAACAGAGGACTGAGGGAGAATATGATTGAGGTCTACAAAATCCTGAGTGGTGTAGAACGGGTAAAAGTAAATTGATTTTTTACTCTTTCAAAAGGGTACAAAGGCCTGGGGACACTCAATGAAGTTACATGGTAATACTTTTAAAACGAATAGGAGGAAATATTTGTTCACTCCATGAATAGTTCAGCTCTGGACCTCATTGCCAGAAGATGTTATAGCAGTTAGCATATCTGGTTTAAATAAAAAAAGGTTTGGACAAGTACTTGGAGGGAAAGTCCATATTCTGCAGATAGACGTGAGGGAAGCCACTGCTTGCCCTGGAGATCTATGGCATAGAATCTTGCTACTATCTGGGATTCTTTCAGGTACTTCTGACCTGATTGGCCACTGTTAGAAAAAGGATACTGGGCTAGATGGACCACTGGTCTGACCCAGTATGGCTATTCTTATGTTCAACTGAAGACATCTGGTGTTACTGTAAAGAACTACCTGGAACTCCCTCAGTGTGTTAGGGGAGGAAGGGAGAAGACCAGTATTCAAGAATGGTCTCCCTTGGAAATAGTGGCTGGCTAAAAGAATTGTACTGGTACTTTTCACACAGCTGTGCACAAGTCTGCCCCTGAGTCAAAAGTTCCATCTAGCCTGGAGTGTGAGTCCTTTTTTGTAATGCTTATGATACAACTTGAATATAAATATAGCTTATGATGATAAGACACAAGATGCAAAACCAAGATTCATGGGGGGGGGGGGAACATGCTTGTGGTTCTGATTAGGTCCCTAAATGGTTCAGTCAGGTCTCTTTTCTTTCAAAACCATGATTGCTAATAATGATGGGAAACACTGCAGACGTTACCAGGGCTTATGCATTTCTTACATGGGGGATTTACACATACTTAATGTTTTAAAGCTTGCTTCAAAAAAAGAAATTAAACTTGCATTCAATGTTTTGTTAAAGCCATGTAACTAATTCCAGTAGGAAAACTGCTTAGTATCCTGCTGTTATGCCTGTATCAACAAGCAGGTCTCAATTCTTCTGCCCCGCTGGCACCAGGGAAATCAGCCGCAACTAATCTGTTTGCATCATCTAGACTGACTCTCACTGGTGAATCAGGGGGATTAGTTCCAGAGAACCAGCTGCTGTTCATAAAACCAGTTTCTCCAAAGGTAATATCACAGCATGAAAACTAAATATGAGTCATGGTGAATTGAGCAAAACCAATATAAGAACATAAGACATGCCATGTTGTGTTAGATCAAAGGTTCATTGAGCCCAACATCAAAGGTTCATTGAGTCCAGCATCCTGTCTCCAACAATGGCTAACCCAAGTCATCAGGAAATACCTGTGGAAATGGCAATTTATGTAATGTTTTTATATGTTTGCATTTCTTGATTATATATATTTTTATGATACCTTAATTTGTGTACATGAAAGTTGAGTGCCGCTTTGGTCCAGGCTGATTATAAAATCAATAACAGCAGTATGAAAGGAGCAATCACACAGGAAAAGGTCCTATGAGAAATACTTTACTCAAGTGAGGTCTACAAAAAAACCCAACGCTGGCCGTGTTTCGCCCACGCAAGCTCTGCATCAGGGGCTAAAGTAACTGAGCAGTTACCAAGGAGGTAAAGTTGCTTGTAAACACTGCTTGATTAGCCCCTGACACAGCCCTTGAGTGGGTGAACCATGGCCAGTGTTGGGCTTTTTTTTATGGACCTCACATGAATAAAGCATTTATTAAAGGATCTTTTCTTGTGTGATTTGCTCCTTTCATACCGCTGTTTTGGATCTTGTGGATCGCTTGCCCTGCTGTTTCCTTATAAAAATCAATAAGCCATAGCCATCAAACTAGCAGATCCCACAGAGTAGAGCAATTCCTTGCTGCTCACCCCAAAGGATAAATGGTGGCTTTCGCAAATCTATCTAGCTAAAATTATTTGTGGACTTTTCCTCTAGGGACTTTTCCAAACCCCTTTTAAAAACCAGCTATATTTGATGTCTTGGCTACGTCCTCTGGCAACAAATTCTACAGCTTGATTGTTCGTTCAGTTTAAAACAAACACTTTCTTCAATTAGTTTTACATCTGTACCTTCTAGTTTTGTGGTGTCCCCTAGTCCTGAATGACTAAAACTGTTCAACCCCATTCACAGTTTTATAGGCTTCTATCACATCCTCTCTCACTCTTCTCTTTTCCAAGCTGCAGAATCCCACCCCATTTCATTACAAATGTGCTCCATCCCCAGATAAAGTCCTAGGGTTCCATAACCTGCTCCATCAGATGACCAGATAATACCAGAAAAAAATCACTATAATAACTGCCAGGAAAATATGCAGGTAGCAAGACCTGAAAAGAGGAGAAACATTTTAAAAAGCTAAAAAAACAGTAGAATAAAAGGCATGACCTTTATCCTAGAATAAAGTGTGATCATTCACACCCAGCAAAGTCCAGCCTAACATGATTAGAGCAAAAAACATGAAGTCACAGGTAAAGGTTCAGGGACGACCAACGCCGATATTTTACTGCACTTCTAGGATCTGTTTGAGACATATCCAGCCACACACAGGAACCAATGGAAAACCAATAGCGAAATGATTAGCCACCCATGACCAGAAGAGCATTCTGTATTGTGAGGAACGTTTTTCATTGTAACAAGTGGTACTGCAGCTTTACTGGGAATGTGCATCAGTATTAAATATAGATATAAGAATAAATATGTCAGAGGAGGACCATAAGGCCCAGCTGGTCCGCCCATGTTCATTTATTTATTTCCTATATTTTCCCTCCACAATTCTGAGTTCAATGTAGCTAAGAAGCTAAAAAGAAGTCATTACAAAATATGAAACAAAATACATAAACCCACACATCAATAAGGAAAGAATCGTAAATATATAACAAATTCAATAATAAAGCATAATGGGGAGAATGGAAGGGGGGCGATTAGGCACCAGGATCAATTGACAGAAATGTTTTGAAAAGGAAAGATTTCAAACACTTTAAAAAAAAACCAAGTAATCATGTTGAGATCTTCTATTTTTCAGCAAGGAATTCCACCATTTAGTACCGTGGTATAAAAAAGTAGCTGAATATATAGATTTATAAACTATTTTCTTTCAGTCAGGAAAATGAAGATGCAGGTAGTCTCTTGCACCAAAGATTGAACTGTGAGAAGGCAAAGTAACAAGGGACAACATGTAGTTTGGGGAAATACTATACAAAATCTGAATTATGAGAGCACAAGAGTTTGAATACAATCCTGGCCCTAATGGGAAGCCAATGCAAATGTATCGGAACATATCATTCCTGGTCTAGTGCCATAGACCCCAGTTCATCACTGGCTTTGCTCTCATTCAATGAAGTTCCAAGCAAAGGGTTGGCTATGCCACATTATGTTCTGTATGCAATTATTAAAGTAATTCGCACCTCTGTCACCTTGCCATAATCATGGAATGTTGCCTTATACGACTATGAAAATTCTACACAACAGTGCTGAATCAGGAAGCTTCTCTTGAGAACACACAGATTTTCAGTCTTTGTTTAACTGAAGCTTATACTATTAAATGACACATTTGTTATATAAGGAAAGGTGTTGAATTATATGTATTTCTACTTTTTCTGTTGACCTTTAATCTACATAATGTGGATTCTAAATACCAGTGAAGATGAGGGTACATATGATATCTTGTGCCAATGGCACATGAGAGGCTGAGAACCACTGCACAAATCTATTTGACTACAGTAAATATTAAGCCTGAAACTAATAAAACAAGTTTACTTGAAACTAAGTAAATTACAAAGAATAACCACAGGAAAATACAATCAACGCATCTTAATTCTAGAGAATCACCTTGAAGATGGATAAACAAAGTTACAGCCCACCCATAAATACCACGAGAACACAATAACAGAAGAGCAACCCCTTATCCTTTAATCTTAGCAATTTGCTGAAGACCTGCTAAGAACACCGATCTCTCTATTTGCTATTTATCTACAGCAACAAGGGACTTTGTGGCCTGAAATTTCCTTAAACCAGAAAAAGAGGGCAAAAACGACCAATCTCACAGTTTAAGTGATATTACAAAAAAAAGAGAAGTTCTAACACAGTAATCCGACACTAACATCAACAAATAATAGTCAAACTATGCTATAAAGGGCATCAAACTACATTTTTCAAAGAAAAAGTTACAGGAACTTCTATGGGATAAAGCCCGCCACTAAGTCCAAAGTTCCCAGTGCAAATCCAATCATGACCAACATTTAAGGAGCAGAATGTATTTCTAAAAATGAAATATTTTTCCTCTTTATTGTAATTATTGTAACCCTTCATCAACTAATTTTCTAGTGCCCTGTATCACTGAAGTCTTCTGTTGCCACTCTCATATAGCATAGAACCCCCTACCCGCACAAGCTTCCTTTCTGAAAATGAGGCGCTGCCGTGATAACTTGCAGCAAAGAGCAGCCACCAATGAAAACAAAAACAGAAAATAAGCCACACCTACTTCCTGAGAAGTTTGGCTTCATTTTGAAATATATACCACCCACAGTATTAACTCTCTCACGTCCTCTGGAAAGAAGTACTGATAAGGTTGAAACAAATATTTAATTATAAAATGGCCACCTCTATCCCAACAGGGGGCAGGAAGGCATTCACAAATGGTCTGCTATGTTGTCCTGGGGTATTTATACATTTAGGGCTGGATTCGGTAAATGGCACCCAAAGATAGATGCCGGAAAGATCCGTGCTAAACTCGTTTTCTATAAAGGGCAGTCCACGCCAGCACCCTTTATAAAATAGTGCTTAGCGCCGACTCCAGTGCCCCACTTTAGGCGTGAGGACTTACATGACTGCTGAAACCTGGTGTAAAACACTTGCACCCTACTGATGGTAATTGTGCATACAAATGATCCTACAACACTGTGCCTAAATTTTTATAATGCCCCTGATCTGCCTATGCCCCCTTTTCAGTTGTGCGCTAGACAATTTAGATGTGCTGCGTTATAAAATAGTGCACAGGCAAATCCACACGCAAATCCCAATTAACGCCAATTAAATTCAATAATTATTAACAGCTTGTTAACTAAGATGTTTGGGCATGGATCCGAGATCCATGCTCAAATTCGGGAGCCCAAATTCGGCTGCATATATAGAATCTGGAGGTTAACGCACCTGGTTCCTTTTGTTGTCTTCTCCTTTTATAGATGTAATGACTGTTTCAGAATAGATGGTGGATCCAGTTTTGTTATCTGTCAGCTAAGTAAGATAAAAGAGAAATAAGATAAATTGAGAAGTTCCGAGAAAAGAGGACATTTTTCTGGTAAGTGAACACTATTTTGCTTTGTGCTTTGGGAACTTAAAGATTGGGGTTTAAAGGACGAATTATAGGTTAGTGATAGGCAAAATTTCCATAGTCTTTTTCACTTAGTTTTAAAAACTTTGTACCACAGCATTGACAGATAGAATCTAGCAGGCACTGCAGGATCTAGTTTAGTCTTCCCACCCACCCTTCCCCAACACCCGCCCAGCCCTAGGACAACTCTTCATTTATAGCCAGTTATTGTAATTAGGGTAACAAGCAAGGAGTGCTCTTACAGAGTTTTAAATACATTTCATTACCATCTAAGAAGGAAACACTAAATAAATCATACAATATAATATATAAGCTAAAAGACACTTTTATATTAGGCTAATATCCTTAATACTGCAGCAGGTTTTAAATTATTGAAAAACTCAAAAATACTAAGATGGAGTCAACAGTCCAGCATCGAGATGGGTGCTATCCAGTCTTTTGCATTGAGTGTCACATGTATGATTATCTCCCAGTTGGTGAGATGTCATATGTGTGTGCCCGATGCAAATAGCTCCTAGCTCTCAGAGAACATGTCCGTTCTCTTGAGGCTAAAGTAGCAGAGTTGGTGGAGCTGAGGGAGACAGACAGGTACATAGAGGAGACCTACAGGGATTGGTGGAGCTGAGGGAGACATAGAGGAGACCTACAGGGATGTTGTAGAGAAGTCCCACCTCCAGTCTGGTTGCCCCTATGCTACCGTGGAGGAGGGAGGTCTCCTAGAAGGAGAGCATCACCCTAGTGAAGCAGGAAGTACTCCTGTAGCCAGGACCTGCCCACCAGGGGATGTACTATCCTCTCGCACCGAGGATATGTCTCCAAGTGCTGCCCGGGAGGGAAAGGTTAGGACAGCTATTCTAGTTGGTGATTTGATCATTAGACATATAGATAGCTGGGTGGCTGGTGGACATGAGGATCGCCTGGTGACTTGCCTGCCTGGTGCGAAGGTGGCGGACCTCACGCGTCACCTAGATAGGATTTTAGATAGTGCTGGGGAGCAGCCAGCTGTCTTGGTACATGTGGGTACCAATGACATAGGAAAATGTGGGAGAGAGGTTCTGGAAACCAAATTTAGGCTCTTAGGTAGAAAGCTCAAATCCAGATCATCAAAGGTAGCATTTTCTGAAATGCTACTGTTCCACGCGCAGGGCCCAAATGAAAGGCAGAGCTCCGGAGTCTCAATGCGTGGATGAGACGATGGTGCAGGGAGGAGGGTTTTAGATTTGTTAGGAACTGGGCAACATTCTGGGGAAGAGGGAGCGCATTCCGAAAGGATGGGCTCCACCTTAACCAGGGTGGGACCAGGCTGCTGGTGTCAGCAATTAAAAAGGAGATACAGCAGCTTTTAAACTAGAAACGGGGGAAGGCCGACAGTCGCTCAAAAGCACATGGTTCGGGATAAGGTATCTTCCAAAGATATCACCAAAACAGGGAAGATAGGGTATCCTGATAGTAAGATTGCAAAAGAGACCGTAGTAGATCAGGTGTCCTTAAATAAAAATCAGACAAAAGATTGCAAATTAATACTGTCAAGTACTAAGCATGATGTAAATAGGAACAACAAACATAGTTTGAATTGTCTATATGCAAATGCCAGGAGCCTAAGAAATAAGATGGGAGAGTTAGAATATATTGCACTAAATGAAAAATTAGATATAATAGGTATCTCTGAGTCCTGGTGGAAGGAGGATAAACAGTGGGACACTGTCATACCGGGGTACAAATTATATCGTAGTGATAGGGTGGATCGAATTGGTGGAGGGGTAGCATTGTATATTAACGAGAGCCTTGAATCAAATAGATTGAAAATTCTGCAGGAAACAAAACACTTCTTGGAATCACTGTGAATTGAAATTCCATGTGTAAAGGGGAAAAGGATAGTGATAGGAGTGTACTACCGTCCGCCTGGCCAGGATGAACTGACGGATGCAGAAATGTTAAAGGAAATTAGGGAAGCACACAAACTGGGCAACATAATAATAGTGACTGTGTAAATGTAATATCGGGGAATGCTAGGGAGGTAAAATTCCTTGATGAAATCAAGGACAGCTTTATGGAGCAGCTGGTACAGGAGCCAACGAGAGAAGGAAAAATTCTAGACCTAGTCCTTAGTGGAGCGCATGATCTGGTGTGGGAGGTAATGGTGCTGGGGCCGCTTGATAACAGTGATCATAATATGATTGGATTTGATATTAGCTTTGACGTAAGTATACATAGGAAATCAAATACGTTAGCGTTCAACTTTAAAAAAGGAGACTATGATAAAATGAGAAAAACGGTGAAAATAAAAACTTGGAGGAGCGGCTGCAAGGGTCAAAAATTGACATCAGGCATGGATGCTGTTCAAAAACACCATCCTGGAAGCCCAGGCCAAATATATTCCGTGTATTAAAAAAGGAGGACGGAAGACCAAACGACAGCCGGCGTAGTTAAAAAGTGAGGTGAAGGAAGCTATTAGAGCTAAAAGAAAATCCTTCAGAAAATGGAAGGAACCGACTGAAAATAATAAGAAACAGCATAAGGAATGTCAAGCCAAATGCAAAGCGCTGATAAGGAAGGCCAAGAGGGACTTCGAATAAAAGATTGCGTTGGAGGCAAAAACACATAGTAAAAATTTTTTTAGGTATATTAAAAGCAGAAAGCCGGCAAACGAATCGGTTGAACCACTAGATGACCGAGGAGTAAAAGAGGCAATCAGGGAAGATAAAGCCGTAGTGGAGAGATTAAATTAATTCTTTGCTTCGGTCTTCACCAAGGAAGATTTGGGTGGGATACCGGTGCCAGAAATGGTATTCGAAGCTGACGAGTCAGAGAATCTTATGAATTCTCTGTAAACCTGGAGGATGTAATGGGGCAGTTCTACAAACTGAAGAGTAGCAAATCTCCTGGACCAGATGGTATTCATCCCAGAGTACTGATAGAACTGAAAAATTAGCTTGCGGAGCTATTGTTAGTAATATGTAATTTATCCTTAAAATCGAGCGTGGTACCAGAAGATTGGAGGGTGGCCAATGTAACGCCGATTTTTAAAAGAGGTTCCAGAGAAGATCCGGGAAATTATAGACCAGTGAGTCTGACGTCGGTGCTGGGCAAAATGGTAGAGATTATTATAAAGAACAAAATTACAGAGCATATTCAAAAGCATGGATTAATGAGACAAAGTCAACATGGATTTAGTGAAGGAAAATCTTGCCTCACCAATCTACTACATTTCTTTGAAGGGGTGAACAAACATGTGGATAAAGGGGAGCCGGTTGATATTGTGTATCTGGATTTTCAGAAGGCGTTTGACAAAGTACCTCATGAAAGACTCCAGAGGAAATTGGAGAGTCATGGGATAGGAGATGGTGTTCTATTCTGGATTAAAAACTGGTTAAAAGATAAAAAAACAGAGTAGGGTTAAATGGTCAGTATTCTCAATGGAGAAGGGTAGTGGGGTTCCCCAGGGGTCTGTGCTGGGACCGCTGCTTTTTAACATATTTATAAATGACCTAGAGATGGGACTAACTAGTGAGGTAATTAAATTTGCTGATGACACAAAGTTATTCAGTCGTTAAATCTGTAAACAAATCGCAGGAGGATTATGAAAAATTACAAGAGGATATTACGAGACTGGGAGACTGGGCGTCTAAATGGCAGATGACTTTAATGTGAGCAAGTGCAATGTGATGCATGTGGGAAAGAGGAACCCGAATTATAGCTACGTCATGCAAGGTTCCAAGTTAGGAGTCACAGACCAAGAAAGGGATCTTGTTATAATGCCTCTGTATCGCTCCATGGTGCGACCGCAACTTGAATATTGTGTTCAGTTCTGGATGCCGTATGTCAAAAAAGATATAGTGGAATTAGAAAAGGTGCAGAGAAGGGCGACTAAAATGATAAAGGGGATGGGACGACTTCCCTATGAGGAAAGGCTGAAGTGGCTAGGGCTCTTCAGCTTGGAGAAAAGGTAGCTGAGGGGAGATATGATAGAGGTCTATAAAATAATGAGTGGAGTTGAACGGGTAGATGTGAAGCGTCTGTTTACGCTTTCCAAAAATACTACAACTAGGGGGCATGCGATGAAGCTACAATGTAGTAAATTTAACATGAATCGGAGAAAAGCTTTCTTCACACAATGTGTAATTAAACTCTGGAATTCGTTGCCAGAGAATGTGGTAAAGGCAAGTTAGCTTAGTGGAGTTTAAAAAAAGGTTTGGACGGCTTCCTAAAGGAAAAGTCCATGCACCATTATTAAATGGACTAGGGGAAAATCCACTATTTCTGGGATATGCAGTATAAAATGTTTTGTACTTTTTGGGGATCTTGCCAGGTATTTGTGACCTGGAATGGCCACTGTTGGAAACAGGATGCTGGGCTTGATGGACCTTTGGCCTTTCCCAGTATGGCAATACTTATGTACTTTTGAGATAACCTACCATTATCAACTGCTCTCTTCTTAAATCCTTGTATTTTACCAAAGCTCTGCAGGTATCGGATTCAGTTATTCAGAAGTTAAATTTAGTAGAATATTGGAGGTTGCACTGTAGGGAAATGTACCTTTTATTCCCCAGCACAGAATTAGCATTCTTGAATCAATTATTTTTTTAATCTCGAGTTCACTGTTACTTCATGTCTGCAAGGTATCTAATGACAGTACTATAGTACCAAGCTGCCCAAGTTTAGAATAACTACTGTCCAGGCTCAAGAACCAACCTTCTTAAGCGCTTTGAGTCAAAAATAGGAAGAACTGCTTTCCAACATGTCATGTCCCCTACCTCAACGCAAGTGGCGTCCTCAGGCTGCTCAGGGTCCCATCGACACGCACACTTGATTGGCACAGCCCTGAGCCGTGTGTGTAGTTCTTCTCTGGCTAAAGGCTCCTTGATGGCTTTGATTTCATGCACCTGGCTCTGCTCTCTCTCTCTGCCTGGCTTCCAGGTTCCTTGATTACTTTGCTTCCACCCACCTGGGTCTGCTCTTCCTCTGCCTGGCTTCCCTTGCTTCTCTCTTCTTGGTCTTCTCTTACCTCCTTCCCCTGCTCTTGTCCTATGGCTGTGCCCCTTCTCCCTGCTGATGTCAGACGCCAGCACTTTATCAGCTGAGTTCTCCCTAGACTCCTTGCTTCGGCTTCTACTTTGGTAGGTGTTATTTGCTCAGTAGTGTGCTTCTCCTCTACTTTGTTCTTCGTTGCTGACTTAGCCTGTACCTGGATTACTCTCGTGTCTGCTGCCTGCCTACTGACTCTGCCTGTGCCTGGATTACTCTCGTGTCTGCTGCCTGCCTCCTGACCCTGCCTGTACCTGGATTACTCTCTTGACCTGCTGCCTGCCTACTGACTCTGCCTGTACCTGGATCATTCTCTTGCCTGCTGCTTGTCTGTTCATCACCCCGCTTCCTGCTCCATCTCGTAAGCCCTGCAGGCCGCCCACACCTAGGGGCTCAACCTCTGGGGAACGGCGGTCAGCTCAGGTGAAACCCGGGGTTGTCCGGCCGGCAAGCAGAACCTGGTCCGAGTACCGGGCTCGGCAGCACTCTACTTGGTACAAGAACTCACAGGTCTGTCAGTAAGCTGAAGCCATGAGTTCGCCGGACAAACCCAACTTGGCGAATTTGGCCCAGGTTCTTCAGCAACAACAGGCCAAGTTGAATCGTCTGTCTGGAGTCCTGCATGACGTTTGTTCCCAGTTGTCTACTTTTCGATTCTAACAGCAAGTTCCTGCTGCACCGTACGGACCAGTTTTACCCACTCCTGGGTTAAGGCTCCCTGAGCCTCCCTGGTTTGATGGTACCCCTTCCGCTTGTCGAGGGTTCCTCAACCAATGTCTTATGTTTAATAAAATGCAACCCGGAGTATTTTCCTCCAATAAACTCAAAATCACTTATATAATCTCCCTGCTCTCCGGACCAGCCCTGGCTTGGGCCTCTCCTCTCTGGGAGCAGCGGGATCCTCTACTCACTGATCTTGGGGAATTTCTTCGCCACTTTAGGTTAGTTTTCGACGTGCCTGGACGTCCCTCCTCGGCAGCCGGAGAACTTCTACAGATTCAACAGATTCAACAAGGCAATTGCTCTGTAGGGGCATATGCTGTAAGCTTTCGAACCCTAGCCTCCGAGGTGAGATGGAACCAGGAGGCCCTCAGGGCCATCTTGTGGCAGGGGTTAATGGCCCGAATCAAAGACGAGTTGGCAGGCTGGGAACTTCCGACCACATTGGATGCCATGATTACTCTCTGCGTCCGTATCGACGTTTGGTTTCAAGAGAGGACACAGGAACGTTCTGCTCAGTGTCAATCACAGAGACCATCTCCTCAGGTATCGCGTCCTTCTTCTCCTAAAGGAGCTACTGGCACCACTTCTGGAATCTCCGAAGAGCCGATGTTATCGGGTGTCATCACCTCTCTGAGAAGGAAAGGGCTCACTGTCGGGACAATCAACTCTGTATCTATTGTGGGCAGGCTGGCCATTTCCTGAGATATTGCCTGAATAAACCGGGAAATGCGTTGTCCCAGGGCCTCTGAAGGGGGTGGCCCTGGGTCGATTCTCACCTCTTCCGGATAATCTTGTCTCCGACCCTATTTTCCTGCGTCGGAAGGAACTTTGTATTAGCACCATGGCTTTGATCGATTCAGGGGCCAGAGGGAATTTTATTGACGCCAGTCTCCTAGTCCAGCTTGGAACTCCCTCAATTGCCTGTAAACCTACGTTACAAGTGACCTTCAGGGACTGACTCTACCCTACTCCATTACCCATGTCACTCGGCCACTGCAGATGCAAGTAGGAATTTTACATAAGGAAGAGATTCAGCTTCTGGTTCTTCCCCGGCCCATCCATCCTGTTTTAGGCCTGCCTTGGTTATGACAACATTCACCAAGTTTCAACTAGACCACTAGCGATATCGACAGTTGGGGTTCCCAATGTTTTGCTTCCTGTCTCATGCCGGTGGTTCCTCCTCAGAGGACTATTTCTGCCTCCCCCGGGGGCCTGCTTCCCTTCCTGTGGAATATCGAGATTTCCAAGATGTTTTCAATGCCCAGGAGGCTGATTCCCTTCCTCCACAGTGTCCATTTGACTGCCCTATCGAATTACTTCCTGGCAAAACACCACCTCGGGATTGGCTGAATACCCTCTCCCGGGAGGAATCTAAAGTCATGCGGGAATACATTCAAGAAAACCTTCAAAAGGGCTTCATCAGACCCTCCTCCTCTCCGGCGGGGGCAGGTTTCTTCTTTGTAACCAAGAAGGATGGCTCTCTGCGACCTTGTATAGACTACTGGTGTCTTGGTAAAGATAGATGCTCCCTGCAGACGGTCGAAAAGTTCTGGAATCAGAGGGAGCGGATACTGGTTCTTAATGGTTATTTCATTAAGACACCAGTTGGATCTCCGAGATGCCTACAATCTGGTCCGAATCTGACATGGGGACGAATGGAAGACTACCTTTAATACCCATGAAGGACATTTCGAATATCTAGTCATGCTATTTGGCCTTTGTAATGAACCTGCGTTCTTTCAGGAATTCATTAACTTCATTTTTCAAGATCTCCTATACTCAGTCATAGTTTACCTTGATGATATTTTATTTTTTTCTGCTTCCATTCAAGACCACCCTCATCATGTCCGCACCATTCTCCAACGCCTCCGGGACTACCGTCTCTTCGCCAAACTAGAGAAGTGTTCGTTTCATCAATGGTCTATTCCATTCTTGGGATATATTGTCTTCAGAGGGGCTCCAAATGAACCCCACCAAACTCCGAGCCATCCGGGATTGGCCCATGCCCCAGGGTCTATGGGCCTTGCAACGTTTTTTGGGGTTTGCTAACTACTACCGGCAGTTCATCCATCAATACTCCCTTATCACTGCCCCTCTTACCGCACACTAACCAGGAAGGGTGCTGATGTGAGGAACCGGACACCGGAAGCCCAGGAAGCTTTCGCCACCTTAAAGCAAGCCTTGCTCTCTGATCCTGTGCTTCGAAGCCCGGATATTAAAAAAAAAAACATTCATTTTAGAGGTGGATGCCTCTTCGCTGGGGGCAGGGGCCATTCTGTCTCAAACCTCAGACTCTGGCAAGCGTCACCCCTGTTTCTTTTTTCCAAAAAAGGCAGAGCGTAACTACACCATTGGGGACCGCAAATTGTTGGCCCTTAAATTGGCTCTCCAGGAATGGCGATATCTCCTGGAGGGGGCCCTGCACCCCATCACAGTAATCACCGACCACAAGAATCTCCTATACCTTCAGGATGATAAGATACAAAACCCGCAATAGGCACGCTGGTCTCTTTTCTTTGCCTGTTTTAACTTCCGCCTGGTATTTCGACCTTCTGAAAAGAATATTCAGGCTGATGCGCTATCCAGGGCCTTCAACCCTCTCGAAGAACCCGAGGAATCCTACCCCATGCTTAATCCTGCCTGTGTTGCCTCCACGACTGTAGTTTCTTCCGTCAGCACGAAGACCTCTGTTCCACCCGAGTCCAGGAAGAAGGTTCTCAAATGGGGACACTCCTCCACGTTTGCTGGTCACTCTAGATTCCACAAGACTTTTCATTTAATCTCTCAGTACTATTGGTGGCCACGCATGGCTCAGGATTTCTTACATTTTGTTTCCACCTGTCCCATCTGTGCCTGAAATAAATTCTCTCCTGGCAAGCCGTGGGGATTCTTACAGCCACTGCCAGTTCCACAGCTCCCTTGGCCGGAAGTATCCATGAACTTTCTGATTTACCACCGTCCCAAGGTCACACGGTCATTTGGGTAGTGGTGGATCGATTCTCCCGTATGGCCCATTTCATTCCCATGAAATCTCTCCCCTCGGCTGCTACTCTTGCCAAGAATTTCATCCAGCATATTTTTTGTTTACATGGTCTACCTCTCCGGATCGTAAGCAATCGGGGATCTCAATTCACTTCTAGGATCTGGAGAGCAGTGTGTTCTGCTTTTGGCATCACCACCCATTTTTCATCTGCATACCACCCATAGGCCAATGGATTGGTGGAACGGGTACAATCAAACTCTCAAGACCTTCCTGCGAATGTATACTAATAACCGACAGGATGATTGGTCCACATTATTCCCCTGGGCTGAATTCGCCTATAACAACGGTCTCCACACTGCCTCTCGTACGTCACCATTTTTTTACAGTATACGGGCGCCACCCACGACTACCACTTCTGATCCCTCAGACCCAAGCCTCACCTCAGCTCCAACAGACCCTCACTGATATCCGGGACATTTGGAGCAGGATCCAACATCTTCAGTGAGCCGCTGCTAGATACAAGATTTTCACAGATCGTACGGGGCGGTCTGCTCCGACCTTTCAACCTGGACAAAAAATTTGGCTTAGTACCAAATACTTGAGACTCTGATTACCCTCCTTCAAGTTTGCTCCCCGATACACTGGAACCTTTTCAGTACGATCTCAGGTGGGAGCTGTCACTTATCGTCTCCAGTTACCAGGTAATCTCAAGGTCCACAATGCTTTCCACATGTCCCTGCTAAAGCCATTCTTGACCTCGAAATGGCTCCCAGAGCCAAAGAAGATCATCGTTCCTGATTCTGAGCTGGATCCTGAATTCAAGGTAGATGAGGTTCTGGACTCCAAACGTCAAAGGGGATGGCTGTTCTATTTGCTATCCTGGAAGCACTTTGGTCCCGAGGATAATTCCTGGGAGCCCGCTGCCAACGTCCATGCACCTGAATTGATCCGGGAGTTCCATACCCGCTACCCATCCAAACCCAGACCTAGGCAGAGGGGGGGGGTCCTTAAGGATGGGGTACTGTCATGTCCCCTACCTCAACGCAAGTGGCGTCCTCGGGCTGCACAGGGTCCCATCGATACGCACACTTGACTGGCACAGCCCTGAGCCATGTGTGTGTAGTTCTTCTCTGGCTGCAGGCTCCTTCATTACTTTGCTTCCATGCACCTGGGTCTGCTCTTCCTCTGCCTGGCTTACCTTGCTTCTCTCCTATTGGTCTTCCGGTTCCTCCTTCCCCTGCTCTTGTCCTATGGCTGTGTCCCTTTTCCCTGCTGATGTTAGACGTCAGCACTTTATCAGCTGAGCTCTCCATAGACTCCTTGCTTCGGCTTCTACTTTGGTAGGTGTTACTTGCTCAGTAGTGTTCTTCTCCTGTACTTTGTTGTTCGCTACTGACTGCCTGTACCTGGATTACTCTCGTGTCTGCTGCCTGCCTACTGACTCTGCCTGTACCCGGATCACTCTCTTGCCTGCTGCCTGTCTGGCCATCACGTTCATCACCCTGCTTCCTGCTCCCTCGTAAGCCCTGAAGGCCGCCCACACCTAGGGGCTCAACCTCTGGGGAACGGCGGTCAGCGCAGGTGAAACCCGGGGTTATCCAGCCACCAAGCAGAACCTGGTCTGAGTACCGGGCTCGGCAGCGCTCTACTTTGTACAAGAACTCACAGGTCTGTCACAACAGAAATGAAATAAATCCAATAATTCAGAAAATGAAATGAACAATAGGAAAAGGGCAAATGCAACAAACAAACTCCCAGTTATCTGGTCACCTAACCTAATGCAGCTGAGTGTGAGCCTGTGGTCCTGGGCCTTAGCTTCCTTTCAAACAGAATTGCCTTGTGTCCACAAATAGCCAGTTTCTGTGGGTATAAATCCTGTTCAATCTTGTAAATCAGCTTTTTGAAAGTTGCCCATCGTCAGACCCTTACCCACATTGACAGGAGCATTCCCAGGAAGAAAATAATGCATAGAAGATCTGAAAATGCAATCCATTTGTATTAGTTTCTCTCTTAAAAATGTATATAACAGGTGCCTGGTATCAGTGGCAATTTAGGCTTTAATTACTGGTACAAACCCCCTGGGTAACAAAGTATGCATGCTATTTGTACCAATACAGTCAGTTTAATTATTACTCCTTACAGGCTCATTTTCAGAGTAATTTGTGTGACCATCTTTGGGAAATGGTGACTAAAGTCACCAGAAACAAAAAAGGAGGTTTTAATTAAAACTGTTACACTAAGCAAACAATTTGTAACACAACAGTCCAAACCCCATCCTTTTATGTTAAAAAATAAAGTTACAGAAGTTCAACCATGTAACTTTTGCAGACTGCTTATGGACCCATGACATGAAAAATCAGCTACTCTCAAACATTTTGGATCTGCTACTTTAGTCACCTTTCCCAGAGACAGCCACATATGTGGATAAAAAGCATTCTGTCCACAATAGTAGGCTCTCGTAAACTGCTCACTCTCTATTTCTGTGTGTTTTTAGTCTTGATGGGGGTGAAGCATATTTAGTTGGCAGAGGAATACACTGGCACAGGGGCATTTTCAAACCCTCGTGCATAATTTTCAAGGAAAATTCTACTCCCAGGCAAAGTACTGTGGCAGTGATGAAAAAGACAGACTGTACACCTTCCCTGTGAAAACTGACAATACCTAATGAGGACAGTAAGGGCTTTACCTTATTAATTTCTTGATGAGTGTGAATAGTTTTATTTCCAATTTTGGTCTCGGTGTTGGATTCATTGTGGTAGCTGGGAGGTAAGTTTTCAAAGTCTACGTCTGCCATCTTTCTTGCAGCATTTTCTTCTTCAGCCTCTATCTATAAATGAATGAAAATGTAGGTTCTCTCTTTATGCCTAGTGTCAGAAATTACCAAATGTTGATAAATAACAGTATATATAAATGAAACACCAACGCATTCCAATGATGGTCTCACAGCAAGAGGGTGGGGTGGGTAAGGTGAGAAACAGGGGGAGCTGGGTGGATGAGAGACAGGGAGAGATGGGATGGTAGATAAAAGTGTGACAAAGCAGTTAGTGGGCTAGAAAACCCAGATCCTTGTTAAGTCCTGTCTGGTGGGTGTCAAAATATTTAATTATTTTGACTTTAAAAGTCTTACTTTCCTGGATTGTCAGTTTCCTTTTAGTATTCTCACCATAAAATCAGAGTGTTCTTTGTTATTTCTGATCTGAAGAAGGGTTCCCTTTGAAAGCTAATCAAAAAATGTATTGTTAGGCCAATAAAAAAGCTATCATCTTATTTTTTTCTCTGTTTTGTTTTATTTCTATTTATTACCTTTAAAAGTGGACTAACACGGCTACCACATCACTCTGCCTAGTGTCAGAAGCATAACATATGACAGCAGAGGAGGACCAAGAGACCCTTCCAGTCTGCCAATCCTCAATTACTGGCACTTTCTGTGCCACAAAGATCCTGCGTGTTTGCCCCATGCCTTCGTGAACTCTGACAGAATTCTTTTCTCCACTACTTCACCTTAGATCATTCCTGAGTCTCTCCTTCCACCTTTATCCCATGACCCCAATTCTAGAGCTTCTGGTCCATTGAAAAAGTCCATTTATTCCTTGATGCACTGGAATATCTATCATTTATCCCCATCCCCTCTTTCTTCCAAAGTCTACATCTTGAAGTCCATCACCATATGCTTTACGATAAACCCAGAGTCCACAGAGCAGCTACTAAACTGGTCATTATTATTATTATTTGTATAGCGCTACCAGACGCACGCAGCGCTGAACACCTGATACAAAGAGACAGTCCCTGCTCAAAAGAACCTACAATCTAAATAATAGACAGACAGACAAGACAGTTACGGGTGAGGGAAGTAATGGGTGAGAAGGGAGGAAGGGACAAGGGGAGGGCAATTGTGGCTAGCAGTGAAAAGGTGGGTTTTCAGCATAGATTTGAAAACAGGTAGAGATGGAGCTAGACGTATAGGTCCAGGAAGTCTATTCCAGGCATACGTTTACATCTAGTTTACATCCTCCTGAAAATTCAGTCTCCAGAATTTCACACAGTATTCTATGAGATTTCACTACTGATTTATACAGTGGCATTATCGCCTCCCTTTTCCTGCTGGTTATTAATACTTTAACCTTACTCTTATTCCTCTCTATGCACCTTAGCATCCTTTCGGCTTTTGCCATTGCCTTGGTAAGTTTGTCTGGCCATTCTAAGACTGTCCAATATGATCACAATTAGATCCCTCCTGCATCCTCTGCACATCAGACCTTTATCTCCTATGCCAGGGTGGGAAACCCAGTCAGGTTTTCAGGATTTCTCCAATTAATATACAGGAGATCTATCTGTATAAGAGGCAGTGCATACATACAGATTTCATGCATATTCATTGGAGAAATCCTGAAAACCTGGCTGGATTGCAGCCCATGAGGACCAAAGTCACTCCCCTGTATCCTATGCAGTACTGCTCTCCTTTGAGTTTCTGTAACCCAAATGTATGATCTTGAGCTTTTGTCAACAACTGCTGAACTCTAGACTATTTCTCAAGTATCACTAAATTAGTCCTCATGTTTTCACACACTCTGTTGCAGATGTTTTCTGATCTATGCCTTAGAAATGGCGGAATATCAAAAATTTGGACATCATCTGCAAGATGACATCTTTTCCAATAGTTCATTTATAATAATATCCAGACCTACGGCATTCACTTTATAAATTGCTCATGTGGAATAGCGTCAAAGGTCTGGATTAAATCCAAGTACAGTGCTCTCTCCCCTGCTCAGAAATCCATATCTTAGATCCTGGAACCCACTGGTTTATAGAACTACATTATCCTCTGTTTTAGCACAGATTTCATTTATCCACCACCATCCTTTAATTGCTAGTCTTTTCTTTATCTTCTCTTTTGTAAAAGGAGAGTCATATCTGCCTGTCAGCAGACCTGGAGAACTGTGGCTGAGTCCAGTGAAACTTGAAAATGCCTGGATGACAACGGGGTGTCCAGAAATTCTCTCTTAATCCCTAGGAGGTATGTCAGTCCACAATGCCTTATCTACTTTTAGCCTTGACAGTTCCTCATGAACGTTGGCTTCTGAGAAGGGGTAGACCTCAAGCCAACTTCCATTTCTAAAACCAATAGTTTTATGGCCCTACCCCAGGTTATTCCACAGTGAACACTGAACAGAAATGCATTATTGTTTCATTCTAAACCATTAAATCCTTGTTGCCCAACAATTCACCAATTGCTACAAATCAAAGCAGCATATGGCCGTTACTTCCAATGCATGGGCAGAATCTTGGGTTCCAATACTGCAGAGTGAGGTTTTTGAGTTCAAGGCATGCTAGCCACGTTCTTGTCATGAAAGGCAGTGAACATTTATTCACAGAATAGATGTAGTACAAGAAAAACGGATTACAATCAAAATTATTTTCTTCAGGACGTCACAACTGTATTGATGTTACTTGATTTCACAAACTCTGTGGCTATTGTGATAATTTTGTATACAATAAAGCAGTATTTGTGTTTGTTCTTTTTAAATTCAAATACCACCAGTCACACACAAAGATGCAATGAATTAGAATTAAGTAAAATATAATCTGTTAGTTTTGTTATGAATTTATTATAGTCTTGAAATATAATTAGTTTGCATGGCACAGCGATCCCCAAGAATTGACCAGCTAAAGAACAGTTCTGTGATATGAAAACTCTGACCCCTGCATGATGTGGACAGTAGAATTTAACAGAACAAAGACATCCCTGGGAATGTTCTAAGGGTTAGAAAAATATGGATGTTTTCTCCCCAGAAACAGAGCACTGCAGCAGATAAAGCCCATAGGGGCCTTCCAAACTCTCTAGATCCTTGTTCTTCATGCCCACCAATGGATCAGGTTTTCAGGATCAGGATATCCCTAATGAGTTAACTATGAGAGGGATTTACACAGCACACAGTGGAGGTAAGAGGCATGCTCATCTCTCATATGCATTATTTGGGTTACTTGAAAACCTAGTCAGACTAAGCTCTAGGATCTGTAGTGCCTCCAGTAAGGAACAAAGGGGTCCTTTTACTAAGGTGCGCTGAAAAATGGCTTGTGGTAGTGTAGGCAAAATCAAAATTGCCGCGCATCCATTTTGGGGCTGAGACCTTACCACCAGCCACTGACCTAGCAGTAAAGAATGTGGACAATAATGACCTACGCTTGTCCAAAAATAAAAAATATTTTTCGGACGCGCATCAAAAATGAAGTTACCAGTCAGGCAGTAACTCCATATTGGCGCACATTGGGCGCATGTAGACGCTTACATGGCTTAATAAAAGGGCCCCAAAGTTTCTCCTGCACTCTGGCTTCAGTGTACCCTGACTTCTAACTGCATTGTTTAAACACAGAATTGGAAAACAGAACTCTTACTATATAAATATCAGTTCTACTCGACAAATTTAACTCAAGGAACGATGGATTCTAGAAATGTGGTTTCTGTAACAAGATGAAGATGGACAAAAAAAATAGTAGCATGACTTATTGATAGAGAAATTTGTCAGGAACAAAGCCTCAGTGTGTCTGTATACATTTAATCTTTCTCACAGAGTAGGTGCCAGTAATTGTACCACAGGTCCATCAAGGCTCAGCATTTATCAGTTGAATACTGTGCATCTTTCACTGCAAGACTCTTCCATCATGTTTTTGTTCATTGCACCTTACAATACAGTTGCTGTTCGATTAAAATTAGATATCAGAAGGTTGGAAGGCTGAGCCGATCTCATCCAGTTAAAACCACGAACTAGGGGTTTGTACAGCTGTTAGTCTATTAAACATCCTGTCTGGATAGCAGGTAGCTTTTTGTACAAAGACTAGTCTGAGTTGTGACTGCTGTAGAACAGGTTCACAAAATATACAGAACCAGACTATCGGCAATGTTTCATAAGTTTCCATGAGGAACAGAATTAGGGCACAAGCTTTTTTTTTTTTCCTATTCCCCAAGATACAAAATAAGTATCTGTATATAGTATGCAAACCATGTTAATTGTAACCACTGGAAGGCGGAATATCAAATCCCATTCCATTTTTTTTTTGTATGTGTGTGGGGGAGGGGGGAATACATACACATTTTGGCAGCGGAGGGGAAGAGAAATTCCTAGAAACCACTGATTGAGGACACTCCTATTCATTTTGCTCCAGCCAGGAAAATCCTCACCGAACATCCATGTTGCCTGGACATTCTGCAATTGTTGTATTAAAGGCAAATTGATGGTACTCTGATCAGGGATCTAGAGGGACATGCAAAGCTTTAAGGAGCAAGTCAGTCCAGTGTTATAAGATCAGTGCCAGGGTAGCAAGTGCCCTAAGATGTATCCTTGGGCTTACCCCAATGACCAATTAATTTTCAGGCACTAGCCTGCAGCCCCACCCCACCATGATTTTGTCAATTAAACTCAATCATGATCATCACATAAACATCCTATAAAAATGCAGGTTACAGTATGCACTGATCCGATGGCTCTTGAGTTTGTGTGGCTATCAGAACCTACTGAATGGTAATATTTCACCAACTCTTAGTGTCACACTGTTATCAACCTACTCGCTCTCTGAGATCATCCCAGACACAGCTACTTGACGTGCCTTCATTTCATCAGGTTTATTTAGAAGAATGTAGATCATCCATTTTCTACATCAAAGGTCCGAAATTACGGAATGCTTTACCCATTGAACTTCGTTCAATACAAAATATGGACCAGTTTAAAAAAGCATTGCAAACTCATTTATTTCTTCAGGCTTTTGGCTCCTCTGATGTATACATTATTTTAATACCATGTAAATTTTAATCTGCTGTATGTCTAAACTGTAGAGTTTTTTTGTATAGTTTGTTGTGTAAAGAAATAACTTTCATTGCTTTGTTTTTTTATATATTTTGTATGTGATTTGTTCGCCGTTTAGACTTTTAAAGATATAGTGGGTTATAAATAAAGTTTTATTGTTTTGCTTTGACTGCAGCTATTCTTTGCTGCTCCCAAGAAGCTGCTACCCTACGCATCACCTAGTCTTGCCTAATGATTAGGCCAGGCCTGTAAAAGATCAGTGATGTGGCAAAGGCAGCAGTGTCATCCTTATTAGTGGTGAGAAATGTGCAGACATTCTCATTTCCAGACGGCATCTTTCCTGTGTCATCTGAGAGCTCACCTTCAACAATCTGCCATGTCCCACATCTTTTGCACTGAGGAAATGCAATTCAAGTATTACAGTGCAAACAAGGTATCCTCCATTACTAAACAATCCTGCTTATCACCAACATCAACTCCCTTGGAAATAGTTCAAGCTAAAATCAACAAAGGTTTTCAACTAGAGAATACTAACCCCAGTCCCACAGAGGATCTGAAACCTACAACCTTTTAACTGTTTTATCCTCCTCATGAAGATGTCAGGACGTCTTTGCCACCTTCCCCTCTCTACCACCTCAGAAATACACATACCAACTAAATAATCACAAATTTACAGGCCTGCAGCTTCATTACTATGCTCATAAACCCCCTTTCCAATCATATCATTTCCTCAGTGATCAGCCACATCCCCTCCACACATACACACACCATACTGCTTTCTGCACTACCAGCCTACAATGGGAAGGGAAGGCCCCAGGCCACCCCTTCCCCTTGGCATAATGAACCTACAAAGACAGACCCATAGGCTTTGGCACTCTATCCTGGCAAGCTGCAACACAGAAAGTAGCATAGTGCACTGCTGCTTACCACCCCACTGCCATTCAGGTAATCCGGTGTGAGGGGATTCATGCTGGAGAAGCAGTTAGAGAAATCCTGTTTGTTCCAGGCTCTTGGCAGTTTCGCTCCTTTTCTCGGTACCTACCTTCCCTCCCCGGAGAAAAAAACGCTGGAAGGAAGGTGAAGGACCATTTTCATACAAACAAAAAGACACATACACAACTTTCATTTGCCTTTATGTATTTGCAAAATATTCTGGAATACAACGTAGCAGCCACGCTGAGAACTATTTAGCCTATCACTTATATACATAGGATTATAGGGAAATACGAATGGTTGTAGCCTACAATTAATCCTCCAGATCAGAGATAGCTCAGTCTACACGATCTCTAAGAGGAGCTATAATAGTACGGCCACGGGTTACCTCTTTGACTGCATTCTGCAGTTTGTGCTCAGTGTCCTCCATCAGCTCTTCCACCTCCTGAAGCAACTCGCTTAAAGTGGCCTCCCCCAAGGAGAAATTCCTCGCCTCCCCCACTTCATCCTCCCTGCTCCTGGCTGGGGTGGGATCCACGGAGCCGAGGGCCAGGGAGAGGACGAGCAGCACGACTTGGAGCATCTTGCAAGGACCTCAGAGATGGGGCGAGCGAAGGATCCAGAGTCAGGAGCTGAAAAGGCACCTCCTACGGGCAAAAAAAAATGGAAAATTGCTCAGCGATCGCAACCTGCAGCGCCCGAGCTCCACCCCTGTCCCTAGGACGTATCCGGCTGCTGCAGATACCGGGAGCTCCCGTCCCGACCCCACCTTCCCCGCCAATAACACAATCCAAACAATCCCGTGCTTTGCTTTGGTTTGCCCATTAGCCCCGCCCGGTGCAAGCTCAAGAGCATCACAGAATGAGCCACCTTCAGCCAGCCAGCCAGCACTTAGTAGCCCCGCAGCGTTGGTATCTCCGGGTGGGGCGTGGAAGACCGATCCGCACCACAACACACTACTCTCCCACCACTGGCAGTATCAGCCGAGTGAGCACTGAATGCTGCTGAACCCCGCCGCAGTAGCCGCCAGCTGCTGACCCCGCCCTCTTTCTTCCACTCAGGGCGCCGCCGGCTGCCCAGCTCCCTGCTAATACCGAGCTTATTTGCATCTCTCTTCGCTATTGGCTGAGGACCCGGAAAACCAGTGCTGGAGGTAGGAGGAGGGCACCTGTGCGGTGGAGGATGTGAGAGACGGTGAAACTGGAGGCATTTCATTTATGTGCCTGATCTCTCTTTACTGTTAGTGACGTGAACCCTCCTGTTTTATCGTGAGGGGGCCCATGCAGTAAACTATGGTATCAGAAATACTAAGTTACCCTGGAAACTTTTTGGCCAATCCTGTTTTTGAACTTACATCCCTAAAGTAGTGTTTGCTTTGTAGTGCCTGATCCTGCCCACTGCAATCATAGTGCAAGTCCCATAATGTCATATGGTTTATTTTATTTATTGTTAGTATATATTGTTTGACTGGGCATGAGCACAGCTCTTGTGCACATGCCCCAGGCACAATCCACCCCCTTAACTTCCTGATGCTCAACACTAGCAGCACATTGATGATTTGCATACAACTAGTATTGAGCATTAGGAAGGTTTGTTTGTTTGTTTTGCACTGTCCCAGTGCTGTTCTATACAGTGCCAGAGTTTTGAGCATTGGGCTGTTAATAAATAGAAAATCTCTCAAACAAAATATATATAAATAATACATGTGTAGATACACTGATTGAGGAAAACAATCCAGCACTCACCAAAAAGTGGAGAAAAAAGGCCTCAGTAAAGCCACCCAGCCAACCACAATTATAAGGCTTAGGCACAGCTCACCATCATGAGTCTGAAAAAAAATCCACTCCTGCAGGGTGCTAAGAACAGCACTTCAAAACTCAGACAGAGTTATAAATGCATGTAGCTATCCACAGGAAATTAGAATAATAGTCACTGTTTAAACCATATGATGACATATTGGTAGCATGATTGTAATCCACTTATCTTCTTATCCAATATAGAGCTATACCAGCATGTCCAGGGATCCAAAATACCCAACAGGGATTCCCTGTTTCACCGAAGTTATGCTGAGTACCTTTAAATTTGTGACTCCATTGTATGAGATCTATACCAATTCATATCAGGTGACACCACAAATGAAATAAGGATTTGGAATTTTCCCCACTTTCAAGGTGTTATATTCAGATACAGTAGGTATATTTTTCTGCGCCCAGAGAGCTTACAGTCTAGCTTTGTACATAAGGCAATTGAGGGTTATGTGACTTGCTAAAGATCACAAGGAGTAGGCTACTGCTCCATTGGTAGGAAAAAGAATGCATAGTTTATTTTAGTTTATTTAATCTTGCTATACTGCCTTTCATAAAATCAAAGCTTCACATCACCCAGTTTTAAAGGGTGCCCCCATAACTTATGGACTATGGTGATAGTGCAAAACCTTCTGGTGCAGCAATAGGCCATGGTGACTGTGTTTGTGGGCCCAATGCAGCAGGAGATAAACCACATAACTAATGAAAAAGTTCAGAGGATCATAAACTCTCAGGTAGACTCCTGAAAATAAAAAAAAAAAGAGATAATGCACTGCTATTAGACAAAACCTTGAACACAAAGAAAATTCACCAGAAAAGCTATCAAAGGAAAAGCTACCAAAGGCAATGGCAAATATAAGATCACTGATAAGACTAATGAAAGAAAAGTACCTGAATGCTCAGAAAGAGAAATGGAGAAAGGAAAAGAGGATTCAGTAAGAAGCAGGAGAAGAGGTGTTACAGCAGCCACAGCACTCAGATTGAGCAACAAGGGAGATATCTGGGATGGCTGAGGGTATAGAGTGGAAGGGAGAGAGTGATATGAGACAGAATAGGAAGCTGAGTGAGAAGGAGAAGTGGAATGAATCACAAAAGGTGATACACTGGGGTCACCCCTACAGCAGGGGCGTAGCCAGACAACAGATTTTGGGTGGGCCCAGGAAAGAAGTGGATGGGCACCAAGTGTTCTCCCCCACCACCAAAAAAAAATATCTCAGCTGGTGGGATAACACTTCCTTCCACCTTGGCAGTCTGTAGGCAAGCATGCGCTAAAAACTGAGAATGTGCAGGTGCCATTATCATGGAGAGTAGCATTTTCGTTACCATCAGCTGGCAGAGATTGGGGTCCCCACCAGCTACCGCTAAACATGTGCTACTGTTGGGTGGGCCTGAGCCCTAAGTGGGTGGGCCCCGGCCCACCCAGGCCCACCTGTGGCTACACCACTGCCCTACAGGTGGAGGGGAAGCTGCACAGCAGTATGGAGTAGCCTAGTGTTTAGTGCAGCAGACTTCAATCCTAGGGAACTGGGTTCAATTCCAACTGCAGCACCTTGTGATACTGGGCAAGTCACTTAACACCTCCACCAGTTAACCCTCCATTGCCCAGGTACAAAATAAGTACCTGATATAATATGTAAAACCACTTTGATGGTGACCACTGAGTGGTGGCATATCAAGTCCCATTCCCTTTTTCTATGTTAATGGTGAAGAGGAGGATCAGGAAACTGAGGAGATAGCAGTGGAGGTCCTGGCTTACATTGATATTGAGAGATATGGTAGGGCATAGAACAGGGAATGACCCCCTAAGCTGGGATAAAAAAATATAATAGCACCTATCTATTGATATTATAGAAGTAAATTGAATCCAATACTGTACAGCAAAAATTGTTCATGAGAGAATCCTACCAAAAAGGATACAGGGCCAGAAAAAGGACCAGGAGAAAGATAACAGCTCCTTTTTTTTTGGTGGGGGGGGGGGGCATATTTAAGGAAATTAAGAAAACTGGATAAAAAAGAGATGTCAAAATGAACTATTCAAAGAGAACCCAAAATAGTTCTGCAGAAAATTGGGAAAGAGCATTAGTACAGTGAAAATACAGCAACTAAAACTGGAACAGAAAGGTTGAATAAATTTATATAAAGATCCTATAGATTCCTTTTTTTTTTTAAATTCTTTATTTATAAATATTTCATTTACATACAATGACATAAATGAAGAAATATTAGAAAATACAAACAGCTGAAAAAAAGAAAACTACTTATAGCCATTTCTGGTTTAAAATAGAAGATAGTTTTTAAATTTTGTCCACAATCTATTTGAATCAAGATACTAGGCAATAAAAGAAAAAGAAAAGAAATAACATAGCTATAAACTAAGTTATTAACGGTTGGGTTAATGCAGGGATTCTACAGCCAACATAACAGCGTTCTCATTTAGGGAGGCAAATCCTTGGGCTTAACAGCTTCCTTCATTACAATAAATTCTAACAGCTTCGAGGGAGAGAAAAATATATAATTAACTAATTCAAAAGTTGCATAGCATTTACAAGGAAACTTTAACAGAAAAGTTGCACCTAAATTAATAACTCTAGATTTATACAATAGGAATTCCTTTCTCCTTTTCTGTGTGCTCCTTGCCATGTCGGGGAAAATTTGAATTTTCTGACCCAAGAAACAATCATTTAAGTGACGAAAGTATAGCCTGAAAATATTATTTCTATCTAGTTCAAGAGCGATTGTCACTATTAAAGTTGTTCTTTCGGTGATCACTTCCAGGGAGTTCTCAAGATATTCTGTCAAATTAAGATTTGTAACAGCCTGAGGTTGTTGTTCTACGGATCTCACTGTTCCAGAGATATATTGGGCCCTTGTAATAGGGGGAACTCCCTCCACAGGGATTCCCAATATATCTACAAAATATTTTCTAAGCATATCGATTGATGATACTAGAGGACATTTAGGAAAGTTCAATATCCTCAGGTTATTTTTCCTCCCGTTATTCTCCAAATACTCCATCTTTCTTTCCTGAGTTTCCTTTTCTTTTACCAAAATCACTGTTAGATCCTGTAATTGTTTAAGCTCAGTCTCCATCTTAGACATTTTTTCATTCTGTTCTTGAACTTTTATAGATATGCTCTGACTATTTTGCTTCAGTTCCACAATTTCGCCATTTATGGAAGTATTCATATGAAGTAAAGTGTTTTTTACCTCCTGGATTGCGTCCCATAGCATAGGCATCGTCACCTGAGTTGGTTTTTTCATTCCTCCACTGCTCTCTGGAGTGACTCCGTGGGAGGCAGGGAACCCGACCAGCGTTAGTCCCTGAGTTGTTATCTCCTTCCCCGGAGTAGAGGTACTCGAGGGACCCCCTTCCACAAACAGTAATTCCAACTGTTGTGGACCCATCGATTCTGCTACACTTCCAGGCTGTGGGGGAGCGGTGAGAGAACGAGGGCTCAGCGTTGCGCCCTCTACGCTGCGCTCTGCTCCAGACTGGAGCGAGCCCGTCGAGGCAGAAGCCTGCACAGCCAGGGTCCCGATTCCAAAGTTTTCAAGCGTCGTTTGATGAGAAGCCGGGGTTAGCGCCGGTACTAAGGAGGTAGGTGCCGGCGTTTTTCCCTTTCTTTTCTCCATCTAGAAGTCGGGGTAAGAATTTCTCTCTCGCGAACGCCGTCAAATCTTAGGAGCTCCGGGATCGAACAACCGTTACCGGCGCCATCTTGATGATCCTATAGATTCCAATCTAGAATGACCTGAAGTAACAACAAAATAATTCAAAAGCTACTTAGAAAGAGCCCCAACTGGATGAGTCCTGCCCAGATGGAGTGCCCAGTTTCTGTCTCAAACAGTGAGCATCATCCCCCTACCAGCTACAAAATTGGTAAGAGGTCTGTACCATAAAACGTATAGGGACAGGCTTATAAATCTCCACATGTATACGCTGGAAGAGAGGCAGGAGAGAGGGGATATGATAGAGATGTTTAAATACCTCAATGACATTAATGTAAAGGAAGTGAGCCTTTTTCAAACGAAAGAAAACTGCATTGAGAAGCAATAGGATAAGAGGAAATAGGCTTAGAAGGAATCTAAGGAAATACTCTTTCACGGAAAGGGTGATGAAAGCGTGGAATGGCCTTCCAGTGGAGGTCGTGGAAATGTGGACTGTGTCAGAATTTAAGAAAGCATGGGGCAGGCATGTGGGATTCCTTAGGAGAAGGAGGAGTTAGTGGTAGCTGAGGAAGGGCAGACTGGATGGTCCTTATGGCCCTTATCTGCCATTACGTTTCTATGTTTCTCTTAAATATCTTGAAAAATTGGCTGTATGAACAAAGTCATTTATTTATTTATGGCATTTATATCCCACATTATCCCAAACATTCTCAACAAGGAATAGCATACAGCATCAACAATTGGATATACATAGTGTAAGATATAACATAAGGTGGGATGATCAAAATACAGTAAAACTAGATTCCAGAAGTAGCATGACAGTTGAATAACCAGTATGATAAGAATCAGCGTATGCTGAGACTGTACATTTCTAGAGTCGAAGGAGAAATGGGTTTCATAGAATTTTATTGAACATATAGAGCTACTATCAAAGCTCTCCAAGCCTACTTAACAACATCAACAGATCCAAATACAGAAAAAGTGTGGAATTATGGAATGGAAGTATATATCCAACATCTGTCTCTATCATTAAACTTGGACAAACATTCTGATGAGCACAATGAATGAGTGAGAATCCATGCTCCAGTGCACATAGGAAAGGAAGCAATAGGATTTGCAAGTCAAGAGAAAAACCTCTTTAAAAATTTAGATCAGCAAGCAAGGAAAGAGAAGTGGAAGATGCACAAGTGTGGTAGGAAATACAAAGTGGGAGTTTCTCCTGAAACCATACATTGATCAAAAGCAGACACACGAATTGTCAAGGAGAAGTGAAATGAAACCTAAGGATGAGAGATTGATAATTGAAACCCAAGACAGTAGATTACAGATGAGATGGTTCACAGCAAGCATGGGGAAAATGGTAAAAATGTAGATAATATAAGAAAGATCTGGAAACAGTTACATATCTTATAGCTGGTTGTAAAGTTCTGATGGTAGAACATTTCTACACAGAAAAGCACCATAAAGTGACACATCTCATCCATTAGAAACTTTATAAACAATACAATATAATTGACTGGAAAAGCACTGGGGTCATGACACTAACGCCTGTGTTTACAAAAGCGAGCTATAGGCGTGTTAGCATTTTTAATGCACAATAAATGCTAATGCACGTCAAACGCTAAAACGCCTATAAGAATGTTGGCACCTTAGCGTTTAACATGCCTTAAAATTAAAGGCGCGTTAAAAATGCTAACACACCTTAGTGAACCTACCCCTAAGAAAATTAAGAGAAGAAACAGGTTATGATCACCATTTCAACTGATCAAAAACTAGATGCAAGGAAACCTGTCATAGTGGTAAAGCAGAAAAAAATATCAGAATGGTTTTGATCATAAAGTTGTCATTTCCAAGCAATTATTCTATGAATTGGGTGGAGAGGGAGGAGATTCAGAAATGCAGTCAGAGACCAAGAAAATGTGGTGGAACGATACAGAAATATTTCCTATTGTTGGAAGCCACAGGTTTCATTAAAAAGAATTTTCAAGTACACCTGAATAGGTTGCCTATACGTATTACATCTTTTTAACTCCAGAAAGAAGGCTCTCTTTGGCACAATGTAAGTGCTGCAATGAGCATTAACAGTATCTTTAAGACTGAAATTATACTCCACATACTCTGGCTTAGAAGTGAAGTTCATTATTATCATGGTATGTGCAAATCAAACAAAGGGGCCCTTTTACTAAGCCTCATAAGCGTCTATGCATGCCCAACGTACGTCAAAATGGAGTTACCGCACGGCTACCGTGTGGCTTTTGTGGTAATTTCATTTTTGCCATGCGTCCGATATGCGTGGCCGAAAAATAATGTTGTATTTTCTGCCACAGAAATATTGTACATGCGTGCGCCAAGTGGCATTTGGCACATGTAGGTCATTACCGCCTGGTTGCCACACTAGGTCAATGGCTGGCGGTAAGGTCTCAGACCCAAAATGGAGGCACGTCAATTTTCATTTTGCTGCACGTCCATTTTCAGCAAAAATTTTAAAAAGGCCTTTTTTTACGGGTGCACTGGAAAATTATTCTATTTGCATCCAAAACCCGTGCCTACACTACCACAGGCCATTTTTCAGCGCACCTTAGTAAAAGGACCCCAAAGGGAGGCAAAAGTTGGGGTGGCACAAAACCTTCCAACAAAAAAATGCAAACAGGAAAATGCAGCAGCAGGTCAAGCAAATACAGCTTCTCCGTGGAGGTCTTTTTAAATATATGTATCAGCTAGACACAACAGCATCTAGATTTCGTGACTCCTGAGGCAGGCGGAACTCACCGAAACACAGTTCTGTGTTGAGTCCATTGTATTCTAATAGTACTGTATCATAGACTTCCTGGTGATAAACTGTTGGTCCTATTCCCTGGGATTCTATATTCTGAATTTGCACGTACAACTTAATTAGTTAAGAAGCCAATCAGCACTGATAATAGCCACTTAACAAGCAATTATTGACACTAACTGACATTAATTAGAATTTATATGAAGTGCTGTCTAAGCGAATTCTATAACATGATACGCATAAGCTGCATAGTTGAAAAGGGGCATGGCCCAGGGTATGGAATGGACAGGTCGTCGGCATTTCTGAAATCTATGTACGTGGCAGTGGCATACCAAGGGGGGGGCGGTCCGCCCCGGGTGCACACCGCTGGGGGGGGCCGTGCGCCTGTCGGCTCTTCGTTTTCATGCTCCCTCTGCCCCGGGGGGGTTCTTTCGCCGGGGGATCGGGGGTTCTTTCGCCGGGAGGGCGTCGCGCTATTCCGGGGGGGGCGCTGCACCCGGGGGGGTGGGGCGCATAGGCGATCCGCCCCAGGTGTCAGCCCCCCTAGGAATGCCACTGGTGCGTGGTTATAGAATACACCCAGTCCATGTGCAATTTAGGTATCAGCATTTATACCAATTTTTGCTTGGCATAACTCCCATGACTAAATTTAGTAGCGCGGATAAACCACATGGAAATTTAGGCTTATTATATAAAGTATGCCTACATTTAGTTGTACTTTATTGAATACACCTAGGCATATTTCACTTCAGTATCGATTTTTAGGTGTGATATATAGAATCTAGTCCATTATGGCCCTTTGGGCCCTACATTGATGATTCTATTACATGATACGTATAAGCTGCATAGTTGAAAAGGGGGCATGGCCCAGGGTATGGAATGGACAGGTCGTCGGCATGTCTGAAATCTATGTGCATGGTTATTTCTGGCTATTTCAAATTTGATATCTGTTAAATCCAAGTACTAGTTTAAAACTGCTTATTAGCTATTTCCTTTTGATATCTGTAAATCAGAGAAATGGGTTTTAAAAACTGCTTTAAAGTTGTATTAGATATTTTGTCTGTTTCCTTAGAGTGTGGAGCCCACCCTCCCCCACCTGGTTGTAAAGCATAGGTGTGGCTAAGCATCTGCTGGTGAGAGCATTCCTCCAGGTCTCAGTTTCTGCCTGAGGAGTGGGACGCACACAGATAAGACTTATTTCTGACATTATTTCTGTGGTTTTGGGCTTTGGTTTTCAGCCATAATGGAATATAATGCTGGCGATCTCAAACCCGGCAAAATCCAAGGCATTTGGTCATGGGAGGAGCCAGCATTTGTAGTGCACTGGCCCCCCTCACATGCCAGGACACCAACCGGGCACCCTAGGGGACACTTCTAAAAATTAAAAAAAATATAAAAATAGCTCCCAGGTGCATAGCTCCCTTACCTTGGGTGCTGAGCCCCACAACCCCCCCCCCCCCAAAACCCACTCCCCACAACTCTATACCACTACCATAGCCCTAAGGGGTGAAGGGGGCACCTACATGTGGGTACAGTGGGTTTTGGATGGGTTTTGGAGGGTTCCCATTTACCACCACAAGTGTAACAGCTAGGGGGGGGCCTGGGTCCACCTGTCTGAAGTGCACTGCACCCACTAAAAACTGCCCAGGGACTTGCATACTGCTGTCAGGGAGCTGGGTATGACATTTGAGGCTGGCATAGAGGCTGGCAAAAAAGGTTTGGGTTTTTTTTGGGTGGGAGGGGGTTGGTGACCACTGGGGGAGTAAGGGGAGGTCATCCCCAATTCCCTTCAAATGCCCATTTGGTCAGTTGGGGCTCCTTTTTGAAGCCTGGTCGTGAAAAAAAAGGGACCTAGTAAAGCCGATGAAATGCTCGTCAAGCCTGGCTTTTTTTTCCATTATCAGGCAAAGCCGGCCATCTCGTGAACACGCCCCCATCCCGCCCCGTCCAGCCTTCACTACCGTACCAACACGCCCCCTTGATGTTTCGCTGGCTCCACGACAGAAAGCAGTTGAACCCGGCCAAAATCAGCTTTCGATTATACCGATTTGGCCGGGTTCAGGAGATCGCCAGCCATCTCCAGATTTGTGTTGGAAGATGGCCGGCGATCACTTTAGAAAATGAGCTGGTATGTTACTATGTTTTAAAATAAACTTTTTTTGTTTATTTATGTTTATTGAATGTAAACAAGACTTACAAATATAACATCAATCGTACAGCATAGATATTTCCATTAATTTTCATCTCTCAACCTGCCGGTGCCTTTTTCTGTTTGCAGTTTGTTTGTTTTTTTGGAAGTTTTTGTGCCACCCCTTACTTTTGTCTTCCTTTGTTTGTTAAACATAGGGGGTGTCTCCTTATTTTTTTATTTTATTTGTTTGTTTCATTTGGAAACCAAATCCATTTGGAGACATCGCCCCTGAGGAAAATCATATCTTCCTCTTTTCTCCTCTACCCATAGAACCATCATCTCTCTCTCTCTCTCTCTCTCTCTCTCTCACCTCTCATCCACCCTCTGCAACACAATCATTTTACTCCTTCCATTCACAATCAGCATCTTTATCTCCCCACACCTGTACAATCATTCTCTCTCTCTCTCCCACCCCACCCCTCTCACTCCTTCCTCCCTGACACAATCATCAATTTCTCTCTTCTTTCGCTCAGAGCAATCATTATCTCTTCCCCCTCCTGACCCTCCCCATTTTCCTTGTAGCTCAAACCTAGTGACTCCAAGTTCAGTTGTTTTTGAACTTACATTCTCCTTGGTAGCTCCTGTCAACCCTAACAGATGTTTCACTGCTGTTCAGCACCATGATCTGGGACAGTTCCTGTGACAGACAGACATACAGATGCCTACATCAAAGTTCATAGCACTGTTCACATTTTGAAATACACTCATAATGGCCTTCCTGCATGTAGTAGGTTTGCCACTGTTTACATATTTTTTTTCAGGATGTGTTGACCCAATTCTGGTTTTAGCTTCAAACAAAAAAAAAAAAAAAGAACAAGGCAGGATTAGACATCCATGCATGCAGTGGGGTAAAACCAGGCCTGAATCTGCCTGTGCTGAAAACCATGGAACCACTTCACAGGCACGCAATAGCAAAATCCTTACTGATTACAGCTATCTAATTGGAGATATGCATGTACTTACAGGCATATTTTTAGCATTTGCATGCTTATGTGTATACATATATACCATTATTCTAATCATTTACATGCACAAACAGTACCTAAATATTAGCGCTGAACTTTATAGAATTTACCCCCAATGGACTAGATTCTATGTATCATGCCTAAAAAATCAGAGCCAAAACAAAATACACTAGGCATGTTCTATAAAGTACACCGAAATTTAGGTATACTTTATAGAATAAGCCTAAATTTCTGTACACTTTAAAGAACACACTAAGCACCTGTCTGCGTGACTAAATTTAGTCACAGGCAGTTATGCCAAGTAAAACTTGGTGTAAATGCCAACACCTAAATTACATGTGGACCGGGTATATTCTATAATGATGCCTGTGACACGCCCATAGCTATACCCCCTTTTCAACTATGCAACTTAGAATTCACACGCATCACATTATAGAATACACTTAGACAGTTCTGTGTGTAAATTCTAATTAATGCCAAACAAAACAGACTGGAGTATGTTTCTCAGGAAACTCTCTACTCATTCTCCTGTCCATAATCCTAAGACTCAGGAGAAAAATAGGAATCAAACCTGCTTCCCCTTTTTTCTCTCCAAAAATAGGAAAAGAGCCCAGAAGTCTGTAGCTTCTTCCCTTGCACACAACAGGGCCTGTGTTGGCTGTTTGCGTCTTGTAGCTCACTGCAGGGAAGAAAGAGAAAACAGTACCAGTCTGCTCCTGATTCTAGAGAGAAGACTGGTTTCAGAAATGGTCATAGCATGGACACTTTTTTTTTTTACAGCATTGAACAATGAGATTAGAGTAACAATGTTCTTGTTTTGCTTAGTTTAATGGCTGCCTTTGATCTAATTGATCAGGGCTGGTCCTAGGGTTTCTGGTGCCCTCCTGCTGCCTATTAGTCGGCGCCCCTACCCATCCAGTTGTGAGATCACTATGGCTCCGCCCCTACAGTAGTCACACCCCTTTTACCAGCCGTGGCATCATTGAAAATATTACCCCAGTATAGAAGAAAAATATCTTGTGTTTTTTTTTGTTTTCATTATAAATAATTTCTGTAAGCTGTTACAGCTCCATTATACTCAAAATGACACAAACCAAATTCGCATACAGACCAGGAATTATGAGAACAGACAGTCTTGCCAACTCTGAAAAACAATGCGTTACCAAAATCTCAGAATCTAACAAACAGATCCCTATTCAGACACTTGCAATCTTGCAGTCACACATGCAGAACAGAGATAGCCCCTCTTCAAATTCTTCAAAAATTAATCTGAAATCCTAAGAAGTTAGACTCTGCATGCAGCACAATACCAGAAAAATAGAAAGAAACACATTGCTATACATTGCAAAATAAGATAGCAGATGTAAATTCTCAAAGTGGACATATTCCAAACACTAAAATGAAAATAAAATGATTTTTTTCTACCTTTGTTGTCTGGTGACTTTGTTTTTCTGATCATGCTGGCCCAGTATCTGATTCTGCTGCTATCTGTCCTCTTAACTCCGTTTCCAGGGCTTCCTTTCAATTTATTTCTTTACTTTCCTCCTTTTTTCTTAATTTCTTGCTCTATAACCATAAGTAAAAGCTGGGTCCTCCGCAGACTTGACTGTCCAGTGGATCCAGCTTCTGCCTATTTTCTCCATCCTTGTGCAGTTTTTCTCCTCTCTTCCTTTTCCCTCATCTCATCTCCTTCCTATCTCTTCCCTCTCCTCCATCCATGTCCAGCATTTCTTCTCTCTCCCTTCCCATCCATCCATGTGCATCTCCTTCCTCTGTCTTCCCTCCCCTCCATCTATGTCCAGAATTTCTTCTCTCCCCTCCATCCATGTGCATCTCCTTCCTGTCTTCCCTTCCTTCCCCTCCATCCATGTCCAACAAGTCTCTCCCTGCCCTCCCCTCCATCCACCCATGTCCAGCAACCCTCCTCTCTCCACTGCCCTTCCCTCCATCCATGTCCAGCAACTCTCGTCTCCCCTCCATCCACCTATGTCCAGCAACTCTTCTCTCCTTTGCCCTCCCCTCCATCCACCCATGTCTATCAACTCCCCTGCCCTCCATCCATCTATCCATCCATATTCAGCAATTCTCCTGCCTCCCCTGCTGCCCTCCTCCATCCATCCATATCCAGCAATTCTCCTCTCTCCCCTGCCCTCCCCTCCATGTCCAGCAATTTCTCCTCTCTCCCTGGGCCCTGCCCTCCCATCCATGTCCATCAATGCTCCTTTCTCCCCTGCTCCCCTCCATCCATCCATATCCAGCAATTCTCCTCTCTCCCCTGCCGTCCCCTCCATGTCCAGCAATTTCTCCTCTCTCCCTGGGCCCTGCCCTCCCATCCATATCCATCCTTGTGCATCAATCAATGCTCCTCTTTCCCTTGCCCTCCCGCTCCCATGTCCACCTGCCTGCCCTCTTCTTTGGTTTAAATCTTGTATTTATATTTACCTCCATCGCAGCTGCTGCGCAGCATCAGTGAAAGCGGTGCCCAACGTCTCTAGCCTTCCTTTCGCTCGTTCGTTCCCTCTCAGTGTCTCGCCCTCGCAAGGAAATGATGTCAGAAGAAGGCGGGACACTGAGGGGGAACGAACGAGCGAAGGGAAGGCTAGAGACGTCAGGCAGCACTTTCACTGATGCTGCGCAGCTGCTGCAACGTCAGAGGTAAATATAAATACAAGATTTAAATCCCCCAGGGCGGCGGGGGTACCAGCGGAGGAAATTGAGGGCTGGGCTGCTGTCGGGATCTGGGAGCTGAGGTAAGTGGCAGCGGTAAGCATGGCACGGCGGCGGTAAGCATGGCGCGGTGGTGCCCTCCAGAGGTTGGCGCCACCCTGCCATGCTTACCTCGCTTACCGGGTTGAGCCGGCCCTGTAATTGATCATAGCCTTTTACTATCAAGATTGTGGGTAACTGGCATCCTATCTATCCTTATACACCTTTGAAGTGGCCAATAAAGGAACCTTATTATTCCCATAACTGGCTCTCTGGAGGTTCCCCAAGGATCACTGATGGGTCTGTTACTGTTTAATATTATTTTATCCACCTTATTATCACATATTCAGTCTATGGATTGTACTCCATATTGTTATTTATTTATTTATTTATTGGGATTTATTAACCGCCCTTATGAAGAGATTCACCAAGGCGGTGTACAGCAATTTTGTTAACAGCATAACAATACTAAAATAACCAAGAATAAACAAATACAATAAATGAGGTAAACTTTAAAAGAGTAAATTAAAAAGTAATAGAACTACTGTAAAACAGTATCAAAAATATACACATTTAACAGCACTGGAATTCAAATACCAGAGATATGTTAGCATAATACTAATGATACACCTAATAAGCATGCATTAGAACAGTTATGTTTAGTCTGCATCAGATGATGCAGTATCACTACAAGGGAAGGGTAATGGGATTTTATAATACCACCATTCTGTAGTACAATCAAAGCAGTTTACAATTATTTTATACAGCTACTTTCTCTGTCCCTAGTGGGCTCCCAATCTAAGTGTTTGTACCTGGGGCAATGGAGGGTAAGCGACTAATCCAGAGTCACAAGGAGCTGCAGTGAGAATTGAACCCAGTTCCACAGGTTCAAAGTCCACTGTACTAACCGCTAGGCTACTAGTGCCTGTCTCCCATTATCTAAAGAGTAATTGGCTTAGGGGGCCTTTTACTAAGCTGCATAAGCATTTGTGCACGCCCAACACGTGCCAATTTGGAGTTACCACCTGGCTACCATATGACTTTTGTGGTAATGTCATTTTTGGCACACGTCCGATACATGCATCTGAAAAATAATTTTTATTTTCTGGCATGCGTCCACTATGCACGTCAAATGGCATTTGAGGCACGTAGGTCATTACCGCCCAGTTAACGCGTGAGACCTTACCACTAAGTCAATGGCTGGCGGTAAGGTCTCAGACTTGGATGCGTACCAATTTTTATTTTGCCTCATGTCCATTTTTGTCGAAAATTTTAAAAAGGCATTTTTTGCAGGCGCGCTGAAAAATGGATCTTCACAAGCCAAAAACACGTGTCTACACTACCGCAGGCCATTTTTCAGTGCACCTTAGTAAAAGGACTGGTTAATGCTTCAACTGCGGACTATTGTCTTTCCTGATCCTCAATCAGCCACACCAACTTCTTTTATGATCAAAAATGCCTCACTACTTTTTTATGAGGAGTTACAAATTTTGGGTGTTATCTTTGATCAAAGGCTTTCCTTTGGTTCACAGATTAGCAAAGTTGTTTGGTCAGTTTTTTGTTTTTGCACTATACTGCATTTGTTCTGTGTGGGCCTGTGTTACATTGGATGGGTTAAAAACATTGCTTCTGCCTTCAGTGACCAGTGACTACCCACATTGATTACTGTAATGCGCTTTATAGCCACCTGCCAGTGAAATCGATTCTTAGAGTTCAGTTACTTCAATCAACTGCAGTCAAGCTGATTGATAGGGTTGGCCATTATGATCAAGTGACTCCACACTTGGCACACGAGCACTGGTCGCCAGTCCAAGTGTGGATTAAATATAAAATCTTCATGTTGGTCCACCAGTCCTTGTTTACTGAAAATATGTCCTATCTATTAGTCCTGTTGTTCTAACTACTCCCTTCCATGCACTCTTAGATTATCTCAGGTAGCTTTGCTGGTACTTCCCCCTCCATCTTACCTATGTTTGACCATCTCGAGAAATATAGCTTTTTTCTCTGTGGGATCCTTTCTGTGGAATATGCTCGGTCTCAAACTGTGCAATTTAACATCTAGGGTTAAGTTTTAAAAAGCACTTAAAATTGGCTTTTTACTCACCATTTTACATCTTTGGCATGCTGATATCCCTCCATAAGCCTTTTCCTCCTCCTCCGTCTTTAGCTTGTCCATTTATTTAGTTATGTGCATCTTCAGTGGTATATCAAGAGACACTAATTCAGGTAATAAATAAAAACAAAAGAAAGGAAAAAAGTGTGATACCTTTTTATTGAACTAACAATACATTTTTTGACAAGCTTTTGAAGGTCAGTTATGAGCGAAAGATGGCAATATCAAAATATATATTGTGAAACCTGAAAAGCATTCCAATGACATTCTTGAGGGAGAGGAAGGGGATGGGGGAAAAGAGTGACTGGGAGAAAAGTAGATGGATAATCAGAAGGTGGCAAAGCAGTATAATACTATGGTTTATAATATGATAGGAAACCGAGATCCTTGTTAAGTCCTGACTGGTGGATGTCAAAACATTTCATCATTTTGACATCAAATAACCTACGATTCTAGATTGTTTTAACCTTACCTCTTAGTATTCTGACCATAAGGTCATTAATGCAGTGCCCAGGTTCTGAAAAATGCTTTCCTACAAAGGTGTCACCTCTTCCAATCAGTCACCCCCTGTGGCTTGCAGCTGAGATATATCCTTAATAGTGTGGACAGAAGTGACTGGGCAGACTGGATGGACCGATTGGTTTTCCTGCCTTCATCTCCTATGCTACTTGGATGTAGCTGATTGGAGGCTAAGAGAGGACAAACAGTAAGAAAATGGCAGAGGAAAAGGTAATTAGAAAGTCATGTGACCAAGTTGCTGCCCTACAAAAGTACTAAATATAAGAAAGTAATGAAAAGATTTAGGACATGGGGCGTGCATTAAAGCCTATTCACTGACCAGCCACCACTGGTTCCTGAAGCCCCAGTATACCACATGTGAAATTACAAAATAGCACAGATTTCCTTTCTTAACTATTTCTGTGTAAACTTACTGATTTGAAAGCACTACTTCACCATTCTAATGTGAATTAAATATGTATTTTTCTTTTATTTATGTACTAGTAAAAAAGGCCCGTTTCGGTGAGCAATGAAACGGGCGCTAGCAAGGTATGTCCGGAGGTGTATCGTGATGGGAGGGCGGAGGGTAAGAATGAATGGTTCGCTGATTCGAGAGGGAGTGTGTGGGGGAGGTCTGAAGTCGTAGAGGAGAGGGCGGGGGCCCGAAGTCGGATGAGGGGGACATCGTGACATGGCACCTCGGGAGGGCCGAGTGACAGAGGTCTGGGGGGGCTTACCAGCACTGCTCTTCTGTTTTTGCGGCGTTGGCGTTTTTTTTTTAATACACTTTTGGTCCTCTGTGACTCTGCCCTCGACGTCATGACGTTTGACGCGAGGACGGGGCACACAGTCATGGTGGAATTCCGATCTACACCATGACGGAAGTTGGAGATTAGAAATTTGGCTTCATTAGAACGTTGGAGTTGTGAATTATGTCTGGAAGGGGCGTGGCTGAGGGCGGGTCTATGACTGAGGGTGAGAGGTGCTGACAGCCTAGCCTAGGAAGAGTAGATTCAGTGCTTCACTGAACGTTGGAGGTGAGAATTATTTATATAGATTGTATGTGTATGAAAGATGCATTAATGAACAGTAACTACAGCTGCAGGGTTAAAGATTTGATAAGGTCCTTATACAGAGCTGGTTTAACCAATAGTTAGACAAAGCTTTCCCCTAGGATAACAGGTTCTAGGAGGCAGCAAAGAGCCTTCACTATTCCATGGATTCTATAAAGCTGTGCACCAAAGTCTCCAACTTGTGTACAAATTTGGACAAGTAAGTTGCAGAATAGTGCCAGTTAATTGATAAATAGGTGTTAATTGGCCTTAAGTACTAATAATAGCTCATGTCGTGTTAATTGGTGCTTACTGCAATAATTTGTAGTTAGGCACATAACTGCGCTTATGCCCACCCCTAGCACAACTCTTCATTTATAGTCAGTTATTCTAATTAGGATAACAAGGGAAGAGTGCTCTTACACAGTTTAATTACATTTCATTACTAAGAATAAAACACTACATAAATCACACGTTATACTATTTAAGCTAAAGACTTTTTTTTATATTAGACTAATATCCTTAATACCTTAGCAAGTTTTAAATTACTGAAACACTCAAAAATACTAAGATGGAGACAGCAGTCCACCAGCGAGAGGGGTGCTATCCAGTCTTCTACATTGAGCGTCACATGTATGATTATCTCTGTTGGTAAGTGATTATATATGTGTACCCAATGCAAAGAGCTCCTAGTTCTCAGAGAATTGGTCCGTTGTCTTGAGGCTAGAGTAGCAGACTTGGAGAAGCTGAAGGAGACAGAGGAGACCTACAGGGACATTGTACAGAAGTCCCACATCCAGTTTGGCAGCCCCTGTGCTGCCTTGGAATAGGGAGGTCTCCTAGAAGGAGAACATCACCCATAAGTACATAAGCACTGCCACGCTGGGAAAAGACCAAAGGTCCATCACGCCCAGCACTCTGTCTCTGACAGCGGCCAATCCAGGCCCCAAGAACCTGGCAAAACCCAAAAATTTAATAATGATCAATGGACTTTTCCTTCAGGAATCTGTCCAGACCCCTGTTAAACTCAGCAAGGCCAGTTGCCATCCCTACCTTCTCCGGCAATGAGTTCCAGATTCTAACTAGACACTGAGTAAAGAAAAACTTTCTCCGATTTGCTTTAAACCTACCACATTCTAACTTCACCCTGGTGAAGTAGGAAGTACTCCTGTAGCCAGACCTGCCCACCAGGGCATGCACTATCCTCTTGCACTAAGGATATGTCTCTGAGAACTTCTGCCCAGGCGGGAAGGGTTAGGATGGCTGTTGTAGCTGGTGATTCGATCATTAGGCATATAGATAGCTGGGTGATTGGTGGACCTGAGGATTGCCTGGTCACTTGCCTGCCTGGTGCAAAGGTGGCAAACCTCACGCATCGCCAAAGATCCTGTCTTGGTACATGTGGGTACCAATGACATAGGAAAATGTAGAATGGAGGTTCTGGAAGCCAAATTAGGCTCTTAGGTAGAAAGCTGAAATCCGGATCCTCCAGGGTAGCATTTTCAGAGATGCACCTCGTTCTACACGCAGGACCCAAAAGCAGGCAGAGCTCCAAAGTCTCAATGCGTGGTTGAGATGATGGTGCAGGGATGAGGGATTTAGATTTGTTAGGAAATGGGTGACATTCTGGGAAAAGGGGAGACTATTACGAAAGGATGGTCTCCACCTTAACTGGGATGGAACCAGGCTGCTGGTGCTAAATTTTAAAAAAGGAGATAGAACAGCTTTTCAACTAGAAGGGGGAGAGGGGAAGATGAGAGTCACCCAGGAGCTCATGGTTCAGTGTGGAGTATCTTTGAAGGATACTATTGAAATAGGATCTTAAGGGAAACCCAATAGAAAGGTTTCAATACTGGTGAAAGAAAACCAGGAGTGTGTAATGGGAGAGCAGAGTAAAGGATGCACATTATCCCCTTCAACTTCTAAGCAGTTTATAGATCAAAGGAAAGAACACAATTTGAAGCACCTGTATACAAATGTTAGAAGCCTAAAAAATAAGATTGGAGAGTCAGAGTATATAGCACTAGATGATGAGGTAGATATAATTGGCATCTCAGAGACTTGATGGAAAGAGGACAATCAATGGGATACTGTGTTAACAGGGTACAAATTGTTTCATGATGATTGACAGGATTAAACTGGAGGGGAGTTTGCACTATATGTTAAACAGGGAATTGAGTCAAATAAAATAAACATTCCACATGAAACATAGCAGTGTGGAGTCATTATGGATATAAATTCCATCTCTGAAGGGAAGGAGTATTCTTGTAGAGCTGTACTACAATGTGCTGGGACAGAGCGAACAGACAGATGAAGAAATGTTTACAGAGATTAGGACAGCTGGCAAATTTGGCAATGCTATAATAATGGGTGATTTCAATTACCTCAATATTGACTGGATAAATGTTACATCAGGGAGTTCCAGGGAGATAAAATTTCTAGATGTAATAAATGACTGCTTCTTGGAGAAACTGGTCCAGGAACCAAGAAGAGGGGAAGCCATTTTGGATCTGGTCCTTGGTGGAGTGCAGGGCATAGTGCAAGAGGTGGCAGTGTTGGGTCCCCTGGGAAACAGTGATCATAACATGGTCAAGTTTGAGCTACTATTTGGGATGAACCCGCAAAGGAAATCTACTGTAGCTGCATTTATCGAAAAGACAACTGTAATAAAATGAGGAAAATGGTTAAAAAGAAACTAAAGAATTGGTTGCTAAGGTTATGACACTAAACCAGGCATGGACGTTATTCAAAAATACTATCTTGGAAGCCCAGTCCAGATGCATTCCACATATTTGCAAAGGTGGACAGAAGAGAAAATGACAGCCAGCATGGTTAAAAGTTGAAGTAAAAGAGACCATTACAGCCAAAAGATTGTCCTTCAAAGAATGGAAAAAGGATCCAAATGAAGAAAATAAGAAGCAACATAAGCACTGGCAAGTCAGAAGCAAATCGTTAGTAAAGAAGGCTAAAAGAGAATATGAAGAGAAACTTGCCACAGAGGCTAAAACTGACAGTAATAACTTTTTCAGGTACATCAGAAGCAGAAAGCCTGCGAAGGAATCCATGGGACTGTTAGATCATGGAGCAAAAGGGGCACTCAGGGAGGACAAGGCCTTAGTGGAGAAACTGGTTGAATTTTTTTGCTTCTGTCTTTAGGGAAGAAGATGTAAGAGATCTGCCTGTACTGGAAATGTTTTAGAAGGGTGATGATGCAGAGGAACTGAAAGAAATCTTAGTGAACCTGGATGATGTGCTGAGCCAAACTGAAAAATTAAAGAGTAGTAAATCACCTGAACTGAATGGCATACATCCAAGGGTACTCAAAGAACTCAAGTATGAAATTGCTGATCTACTGTTAGTAATATGTAACCTGTCGTTAAAATTGTTCATAGTAGCTGAAGATTGGAGGGTGGTCAATGTGACACCGATTTTTAAAAAGGATTCTAGGGGTGACCTGGGAAATTACAGACCAGAAATGGTGCTGGGCAAAATAGTGGAGACTATTATAAAGAATAAAATTACAGAACACATAGACAAACATGGTTTAATGGGTTCAGTTGAGGGAACTCTTGCCTCACCAATTTGCTTCATTTCTTTGAAGGCATGAATAAACATTTGGATAAAGTTGAGTCGGTTGATGTAGACTATCTAGATTTTCAGAAAGCTTTTGATAAAGTTCCTCATGAGAGACTCCTGAGAAAATTAAAGAGTTATGGGCTAGGAGGCAAGGTTCTGGTGTGGATTAGGAATTGGTTATTGGACAGAAAATAGAGGTTAGGGTTAAATGGTAATTTCTCTCAATGGAGGATGGTGAACAGTGGAGTGCCCCAGGGATCTGTATTGAGACCGGTGCTATTTAACATATTTATGAATGATATGGAAATTGGAATAATGAGTGAGGTGGTTAAATTTGCAGATGATACAAAACTATTCAAGGTTGTTAAAACACACGTGGACTGTGAAATATTGCTTGGAAGACTGGGAGGCATATTTTCAAAGCACTTTGGGAGGCTAAGTTCCATAGGTTTCTATGGAACTTTGGGAGGCTAAGTGCTTTGAAAATGAGCCTCTGGGTGTCCAAATGGCAGCTGTAATTTAATGTGGATAAATGCAAGGTGATGCACATTGGAAATTATCCAAATCATAGTTACCTGATGCTAGGGTCCACCTTGGGGGTCAGCACTCAAGAAAAAGATCTAGGTGGTGTAGATAATATGCTCTAATGTTCTGCTCAGTGTGCAGTGGCAGCCAAAAAGCAAACAGGATGCTAGGAATTATTAGTAAAGGGATGGTGAATAAGACTGAAAATGCTATAATGCCTTTGTATCGCTCCATGGTGCGATCGCACCTTGAGCATTGTGTTCAGTTCTGGTCGCCATATCTCAAAAAAGATATAGCGGAATTAGAAAAGGTTCAAAGAAGAGCGACCAAAATGATAAAGGTGATGGAACTCCTCTCATGTGAGGAAAGACTAAAGAGGTTAGGGCTCTTCAGCTGGAAAAGAGACGGATGAGGGGTGATATGATTGAGATCTACAAAATCCTGACTGGTGTAGAACGAGTAGAAGTAAATCAAATTTTTACTTGTTCCAAAAGTACAAAAACTAGGGGACACTTGAGGAAGTTACATGGAAATACTTTTAAAACAAATAGGAGGAAATATTTTTTCATTCAACGAATAGTAAAACTCTGGAACTCTTTGCTGAATGATGTAGTAACAACAGTTAGTGTGTCTGGGTTTAAAAGAGGGTTGGACAAATTCCTGGAGGAAAAGTCCATAGTCTAATATTGAGACAGACATGGGGAAGCAACTGCTTGCCTTGGGATTGGTAGCATGGGATGTTGCTACTAATTGGGTTTCTGCCAGGTACTTGTGACCTGCTTGGCCACTGTTTGGAAAACAGGACACTGGGCTAGATGAACAATTGGTCTGACCCAGTATATGGCTACTCTTATGTTCTTATGTAAATATACCCCCGGATTCTATATAGTGCACCAAGCATTCCACACTGATATCTAGACAGATTCTATAACAGCACACGTAACTTGATTGGCTTAACAAATTAATCAGCGTTGATAAGAGCACTTAACAAGCCATAATGAGCACTAATTGGCAATAATTCGAATTTACATGCACAACTCATTAATCGTATTTTGTAAGCACCGCACCTAACGTCTAATGCTTACAGGCAAAAATGAGTGTAGTTATGGGCAAGGAAATGGGTGTTTTATGGGTGTTCTGAAATGTATGTGCATAGTTATAGAATATGGCACAGTGTGCCTTAAACTACGCACCAAGATTTATGCCATGTTTTTGTTGGCGGAAATGGACATGCATAGTTTTAGGCACTGAAATATCAACTAAGCGTATTCTATGTACCACGCCTAAATCTAGGCACGTACACTTAGGCAGAAATGTTTTCTGTGAGGATTATTTAGGCGCCATATATAGAATCATCCCCATAGAACCTAAAATGCTGTAGTGCAGAACTGCATAGGGGATCATGGGTGGATCATGGGCGTGTCCTGGAGTTGCACATATAAGTTATAGAATATCATTACTTATGCATGCAACTGCCAATTGTAGGTGGGAGCGTTTACACTGGTCTTTGATTTGGCATAAATGCTCAAAGTTAGGCACATGCATGCCAGATTACACTCTCTTCTATAGAAGAGAGTGTAATCTGGCATGCATGGCAATTTTGCATGCAATTGCCATTTTATACGTTCATTTTTGGCACACTTTCTTAAATCTACCCCTATGTGTCTGTAAGTAAATTGCATAGTTTTAACTAGTATGATGTCAAATTATTTATGTTTTCAAAATCAACAAATCTCAGTGGGGCGGGGTCTTGGGTCCGGAAGCTAATTTGGTGATGTGGATGCAAGGCACCCGCCTTGTCCTTCTGTATCTAGTCCAGTTTTGGACTTCACTAGCTACAGAAAGAATGTTTTAAACTGTTGGAAGTTTGTCAAGTAAGGGGGAGGAGGGACTAAAGTACATTGGCATTACTTCCTGATCGCAATTTCATTTTCCTCGTTTACATTAGGAAATCTCAAGAGGAAAATGTTCATTTTGACCAGCTGAGGGCGCCAAACAGTTACTGTGCAGAAAAAAAATAAATTATGAAATACCTTTGAAAGTCCAAAGTATTCTGGCAAATCATTGAGACAATTTCTGTCTTTTCTTATGACATTTTGTAGTGATTTCTCAGGCATTTTGTAGGAGCTGCTCTTAAATTCGGAGGGGGTGGGGCAGCATTTGCCTGGTACAAGAGAGGGGTGATGACACTCCTGGCACTGGTACAGTTAGACCCTCATTTGACCCTGACAGATGTGTTCCCAGCTACTTAAAAATTTGGTTTGTTGATGATCGAGCTTATTTTTAAAGTTATTTATCTTAAACTTTCCTTTGGGAATCGGGCTTGATTTCAAATTACATAGACATGATGTTTGGGTGATGCTATATTTCATGGTTATAAAAAACACCCCAGAACCAGCTTCTGAGGACAAAGCTATCAGTGCCCCTCACCAGTCCATGCTCCTGTGTCTCGGGCTATTGTTTGTGAGTTAAGGGAAAAGTTCCCCGTCTGCTCTATCAGTTGCCTAAATCCTGACCTTGAGGGGTCGGGCTCCCCACTGCTATTAGAAACCCTTCACTCCCTGCTCTGTAGTGACACTAGCCGCTTATTGAATTTTGACCCCTCACAGGCTGACTTCATGCTAAGATTTGTTCCGCCGAGTATCTAATCTTTTTTTTTATTTTTTTTACAGCAGAAGCATAATGGTCCCTGACCCTGCTGTGTACATTTGCAGAGAGCTGGCTGTACTTTGAACTCACATGCAGGACACAGTTCCATATATTAAACTTGCCTGTAATGATAGTTATTGCCTAATTAAACTAGTTTCCCATACCGTGCCTTTGTCTGGCCCAGGGGCGTAGCCAGGCAGCAGATTTTGGGTGGGCCTAGGCAAGAAATGGGTGGGCACCAAATGTTCTCTCCCCCTCCCCCACATCAAAAAAAATATCTCAGCTGGTGGGAAAATGCTTCTCTCCAGTCTGCACCTTGGTAGTCTGCAGCAGGCATGCGCTGAAAACTGAGCATGTGAAGGTGCCAGTATTGTGGAGAGCAGCATTTTCATTACCATGTGCTACTGTTGGATGGGCCTGAGCCCTAAGGCCCACCTGTGGCTACGCCACTGGTCTGGCCTATGCCTTGGTGGGACTATGCAGGCAAAATGCTGAATCTACAATTAAGAGAGGCTGGCATTATGTCATCTTATAATAAAAATCCTCTTTCTTGGTTTCAATGTCAGGTTTATCATTCTTATTCATGTATTATCTTCCTCCTTGTGACTCTGGGCAAGTCACTTAACCCTCCATTGCCCCTGGTACAAAAATAAGTACTCGAATATAAGTAAACCGCTTTGAATGTAGTTGCAAAAACCTCAGAAAGGTGGTATATCAAGTCCCATTTCCCTTTCCCTCCTATCTAAAGGTTTTTCTATTTTTCATACCAAATTTGATGGTTGTTTTCAGACATGGTGCCTGCACAACTTTCTTTGCTTTTTCCATACTGTGCTTTGTTTCAATTTAACATAGAGGAAACACCTTGTAATTACTGATCTTATCTTGAACTGGTGCATAAGGCTTATTTTTAAGATTGACAGAGGCAGGTGTCACCTTATAGACTAACCAATTTATTGAGCCATGAGATTTGGAGGACCAGAGTCCACTTTATCAGATGCATGAAGTGAAGTTCTGGGGATGTATCTTATGAAGTGGACTGAAGTCCTTCAACGCTCACGCCTCAATAAATTAGTTGATCGATAAGGTGCCACTTGCCTCTGTCTATTTTGTTACACCAGATTAACACAGCTGCTCGTTTTAAAGTTATTTTCAAGAACTGAAGAGTTAAGAGTATCTTCAGGCATCGGTTTCATTTCATTCAAGTGGTGGTTCTTGAAATCAATACTCGTGCATACATTTTTAGCAGTGAATTTGCTGTTGTAGCCACTTTCTGAGCAGACATACACTGGTGTGAAATACTTTGCATAATCTGTACATCAAATGTACAAACGCCATAGCCCTGCAGTCTATATATTGTGCATGATGTTTTCTATAACTCATGCATAAGGGTGCTAACTGTCAGAAACTGTTCTAACACTATGTAAAATTAATGCAAACATAATGGAACATAACAAGACATCCAGAACAAAATAATTTCTCCTTAAAAACAGCAGGAGTGATAAGGTGTTGTGAGATTGTAGTGTGTGGGAACTGGGGACTAGTCTCAGTGCATAAAGGGGTCAACCTCAGCATCCTAAGTACAGCTGTGAACATGACAATGATAAAATTTGTGTCTGTAAAAACAAGTTTGGAGGACAGTAAAAGTTTAGAAGGTTGCCAGTAAAATTATTTCATGAATTGGTACCCCTTGTTCATGACCCATCAAATTTTACAGAAACAATGCTCATAATTCTCAATATGCTGTAAAAAATGCTAAGAAACTCTAATGGAGGAGTAGCCTAGTGGTTAGTGCAGTGGACTTTGATCCTGGGGAACTGGGTTTGATTCCCACTGCAGTTCCTTGTGACCCTGGGCAAGTCACTTAACCCTCCATTGCCCCTGGTACAGAAATAAGTACCTGAATATATGTAAACTGCTTTGAATGTAGTTGCAAAATACCACAGAAAGGCAGTATTTTGAGTCCCCTTTCCCTTCCCTTTCCCTAATGGAATTTGACATGTCCCAGCCTGGAAATCTCAATTCTGAATTGGACATTCTGTCTAAAATGTGTCTGATAGGCTGTACAATCAGCTGTTTATACCTGTTACTTATATCATTTATGCCATACTTTGTATTGTTATTTGAATATTTTTACTGCTGTAATTGCCTATTGCTCGTTTGATCTGTTCTTACTATACACTGCCTTGAGTGAATTCCTTCTAAAAGGTGGTAAATAAATCCTAATAAATAAATATACCACCTCTTTCGAGCATGAGGCAAAGCAGTTTACAAAGTTTAACATTTAAAATAAGTAAAATAGTAAGAAATAAATTGCCTTAAAAATTGTTAGGAAAGACACATACATACAAGAAATTTTAACCAATGTAATCAAATCTTTCACACAATAATCCTGAAGTGCTGTCTAGACTGGAGTTCCCCAAATTGCAGGGTCCAATCGTTCAATAATTCTCAAAAGCTATCTGAAACATGTGAGTTTTCTGGGCAGCCCTAAAAGAGGTATATGATTTCTCTAATCTGAGATATTGGGACGGGGAGTTCCACATGGCAGGAATCAGGAAATAAAAAGCACTCGATCTGGTCCCAATCTTTGATTGACTGCACTTTTTGCCCTTTAGATTGTAAGCTCCTTTGAGCAGGGACTGTCCTTCTTTGTTTTTGTACAGCGCTGCGTAACCCTGGTAGCACTCTAGAAATGTTAAATAGTAGTAGTAGTAGTAGTAGTCAACTCCCCTCTGGCTTTAGATGGGTGAGATCAAACGAGTCTGTTGTCAGTAAGAGAATGGAGGGTATGTTGATTGAGTACACGGAACAATCATAGATGTTGTATGTTTTATGCATAAGAGTCAAAATTGTAAATTTAATTCATAATTTGCAGAATATTTTAGAAGTGGTTTACAGAATGTGGAGCCTTTTGTAAACTATCTGAATAATGCAGGACTTTAGTGAATGTGTTTGCAAAATGGCTGTCCTCACAGTCCAGGTCACCAACTACACCTGTATTTCCCCTGGCCTCAGTTTACAAAAGGCTCCACATTCTATGAGCCACTTCTAAAACTATTCTGCAAATTGTGAAAGTCCAGGCTTGGACATCCTTTTTCTGACCTAGATGAGGTATGCAAAATTGGGTTTATATTCCTTCTTCCATACACTTTCAGAGGAAGAGAGAGTGCAATTTGGTGAATTGCATGCATGCTTTAGGTCCACAGGGGAGACAAACCTGTTAGAAAAATCAGATTAGCAAAACAAATAAAAGTATATGCTAAATGGCTTGCATTACTCCAAATATAGGAACCTCAGAGCCCAATAATCCAGAATGCTGAACCCCCTAAATTTAGGTTCCTGTTAGGTTTTATAATTTGTCCCCTTTTTTCAGTCAAACATAGTTAGGCACCTAAAATTTCTGCTGAAAATATTTTGAAGCTTAGAAGTTATGCTCCTAAATTTAGGCCTGCCATTCATTTATCTAGATTTATGATCCTAGTGCTGAAAATCAGTGCTGAGCTCCAAGCTTTATTTCCAAGCCCTTAATCTTCCTCTAGTGCTGCTCACTTTTTAGGCTCCTAAATGTAGAAGTTTAATGATATTTTAAACATAAATTTAGGGACACAGGTTTTTCCAAGAGGCTCTGAATATCAATCACCACTATACAGATAATTTCATTTTTCACCCATGTACTGTCCAGGCATGATCTGGATAGCACCAGGGCATTATGTACCCACAGAAAACAGAGTTAGCAAATGGGACTATGTATTTTTATGTTATTAAAATCTTAATATACTGTTTAAACTGTAACACAGGCCAAAGAGGTTTACAATCATAAAAAAACAATGAACACTGAAAGGAATGCCAATTAACAGAAAAGGTAACAGCTCTTAATACAAGATTAAATTAGAAACAAAGAGAGAGAAGAATTGCTGGACATGGATGGATGGAGGGGGACAGGGGAGAGAGGAGAATTGTTGGACATACATGGATGGAGGGGAGGGCAGGGGAGAGAGGATTGTTGCTGGACATGGATGGTTGGAGGGGAAGGCAGGAGACATGCTGGACATGGATGGAAGGGAGGGAAGACAGAGAAAGGAGATGCACATGGATGGAGGGGAGGGGAGACAGGAGAAATGCTGGATATGAATGGAGGGGAGGGAAGACAGAGGAAGGAGATGCACGTGGATGGAGGGAAGGGAAGGGAAGAGAGAGGAAGGAGATGCATACTGATGGAGATGAGGGAGAGGAGAAAAACTGCACATGAAAGGAGAAACTAGGCAAAAGCAGGATCCTCTCTATAACTCCTCCAGTCAAGTCCGCGGAGGACCCAGTTTTTACTTATGGATGTAGGGCAAGAAATTAAGAAGAAAGAAGGAAAGTAAAGAAATAAATGGAAAGGAAGCCATGGAAATGGAAAGAAAACAGATAGAGAGCAGCAGAATCAGAGACTGGGACCAACATGATCAGAAAAACAAAGTCACCAGACAACAAAGGTAAAAAAAATAATTTTATTTTCATTTTAGTGTTTGCAATATGTCCAATTTGAGAATTTACATCTGCTGTCTTATTTTGCAATGTATAGCAATGTGTTTCTTTCTGTTTTTCTGGTATTGTGCTGCTAGCTTCTTAGGATTTCAGGTTAATTTTTTAATAATTTGAAAAGGGGCTATCTCTGTTCTGCATCTGTGACTGCAAGGCCAACATGTGTCTTAATTGGGATCCGTTTGTTAGGTTCTGAGATTTTGATAACATGCCGAGGGGCATAATCGAACAGGGGTGCCCAAGTTTTCCTGATGGCGTCCCTGCAGGATGGCCTCGTGAAGGGGTGGGGAAACCGCTATTATTGAAACAAGATGGGCGTCCATCTTTCGTTTCGATAATACGGTCGGGGACGCCCAAATCTCAATATTTAGGTCGACCTTAGAGATGGTCGACCTTAGAGATGGTCGTCCCTGGTTTTCGGCGATAATGGAAACAGAGGATGTCCATCTCAAAAATGACCAAATCCAAGCCATTTGGTCGTGGGAGGAGCCAGAATTCGTAGTGCACTGGTCCCCCTGACATGCCAAGACACCAACCGGGCACCCTAGGGGGCACTGCAGTGGACTTCACAAATTGCTCCCAGGTGCATAGCTCCCTTACCTTCAGTGCTGAGTCCCCCCAACCCCCCCCCCACCAGAACCCACTCCCCACAACTGTACACCACTACCATAGCCCTTACGGGTGAAGGGGGCACCTACATGTGGGTACAGTGGGTTTTGGGTGGGTTTTGAAGGTCTCACATTTACCAGCACAAGTGTAACAGGTAGGGGGGGTGGGCCTGGGTCCGCCTACCTGAAATGCACTGCACCCACTAAAACTGCTCCAGGGACCTGCATACTGCTGTTATGGAGCTGTGTATGACATTTGAAGCTGGCATAGAGGCTGGCAAAAAAAAAAAAAAAAAAAATTTTTAGGGTGGGAGGGGGTTGGTGACCACTGGGGGAGTAAGGGGAGGTCATCCCCGATTCCATCCGGTGGTCATCTGGTCAGTTTGGGCACCTTTTTGAGGCTTGGTCGTGAAAATAAATGGACCAAGTCGACCAAATGCTCGTCAGGGACGCCCTTCTTTTTTCCATTATCGGCCGAGGATGCCCATCTCTTAAGCACGCCCCATTCCCACCTTCGCTATGCCTCCAACACGCCCCCATGAACTTTGGTCGTCCCCGCAACGGACTGCAGTTGACGGTGCCCAAAATCGGCTTTTGATTATGCCGATTTGGGCAACCCTGAGAGAAGGACGCCCATCTCCTGATTTGTGTCAGAAGATGGGCGCCCTTCTCTTTTGAAAATGCCCCGGATTGTGTTTCAGATTTGGCAAGACTGTTCTCCTAATTCCCAGTTTGTATGCTAATTTGTTTTTTGTCATTTTGGTTATCCTGGAGCTGTAACAGCTTACAGAAATTATTTATAATGAAAAAAAAAACACAAGTTACTTTTCTTCTCCTATACTGGTGTAATATTTTCAATGATGTCTGTTTATATGCGCCATGGCTGGTAAAAGGGGTGTGGCTACTGTAGGGGCAAAGCCATAGTGATCCCGCTCCTAAGGTTACCTATAATGAGTACCCATACCTTTTTCCTACAAAAAAAAGCACTGGGGGCAAGTGTCTGGTAGTGGAGGAATATGTGTTGCTCTCAATGAGGGGAGGGGAGAGGAGACAGAAGGTGCTAGATGGGGGAGGGGAGGGGTTGGGAGGACAGAGAGGAGATGCTGGATGGGTAGGGGGTGCCAAATAATAGGCAGCAGGGAAGCACCAGAAACCCTACCACTGGCCCTGTTTATATTGCCATTTTCCTCTTACCTGTGAATGGAACAGGACCCTTGACCTACCAGCTTTAATAAATCCTCATTCGCTTTACCTGAAACTACTGTTTGTATCTGTCTTACTTGGGCACCAGGCCTGCTCTCATTCACATCACCACAGAGTGATTTTAGAAACAGAGAAACATGACGGCAGATAAAGGCCAAATGGCCCATCCAGTCTGCCCATCCTCCGTAATCTCTAACTCTTCATTTTCCTAAGGGATCCCGCATGCTTGTCTCACGCTTTCTTAAATTCTGACACAGTCCTCATCTCCACGACCTCTACCAGGAGGCCATTCCATGCTTCCACCACCCTTTCTGTGAACGAATACTTCCTTAGATTCCTCCTAAGCCTATTTCCTCTTAACTTCATCATATGACCCCTCATTCCAGTGCAAAAGGAGATTTAAGAAGTTGCACTGATTCATGGAACAAACCCACGTTTGTCCATTGTCCAAGATAAGTAGTGGAGTTTTTGTCACATTGCATTGAGCTATAGTGTCTGCCCCTTTGAGTGTTTGAAAGGGAGTGTTGGCACATTTAAGATGAAAGTAAATTATGTGGAGTTTTTTTGAAGACTGATGATTAAAGAGGTCTCCTCTCTATCTAAAAGGCGTGTCCTTTAAAAAGAGGCAGGACTGGTTCACACTGAGGTCTTTATTTCTCCACCATCTTTCAACAAAGTCCACATTTACCCTTGAATACTCGTGGTTTATTATTGTAGAACTTTCCCGAATATTGTGATTTCAATTACCCCAATATTGACTGGTTATTAACAGGGAGTTCCAGGGAGATAAAATTTCCAGACTGCTTCTTGGAACAGCTGGTCCAGGAACCAACAAGAGGGGGAGACATTTTAGATCTGGTCCTTGGTGGAGTGCAGGCATAGTGCAAGAGATGGCAGTGTTGGGTCCCCTGGGAAACAGTGATCACAAGATATTCAAGTTTGAGCTACTATCTGGGATGAACCCGCAAACGAAATCTCCTATAGCTGCATTTAATTTTTGAAAGGGTGACTGTAATAAAATGAGGAAAATAGTTAAAAAGAAACTAAAGGATCGGTTGCTATGGTTAGAATAGTAAATCAGGCATGGACATTATTCAAAAATACCATCTTGGAAGCCCAGTCCAGATGCATTCCACATATTTGCAAAGGTGAAAAGAAGAGAAAATAACAGCCAGCATGGTTAAAAGGTGAAGTAAAAGAGGCTATTACAGCCATTTAAAAAGAGGATCCATATTAAGAAAATAAGACGCAAAAAGCACTGGCAAGTCAGAAGCAAAGCATTAGTAAAGAAGGCTAAAAGAGAATATGAAGAAAAACTTGCCACAAAGGCTAAAACTCACAGTAACAACTTTTTCAGGTACATCAGAAGCAGAAAGCCTGCGAGGGAATGCGTGGGACCGTTAGATCACAAAGGAGCAAAAGGGACACTCAGGGAGCACAGTACCAGGCAGACCTTTTCAGTCTGTGTCCTGCAAATGACAAAACGGATTTGGATAGGCTGGAGTGGGCTTTGATGGCAACTCCAGTAGTTCGAACATAAGGACAGAGCCGGGTGGACTTTTATGGTTTATGTCCCAGAAACACCAAAGGAAGACCATGATCAAGTATATAATATCACATTCGTTATTGATTCAAATTGAATTGATAATTGTTTATTTATTTATTTATATCCCACATTATCCAAAAATGTTTGGTTCGATGTGGCTTACATAGATAGCTAGAAGGGTAGCGAATTACATTTTGATAGGAAAGAATAAGGTAGCCATTGCCGCAGTTACTACAATTATAGTTTAATAGATAAGACAGAGAGGAGAGAGGAGAGGATGTGGCTGTTGGGCAGACTGGGTGGATGGTCTTTATCTGCCGTCACTTACTATGTAACCCCGTTCTTCTTTTTACCAGTTTCCTCTGATCCAGACTTCTCTTGCTAACTGCAGTCCAGTCCTGCCATTCCAGTTCTGTACAGTAGTTCTTGTTCAAGTCTTCTGAACCGCTGGCTTACTCCTCTTCCAGGCCTACAGTGCTGGTTCCGGTTCCAGCCTCTGCCATAGGACCTGCTTCACTGCAAGCTTAGACTCCAGTTTCCACTCCAGCTTTTGCTACTTACATGTTCCAGATCTGGATCTCTGTCCAAGTGCCACATTTGACTCCTGACTGCTTTGTGACGTGTTTGACCCAGCCTGAGCACCCATGTTTGACATTTCCATTTGAGGTACTTTTCAGGTGCTGACAGGACAGCTGTCTGGATGGATCAGTCCTCCATGAACCCAGACAGCTGAAATAAAGATTATCATCTATGTTCCATAACTTATGCCTTTGCAAGTAGACAGAGCAGATGCCCAGCTATTACATACTTGAATTTCAGAAGCGGTGCAAACCCCCTTAAAAAGCATATACTATTAAAATCAACAGCAAATCACACATCAGAGAACAGACCACCCATAATGATTAATGATCAAATGAGTGGACCTATTTTTACAAGTTTACTGAATTCTGGCGGAACTATTAAATGTTACTTTCTGTCATACAGCATATATCTGGGTCCTGCAGTTGACATGTTTTTAAAACACTACCATGGAAATCCATGGATAGGTCACTTCAGTTCAAGCCTTTCTGGTATGGAGTGGATTACTAGCCTTTCTTTATCTTATCACATAATTCTGTACTGTATTTACACAGTGGATTTAGAAAAGATATAGCTGTATATATTTTATTTACAGAAGAAATCCGTTTAGATGGGACCCTATACCTTCAAATATTGTACAGTGAGGGGGAGCTGTATTTGAATGAATTCAGCAGTGAACCCTATTCTTACACATATATAACAGAGGGCGAAATATCTGCATTTATACAGCAGGGGGCTCTGTACAAGCACTTATTATATTGCAAAAGCTGAATGTTGGCATTTTATTTGATTTTTCAGAACTAATTTTGGGTTGTATACTGAACTATAATCTTGATAGCAAACAAGGAAATAGAGGGTATGTCAGCTGGTAAAAGTGGAAAGGGCAGAAGTGCTATGGTGTAATCCCAGACCAGACATGCTCCACCTCTGCCCAGACTCACTACAACAGGAAATATTAACTCCAGGCCCTGTGACTCAGCTAGTAAAGGCCCCAGTGAAACCTACTGTTAAAAACTTTACCCTGCAGTGGTGGGTATTTTAATTGAAACTCTTGTCCTGGAAAGATCCTTCAAGTTAGGGTCCCAAAATTAGTTTTGAAAAATTAAAATAAAATGCCAACATTCAGATCTTGATCATTTATTGAACATTCTCTATCATCCACAGTATCATCCCTAAATGCTTCATGTTCTGCTGATTAGTATCACTTGAAGTGTTAACCTGGAACACAGATATAAATCCTCCGTTAAAGAAATGCATCTGTCTGACGTCAGCTTGCAGACCGCATGCTTTCAAAATATGAAACGGGTGGGGTTTACACATGGTTTGCAAGCATTTCACTGGAGATGTGTGTCAGCCTCATTCCTTCTGATCAGACTCCTCCATGGAGCTTATTCCATGAGTGACGCTTAAAGTTCCCTTTCCAGGAATATGCTATTTATGTGCAAAAGTTACTAAGCTAGTTTAAGAATTGTTTTGGAAAATGTTTTTTTTTTCTTTGTCAGACACAGAGAGAAAATGGTTGTACTCTGGAGATTTCACTGTATTATAACAAATTAAGAAACAAAAAAAAAACATAGAACCAGTGTCATATACATGAGCAGTTTATACTGAAAATCCCAGTGTTTTATGTGGATAAACGTTATATCTATATAAGCCTATATTTGGAAAAAAAATCTATAAATTGGAGAGGGTCTCCAAGCTTTCCAGGGGCGGGGCCTTAATTTCTCTGTACAGTGGCAATATTCATTATCCGTAGGAATAGCAGGTGTGAAAATGCATGGATATCTCATCTGTATAACTTTCTACATTTGCCTTGTTGTGGCAAGATCTGCAGCTATCTGAACCCCTCATATAGATGTACAGATAACATACCTATGCAACTTTATGAACATTCACCATACAGGAACAAGATCCAACATGCCTTTAACTCATTAATTGTTCTTTTAATAATTACAGTTACTTTCTTACTATTGTATTATGTTGTGTTTGACTGATTGTTGTACATCATTTTGCAATTAGAAAAGTGATATATAGATGAAGTGTCAGGCACACAGAAGCATATGCTGTGCTTATTATGTACCATTATACAATTGCATTCCCAAAACCTCCCACACAAAGTTACACATGCTGTGAGGCAGGAGTGGAGGAGCTGAGAACCAGGAAAGCCCTGTTCAAATAGCGCTGTGGCTCTTTGTGATCTTGGGCAAGTCACTTAGCCCTCCACTGCCACAGGTACAAACTTAGACTATGAGCCCTCCAGGGACAGGGCAATATCTAGTGTACCTGAGTGTAACTCACCTTGAGCTGCTATTGAAAAAGGCATGAACAAATCCTAATTACTCCTCTGCCTGAGCTTGCATAGATATATGTTTATTTTATAACATATGCATATATCTTGCAACCTCATCACAGATCTGCCCAACCATTTAAAAGTGCTAGTAGTGAGTACTTTTATTCATATCCACCCCAGACATTGGTATTAGTGCCTGTTTCAGCACGTAAACACAGTTTTATACACAAAACAAAAAGCTTATAAAGTTATCTCCTTAACTAAAAAAAAAAAAAAAAAAACACCACACAGGAATGGATCCAAAGTGTTTCCATCTGAAAACCACTTGTTTCCCCATTCCCACACCCCCATGTCCAGCATCTCTGCTTTCTGTGTCTGAGCATTCTGAGTAGGGGTGGGGGTGGGGGAAGCATTGTAGCTTATGGTATCCTTGGATTAACATTTTAAAACTCCTATGAGAGCAGACAGATCATTCCTTCCGTTTTAATTTCTTTTTTTGTTGAGTTAGCAAAACATCTCATAAGCTATAAAGATTGTAGTTTTCTCCAAGCCCAAGAGGGCTATTAGAACTCGATTACCATTAGTCATTTCTATAGCACTACCAGATGTACACAGCACTGTACAGTGACCCATAAGAAACAGTTCCTGCTCCCTGGAGCTTACATTCTAGTTAGTTACTGAACTACCTTTTCAAGAAGAAGAAGCATTGCACTGATTTTGCCCCTCCCCCCACTACTCATATGACCTTTTTTTCCCTTTGGTCCGATTCAACATGTTTAGAATTTTCTTGTGTGATAACATTTTTGAAACTGGGACTGTGGTGCAATCTGTGAGCTGCTTCAGGGCCTGTGTCATTTTTAAGTGTGTCGTGAGTCTCCTTGACATTGTGAAAATACAGTAAGAAATATACAGCGGTGAAAATAGAGAATTTTTAATTGTGAGTGACTTATTAGGTTCTTTTTCCCCTTAAATATTTTCTTCCTCTGCTATGTCAGCTTGGGAACCACCTGCTTGTAGGAACACCTCCTATACAGAAACAAGTAGTGGAGCAAGCCAGGAAAATAATTCATTATCGGAAGTTTTCAGTCCTCCTGCAGTGTTACTTTTAAAAGGAGAATGTGGTTTAACATCGCTTTCCAGGTGAATGCATGTGTAGTACCATGGCAAAGTTCCTGCATCATTCCTGTTGAAGATTTGGAGGGTATAACCAGTGTTTGAACAGATTTAGCTATTTATGGTTTGGTGGAAGTAGCCTGTAATGACATAGTATTCATTAGACTGAGTATCTCCACCTCAATTTGAAGGAAATTAAATTTGTGAAGAAGACAATTCAGCAGTGTGACCATGTGGCTGGCTGCACCATTCTGCCACATCCCTGCTATTGTGTGCCTGTCAGAAATTGAACACACCAGCTGGGAACATCAACATTGATCTTCTACCTCAGCACACTTTCAGGGGCATAGCCAGCAGTTCATTTTTGAGGGGGGCCATGCATTTCCTGTCTGCTCTCCCCTCCTCCTCCTCCTCCTCCCACTGCCACTGCCACACTAAAAATCATACCTTTGCTGGCTGGGATGCCCAAGGCAAGCCAGTCAGAGATCTTCCCCACCCTGTATAGGCCAAGCACCTCTCTACACCCCCCACCCCCAGGCAAGTGTTCCTGTTCTGGTCCTGACAGGGCCTTTCTTCTATCGCATCTGCCCACAGGAAGTTACCTTGCAGGAGGTGGGATGCAATCAAGCCACAGAGGAAAGGCCCTGACAAGGACTAGCACAGGAAGCCTGTTTCACTGCCTCTGCCGGCCACCTGCCAGAACTCTGTAGGACTGAGGGGAGGGGGAAGGGGCAGAGAGAGAGATGCCGGAGTCGCATAGGGGGGAGAGAATGATACTGGACACTGGGAGGTGGGGTTGAGAAAGGGAGAACAGATAGTAGAGGGCAGCTCCTACAACGGGTGCTGCAATTTTGTAGGGGGTCTGAGCACAAGGTGTGTGTGTAGGGGAGACTCAAAACCTCCACCCCCCCCCCCCCCACCACCATGGCTATATCACTGTTACAGTGCAGGAACAGATGTAGACATACAGAAAAATGATGTCAGATAAACACCATAGGGCCTACCCAGTCTTCTATGTTCTACAATCCCTTCCTGTCCCTTGGAGATCCCCTGTACTTGTCCCATGTTTTCTTCAGTTCATCTACAATCCTCATATCCACCACCTCCACTGGGAGGCCATTGCACACATCCACCTCCCCTTCTATGAAGAAATATTTCCTTAGATCTTTAAGCCTGACCTGATTGATCAGTGTACATACATGGGCCACTTACAGTACTCTTAGCTGGAGCAGGAGTCAAAGATTCTTCCTCACTTTCTGTATAGAAGACTTCAAAGGACTTGCTCAGTCAGAAGTGAATCAATATTTGAACCCCGTCAGCTTTTTATGCTGTTCCTCATTTGGATTTAAGTATTGATGCAAATCTTTTGGATATAACTTATTTCAAGGTCATTAGACTAGAGGAATATCAAGTGTCCATTTTCAATGGAATGGAATGGTCTGCCTTTGACTTTGAGATCCATAACATTCATAGACCTGTTTAAGTGAGAGCTGAGAACACTGCTGTTTTGACAGGCATATGGAGACCATTTTGATGCGTACCTTTTGAGAATGTATTTATGCAGGATCTGAGTGAGAACTGTGCCCAGGATGGATGTATTAATGTTACTTTTGTTTTATAGTTCATTTGTTTTGTTTTTGTGTAAATTGTTTTATTATTAATGTTTTATTTGTAAGCCACCAAGCATAATTTGGATCATACAAGTATTTTAAATAGGGAAAGGGAAATGGGACTTGATATACCACCTTTCTGTGGTATTTTGCAACTACATTCAAAGCAGTTTACATATATACAGGTACTTATTTTGTACCTGGGGCAATGAAGGGTTAAGTGACTTGCCCACAGTCACAAGGAGCTGCAGTGGGAATCATACCCAGTTCCCCAGGATCAAAGTCCGCTGCACTAACCACTAGGGTATAAGAGAAGTTCAGATTAGATTTTGTTCTTTTTTATGATGTGGATGGAATCTTCTATCTGTGCTGTGCAGATGCGTTTTCTATTTTTTGTATAACTTCCTTTGTACAGTTTCCTCTCAGTCTAATATTTAGAAAAAGGCAATTATAACAGCAGATTAGCACCATAAGGCCTATATCATATGTACAATTTTGGTTCCTGAGGAAACACCCTTGCCCCCAGTTGATTTCTGTTTTTCACTTCAAGTTTTTAATCCTCACTTCCTCATTATCAAGAACCCTCTGTGCTTACATAGCAAGACAATAACATACCACCTGCCATTCAGGACATGTGGTTCAGAGCTGAATATTACCCTTAACTACATAGTGTTAGCTGGCATCGCTCCTAACCATAATTCCCCACTGGAGCCCCAGGCTTTTAACAGGTAGGTCTGGGGGGGGGGGGGGGGGGGGGGGCTGCTAAGGTAGAAGGGGAATTGAGGTAGTAGGGGAATTGGGGTAGTAGGGAGCAATGCTATGGATTTACAGCCTATCTCACTAACACAGACTGCTCAATAATTACCATGGATTCTTTTAGATTTGTAATAAGTACATGAAACCTTTATTAGGGAAGCTAAATTCTACAATGATTAAGATATATATATATATATATATATACACACACACACACATATACAATGGTTAGCACATATACCATGATTAACTCTATCCACAATCATTACATAACTGGTCTCTACATCTCTTAAACCAGGAAAAGAAGCAAACACAATGATTAGCTATATAAACAAGCATTACATCACTGGCCTCTACATCTCTTAGACCAGGAAAAGAAGCAATACAGTACATACATACAATCATCACTGGTCTCCATCATCCAGGCTCTTATCATCAGCTGGGGGGGGGGGGCCGATTCGCAGCGAGAGCTAGGAGCTTTGGACCAGGAACAAACCTTCTGTGCAGTCCGTACATTACTCACAGAGGAACCCCACCTTACTGTGACGGGCCCTCCCTTTTTATTAGGCTCTGAGCTCATGTTTAGAGCTATGGAAAATTACAGAAAGCTTCTATGGAAAGTTACAGAATGCTTCTCTGCTTACGTCTGTAGGAACGTGGTCACATACTTTCCCAAGTCCAGGTGGCCAAGCTGGTCCTGGGAAATAAGTGCCATCCTCCCCTTTGCATACCAAATTAATTAGATCTGTGTCTTATCTTCTGCATACAAGACAAGTTACTTTCGGTCAAAGATAAGATTTCAGAGTGTATTATCGGACAAAAGCAGGGTTGAAAAGCAATCCTTTAAGGTAACACTTAAACAATCATTTTTAAACAGAATTACTTCTAATCAACAATACAGACCCCGAGTGCACTGGTCGTTCAAGACAGGGTTGAAAAACAATCTTTAAAATTCACTTCCATTACATAGGGCAGCAGGAATTCTGGTATCACAACCTGGAAGCTAACCAGACACTGGCCAATATTCAGACTAGTGCCCGGTTGTCTTTGCATCTAAAGTTAGGTCACTTACCTAACCAGTTAACGGCCTGAATATTTTCCTTAACTGGTTAGGTCCTGCCTCTGCCCAAGCTCCACCCATGGACTGCTTCAGCAGTAACTAGACAGGGCAGGGGCGGTCTCTGGTGATATTCAGTAGGACTGTTCAGTTAAGTGCTACTGGATATCACTACTTAGGTGGTCAGAAGCAATTTTGCCGGCAGAATCCTCTCCTGCCCAGTTAAATTGCTTTAAGAATAGGGCAGACTGTGGATAGCCTGAAAACCTGACTACTGGGGGGTGGGTCCCCAAGGATTGAGTTGAGAACCCTGTTCTAAAACAGGGTTTCTCAAGCTCCACAGCTGGTTGAGTCTTCTGGATACCCTCAATGTAAATACAGTGTTTGCAAATTGATCTCATGTATATTTACTATGGGTATCCTGAAGACTCCAGTGGCTATGTGGTCCCCAGCACAGGTTCAGAAGGTATTCTTCTATTGCCAATGAAGAGATCAGTATTGGCATATTTTCCTTTAACAATGAAGCATTTGAGGTCAAGCAACCTCTCCTTAAATGAAGCAGAGTGTCTCTGAAACAAATGGGAGAACTATGCAGACGCACGTTCTTGGAATTGTGCTATACTTGGCCAGCCAGTGCCCAATCGTTGCTAATAACAAAAGTGAGCTGCTCCAGAGTATTTTACTATGGTGTGAAAAATGAAAAGCAACAAGCTACTTGGGAGCATTTCATAGAGTTACAATTCTAGCAAAGCAGTCTGGCCTCCTTCCTCTGAGCTGAGAAGAGGAAGTGGCTGCAGATTGATTGGATGCCTTCTGGTGACTCAGTGCAGTGGCTCAGCAGGAAACATGTTGGTAACTGCATAAAGAAACTATAAATAGAAAACATTCTTTCAAGAAAACCACCAGTACCAAAAGAAATTAAGAACAAGACATTTCCAGACCAACCATATACACATCTTGAAGGATCAGAAAAACAAATCAGGTTGTTTTCCTACAATGTATTTCCTTCTTTAGATAGGTTCTACATTAATGGGTTTGGCACCATTTCACATTCCATTTGTCCCATCACAAGTCCTAAATTCGAAAGGCAAAATGCTTATGAATTCTGGCCCAATGATTTCACTGATCTCATAACTACAGTAAAACTGTAGAACTCATTGTTGGGGGACTTTAGTGTTCCATCCACATGACATTAGCTATCTTAGTTTAAAAAAGGTTTGGATAGGTTCCTGGAGGAAAAGTCCATAATCTGCTATTGAGATAGACATGCAGAAAGCCACTGCTTGTCCCTGGGATTGGTAGCATGGAAATCTTACTGCTGTTTGGGATTCTTCCAGGTATTTGTTACCTGGATTGGCCACTGCTGAAAGCAGGATACTGGGCTAGATGGACCATTGGTCTGACCTAGTATGATGTTCTCATATATAGAACTCTCATTTACTGCCACTCACCCCGTGGGGATGGAACACTCAAATCCAGTTGGTGCCTTAGTTTGAGACGTTAATGCTTTCTGGGAACCATCCTACCACTGCCCTTCACCAAGTGGGCAGCAAGACCAGTACTGCAATTGTATGCCATTCTTGACAGCTTGGGTACATTCTTCATAAAGATAGACCCTGCACTGTAGCACTATTCGCAGCCCCTAACTGTGGTCAAATATCTAGGAGAAAGGCTTCCATCATCCATGATCTTTTTATTGTTAATGTTTATACAGAGTTGAAATTCAGGCACAGAAGAGAGGGGAGGAGCCCATTAAAAAACTGTCCGCCCGATATTCAGCTGGCAGTGTTCAACCCAGACAGTCAATGCCAGGCCACTTCCGGCAAATGGCATTGAATTTCCGGTTTAATTTTTTTACCGCAACTTAACCGGTTAAGTTAGTGTTCAGTGCCAAGTGATTATGTACTTAGCGGTTAAAAGCTAGATTGCATAAATAGGTCTATTTGCTAAACATAGCCCATTGGGCACTGAATATCTGCACCTAACTGAATATTCAGTGGAGATAACTGGTTATCCCCCACTGAACAGCCACGGTTAAGCGCTAAAATGCTATTTAACTGGCCAGGAACAATTCCTGGCCAGTTAAATAGTTCTGAATATATTGGCCAGTGTGTGCTATATTTGCAATTTAAGGACTAAATATTTCTTTCACTTATTTTCAAAAATAAGTCTAAATGATTAGTGAGTGTTGGGTGCACCAGTTCCAGAGACTGGCTTTGTACCTGTTGCTGTGAATCAGAATGAAAACACTTTCTTTCCACACACTTAGAGGGTAATTTTATAACAAGGCAGCTGGTTTGCAGATGGAGAAGGCATTTATTTTATTCATACTTTGAGAGAAGTATATACTTTTGGATATAACTTATTTCAAGGTCATTATGTACAGGTGGGGGAACTGTGTATTAGAAACTAGAAGGTGTTTATTTTAAGCCTATCTAAAGACACACAAGTAATGGCAGGAATTGTGCCTATACTGAAGGCATGGCTATTATAAATACTCAGAGCTGGTGTAACTTAGTATGTAAATGCACACATATGAAGGTATTTTATAAAATATAAATGTAAATCATGACTTTGCCCATGTTCTGGAGGAGTAGCCTAATGGTTAGTGAAGTGGGCTTTGATCCTGGCTACCTGGGCTTGATTCCCACTGCAGCTCCTTATCACCTTGGGCAAATCTCTTAACCCTCCATTGCCCCAGGTACATCAACTTAGATTGTGAGCCCTGTAAGGACAGAGAAAGGACCTGTATATAATGTGTTCAGTGCTGCATATGTCTAGTAGCACTATAGAAATGATTAGTAATAGTAGTTCTGCCCTAAATCTATATCTGAGTGTGCCTAGGCAATAATTCTCAAAAGGTCAGCTATAGTTAGGTGCAGGATGATACATGAAAACCACAAACTCTATAATGGCAGTTACATGCATAAGTCCACAGTTTACATGTCTAACTGTTGGCATGAGCACTTATACTAGCTCAATGGCTGGTGTAAATGCCCCCCCCCCCCCAGTTCCATGCCCCCTTGCAGTTGTGCACTATAGATTTTGTCAGTGGCGTAGGAAGGGGGGGGCGGTGGGGCGGTCCGCCCGGGTGCACGCTGCTGGGGGGGTGTCGTCTCCGTTGGTTCCTTGCTCCCTCTGCCCCGGAACAGGTTACTTCCTGTTCCAGGGCAGAGACAGCAAGGAACCAATGGAGCCGACGCAGCTCCCAGCGGCCCTCCCGCCTGCCCCTCGCTTCTAAACTAAGTAAGAATGTGCTCCGGGGGAGGGTGCGCGCCGGAGGGAGGGTGCGCAGCGGCGACCCACCCCGGGTGTCAGCCGCCCTCTCTACGCCACTGGATTTTGTAGAATACTGAGCAATGACAGTGAAGCACATAAGTGCTAATTAGTGTCATTTAACAGCAATTGTGGCCAATTACTGCTCATTTTATCCACACGATTGGAGGTAATTTTTCTACTTAAAATGTAACCAATAATCAGTAGTGGAAAAACTCAATTTTATATATAGAAAGTAGAAAATGAAATGAAATGGAAAAAGAATAAGAGTAAAAGAAAATCAAGATTGAATTAAATAAAGATAAATATAAGCGACCAATAATCAATAGTAGAAAAAGTAAATTTTATATAGAAAATAATCAATAATCAAAAACTCAATTTTATATATAAAGTAGAAAATGAAATGAAATGGAAAACAAAAGAAAGAATAAGAGTAAAAGAAAATCAAGATTGAATGAAATAAAGATAAATATAAACAAGGAGGTTTTTTTGAGCCAATGCTTGAATGTTCAGGATGCCTATATGATTGGAAACAAATTTATTTCCAAAATCAGTGAAAGAATGTCCTTTCAAATATCTGAGACTTTTTCCTCCTTTTGAATATTACATTTATGTAGAAGCACTGTGGGTATGTTAGTTGAAATTGAGTTTTTCTACTATTGATTAGCATCAATTATTGCTCATTATCATTATTAAATTACCTGAGTAACTACTACTCTTCTAAGACTTGCATACATAACTTTATAAATAGAATCAGAGTCACTCTAGGGACATAGGTGGGAGAGAAGGGGGATGGAGGGTGTTAGTTGATATTATCTGATAGTGTAGTCTGAGAAATGTCTTGTATTGTGTCATGTCCCCTACCTCAATGCAAGCGGCATCCTTGGGCTGCGCAGGGTCCCATCGACACGCACACTTGACTGGCACAGCCCTGAGCCATGTGTGTATGGTTCTTCTCTGGCTGCAGGCTCCTTGATTGCTTTGCTTCCATGCTCCTGGCTCTGCTCTCTCTCTCTGCCTGGCTTCCAGGCTCCTTGATTTGCTTTGCTTCCACCCACCTGGGTCTGCTCTTCCTCTGCTTGACTTCCCTTGCTTCTCTCCTATTGGTCTTCCGGTTCCTCCTTCCTCTGCTCTTGTCCTATGGCTGTGCCCCTTCTCCCTGCTGATGTCAGACGCCAGCACTTTATCAGCTAAGCTCTCCCTAGACTCATTGCTTCGGCTTCTACTTTGGTAGGTGTTACTTGCACAGTAGTGTGCTTCTTCTCTACGTTGTTCTTTGTTACTGACTCTGCCTGTACCTGGATTACTCTTGTGTCTGATGCCTGCCTACTGACTCTGCCTGTACCTAGATTACTCTTGTGTCTACTGCCTGCCTACTGACCTTGCCTGTACCTGGATTACTCTTGTGTCTGCTGCCTGCCTACTGACTCTGCCTGTACCTGGATTACTCTTGTGTCTGCTGCCTGCCTACTGACTCTGCCTGTACCTGGATTACTTTCTTGACCTGCTGCCTGCCTACTGAATCTGCCTGTACCTGGATCACTCTCTTGCCTGCTGCCTGTCTGGCTGTCACGTTCATCACCCTGCTTCCTGCTCCCTCGTAAGCCCTGCAGGGCACCCGCACCTAGGGGCTCAACCTCTGGGGAACGGTGATCAGCACAGGTGAAACCCGGGGTTGTCTGGCCGCCAAGCAGTACCTGGTCCGAGTACTGGGCTCGGCAGCGCTCTACTTGGTACAAGAACTCACAGGTTTGACATATTGGAATACCATTTTATTTTGAGCTGTCTGTCCTTGTGGGAGAAAGTGTTATGTGTCTTAGATACTCATGTTTATGTTTTCCTAATAAAAAGGATTTAAATATAAATAGAAATCAGAGGCTACTGTACAGCAAGTCCTTTTAGACTAAGAGTTCTTTCCATGCTTAAATCAGTATTTTATGCATGAAAAAAGGTTTATAAAAATTTCCCTTTAGAGTCTGATTCCCTAGGGGTTTCCCCCCTTAGGTTGAGCCTTTCCACTTTCCAAGAAATTCCAGCTCCTCTGCTGCTTCACTTGTTACAGCTGCTAGCAATAAGCAATAAGAAAGAAGGTTACTTCTCAAATCCCTGTGTAGACCTTGGCTTGAAATCTTAAATGACACCTCGTGTGACATTTTTAACTTGTGTTTATGCCGTTTCCATTTCTGAGTTACATGGTAGCACAGCTGCTTAGGTTGAGTGTCCAACATTCTTCTAGTTACCCAACAGCTCTCTGCATACATCAAGCCAGGAGAAGGTAAAAAAAAAACAGTACAAAAAGGAGTCTTACCAAGCCCAGACGAATAGCTCAGAACTGCTGAATTAACACTTGGTCTGATTGTGTAGCTAAAGGATCACATCTAGTGACATCTTTTTCCTCTAAAGACTTATTCAAGTTAATTACGCATCGATTCAGTGCTATAGATATAAAAGAACATGGACATTAGTGAGAAAACATCCACAACAAAAACTAATGTAGTTGTTTCTCCCAGGCTGGTTCAAGACCTGCTACTCTGACATAAATTTGATGCTGGCCGGCTAAGTTTAGTGAGCAAATTGGACCGCCTAGATAGCAGTCCTATCATTTCCGACTATTAACTTAACCAGTTATGTGAATATTCAGGGTTGGGTGGTTAAGTTAGACCTGGCCATAAAAAACCTAGGATATTCAATGCCGGTCACCGGAATTAGCCTGTCATTGAATATCCGGTGTCAGCTCCGACTGCGGCACTTATGTGGGTTGCCTCCCAGTGGCTGAATTTCGGCCCCAGTGTGTTTAAGTGATGCCTATTCTATAAAACAGAGGCTCTTAACCCAATCCTCAGGACACACCAAACCAGTCTGGTGTTCAAGATATCCATAATCAGTGCTTTTTTTGTGCCGGTACGCAACGGTACGGCGTACCGGCACCTTTTTTTTTGCTCCCCCCCGCCCCATGAGTCCATGTCCCGGGCCGCACGCAGTGCCAGCCCCCATTTCTGGCCGCTGCTGCTTCTCCTGTTGCCGCTACACAAAGAAAAAGATTTTTAAAAAAACTTCAAACCTGGATGAAACGCGGCACCCCGGCACTGTAGACAGCCATTAGGCATTGGCTGTTGCCCCGCAGCCGCTCCTCCTCTTGCCTCTACATCACTGCGCTCCTCCGGGGTCTTCCTCCAGGGGCAGTGACATAGAGGCAAGAGGAGAAGCGGCTGCGGGGCAACAGCCAATGCCTAATAGCTGTCTATAGTGCCGGGGTGCCACGTTTTAGCTAGGTTTCAATTTTTTTTTAAAATCTTCTTTTTCTTTGTGTAGCGGCCGCTGCTGCTCAACAGGAGGAGAAGCAGCAGCGGCCGGAAATAGGGGCTGGTTGCCGCGTGCGTCGCGACTTCGCACCGTTTGCGGGAAACTTGACAGGGGAGAGGGAAACCAACAGAGGGAAGGATTGGGGAGAGAGAGAAAGAGGTGAAACCAACAGAGGGAAGGAGTTGGGGAGAGAGAGAGGGAAAACAACAGAGGGAAGGATTGGGGAGAGAGAGAAAGAGGGAAAAACAACAGAGGGAAGGATTGGGGAGAGAGAAAGAGGGAAAACAACAGAGGGAAGGATTGGGAGAGAGAGGGGAAAACAGATGGAAGGATGGGGAGAGGGGAAAAACAGATGGAAGGATGGGGAGAGAGAGAGAAAGAGGGGAAAACAACAGAGGGAAGGATTGGGGAGAGAGAAGAGGGAAAACAACAGAGGGAAGGATTGGGGAGAGAGAGGGGAAAACAGATGGAAGGATGGGGAGAGAGGGGAAAAACAGATGGAAGGATGGGGAGAGAGAGGGAAAAACAGATGGAAGGATGGGGCGAGAGAGGGGGAAAACAGATGGAAGGATGGGGAGAGAGAGGGAAAACAGATGGAAGGATGGGGAGAGAGGGGAAAAACAGATGGAAGGATTGGGGAGAGAGGGGAAAAACAGATGGAAGGATTGGGGAGAGAGGGAAAACAGATGGAAAGATGGGGAGAGAGAGAAGGAAAACAGATGGAAGGATGGGGAGAGAGAGGGGGAAAACAGATGGAAGGATGGGGAGAGAGAGAGGGAAGACGCTGGATGGAAGAATGCAGAAAGAAATAGGGGAGACACTGGAAGGATGGGGAGAGAAAGCAGAGCTGCTGGATGGAAAAGGGGAATAGAGAAAGACTGGAGAATAAGAGGAAGGGGCATGGGGAGAACAAGGGTGAGGAAAAGATGAAAAGCCACAGGTAGATGAAGAAAATTAAAGAATGGATAGTAAGAATGAATTAAATCTGGACAGAGAGAGAGCCTGAAAAATATTGAAGAAAGCAAAGAAAAAGGAGACAAAAATGACAAATGGCACAGAAGAGTTAAGCGAAAACAAAGGAAAGGAGAATCACAGACTGGGACCAATATGGAAAGAAAAACAGTCACCAGACAACAAAGGTAGAAAAAAATCATTTTATTTTCATTTTAGTGTTTGTAATATGTCCAATTTGAGAATTTACATTGGCTGTCTTATTTTGCACTGGGTATACTGGAAATGTAAGAGCTTACAGAGATTATTTATAATGAAAAAAAATCACGTTATTTTTTTTCTCCTATAGTATTGTAATATTTTCAATGATGTCTGTTTATATGCGCCATGGCTGGTATAGGGGGTGTGGTTAATGTGGGTGTGGCTATCATAGGGGTGGAGCCATACATGGTGGCCCCACCCATAATGAGTACGGGCACCTTTTTTTCTACAAAAAAAGCACTGTCCAAAATGAATATGCACGAGATAAATATTCATTGGGGTGTCCTGAAAATCTGACTGGCTTGGTCTGTCCCAAGGACTCTGTTCAGAACCCCTGCATTATAGAAAAGTAGGCACCTAATTTGCCTTATAGAACACTAGCTTTACTACTACTACTACTACTACTATTAAACATTTCTATAGCGCTACTAGACTTACGCAGCACTGTACAAATTAGCATGAAAAGACAGTCCCTGCTCAACAGAGCTTACAATCTAAATTGGACAGACGAACAGACAGCTAGGGGTGGGGAAATTGCAGTGGTAGGGGTGATAAGTGAGGGTGTTGAGTAAGAGAGTCATGGTTAGGAGTCGAAAGCAGTAGCAAAGAGGTGGGCTTTAAGCCTAGACTTGAAGACAGCCAGAGACTGAGCCTGACGTACTGGCTCAGGGAGTCTATTCCAGGCATAGGGAGCAGCGAGATAGAAGGAACGGAGCCGGGAGTTAGCAGTGGGAGAGAAGGGGGACGACAGGAGACATTTACCAAGCGAACGGAGTTCACGGGGAAGAGTGTAGGGAGAGATGAGAGTGGAAAGGTACTGAGGAGCTGCGGAGTGGATGCACTTGTAGGTCAAAAGGAGAAGTTTGAACCGTATGCGGAAGTGAATAGGGAGCCAGTGAAACGACTTGAGGAGAGGGCTAACGTGAGTATAGCGACTCTGGCGGAATATAAGACGCGCAGCAGAGTTTTGGACAGATTGAAGAGGAGATAGATGGCTGAGCGGGAGACCAGCGAGAAGCAAATTGCAGTAGTCTAGGCGAGAGGTGATAAGGGTGTGGGTAAGGGTTTTGGTAGCATCCTCGGAGAGGAAAGGGCGAATTTTGTTAATATTGTAGAGAAAGAAATGACAGGTTTTGGCAATCTGCTGAATATGAGCAGAGGAGAGAGCGGAGTCAAAGATGACTCCAAGGTTGCGCGCAGATGGGACAGGGAGGATGAGAGTGTTATCTACCGAAATAGAGAATGGGGGGAGAGGAGAGGCAGGTTTAGGGAGAAAGAGGAGAAGCTCGGTTTTGGTCATGTTTAGTTTCAGGTGGCGGCGAGACATCCAGGCAGTGATGTCAGACAGGCAGACCGATACTTTTGTCTGGATTTCAGCTGAGATATCCGGTGCGGAGAGGTAGATCTGGGTATCATCAGCGTAAAGGTGGTATTGAAAGCCATGGGATGAGATAAGAGCACCAAGGGAAGAGGTATAGATGGAGAAGAGGAGAGGTCCTAGGACAGATCCTTGGGGTACACCGACTGTTAGCGGGATAGATGTGGAGGAGGAACCACCAGAGTATACGCTAAGAGTACATTGGGAGAGATAGGAAGAGAACCAGGAAAGAACAGGGCCCCGGAATCCAAGAGAGGATAATGTATCAAGGAGTAAGGTGTGATCAACAGTATCAAAAGCAGCAGATAGGTCGAGGAGGATGAGAATAGAGACCTTTAGATTTGGCCAGTAACAGGTCATTGGAGACTTTGGCAAGTGCCGTTTCAGTCGAGTGAAGAGAGCGAAAGCCAGATTGGAGCGGGTCAAGAATAGCTCTAGATGAAAGGAAGTCGAGGCAGCAGCGGTGAACAGCACGTTCAAGTATTTTGGAGAGAAAAGGGAGGAGGGAGATGGGCCGATAGCTAGAGGGGCAGGTAGGGTCCAGTGAAGGTTTTTTAAGGAGCGGTGTGACTACAGCATGTTTGAAGGCATCAGGAACAATCGCAGTGGAAAGCGAAAGATTGAGGATATGACGGATAAAAGGGATGACATTGGGGGAGATAGTGTTAAGTAGGTGAGTGGGAATGGGATCAGAGGGGCAGGTGGTATGTTTGGACGAGGAAAGAAGATGTGCAGTTTCCTCATCAGTGACATCAGCTTTACAGGTGAAATGCATGCCTATAACTTAGATGTGAAGCCAGCCATAGAGCTGGTATAAGTGTTCGTGCCTAAATACCGGACATACGCATATACCTTATAGTAATAATAATAATATGACTCATATTCTACATAGTAAAGTAGTAACATAGTAAATGATGGCAGATAAAGACCTGTAGGGTCCATCCAGTCTGTCCAACAAGATAAACTAATTTACATGGTATGTGATACCTTATATGTATACCTGAGTTTGATTTGTAACATTTTTTTCAAAGATAGTTTACACAAAAATGTTAAAACCTATAATATGAGGAGGAGACACGTACATACAATGGTAAAGAGCCACATAGAAACTGCCTGGCAACAAAATGAACCTTCCAGTATTTTCTTAAATCTCACACCAGGAAAACAGGGATAAAACAAGAGGTAGGATCTATGTATTTGGAGATTTGATTATTAATAGGGAATGAAAGCAAACCAATAATGTACGCTGGGTTGGTTCCATAGAATATCTTAAATACCAAGCATATTGGAATGCTTTACGCGATATGAGCTAAGCAATTCAATGTTTAGATGCTAATCTATTTAAAAATTATAATAAGTGAAAAAAAGTAAAACAATAATTATAATAAAATAGCAAAAGTGAGTTTAAAAGTGAGTCTAAATTTAAAGTCATTATAGACCCATGAAGAGGTAAGACAAGCTATGAGTTGACATGGCTCTTATGAAACAAATCACCACTGAGGTCTATGGCTTTTCATTCTAAAACACCTGCTCTAATTCTGGTTTTTGGAAGTATAAGGCACTGAGCTATATGAGACTTATTTGTGTACCTAAGGTAAAGGCAGGTTCATTTATCATTCATTTATCATTTATATACCATTTCTTATTGCTATTGCAAAACAGAACGGTTTACATTAAAAAGAAATACTTCTCATACAAACAAATAAATAAGAACTCCAATCATTGATAGAAAAGCACAGCAACCCAAAAAGACAAAGCAATACATTTCTAATAAAATCTACTACTCCAACAACAACAAAACACAATTACTTATAATAAATATAATTTAACCAAAACTTCTACACCTTCCCTGCTATCATAAATTCTGTTCAATACAGTTTGTAAAAAGAAAAGTTTCAGAAGTTTTCGAAAGTGAGTGTAGAATCCTCTAATCTAATCTCTTTTGGAAGTCCATTCCAGAGAGAGGGAGACAGAAAACAGAACGCCGATGCATGCGTAGATTCCCATCGAGCCTTAGCAGGTGGAGGAATGACTAACCTATTATCTGTTAGCCAGTGCTTTTTTTGTGCCGGTACGCAACGGTACGGCGTACCGGCACCTTTTCTCCTCCTCCCCTCCCCTCCCATTACTTCCAGCGATTCTCCGCCTCTCTCCTGCCCTCCCATCGACGTGCAGCGATTTTTCCGTCTTTCCCCTGCCCTCACCTCTCTCATATCCAGCGATTCTTCGTCCCTCAGCGTCCTCCTTCACTGCCTGCCAGCCAGTCGGACTCAGAAGCGAACGGTGCAGGCAGCGATTGGCTGGCAGCGTCGTAGCTTCCCTCTGCAAGTCCCGCCTATGCGTAAACAGGAAGTTGTAGGCGGGACATGCAGAGGGAAGCTACGATGCTGCCAGCCAATCGCTGCCTGCACCGTTCGCTTCTGAGTCCGACACTGGCTGGCAGGCAGTGAAGGAGGACGCTGAGGGACGAAGAATCGCTGGATATGGGAGAGGTGAGGGCAGGGGAGGGACGGAAAAATTGCTGCACGTCGATGGGAGGGCAGGAAAGAGGCGGAGAATCGCTGGAAGTAATGGGAGGGGAGGGCAGGGGAGAGAGAATTGCTGGAAATCAATGGGATGGGAGGGAAGGGCAGGAGAGAGAGAATTGCTGGACATGGGAAGGGCAGGGGAGAGAGAATTGCTAGAAATCAATGGGATGGGAGGGAAGGGCAGGGGAGAGAGAATTGCTGGACATGGGAAGGGCAGGGGAGAGAGAATTGCTGGAAATCAATGGGATGGGAGGGAAGGGCAGGGGAGAGAGAATTGCTAGAAATCAATGGATGGGAGGGAAGGGCAGGGGAGAGAGAATTGCTGGACATGGGAAGGGCAGGGGAGAGAGAATTGCTAGAAATCAATGGGATGGGAGGGAAGGGCAGGGGAGAGAGAATTGCTGGAAATCAATGGGATGGGAGGGAAGGGCAGGGGAGAGAGAATTGCTAGAAATCAATGGGATGGGAGGGAAGGGCAGGGGAGAGAGAATTGCTGGACATGGGAAGGGCAGGGGAGAGAGAACTGCTAGAAATCAATGGGATGGGAGGGAAGGGCAGGGGAGAGAGAATTGCTGGACATGGGAAGGCAGGGGAGAGAGAATTGCTGGAAATCAATGGGATGGGAGGGAAGGGCAGAAGAGAGAGAATTGCTGGACATGGGATGGGAGGGAAGAGCAGGGGAGAGAGAATTGCTGGACATGGGATGGGAGGGAAGGGCAGGGGAGAGAGAATTGCTGGACATGGGATGGGAGGGAAGGGCAGAGGAGAGAGAATTGCTGGACATGGGAAGGGCTGGGGAGAGAGAATTGCTGGACATGGGAAGGGCAGGGGAGAGAGAATTGCTGGACATGGGATGGGAGGGAAGGGCAGGGGAAAGAGAATTGCTGGAAATCAATGGGATGGGAGGAAGGGCAGGGGAGAGAGAATTGCTGGACATGGGATGGGAGGGAAGGGCAAGGGAGAGAGAATTGCTGGACATGGGAAGGGCAGGGAAGAGAGAATTGCTGGACATGGGATGGGAGGGAAGGGCAGGGGGAGAGAGAATTGCTGGACATGGAAGGGCAGGGGAGAGAGAATTGCTGGACATGGGATGGGAGGGAAGGGCAAGGGAGAGAGACTTGCTGGACATAGGATGGGATGGGAGGGAAGGGCAAGGGAGAGAGAATTGCTGGACATGGGATGGGAGGGAAGGGCAGGGGAGAGAGAATTGCTGGACATGGAAGGGCAGGGGAGAGAGAATTGCTGGACATGGGATGGGAGGGAAGGGCAAGGGAGAGAGAGACTTGCTGGACATAGGATGGGATGGGAGGGGAAGGGCAAGGGAGAGAGAATTGCTGGACATGGGATGGGAGGGAAGGGCAGAGGAGAGAGAATTGCTGGACATGGGAAGGGCAGGGGAGAGAGAATTGCTGGACATGGGATGGGCTGGGAGGGAAGGGCAAGGGAGAGAGAATTGCTGGACATGGGAAGGGAGGTAAGGTGCAGGGGAAAGAGAATTGCTGAAATCAATGGGATTGGGAGGGAAGGGCAGGGGGAGAGAGAATTGCTGGACATGGGATGGGAGGGAAGGGCAAGGGAGAGAGAATGCTGGGACATGGGAAGGGCAGGGGAGAGAGAATTGCTGGACATGGGATGGGAGGGAAGGGTAGGGGAGAGAGAATTGCCTGGACATGGGAAGGGCAGGGGAGAGAGAATTGCTGGACATGGGATGGGAGGGAAGGGCAAGGGAGAGAGACTTGCTGGACATAGGATGGGATGGGAGGGAAGGGCAAGGGAGAGAGAATTGCTGGACATAGGATGGGATGGGAGGGAAGGGCAAGGGAGAGAGAATTGCTGGACATGGGATGGGAGGGAAGGGCAGGGGAGAGAGAATTGCTGGACATGATGGGAGGGCAGGGATGAGATAATTGCTGGACATGGAGGGGAGGGCAGGAAGATAGAATTTCTGGACATGGAGGGAGAGAGGAGAATCGCTGGATGGGGAGGGGAGGACAGGGAAGAGAGAATTTCTGGACATGGAGGGGAGAGAGGAGAATCGCTGGATGGGGAGGGAGGACAGGGAAGAGAGAATTGCTGGACATGGATGGGAGAGAGGAGAATCGCTAGACAGGGAGGTGAGGTCAGGGAAGAGAGAATTGCTGGACATGGATGAGAGGGGAGAGAGGAGAAATGCTAGAAATGGATGGAGAGGAGAGCAGGAGATAGAGGAGAATTGCTGGACAGGATGGATGGAGGAGTTGGCTAGGAGAGAGGAGAAATTCTGACTTGGATGGAGGAGAGGGAGAGAGAATTATTGCTTTATATGGATACAGATGAGGGAAGAGAGATGAGAAATGCTGGACATGGATGGAGGGAAGAGAGAGGAGAAGTGCTGGACATGAATGGAGGGGAGGAAAGAAAAAAGAAGATGCACATGGATGGAGATGAGGGAAAGGGAAGACAGGAAAAAACTGCACATGGTGGAGAAATAGGCAAAAGCGGATCCATGTTATACCTCCTCCAGTCCATTCATGGAGGAGGACCCAGCTTTTACTTATGGATGCAGGGCAACAAAAGAAGAAGAAAAGGAGGAAAGTAAAGAAATAAATGGAAAGGAAGCCCTGGAAACGGAGTAAGAGAACAGATAGAGAGCAGCAGAATCAGAGGACTGGGACCAATATGGATGGAAAAACAAAGTCACCAGACAACAAAGGTAGAAAAAAATCATTTTATTTTCATTTTAGTATTTGGAATTTGTCTTATTTTGCACTGGGTATACTGGAGCTGTAACAGCTTACAGAAATTATTTATAATGAAAAAAAAATCACATTATTTTTTCTCCTATACTAGTATAATATTTTCAATGATGTCTGTTTATATGCGCCATGGCTGGTATAAGGGGTGTGGCTAATGTGGGTGTGGCTATAATAGGGGCGGTGCCATGTGTGGTGACCCCGCCCACAATGAGTACCGGCACCTTTTTTCTACAAAAAATGCACTGCTGTTAGCGATCTAAGAGTTCACATAGGAGAATAGGGAAAAGCAGGTCTAAAGCTGCAAACTAGATCATCCTTGGAGATGAGAGCAGACAGCATGACTCACACAGCTGCAATCTGAGCTACAAGTTCTCCAACCTCAAATGTGCACTTCTACAGTACTGGCACAAGGGGCTGTAGCACCCTGAGCCAAATTTTGCTTTGGCAGCACCTTCCCCAGCCAGTTTTTGCTTTGGATGTGACCTCTGCGTCCGTCTGCTCCCTTCTAGCCAGCTCACTCCCATCAGCTCCCTCCCTCTCCTTTAAACAGCAGCAACAGCAAGTTGCTTTGCCTTGGCCTGTGTTGTCAACCTAGCTTATTTCCCCCATGAGTTTGGGCTTGTTATTTTTTGAAGTTGTGGGTAGCATGTTTTGGGGCTTGTTCTTTTTTCTTTTATTTGGCTTGATATACTGCCGATTGCCCACAGTTGTCACCGTGGCAACAATTTGCAAGTAACTGTGTCAGCTGGCACTCAGTCCCGCATTTTCCTGTCATCTTTCATTTTCTCATTGGCTATGGAAAGAGTTAATCACAACATGCACCACCTCTGTATTAGGGCTGCCTCCTGACACCCGGGACATACTTTATAAGACACATAAAAAATCGGGCTTATTTTTAGGAACTGATATTACTTGGTTTTTAAGCTTTTCACAACTACCTGGCAACAGTGGCTCTGGCTACTGTTCTCTCCTCCCCATGCAGCCACTGGCACTACCACAAACATCAGAACACAAAATACCTATTTTTGTGTTTCAACCAGTAGTGGTGCCACCAGTTGGAGAGGGAAGAGAGCACAGCAGCAGGAACAAAGTAACAAGTTCTTGTTCTCACATTTAGGTATGCAGTAGCCATGTGGGGAGAAAAGCACACAGCAAGGGCAAAGCTACTTAAAGTGCTAACCAGTGAAACAGAATTTTAGCTCCCTGAGCCAGTGCCTCACCTAGTTCATGCCTTAAACTGTCTTTGCACTTCCAATGAGGACAGATGGCAAGCCATTCTTGGACACAGTCCAGCAACCATCACAGGAGAATCTGATCTCTACACTGTGAGCATTCCAAATGTATTTTGAAAGATTAACATAAGCTGAAAACAGATAGAAGACCTTCCTTCACTCTGGATCTTAACTATTAAGCTTTCCTTCAGAGAGGTTTTTCTGAGCCAGTACAGTCAACTTTCTGCCTAAACAGTTTTGATCCCATGTGATTTACGCTGTCAGTCATAAGTCAAGTGATCAAACCGATTGAGGGTTAATCACAGCAGTATAGTTAGGCCTCAGCATTTACACCCTTAAATATCGGATTTCTCATCCTGATAGGATTAGCTAGCTCTGCTGGGAAACAGCTTTAAAAAAAAAAAAATCCTAGCTGACACTATGTAGCCAGTTCCAATAAACAAGACATAAAAATAGAGAAACAATAAAATGCAATGCTGCTATAATCCTTCATTTACAACTAAGAGGGGTTTAATCACCTCCTTTTGTTAGCACAGCTGCTTTAATATCTTGAATTACAGTGAAAATGAAAAAAATGGCTACATTTTCAACTGGATTTTTTGTGTCTCAAAAGTACATAAGTAGATCTCTGCCAACCAGTTACGATAACCATCATGACAAAGCACCAGTCTTCCTTTCATCTTAATTTCCAGCTTTATTTTCTCTGGGCTCATTTTGCAACGTTGAGGAGTGGCCTAGTGGTTAGGGTGGTGGACTTTGGTCCTGGGGAACTGAGGAACTGAGTTCGATTCCCACTTCAGGCACAGGCAGCTCCTTGTGACTCTGGGCAAGTCACTTAACCCTCCATTGCCCCAGGTACAAATAAGTACCTGTATATAATATGTAAGCTGAATTGAGCCTGCCATGAGTGGGAAAGCATGGGGTACAAATGTAACAAAAAAATGTACTGTAGGAATGGGTGTGATGTGTACAAATCTCACTTTGGTTTGCCCCTGTCCCCAACCTTAGCTTGTCCTTCTAATACTTCTGTTTAAATTCCCTTCTAACTTGTGGGCAGGGTGGTAAGGGCTAGTATGGGATAGTTAGATATAGGACAATTGGTATTAAGAGGCAAGAAGAGTAAGATATAAGGGCCTCCCTCCTAAGCTGTTGGTTAGATATAAAAGTTAAAAAAATATGAACAGTATTACTTTTGTGTTAATAACAAGATTTCAAATTAGTTACCCTTCTAACTGGTAGCCCAAGGAGAGCTCACTGTTCCAGCCTCTCTCTGTTTCAGTTCCTGCCTCCCACCAGGTGCTACCCTTTGCAGGATGGGCAGGGGGACAGAAATGTGAGGGGCTGGAGTGTAAGACTCTTTTTTTGCATATCTACTCCAGCCTCATCCCATCCCCTTCTGTCCCTGGAGGGGAGGAGCTAGATTAAATAGCTGAAGGGCTTTTATTTGCAGTGGCGTAGCAAGGGCGGGGCGGTCCGCCCCGGGTGTCATCGGGTGGAGGGTGCATCCATCCACCCCCCCCCCGGCGCAGCGCCTCCCCCCTGACACAGTCCCCACCTGCCTACGAGCTCCGTCCATCTGCAAACGAAGATGGCACCCCCCCCCCCACCGGCGTGGACCTCCCCCCGGCATAGCGCCCCCCCCCCGACACGGTCCCCACCTGCCTACGAGCTCCATCCATCTGCACCACTGCTGTAAAGAAGAAATCGCTTCGTCGGCCCTTCCCTCACTCACTGTGTCCCGCCCTCTGACGTAACTTCCTATTTCCTCAAGGGCAGGACACAGTGAGTGAGGGAAGGGCCGATGAAGCGATTTCTTCTTTACAGCAGCGCTGCAGATGGACGGAGCTCATAGGCAGGTGGGGACTGTGTCAATGGGGTGGCGCTGTGCCGGGGGGGGGGGGGTGCCATGTTGGTCTGCAGCCGGGGGGGGTGCAGCGGCGATCCGCCCCGGGTGGCAGCCGCCCCTGCTACGCCACTGCTTATTTGCTCAGCTTTTTCTGCTCCAGGGGGCCAGTGCTCAAAAGTTCACACCAAAGCCCACAGTGCAGATTCCTATAGCGTAAAAACAATGCAGAAAAATACCTAACCAATGCTTGAAGCTAATCATATTTAAATTTTATGTGCAGTAAAATCAAGCTATGAAACTGGAAGTAGGGAGTGTTATATGCCTGGCACATGTACACAAGCCCCTTTGTGTGCACATGTCTAGATGAAACCTGGCACATGCACACAAGGGTTTTTACGGTAATCAGGGGTCTTGTGCACATGTCCAGATGAAACCACTTTCTTCTCTTGAAAACCTTCAACGCCACCCAGGAGCTGGTGGTAATTTTTCAGCATTGCTTCTGTGCTGCCATCTGAGCAATGGGAGGAATACTGACTGACCTCAGTAACAGTCATTTGAATGCATTTAATTAATTGGCACACGAGGAGTGGCCTAGTGGTTAAAGCACCTGTTTTCCAATCCCAAGGTGGCCAGTTCAAATCCCACTGCTGCTCCTTGTGATATTGGGCAAGTCACTTAACCCTCCATTGCCTCAGGTAGAAACTTAGATTGTGAGCCCTCCAGTGTACCTGAATGTAACTCACCTTGAAAGAAGTGTGGACAAAATCTAAATAATAAATGAAAATGTTAATAGTTGCACTAGAGACCTCTGAACACATTAATATGTGCACAAGTCTGGCACTAACTGCTGGTGTTAGCTTCTGAAAAACCGTCAACAAAACAAGGTTAAAAACCATGGGATAGCGACCAAACTACTATACACCGATCCCATCTGTAGCAAATTTCACATGAAGCACTCCAATAAACCTAAAAAAGAACTGCGGTTAACTTTTAAATTTGATGTGTTTGAAATTGCATGGTTTGGCACATATTAAAAAAATAAAACTGTAATGACTAGCAGCCTGTGGACTTATTAAAGCAAGTAGTTCTGTGTTAGTCCTTAAGAAAATCTATGAGCACGTCAAATAAATTTAAAAGTTAACTGCAGTTCTTTTTTAGGTTTATTGGAGTGTTTCATGTGAAGTTTGCTACAGATGGGATCAGAATGTAGTAGTAGGTGTTTTGAGCATCAGTCCCCAGGCTTCTATTCCTTGAATACTGCCTGAAGTCTGTTCTCTTTTGCCCGAGTTTGGGGGCATTATATAATAGAGTGGGATCAATAGACCCATGAGCACATGCAAAGTAATGCTTCTGTGACTGACACAACTGCAATGTTGCTCAGTTTCAGTAGGGACTTTTTAAACAGGCCTTCTTTTCAACTTCAATTTTGGATGCAGATACTTGACCTCGACTCCACCCATTGGAATTAGTGTTGCTAATTCTATAATGCATCAGAACAGGTCGTCGTGAATCCAGACTGGCCTAAAATGTCATAAGTACATAAGTATTGCCATACTGTGAAAGACCAAAGGCCCATCAAGCCCAGCATCCTGTTTCCAACAGTGGCCAATCCAGGTCACAAATACCTGGTAAGATTCCAAAAATGTACAAAACATTCTATACTGCTAATCCCAGAAATAGTGGATTCTCCCCAAGTCCATTTAATAGTGGTCTATGGACTTTTCCTTTTTAAAACTCCGCTAAGCTAACCGCCTTTACCACATTCTCTGGCAACGAATTCCAGAGTTTAATTACATATTGAGTGAAGAAAATTTTTCTCCGATTCATTTAAAATTTACTACATTGTAGCTTCATCACATGTCCCCTAGTCCTAGTATTTTTGGAATGCGTAAACAGACGCTTCACATCTACCTGTTCATGCTATTGATGGTATTTACTGATTATCGGCATTATCAAATGCTAAATAAACCTTGAAGCAAGGTGGCAGGTATGTGGTCCGTATCTGACGCCCAAGATAGGTGCAAGTACTAAGACATAGGCATGTACATTTCTGAGTGTGCATTTGATTTGTTGGGGTATTAAACATTTAAAGTGCATGCCAAATCACTTGTATGTGTGTATATCTACAGCCCAAAAAAGAGAACTTTCCAATCTGTATGTATGATCAATTTGTATGCTTAAAAAGTTCTAGCATGTATACAATATGCACACAAAGTATAGGTGAAATGTATTTGAAAAAATGCCTGATACTCATGAAAAATGATCATGAACATAATTTTTATTGTAATTGTGTGTAAGCCACATAGAACCAAATTTAAAATTTGGATTTTGTGGGATATAAATTGTAATAAAAGGGTCATGCACACCTTATAGGACAAGTTAATTCTTGAGTTCCCTTTCATGGCATTTACCGCTGTAATCATAGAATGATAATGACAGGCTCTGCCTTTTCTATTTTTTATTTTTGAATAGCACAGATTAAGAGTGATTACAATAGTTTCAGGTCATCTTGTGTTCATATATTTTTGAAATACACGAGGGGCATTTTCGAAAGGGAAGTCCAAGTTGTGATTTGGATGTCCTTGCAAAATGGCAAAGTCCAGGGGCGTGGAAACCCATATTTCCGAAACAAGATGGACGTCTATCTTTCATTTTGAAAATACCGTCAGGGACGTCCCTAGACATGGATGTTTCTGACTTTCGGTGATTTTTGAAACCAAAGACATCCATGTCAAAAACATCCATTTGGGCGTGGGAGGAGCCAGCATTTGTAGTGCACTGCCCCCCCCCCCTGACATGCCAGGACACCAACTGGGCACCCTAGGGGGCACAGCAGTGGACTTCATAAATTGCTCCCAGGTACATAGCTCCCTTGTGTGCTGAGCCCTCCAAAACCCACTACCCATAACTGTATACCACTACCATAGCCCGTCCGGGTGAAGGGGGGCACCTAGATGTGGGTACAGTGGGTTTCTGGTGGGTTTTGGAGGGCTCTCTGTTTCCTCCACAAATGTAACAGTTAGGGGGGGGGTACGGGCCTGGGTCCGCCTGTCTGAAGTGCACTGCAGTACCCACTAAAACTGCTCCCGGGACCTGCATGCGCTGTCATGGACCTGAGTATGACATCTGAGGCTGGCACGACATATTTTTAAAGATGTTTTTTGTTGAGGGTGAGAGGGGGTTAGTGACCACTGGTGGAGTAACGGGAGGCCTTCCCCAATTCTCTCCAGTGGTCATCTGGTCATTTCGGGCACCTTTTTGTGCCTTAGTTGTAATAAAAACACATCTGGGAGAAAACATCCAAGTGTTTGTCAGGGACGTCTTTTATTCGATTATGGGTCAAGGACGTCCACCCAAGTCCCGCCTTCGCTATGCCTCTGACACACACCCTTGAACTTTGGCCGCCCTTGCAACGGAGTGCAGTTGGAGATGTCCTAAATTGAGTTTCAATTATACAATTTGGATGTCCCTGGGAGAAGGACATCCATCTTCCAATTTATGTCGAAAGATGGACGCCCTTCTCTTTCAAAAATGAGCCCAAATGATTCTCCACAAAAACGAGGAATCTCCAAATAAAAATTGTGGATATATAATAAACTGAACTCACATCAAAACTAAAGAGAAATAAATATAAAGGGAGGAAAAAAGACCATATAAATCCATGGTACTTCAAACTACTTCTTTTTCATATCTACTATAATAAAAAGCACCCTCAACGTTCTGAAGCTGACTCCGTGGCTTCAGGGTTCGTAAGCTTGTAAGAGTGTCACATCTCTCTATCCCCGCCCTCGCGTCAAAACGTGATGATGTCGAGGGGGGCCCCGACCCGCATCCAAACGTGATGATGTTGAGGGCGGGTAATCAGCAGTGTGTAAGGCAGCCTGGCAGGACTCAGGGAACGAACCTCCAACGTTGATGCTGACTCCTTGCCATAGCTTCAGTGAAGGGTTCAGACGGCCAGACCGGTCGATTACGCCGCCGCTTCAACAGAGCTAATCAGGGGACACAGGAGAATCACTCGGTGGCTGGAGGGGGGGGGCAGGCCAGAAAGCAGAATCTCTGGGTGGCTGAAGGAGGGGAGAGAGCATAATCGCTGGTGGGAGGGAGGTGGCAGGGGAGAGAAGAGAATCACACACACACTCTCTCTCTCACAGACACACTCGCACCCAGTCTCTCTCTCTCTCTGTCACACACACACACACTCGCACGGTGCTGCCAACCACGCAGAGGGGGGAGAGGCAGGGGGTCCTGACACCACAGGGGAGGGGGTCCTCAGACCTCAGAGGGGGGAGGGGATCCTAAGACCACAGGGGGGGAGGGGGTCCTCTGACCACAGGGGGAGGGGGAGGGGGGAGGTATCTCTGTCACACACACACACTCTTTCACAGTCACTGTCTTTCTCTCTCTCACACTATGTCTCACACTGTAAACTCACGAACTCACACACTCGGTCTCACAGAGACTCTGTGCATCACACACATACTCTCTCACAGTCTGTCTCACACACACTCTCTCTCACACACACTCTCACACATAGTATATCTGTGTGAAACACTCTCTCTCACAGTCACTGTCTCACATACGCACTCGCACACACTCTCATTCTCACACACACACACACTCGCACCCACACTCACTCTCTCTCTCATGCACACGCACACACACACACTCTCTCTCTCTCACACAGTCACTCTCTCTCTCAAACATACACACTCCGAGGAAAACCTTGATACCGCCCATTTCATTTGTGTCAGAAACGGGCTTTATTTACTAGTGGTATAATAAATACATCACGGATGACAGACTAATCTTTGGTATGAAAAAACCTTTACCAAAAACACTTTTCTTTATTTTGTGACAAAACATTTTTAGTTTTCAATTTTTCTTAAGATCACTCCAAAGTGATTCATAGAAAAGCACACTAAAGCATATTTATCTTTATCACTTTTTAGCTCCCGACAGGCCCCATTTCACGAAAGCTTCTTCAGGGGAACACCGTATGCTTTAACTTGCTCTGAAAAATAAATACAAAATCATACAAATTTCCTTCAGCCAACCAACTTTTATCAGACAAACTCACCGCTCATGTTTCAGTGAAGACGTCTCTGACATGAATGAGTGCTTAAAGATGGCACTCACTTGTCTCAAAAACACTATGAAACTTATAGCCAATAAAAAAAATAGACATAAAAGGACTAGTGTGTCAGCACTGAACCAATAAAATATTTTAAAACTTAACACAGATTGCAGTCATAAATAAGCAGCCCATTCTATTGCTGTATTAAGACCAAATGATTCCAAAGTCTTTAAAGAAGAAATCCAACGCTGTTCATGTCTTAAGAATTGACGATTTCTATCCCCACCTCGGACTTGCAGGGGCGATATGGTCAATTACAAAGCAACAAAATTGTTCAGATGTGTGATTGAATGTACTACTAGCGCTGCTCCCAATTTTGTTTGGGTGGCACACGACTTGTGTTTGGTCAATCTTGCACAGCTTATGCCTAGTTTTTCCCACATGAAATCTGTTGCAAGGGCCCTTCAGGACATAGACCACATAATTTTCTTGACAACTTGTCTTGAAATGTAGCATATATTCTCTATTATCAGTGAGATTTGTGAAACTTGCACACTCTTCCATAATATCACACATATTACAATGTCCACATTTGATATGGCAATATTCTGGTAACATGAAAGCCTGGGAGACTTGAAAGTGGACTTAACAGCTGTATTAGATTGTGCCCCCTTCCAAAAGCAATCTGTATCTACTACTACTACTACTTATCACTTCTATAGCGCTACAAGGCATACACAGCGCTGTACACCATACACAAAAAGACAGTCCCTGCTCAAAGAGCTCACAATCTAATTAAGACAGGTAACAGACAGAACAACTAAGAGGTAAGGGAATTAAAGAGAAGGGGAGAAAAGGTACAGGGCAAGTGAGCAGTGGTTAGGAGTCAAAAGCAGCGTCAAAGAGGTGGGTTTTTAGCTTGGACTTGAAAACGGCCAAAGACGGGGCTAGACGTATATGCTCGGGAAGTCTATTCCAGGCGTGAGGACAGCGAGATAAAAGGAATGGAGTCTGGAATTAGCAGTAGAGGAGAAGGGGACAGACAAGAGAGATTTATCAACAGAACGGAGTGCTCGAGGTGGGGTGTAGGGAGAGACAAGAGTGGAGAGGTACTGGGGAGCAGCAGAGTGAATACACTTATAGGTTAGTAAGAGAAGTTTGAATTGAATGCGGAAACGGATAGGGAGCCAGTGAAGTGACTTGAGGAGAGGGCTAATGTGAGCATAGTGATTTTGGCAGAAAATGAGTCGTGCAGCAGAGTTTTGGACTGATTGAAGAGGAGAGAGATGGCTAAGTGGGAGGCCGGTGAGAAGCAGGTTGCAATAGTCTAGGCAAGAGGTGATAAGAGTGTGGATGAGGGTCCTGGTAGAGTGCTCAGAGATGAAGGGACCGATTTTGCTGATGTTAAAGGGAAAGAAACGACAGGTTTTGGCAATCTGCTGAATGTGAGAAGAGAAGGAGAGAGAGGAATCGAAGATGACCCCAAGGTTACAAGCTGATGAGACAGGGAGAATGAGAGTGCCATCCACAGAAATAGAGAAAGGGGGGAGAGGAGAGGTGGGTTTAGAGGGAAAGATGAGAAGCTCAGTCTTGGCCATGTTAAGCTTCAGATGACGTTGAGACATCCAGGCAGTAACACTGGTCTGGATCTAGTGATTTTGAAACACAGGATGATTTTTGACAATGTCCCAGTTTTTTCTAATCACTCTAGCCACCCTCCTCCCCTCATGAATTGCAAAACAAAAGTCTCTTTTAGCTCTTCATGAACACAGTTCTTATACAAATCCAATAACAATAAACCAAGGTTATTAAACTTGGCTCTAGTGTATGCTTTCTTTAATAGGATACCCTCTTTTTGACAAGCCACTTGCCAGCTTTTTGTGGCCAGCTTGTGACGTAAAATACTTATTACAGATCCTCCAGAATCAAAGAAATTGAGAATTAAGATAAACTGTTCTTTAGATTTTTGGAGTGACAGCTATGATATTCGAACAAAGTATTGCGGACCCATAGGAATCTTAATTACTTGTACATTTACAGGCTCTCTGTTTCATTATCCATCCCTTTTGGGCAATCAATAATCCAAGGCTGCTCCTGATAATCCTGATCATGATCCGGTTCTCCTTCAGGCACAGACCCTTTTGGCTATCCTCCTTCCAGCGATGCACCCTGGCCTTGAACAGGCTTCCCCTGCTCTGGATCCTGCTTCCAGGCTGGGATCCTCTTACCCACCAGAAGCACCGCACTCCTTCCAGGGGTGTAGCCAGACAACAAATTTTGGGTGGGCCTAGGCAAGAAGTGGGTGGGCACCAAGTGCTATCCCCCCTCCCAACCTCCAACAAAAAAAATATTTCAGCTGACGGGAAAACGTTTCTTTCCATCTTGGCAGTATGCAGCAGGCATGCACTGAAAACTGAGCATGTGCAGGTGCCAGTATCGTGGAGAGTAGCGTTTTTGTTACCATCAGGGGGAAGTCTTCAGATGGCCGAGCTTGAGATCCCCATCAGTTACCGCTAAATGTGTGCTACTATTGGGTGGGCCTGAGCACTAAATGGGTGGGCCCTGGTCCACCCAGGCCCACCTGTGGCTACGCCACTGACTCCTTCTAAGTTGCTACTGGAGGAGCAGCCTAATGGTTAATGCAGCAGGCTTTGATCCTGGCAACCTGGGTTCAATTCCCACTGCAGCTCCTTATAACTGGGCAAGTCACTTAACTCTCCACTGCCCCAGGTACAAAAACTTAGATTGTGAGCCCTCTAGGGACAGAGAAAATCCTGCATATAATGTGTACAGTGCTGCATACGTCTAGTACTACTACTACTACTTATCATTTCTATAGCGCTACAAGGCTACTAGTAGTATTAGGGCAGCAACTACTGCTTTATTCTGCCTATTCAGGCCCCCAGCAAGGGTTCAGACAACCAAAGACCCAGCATACAATGTAACACCTATATTTATCACATTCCTTGACACCCCCCTCAATGTCATTCACCATCTCATAACAATTTCTTTCTGCAATTTACTCCTTAAACACACCTCTTGGGCTGGATTTTCATCCATCCACCCACCCACAAACACACCTCCCCCCCCCCCCCCCCCCCCCCGAAACTCTGGAGAATTCCAAGATCTTGCATGTTCCAGTTTTTAGGTAATACCCATTTTAATGGGGCATTACACATAGAAAAAAGAAGAGCATCATTCGGCAGCCTTTACATTCAGCAAACCACACATATGAAGAACTAAAATGCGAAGCTGCTCAAGATTTTTTTTTCCTCTCAGAAGGCAAAAAAAAAAAAGGGGGGGGGAGAAATTAAGCCCTAGCTGAAAAGTGCATTTTTATAATAGTTGTACTTGCTTTGAAAGAGATACAAACGCTGACAAGGATATTGTTTAAATTATACATATACTAGTAAAAAAAGGCCCGTTTCTGTAAGAAATTAAACGGGCGCTAGCAAGGTTTTCCTTTGAATGTGTGTTTGACAGTGACTGTGTGAGAGAGAGTGAATGTGCGAGTGTGTGTGTGTGACAGTGTGTATGTGAGACTGTGCGAGAGAGAGAGAGAGACTGTGTGAGAGTGAGAGACAGACTGTGACAGAGTGTGTGTGTGTTTGTGTGGGCCAACTTAGTGTGTGGGAGAGAGAAAGACAGAATGTCGATTGATTGTGTGTGTGTGTGTCACAGACAGAGAGACACAGCGAGGCTATGTGAGAGAGTGATTCACTGTGTGTGTGAGATACCGACAGAGTGTATGTGTTAGAGAATGTGTCTGTGAGTCAGAGAGAGGGTGGGGTGCGGGGTAGGTGATTTTCAAGGGGGGGCGACGTGTACAGAGGGGGATCGGTGGGGCCAGTCAGGGGTGGGGAGGGTAGCAGCATGGGTGTAGGCATCGCAAGGAAGTTTGTGTGCGTGTGTGACAGACATTGTGTGTGTGTGCGACAGAGGGGTAGGGGCAGGCGTGGCGATTTTGGAGGGGGTGGGTCGACATGCATGGAGGGGGATTGGTGGGGCCAGACTCGGAGGGGGAGAGTGTGAGAGATGGAGTGTGTGAGCAGTGGAATAGGTCTGGAGTTCATCAGTGTGAGTGCTGCTTGAGTAGGGATTATGTGCCTGGATGGAAGCAAGACATGTGCTCCATGGCGCTGGCCCACTTCTACACCCTGTCTGTGGGGCTCCGGCTTTTTCCTGGGTTGGTCCTACTACGACCTCCGTAGTCAGCGTGGTGCTGTGACGTCAGTCTCTCCCTGGCCAAGCCCTCGCGTACCGGTTGGTGTTTCGTTGGGTTGCTCCTCCCGGATGCCTCTTCTCAGCTGCTGGCTCAGTCAGATCCAGTCTCTCCCTGCAGTCTCCCGAAGAGCCCAGGGCCCGAACCACCAGGGAGAAGCGTGGTCGTAATCCATGCTACGCCGGCCATCATGGTGGCGCCGGTGTGGCGCTCTTGCCACTGCTGCAGTTTGGAGCGCCGGCCCGGGAACTCTTGCCACGCCTCTGATGCCCCGGTTTGGCCACTTGCGTCCTGGCTCCATCTCCTCCGGCTGGCTGGCCAATCTGTATCTCCCTTGCCTGCTGATTCCAGCCTGCCTTGGATTGTGTTGTCGTTGAAGCTCTGCCTCTGTGCCCTGCCCCTTTCGCCCCTCCTCCTCCGGCTCTGACATCAGCCTGATCTATGGAGCCTAGCAGACCAAGGAGCCACGGTCTCAGTCAGCAAGACGAATAGAACGTTGGAGATGAGAATTATTATATAGGATTTCCATTGCAAAATACGAAATGTGTATAATTTTTCAGCCCACCCAAACCACACACACACAAAACATCCCCACTGAATCTCTATGTCCTAGGAGCATCTACAGGTATAAACAGAACACAGTTTTTGTTTAGAGGGGCTAAACCAACTGGTGACCTCACCTCCAAGTTCTCCATGTACCCATGATATGCTGAGCAATCAAGCCGATGTCCTCACCTTGATTGAGGAAAGCACCCTGCTGGTTTTTTACGTTTCAATCTCATGTCCTGTTTGGACTATTAGCCCCTGACGCAGCCCTTGTGGGCGAAACACAGTCTGTGTCGGGTGAATTTCTGAAAATAAAGTTTTGAACCATATCACTGATTGATCTGCTTTGTTTGTTCCCATGTAGAGGAGTGTGGTAGCCGTGTTAGTCCACTCTTAAGGTTATCAATAGAAATCAAACAAAATAAAACATGGAAAAGAAAATAAGATGATACCTTTTTTATTGGACATAACTTAATACATTTCTTGATTAGCTTTCGAAGGTTGCCCTTCTTCGTCAGATCGGAAATAAGCAAATGTGCTAGCTGACAGTGTATATAAGTGAAAAACATTCAAGCATTGCTATGACAGTCTGACAGGGTGGGAGGATGGGGGTGGGTAGGAAGTATGCATGGGGACATCAAAGTATATCTTTGGTATTCAAACAGGGTCATCCACAAAGGAAAGACATTCAACATAAAGGGATCTTTCACTTGCTCATCTTCCAATGTGGTATATATCATTCAGTGTAAAAAATGTAATGAAGGATGCTATATTGGAGAAACAGGCCAGATGCTTAAGACAAGATTCAATTTACATAGACATCATATAAACAATGCTGGTGCCAGCAGGGTTCCCACGCCATTTTACAAGACCAGGACACTGCACCAGTGACTTCACAGTGAGAATCCTCAAAGGTAACTTTAAAACCATACAAGAACGTAAGACCTTTGAAGTCAGAATGATTGAATATTTTAACACCCAACAGAAAGGACTTAACAAGGACCTGGGGTTCCTAGCCCATTATAAACAATAAAGCTGTATGTCTCTGTTGATCACCCTCCCCTCACCTGTCCACACCCACCCTGTTAGAATACCAAAGATATACTTTGATGTCCCCATGCATACTTCCTACCCACCCCCATCCTCCCACCCTGTCAGACTGTCATAGCAATGCTTGAATGTTTTTCACTTATATACACTGTCAGCTAGCACATTTGCTTATTTCCGATCTGACGAAGAAGGGCAACCTTCGAAAGCTAATCAAGAAATGTATTAAGTTATGTCCAATAAAAAAGGTATCATCTTATTTTCTTTTCCATGTTTTATTTTATTTGTTCCCATGATATGCTGGACAAGATATTGGTAGGGCCATGGCTCTCCTATGTAGAAGCTTTCTGAAATTGCTATTTAAAAATGCAAATGCTTCTACAATGACCTCCATGCATAGGTTTTATAGCTAAAAAGAGGCTGTTGTGAGGCTCTCTCAAGAGGACAAACTCACCAGCAACACTTGGAGATAGTTGTGTTCCTCAGGTACCTACAACTGAGGTAAAAAGTGGCTTTTAACATGCCCTTGTGTGGGTTTAGTTTTCTCAGACTAAGGCCATTTTTACTGCAGCCATAAAATGGCTGATTATCTTTGTGTGTGTGTTAATGTCCAAGTACTAGGGTGTCACTAGTGCATGGCCATAAAAAAAATGTTACTTTTGTATACAGCAAGGGTCCATGCAGTATTCCTGTGCCAACCAGTTAGTATGTGCTAATATGGATGTACTGTTTAGCACAGGAACACCCACTCAGTCCCCCCCCATACAGATTTTAGTATGTAGATAAGCACATGCTAATTTGGCCATTACCACAGAATGCGTGAGCGTGTCCCACGGTAAAACATTTTAAACTGCATTCAGTGCATGTTAGCACATAACACAGCTTAGTAAAAAAAAAAAAAGTCCCTACATTCTTTAATCCTTACAAGGCCAAGCATGTCGTTATCTTCTGTGGCATGTTTCTGAATTGAACTTTTACTGCTGCAAATGTAGGAGGCTGAGCTGATGGCTTGATACATATTAGGTTTATTGAGACCTCTAGTTTAATTAATCAGATAGGTATAATTTGGCAGGGGGGGCACTACCCACATTAATATTGTAGGTGCTAATGCTGAATTGATCCCCTTCCCCCACGGTCAGTATGAGTTCCTTACCCTTTACCATTCCCCCCTCCTCCCCATAGTAAGCAGGAAAATTACACTTATGCATTGGAACCAGCTCTGTGGGTGATTCAGCACCCCCAGTTTTGAACAAATTTCTTGACTGTATAGAGGGAGAAGTAATTTCTGTTGGGTTTAGCACCCCCCAAAATGTATTAATGTTGGCTCTTATGCACTTATGATTAATTATACAAGAGAAAAATGCTCAAATTTAAACCTCAGATCCTCTGGCCCAGTTGTATAAAGCAATAGCAGCCTGTCTATTTAAAGATGTCTGAAGGCAGAGAACCACAACCTAATCATTTTTTCTTCAAAGCTAGATTTCACACATTTTACTCTACATGGAAACACTAAAACCATTTCCAAAGTAGTTTATGTTATGGTAGATTTATAACTCCCTCAATTAAGGTTCTAACTGGGATAAAATGTTTCAGCATCTTTTTTGTATCAGGAATTACAAAAACTATTCAAAACTACTTAAAAAGTTATAAAACATTTGTTTTCACCAATTTATGAAAGGAAAAATAACTTCTTAAAGAACAAATTTCTAGTTGTTGAGGTAAGTGTTAAATAGTTTTGATGAAGGCATTTATTAACTTCTGTTTCTGAAGTACAATGTAACCATTCATATCATTGTTTAGTGTATTGATTGGCAATGTGTACTTTGCTGGTTCATCAATAAAAATGTTCAAACAAAAAAAAGCACGAACTTCTATAGGAAGATAAGTACATACATAAGTACATAAGTATTGCCATACTGGGAAAGACCAAAGGTCCATCAAGCCCAGCATCCTGTTTCCAACATTGGCCAATCCAGGTCACAAATATCTGGCAAAATCCCAAAAAAGTACAAAACATTTTATACTGCTTATCCCAGAAATAGTGGATTTTCCCCTAGTCCATTTAATAATGGTCTATGGACTTATCCTATAGGAAGCCGTCCAAACCTTTTTAAAACTCCGCTAAGCTAACCGCCTTTACCACATTCTCTGGCAATGAATTTCAGAGTTTAATTACACGTTGAGTGAAGAAAAACTTTCTCTGATTCGTTTTAAACTTACTACATTGTAGTTTCATCGCATGCCCCTTAGTCCTAGTATTTTTGGAAAGCATAAACAGATGCTTCACATCTACCCGTTCAACTCCACTCATTATTTTATAGATCTCTATCATATCTTTCCTCAGCCGCCTTTTCTCCAAGCTGAAGAGCCCTAGCCGCTTTAGCCTCTTCTCATAGGGAAGTCGTCCCATCCCCTTTATCATTTTCGTCGCCCTTCTCTGCACCTTTTCTAATTCCATTATGTCTTTTTTGAGATGCGGCAACCAGAATTGAACACAATATTCGAGCTGTGGTCACACCATGGAGCGATACAAGGGAATTATAACATCCTCATTTTTGTTTTCCATTCCTAGATCCCTTTCTTGGTCAGTGACTCCTAACGTGGAACCTTGTATGACGTAGCTATAATTCGGGTTCCTCTTTCCCACATGCATCATTTTGCACTTGCTCACATTAAACATCATCTGCCATTTAGACGCCCAGTCTCCCAGTCTCGTAAGGTCCTCTTGTAATTTTTCACAATCCTCCCGCGATTTAACGACTTTGAATAACTTTGGGTCATCAGCAAATTTACTTACCTCACTAGTTACTCCCATCTCTAGGTCATATATTAAAAAGCAGCGGTCCCAGCACATACCCCTGGGGAATCCCACTAACTACCCTTCTCCACTACTTTCTGTTTTCTATCTTTTAACCAGTTTTTAATCCACAATAGAACATTACCTCCTATCCCCCATGACTCTCCAATTTCCTCTGGAGTCTTTCATGAGGTACTTTGTCAAATGCCTTCTGAAAATCCAGATACACAATATCAACTGGCTCCCCTTTATCCACATGTTTGTTCACCCCTTCAAAGAAATGTAGATTGGTGAGGCAAGATTTCCCTTCACTAAATCCATGTTGACTTTGTCTCATTAATCCATGCTTTTGAATATGCTCTGTAATTTTGTTCTTAATAATAGTCTCTACCATTTTGCCCGGCACCGACATCAGACTCAGCAGTCTATAATTTCCTGGATCTCCTCTGGAACCTTTTTAAATGGAACCTTTTTAAAAAACCGGTGTTACATTGGCCACCCTCCAATCTTCCGGTACCACACTCGATTTTAAGGATAAATTACATATTACTAACAATAGCTCCGCAAGCTCATTTTTCAGTTCTATCAGTACTCTGGGATAAATACCATCCAGTCCAGGAGATTTGCTACTCTTCAGTTTGCAGAACTGCCCCATTAAATCCTCCAGGTTTACAGACAATTCATTAAGTTTCTCCGACTCGTCAGATTCGAATACCATTTCTGGCACCGGTATTCCACCCAAATCTTCCTCGGTGAAGACCGAAGCAAAGATTTAATCTCTTCGCTATGGCTTTGTCTTCCCTGATCGCCCCTTTTACTCCTCGGTCATCTAGTGGTCTAAACAATTCTTTTGCCGGCTTCCTGCTTTTAATATACCTAAAAAAAAATTTTTACTATGTCTTTTTGCCTCCAACGCAATCTTTTTTTCAAAGTCCCTCTTAGCCTTTTTTATCAGTGCTTTGCATTTGACATTATTTATGCTGTTTCTTATTATTTTCAGTCGGTTCCTTCTTCCATTTTCTGAAGGATTTTCTTTTAGTTTTAATAGCTTCCTTCACCTCACTTTTTAACCACGCTGGCTGTTATTTGGTCTTCCGTCCTCCTTTTTTAATACACAGAATATATTTGGCCTGGGCTTCCAGGATGGTGTTTTTGAACAGCATCCACGTCTGATGTAAATTTTTGACCCTTGCTGCTGTTTTGACCCTCGCTGTTTTTTTTTTCACCATTCTTCTCATTTTATCATAGTCTTCTTTTTTAAAGCTAACGTATTTGATTTCCTATGTATACTTACTTCAAAGCTAATATCAAATCCGATCATATTATGATCACTGTTATCAAGCGGCCCCAGCACCATTACCTCCCGCACCAGATCATGCGCTCCACTAAGGACTAGGTCTAGAATTTTTCCTTCTCTCGTCGGCTCCTGTACCAGCTGCTCCATAAAGCTGTCCTTGATTTCATCAAGGAATTTTACCTCCCTAGCGTGCCCCGATGTTACGTTTACCCAGTCAATATCGGGGTAATTGAAATCACCCATTATTATTATGTTGCCCAGTTTGTTTGCGTCCCTAATTTCCTTTAACATTTCTGCATCCGTCTGTTCATCCTGGCCAGGCGGACGGTAGTACGCTCCTATCACTATCCTTTTCCCCTTTACACATGGAATTTCAATCCACAGCGATTCCAAGAAGTGTTTTGTTTCCTGCAGAATTTTCAATCTATTTGATTCAAGGTACATAAGTACATAAGTACATAAGTAGTGCCATACTGGGAAAGACCAAAGGTCCATCTAGCCCAGCATCCTGTCACCGACAGTGGCCAATCCAGGTCAAGGGCACCTGGCACGCTCCCCAAACGTAAAAACATTCCAGACAAGTTATACCTAAAAATGAGGAATTTTTCCAGTCCATTTAATAGCGGTCTATGGACTTGTCCTTTAGGAATCTATCTAACCCCTTTTTAAACTCCGTCAAGCTAACCGCCCGTACCACGTTCTCCGGCAATGAATTCCAGAGTCTAATTATACGTTGGGTGAAGAAAAATTTTCTCCGATTCGTTTTAAATTTACCACACTGTAGCTTCAACTCATGCCCTCTAGTCCTAGTATTTTTGGATAGCGTGAACAGTCGCTTCACATCCACCCGATCCATTCCACTCATTATTTTATACACTTCTATCATATCTCCCCTCAGCCGTCTCTTCTCCAAGCTGAAAAGCCCTAGCCTTCTCAGCCTCTCTTCATAGGAAAGTCGTCCCATCCCCACTATCATTTTCGTCGCCCTTCGCTGTACCTTTTCCAATTCTCGTTAATATACAATGCTACCCCTCCACCAATTTGATCCACCCTATCACAACGATATAATTTGTACTCCGGTATGACAGTGTCCCACTGATTATCCTCCTTCCACCAGGTCTCAGAGATGCCTATCCTATATAATAAAACGCACCTCCAACATTCTGAAGCCAAGAAAGTGAAGCCTTCCAGCCTTGAAGCATTCCTGCAACGTTCCAGAACTACGTGTCGTCAATTGCGGAGATGGAGCCTTACAGAGCGCACGAACTCTCTCTCTGACACAAACACACACTCTGGTCTGTCTCTCTCATTCTCTCTCACATATACACTCCATCTCTCACCCACACACTCTCTCTCTCAAACATACACACTCCAAGGAAAGGGGGGCATGGAACACGCTGGGGAGGAGAGGGAGGGGGCATGGAACTCGAAGGGAAGGGGGGGCAAGAACTCGGAGGGGAGGAGAGAGAGGGAGGGAGGAGAGAGAGGGAGAGGAGAAGGAGGGAGGGGGGCCTGCACCTTGGACGGAAGGGGGACCTGGAACTTGGAGGGGAGGAGAGGGAGGGAGGGAGGGAAGGAGGGGGTCATGGAACTCGAAGCCCCCCCCCCCCACACAAACTCACTGTCTCTCACTTACACTCTCTCTCACACACTCTATTTCTCTCTCACACTCACTCTCACACACACTCTCTCTCTCTCTGACACAAACACATATACACTCTGTCTCTCTCTCACTCACACATACTCTCCATCTCTCACACACTCTCTCTCGCTCTCAAACATACACACTCTGAGGAAAACCTTGCTAGCGCCCGTTTCATTTGTGTCAGAAACGGGCCTGTTTTACTAGTTATATCTAATTTTTCATGTAGTGCAATACATTCTAACTCTTCCATCTTATTTCTTAGGCTCCTGGCATTCGCATATAGACATTTCAAAGTATGTTTGTTGTTCCTATTTACATCATGCTTAGTACTTCACAGTATTAATTTGCAATCTTTTGTCTGATTTTTATTTTTATTTAAGGACACCTGATCTACTACGGTCTCTTTTGCAACCTCACTATCAGGCTACCCTATCTTCCCTGTTTTGGTGATATCTTTGAAAGATACCTTATCCCGAACCATGCGCTTTTGAGCGACTGTCGGCGCCCCCCCCCCCCCCCCCCCAAGCACAGCAAGATACTAAAAGAATAAGAAAAAATGCTTTAAACCTCACATTTTTAACAGATGGAAAGGCCAAAAGCAAATAATTGCAACTGATGCTGCACTAATTTGAAAAGTGGTGTGACACCGTTTCAGATGTCACGATGCAGCCAATAATCTGAAGCTAAGGCTTCTCGTCCAGTCAAGTCTCTGCCTATCGCTCATTTCACCTTCTTAAGCAGCAGCCAGACTCGCGTTCCATTTTCAAAGAGTTACAAAGTTACATAGAGGCATATTTTCAAAGCACTTTGGGAGGCTAAGTTCCATAGGTTTCTATGGAACTTTGGGAGGCTAAGTGCTTTGAAAATGAGCCTGATAGTAACCTTTAGTGTTTTGAAAATGATTCCCTTGGCCGCTTTGCACTGCCCCCCACTCCCACTTTTCATGTGTACGAATGCACAGGAACCTGCCAGCCACGCCCGCGGCGATAGACATCACACGCAGCAGCTGCTCTCCTTACCCTGAGCTCAGGACGGCCACAATCACAGCCCGGATACTAAATCCACCCCTTTACGTCAAATGCGAAGACGAAGCCTGCTTCTCCTTCTTTACAGACACACCTGGGTACGAGAGGGCGGGTCTGAAACAGGTGCCAATTTTCTAGGGGAAGGAAAAATCCTCTTCTGAGTGAACCTCAACCTCCTCTCCACCCCCTCCATACTGCAGAGGGCACAGCCCACACAACCTTCTGCCCCATCTCTAAGGGGGCGAGGTGTACTGTATACCCTGGAGTAGGGTACCCTTTGCCCATCCGTAAGAAAGAGCGCACACCCAAGAGTACCAGTACCTTCCCATCCCCAAAAGGGTGAGGTGTATACCCTGGAATACGGTACCGTCTGCCCAGGAGCACCTTCTGCTCATCCTCAAAGGGGCAGAACGGATGCACGAGACAACCCCTTACCCGGCTCCAACGTGTACGCCCCACAGAGGTCTCACCCACTAAGCGCCACGGGGGCGGGGCTAGCTGCCGGGCCGGTTTCGGATTGGTGGAATGGTGTTCCCTGAACGCCGGCTCGGATCAGGGAAGTGAAGTTGAGCGGGGCTCGCGCTGAGTCTGACAGGGATTTGGGTCTCGCCGCGTGCAGGGTAGCGCGCGCAGGTCCGCCGCGTTTACTATGGGGATGCCGCGAGGGTGTTCGTGGGCACATGCAGAGAAGAGCTGGAGGTGAGTGCTGGTGCTGGGGCGGGCAGACTGGCGAGCCTTGCTGTCATTGTCGTTTCATGCTGCCGGTCTGTAAGAGCAAGACTGCTGAGAGTTGCGTAATGCTGCCGCGGAAACGGGGACGAACACTGGCACCGAAACAGAAATTGGGCTTTGCTACTGAGTTGTTGTTCTACAGTTAAGCGTTAATAATTTTAGCTGAACGGGCGTGAAAGGTTCCCCTTGCAAGACAGTTTTTCAATTGAATAAGATCACGTTATTTGTCGTTATTGCAGGTGGTATTCCCTCCTAGTGCACTTTAATTTGCTTATTTGCTGAATGATTTTTTTTTTGGTGGGGAGAGGATCAAGTTTGCAATAAATGTGTACTTTCACTTGGATTTTTTCTTTTTGACGTTCAAACTTCTTTGTGTGAAATATTTAGGGTGATTTTTAGAAATTTGACAGTACAGGTGTATACTATAGCGTGCTCAAATGTAAGCTGGTTATTCTGCAAGTAAATACAGTTTTTTTTTCTAAATGCACACATAACTCAGTTTTTATTGTAGCAAACTAATTTTAAACTTTACTTCCTCTGGTAGTATGTATCATCTCCTGGAAACGTGCATCAATAGTAAGTCATGAGATCCGATAGAACATTTTCCATGTTCATGTATAAACGCAAAATCATGAAATAGAAATAGTTGAAAAACGATTAGTCATTCAGCTCTGAGAGGTCAAATAACTTCACTTCTATCGTGAATAGAAATCTAGAATTCATCTTATGACAAATTCTTTGAAGGATGTTGTAGATCATATTATATGGTTAAAAGTAGTTATTCTAACTTTAAAGCCTGGTCCTTTGTTTTTGGAAGTCAAAATAGTAAGATGTAAGTGTTTTGTAAACAAGAAAATCACATTTTAGTTGCTAAGCAAATTGTTTATGCCCTCCTTTGTTTATCTTTAGAAGCCCAAAATGTTCAAAGCTAGCCTCACTGATGTCTTGTAAAAAAACATATTGTTCTTTATAGGCTTGTTGACTTCCTAGGGGAAAAAAATTCATGCCCTCTTTCTCTCCACCCCCCCCCCCCCCCCGCCCCAAAAGTAGTCTTTGTTCTGTTACCCTTGTAGTTTCCTCTATTACTTCTTCCAAATGCCTGTGGTAAGTCAGGAAACGTATGGTCCACTGTCATCAACCAGCAAGTGAAGTCCCTTCCAAGGCTGGAAAGGGAGGGATGGATATGTAAGCTGAAGAGTGTCACATTTGATTCCATGCTTTTCTAGAGGGAAGTATGCACGTTGGCTATTTTTAAAATGCACACAAGATAAGGCACTTCATATTACTGTAGCTGGGGGGAGGGGGAATGGGGATGCTCTTTTGGGTTCACTAGCCCCAGGTCATAAGATTTGTAGCTATGCTATATTACATGCAGTTCTTTATGCTTTTGATATGACAAATAGCCTGTGTGGAGTGGGAGCATAGGGAGGACCTCTTTCATATCTAATGGAAAACATTTTTTTAAGAGTCAGGAATTTTCTGATAAGGTTTTCTGACTATTATAGCTCTCTGAATGCACCCCATGAATGGTCTTGCTCTGTGTGTGTGTACTTTCTGTAGGTACCAAGTTGATGAAAACCCCATCTGAATACAGGCCTTCAAGGCATACTTCATGTAAAAATTTCTTTATCTATAAACCTAATATTTTGGAACATCTATTCTCATTCTAAAGATATGTCAGGCTAGTCATAGCTATATATTCCAGGTTGTTGTTTTTTTTTTTGGATGCCCACCGGTGCTCTAACCACTAGCCCAATCCTTCACTCCATCTGATGATCATTACCTATTGCAGCTCCAGCAATATTTTCTTTCTTTGGGTGATTACAAAATGTATTCCTATTGTAGATAACCCTTACCGTTCAGTGAATCCAGACTGCCCCAATTTGACTGCCCCGATCGGACCGACCGTTCACTTGTCTATTAGATTGTAAGCTCTTTGAGCAGGGACTGTCTCTCTTTGTTAAATTGTACAGCGCTGCGTAACCCTAGTAGCGCTCTAGAAATGTTAAGTAGTAGTAGTAGTAGTAGTAGATAGCAAGATACTTTTTATAGTTTTTTCTTGATTGCTGTAGCCACTAGTATCTGATGAACTGTACATATTTTTCCTCTGTTCAAGGTAGAGGAATCAGTGGTAACACACAATTTTTCCTGTAGGTGGCATTTTATTGACTTTTGTTGAAAAATAGGCCTGAGAGTTTCTTGATAGAGAAGCCTGTTTGTAACCTTTACCTTTTTTTTTTTGTCAACTTGTGAAATCATGATCTCTAAAACACTTTTAAAGAAATGAATGTATGAAGGCATGTAAACAAAAGACAGACATAGAATTTCTGTCCTACAATCTTCTGTTGTAAACATCATGAAAAATTGAAAATAGTATTTTTAAGCTTGTATGTTACAGTAGTTTGTGGTATGTGGTTTGGAGAGCTGAGTGTGCATTGATCAGACAACATCCTGTTCTGCTCTAGCAGGCTGCCAAATCACCAGTGACGTCCATTTTATTCTTGTGTGGTGTCAAACTAGTTTTCATTGCCTGCTCCACCCAGTCATATTGGATGGCCCTTATTTTTATGCATGAGGGTGATTTGTAGCCACTGCCTCCAATGTATGCAAAATTGTATGCATATTCATTAGGGATATCTTGAAAACCTGACTGGAATGTCAGCAGGTCACCTGAGCATGTATTTGCAAGGGGAACATATATGTGGGCAGAATATGGGCGGGGCTGTCAGCAATACACGTAACTTATAGAATGTTGTAAACTATCCCCCAGATTCTATATAGCATAGTTGTGTTAATAAATCCAATCATATTCTAGATTTACATGTGCAGTTTAGTTAGTTAACAAGCCAGTCAGCGCTGATAATTGCCACTTAACAAGTATTGACACTAATTGGCATTAATTAGAATTTACATACAGAACTGTCTAAGCGTAATCTAACAATGTGATGTGCATAAATTCTAAGTCGCATAGTTGAAAAGGGGGCGTGGAATGGGTGGGTCGTGGGTATTTCTAAAATCTATGCGTGTTTGTTGTAGAATACATCCGGTCCGCGCCTAATTTAGGCATTGGCATTTATACCAAGTTTTACTTGGCGTAACTGCCTGCAACTACATTTAGTTGTGTGGATGGGTGCTCAGCGTATTCTATAAACTGTGTGCTAGTTCCAGGTTACACTAGTGCTGTAGTCTATAATAGAATCTGGGCACCCAGGGAATTATAGAACAGGTTCCTACTGAGTGACGTAGGGGGTGCCTAAATGAAGGTGCCTACTTACAGAGTTACCTTCTGGGCATAAAATTGATAGCACTTATGCTTGGAGCCTGTTTGGTGATTCTATTTTTTTTTCCCTACATGTACAAGTCGTTTCAAATAGCCCCTCTTGTACTTGGAAACTGGGAATATCCCAACCTGGACTTCTCATTTCCAGTGTGGAACCCACAACCGACTGGGCAAACACCTTTGACGGTACTATGTAAGCCACATTGAGCCTGCAAATAGGTGGGAAAATGTGGGGTACAAATGCAACAAATAAATATAGAAAATGGGGCTTCACCTGAGCTGCATTCAGGAGATATGATTCAAGTCTCATGATACAGGGGCTTAGCCAGACCTTGCCAGGAGGGGGGGCCAGAGCCCGAGGTGGGGGGGCACTGTTAAGCCGCCTCCCCCCCGGCAACCTCCCTCCCCCCGCTCGATCGCGCCGACACTCTTAAACCCCCCTCCCGCTACCAACCCTCCCCCGCCGTTGCCGCCTGCCCCATGAAGTACCTTGTTTGCTGGCGGGGATCCCCAAACCCCGCCAGCCAAGAGTGTTCTTCAGCGCCGGATTTAGTAGACTCCGGCGCCTTCATTCAAGGAAGTTCGTCTGAAGGATCAGATGGTTTTGACGCCTTTACGTCCTGCACGGGGCTACATGCACGGTGCAGGACGTAAGGCGTCAAAACCAGCTGATCCTTCAGACGAACTTCCTTGAATGAAGGCGCCGGAGTCTACTAACTCCGGCGCTGAAGAACACTCTTGGCTGGCGGGGTTTGGTGATCCCTGCCAGCAAACAAGGTAAATCATGCGGACGGCCATGGCGGGGGAGGGGGGGTTGTCGGCAGGGGGCCTGGGGCGAATCTGCGGGGGCCCAGGCCCCCCTCAGGCCCCATGTAGCTACGCCACTGCTCATGAAACTGACTACAGAATTCAGGGTTTGAGAGTTGGCAGTCTGATGCAGTAATTAGGAATAATTCTCTCTCTTGAGCTTTTTTTGTGTAATATTAATTTAAGAGCTTCACAGCGCTATGGTGAAATAATTGCTCTATATTAAGGGTTGAAATTTGCATTATTGAACTATTTAGTAACGTTATTTCACTCTTTTATACCTAAGTCTATGATGCACTTAAGGGTTCGTTTACTAAGGTGCGCTAGCATTTTTAGCATGCTTATGATTAGGATGTGCTAAACGCTAGAGACACCCATAGGAATATATGGGCATCTCTAGCATTTAGCACGTCCTAATTATTAGCACACACTTAAAACGCTAGTGTGCCTTAGTAAAAGATCCCCTTAGAGATTAAAACATGAGATTCTGTTTACTTAGATATTAAATATAGGGATGTGCATAGTCAAAAGAAACTTTATTTCGTGTTCATTTTTAAATACATTTTTCCTGATTATTTGAGGCATTTTTTCAGTACATTTCACTGTGCTCACTAGAACTGTTTATGTGTGTGCAAATTTGTTGTACACATGTTAAATTTTAGGTATACATGTGTTCAAGTGATTTGCATGCACTCAAATTTCAACTGAACTGAAAGGCTCACATAATTGCACACCCCTAATGAAATGCTTCCTTACATGTCAGGTGTGGGAATGGAAGTACTATGCATTTTTGTAAACAGACATACAGTAAGCAAAACCCCTTAGTACATCTGGTCTTTGGTTTTTACCCTTAACTTCCTTGAATTAACTTGTATACACTGAGATTTTTGCTAGAGACCACGAGATCTCCAGTACAATTGGCTGATTGTATGATGAAATGGGTTAAATACATAAAAGTAAAAAGACTTCCAACTTTTTCCTCCTGTTTTAGTCATTAGATTTGTAAAATTTGATAATCAGCTGAATTTGTAAGTTATAATAATGACAGCTTAATTTGGAAGGGGGTGGCAAGGGTTGAGAGATGTCCACATATATTTCTAACCTTTTATCTCTCTTCCCCAAGTATCTGTATCTCCTAAGGAGGGGTTGGGGGTGGAAGGTGTGGGAAGACATGCTGGTATGGCACAGAGATGCAATGGGTGTGATATTGTTAGTCTTAAAAAGCACACACACACACAAGTTGGTACCCAACCCCCCTCCCCCCATCTCTTGGGTGTTTTCCTTATACTGCAGTGACCAGTTTACAGTCCAATCACAGTATCAGTAGCAAGCAGCAGGGCATGCAAGCCCGAAACACAGCCAGTGTGTTCTCTGCTTCTAGGTGCCGTGGTTGTTCTGCCCCCTCATGGCTTCTATACAGAAAGTGAAGTGTGGACTGACTTGGTCTTTGGTCTGCAAGACATACAGTAGCTATGAGCTACTGCTGTTGCCTGCTGCCAGAGTCGAGCCTCCAATTACTTATGTTTGCAGGGATTTGACCCCTTCCCTGACAACCGCCAAACACTGCCTATGATTAAAATTAATTTGTGCACACAAACCATTTCAAGCTTCGTACAGAAATTCCCACAGATTAATAATGTTGGTATGTACTGCCTGTATGTGTAAGACACATCTGTTACATTCCTTCACCCTGATCAAATAAGAAAATAAAGGGTTTTGCTGATGTACTTTTCATTCCTGCTTTACTGGCCTCTTCTTGTTCTAGAATGTTACTAATGCACTGTGACCCACTGGTGTGTCACTTTGCCACACTGTTCTATATGTTTTAGTCATGTTGGCACTTTGTGTGCCATAATGTAATCTGATGAGTCAGTACATAGCCTGGAGATCTTGGTGCAGCATGACAAGGCCTGCCTGAAAAATGTATTGAGAAATTCCAATCAGAATCCTTGGATCTAGCAATAGACATACATCTGGATAGGAGGTATTTCATTCTAAATTGTAGTTGTGAAAAACAGTAGGGGACGCATCCTGGTCGCTTGCAGTCGGTCTTCCTCACTGTTTGGCATTTGATGGAGCAAAACTTTCCTTTAAAAGAGGTCATGACCAATGCTGCTCTTATGCTGTTACTTGACCCTTATAGGACTAGATTCTACTACTACTTATCATTTATATAGCGCTACAAGGCATACGCAGCGCTGTACACCATACACAAAGACAGTCCCTGCTCGAAGAGCTTACAATCTAGATAAGACAGTACACAGACAGAACAAGGGTAAGGGAATAGAGAGGTGAGGATAAGGGACAGGGCAAGTAAGTTAGGAGTCAAAAGCAGTGGTAAAGAAGTGGGTTTTGAGTTTTGATTTGAAAACGGCCAAAGACGGGGCTAGACGTACAGGCTCGGGAAGTCTATTTCAGGCGTGAGGTGCAGCGAGATAAAAGGAACAGAGCCAAAACCCCCCAGGCTCAGTGCTATTCTATAAATCTCGCCTAAAGTTAGGCACGGTTTATAGAAAACACATAGCACCCATTCCTGCGACTAATTTAGTTGCACCATTTATGTCAATTAAAACCTGGTGTAAAAGCACATGTCTAATTTAGGCATGAATCTGGCATATTCTGTATCAGTGTGCATAAATTTTAGGAATGCCCATGACCTGCCCATGTCCCTCCCATGGCCATGTTCCCTTTTGAGATCAGCATGGTCTGATTGATGTGCATCACTTTGTACAATACACTTAGCAGTCTATGCATGTAATCCTAATTAGTGCCAATTGGTACCAATAATTGCTTGTTAACATTCAGTTATCAGTGCTGATTGGCTTGTTACCTGATTGTTCCGCATGCAAATAGGCTATGCATGCTGATTTGCGCTCAGAACTTTAGTCGCCATTTATATAATTTGGGGCTTATTGTCTTAAATGGGTATCAATACCTCAGTGTACAGCAGCATAGTTCACAAACAGTCAGGTCAATGAATTTGTCACAGGCATAGTCAGAATGTTGGGATGGGAATTCTGCCATCCTATTCTTTTGAGAGCTATAGCTTAGCAAATTCCTGTTTCTTTTCCCTTGCCATTGATGTCAGCAGAGCCTTATGAATTGCTTTAGTGTGACAGTGAGCCTAATTATGGAATCTAGGTTCAGACTGGTGTGGTGCTCTCTGAGCTGTCACTTTGCATTCTAGCTGCTTTGGAGACTCTTAATGGGATGACTAGTGTGCTAGATTATCAGGCTTATTTTCGAAAGAGAAGGATGCCCATCTTTCAACACAAATCGGAAGATGGGCATCCTCACAGGGTCGCCCAAATCGGCATAATTGAAAGCTGATTTTCGGTGTCCCCAACTGCTTTCCGTTGCGGGGACGACCAAGTTCCCAGGGGCGTGTCGGAGGCACAGCGAAGGCGGGACTTGGGTATGCCTAACACATGGGCGTCCCCGACCCATAATGGAAAAAAAAGGGCTTCCCTGACGAACACTTGGATGACTTTACCTGGTCCTTTTTTTCTTACAACCAAGGCAGAAAAAGGTGCCTGAACTGACCAGATGACCACCGGAGGGAATCGGGGATGACCTCTTCTTACTCCCTCAGTGGTCACTAACCCCCTCCCACCCTCAAAAAAGAACTTTTTAAAAATATTTTGTGCCAGCCTCAAATGTCATACTCAGGTCCATCACAGCAGTATGCAGGTCCCTGGAGCAGTTTTAGTGGGTGCAGTGCACTTCAGGCAGGCAGACCCAGCCCCATCCCCCCCTACCTGTTACACTTGTGGTGGCAAATGTGAGCCCTTCAAAACCCACCAGAAACCCACTGTACCCACATCTAGGTGCCCCCCTTCACCCATAAGGGCTATGGTAGTGGTGTCCAGTTGTGGGTAGTGGGTTTTGGGGGGCTCAGCACATAAGGTAAGGGAGCTATGTACCTGGGAGGTTTTTCTGAAGTCCACTGCAGTGCCCCCTAGGCTGCCCGGTTGGTGTCCTGGCATGTCAGGGGGACCAGTGCACTATGAATGCTGGCTCCTCCCACGACCAAAGGGTTTGGATTTGGTCATTTCTGAGATGGGCGTCGTTAGTTTCCATTATCGCTGAAAATCAGAAACGACCAAGTCTAAGGACGACCATCTCTAGGGACGACCTACATGTCAAGATTTGGGTGTCTCCGACCGTATTATCGAAATGAAATATGGACGCCCATCTTGTTTCAATAATATGGGTTTCGCTGCCCCTTCACCAGGACGTCCTGCGAGGTCATCCTCAGGAAAACTTGGGAACCCCTTTCGATTATGCCCCTCCACGAATTGCAGGCTGAAGTTAGCACATCACAACCAGTGGCCAGCCAGTTGTAAGCCTTCAGATTGACTAGCTAATTGCCTCTTGGGCCTGCGGGGAGAGGTAAGGCGTGTATGTGTTTGGTGGGGGGGGGGGATTAATTATGGAAATGTAGGACCATTATGGAGCAGATTGCCTTCATTTTGAGAAAAATGACTTGGTGAGCATTTATCTTATTTAATCAACTTATTCTGCGCCTGAATGCACCCAGCCATCTCATATAAAGGTGGCTTTTCTATGGTGTCTCATTATGACACTATACCCCTTCCTAAACAAATATGATGGTATTCAATATTTTTAAATTTAATCCCACCTATAACCATTTACTTTAATTCTTCTGCCTGAGCTCAGAGAGTGGAAGGGCAGTGTGGGGAAATATATGTGTGTACTACTGCAACAGTATTGTACTTATTCAAGCAAATGGAGGAAAAATATTCACTGAAAGAAAAATACAGTACTCAAGTACAGCCAGCTTAAAAGCACAGCTGCAGAACCATCATTATCATCATGGACAAATCCATTCAAAGTGGATCACATCATAAAACAAAAAGAATAAAAGATACCAGTCAGAAACCCCCAACTTAAACCATAATAATAAAACAAAGCAGTTTCATATATTAAGAAAACATGTTTTTTAAACCCTTCTGAAAGGAAGTTAGTGTTGTCATTTCCCGTAACGCTACAGTTAGTTTATTGCAATAATTAGGACCTATCACACTAAAAGCCCTTTCCTCCATTTCAATCTGGGGCAAGAATTCAAGTCTGGAATTTCTAATAAATATTGAGTCGAAGATCTAAGCGTATGGGAGGGTTCATACTGATAACCCACCCCTAATAGATAAACCAGTGTTTGAAAATAAACTAATGTGGAGTGGAGGAGTGGCCTAGTGGTTAGGGTGGTGGACTTTGGTCCTGGGGAACTGAGTTCAATTCCCACTTCAGGCACAGGTAGCTCCTTGTGACTCTGGGCAAGTCACTTAACCCTCCATTGCCCATGCAAGCCACATTGAGCCTGCCATGAGTGGGAAAGTGGGGTACAAATGTAACAAAATAAATAAATAAATATCAAAACCATCAATTTAAACAAACAATATTTCCTGACTGGTAACCAGTGAAGTTCTCTAGGAATAGGACTGCACCCTCACATTTGCTTTTTCCCCATAAGAAATTGTGCTGCCGTGTTCTGAATTGTTTGCAGTTGTTTAAGAAGTTTCTCAATAAGAATTTGTTTGTGATGCACATGCTTGATTACTTGGAATTTCACTGAGGTCACCAACTCATTTCACATAAGACACCAAATAGATTTCATATGCTACTAACCTGAAGCAGGTTTGAATTGGTGATCTAGAGGCAAAAGGCTTGGGGCCAGCTTTAGGATAGAACAAGCAGAGGGTTTGCTCAGGGTACCACACAAGGAGGTCTCAACATGCACGAAATTAAGAGTGCTGTACCTGCTTATGTTTGTGTATTTGATATATTGCCTTTCAACATAATCAATCGAGGTGATGTACATTCTAAAAATCAAGGAAAGAAAAAAGCACTACATCAGAAATGATAGGAAAGATAAGCCAGGAATAGGGAACAGAAAAGAACACAGCAATTATGTATGCTATATTGGGCACACCTAGAACATAAGCATTGGCATGCTGGAACAGACCAAAGGTCTATCAAGCCCAGTATCCTGTTTCCAACAGGTATCTAATCCAGGTCACAAGTATCTGGCAAGATCACAAGGAATAAAACAGATTTTATGCTGCTTATTCTAGAAATAAGCAGTGGATTTTTCTAAGTCCATCTTAATAATGGCTTATGGACTTTCCTTTTAGGAAATATCCAAACCTTTTTTAAACCCTGCTAAGCTAACTGCGTTTACCACATTCTCTGGCAATGAATTCCAGAGTTTAATTACTCATTGAGTGAAAAAATATTTTCTCCAGTTTGTTTTAAATTTACTACTTAGTAGCTTATTTGTGTGCCCCCTAATCCTAGTATTTTTAGAAAGAGTAAACAAATGATTCACCTCTACTAATTCCACTTCACTTAATATTTTATAGACCTCTATCTTATCTCCCCTCAGCTGTCTTTTATCCAAGCTGAAGAGCCCTAGCCGCTTTAGCCTTTCTTCATAGGGAAGTCGTCCCATCCCCCTACTGAATTTACTGATCTAACCCACCTCAAGTGCCTGTGAACCAGGAATACCAATTGGCCTTCCACTGATTCACCTCTTGTTCAATATGTACAAACCAGAAATACCACATAGTAATGTGGCTTCCTCCCTCTCTGTTCTCAGATTGCTCCAGAGCTGGACCTGAGAGAGCTTCATTGCTGTCAGCTCCCTAGTGCTAGTCAGTCTTTCTTAAGTCGTCTTTGATGTCAGAAAGCCTGCAAAACAGTTCACTTATACCCTTTTGATAATGTAGAATTATTGCATATCTAGATACTGAGAGATACTTTGGCCGGGATTGCATCAGTTTTGTAAAGTTAGACTTAGCAATTGATTCTGTTTTTAGCAGTTATGATCATCAGTATTATTGTAGTATAAAGATTTACTTAAAAATAACACATGCAGTGAGGCCTTCAGCCACCTCCTAAGACAAGTAGAGACTAAGGGCAGCTAATGATTTCATTTACAAAGATGAGCTGGGAGTAGGAATACCAGCTAGCTCCATTTAAGAACAGACTGATTCAAGCCTGGTTTAACATGCTAAGAAAAGTAGACTTCTTAGTCCATGCATGCAAAAGAGCTAAGCCATTATTGAGCCTATGATAATATTACAATGTGATGGTAACATGATAAATTTATTTATTTATTTATTTATTTGTGGCATTTATACCCCGCTCTTTCCCGCTCAATAGCAGGTTCAGTGCGGCTTACAAAGTATGGTACATAGTATCACAGAGATAATGCGAAGTATGGTACAAAGTATCATGGAGATAACACAGTTAAAAAGAGTGGACAATAGTATGAGATTTGGGGAAAGGAGTTGGAGTGTGGGTATTGGTTGTGGTGTGGGTTAGGTATGGGACTTTGTAGGGTAGTTTGGTTAGGCTTGTTTGAATAGGTAAGTCTTCAGCAGCTTTCGGAAGGATAGGTGTTCGCTGGTTTTTCGGATATGTCAAGGTAAGGCGTTCCAGAGTTGGCTGCCTATGACAGAGAAGTTGGATGCGTAATAGGTTTTGTATTTGAGGCCTTTACAGTTGGGACCCACTAGCTCCAGTTTAGTCAGGACAGTAAAGAAGTGGTGGGCTCAGTTCTAAGTTTATGCTGCTGTATTGTATGCTAAAGCTAGTGTTGCTGCTTTATTTATTTTTTTTATTTGTTATTTGTTTTAAAGAACGTTACAAACCCATAGGATAAGGCTGGCTCAGTGGCAGTGGCTGATACTTCAGTGCGGACACACCTTGTCACATCATCTTCTCCCAGAGCCAATCGGATTGGGGATGCTATGGAAGTTGTACTCGCAGCCCCCAGGGAGGGGGAGAGGGAGTGGGAGGAGGGGAGGGAGTCTTGACATCGTACTGTGGTGACGTATAGTGGCCAGATGCACGGTCTGTATTTTAAATGGGTTCCAGGATGAACTGTAATTTCTTTCTTGGCTGATGACTATAACTGCAATAGTGAGGTTTAGTTGAGGGGAGATATGGAATCCAGATTAAAAAAAAAACCCGCTTGTGAGTTGTGAATTAAGGATTATGGCAGCAGTTCTGATTGATCTGGAAATGAAAGGGAGGCAAGAGGAAGTGCCAGGCTTAAATGCAAAATATGTATTTTGCTATGCAGAAATGAACATCCACTGGCAAGGTTGTGATCCGTTTCTACTCCACCATAAAGAAAAGCGTTGAAGGTCTATGCTGGAAAATGTTTTATAGGTTCTGAACAACATGTTTGCCTTACACAGCACTTCTGATTAATTCAGGTAAATACGATGCTGATCTCTGGATGCAGTTTAATGGCTACTTCAAAATAGTGTAAGTGTGGAGAAAAAAGTTAGAGGGGCCAGGCTACACCAGAACTTCTGAAATTGTGCCGTGAAGGGGAGCAACTATCATGACCCCTGCCAGTTTGCTGATTAACAGTTGAAGTAGAGAGTGTTACCTGTAATGCTCTGATAGACTGACTAGCAAGCAAGCAAGAAGTAACAAAGTTAGGATGAGACCTTGAAGCCCATCCCCCATCTGCTGCCAACTCCAATGTATCAGTTCACTTTTCAGTTTGGTAAATGGTTCTGGGGTCAAAGTGGTAGGGCATGAGGGTGTGGCCTCTTTAAATTACACTGCTATTTCTTCGGTAAATTATACCTCTGGCAGTGGCATTTAGACTTTGAACCAAAAGAGGAACCATCCTAAGCATGACAATAGGAACGATAAGATCTCTCATGAAAAAAAAAATTCCTACAAAATAGACAGGGACATAAGTAATGCCACACTGGGAAAAGACCAAGGGTCCATCGAGCCTAGCATCCTGTCCATGACAGCGGCCAATCCAGGCCAAGGGCACCTGGCAAGCTTCCCAAACATACAAACATTCTATACATGTTATTCCCAGAATTGTGGATTTTTCCCAAGTCCATTTAGTAGTGGTTTATGGACTTGTCCTTTAGGAAACCGTCTAACCCCTATTTAAACTCTGCTAAACTAACCGCCTTCACCACGTTCTCCGGCAACGAATTCCAGAGTTTAATTACACGTTGGGTGAAGAAAAAGTTTCTCCAATTTGTTTTAAATTTACTACACTGTAGTTTCATGGCATGCCCCCTAGTCCTAGAATCTCTTTTCCTATGATTTTGTTCCTTCCAGGAATTTATCTTTTTTGAGTTAACTCTTTATTAGGGGCAGACTTACAGTGATATGGGCCTCTAAGCACCCATTTGACTTATATTACTGACTATTACTGGTTAGGAGAGTTTGGGCCTCTTGACTGCTATGGATCGTCAGGCACTGCCCTATTGACAGACTGTAAGAGGGAGAGAATTTGTTGAGCCAGTTTGGTGGAACCGTTGAAGTGCACCTTTCTGGTATTAAACGCCCCTGATGAAGAACGAAGAAGCAGGGCCCAATTTGTGACTTCCATTCTGAGGGTCACAGTGAGTACTCTCATCTCCTTTAATATAATTGGACTGTTGTAAGTGACTGGAACAGCATTAGGGGTAGGCATTCAGTAGCTCTAACTTGCATGGTGTCATCACCACAGCTCCAAAGGAGCTTAGCAGTGGCACAGATGTTGCCCAAGGACTTCCCCCATTGTAGTGGCCCAGTCAAGAAGGGGCCACTGCAATTTGCAGAGTGCAGCAAACATTATTCATATCTCTAACAGTGTTGCAATGCTGCTTCCCGACCTTGATCTTCTGTTGAATTACCCACTCTGGCCCAGCAGGTACAGCTGAAAACACTTGCAACAGAAAGGCCTCTTTGAAGGCCAGAGCAGACTATAGCAGAGCCTGTCAAAGATATCAGGCTATCGGAGTCAGCATCCAAGGTAAATCAGGAATACCACAGAGAATTTAAAAGAACAGTAGCACATGTAAGGGTCAAGGACCAAGTTATATAAACATATTCAGCAGGAACCAGATGGTCTTTAGGGAAAGTGGAAACCATAGAATGGGTAAGAGTGATCAAGCTGGTCGGAACCACAGTGACACCTGCTGGTGTGAAGTTAGATGTTCTCTGCACCGAACAATTCACAGTCTATCAAATGGAGCTCACAATAACCTGTTTGCCTTTCTTCTAAAAGTTAATACTCACACAGAGCATTCTATGTTTGTTTGTTTGGTTTTTTTTTTGCCCTTCAGTATTTATGGTTTTATTACATTCAGGTCTTTTGCAACAAGATTTGAAACTTAGGGGCTTTTTTACTAAAGCTTTGCATGCGCTAACGGACATTAGAACATGCTAAATTCTGTTCATCCTTCTTTATGACTATGGGCCACATGGTACTTAGTGCATACTAATATCCGTTCAATCTAATTTAAGGAGACCACAATTTACATGGTGTGGGGATTAAAACATAATCCACTAATTAAATAGTCCCTAACACCTAGTGTTTAAATCATTTTTAACTATAACCAATATTTTTCAAAGTATCTTTTTTCGGGGATATTCAGAATTTTTAACAGCGCAACCATCCAATCATTTTTCAATATAGTGATGGTGCTGTTTAACTCGTCATAATTCCACCCGTTTTCTTATTACTGTTTAATTAACCAAATCTAAAAGTCTTTATATAATAAGTTCAAACTTCTCAAATGATGAACTGCAAATCAAATAAATCAAATAAATCAAATAAATATAAATATAACTTAGCTTTTAAATAGCTGTATGTAACATTGATTCTCCAACTTCAAACCTCCGCCACTTGGCCAGGTTTCGAATTTTCTTCATCAGGGAAGAGGTTTGCATCTTAGATATTGTTTCGGCATCAAAATAAAATGGCAGCCATTTTATTTTGATGCCGAAACAATATCTAAGATGCAAACCTCTTCCCTGATGAAGAAAATTCGAAACCTGACCAAGTGGCGGAGGTTTGAAGTTGGAGAATCAATGTTACATACAGCTATTTAAAAGCTAAGTTATATTTATATTTATTTGATTTATTTGATTTATTTGATTTGCAGTTCATCATTTGAGAAGTTTGAACTTATTATATAAAGACTTTTAGATTTGGTTAATTAAACAGTAATAAGAAAACGGGTGGAATTATGACGAGTTAAACAGCACCATCACTATATTGAAAAATGATTGGATGGTTGCGCTGTTAAAAATTCTGAATATCCCCGAAAAAAGATACTTTGAAAAATATTGGTTATAGTTAAAAATGATTTAAACACTAGGTGTTAGGGACTATTTAATTAGTGGATTACTAATATCCGTTGGCACATGCTAAGCTTTAGTAAAAGGGCTTCTTTATTATTTGTTGAAACTATTGCTTGTTTTTACGCAATAGAATGAACTTGATCCTGGATTGTATTTTCCATCAGTTACAAAAATAGCAATTTGTAGATGCAAGTCCTTGAAAATTTGGGAGCTCTATGGAAAATTCACATTGTTATGACAAATTTTTAATATTTCTTGTCATAATATTGTGCCACCTTGTTTTGGTACAGTATTGCTGTATTGTATAGGGTGTTTTCTTTTATGATTTGCATGGGGAAAGTAGAAATGAGCAGAAATGGATGTCTTGCTTGGTGTTGCTTGTATTTTTGATGATGATAAAGCTAGTGATGGATCATCCCTATGGAATGAAAAGTTAATGTGGTCGTTTGCTTGAGGCATAAGGGAACTGATTTGATTTTGCATTATGTCTTTAGTAAAAAATTATGTGAAAACTGTTCAGTCATGAAAAAGTCCTGCAGATATCTGTGTACAAATGAAAGAAAATACAGGAAGGAGCCTAGTTGATCTGATGGCTGTTAAAACCTGGGTGACACCTTGCCATTACCTCTGCTCTTAGGTTTCAGACCACAAGGTGTGTTCAAGGAAATGAAAGATAACAGATTACAAGTACAGAGTAATCACTAAAGCTTTAGGAGAGACTGTCATGCAACTGCAAACTCAGCAGCACTGCTAGACAAGTTCTAATCCCTCTTTCAGCTGTTTTTATTAGCACATTTCTGAATACAGATTCATTCTTTGGCATGATAAGATAATTGGCAATCAATATGCTTTTACTTTCTCTGTCCTTTTCTGTTACATTGACAGGTACACCATATCTTTCTGGCCCCCACACATCTTTATTTGGCTAAGCCACACACACTTTGCTCAGTTTCCTTTATGTCTTAGTTTTCAAGGCTTTTGCTAGTACGTTTGGTTAAACAGATAATTATCCTCGGCCAAATATTCAGAGCTCATTCCCTTCAAGGCTACTGTTTTTAGCTTCAGAGAAACTTAACAATTTCTCTTCATTATATGACTGACACAGACTATCCATTTCTTCCTCATCTTCTACCAGACCCCAGCTCTCCAGTTCTCCCGGGCACTATTGCCCTGGCTCCCCTTCAGGTCCTTTACAACAGATCAAAGTGGTACAAAATACACAAGTAGCAGAGTTGCAGTACCAAATGGGTTCTCTGTTTTCTAGTGATCTATGCCTTTAACTTAGGCAATGTTGTTACTGTCAGCTACTCTCAATGCAGTGATTCCCAAACTGAGTTCTTCAAACACTCTTCAGGAGTTCCTCAAGAAATTAGATTATATAATCTGTTTGTATGAATATATATATTTATATAAATTGAGGGTTCATCAGTGTATGAAAAAATATTTTAGGGGTTCTGCTGTAGTAAAAAGTTTAGGAATCACTGCCTTAATGCCATGCTTCAGCCAGGCAGACAAGAAGTGTAAGTTGCAATAGCTGCTATAACATAATAACACTCCTTTGAAGAACTATTTATTTATTTTAAACACTTTTAACTTGCTTATAAACTAAGTGGTTTCCATAAATTATACATATTAAAATACCAAAAATAAAAAATAAAAAAAATACATCTTCATTAACATACACTACCACTAACACATCACTAACAATACTTATTACAAAGTTAGCTGCCGCTTGATTAGTTGTAGTTTTATTGGTGAATTTTAAGTTATGTATGTAGTTTTTTAAAAAAATTTCTATAGTATATATTTTTATGTTTACTGTATTTGAATGTAAAACAAGCTACAATGGAAAAAGGCATGAGCTAAATTGAAAATCCCTTCCTTTCTCTAGTGTTTTATCTGTTTTTTTTTTTTTTTCAAAAATTGATATTGGTATCTAGATGTGCTGATTTTTTTTTAACCTTTTTATGTTGTATGTTTACTGTACTTAAGTTTTATACTATGGTGGTGGTTCTGCCTGTTTGGGGCTAGCCCCTGTGAGCTGTCAAAGGAAAGATAGGATATAAATAAAGTTGAATTCATGTGATTTTTTTTTTTTTGTGGTTAGGTTTCCACTCTTTCTTTCACATCTAGCCATTGCTGGAGGGGAAACATCAGGATTCCTCTCTAGTAATGAGATTCCTCTCTAGTAATGAGAAATCCCCTTACATGTGAAAAGGAAAGAAATTGTCAAGGAGATTGGAGAGCTCTAGCCAGCTCTCTTGGTCTTGAAAAAATCTGGATTTTTTGCAAGCCTTGCTACCTTTTCATTAGGGTTTTGTATCTTTTTTTTATTTTATTTTATTTGGTCCTTACCAGTCTAGCAAACACTACTTCATTTAGGAATCATTTATTTATGGTTAGTGTGCGCTAACACATTTTCATTTATCTGTTGCAGGGCTCAAAGGATTAGGCCTTGTGGCAGATAATACTTGATAACAGCAGCATTAACATGCACTGTACATAACTAAATGACCTTCTTAGCATGCATTAAATAGTATATGTTACAAGATTTATATACAAGACTTATGTACAGGACATATGGCGTGCAATTAAAGATTTTTTTCTCGCTTGTCAAGGCTCCTGGTATTTTTTTTGCTGTTTGGACTTTTTGTGCTTGAACCCTCTCTTTGTTGTTATTGTAACCCCTAAACATAACCGGTTTAGTGCTGAATCTCCATGCCTAACTGGCTATGTTGCACAATATAGCTGGTTAGGATCAGATTCTAGTTATGGTGCCTGAAAAATTGGCACTGAAAAAGTTACTGCTTAGGCATAATCTATAAACCATGCCTAGATTTAGTTGTGGTTTATAGAATATGCCTAAGTGGATTTATAGAATATGCCTAGATGCCATGCCAGTGCCTAACTCCAGGTGCATCCATCTATGCCAAGGAAACCTCGGTGTAAATACTGGCGACTGAGCACGAAGCAGGTGTATTCCATAACCCTGTGCATACATTTTTGGAATGTCCACGAACCACCCATTCTATGCCCATGACCACACCCTCCTTTTGGCAGCGCATTAGAATTTATATGCACCACTTTATAGAATACGTTTAGCAAGTAGTGCACATAAATTCTTATTCCAATTAGTGCTAATTGGTTGTTAACATCCAGTTATCGGTGCTGATTAGCTTGTTAACCGATTAGGTTATGTGCTTTGTTATGGAATATGCTTCAATTTCCACATGGAAATCTTGGAGCTATATATAGAATCCGGGGGTTAGTGGCTAGCTAGAATAGCTGCTAACTGCAGATATTTAATATCCATAGTTAGAAGCTAAAACGCTATTTAATTGGTTAGTGGCCGTGTCTGGCCGGTTAAATAGCTTTGAATGTCGGGAGAAGTGCACCCTTATACATGTTGTTCCTATGTGCTAAGACCATTTTTACCACAGCAGTAAAATGGCTGATTTTCTGTATTAGTGGCCATGTGCTAATTTTGCCAGCAGGACACAGCCATAAAAAAATAAAAAAATAAAATTACCATTTGAGCACTTAACCGCCACCCACTTTGTAGGCCATAAATGCTCGTGTGGTATTTCTCCACTAACCAGTTAACTCCTGCTAAAGTGGATGTGCTAACTGGTGCAGGAATGCCCACTCTCTGCCCCCCTCCAAAAAAAAAGTATAAATATTTTGTAAAGCGCAGATTAGCGTGTGCTAGTTTGACAGTTACTGCAGGACACGTAAGTGCATCCTGCCGGGTGCCATTTTAAGTTGCCTTAGGTGCATGTTAGTGTCTTACGTGACTTAGTCAAAGGGCCTCTGTGTGCCTTGGACAAATATGAAAACGATTCTGAAGATGTTTTTATACATGGAGCTTTCAAAGCTGTATTGTTCCTTCATAGTCTCAGCTGGGGAGCTCAAGAATGTTTTCATCTTTGTATATATTCATTTCATAAGCATATGATTTAGCACATGTTCTGCCCCTCTTGGCAGGGGTGTGGCACTCAGGTGAGGCAGTGTTTGATGAATGCTGTTGGAGGAGATCACATTTATTGGTTGTGAGGAGTTGACTTTCAAGAGGATGCTTAGCATGCTCAAGAGATGTTCTGACTGGTTTCGCTTGCTACACCCTGTGCATTGAGGACGCCTCCCCTGTTTTTCTTTTAGCTTTCTCCTCCTCAACTTAATTTAGTGTCATCTTAATTAGCATACCTGGTACTTAATTAACATACCTGGTACAAATAAACTCTGAAGAATGGCATTTTCAAGCTAGTCAAATAGTTATGGCTTCTAGCAGTGGAACACCGAGGATAGTCTTTTCAAAATCAAGATGGTTATAATTTATAGCAATGCAGAAGTTAGATATGAAAATCTCCAAAATTCTTAGTTTGAGAAATTTCATTCTTGTTAAGAGGGAATGTTATGTTGCAGTGTCTGTTTTGACAAGTAGAGTGTTTGACAGTCTTTTATTACTCAATGGTGTGATGCTGGCACTGGAATAGCCATGTTTGTGGGAAACTAGACTCGGCTGGATTATTAAAAAGGGATGGAACATAGTAAGCATGGCAGAATACCAGGGCCCCAGATTGCTCTCAGGCAGTCTAATACCAGCTCAGCTAGTTAAACTGTTGCTGTTCAGGAAACATACTTAACAGCTGGTTTACTGTACACAGCTGTTCCAACCCTTGCTTTTAACAAAGCGCTTTTTTTTTTTTTTTTGTATAAGGGAGCGCAGTCCAGTTAATAATGAATCCCATTCTTTACCATGGTCCTGCATTCTGTGAGCCTGTGATGTCTTCTGCATATGACCTTTCTGTCACTTTGATAAATATATTGTCTTGAAGTTTTTCCTGACACACTGTTCATTCAGAAAAATCTTTTGGTGTCATGATTTCAAATGGAGCAGCAACAGATAACACTTTATTTTTGATTAAAAACAAAAACCACTTGGTTGCATTGCTCCCTAGGCCTCTGCTGCTATATATATATATATCGGCCCATCAGTGATATATATATATATATATATATATATATATAGATATATAGATATAGATATAGATGGGCCGATGATCAGAAGCAAACACAGGTGCTAGAGGCTGTTAGCACCATACTAGCGCCTGCGTTTGCTACTGCCCCATGATCAGAGCCCCTAGGCATGTGAAACAACACACTCCTTGGGCTTTGATCGCAACTAGCATGCAAATGCATACAAAACAGGGCTAAACCTATTCATCCCCAATGATCAACGACCAGAGCACCAAAGGTTGGCTCGCTGGCCACAGCAAATACTATGCCAGCTCGGACCATTGGGGAGGAATGGTGAGCCCTGTCCAGCATGTATTTGCATTCTAGCAGGCCTCTATTCCCCCCAATGCAGCAGGCCCCTGCAGGAACCCCGATCCAACACCCCCTCCCCAGTAACAGGCACAATCCTCCCGCACTTCTACCCCATGATCAGATAGAATTGCGTGTTTAAGTTTGCATGCAATTATCTCTGATCATAGGTGTGGTAAAGCCCCGCACTGTTCCAGTGCTGTTGCGGGACTTTTGATAATCTGCCCATGAGGCTGGAGATGAGCACCATTAACAATGTCAGTATACACACTGCACATCAGATTGATCTGCAAGATGAATCTTGCAGTGTTGGATGCCTTCAGCTAATCAACAATTTAACGCATAAAGCAGATGAAGGTGTGAACTTAGTCATGTCACAAATCATTTAAGTAATAGTTTTGAATGCTTCCTCTCTTGGTCATGGATCCAGTCTTCTAAACTTCTTTCTTGATGCAGTGCTGTAAGGCATACTTGGTCTGTGCCTTTTCCCCTGCTTCATTCTGTGTGCTTATCTCTTGCTTTCTTGAATTACCTTACTGGTTTTACTTCCACTGGAAGGTTGTTTCATATATCCACCACATTTTCCATGATAAAAATATTTCTCATCTTGCTCCTGAGTCAAAATCCTTAGTTGTAGCAAGGAAAAGTATTAACTATAGTACGGGGGTTCTCAATCCAGTCCTCAGAACACACCAAACAAGTCATGTTTTCAGGATACCCATAATGAATATACATGAGAGAGATTTGTGTGCGCTGTCTTCATTTTATGTAAATACTAGCCGTTGAGCCCATTAAAACGGGCTGGTATTGGGGTTTTCGGAGGTCGACGCTGGCTCCCACCCCCGCGTGGTCGCCTCCGCTCCCCCCCTGCGAGGTCACTGCTACCGTTCCCCACCCCCAACCCCGGAGTCGCTGCCACCGCCAGCCCTCCACCCGGCCCAGGCCCTCTCTCCGCTACTGAACTTACATCCATTCGCCGGAACGCAGTAGGGCAGATCAGCTGAGCTGCCGTCGACCTTCCTTCTCTGCCTTGCTGTGTCCCGCCCTCGTGTGACGTAACATCAGCGAGGGCGGGGCACAGGCAGGGAAGGAAGGCGGACGGCAGCTCAGCTGATCTGTCCTGCTGCGTTCCGGCGAATGGATGTAAGTTCAGTAGCGGAGAGAGGGCCTGGGCCGGGCGGAGGGCTGGCGGTGGCGACACCGGGTGGGGGGAGCGGTAGCGGCGACCTTGGGTGGGGGGGAGCGGTGGCGACCTCGGCGGCTTTGCGCAGTTTTCTTCTCTGTCCCGCCCCCGTCATCACATATTGACGCAGGGGCGGGACAGAGAGGGAAGTCTCTACTGCGCATTTGCGAGTGAGTTGGTCACTCGCTGTTTATATGTTTGATATTTCCTGCATATTCGTAGTGGATATCCTAAAAATCAGACTGGCTTAGTTTGTCCCAGGCACTGGGTTGAGAACCTTCTGTTATATATAGCATAGTAAATGGCAGCAGATAGAGACCAGCCTGGCCCATCTAGTCTAACCAGTAAGGTGTTTCAGGGATGTAACTGCTGCTGTGTGCACGTTACTCATCTTAATGCTTTTTTTTTGAAGTGTGAAAGTAGTTTGTTTCACTTTGAGAGGAAATGTTCTACATGTTGATTCTATCCTCTTGTTAAATACGGATCCTCTGTTTATCCCACGCCTTTTTCAATTTCATCATTTTTTTAAAATTTATTTATTTATAATATTTTCATTTCACATTCATGTATATACATAAATTCAGAAAAATAGGAAAAAAAATATTATGATTAAACATTACAAGAAAATTACATTTTTTTTAAGCCCACAATGATGTTGTCCAAGATCTAAGCAATCAAATATTATAGACAATAAAAGTAATAAGAGGTGGAAGGTAACTTCTATGAGTACAGCCGATACATAGCATAATATTCAGGGTCTGATTTACTATTCCTTACTAACGATAAACTCTTGAAGTTTCTCAGGTTCAAAGAAAATATAATTCTGGGAGTTAAAAACTGCCACACATCGACAGGGGTACTTAAGTAGGAAAGTTCCTCCTATATTAAGCAATCTAGTTTTAAGCTGTAAAAAAGCTTTCCTCCTTTTCTGCGTATCCCTGGATAAATCCGGAAAAATTTGGATCTTCGCTCCTAAGAATTCTTCATTGATATGGCGAAAATATAGTTTGAAGATGTTATTTCGATCTAGCTCGAATGCAAATGTCACTAGCATGGTAGTTCTTTCTGTGACTAACTCTAATGAATCCTGAAGAAATTCAGTTAAGTTCAGTTGTGGAACAGATCTCTCTCCTCGAATTCCAGCAATATATTGAGTCCTAGTTATTGGTGGCATATTTTCCATTGGAATAAGCAGAATATCTTTTAAATATTTTTTAAACATCTCCAGTGGTGGCAATAAAGGAATCTTAGGAAAATTCAGTATTCTTAAGTTATTTTTTCGAAGTTGGTTTTCTAAATACTCTATTTTTCTGAACTGAATAATTTTTTCCCTGGAGACTGATGAAGAAAATTTTTTTAAAGTTTGTACCTCAGTTTCCAGAGCCTCCAGCTTAGTGTCATGAGTATCCAATCTAGCAGAAAGATTTTCTTGGTTCAGTTTAATCTCCGCCACTTCTCCTTGTGTTGTTTTTGTTGTCTGTGTAAGGATAGCATGCAAGCCCTGAATAACATCCCACAATGTATCGAGGGTCACAACAGCAGGTCTACTTTGATCTCCAGGTGTCTCTGGGGGCGTCCCATGCGTTGGCTCTGTTAGGGGTAGGATTCGCCGCCCCAACCGCTCTGATATTTCCGCAGGAGATGAGGTGGCGACGGGGCCTCCTCCTACAGCCGCCAGGGTTGCAACCTCTTTGGGTGCCCTTCCGGCGCCAATACTCCTCCCCCAGGCCTTGGAGGCGCTGCATGTGAGGGAGGACTCAAAGAGACTCCCTCAATGCTACGTTCCGGCATCTCTACCGGAGTTATCGTAGTGCTCACAGAAGTTCGTTCATCGTTATTTTTGTCTCTACTACCTTTGCTAGGCGGACATTCCAAGCATCCACTAACTGTTCTGTGAAAAAATATTGTAAATTTCCCTTCTTTCAGTTTATTTCATGTTTTCTGGTTCTCCAGTTTTCCCATCTTTGGTAAAGGTTTGCTTGTTCATTAATATATTTCAAGTATTTAAATGTTTGTATCATATATATTACCCACTACTATTTATCTTTTCTATAGCACTACTAGACTTATGCAACTCTGTACACTAAACACATATGAGATAGTCCCTGATTGACAGAGCTTACAATCTAATCAAGACAGACAAACAGGACAAATAAGGGAATTACTTATGGTGGGAATGATAAAACAGACATGGGCACTGAACAATTGAATTAAAAGCAGCATCGAAGGTGGGCTTTTAGCCGTTGACTTGAATAAGGCCAGAGATGGAGCTTGACATACAGACTTGAAGTCTATTTCAGGCATACAGGCAGCAAGATAAAAGGAACAGTCGAGTTGGCAGCGGAGGAGAAAGTGTACCAGTAAATCAAATGGATCAATTCTTGTATACCGCTAATATCTCCTTTCCAGGGTTACGTGCGGTTTACAATCTAGGTGAGACAAAAGCCGATAATATTAGTGTGAGGTATGAGAACGATTAGAGACCATTGGTATAATGCATGAGACCAAAAACATTATAGGAAAGGATAATGGATGGTACTAGGATGTAGAAATCAATGGATTATTATGAAGCAGTCTTTGGGAAGAGAAAGGTTTTTAGCCTGTTCCTGAAGCTAAGGTAGCTGTTTTCTGTTCTGATGGCAGTAGGTAGAGAGTTCCACATTTTAACTCCAAGTACAGGGAATAGAGAGCTAAAAATGTCTGATTTTGAATTGTCTTTTGAAATGGTGACGCTAGCATCAGTTGCTCTTTTAGTCTGTTCGATTAGACCAAACCTAGCAAAGTGGTCTTAGCAGTTCAGAAGTGAAACCCTGTAAGATTTGAAAAACTAAACAAGCAGCTTTGACCCTGAGTCTTTCTGCTATGCAGTTTGTTAAGATGAGTTGAAACACTAGTATATCTATTCAATCTGTATATTAGTCTTGCAGCTGTATTCTGTATGATTTGCAGTTTTTTCTGATATTGGCACTTAATACCAAGAAATGTAACGTTACAGTAATCCAACTGAGGTAGGACTAACATTTGGACTAGTAGTGCAAAGGCTTTTTGGCCGAAGAATGATGTGACTAGACATAGCTGTCTCATTTTGAATAGTGTTTTCTTCCATAGCTGGTTAATATGGGAAGAGAACCTGAGTGAAGAATCGAGCAAGATCATATATATTGATGATGAGACTTCAAGTACCTGATTTTGGAACCATGAGCTTGGTTTTTTGCGCATTCAATTTCAGTTTATTGGTCAGAGCCCAGGTGCTAACAGCAGTCAATGCCATTCCCTACAGACTGTGTTGCATCTTTGTTTGATGCTGTCACTGGTAAGAGAAGCAGGATGTCATCCATGTAGGATAATAGTAGTTCATTAAGGCCCAGGTGTATTAAGGCTAGGGATTATATAAAGTGGTGGAACAGGTTAGGTGAGAGGGGAGATCCCTGCAGGACTCTGTAATTAGGAGACCAGTAGTTGGAATGTTGGTTGTTTTGCTTGACAGAATAGCTTTGATTTGAAAGGAATTCATGGAACCATTCGACCACAGTCCCTGGTATTCCTATCTGATCCAGGCGTTCCAGTAGCAATGTGTGGTCAGTGAACGGAGTTCCTGGGGAGGGGTGTGGAGAGATAAGAGTCTTAAGAATCAATAACAGGAGTTTGAACTGTATGCCCTGTTGTAGGACGTTGGTCTATGCCACTAATTGCAATAGTGACTTTTGATCTTTGGTCTTTACACTGCCTTAAACTCCACCCCGAAAACTCCAAGTAACACATTATATCCACCCCAGCCCCCTGTTGGCACATCCCCTGTTTAAAAACCATTGCTTTAAGCAGTAGTGCCTGCAGTTTGTATATATAACTTATTTGGCATGTTTGACTCTTATTTTTCTTTGATCTTATTAGAACACACCTAATATGAAAAATAAAGTTTGAACAGTTCTTTTAGATGTTCCTTTAACTTTATTAAAAAGCCATGGTAAAAGAAATGAAAGTACATGTCATCTAAATGAAGAATTCTGAAGTGTTTGACAGCATGCTCTGAAAAATCTTCTTTATAGGAATTTATGAGAAGAATCTCTTTAACTGTCACCTTCTTATATAAAGAGAACATTCCCCCCCCCCCCACCCCTCCACCCCACTTTCCCTAAAACTAACCATATACAAAATGTCATAGAAGGGATTTTGAGAATGTAATTTGGCTCATTTATCTTGGTTTTTGTTTCCAGACCCCACCCCTTCTTTTCCATTTGATTTGCTGGAGGCTCCCTCCCTGATCTGCACATTATGACATCATCAAACATAGATTGTAGAAGTGTAAACGCAAGCCATTGTTTCCTGGGAATTGTTAGACTTAGGGAAAAAGGCAGTAGCGAACACTTCTTAGTTCACTAGGGGGCCCTTTTAAATAAAGCTTAGCGCATGCTAACAGATATTAGCATGCACTAAGTCCTGTGGGCCATAAGTATAAAATAGAATGCGCCACATTTTTAGCATGTATAAAACGTTAGACTGCACTAAGGGCATCTAATTACCCTTGGGGCCAGTTTTCTATCAGCAAGAAGCCATGGGGTTAGAAGTCTCCGATATGCAAGCGCCTACATGGAATGGCTGTTATAATCCTAACCACCTTACTGGACAGACTATTTCAGTTTTACTGTTGTCATCTACTATAAGAGATATATACTTCTGTCTTTATGTCCCCACACAGAGGGCAAAAAAAGACAGGGAACTCCAACAATAGAGTCTAGAGTTTGAATCTGTCCCTGGTACATAGATGCACTATGCAGTGTTTAGGAACAGATGTTGAGTTAAATTGTAGAGTAGGGATGGAGTGGATGGAGGTTTATATACATTGGGATATGGGTTCACTGGAATATGTTAACATGTGGTATAATAATGTATTTTTTTTTAATTTATTTAGATTTAACTCATGCCTTTTCAGCAGTAGGTCAATATGGCTGTATATTTGTGGTTTGAACAATAACATTTTAGTTTTAGAATTAGAATTAGCTTTTTATAAATGCATTTCCTTTCCTGGTGGATCATTAAAGGAGACATTGAGCATAAAGGGAGCCAAAAAGCAAATAGATCTAAATTTCCAATATGGCCATATGTAAGTACTAAATGGTAGAAGTGTAATTTTGAAAGAATCCTATGCAGATAATCATGATTTTCTTGACAGTTTGCCAGGAAAGAACATTTGTCCTTGTACTTAAGGATGGCAGACATTACTGCTGAGCTGGTCTTCAAAGGCTTTCACCTACCAGCAGTATTCACAGGTTCTTTCTTGTTTATACAAAGTGCTTGGAGTTTAAAGGGCACTTGGCACCAGCCTTTGAAACTGTGTCCAGATGCCTGTGTTTGCTGATTGTATTATTATGTTGATGATGTAATGAGAAGGAGTGTACAGGACATTTCAAAGTGCAGAGCAGTCATGTGGAAAATGTGGGTGGAGCAGCACGTTTAGAATATCATTTGTTTATTTATTTTCTTTTTTTCTGTGGCAAAATGAATTGGCAAAGAGGAATATCCCAGGTAGGATTGTCTCAGAAAGTAGAACTTCTGCCTACACATGAAGAGAAAACACTCTTCAGAACAGAAGTGCCCCCAAACCAGAACCAGTATTAATAGTGACTGTGCAGGCATTGAGAATGTTTTTTGGTCAACTTGAGAATTCTCCAGTGAATGTTCACATATGTTAACTCTGAGGCCATGTAAGTGTTCTGTTATAATTTAGCTGCATGAATTACTGACATACTGTAAGCCATTCTTGGTTTTTTTTGGATGAAGGCAGCATGTAATTGAAAATCTAATATGTTAGAGTGCTAAGCACCCCCCCCCCCCCCCCCCTTCATGTCTCAGTCGCTTGTGGTTTTGTTGACTTTTCTCCTGGGCTTCAAAGTACATATGAGGCATGTTTTAATGACCCAGTGAAATAAGCATCAAAGTCATATATGGTCTGTTGAGTCAAATTCATTTTTAGGCCACGACCCAAGTGGAAAGGCAGTTGTAACTGTAAAATTCTTGAATGAATGAATGAATGAATTTAAACAGATCAGGAGCAATAAATTTAATGTATATGCACAAAATTGGTTAGATGGTGTGAGACAGTCAAGGGAGTGTGGAATTTTTTTAGTATTGTATATATCAGATGAGCAGTATATAAAATTTTAAATAGACTTGGAAACTTGGGAGCAGGCTGCTGATTGGCAGTCTAGCCAGACATCAAGCTTGTATGGTCCCACCTATAGTCTCATTGGACAGTTCCTCTGACCTGTTTCTTTTCAGCAATGGCAAGCATAAAGAACCAGGTGGAATAGCTGGTTCTATGTTTTTGCAGGCAGACATTGAAATTCTTAAATACTGAACGGGTGCAATGTGAAGGCATGCAAAGCAGTTCATTCATTATGAATTTTTTGAATTCTTTTCTTGCACACAAAGATAATTATACCTCAGTGAGCTATAGTTACCATTGTTTTCCCTCTTTCAACCCCAATAGCAAGTTTGATGTGGAGCTTGTTTGTATCTGTAGCAAACTTGTGTGAGAAAGGAGCTGGTAAATCTGCAGGAAATCCCATAGCTTAGTTCATTGACCCTTATGTTTTTTTTTAATTTAATAAATGCCCTGACAACTGTGTTTTTTCTAAGTAGTGCACATTCAAGTACAGATGTTTCCTATATCATTGGGTTTTTTTGGGTTAGACTTGATCATTAAACATTGGGTTTAATAACCCTTTACATCCAGGTTTCACAAGGGGCTTCCACCTCAGTTCTTGGCAGTTGTGAAGTGGTCACCAGAGGAGCCTGGGATCCTTACTAAATTAGTTTAAATTAATTCTAGTATTTCTATTCTGCTTATCCCCTAAAGAGCAGGTTCAAAATGGATTACTATCAAGTATAAAGCACTATTAAAATCAGACCAGCAATATACAATCCTATATATTAATTCTCACCTTCAATGTTCTGACCTGCCTGGGACTGTGGTTCCCTCGGAGTTGGTCAGGAAGGCTCCGTAGATCAGACTGACGTCACTGGCCGCAATATGACGTGACCCTAGCAGACCAACTCCAAGGGAGGGAGCCACGGTCCCAGGCAAGAAAGCACGTTGGAGGTGAGAATTACTGGTAGTGCTGCTGAAGGAGCTCCGTCGACGATAATGGCACCGCAAACACCCCCCCTCCCCCTTCTGTCATTTCAGGACCCCCTCCCACTCCACCCCTCTCTGGCCCTCCCCTTCATAAGAGCTGTCTGCTTAAAAGTTTTTACCTCCTGCACGCAGGGACGCCGCTTCCGTCAGCCTTTTCTTTTGCATCTGTTTCAGCTGTTCCTGTGGTACCGCCCTTGAGCTCTTTCGAAGGGGAGGGCCAGACAGGTGGGGAGTGTGAGGGGGGCCCTGAAACGAAAGGGGGGGGGTCAAGAATGACACAGGGGGGTCCTGAAATTACAAAGGGGGTCCTGAAATGACAGAGGGGGGGAAGGGGGGTCCTGAAACAACACGGGGGGGGGAGTAGATTACTGTAAATCCACTGGGAGGGGCGGGTCCTGGACAGGGGGTAGCGGGGGGAAGGGGGGTCCTGGAACTCAGAGGGGGGGGAGAGGCGGAGCGGGAAGGGAAGAGGGGGGATGGAAAGAAGTGTGAGGGGGCCCTGGAACTCGGATGGGAAGAAGTGGGAGGGGGTTCTGGAACTCGGACAAGAGTGGAAGGGGGAAGGAGGGGGGGAAGAAGAGGGGGAGGGGTTCTGCAAACTCTCGGTCTCATACACTCTTGGTCGCACAAAGAATTGCACACATACTCTCACACTCACTCTCTCACACACACACACACACTCTCTCTCTCACACACATTGTACCTGTATGAAACACTCTCTCTCTCTCTCTCTCTCTCTCACACACACACTGTATCTGTGTGAAACACACTCTCTTTCTCTCTCTCTCACATTCACTGTGTCCCACATATGCACTCGCACACGCTGTCATTCTCACACACACACTCTCTCTCACAGACACACTCGCACCCAGTCTCACTCTCTCTCTGTCACACACACACACACACACACACACACACACACACACACTCGCACCCAGTCTCACTCTCTCTCTCTCTCACACACACACACACACACACACACACACACACTCGCACAGTCACTCTCTCTCACACAGTCACTCTCACACACACACACTCTCTAAAACATACACACTCTGAGGAAAACCTTGCTAGCGCCCGTTTCATTTGTGTCAGAAACGGGCCTTTTTTTACTAGTAGTAAATAAGAATCATTTAAACAGTAAACAATATAATATATCCGTATACCTGTTACCAAACCTAAACCCAACCTAAAATTACAATCATGTATACTATTTCTCAAATAACCAGGTCTTCATAAAGAAACAGGTAGGGATGTTTTCTGTAAATAGAGGTAAGAAATTCTAAAGCTTAGGTGCCTCACCTGAGTCACCTCTAAGCCCAAGGAACCTTTAAATGGAACAGTGTAGTGGGACAGCACACACAGTGGCTCCAGAATATAAAACTGCATCCCATTGACAGGTACTGTAGTACCAAACCCTATAAAATCTTAAATGTCAATACCTTAAATTGAATTCATACGTATCCTAGCAATCAGTGCATCTGAAATAAATATGGTGTTGCCCTTTCTTATCTTACCGGCCCCAGCCACCAATGGGATAGTATTCAAAAGGGTTTAACTGGATAGGTGTGGCTTAGGATCTGCAAAAAACAAATATTTAAAAATCCCTAAGTACTGCCACTTTGGGTAATGCAGGAATTTCTGGAGTGCTAAGCACGGTTTTTAATGTGTTTCAGTAAAAGGGCCCCAAGGTGATTTAATTTAGCCAGAAAAAATTTGTCCTTAATCTGCTATACATTTAGCGGCTTAATATGACCGCTGTTCATATAGCTACTGACGGACAGCAGTCAGTATGCAAATTCAGCACTGTTGACTGTCTGCATAGTGGTGCTCTGCATAGTGATGCTCTGTATGTGTTTTTAAATGCCCCGGCCAGCAGTTTGAAAAAAAACCTGATCCGTACAGTTTTTTAAAAATTTATTTCTGGTGTTTTAAGAAAATAAACCAAATGTTTGTAATAACAATGCTTTGTTCTGACCATATGTTTATAAGTTTAGAGCAGTAGATAATGTAAAGGTAGTCCCTTGTATGTGGGTACCAAATTGCAGGTGACTTACGGGGGGGCTGCCTTTTGAGTGATGGTTTCTTGACAGATGATTAGTGGGTTTGTTTACCATTGCCTTCCCCAGCCATGTTGAGGAGGGAATTGTACATGCTTCTGTGGTATTCAAAACCACCTTTGATTGCAAACATTTTGACTTTTGGAAGATGGCTCATTTAGCAGTTCCCTGACAACATACAGACTTCCAAAATCCACCACTTACACTTGTGACACCACTTATATGTGCTATCTGCACATGTGTATAATGCTGCTTATATGTACAAATTTCTTAGTGATGATGCTCTTTTTATAAATTTTTTGGAAAATGGCTGTTGCAGTTGTGTGTGTGTGTGACTCAAAATGCACAGGCTGCTTTGGCGGTGCTATATATCGAGGCTTGACAAATGTCAGGGGCCAGGTCACCACAGAGACTAGACATTTCTAAATGGTGTCTGGGATATTTGTGGTCATAGGAACATTGTCTTTTTCTCACTGTATGGCCCTATGCATATCTGAGCCATGATGTGCAGGAACTCATGTGCTGGTCTCTTAAAATCTGAGAACCAGAAACCAACATGAGAGTTCCTGTACCTCACGGCTCCCTGATGCAGGAAAGAGGGTCCCTGTCTGGCAGTGACCATGACAGAGAGGTGGAAATTCTTGATCCTCAGATAGCAGGGTGAGGATCATTGGGGGGGGGGGGGGTGGCGGCTGGTGAGCTCAATGGGTCAGGAATAAGTACTGGGGGGGAGGTGGCTGACTTGTTTGGAGTGGGGATAGAGGTAGGTGACTGACAGGCTTGCTGGCTGTTAATGGCTAGCTGGAATGGAGATGAGAGGGTAGAATTTAAGGAAGAAGGGAGATGGTGGGATAGGGAAAGGAGATTGGTGGGGAGGAATAGACTTAAAAGATGGAGACTGGGTGACAACAGAGAGAGTAAGGTAAGGGGATGACAGGGTGAAAAGGGCAGGGTGAAAGATTGAGGTTGGGTGATGACAGCATAGGGTGAAGAGAAAGTGAGGTTGAGTGATATAATTAGAGGGTGAGGAGGGGAGCTGCTAGCTGTGTATTTCTGCCAGTGGCCTGCAGGGGTGTTTGGGCTTGCTTTTTTAAGCTGTCTTTATTTTTCCTTGGGCACAGAATCTGAAAATGGCCTTAAAAAATTAGATCCTAAAGAATCTTCGATAGATCTCCGAGATCTTCTCCCCCTTCCCTCCCTTCTTACTCCCCTTTGTCTCCATCGAAGTTATCAGTCCCAAAGTATTTGGGTTAGCACCAAGATCCAAAGAAAATTTGCAAGGCCTGTATACATATTTTAGAAAAAAAACTCTTGTTTGCCAAGACCAGGGGTGTCCAACCTTGGCCCTCAAGACTTCCCCAGTGAAAGGGAATGGGAGGAATGGGACTTGATATACATCCTTTCCGTTGGTTTTTTTTTTTCAACTACATTCAAAGCAGTTTACATAGTATATACAGGTACTTATTTGTTCCTGGGGCAATGGAGGATTAAGTGACTTGCACAGAGTCACAAGGAGCTGCAGTGGGAATCCAACCCAGTTCCCCAGGATTAAAGTGGGCTGCAGTAACCACTAGGCTACTCCTCCACTGCATGAGATCTGTTTGCATGCGCTGCCTCTATTGTATGGAAATAGATGTCATGCATATTCATTGTACAAATCCTGAAAACCCGAGTGGACTATGACCAAGGTTGGACACCTCCGACCTAAGACTCTTCTAACAACACACAGACTTTAAATGTTAATTTTGTGACCTAACTGTCCTATACAGAGGTATCCTCTTGATTTAGGACATATGCAAGAACATTGAAACCATCAAACTTCTTCATGGTGTTCAGTCTATGTAGCTAATTTTTTTTTTAATGTGGTCCTGTGATGGCTCTTAGTAAAGGTATTCACTTTATTTTTTTTTTTTGATGCACGCAGCACATAGTTTCCCAGTGAGACGATAATAAATGTTTTGTATATGGAAGAAGTGGTCTGGAGAACATCCATGCTGAATCTTCCTAGAGCCCTTTCTTCATTTGCTTCTCAAATGGTATCTTCAGCTTTTTATAAAAAGAAAAAAAAGTCACAATGTGTGACAAGCAATCTGAAAAATAAGTAGATATACAGTATATTAAAAAGCTTTCTGGATGTAGTTACCCTAGCTAGCCTTTAGAATGAACCTGATTTCTGCTCCTAGCACACCTGAAAGAGAAAAATTAGTGAGTTTTCTTTTGGTATTCAGTGTAAGTTGGTCAGTATTATAGCAGCAGATGCATTTGGAAAGCACAAAGGGTGATATGTGATTCTGTGAACAACTGGGGGATTAAACAGGAAAGCATCCAAGAATTATCTGGCTCGAATGTACAAGAATTGCCCTTTGATGTTCCATACAATTCAAAAAATATTTCTTGGTGAGAATGGTGAGTGCAAGCTAGCCACCAGCATGCAGAGTGACACCAGAAAGCCCGGTGTTTATTGTGCCGGAAAGAATACATTTCATTTATTGGTCATTTATGCGGAAACTAAAACTTCCCTTTAGTATGACTGAGCGGCTCTAGAGTTCCTGGGTGGATGTATCATGAAGCATATTTGAGAACCTTTTGGCTATAGCACACACTTTCCCCATTGTTGTATTTCCTCACAGGAAATTCTAACTTGTGTGAGATCCATTCTTCAAATCCTGCCTGTAAATACACGGTGCACGCAAGTATGTTCTACATGCATAGATGTAGGGATATACTATCGGTTTCAACAACTTCTGAAGACCTACCTGTTCAACAAACAATTTTAATGTACGAAAATGTTCTTTTTAAGGCTCTTTTTGTAACCCGCTTTGATTTCTTGCTGGATTAAGTGGGATTTAAGAATTGGAAATGAAATCTCCAGAGATAAAGGGTGGCTTTCCCAATCCTGTTTGGCTGTTTAATGGTTTTATGAAGTCGGGTTAAAGCGGTAAGGGAGAATACTAAAAAGTTGATGATAGATTTTACAGTTTAAGTTCTCAAATGTATATTTTACAAGCTTTGAACCATGATCAATCTGTTGATTTTGTTGATCTGTTGAATCATCAATAAAAATTGTTAAACACTAATGGTTTTATGAAGTTTTCCTTCAGGCAGATGTTTAGACATCTTTTAAAACCTATTTATTTATTTATATTTGGCTCCTTTCTTTTTCAGTATTAGCTCAAGGTGAGTTATATTCATGTACATTAGGTATTTCCCTGAGGGCTCACAATATAATTTTTGTACCTGAGACAATGGAGAGTTAAGCGACTCGCCCAAGGTCCCAAGAAGCAGCAGTGGAATTTGAACTGGACTCCCCTGGTTGTCAGTTCAGCACTCTTAACAACCATTAGGCCAGTCCTCCACTCCATAGCTGTGCTAATGATATTAACTACATCCACCAAGAACAAGCTCCATAGCTTCAGTTGCATGTTGAGTGTAAAAAAAAAAAAAAAAAGTACTTTCCCAAATTTCTTTTAAATGTGCTACCTATTAGATTAAAAAAGGGGGTCTGGAGCACTACTATGAAACTAACTCAGAAGAAAATCCTGGAGAAGGACCGCGATGGACTGGAAATAGTACAAATGAGAATGAAGTGGATAGAGCACCGTTCATGGAAGAAAGTGTGCATCAACAACTTGAAAAGCTAAAGGTGGACAAAGCCATGGGACCGGACGGGATCCACCCCAGGATATTGAGGGAGCTCAGAGAGGTTTTGGCGGGTCCTCTTAAAGATTTGTTTAATATATCCTTGCAGACGGGAAAGGTTCCGAGGGATTGGAGAATGGCAGAGGTGGTCCCTCTTCACAAAAGTGGTGATAGGGAAGAAGCTGGAAACTACAGGCCGGTAAGCCTCACTTCGGTTATTGGAAAAGTAATGGAAGCGATGCTGAAGGAAAGGATAGTGAATTTCCTGGAAGCCAGTAAGTTGCAAGATCCGAGACAACATGGTTTTACCAAAGGGAAATCGTGCCAAATGAATCTCATTGAGTTCTTTGATTGGGTGACAGGAGAATTGAATCAGGGACGAGCGATGGACGTAATCTACTTAGATTTCAGCAAAGCTTTTGACACGATTCCCCACAGGATGCTCTTAAATAAACTGGATGGGCTGAAGATAGGACCTGAAGTGGTGAACTGGATTAGGAACTGGTTGACGGACAGACGCCAGAGGGTGGTGGTGAATGGAGTTCGCTCGGAGGAGGGAAAGGTGAGTAGTGGAGTGCCTCAGGGATCAGTGCTGGGGCCGATTCTGTTCAGTATATTTGTGAGTGACATTGCCGAAGGGTTAGAAGGTAAAGTTTGCCTATTTGCGGATGATACTAAGATCTGTAACAGAGTGGACACCCGGGAGGGAGTGGAAAACATGAAATAGGATCTGAGGAAGCTAAAAGAATGGTCTAAGGTTTGGCAATTAAAATTCAATGCGAAGAAATGCAAAGTGATGCACTTAGGGAATAGAAATCCACGCGAGACATATGTGTTAGGTGGGGAGAGTCTGATAGGTACGGGCGGAGAGAGGGATCTTGGGATGATAGTATCTGAGGATTTGAAGGCGACAAAACAGTGTGACAAGGTGGTGGCCGTAGCTAGAAGGTTGTTAGGCTGTATAGAGAGAGGTGTGACCAGCAGAAGAAAGGGGGTGTTGATGCCCCTGTATAAGTCGTTGATGAGGCCCCACCTGGAGTATTGTGTTCAGTTTTGGAGGCCGTATCTTGTTAAGGATGTAAAAAGAATTGAAGCAGTGCAAAGAAAAGCTACGAGAATGGTATGGGATTTGCATTACAAGACGTATGAGGAGAGACTTGCTGAACTAAACATGTATACTCTGGAGGAAAGGAGAAACAGGGGTGATATGATACAGATGTTCAAATATTTGAAAGGTATTAATTCGCAAACAAACCTTTTCCGGAGATGGGAAGATGGTAGAACGAGAGGGCATGAAATGAGATTGAAGGGGGCAGACTCAAGAAAAATGTCAGGAAGTATTTTTTCACGGAGAGAGTAGTGGATACTTGGAATGCCCTCCCGCGGGAGGTGGTGGAAATGAAAACGGTAACGGAATTCAAACATGCGTGGGAATCCTGTGCCGAAGGAATGGATCCTCAGGAGCTTAGTCAAGATCAGGAGGCGGGGCTGGTGGTTGGGAGGCGGGGATAGTGCTGGGCAGACTTATACGGTCTGTGCCAGAGCCGGTGGTAGGCAGCGGGACTGGTGGTTGGGAGGCGGGGATAGTGCTGGGTAGACTTGTATGGTCTGTGCCAGAGCCGGTGATTGGGAGGCGAGGATAGTGCTGGGCAGACTTATACAGTCTGTGCCCTGAAGAGCACAGATACAAATCAAAGTAGGGTATACACAAAAAGTAGCACATATGAGTTATCTTGTTGGGCAGACTGGATGGACCGTGCAGGTCTTTTTCTGCCGTCATCTACTATGTTACTATTTGTTACATCTGCTTTGCTTAGAAACTCACCCTAAATCATGAGGACTCATGGCATCCAATCTGCGCTCATTTTTGCACATAAGTCACATATGAACTGCCAGCAAGGCAAACTGGCATTTGGCTGCTGCACCACTTTTTAAGCTTTGCTTAGCAAAACTTCCACTTCCTTGACAAATTCTAAGTACTGTTTTTCATAGCAGTTGTCTCCTTCAAAGCAGTCATTACTGCCTGAAATTATTACTTTGCTGCAGCTGGTGAACTTGGCTTCATCTTGCTAATGGGCAATTTGTGGGTTCTTGTTGACTAAAGCTCTTATTTTTGCATGTCATGTGGAATATTGTTATTATTCATTCATTTTCGATACCCCACTTTGGTCAATAAGTGCCCTTGAGCAGTTTATATTGTAAAATAACATATTATATTCAGGTCATCTTAAAAATACAACACACAAAACCCACCAATTCCCTCCCCAGGGCCAGCCTGAAGAGCACCTGATACTTTTAAGGTGAATCTTCAGCCATGTGCCTCCCCCCCCCCCACCCAATCACCTCCAGGGGTGGCTCAAGGCCCTATCCCAGTAGCGTAGCCAGACCTGTTATTTTGGGTGGGCCCACAATTAAGTTGGGTGGGCCTTTCCAGAGTACTTCTCCCCCTTTATCCTGCATCTTGCTTTCTCTCCTCTACCCTTGTATCTGGAATTTGTCGCCCGCAGCCCGGCAACTCCCCCCTATCTACTTCAGTTCCTTCACGGGTGGTGGCAGTGATGTGCATCCACTATCTGTGCTGGCCCTACAGGCTTCCCTCTGCTGCATCCGTCAGAGAGAAAATAGGAAGTAATGTCAGCGAGGGCAGGATGTAGCAGAGGGAAGTCTGCAAGGCCGGCACAGGCAATGCATGTGAGTCACTGCCCCCAGCTGTGAGCTGATGAGGTATACCTGGTAGAGGGAGGTTTAGAGAGAAGGGGAGAGTTGCCAGTTTATGGGTGGAAGAGTGGGAGCAAATGCCAGATCTAGATGAGGGAAAGAGGGGAGCAAGGCGGCCACTGCTGAATTGTCTTGCGTGGGCCTGTGCCCACCCATGCCTACTCATAGCTATGCCACTACCCTATCCCACTGCCTCTCTGTAGTCCAGCATCTCCCTTTCCACCCCCCCCCCCCCCCCCCGATGACCAGCAATCTCACTTCCACTCTCTACCCCCCCCTCCCCAATCAGTTCATCTCTTTTTCCCTGTCCTGGCCCTGTGTCCAGCATCCCCCTTTTTCTTTAACCTACTGTTGCCCTACCTCTTCCTGGCTGCTTCAATGGTACTTGATGCTGGAACAGGACCTTTCAGTAGAGGCCCATCCTCAAGTGGTACCATCTCCCATCCTCTCCAATACATTTCCTTTCGGGGGGAGGGCAGTATGTGACACTGCTTGAGCACAGACCTCTACTGAGAGGTCTTGCCCTGCTACTGAGTACCTATTGGCATGGCCAGGAAGAGGTAAAATAACAGTTGTGGTGGTAGGGGAAGCAGAGTTGAGATACCACCCCAGCCTAGTCTGCCTAGAGCAGGGGTATTCAACCCAGTCTTGAAAACCCTGACTGGCTGGGTGTGCCCTGAGGACTGGGTTGAAAGCCTCTGGCCTAGAGGAAGGCTGGCCACAACCCACACTATTCTCACTTACAAATAGAGGTTGCATGGGGAGGGGGACAACAGGAATCCATGGTTTTGGTAACAAAATATTGCTGAGCACACAAAAAAGAAGTCCAAATCTCCCGTGAAAACAAAACAAAACACAAAAAAGGCGGAAGATAAACCAAAACAGACCAAAAACAAGGGCCGAAACATGGACCGTGTAGGGTCCTATTAAACTTTCTGGCGCTCTTACTCCCTTGTTTTTGGTCTGTTTTGGTTTATCTTCCGCCTTTTTTGTGTTTTGGTAACAAAACAGTCATTAATGCTGTGGGGATGGGAGGGGATGGATCCAAAATGAATGAGGTTGAAAGGGGATGGGGGCCAGATTATGTCCCCATGCATATCTTGATTTGGAAACTTGAAACATCAACACTTCAGCTAAAACAAACAAACAAGAAACAAATCAAAAGAGGAATCCATGTTAATAATAAGAATGTAGTTTTCTTGCATATTTAACAAAGTAATGCCTATTGTTTTGTGTTAAATTTTAACAAGTTTTAGAATGCTTTTTCCCTCCAGATTCTATATAGCGCGCCTAGAGATCCGTGGTGAAATCCAAGTGGATTCTAAAACAGTGCACTTAAGAAGCTTAACAAGCTAAATGAGCACTAATTGGCACTGATTAGAATTTACACGCAAAACTTGCTAAGTGTATTCTGTAACAAAGTGCACCAAACTTCTAATATACGCAGGCAAAAAGGTGTGTGGTTATGGGCGTAGAAATGTGCGTTCCAAAATTTACTTGCATAGTTGTAGAACAGTGTCATATATGCGCTGGGATTTATGCCACATAGACACCATCTATAGAATCTCCCCCTTTATTTTTTGTTTGAATTTACAAATCTTTTAAATGCAGGTTGGGTAAGGGGATGGGAAAGAAAACTGTGGGAATGGTACTACTATGATGGGGATGAGGTAAGGATGGAAAATAATTGACTGGGGATGGATGAGGATGGGGACCAGACTTTGTTCTTGTGCATACCTCTACCAACAAGCACAGCCCCTCATTCTTTCTCCCCCAGTTCATCACATCTCACCTAATCCATTGTTAGATAGCCACACTTTTACTAACTTCCTAAATCTCAATTGTTCACCTCATATGGTAACTGGTTTCCATAATTTGAAGCAAAGCCACAAAAGTTGCTTCCCAGGGTGATTGTTAGCTTAGTGCTGCTACAGCAGTAGATTGATTGAATGTTTTTTGGATTTTTATTTGTGTTCACAAGTCACACATAGTAGATGACGGCAGAAAAAGACCTGCACGGTCCATCCAGTCCGCCCAAGAAGATAAATTCATATGTGCTACTTTTTTATTTGTACTGTCCTCTTCAGGGCACAGACTGTATAAGTCTGGCCAGCCCTATCCCCGCCTCCCAACCACCAACCCCGCCTCCCACCACCAGCTCCGGCACAGACCGTATAAGTCTGCCCAGCATTAGCCCCGCCTCCCAACCACCAGCTCTGCCACCCATTCTAGGCTAAGCTCCTGAGGATCCCTTCCTTCTGCACAGGATTAACTAATATTAATTTTAAGAGTATGACACGCTTCCATTTATTCTGCTTCCCCTTTTTCGTATTACAAGTATAGTTCAAGGTTTTTAAAGTAGCCTTGCCTTGAGCCAGTGACTCTCTGTTGGATCATGGTAAATGCGTTGTTGGAATGTTTGTGGTTGGTGGGAGCCTTGAGCAAAGGGTGTTGTCTTGGGGTATGTGGTTTCAGTGAGAAAAATTGTTTAATGGTGGAAGCAATCAATTTGTATTTAGGCATGGGAAAATGGTGATTTGAAAAAAAAAAAAAAAGAATTAGCGCCTTAACCCTAAGTATGCTAAGATTTGTTGTTACTTAAATCAAGAACTTTATAAATGTAATTTCTGAGCTCTCCTTATAAATCGATCCACAAAACATTGTACAGTTCTCTTGTAAGTAGAAATGCAGTTAAAGTAACTTTGATGTTTTGTTTCTACAGTCAATTTAGTACATCCTGTGCTTAGAAATATTATATATTTTGAAAATGAAGAAAGAACTTCCTGTGGTGACTGTAATATTTTTATTTCATTTCTACATGCTTCTGTCAACTTTTTTTCTTCCCTCCCACCTTGAAAGGACTCTGGGCCAAAATAAAGGAAAAACAGTTCTTCTCTTTGCTATAGCAGAGGCCTGTCCACAGTTTTTTGGCTCAGGAAGACCAGCAAGTAATGCTCTCAAGAGGTCGGAGGATGCTGAGATTCCAGATTCAAATCTTACCTCCATTAGCCTTCCTACTTTCCATTAAGGAAGTCAGCTGACTCCTTTGTGCATATTCTCCCTCTCTGGACTCCTTAATCATCCCTTGCAGGGAAATCTTAAGACTCCTTCAGCTGTTTGCTGCTACTGTGCAGTGCTGCATTCAGTAATGATGCCTTGTACATAGTAAAGCTGAATGCTGAAGTTGAGGACAGAAGGCTGCTCTGCTTGCCTATCCAGAAGATATTTGGACGTGGGGAGGAAGAGTGTTTCCCAGAAAAGTTTCAAATTGAAAAAACCTGTTCCTGTTATTCTCGGAACCAGACACCATAAGGGCTGCAAATTGACAATATCAACATCCAAAAAATGTATAAACAAAATTCTTGCAGTTTGGGGGAAAACATATCTTGAAAATGAAAATGTGTTGACGTTTTTAGGCCAGAATCAAGGTATATTTAAGTATTGCTAAGCAAATCAGCAATGTGTTATTTTCTGAATGTGGCATGGGGGGGGGGGGGGGGGGGGGGGGGGGGGGGGAGTGATTCCATCCTTGCAAAGATCTGTTCGCAGATTGCCATTATCTACCACTTGTCTCTTATTTGGCTGCTTTTTGTTTCCCCCTGAAGTACTGGCTATGAGGTGTGATTGCTTTATGAGAAATGCTGTAGTAACACGAGGCTTCAGCTTTTTACAGGCAACTCGAGAAAGAACAAACTGGAAGATACCCAGCTTTCTTATGGATGTTTTTTTCCTTTTTTGTTCTTTTTCTTGAAAAGCTTAAGTCATGAGGTTAAACAAGCTCAAGTTATTTTTGAACTAAACAAGTTAATATAAATCATTTAAAGCCCTGACATCATGTACTCTATCTTTTCTATTAATAGTAATATCTTTATTTTCAGCCTTTAATGGCACTTTGGACGGGGATCTTAATTCTTGCAAACTTACAAACTTAAAATATCCCTCAGGAACAAAATCTGGTATGCACATTTTTCTAAATATGTGTTTTTGTTCCTAAGGAGTGTCTGGATGTGGTTTGGAAAGAAGGACATGGGAGTGACCGAGGGGAACAATATCTTTTTTTTTTTTTTTTTTTCATTAAACATTTGGCAGTTCTGCTTTCTTTCTACTCGGAAACACTTTTTTCCAAAGTATGTACACAGTTTCTAAGTGTTCCACTCACCTGAAAATTCACCTGTTTAGGGTCTTGTGATACACTGTATAGAGGGAGACATGTATAAGAGCACAACCTTTTTGAATGGAAAGGACATTCTAGAGTCAGATGTCAGGGGACTTGAGCAAGAATAAGAATAACATGGAAAACATTGGTTAACGTCTGGCAGATTCCGTGGGAGATGGTAGAAGCAAGAACAATGACCAGATCCAGAAAGCATTCGATATGCACAGAGGATCCCTCATTAGAAGGAGTGAATGGGAAGACTGGCTTGATATTAAACTGCTTTGCTGCTGTTATGCAAACGGCAATCAAGAGGTTTTTGAATGAACATGACTGTAGGATAGAGGTCAGCTAGTACCTTATGCAACAGGAGTGAAGTTGGTAGCTAGGAACTTGTAAGATCAATCATATTCCATCATATTCTCTGTTTCTGTGAAATTCACAGAAATGGTCTTGGCCTCGGGCTGATTTTATGCTAAATAGTTTCTCAGTACAGAAGCCAGATGTTTTATATTGTACTGATTTTTATTTTTGCACACTGCAAAATTCTATTTGGGTATGTACCTTTCACCTTTACAGGAAGACGCCAAAGAAGTAGAGCATGACACACGACTCACAGGCTGGGAGTTGCTGATAAAACCACTTTATTATAGCACCAACAGTAAAGACCCAATATGAGTCTGTGTTTCGGTGGACAAACCACCCGCTTCAGGGCTCATGTATAAACACTGCAAATGGTGCTTTGTTTTTTAGACTATAGCTGTTCTTTTTGTCTTTGGCAGATCATTTTTATTTATTTATTTATTAGGATTTATTTACCACTTTTTTGAAAGAGTTCAAGGCAGTGTACAGTAAGAATAAATCAAACATAAGCAATAGACAATTACAACAGTAAAAATATTCAAATAACAATACAAAGTATGGCATACTATACTACTTACAATGTCAACACAATACATAATAGAACATTTTAATAGATAGCATAGGGTATAAGCAAAGATGGAACATATATATATATATATATATATATATATATATATATATATATAGGTAAGAGAAGTTAGAAAATTAGGGGGTCTTTTTACCAAGCTGCAGGAAAAATGGCCCTACACAGGCAGCGGGGGCCATTTTTCCCAGTGCCAGGGCCCTTTTTACCGCAGCAGCAAGCTTCTGTGGCACAGGCTCCAATGGAGGGAAGCGATGTACAGGGAGCAGGGGAGTCCCTTGCAGTTCCTTTTTCCCCAGATTTTGTTTTATTAATGCACAACGCCTTTCTTTTGAGGAAGTCAGGAGCTTCTCTTCAGGCAGCCCTGTCTCTTCCTCAGCAAACTTCGGTTGCGGCAGCCTCTCAGTCTTTCATGCCAAAACATCCCGGGGGGAGATTTTGGATCCCGGGGAACTATCTGACACAGATGGCCCGGTTTTGTCTCCGGGCTCTCCCTCAGAATCTTTGGATTTGGCAGATGAGGTCACCCTGCCCTTTGAGGAGGGGGATGATCCAACGCTGCCCGCCTTTTTCGCAGGGAAGAGCTTCCCTCCCTGATTGTTAGGGCTTTTGAGGTTTTGGCCATTTCCCCCCTGAATCGTCAGGGGGAACAGGTCTGGTGCCCTCTTTTATGTCTGGCACCAAATGCCCACCTCGTTCCTTTCATGTGCGTGAGGCCATGAAGATCCTTATTTCGGCGCAGTGGGATATGCCGGACAGTGAGCTTAAGGTTGCTTAGAGCTATGTCACATCTTTACGCGCTACCTGCTCCTGACTTAGGTCCTGAAGGTCCCTATGGTGGATTTCTTAATCACAGTGGTCATAGGCGCCGACTCCATGGGTGCTGTGGGTGCTCGAGCACCCCCAATATTTCGCCGACCAGATGTTCCCAATGCCCCGCCCTCCGAGTTCCAGGATCCCCCCCCCCCCGCCTGTCTGTCCATTACTTAGAAGTACTGATATGGCGTCTGCAGTGCTAGGAGAAAACCGCCTTCAGTTACTCTATAACGTACTACTGCCATCTCCTGACTCCCGCCTTAAACCTCCAGTTACAGGTGACGCTCTAGCCCGCACTCAGTTACGACACAGCCCTGTTTCATTCAGTCTCTTTTCTATGGTTGCAGGTCTTTCTGCTCAAGGGGAAATGGCCCACACGTGTTTCTGGAATGTGCACAGTGTGCTGAAGTTGAAGGTGTTTCTGTGGTGGGCGCTCTGGTGCAGAGTTTTGGTAATGTTTGGCCTTTTAACGTAATCTCTGGTCTTGTAAGAGACTTCCCCCCGGTGCAATGACACCCCCCTTTCCTGGGTGCATTCTTGGCTGTTGGAGGGTGCAGAGAGCAGTCGCGCACCTGTCGGCTTCACTGGCTTCCTGCTCCCTCTTCCCAGAACAGGAAGTAACCTGTTCCAGGGCAGAGGGAGCAGGGAACCAGTGGAATCGACAGGCGCGCGGCTGCTCTCTGCACCCTCCAGCAGCGTGCACCCGGGTGGACCGCCCCCACCACCCCGCCCTTGCTATGCCACTGTGTGGCGTATCTTCGATTCATGCTGTGCGAGTTCGGGATTATCAGCGGCTTCGGCTTCAGTATCGGTTATCCTCGCATTTCAGGAGGCTGTACAAAAATCACTCTCGTTGAGGTCTCTTAAGGTGCAGGTGGCAGCTCTGGCATGTTTTAGAGGCCAGCTTCAGGGGATGTCCATCGCCTCCCACCTGGATGTGGTTCGTTTCTTGAGGGGCGTAAATCGTTTGCGCCCTCCTCACGTGCCAGTTCTGCCATCCTGGAACCTTAATCCTCCTTTCAAACCCTTATTGGGGATTACGATTAAGGATCTCACCTTGAAGGCGATTTTCCTAGTAGCCATTACTTCCGCTCAGAGAATTTCAGAGTTGCAGGCCCTTTCTTGCAGAGACCCCTTCCTGCATTTTATGGAGGCAAGGGTATCGATTAGGACAGTTCCTTTGTTTTTGCCCAAGGTGGTTTCTTGTTTCCACTTGGGGAAGCCCCTGCATTTGCTGGCCTTCTGCCGGGAAGATTACCCTGAGCAATTCCGGGCTCTTCGCTGCCTCGTCGTGAGACGGGCTCTTCTCAGGCATTTGGAGGTGACGAATGAATTTCATCTTTCTGACCATCTCTTTGTCCTTTTTGGAGGCAGTAAGAAGGGTCATATGGCATCCAAGGACACCATAGCCTGTTGGCTGCGGGAGACCTTCTCTTCGGCATACGTGGCATTGGGCAAGCCAAGCCCCTTTGCAAGTTCGTACTCATTCTACGCGAGCTCAAGCTTTCTCCTATGCAGAGTCCCATTTGGTTTCTCTGGAAGATATCTGCAGGGCAGCTACATGGGCTTCGGTCCATACATTCACTCACATTATCGGGTAGATGTGGCAGCTCGTCAAGATGCGGTGCTTGGCTCGTTGGTGATTTCTGCCGGGTTGGGTGTGTCCCGCCCTACTTGAGGACTGCTTGGGTACATCCCACAAGTCTCTGGATTGATCATGGAAGGAAAAATTAATTCTTACCTGATAATTTTCTTTCCATTAGTCCCAACAGATCAATCCAGAGGGCCCCCCATGTCTACTGTCTGCGGTTTTGTTGCGGTTGGTTAGTTTTTTTTCGGGTTCCGGTCTGAATATTCCTTCTTTTGATTAAAAAATAAAATAAATAAATATAGAAGTGGTGGAAGTATGTTGGGCAATTGGTCTGACAATGTCCTGACAATATCAAAGCAGTGGAATGGAAACAATAGAAAACTCTCCTGATTTTCTATTGTTTCCATTCCACTGCTTTGGTATTGTTCATACTGAGGTTCAGCTGGCTGCACAGGCCCACATATAGCAAACCTCAGAGGTTCTCTATCTCCACCTACTGGTAGAGGGACACAACCCACAAGTCTCTGGATTGATCTGTTGGGACTAATGGAAAGAAAATTATCAGGTAAGAATTAATTTTTCCTTTTTTTTTTTATTTAACTTTTGTAAACTCTCCTTATTCATGCAGAAAAGAAAAAAAAGAGAGAGAAAAATCCATTGGTGGCCATGTTTAGCCATATTGGTTGCATTTGAGGAACACTGATCTAGTCTTATGAACAGTTAGTAAACAATTATGAAATATATGTTCATTCAGATAACTTGATTGACCACATTTCATCCAGAGACTTTAAAGCGGTGTACAAGAACCAAAAAAAAAAAAAATAGGGCTAAAAGGGAAAAGAGAGGTTCATGCCTTGCATTTAGAAATTTTTATTTTATTTATTTTCAAATTTATATCCTGATTTACTTCCAAATTGCGTTACAATAAAAACAATTATAAAATCATGACAATGACAGACGACCTTGATAATTCTGTATGAGCCAAATTCAGTTTCATCAAGTGTATATTTTTCTACTTGTACTGAAGACACATCTATGTAACCTATTCATATATTTCTCTTTTAGGTGAGAAATGCCAACAAGCATTCGATGATCTCTTGTACTGTACTGTACCGTGGCACAGAAGAACAAGTTTAACCCTCTCTGCATGCTCTACAACGGAAGATGGGGGAAAATGATGAGAAACCACATCGACCTGGTCAACTCTTTGAAAATTTTGTCCAAGCAACCACATGCAAAGGTACACTGCAGACTTTTAATATCCTCGCTCATCAACTTGATCTAGATCCTCTGGACTACAGACATTTTTATGGCAGGCTTAAATCCAAAGTGACAAGTTGGAAGGCTAAAGCTTTGTGGAACAAGCTTGATAAGAGAGGCTGCCATAAGGAATACAAGAGAGGAAAGTCCTGCATTAACACAAAGGTAAGCCTGTAATACTGTTACATTGTCATGCTTGTAAAGAATTTTGTTGGTCTTCGCATTACTCATTGCAGGACGCTTTTGGCTGTGACTCTAAATTTAGACAGTTTGGTTAGAAATCACAAAAATCTTGTCCATGTTTCAATATTTGATTAGCAGTATTTCTTGCTATAACATTTTTGTCAGTAACCACAATTAGTTATATTTTTGTAATGCTGTCAGTATAACTGATGCAGTACAAACAGAATCACGTAGTTACAGCCTTTTTATGTGAAAATGCTTAAAATGTAAATATTAACAAGGATGCCTTCAGTCAAACTGTTATTTGCCGCCCCCAGGCTACACAGCCATGATGTAACCAATGTAACAAAAGTTATGGTGAAAGTTTTTTATGTAGATGTGTGTTGAGGTTTCTGCTCAGTTCATCAAATATTCTACAGCATGAGAATTCTACCTGTGTTGGGGTGCAGAAATCGAAAAGAGATATAGCAGATAGGAGGGGAGAGTTTGGTAAGCTCGGCTCAGGAGAGGGACCTTGGGGTGATGGTGTCCGAGGAGCAGAAGATGACTAAACAATACAACAAGGTGGTAGCTAGAGCCAGAAGGATTGCTAGGCTGCATAGAGAAGGGTTATAACCAGCAGAAGAAAAGGGGTTGTTGGTGAGGTCACACTTGGAGTATTTTGTTCAGTTTTGGAGGCTGTATTTTGCTAAGGATGTAGAAAGATTTGAAGTGGTTCAAAGAAAAATGACAAAAGAATGATATGGGATTTACGTAGCAAGACGTACATGGAGAGTTTCTGACCTAAACATGTACCCTAGAGGAAAGGAGAAACAGGGGTGATATGATAGAGACACGTTCAAATATTTGAAAGATATTACTCCATAAACAAACCTTTACCAGAGACAGGAAGGCGCTAGAACTGGATGACATGAATTGAGATTGAAAGGAGGCCAACTTGTGAATAATTTCAGGAAGTATTTTTTCATTGAGAGGGTGGTAGGTACTTGGAATGCCCTCCTGCGGGAGTTGGTGGAGATGAAAATGGTAAAACAATTCAAAAATGCATTGGATAAACTCAAATAGGTAGCAACATCGGTAATTGGGAAGCAAAGCCAGTACTGGGCAGACTTCTACAGTCTGTGCCTTGATCGTGGCTGAATAGATTTGGATGGGCTAGAGTGGAGCTTTTCAGGGGCTTTGATGTTAATATCATAAAATTTAGAACAAGGACAGTGCTGGCCATACTTCTACGGTCTATGCCCTGAAAACGGCAAGGATAAATCAAGACCAGGTATACATATGAAATATCACATACTACATGTAATGAGTTTATCTTGTTGGGCATACTGGATGGACCGTGCAGGTCTTTATCTGCCGTAATCTAACTTTAGAAAGCTTGATTGGCAGAACACAAGCCTGGTAGATGTGCACAATGGGTGTGTGATGTGTGAGTTCCAAATTTGGAAAGACTGCTCATTGTGTCCCACTTCCTGAAATACTTCCAGCATGGTTAAAATGTTGCCTTCAACATGACACCCATTGGTGTAGAAGAAAACCTGTTTATTTCCTGGCAGGAGTAAAACTGCTGTTCACACAAGTGTAAATTTTATCAATTAGATTAATATTAGTCTAGCTTCAAGTGTGCAAAATATTTTAGCTGCTTTCACAATTGAGGTTCCTTTTACTAAGCTGCAGTAAGCACTAACGCGTGTCTACTGCAGGTTAAATGCACTACTGTAGGGCGTGTTCAGGTGTACCACAGTAGTTCTTGCATGTGCTTTCGCTACCCATGCACTAAAAAATAAAATGTTTTTTTTTTTTTTTTTAGCGCTGGGGGTTGGTTATGAGTTAATCAGTTAGGTGTGTGGGCACTGCCGCGCTCTAAGGGCCAGATCCTGTATATGGCACCTAAACAAATCCGCCTAGTAAGGATTTCTTCCTAAGTGTATTCTATAAGTGGCACCAAGATTTATGCACAGTATTTAGAATATACTTAGGTGGAAATCCTAGCGCCTGTAACTACGTGTGTCCATTTAGGCCAAGGAAAATGTGACCTAAATTCCTGCGCGTAGATTTACACGCACTGGACTATATTCTATAACTGCGTCCATAAATTTTGTAACACCCATGAAATGCCTATTTCCCCATCCTTAGCCACGCCCCTTTTGAACTGCGCACATTAGAATTCAGGCACAGTTCAGTACAGAATTGTGTGCAGAAATTCTAATTATTGCTCATTATTGCTTAATTGCTGTTATCAAAGCTGATTAGCTTAAGCCAATTAAGTTATGCACATTGTTATAGAATAGGCCTAGATTTCGGTGCAGATCTCTAGGTGTGCTAAATAGAATCAAGGGGATAACTGATTAGCATGTGAGCCCTTACTGCCTGCAAAAGAGGTGTAGTTAAGGGCTCACATGCTAATGGGGAAATTTAGCTTGTGGTTATTAATAGGAAAAATGGAAAATGGAGTCATTTTACTGCCATGCTAAAAGTGGCCTCCGTTTGCAGGAAAGACCTGCGTTTGGGGGTACTATAGACCACCTTTTAGAGCTGCTTAGTAAAACAGCCCCTTGGTTTTTCTTCATACCGTTTTATGATCTGGGACAATCAGAAATTTGACCCAGAGATGCAGGTCAAAACATTGAGGACTTCCAGCAGAGGGAGAGAAGATCTTGGGCAGAAAGAGCACATCTGGAAGCAGGTAACCAAGTCCCACAAGATCAATCCTCCAACTCCACCTTCTATTCAGCTAAAGAATCGGTTCACAGCCCTGGAGGTAGAAGAGCTAGAAATATCTAAAAAAACAGGAGGAATCAATGACCAAAAAATGCCATCGCAGCCGGACAATTGGCCCAAAGAAAGCAAAAGGTAGTGGTGGTTGAAGATTCACTTCTCAGGGGTACTGAAGTGCCCATCTGTCGGCCAGATATGTTGTCCAGAGAGGTGTGCTGTCTGCCTGGTGCCAAGATTTGCGATATTGTGGAAAGATTGCCTAGACTCATCAAGCCTACGGACCACGCTCCTATGCTACTCATCCATGTTGGCACAAATGATACAGCTAAGTATCCTACTGAACGTATCATACAAGATTTCGTGGCTTTGGGTCAGAGGGTGAAGCATCTAGGTGCGCAGGCGGTGTTCTCATCGATCCTCCCTGTCGAAGGTAAAGGTCGAATGAGAGAAGCTCGCATCTTGGAGATAAATGCGTGGCTGCGTGGTTGGTGCCGACGAGAGTGCTTTGGTTTCATAGACCATGGGATGATTTTCCAAGAGGTACTGAGCGGTGATGGTGTCCATCTGTCAAGGAAGGGAAGGAGTGTCTTCAGCAACAGGCTGGCTAAAGTACTAAAGAGGGCTTTAAACTAAAATTGATGGGGGTGGGTATAAAAGGCCACGAAGCCATAATTAATCCCAAGGAAGGTAGGACATCAAATGCCTCTATAGAAGTGAAAAGACTAAAATCTGGAGAGCCTTTATACCAACGCCCGTAGTATGGGAAACAAACTTCTAGATCTTGAGGCTACAATGATAGAAGCGGACTTGGATTTAGTGGCGGTCACGGAGACGTGGTTCACGGAGAACCATGACTGGGATGTTGCTATACCTGGCTATAATCTATTCAGGAAGGACAGAGTAGGAAAAAAGGGTGGAGGTGTGGCATTATATGCTAAGAATGATATCCAAGTGACAGAACTGCAGGACATGTGGGGTATGGAAGAAGCGCTGTGGGTTAAACTGGAAAGAGGGAAAGGAAAATGTATCTATATCGGAGTGATATACAGACCTCCCTCACAGTCGGAGGAAATGGACAGGGCCTTAATTGAAGACATCCGCAAGATAGCTAAGAAAGGGGAAGTACTACTGATAGGTGACTTCAATATGCCGGATGTTGATTGGGGTGTCCCGGCTGCAGGGTTGTCTAGAAGCAAAGAGATCTTGGATTCCCTACAGGAAAAATTGTTCCAGCTGTGGGTAATGGAACTAACGCGGGATGGAGCTGTTCTGGACCTGGTGCTTAAGAATGGAGAGTACGTTTCTGACGTCAAGGTGCGGATCATTTGGCGTCTAGTGATCATCGTATGGTATGGTTCAATATTAAAACAGAAGAGAAGGCTCATTCGAGATTGAAGATCCTGGATTTCAAAGGAACTAACTTTGCCGAGATGGGGGAATTTCTCAAGGAACAGTTAGTAGGATGGGAACAGCTGAAGGATGTAGAACAGCTATGGACAAGACTGAAAGGAGCTATATTAAAGGCAACTAAACTTTGTTAGAAAATTACATAAAAGTAAGGAAACGAAAGCCTGTCTGGCACTCGAATGTAGTAGCTGAAAAAAGAAGGGAAAGGAGGCTAGCCTTTGCACGTTATAAGACGACTCAGAAAGATGAAGACAAGAGAGAACACCTAATTAAGCAAAGAGAAGCTGGAAAAGCTATCAGGAAAGCGAAGCAAATGGAGGAAAAGATAGCTATTACGGTAAAATTGGGGGACAAGACCTTTTTCAGATATGTAAGTGACAAGAGGAAGTGCCATAATAGCATTGTGAGGCTCAAAGCTGAGGGAGAGAAATATGTGGAAGATAAGGATAAAGCTTAACGATTATTTTAGCTCTGTGTTCACGAATGAAAAAACGGGGGTAGGGCTGCAGAAAACAAAGGCTAAAGGGGATGGATGTATGGTAGACCAAGACCTGTTTACGGAGGACTGTGTTTGTGAGGAGCTTGCCAAACTAAAAGTAGACAGAGTGATGGGGCCTGATGGGATACACCCAAGGGTGCTTAAGGAACTCGGAGAAGTTCTGTCGGCTCTGCTGACAGACCTCTTCAATGCTTAGAAACTGGAGTGGTCCCGGTGGACTGGAGAAGGGCGGATGTGGTTCCTTTGCACAAGAGTGGAAGTAAGGAGGAGGTAGGGAATTACAGACCTGTCAGTCTGACCTCGGTGGTGAGTAAGCTAATGGAAACGCTTCTAAAGAGGAGGATTGTGACATTTCTTGAACTACATGGAATGCGGGACCCGAGGCAGCATGGCTTCACTAGTGGCAGGTCTTGTCAGATGAATCTGACTGTCTTCTTCAACTGGGTGACCAAACAGTTGGATGTGGGAGGGGCGCTTGATGTGGTATACTTGGATTTCAGCAAAGCCTTTGACACAGTTCTGCACAGGCGACTGATAATTAAATTGAGTTCTCTCGGTGTGGGACCTAGAGTAACTGATTGGGTAAAAAATTGGTTGAATGGTAGGAGACAGAGGGTGGTGGTAAATGGAGCTTGTTCTGAAGAAAAGGGTGTCGTCAGTGGAGTACTGCAGGGATCGGTCCTAGGGCCGGCTCTTTTTAACATCTTTGTGAGCAATATTGTGGAAGGGCTGTCTGGTAAGGTTTGTCTCTTTGCGGATGATACTAAAGTCTGCAACAGGGTGGACACCCTGGAGGGTGTGAATGACATGAGGAAGGACCTAGCGAATCTAGAGGAATGGACCGATATTTGGCAACTAAGGTTTAATCCCAAAAAATGCAGGGTCATGCACTTGGGTCGCAAAAATCCGAGGGAACGGTACAGTATAGGGGGTGTAGTGCTTCAGTGTGCGAAGGAAGAGCGGGACTTGGGGGTGATTCTGTCTAACGACCTTAAAGCTCTCAAACAGGTAGAAAAGGCAACGGCCAAAGCCAGAAGGATGCTTGGGTGCATAAAGAGAGGCATGACCAGCAGGAAAAAGGAGGTGATAGTGCTGTTGTATAAGTCTCTGGTGAGGCCTCATTTGGAGTACTGTGTGCAGTTCTGGAGTCCGCACCTACGGAAAGATATAAACAGGATGGAGTCGGTCCAGAGGGTGGCTACAAAATTAGTAAGCGGTCTTGAATGCAAAAATTATAGGGACAGGCTTATGAACCTCAACATGTGTACGCTGGAAGAGAGGAGGGAGAGAGGAGACATGATAGAATCGTTTAAATATCTCAAGGGCATTTATGTACAGGAAGAGATCCTTTTTCAAATGAAGGAGAGCTCTTGAATGAGGGGGCGTATGACAAAGTTAAGAGGGAATAGGCTTAGGAGTCACCTAAGGAAGTATTTCACAGAAAGGGTGGTGGAGGCGTGGAATAGCCTACCAGTGGAGGTGGTGGAGTTGAGGACTGTTCCAGAATTTAAAAAGGCATGGGATAAGCATGTGGGATTGCTTAGGAACAGGAAGAATTAGGGGTTACAGAGGATGGGCAGTCTGGATGGGTCTTATGGCCTTTATCTGCCGTCATATTTCTATGATGCAGCCTATAAAACATGAGACCCTAACTATCACCACTGCAATCTCTCTTTCCTGATAAGCATCCTACCAGTCCTCCATTTGAAATAACATTCCATAATCCTGTTGAGTATTTTACCACAAATCTTTCCCTCTTATTTGCTTAAATAACTGTGTTCTAAAGGTTTTTTTATTCTGAAAATGTTATTTTTTACAGTTTAATCAGAAGCTTATATTACACTTGTGATGTTATTCTTTCAAAGTTTGATTTCTTGTTACTTCTAATCTACAAAATGACATCACAATGTTTTACAATTCAGTGGACTTGTGAATGAATATTTATTTATTTTCTTACTTGAACTTATACCATTTTCCTGATCAAATAGATCTTTGAAAATGGTTCCCAAGCATATAAAGCAATAACAGTCCAGAATCAAGCGATGAAAGTTATAGAAAATGAATAATAAAAACCAAAATAACCAACCATAATCAACCCACTTCAGTCTAACATTCTAGGAGTTGAATCATTGGTTGAACAAAAATGTTTTCAGCTTCCTTCTAAATAACATAAGATTCCTCTTTAATCTCAAATAATGTCTAAAAGTAAGTATCTAAAAGTAAGTCATATGCCAGCTAATGAAATTTGAGTTTGCTGCAGATGAAAACAGACTGTTAATCTGTAGACTGCAGGTTTACTATGGCTGTGTCAAGCATACATTCTTTGTGTGTGAATCATGGCTTGCTGTCAAAGGATATCTAGATGCCACATGAATGACAGGAAATGCGTTCCAAGAAAGGAGCCACCTTGAAACATTCTGGCAAGCACAAGTACTGGTAGTGAAGCAGAGATAATGCAATATGATAGTTTGAAGCTGTTATTCTCCTAATTTAGGATTTACACAAGGATAGTTTGTGTATATTATTGGTTGTGACAAGTGTACCAACTTGAACAAATTGCAAGCAAGATCCAGTTCCACCCTTCCTCTTTGGACTAAGCCCTCAATGTCTTGCAAGTATAAAGTGACAATATTAGTGCATGAAAAAAGACCAAATTAAAAACTTTGTATTCACATGTGGTTGGATTATGTTGGTGTGCAATACCTATGAAAAAACTGGAAGTTTTAAGAACATAAGAATAGCCATACTATATCAAACCTGGCCAATCCAGGTCTCAAATACTTGGCAGAAATCAAATTAGTAGCAACATTCCATGCTACCAATTCTGGGGTAAGCAGTGGCTTCCCCCATGTCCATCTCAATAACAGACTATGGACTTTTCCTCCAGGAACTTGTCAAATCCTTTTTTAAAACATAGATACACTGACCGCTGTTACCACATCCTCTGTCAGCGAGTTCTAGAGCTTAACTGTTCTTTTGAGTGACAAAATATCTCCTCATATTTATTTTAAAAGTATTTCCATGGAATTTCATTGAGTGTCCTCTGGTCTTTGTACTTTTCTGAAAGAGTGAAAAATCAATTCACTTTTACCCGTTCTACAACATTCAGGATTTTATAGACCTCAATCATATCTCCCCCTCAGCCATCTCTTTTCTAAGCTGAAGAGCCCTAATCTCTTTAGCCTTTCCTTGAATGGGAGGAATTCCATCTTCTTTATCAGTTTGGTCACTCCTTTTTGAACGTTTTCAAAGCTATATCTTTTTTGAGATACAGTGACCAGACTTGAACGCAGTACTCAAGGTGAGGTTGCACCATGGAAAGATACAGAGGCATTATAATATTCTTGGTCTTATTTTGCATCCCTTTCCTAATAATTCCTAGCATTCTATTTGCTTTTTTGACTGCCACCACACACTGGGTAGAAGATTTCAGTGTATTGTCTACGATGACATCTAGATGTTTTTCTTGAGTGCTGACTCCTAAGGTGGACCCTAGCATCAGGCAACTATGATTCAGATTATTCTTCTCAATGTGCATCACTTTGCATTTGTCCACATTAAATTTCATCTGCTATTTAGATGCCCAGTCTTGCCGTTTCCTAAGGTCTTCCCGCAATTTTTTACAATCCGCATGTATTTTTGACAACTTTGAATAGTTTTGTGTCATCTGCAAATTTAATCACCTCACTCGTCATTCTGATTTCCAGATCATTTATAAATGTCTTAGGCCCCTCTTTACAAAGCTGCGCTAGCGGCTGTCAGTGTGATATTGCTAGCGTAGCTTTGTTAAAGGGGGCCTTAATTTGGTTTTATATTTGATTCCCTTTTTTTCTTCATGTTATCTATGTTTTGATTATACCCCACTTAGGTTTTATAGATAATGTGGGATAGAAATTTGTTAAAAAGTGGTGGAGGTGTGTTGTAGGGGATGGTGTGAGAGAGATGTTTGGTGTGGTGTGCATGTTTGTGTCTAGAAGGAAGATGATGATGGGGGGTGAATGAATGTAGGGTACAGAGTATATGGTAGGTTGGAGTAGGAAGCATGTGGGTGGATGAGGGATGTGTTTGGGGTATTTGTGTATCCATGTGTGTATGGGGTGAGGATGAGTATGTGCAGATGTGTATCAGATGGTTATATATGTGCATTTCTGTGTGGGAGGAAGGCTGTGTGTGTAAAGGGCACATGCTTTTACATACCCTCTTTTTCTTCCCCACCTTGCTAAAGAAGAAATAAACCCATCATGTCAACCTGCTGCCCTCAGAATATATGATAGGTGAGGGAGGCAGTGGGAACCTGTGTCAGAAACGGGCTACTGGGTTGATGACCTTTGGCCTGACCCAGTGTAGCAATTCTCATGTTACATTTGTGTGCATTTTGACCTCGGTGATTGTCCTGCTAAGTGTGTCAAACCCTGGTCATTTTGAAAAATTGTTTTTCAGCCTTCCTGGCATGAAAATTCTATAAGGGAAGCCTAACATAAGGCAGCACTGTACATGCCAAGTTTATAGACTAGCTCCACTTAAGTGAGTTATTATTTATTATTATTATTTGTTACATTTGTATCCCACGTTTTCCCACCTATTGGTAGGCGCAATGTGGCTTACATAGTACCGGTGAGGCGTTTGCAGACTCCAGTAAGAACAAATACAAAGGCGGTGGGCGTAGCTAGAAGGTTGTTAGGCTGTATAGAGAGAGGTGTGACCAGCAGAAGAAAGGGGGTGTTGATGCCCCTGTATAAGTCGTTGGTGAGGCCCCACCTGGAGTATTGTGTTCAGTTTTGGAGGCCGTATCTTGTTAAGGATGTAAAAAGAATTGAAGCGGTGCAAAGAAAAGATACGAGAATGGTATGGGATTTGCGTTACAAGACGTATGAGGAGAGACTTGCTGAACTAAACGTGTATACTCTGGAGGAAAGGAGAAACAGGGGTGATATGATACAGACGTTCAAATATTTGAAAGGTATTAATCCGCAAACGAACCTTTTCCGGAGATGGGAAGGTGGTAGAACGAGAGGACATGAAATGAGATTGAAGGGGGGCAGACTCAAGAAAAATGTCAGGAAGTATTTTTTCACGGAGAGAGTAGTGTATGCTTGGAATGCCCTCCCGCGGGAGGTGGTGGAAATGAAAATGGTAACGGAATTCAAACATGCGTGGGATAAGCATAAAGGAATCCTATGCCGAAGGAATGGATCCTCAGGAGCTTAGTCAAGATCGGGAGGCGGGGCTGGTGGTTGGGAGGCGGGGATAGTGCTGGGCAGACTTGTACGGTCTGTGCCAGAGCCAGTGGTTGGGAGGCAGGGCTGGTGGTTGGGAGGTGAGGATAGTGCTGGGCAGACTTATACGGTCTGTGCCAGAGCCGGTGGTTGGGAGGCGGGGATAGTGCTGGTCAGACTTATACCGTCTGTGCCCTGAAGAGCACAGGTACAAATCAAAGTAGGGTATACACAAAAAGCAGCAAATATGAGTTATCTTGTTGGGCAGACTGGATGGACCGTGCAGGTCTTTTTCTGCCGTCATCTACTATGATAATGGGGTAAGGTAAAGTTCATGTGGCACAGCCACATTAGGGCATCGTATAACGGAAGAGTTGTGTTATGTCCATTACGCACTTTAGTTTTGCAGAGATTAGTGATTAGCACCATAAATTGGCAATTAAGTACACAAGTGCTAGGTAGCATTCTATAAACTTGGTGTGTATGTCGTTTACAGCTGGATTCAGTAAATAGTGGTCAATATTCAGTGCAGAAAAAATAGGTTGTTCTGAGTTCGTCGCCCTTTACAGAACAGCACGTAACGCTGGGATGTTCACTTAACTTTGGGCATGAAACCAGGTCTAAATCCCAGCATACACTGTGTGTATTAGGGAATGCCCCTGACCCACCCATGGCCACACCCCCTGTTCAGATCTGCACTAAGACACTTATATGCTATTCTATAAATGTGTGCATAAGTGTGTTTTCACGTGGATCTGCCATTTTGTACCGTGCATCTATTAGGTGAGTAGTCTCAGCTGAAAATTTACTATAAGTCCAGTATAACTATGGCTTCAATAATCCAACAGCACCAGCCCCCTTGCCCTCCAAGAAGAAACGAAGCTGTGAAGGATCATAAAAAAACATATTTAGCATTATCCAGTAGAACAATACATTTACAGGGATATCGTAATTGAAACTTTGCTCCCAGAGGGAGCAATAAGACAAAAATCTAGCTTTCCTGGTCAGAGTCCATTTGCACATATCTGAGAAGATTGAAATCACATCCACCAGCATGAAAGAATAGCCAAAGAGGGGCTTCTTTGTCTTGCCTAAAAATGAAGGAGATGATCAGAGTAGTCACTGCAGCTGCTTGTGACTCTGGGGGAGTCACTTAACCCTCCACTGCCCCAAGTACAAAATAAGTATCTGCATGATATGTAAACGGCTTTGATTTTAAGTATAGAAAGGCAGTACATCAAATCCCATTTCCTTTCCTTATCTCAAAGATATAGTGGAATTAGTGAAGGGTGACAAAAATGATAAAGGGGATGGGACGACTTCCCTATGAGGAAAGGCTAAAGCGGCTAGGGTTCTTCAGCTTGGAGAAAAGATGGCTGAGAGGAGATATGATAGAGTTCTATAAAATAATGAGTGGAGTGGAATGGGTAGCTGTAAATTGCTTGTATACTGTTTCCAAAAATACTAGGACCAGGGGGCACGCAATGAAGCTACAAAGTAGTTAGTTTAAAACAAATTGGAGAAAATATTTTTTCACTCAACATGTAATTAAACTTTTGAATTCATTGCCAGAGAATGTAGTAAAAGCAGTTAATTTAGCGGGGTTTTAAAAAGTTTAGATAACTTCCTAAAAGAAAAGTCCATAAGCCATTATTAAGATGGACTTGGGGAAAATCCACTGCTTATTGCTTGGATAGGTAGCATAAAATGTATTGTACTGTTTTGGGATCTTGCCAGTTACTTGTAACTTAGATTGGCCACTGTTGGAAACAGGATGCTGGGCTTGACGGTCTGTCACAGTATGGCAGTAGTTATGTTCTTATGTTCGTTTCTGCAACGAAAATTCAGCAGGGAAGTAGTGCCTAACATTTGGCACCATATATAGTATTCCCCTGATAGTATTTAATCCCAAGTGGGCCGTACCTGTGGTTTGAACATGGGCATGTCATGGACATTTCACCTAGCAATGCACATCTTACAGAATATTTCCAAGCGGGTGCATTGTAAGGTGCACATAGATATGCCAACTTATGCCAGCCATTGACCTGGCATAAATAATCGCACCTATAATGGGTTAGGCCTGCCCCAGTGCTGCTGTAGAACTGGTGTGCTCCCTAATTTAGATGCCACTTTATACAATGGTTACATACTGCTTTTTCTGTTAATTGGGTGCCAGGTGCTTGTGACCTGGATTGGTGCTAGCCAATATGGCTATTCTTGTATTCTAATACTAAATTATTTTTATTTGCAATGACAAACTTGTTAACTTTAATTTTGTGTATTTTAAGAGACATTTAGGGCCAGATTCTATATATGGCACCTAGAAAATCCATGTGGAAAACATTTTCGCCTAAGCGTATTCTATAAGCGGCGCCTAGATTTAGGTGGTGCGGTATATAGAATATGCTTAGTTGATATGACAGCGCCTAAAATTACATGGCTTCATTTACACCAGGGAAAATGTGGCATAAATCCTGAGGTGTATTCGATAACAACATGCATACATTTTGAAATGCCCATTTCCTTGCCCATAACCATGCCCCTTTTGCCTGCATGCATTAAAATTTAGGAGCAGTGCGTTACAGAATACACTTAGGGAGTTGTGCGCGTAAATTCTAATTATTGTCAATTAGTGCTCATTATTGCTTGTTAAGTGTTAACACTGATTAGCTTGTTAAACCAATTAATTTACATGTATTGTTACAGAATATGCTTGGATTTTTGCATGGATCTCTAGGCGTGCTATATAGAATCTGGGGTTTAATACATTGAGTGTCAATTTTGATAGATATAAGCTCCTGTTAGTTGTACAGTATGTGATAACTGTTCAAGGAAGAGAGAGTAGGAGTGAACCAAAACAGCTTCCAGCAGCCAAGTTGTAGATAAACAAAATTTTATTGACAAAGCACCAACACTTAAAGACCCGATATGGGGCCGTGCTTCGGCAGAACGCCGCCTGCCTCAGGGGGCCAAAGTGCTCTGTCAGCTGTAGCATGAAGTGGAGAAATAGTGCTGAAACAACATTCAAATCCAGTGACAAAAGTTTACCCTCAACTGGGTATAGAGTGAAAACAGCTTCTGGCGACAAATGTCCACTTCACACATACATCTGACAGAGCACTTTGATCCCTGAGTAAGGCGACTTTCCACTGAAATACGGTCTCATGTCAGGTCTTTAAGTGTGGGTGCTTTGTCAATGAAATTTTGTTTCTATGTTACTGGAAGTTCTTTTGGTCCACCCCTACTCTCTCTTCCATGTACTTTTTACATTGTGAGGGGGAGGGGGGGATCTTCCTGTTATTTTTGTCTGTGAGTTGCTGTTCCATGCCAACATATACTGTCCCAGGTCCTGCCATTTGTATACAGAGCACATTTTTTCTACCTCTGTGTAATCTGCAGCTCATCTGCTTCTTTAGGGTGAATTGTTTGTTAGTAGGAAGGGATACATTTTGACAGGAAAAGGAACTTGAACTCAAGGAAGTAAACCAGGCAGTGATACCTAGATTTATTTCTTTATTCTCTTGGACCAGTCGCTCAAGACATTTGGTGTTTGTTTTACGTGAGCCTGATGTTTGTTTTCACAAAGTGGGCTTTGGAGCAGTATGAAACTAGAATATGTTTTGCCTGTAATTATTCTAGAAAATGTTTTGGCTGTTTCTGAAATTGGTGTCAGCACAGTAGAGAGAGCTAAGTAGAGCTTTCTATGCACTGTAGCAGCCTACAAGGAGGGCACAATCTAGATTTATAAATGAGTAATTTTTAAAAATGGGCTGCAACAGCAATGGGAAATGTCAACCACATAGACCACATAGCCCATGTCATTGCATGTCATTAACATTACAGAGAAGGGTGACGAAAATGATAAAGGGGATGTGACAACTTCCTTATGAGGAAAAGCTGAAGTGTCTAGGGCTCTTCAGCTTGGAGAAGAGATGGCTGAGGGGAGATATGATAGAGGTCTATAAAATGAGTGGAACAGGTAGACGTGAATCGTTTGTTTATTCTTTCCAAAAATACTAGGACTAGGGGGCATGCAATGAAGCTACAAAATTTAATACGAATTGGAGAACGTTTTTTATCAGTCAACATTTGTTGGCAGAGAATGTGGTAAAGGCGGTTAGCTTAACATGGTTTAAAAAGGACCTGGGCGGCTTCCTAAAGGAAAAGTCCATAGACCATTATTAAATTGACTTGGGAAAATACACTGCTTATTTCTGGAATAAGCATCATAAAATGTATTGAGCTTTTCTGGGACCTTGCCAGGTATTTGTGACCTGGATTGGCCACTGTTGGAAACAGGATACTGGGCTTGATGGACCTTTGGTCTATCCCAGTGTGGCAATACTTATGTACTTAAAAATGGGCAGAAAAAAATACAACATTTTGTGTGTTTTCATTAGCCAATAATAATGTGCGCTCTTAATGACCTTGCTTCCATAACTACAAAATGGAATATGAATATAAGAATAGCCATACTGGGTCAGACCAATGGTCCATCTAGCCCAGTATCCTGCTTCCAGTACTAGCCAATGCAGGTCACAAGTACCTTACAGAATCCCAATTAGTAGCAACATTCCGGAATCCTAAAGAATACCGAGATTCCATGCTACCAATCCCGCAGCAAGCAGTGGCTTTCACCATGACTGTCTCAATAATAGACTATGGACTTTTCCTCCAGGAACTTGTCCAAACCTTTTTTAAACTCAGATACGTGAACTGCTGTTTCCACATCCTCTGGCAACCAGTTCCAGAGCTTAACTATTTGTTGGGTGAAAAAAAATATTTTCTCTTATTCGTCTTAAAAGTATTTCCATGTAACTTCATAGAGTGTCCCCTAGTCTTTGTTTACTCTTTCAAGAAATACAGTCGATTCACGTTTCCCCAGCCAATCCACTAAGGCCAAAAAACTTTAGATCCAGAACAAAGATATGTATATATAAGTATAAAGTGAAAAATTTTCCATATATTATAATCTTTTCTTATTTTTACCGACTCCAGCTCCACCCAAAATTGCATCCAACTGCAACTCCACAGCCCTGGTTTAAATGAGTGTGTAAACTGAAATCCTAGAAGGCAATAAACCAGACAGGTTTTCAGGATATCTCTAATGAATATGCATTTATACAAACAACTATTGTAAACCATCAATCTTCCTTAAATTTCTTCCCACATCTATTACATTGTTAAAATCTCACACACTATGCTATTCAGATATATAAAATCTGTTCTCACACACAACAAACAATATTCCACATCAAATACACCTATACATAAAAAATCTCTGGAGTACTAGATACAGTCCATGTGGTTTAGAGAATGGTCCACACTTCTTACAATACCTTCCAGCTAATAGTTGAAAATTTAGCTGGTATCCAAATGTTTCTTGCGTTAACCACTATTCACCAGGCTTCACTGGGTTACAGTGAGAGAAAATTCAGTGTGGGTTATGGCGAGAAGAAATTCAGTGTTATTTCATGAGATGTTGTGGATTATAAATTAATTAGAGGAACGACTTGATTGGAGCGGTGAAGATTTGAATAATTGAAATCTCCATTTTAGGGGGTGGCAGCCAGACCTCCATGCCACAGGGGGCCCCAAGCCTACCCAATGCTGAAGGAGGCACTAATTGATAGTGGGCTTTAGTGCATCCTTCCAAGTTTCTACCTTTGGCCCCAGCATGCAGGGCCAGCTCAATGAGTAATGGCGCCCTCAGTGTCTCTCGTGCCCCCAAGAGTCTGGCACCTTTCCCTTGCTCACTCACTCCAGTATCTCTCCCCCTTCCTCCCTCCCTCTCACTTCCACCACGGTTCTATACACTTTCCCTTGGTTTCCAGCAGCAGCATGAACAACAGATGGCTTTCAGCCCATACCTGTGTCTTCCTTCTGCTATGTTACACCTCCTCTGATGCAATTTCCTTTGGGTGGGATGTGGCAGAAAGAAGATGCAGGGGTGGGCCAAAAGCCGCCGCCTGTTCATGCTGCTTCTGCCGCCGCCTGCAGCCAAGGTAAAGTGTACAGTACTGCAGTGGAAAAGAGAAGGAGAGATGCCAGACTTGCAGAGAGGAGGGAAGAGAAGGCTTAACCTTTAGACCAGGTGAGGCACTGGTGGTGACATCAGAGGCTAGGGATTTTGGTGCCCTTTATCACCTGATGCCCTGAGCCAGTGCCTCTCCTGGTCCAATGGCATATCTAACAGTGGCTCTGATCCAGTATGTGGCTAAAGGAGAACAATGTAGAAAACCTACATGGGGTTATTTAGCAATAATTAAGCTTCATTGATTCTGAAACATTTATTTGAAATGCAGTGTAAACAATGGACACACAAGCTAGCAAGTCCATTTATTAATTTCTTTCTTAATGCTTCCAGCATGTTATACTAGAAAGCCACACCCTGTACCAGTTGACTCAAGGTTAGCTCTTCCACGCCTCAGTTGTATTAGAGTTTACATTTTGGAAACATAAATAAAAGCCACTGTTGGAGTCATCAAAAGGTTGTGTAATAGCAGTATAGGAGTTAAGGAGAAACACTATTATACAGTATAAAATACTATGAAATGTAATCCCAATATAGAAACAATGCATATAATAGTATAAAAAGGAACAAAATCATGAATGAGTTTCATTGTTTTTAATTTCAGGCTGAATGGTTTCGATTTACAATTGAAAATTAGTTCATAGTAACTACAACTAAAAATAAATAAATAAATAATGAAATATTCGGCAATTAAATGGGTAGTGCTGCTGGATATTACCTGTAACTGCCAAGGAACTGTTCAGTTAGTGCTGGGGTAGAGCAGGGGCAGAGCTTTGTGGGGCTGGCACTTAACTGATTAGCAGCAATATTCAGTCCACCTAACTGGTTAAGTAGGAGGATAAAGTTAGGACAGCAAAAAGGCTTTATCCACTGAGCTAACCGGTCACCAGTCTAAATGTTGGCTGTTGCCTGGTTAACTTGTAGGTGACCACACATACCCAGATATTACATTGAGGCGTATTTTCAAAGCACTTTGGGAGGCTAAGTTCCATAGGTTTCTATGGAACTTTGGGAGGCTAAGTGCTTTGAAAATAAGCCTCATAGTAACATAGTAATTGACGGCAGATAAAGACCTGTACGGTCCATCCAGTCTGCCCAACCAGATACTTTATATGTATACCCGAGTTTGATTTGTCCTTGCCTTTCTCAGGGCACAGACCGTAGACGTCTGCCCAGCACTGTTTTTGTACTAAGTTCTGAAGCTAACGGCGAAGCCCTTTAAAATTTACACTCCAGCCTATCCCTATCTATTCAGTCACGATCAGGGTATAGACTGTAGATGTCTGCCCAGCTCCCGTTTTGTTTAGCAGAAGCAGGACATGGTCCAGCGTTGAATATCTGGGTTTAAGCCACTGACAGTCATGGACTGTATTGCGGACTGAATATTGGGCTGTAATTTTTAAATTATTTAAGTATGAGGTTTGATTTTCCTGCTTTCACATTGATCAATACATCATGTCATGACGTATCCAGTACTAGGCCAATAATCCCATCCTTGCCCCCATATTGGGGATTATAAACAAGATTATAATCTTTGCACAAAGGTTAAGAATGGATTTTTCCTTGGCTCAGAGAAAGCATAGCACAAAACTGCAATTCACAGATTTGAATATCCCCTAAGCCATCTTGAATCCTGACTTACGTACCCATTTTATTTCTCAGGAATTTCTGATCATTGCTGGATACTGGGGACTGGGATCATTGCTGGATACTGAAATGCTTTATCACGGTTTATTTCTCAGAACTAATCATTAAGAAAAGAGAAAGAAACACAAAATCTGAATTTGGTGTTTTAGTCTCCTATATGGTGCTGAAGTGATTCATCCTGGGTAGCCGGTCTAACGAGCTTGTACACTCCTTTCATATCTCTGCAAGCCGATCATTAATCTTTACTTAAGTACTGAGGATATTTGCCTCCCTTTTGCTCGCATGTTACTACCCACACACATGCATGTGCACACAAGAATCTTCAAAAGATAATTTTGATTTATGAATCTTCAAGAAAAGGAAAAGTGCCATAAAACTATCCTGTGAGCACATTGGCGCCTGTAGTTATAGCGTAACCAAGATATGATTAGGGCCAAGAAAAACTTCTTCAAAGCAAATCATAATCCTGCATTAATGTATTCATATCTGGTAATGTTTATTTATAGTGTACTGTCAGGTATTGCACACAAAGAGTTCCTTTTCCAAGTTTATGAAGAGGGAAGTTGAGTGACTGCTGCAAGGCCACTGGGTTTGTGAGAAATGAGGGGACTCAGAGCAGGGTCTCCTCCAAATCTATTAGCTCTGTGTTGCTAATTGGTACATGCAACAGAGTCCAGTAGCTGTTTACCTGTGGCACTACACTTCTAGTGTGTTCCAGTATGTGGACTGACTGTGTTCCATTATGAGTTCTGTTTTCATAGGGCAGGGTAAGGCAGCCAGTAAAATACTCTGGAATCTGATTGTACATCAGTATAAGCCTTTGCTTATACTAGTGTTTGGAAAGCCATCCATTTCCTGAGGTTGCTTGGAGGCATTTTTAGTTTCTCAGATGAGGATTTCTCTTTTTCAATAAAACTGTTTTGTTTGGAAATTAGGGTTGGTCACATTTTGCAGAAGCTTTTAATGTCCTTGGTTTCTTTCTGTTGATTAACAGTGAAATCATTCTGTATTAGAATCTTGCTTATTCTATTGAACTCTCAGCCTTTACACTCTGCTTTTCCACTCTTAGATGTTTTCTGTTTTTCACCATGCATTTTTTTCCATTTAAATTTTTGCTTTATTTAGAACTTGACCAACAATACTGGCTGACCACAATGTCATTCCCCTCCCCCCCCCCCCCCGACTCTTGGTGGTGTCCTTTAATGCTCCTGTATTTACGCAAGACTTTCCTGGATTTTTCAAAGTTCTCATGAATCTTGTGTCTTATGGCTGTCAAGTATTTCACCACCATCACTTTCCGCAGCCTAGCACGCCATTCACTCAGCTGTATTGGGCTTATTTGTTTTCTGTTGACAGAAAGCCAGATCACACCTGGCAAATTTCTGTGGTCCTCCTGTAACATATAGCACTTCCCCCTGGCAATAAACCATACACATGGATACAACATTTGGTGGTAAATTGTATTTTAAAAAAGGAATTTACTGAGGATTCCATGAGCAAATGATAAGACTCTGCTTTAGAATGAATCATAAAACACTGTTTGAGGTCTGATATGATAATGTAGTGTAGCAGATGATAGCAAAAAAAACCCCCACATCCGTTCCAATCCACTTTACATAGTTATTCATGTCCATGCTGGAAAGAATATATCCCAGCTGCCAGTTTGTAAAATATTAATCCTTATTCAAGTCAGTTTTTGCTCTTTTCTTCAGTGGGCTTCTACCATTCTGCATGGAAACGGAGAAAAATGAAGGCAAACGAAGGTTATATGGCCTATCTTGCTCCCACCTCAACCATGTCTCGCCACCGTGCTATGTCATAATTTTATAAAGCTACCATAACTAGTGAGGTGCTGTCCAGACCTCGGGGCCCTTAGATTCCCAAAGCATAGCTGGACAGCACCAACCTGCTATTTCGATACAGTTGATTTCTGGGGAGTTGTAACCTATTGGTACCAACCTGGCTACCACATTAGCCTATAGTATATCTGTTCTGCTTCCTTTATCTACCCTTTCTGTGTCCTTATTGCCTCTCTCCTTGTCTCTGCTCCTATTTTACTGCAGTTTCCCAGTGCTGTTTTTACCACACTCGTATGATGACACAAGAGAACCAGTAGGCCCCTCTAGTTTGCTCTGTTTCATTCCTGGTTCAGTACTGCAAACCAAAGTTGATCTCTGGCTCTCCCCTCATTTCTTGACAAGTAGGTGTCCTCTGTGCTTATCCCTTGTTTTTCTTGAATTCCTTTACAGTTTTCTGTCTCTATCTTCTCTACTAGGGTTTCATTTCTTGCATCCACCACAAAATCCATGATGACTTACGTTTCGTTGTTACAGTTGAGTCTGCTCTGTAAGGGGCCCTTGTACTAAGGCGCGTAGGCACCTCACGTCAAATTGGAACTACCGCCTATCTATCTTGTGCCCTGGACAGTAATTCCATTTTGACGCATGTCCAAAACACGCAGTAGAAAATATTGTCTATTTTCTACCGGGTGGTGCTTACTCGGCAGTAATCAGCAGTTTACACGCGCTGACAATTACCACCCGGTTAGCGCGTGAGACCTTACCGCTAACTCAAATGGGTGGCAGTAAGGTCTCAGGCTGAAAATGGATGCGCACTGGTTGTAATTTTGTCACATGTCCATTTTCGGCCATAACAAAAAGGCCTTTTTTCCAGGTGCACTGAAAAATGGACCTGCATGCATCCAAAACACGCTCCTACACCAGTGCAGGCCATTTTTTGGCGTGCCTTAGTAAAAGGGCCCCTAAGAGCCTAATGCATTCTTTTCTCTACAAAATGTTTACTTCCTGTATTTACCCTCTTGAGGTACTTGAATACTTTGGGCATAATTCTCTGTTTTTTTCCTGTAGTGTGTACATATTTTGGAGGTAATTTACTAGCAGTCAGTGATTGCTTACACACTTACTGCAACACATATCCAAACCAGGACAAAAAGTTACCAAAATTGGAAAATAATAATCACAGCAAAGGCTACCCCAAGAGTATTAGTGTATGTTCAAATTTTTAGAATACCCTCAGAATTTCTACTCATTACTGCAAGTGATGTCACTGCCTGGTGGTTCAGCACTTCATTCATCAGGTGATTCTTTTTTTATATATTTATGCTGGTTCAGGTGATACTAATAAGGATTAATATCACCTGAACCAGCATAAATATATAAAAAAAAGAATCACCCGATGAACGAAGTGCTGAACCACCAGGCAGTGACATCACTTGCAGTAATGAGTGGAAATTCTGAGGGTATTCTAAAAATTTGAACATACACTAATACTCTTGGGGTAGCCTTTGCTGTGATTATTATTTTCCAATTTTGGTAACCTTTTGTCCTGGTTAAGATATTTGTTATATATTTTTATACCAGAGACTGAAGGATTTTTTTTTGGTACACACTTACTGTGCATTATCTGTTATAGGGCCTGTTTATGCAAATTTATTTATGCATTTTATTCTGTCTACTCCTTTAAGGAGAAAGGATATTCCTGCCATATGCAGAAGGAAGTTCTAGAGATAGGGTCCTAAGTAAAAGAAAGCAGAGTAATGACAAATCTCCAGACCCAAGCAGGAAGGTGGAGGAAGAGAGAGCGAGAGCACCTGATTCAAATGAATATACAGGGTCCAGCAGTAGGCAAGATAAAGGCGGGCAGCCTACATGAAAGGCACAATGTACTAGCATGGAAATTTTGTATTTAATTCAAGCCATAATAGGGAACCAATGTTGGGATATTAGGAAGGGAGAGACACGGGGTCAAAACTTGCCTCTGTCAGGAGCTTTACTAGTGATCATGATCATGGAGTGGAGAAGTAACCTGATGGGTAGACTAGTGGGTTGAGAACATAGGGAGCCTGGTTCAAATCCCACTACAGCTCCTTGTGATCTTACCTCAGGTACAAGCCTTGATTGTGAGCCCTTCAGGGACAGACAAATGCCTAGTATACATGAATATACACCATTTGGATAGCTTCTGGACTGCAGGCAATTTAACAAAAATGAACATGATTTATTTAGATTTTGCTCACACCTTTTTCAGTAGTAGCTCAAGGTGAGTTACATTCAGGTACACTGGATATTTCTCTGTCCCAGGAGGGCTCACAATCTAAGTTTGTACCTGAGGCAATGGAGGGTTAAGTGACTTGCCCAAGATAACAAGGAGCAGCAGTGGGATTTGAACCGGCCACCTCTGGATTGCAAGACCGGTGCTCTAACCAATAGGCCACTCCTCAGTTATTCTTGCAGCTAGCGTGAGTTTTTTTCCGATATTTTTCCTATTTTAAGCAATTGTTTTCAATCCATTCTCTTAAAAAGAAATAAATAAAAGACAAATACATGTAGCAAAGTTTGCAAATTGAAATTCAGTTGCAACAAAGACTGTAGACCTGACTTGGGCAAACCTGCCTGACATCCTGTGTAAAAGCTTAGTATTTTTTAATTTTTTGTTACATTTGTACCCCGCGCTTTCCCACTCATGGCAGGCTCAATGCGGGTTACATGGGACAATGGAGGGTTAAGTGACTTGCCCAGAGTCACAAGGAGCTGCCTGTGCCTGAAGTGGGAATTGAACTCAGTTCCTCAGTTCCGCAGGACCAAAGTCCACCACCCTAACCACTAGGCCACTCCTCCATGAGCTATGTGTTTTAATTATGTTTACTGGGGATTTAACAAAATCTATTGTTTGCTATCTACATAACAAAATCGAGCCAGCTCTGTAGCAGTTCCACATGACACCATGAGGGCGATAAGTTTAATTAGAGCAGTTTCTGCTCTTCAGACAAACTGAGGCTGGGGATGCTGGTGGGGAGTGAAGGGGAATCTCTGCCTTCACAATATGGCACAGATACCATATTCTAAGGAAGTCATAGTTTCTGATCTTGAAGTCTGTCGCTGTAATGGTTGAGCATATGCCAGAGTCCACTAGAGGACAGTTACAGTTGATCTACAAGTTCATGAGAGAAGGAGGAAGTTGCTGGACCAAATCCCCTGCCCCTAGTTCGATAACATCATTTAATCTGTATTGTGCATTACGATGGGAAGAGTGCATGATGGCGTCTTTCTTTCTTTATGCTATTCAAAACAACATGATGAAGGGAAGTCATGTCTAGTTCTCAGTAGTTTTAAGGGTGGTGTTAATTATCTCGACCAAACCAAAAGGAAATGGTTGTGAAACCTTCCTATGCACCAGAAAGAGGATATTTCTAGTTTCCTGCATCAGTGGTAGGGGAAATGCATTTATTTCAACAGTCAGAGTGCTTCTTGAACTCACAGGTGTAATAGCAGTAATTTCTGCAGAATTTCTGTTTCTGGTTTGCTTTTTAACTTGTGCAGATAGGTGTTTTGTCGTTTGCTACCGGAAAACCATCAGACACCGGCTATTAATTATAAATTTCACATACAAGATCATTTCCCTTTTACTAACTACACTATGAGAGTCCCTTCCATTTTTGGCCTCGTGCCAGCTGTTTGGAAGAAAAGCTTGAAGGGCTGATGCACAGGTTGTATTTTATATGTTAAGCAGCACACAATTCAATCTTTATTCTGTATGCACAGAATGTGCAACTCTTGTATCTTTACGGCAGTGAGAACAAAATAAAACTCCATTTTATTTGTAAAGAGCAAGAATATATTTTACACAACAGTGTCTTTCATCATCTTTCTTTAGCACGGTCTTAGAAATGAAAATCAGCAACAAATGCCAAAAACCCTGATCAAGTGTAGCTGTTTTGGCCATCAGAGCCTGAAAATGGAAAGCCCTTCATTTGTACTACTTCCCACAATATATTCAGCTGGGTTTTTGCACCAACTACCTTGGGTTCGCATTGGAATTTTACAACCATGGATCCAGACTCTAACCATTTTGCTGGAAGTCTACGCAATGACAACTCCCTCCCCCTTCTCGGGGCTATGAATGCTGTCTTTGCAGCATCTCCTACCCTAGCCTGAAGTGTGGAAGTCCTAGTAGCACACAGCACTTAACATCTGACCCACTGGCTGGTTCCAGATTTATATTCTAAAAAAGACTAGCCGTTTTACAGTTTGCTTAACACCAAAATTTAAGGGAAATGGGACTTGATATATGCCTTTCTGAGGTTGTTGGGGTTATTTTTGCAACTACATTCAAAGCGGTTTACATATATTCAGGTACTTAATTGTAGCAGGGGCAATGGAGGGTTAAGTGACTTGCCCAGAGTCACAAGGAGCTGCAGTGGGAATCAAACTTAGTTCCCCAGGATCAAAGTCCACTACACTATCCACTAGGCTACTCCTCCACGGTTATCTTACTGTGAAACCTGAAGGTAAAACCATATGGGGAGATTGGGGTGGGATAGGAGTAGAACTAGATTTTCAAGAAGACAGGAAGTAGAAGATAGAGATGTTGGATCCTGGATTTGTTCTAGGGAACAGGCTAGTTCATGTTCAGTCCTCAAGGGCTGTAAACAGACCAGAGTTCCAGTATATCTCTAATGAATGTGCATTTCTCACCCTCGGGAGAAATTCCCTCAAGAAGTTACAATATTTATTACCTATCCCCAGTAACTTGTCTTAATTTCTTTAAACTTTTAAACAATTCTTTATTTATTTCACCATCTTGAATTTACAAATTTATAAAAACTTTTTTATAAATTTGTAAATTCAAGATGGTGAAATAAATAAATAAATAAATAAATAAATAAAGAATTGTTAAAAAGTTTAAAGAAATTAAGACAAGTTACTGGGGATAGGTAATGAATATGCATGAGAGAAAATTGCATACACTAGAGGTGGTGGGCACGCAAGAATTTCTCATGCATATTCATTAGGCATAGCCTGAAAACCTGGCCTGTGTATGGCCTATGATGAGGATTGAATTAAGACAAGTCTGTTCTAGAAACTTTTCTGAGAACATGTCTTAAACAAATCCATAGTATGCATCTTACATTCAAGACATTTGATTGTGTACTATACATGAAGATTACATATTATACTGCTGTGCCAGGGAAACTGAGGTTGATGTAATGTGTCGAGATGAAATCAGTTATTCTATATAAAGAATGCCACTTCTTCCACTGAAATCAGTAAGAATCAGATCATCAAAATACCAGCTTGCCTGCCTCATTAAAACAAAGCTTCCTCATTTTTGGGTTGCTCTTTTTGTCTTGCTTTATGTTATGTTATGTTTTTATTTTATTTTTGTAAATTAAGGTGTAACTAAGGTGAGTTCTGAGAAAGAATGTACAGTGGTGCTTTTTCATAGCAGAGAAGGGTTATCTTCAAAACTCTGAGGGAAACATGTTTTTAATATTCCAATCCCAAAACCTCACAGTAGCCTGGGAGCCTCTTAAAGGGACCAGAGTTTGCAATCAGGAGCTGTCCGTGCCCTGTGAATGACATCTCCCCTTCCCTGAAGACCACCTCCCAACCTCTCAAGTCCACCCTCCCCTGGCTTATGCCAACTCCGTGGTGTCTAGTGGGTTGAGGACAGAAACAGTCCCCAGTCACTCCCACCTCTTCATTATGGGTTATCCTAGCAGTCACTAGTGCCATTTTGAACCCACAACACACAAATGGGTAGGAGTGACTGGGGATTGCTTCTGCCCTCAACCCACTAGACACCAGGAAATTGGCAGATAGGCTGGTGAGGGACCTAAGAGAAGGTGTGGGGGGGGGTGCTTTGGGTATTAAAGGGTTTTTTTTTGGGGGGTGGGGGGCACAGCTCTTGATAGTGAGCATTGGTCCCTTTAGAAAGCACCTAGGTGCATTGTGCTGCTTGTGAGGTTCAGTGCAAGCTGAGTTATTCTTGTACTTCAGGAGTGATACTGAGCTACTGTAGACTTGTGACTCCCGTGGTATATTAAGGTGTGGTAAGAGTTTGACTTTTAGCGCACCTTAATAGCCACGCCCCTAAGGTTATTTACATTTTTCACATTTGGAATTATTTCTTTCAGTAGTGTAATTATAATTCCCAGTACTTATGAAATGTGGACTGTGAGCTCAGACTTTGCTTTAATTTGGAAATTATAATAATTACAGCTATATTACCAAAACAGTTTTAAAATAATTTTGGCATATAGAACAAAGACATAAGGAGTCTGTTGTGTTTTTCTTTTTTCATTTCATTTCTCAAGAAACATGCTTAGTTTTGAGAGTGCCTCTTTCTTCTTATATGGCTACCCTTACTGTTGTATATTTGTCTGAACCAGGGTGCTACAAATGGAGAGAGCTTGTGCACCAAAGTCTTTCACTTTTTTTTTTTAATTGAAGAAGACCCTTAATGATGATGGTGATCAGTTTTTGAGTGCCCTTGGGGGAAGGGAATCTTGAAAACCTGGTCCTTAAGGCACCCCAGTCAGTCAGGTTTTCAGGATATCCACAATGCGTGTTCATGGGAGAGATTTGCATACAGTGGTGGCCGTGCATGCAAATCCAATATTCATTGTGGATATCCTGAAAACCTGACTGGCTGGGGTGCCTTAAGGACCAGGTTTGGGAACCACTGGCATAGGCTCTTCCAAATATTAAAAATAAAATAAAAATATGTAAATGACTGAAAATGTAGGAGACCAAAGTATAAGACTTTGGTGTTAGGGGCACAGCGCTTTGGCTGGCAGGCTGAGGTCAGCTGATAGCACCTGCTTCTCCATTACTACATGAAGCTCAGTGCCTTATGTCATGCTCTTGACTACCACTCATCAGAGCACATTGTGCCAAGACACACAAAAGAGAACCTCTCATGTCTGCATATTTATGGGAGGCTGACAGGCAGCCTTAAAATATTTACACTAGTGTGGGTTGACGGCTCCATTATGGTTTTTGTTAGGCAGTTCAGACTTGGCTGGATAGACCAAAGTGAAAAAAAAAAGTGTCTTACAATTTGTCATATAGTTAATGCTCTTGGGAACAGACTGGAAAACTAAGGTAAAAGGCACATTTGGAGAACAGTTTTTAATCCTTAATTATTATTTCTTTATTCATATAATTTTTTCAAAGATAATTTTAACTTTAAAAAGTCCTCCATTAGCTAATGTTAAGTTTGGAAACAGTTGTTAAATAACTATTATTTTGTTTCTTATTAGTTATATATTATCTCTTACCGCTATTTAGAGTTAGATCCCAATATCCTGAACCATCTTCACTAATGACCAGTACCACTGCAGAACGCTGGAGCATGCATGTCACATAGAAGCTGATTATTCAGTGTAGCTTAAAGCTTACAAAAATGCTATACAGTTAGCTTAGCAATGTTACTATAAGCTGCCACTGTGAATTCAGCTCATGAGATTTTTACTGTTGTAAAATCTTTGCTTCATCCTCCAATTTATTTTGTCTCTAGTGTGGTTACTGCGTTATATGAGAAATTTCTCCATGTTTTGAGGGATCAGATTAAATTGAGTTGGTCTGGAGAGTGTACCAATAATGTGCTGGATGTTGATTTGGCAAGCAGAGGGTACACACAGATGGTATGAATTTAAAATTGTTACTCCACCCAGTACTAGGATGTTAGGAAAATGAACTTATCCACTTGCCTTTTGGATCCCTGCCCTTCTAGTTAAAGCTGCTGAAGTTAGTTTTGTCAGAATCTTTGCCACTCTGAAGCATGCGGTGATCTGACTGTTGCTACTTTTATCTAAATGATTTTTGTGTTATTTTTTATTATTATTAAAAGATTTCAAAATAGAACCATAATAATAAACAGCACCAATCCAATAAAAAGATTTACCGTATCTCTTCAGTACAATGCATTCTATCAGCACTTGTTGAAAAATAGTTCCCCCACCCCCCAATTGTAATAGCATAGGTATCAATGTACTTTTATCTAAATTAATAGAAAGGATAGTCCATCAACAATTGTTTGATTTTTGTCTATCAACAGATTATTTTTTTTAATTCATTACAATCTGGCTTCAAAATGTTTTAGTATGGAATTCACATGTGTAGCAATATTTGATGTGGAAATGAATATGAATATAGACATTTCCTCAGTTTATTTGATCATTTTGGAGCTTAGTGATCTTTGACACCATTGACCATGAGATTTTGCCCTCTAGGCCCGTTACTTTGACACTTATGCAACAGTTTCTTCTGGTTTTATTTAGTTTTTCATAACTGGACACAGTCTGTAGTCTGAAGAGGAAATGAAATATGTGTTTTTATAGCATGGGATGCCCCAAGGCTCCATATTCTCACCAACATTGTTTATCTTTCACCTTCATCTATTAATTGAATAAAAGTTAGTTTAGCCTTTGATTTCAGTGTTAGGTAGATGACATCCATTTGCATTATCCTTTAATAGCGAATTAGGAGGACAATGTGAAAAGTTAAACACTCTCTGAACAATTATTAAGAACAATTATTAATAATAATTTATGCAGGGCTTCCTCAGTACCTTTTATAGTGATTAAAAACTGTACAGAATGTTGCAGTAGGAACTCTCACCTTCACAAAGAGGTGGGATCAAGCTCCACTGCTGAAACAACTACACGGGGTGCCTATCCATTTTCATATTCAATTTAAAATACTGACACTCACGCCCAAGTTCTTCATTCAGCCATCCTTTCTTATCTCTCCTCATTGGTTATTTTATATACCCCCCAACTAGGGCTGTTCGTTCACAACATGATGATTGTCTATCTGTTCCCTCACCACGTACTGCACATCTTGACTCAACACCCAGTAGTATATCTTTATTGCAGCACCCATCCTTTGTAACTCCATGCTAGTGGAGTTAGACAGTAACCTGTCTTTTATAAAATTCAGATGAGGTAAAACATTTCATTTTAAGAAGGCCTATGACGAATGAAGTGGGGATGGCATGGGAGATACAGTCAGACTTTTTGTGAAATTTTATGGTTGAATTTTACCTTCTATCCCCCTGTCTGTTATTTTCATTGGCATTCCTTTCCTCTTTTTATGAATTGTAGGCACTCTGCCTTGGGCCCACTCCTCTTTGATGTCTTGCCCAGTGGAAATAGGAAATTGCAACAGAGGAGGTGGGACATCATAGAAAAGTGGGCCCAAGCATACTCGCTGCCACTGATGCACACAAGCTTGAAGAAACACTGGACTTAGGAGCGTAGGAGTAGAGAGGAAAGAGAGAGAGAGAGAGCGAGAGAGAGATACACTGCATGGACCCATGAGGGAGGGATAGAGAGGTCAGGGAAGACCCCCAGAGGCGGGGAAGGAAAGGTCAGAGACATCGCAAACTGGGAGCCAGAATGCATGTGAGGAAGGTACTTATGTGTGCGAGTATGAGAAGGGGCACAAATGCATGCCTGTGTATGTATGAATTACTGATACAAATAATTAGATGCTGAGCGAATTTAGTTTGTGTTGTTGTAAATCATTTTATACAGTGAGATATTGCACGTTTGGTCTGATATTTTTGTATGTAATATGTTTATCAATTTATGCATCATCTAGAACAGAAGTGTCGACTTCCAGTCCTGGATGTCTGCAAACCAACCACATTTTCAGGATAGAGATTAGAGATTTGCATGCACTGTTCCCACTGCATGCAAATGTATCTCATGCATATTCATTACAATATTTTTATTATTTAGATTTTGCTCACACCTTTTTAAGTAGTAGCTCAAAGTGAGTTCCCTGGAGGACTAATTTTGTATCTGAGATCACAAGGAGCACTAGTGGAATTTGAACCAGCCACTTCTGAATGTCAAGACTGGTTCTCTAACCACTAGGCTACTCCTCCAATAAAATTCCACTTTATAATAAGTCTTACAAAATACAAGCTTTATTGCTAGAGCATCATAAAGCACACGATCTACATAACCTATAATATTACAACACAGAGTCATTTGGAAGGACTCAGTGCAATGCAGAGGACTCAAGCACTATAGGTTATGCAAAGTTAAATGCTATTTCAAGTAGTAGTCACAACTAAGCTCAATTAGTACTATTGAACAGATTTTAAACAAATATTTTAGCAATAAAGTTTGTATTTTGTATAATAAAGTGGAATTTTATTCTAGTAGTTTTTAGTTAGATTGTGAACCCTAATGACTTGAAATGAGTCATGCATATTCATTAGGGATATCTAGAAACCAAGACTGGCTTGTGTCCCTCCAGGACTGCAGTTTGACAGCCCTTCTACAGATTCGTAAGTATAAACATTTAAACAAACAAATATCTGCCAGGTGACTAGTGGACACACCCAGGGCTGGGTTAATACTATAATACTATATAGTTGTTAATCCCCATACTGTGGACACCCATTTCTGATTTTTCTCATGTACCCACCTGCTCAAGTCTCATTCATGTTCTCTTCTTCTCCCCCTTCCTCCCAACCTTTATTCATGATCCTTTCCTCACATTTCAGCTCTTCAGAAGTACCAAGGCAAAAGTGTAGAGACCAGCTGTGGGTGCAGCAGCACTAATAGTGTGCGAGAAAGCATGAGGACTAGGCAAGCATTTACTTTGAACAGAATGGCTTAATGGTTAGAGCTGGACAACTGCCAAGTTACCCTGTCCCAGGAGGGAGATTTTAGACTAGTTATGGATTTCTGATAACCCTATCCTGGTGCATTATGGGACCTCCAGTGCTGATTTCAGTGAGTAGAATCGAGGACTGCAAATAGCACACTGATCTGGGATGTAAGCTCAAAAACGGGATTGGTCGAAGAATAACTTGGCAGCTCTGGAGCAGTGGGATGACAGCCAAGGGAAGTTGGGCAAGTCATCTTCATCCTCCATTGCTTCTGGTACAAAGGTGGACAGCCCCAAAGAGTGAGATTTATGGGCCATGGCTCTGAGGTATAAATTTACAAAGTTTACATGAAGAAGAAACTTCACAAATGGAAGAAGCAAAAGAAAATGATATTTAGCTTTCTTTGGTGCTTTTGAAAGGATATTCAGTAGGTAAGAGTGGAAGCAGTATTAGGACAGCTTTCAAAGGAATTTGCTCAGGTAACTTAATAGTTAACTGAGTAAATTCCTTGGACTGAAAATTTCCCTTCACTTAGTATGTGCACAGGTATATTTGTACCAGTGGACTTCTACACTCCAGCCATGGACGGACAGACCATATGGCCGACCAGGCAGTGCCTGAGGGCTCAGAGGCTTTCTCCCCCCCCCCCCCCCCACCTTAAAGGGCCCTGGTGGTCTAGTGGCCTCTTCAGGGGCAAAAAAGATCCCCACTCTGTCTGGTGCTGCTGCATTTTCAAAATGGCTACTGAGACTTCCCTGTGGCAGTCTTGCAAGAATATTTCCTATTCAGAAATCAGTTTTGAATGGATAATGATCCTTTAACTGGCCAATCCCCATTGAGAACAAACTTCTGAATGGGGTGATCACTATACTGACATCTGTTAATGAAAGAACCAATAAGGAGCAGCATTCAGTGAATAAATGACTATTAAATGCCAGTACATCTGACAACTGTTTCAGTACATTATATTAAGATCAGAGGGAGCAGCTAAGATCCTTTCCTCCACTGTTGGGCTACAGCACCACTTTTAGGGGCTCAGTTAGAGGAGGTGGGGGAGGGTAGAGGGTAGGTAAGAGTTTGGCCAATAGTTTAAGGTAAGGGATGGGTGGGGGTCAGGGGAGCTACTGAACTGCATCATTTGTTTTCTAAATATGTTGGGGCTAGGAGAGGGGAAGCAACTCAACTGTCTACATTTTAAAAATCTTGTGGATAGGCAGGAGGGGGGGGGGGGGGGAAGCAGGGGTATTGCCAGCCTGCTACTTTTATTTTTCTCCAAAGTGAAACGTCCAGGGAGTAGCAAAGTACAAAGACTAGAGGACAGTCCATGAAGAGTTAATGAACAGTTAAGTTCTGTAACTCGCTGCCAGAGGAGTGGGAACAGCAGTTAGCATATCTAAGTTTAAAAAGGTTTTGGCCAAGTTCTTGGAGGAAAAGTCTGCTATTAAGACAGACGTGGGGAAAGCAACTACTTATCCCTGAGATTGGTTGTCTGGAATGTTGCTGCTCTTTGAGATTCCGGTATCTTGCTGCTCTTTAGGATTCTGTCTGGTTCTTGTTACCTGGATTGGTCACTGTTGGAAGCAGGGTAGTGGGCTTAGATGGCCATTAGTCTGACCCGGTATGGCTATTTTTATATAAAGTTAGGTGGATATTCAGCAGCCTTTTTACCTGGATAAGTGCCACTGAATATTCAGCCAAACTAGATAACCTTATCCAGATTACTTCACTGCTAATTAGTTTACTGAATAGTGACCTCATAACCCTTTGCACAAGCACTGTTATGTTGTACAGTAGTGGAGAAATATTTTCCAGTGCAGGATATGGAGTGTGGTTTTGCTATGTATGCCCATTTCAGATAGGCACAAGCCTCTGCTACCTGCAGTATGGATTAAAAGGCAGAAAAAGTCCATTATCCTATGGATGAGAGAGTACAGAGCTGTCAAGTTACCCAGTTCAGGACAGAATTTTTGGCCAGTCCTCTTTTTAAACATATATCCCAAAGCAGTGTGACATTTGTAGCTCCTAATTCTACCTGTTGAAATCGGTGCTACAGATCCCATAATGCATCAAGATAAGGTTGGCAGAAATCCTAGTCTGTAGCTTGGAAGCCCTGGATGGTGATAGTGAAAGAGAGTAAGTTACCACCATCTCAGTAGACTTAAGAGACAAAACTCAGAAAATATGGCCAACTATTGCTCTGCGGCTTGGTCTCTTGTTGCCTTTACAATGTACTCAACATCTTATTTTAGTGGCTAGAGTGGAATTGGACGCACAGAACCATTAATAAGCTCAGATATTGCAAGAGAGGTTGACTTTTCATTGCTTTAATGCAACCAAACCCATTTTATAATAAAGATTCCTAAACAGAAAACATGCTCATTTTTTATGAAACCACCCGCATGCTGCTGACACACTCTGATGTCAATGTAAGTTATGGCCTACTGTAAATAAGATCAGCACTTGATGGAAAACAGGTCTGAAATGGCAGCTCCAGGGTCTTGTGAGAGCAAGAATAAGAATGATTGATTAAAAATGCATACAGGGAAAATAAAAACACTATGACCTGTCGAAAAAGTGGAAACAGCAAGGATCAACTCTAGCAATTTAATGGAAAATGGATTTCCGGTTTCAGTTTTGATCCTTCCAGAATTGATATGGAAGTAAAATATTCTGAATTATTTCTGATACTGTATTTAGTTACCAATCTTGTCTCTGTAGGATTAAATTGTAAATAGTTTCTCACATAATTAATATGCAAGGTTCAATTAAATCAGAACAGAGACCAAAAATAGTTCACTGCTTTGCCACTAGCTTGATTAGTTTAGCATAATTCTTATAAAGGAAAAATAGGGTATGTCTTGTGATGGATTAACACAGAGAACCACAGCAGATCAATAGTACAAACACATGAAGATGTATTAGTAAAGCGGCCCTTTTACAAAGCGGTGGTAAGCCCAATGGAGCTTACCAGACGCTAATCTGGAGCTACCGCCGGCCCAATATGGGTGCCAGCAGTAGCTCCAGCTCTAGCATGTGCCATTTCCCCCATTGGGGAAAATAGGGCTGTAATTTTTAGCGCAGCGCTATGCTGGGAGTAATCGAGCAGTGCTGAATGCTACCTGATTACCGCTGGGTTAGCGCGGGAGCCCTTACCGCCAACCTCAGTGGGTGCAGTAAGTGCTCCCCCTTGCATGGCCATGCGGTAAGAGCAATTTTACTGAATAGCCATGGCTATTTTCAGCCTTTTTTTACCTGCTTTGTTAAAAATGGCCACATTGCATGGCAAAAATGACCCCCGCCACTAGAGCAGGCCCTTGTTACCACAGCTTGGTAAAAGGACCCTAAAGTTTATTACACAAACTACAACAAAAGAGTGCAAACCATGGCTGTGTCAGGTTATGATTTATAGTTTGCCCCGAGAGGCGTTGTAGTGTGTGTAATAAACTTGATTAATATCTTAACTTCTTGTGTTTTTATAATTGATCTGCTGTGGTTCTCTGTCTTTGGCTTGTTCAGGTCTTAGCTTCTCTTGTTTTCTAGGGCTGGATTGAGGCAATGGCAGACTAGGCATGTGCTTAAGGTAGTGGATGGGAAGATAAAACACCTATTTGTTTTAATGTTGTAGGAAGGTGGAGATTGGCTTTCCACTGACCTGCTAGTTTTTAAAATGTAGTTGTATGATTAACTTTAGCACAGCTATTTATGTGGTTCAAGTTAGCCGGATAATTGGGAGAGTGTTGAATATCTGTACTATTCAGTTAGCTTTTCTCTGCTAAAGTTAACCAGTTAAATTTTAGTTGTCCAGTTAAAATGTAAGTGTTCTGAGGGGTGAGGTGATCCGTTTAAAACAAGCACTTTGAGTAACTTCTGAAATTATCTTCATCAAGTACTCTGAATAGTCACCCTATGCTTTATTCCTCAACCAAATCGAAAGGGACTGTCTTGTATATGATTAGTGGTGGTGCTGGGAAGGCATCAAGCTGATAAATGCATTTATCTATCTGTCTGGCTGTCTGTGTCTGTTTGCAGTTGTCATGTGTGGATGGATGGATTTATTTGTATAGTGAGACAGAAGTCCAGTAGGCCCATGACCCCTAACTTCGCTTAACACTGCTGCTTATATATACAGGCTTCATATCATGTTTCCTTACAACAGCTTTGTATGTTTTTTGTTTTCACTGTTCTTTGGCCATGCTATCCACCATATAAACCTTCAATGTCAGACCAGCAGGTGAAGAATGACAACAGAAGCCTTTTCCACTATTCCTTAAGTGTCAGATTAAAGGAAATCCAGACTATTGATTTGTGCTGATATAATCTGCGATTGCACCATGTAGGTCAGGGGCTTGGATCAAAGGGCAAAGAGCAGCTAAATATGTGACTCACCTTTGCTCCAAGTTAAGCCATGTTACAAGCCTGTTTGTTTGCTCTTACATGTCACTGAAAGAATATGTAACACAACTGTGACTAATATACTTCTTTGTCCAGTTATCTCATTCCAATACATCTCTTTCCCAAGTACAAACAGACTGGAATTCTAAAGACAGCTGTTTAGATAGAAACAATATTAAAGTTAACACATTTCTGTAATTGTGTTTTTGTTTTGTGATTAGTAAATGATGCCAGAAATGTGAATAGATGGATAACTGTGTATGCATAGATTCTGAAATATGTGCTCTTCAGTGATATACCCCACCTGTAAGAGGAATACACAGAGGCACATTATCCACATGTGTGTGTGCATTGGTAACATCTCCAGCAGTTCATGCTTAGTTTAGCCTCGTAATGCAAAATCATATTTCCATTTAATAATAGTTTTCCACATTTCAGACTTATAATCAAAACGACGTAACCCCATATGTTAACAGAAGTAATGATTATTCTGTAATAGAAACAAAACTTGAAATGATATGGGAAAGTTTTTTTTCCCCCTTACACTAAGTCTAAAATGTTTATTACAGTAGCATTAGGGGTGGCTCCTTTTTGGTAGACTGAAAAGTAGCATTAGTACAATGATCATAAACAGTGCATTCTTTCTAGCAAAAAAGGTGCCGGTACTCAAATGCCAGATCACCCTTCAGGGATGGGGTGATCACTGAGGGACCCACCCCACAATAGCCAGGCCCCCTGCAACCAGTCACAGAATCTATGATAGTGCAGAATTGGTGTGTAGAGCCTGAGTTCTTTCATTAAAACTTGGGGACTTTGGGTCAATTTTAGCAGACAATGGAAAAGGTACCGGTACTCAGTACCCCCAAGTACCCCCTCAAAAAAAGCCCTGATCATAAATATGAGTTTCAGAGGTCTGGCCCCTGAAATTTGGTTAGTGATTTTTGGAAAGTAAGGGATGGTCTTGGTGATTTTAATCTTTTGGGGCTTTGACTCCGTATAAAGCACACCTACTGTAACTGAGTGTAAAGTGCCTTGAGCTACCAGTGAAAGGTGTGAGTTAAATCCAATAAATATATATAAATTCTTATGCAGTGTGAAAGACTAGTTGAGACTGGGAGCTGTCTGTACTAATCTGCAAAATATTTTGCTGATGGAGGCTCATGAAACAACCCAAAACACATACAAAAGTGCCAGCATTATGGCCTTTTGCTATATTTTCCCCATGCATAGGGCCTCTATATGGGGAAAAGAATTACAAAGTGGCCCCTTGCAGGTATTAAACTTTCTTGCATAGTCCACTATGCATGAAGTTTACTTTAAAAAAAAAAAATTAAGTTAATGAGCTGCTATATTAATGTGAAACAGGTCATTATCTCTGAATCTAGTGAAAACCAAAACAACAAAGCACCTTTGCATGTAGTTTTCACAAAAGAAAGAAACTATACCTCAGTAGGTTTAGTTACATTTTTCCAGCCATCCTGAGGGATCTCAAGTTCTTGTGAGAGATTTCAGCCCATCTCATGTGTGGATGATACTACGGGAAATTTGCTTGGTGCAATTTTTACCATTGTGATTGTGGAACTCGTATTACAACACCCTGACCCCTGATGCAGGCATTCATCGAAACACAGGCTGTGTTGGGTCTTTGAATAAATTTGCTTCCTCCATATTCTGGCTCCACCTTGTTGTTTCATCTGTGGCTCTCTACGCTTCTATTGCTCCACGATCTGTGTTGCTGTTTCCCTCTGATCTGCTCGCTCTGTTAACTAAGGATGGGGCAGGAGTTGTTAAGGTATGTTATAGCCTGTGTCTGTGATTTTATTTCATATATGTTATGTTGTATTCCCGCCTTGGTTAAAGGCGGTTTGGAAATAATAAATTCTAATTCTATTGATGCATGTTATTTGTCCCTTAGCACCTTAATATAAGTTTCAAAGGGATTCATAGTAATGAGGTATTTTGCATGCATTTGCATACTTTGCATCTCATTACTATGTAAATTGAATAGCACAGTATGAGCCTCAGCATATGAGTTGTGCAAGCTCATACCACAACAATAGCTCATTTTTCATAAAATAAACAGTTGTCTATATTAAGTGCCTCTGAGGGGGAGGCTGATTACACTGATTACATTGTAAGCTCTGTTGAGCAGGTGCTGTCCTTTACATATTCAGTGTACAGTACTGCTTACGTCTAGTAGCGCTATAGAAATTATAAATAGTAGTAGTAGGGTAGAGCTAGCCTTGCTGTATCAGGGCCTGGGTGGGGGGGGGGGGGTGAGAGGGATTAGGAGTGAGGAACTCTGTACAACTGTCCAAGTGCCACAGGGGATAAGATAAACTTCCCTGACTCATCTTGTAACTATGCCCTGCCTAGTCTGCCTAATGGTTTTGTTTACAGGTTTACTTATTGCCTTTTGATAAATGGCAAGTTGTTATATAAAGGGGGGCATATTATATACTCCTGTCCTTCCTGCACTCTTTCCCCCTCCCTGCCATGCAGCTTACTTCCACTGATCCTGCCTACTCTTGGCCCAGCAGGTCTTGTTCTCCCTACCAGTTTGCACTAATGACATCATTCAGCTGCTGCTGTAGTACAAGTCAGGTGTCAAAAGAGCAGTGGTTAGATGATGTCATTGGTCCTCTGAGACAGGCCTGTTTGAGGGTGGGGGGTTCATTATAACCAAATATTTTATTAAAGGTGGATATTTTTTAAGGTGGTCTGGCTTTAAAGTAATCAAGCATGCATCACATGTTGGATTAACTAAAACTTTGATTTGGTATACTTTTCTAGCCTAATTTCACCTTGTTGTTATCCTGGTATTATAGATGCAGGGTTTTGTACCAAAAAGCTTTAAGTGAAGTAAACCCTTTTTCTGTTTCCCAAGAAGATCACAGAAATAATATATTAACTATAGGAACAACTCAAAGAATTGCAATTTTTTGGTGTCTTGTGGCTAGATTAACGATCTGGAGACTTAGCTCTCTCTCTGTTTTCCTTTTACCTGAGTTTAGATGAAGAGGTGCTTGAAACTGGATAATTAATAGCTTATGAGAATGTGGCACAACTTGATCTCTGTTTTTTTAAGCCAACATTCTTTGCATTGTAATGCCACAAAATGTCATCTTTCTGAGAACCAGTTTAGGAATGAACTGGAGTTTAGTGAGCCGTTGTCAAATGTACTTGTAAAAGAAAAATAAATCCCCTTGTCGGTTAAGTTCTAGTATCCGTCTGTTTTAATTCTATTTTTCAGCCTTTCAGGAACATTGCTGATGCTGTGTCAGATCCTGTATGTGGCTTCTGAATTTGATTACACAACCTTAGTGTAACCTATGCATCTGTTAGATGAATGGGAAAGATCAGCGGGTTTATGCTTGCAGAAACTCTAGCGCTGTCCTGGACTTTGGCTGCTCTTTTCTTTTTAGCTTTTTTTTTTTTTTAATTTAAATTCAAGACACAATAACTTCAAGGAAAGTGAGAATTATTGTACAGTACGATCCAACTTACAAGACAATGTAGGCTAAACTTTAGGAAGCACACGACAAAGTATCGCCAAGCCTTAACAGCAACCAAAAAACAATATTTTTCTCAATGAATTGCACAGGCTGCCAATTCAACCAAGCAGCTGTTCAGTATAGTAAACAGCCTACTGCAACCCCCACAACAGAACCAGCCTGTCCAGTCAAAACTGAACTGCAGTGATTTTGCTGCATACTTTGCCAACAAAATTAAAAGTCTCCACCAGGATTTACAGGTAATCCCTCCCAGCCTTCAATCAGTTAACCAGGAGTGCACAAACTCACCCCTCCTGACAGAGATATATAGAACACTTTTAACCCAATAACAAGAGGAGAGTCTTGACAAAATCCTAAGAGATCTTCGACCAACTACCTGCGCCCTCGACCCCTGCCCATCAAAGATAGAGATCCACCTACTGAATTGTTAACATGATTTGTTTTATTTGTCAATACTGTGCTAAAACTGGGTTGGTTTCCACGAGATATTGGTAATATTACTTTAACTCCTATTGTGTTGTGACTTGATGGGGATTTAACTTCAACCTCTAACTTTAGACCTATATCAAATATTCCATTTCTTGCAAAGCTGATAGAATTTGTGGTGGGTTCTCAGTTATCAAATTATATAGATCAGCACAATCTTTTACACAGTTCCCAACATGGTTTTTCTGATCATTTCATAGTACGGAGACATTGTTGCTGTCTTTAACATCTGAGGTACGATGTGTTTTATGTAGTGGTGGTAATCTGGTTTTATTACAATTTGACATCTCTGCTGCCTTTGATATTGTAAACCACGATATATTACTGACTGTGTTATCACAATATGGTTTTAGTGGCTCAGTGTTTAACAGGTTTACATTTTTTTCTGGAAAACAGGCAGTATCTAGTTGTAAAAGACGGTTGTTATTCACTACCTTGAGAATCTCCTTGTGGTGTTCTTCAAGGTTCTCCTATTTCTCCACTCTTGTATAATTTATATATGAGTCCCTTTGACCAACTTGTATTAACACCTGGTGAGATCATGCTGTCCTGTGCAGATCTATTGATTGTCTCATTTAAAATCAATGATTGTATAAAAAGGATAAAAGATTGGTCCCTTAGGGTTAAACTAAAACTTAATAGTGATAAGACCAAGATACTATGGTTCTCAATGGATTTGGCTAAGATTCCCCAAATAATTGTGGGTGATGAATGTAGAAAAACCTCAAGAGTTTTGGTAATGATTTTGGACTCATCTATGATGATGGAACCACAGATTAATAGCTTGATTAGCAAAGCTTATTTTAAGTTAAAGCAATTACGTTTGCTAAGACCTTATTTTTTAGAAGATTATTTTAAGATTATTGTATAGTTAACAATTTTATCATTATTTGAGTATTGAAATTCTTTATATTTGAGTCTTTCTTCTCAACAACTTTCTATATTTTTCTATATTTTCTATAATTCAAATAATTCAGAATTCAGCCACTAGATTAATATTTCGAAAACATGGCTAGACCATATTAATCCTTTATTGGAAACACTGCATTGGTTGCCCGTGAAACCTAAGGTTATTTTTAAGGTATTTTGTTTAGTGTTTAAGTTTTTGGATGGTTGTGTTCTGAAAATGGATCCCAATTGGTGAATGTGTCGAAATCTAAAATGAGTCTCTATCTTCTACTTGCTTTTCTGTCAATCAAGAGTATACATTTTAAGGCCACTTTTGTTCATTCTTTTTTTCAGCTATTCATCACTGAAATAATCTTCTGTGTGAATTACATTTAATGAGGAATTATTTTCTGAAATGCTACCCGTTCCACGCGCAGGGCCCAAGAGACAGGCAGAGCTCCAGAGTCTTAATGCGTGGCTGAGACGATGGTGCAGGGAGGAGAGTTTTAGATTTGTTAGGTCTGGGCAACATTCTGGGGAAGGGGGAGCCTATTCCGAAAGGATGGGCTCCACCTTAACCAGGGTGGGACCAGGCTGCTGGCATCAGCATTTAAAAAGGAGATAGAGCAGCTTTTAAACGGGGGGGGGGGGGGGGGGGGGGGAGGCCAACAGTCGCTCAAAAGCACATGGTTCGGGATAAGGTATCTTTCGAAGATATCACCAAAACAGGGAAGATAGAGTGTCCTGATAGTGAGGTTGCAAAAGAGACCATAGTAGATCAGGAGGCTCATTTTCAAAGCACTTAGCCTCCCAAAGTTCCATAGAAACCTATGGAACTTAGCCTCCCAAAGTGCTTTGAAAATATGCCTCCAGGTGTCCTTAAATGAAAATAAAAAAAAAAACAGACAAAAGATTGCAAATTAATACTGTCAAGTACTGGGCATGATGTAAATAGGAACAACAAACAGTTGAAAGTGTCTAAATGCGAATGCCAGGAGCCTAAGAAATAAGATGGGAGAGTTAGAATATATTGCACTAAATGAAAAATTAGATATAATGGGCATCTCTGAGACCTGGTGGAAGGAGGATAACCAGTGGGACACTGTCATACCGGGGTACAAATTATATCGTAGTGATAGGGTGGATCGAATTGGTGGAGGGGTAGCATTGTATATTAATGAGAGCCTTGAATAAACAGATTGAAAATTTTGCAGGAAACAAAACACTTCTTGGACTCACTGTGGATTGAAATTCCATGTCTAAAGGGGAAAAGGATAGTGATAGGAGTGTACTACCGTCCGCCTGGCCAGAATGAACAGACGGATGCAGAAACGTTAAAGGAAATTAGGGACACAAACAAACTGGGCAACACAATAATAATGGGTGATTTCAATTACCCCGATATTGACTGGGTAAGTGTAACCTCAGGGCATGCTAGGGAGGTAAAATTCCTTGATGAAATCAAGGACAGCTTTATGGAGCAGCTGGTACAGGAGCCGACAAGACAAGGAAAAATTCTAGACCTAGTACTTAGTGGAGCGCATGATCTGGTGCAGGAGGTAATAGTGCTGGGGCCGCTTGATAACAGTGATCATAATATGATCGGATTTGATATTAGCTTTGAAGTAAGTATACATAGGAAATCAAATACGTTAGTGTTTAACTTTCAAAAAGGAGACTATGATAAAATGAGAAGAGCAGTGGAAAAAAAACTTAGAGGATTGGCTGCAAGGGTCAAAAATTTACACCATGCATGGATGCTGTTCAAAAATACCATCCTGGAAGCCCAGGCCAAATATATTCTGCGTATTAAAAAAGGAGGACGGAAGACCAAATGACAGCCGGCATGGTTAAAAAGGGATGTGAAGGAAGCTATTAGAGCTAAAAGAAAATCCTTCAGAAAATGGAAGAAGGAACCGACTGAATATAATAAGAAAGAGCATAAGGAATGTCAAGTCAAATGCAAAGTGCTGATAAGGAAGGCTAAGAGGGACTTCGAAAAAAAGATTGCGTTGGAATCCAAAACACATAGTAAAATTTTTTTAGGTATATTAAAAGCAGGAAGCCGGCAAAAGAATCGGTTGGACCGCTAGATGACTGAGGAATAAAAGGGACGATCAGAGAAGACAAAGCCGTAGTGGAGAGATTAAATGAATTTTTTGCTTCGGTCTTCACTGAGGAAGATTTGGGTGGGATACCAGTGCCAGAAATGGTATTTCAAGCTGACGAGTCGGAGAAACTTAATGAATTCTCTGTAAACATGGAGGATACAATGGGCCAGTTCTACAAACTGAAGAGTAGCAAATCTCCTGGATCGGATGGTATTCATCCCAGAGTACCGACAGAACTGAAAAATGAACTTGGGGAGTTATTGTTAGTAATATGTAATTTATCCTTAAAATCAAGCATGGTACCGGAAGATTGGAGGGTGGCCAATGTAACCCCAGTTTTTAAAAAAGGTTCCAGATGAGAGCCAGGAAATTATAGACCGGTGAGTCTGATGTCGGTGCTGGGCAAAATGGTAGAGACTATTATCTCGCCTTATGGTGCTAGCGGCGGAGGGGAACGGAACACTCGCAGATCATGAGTGGAGAAGGCCATCCGTTAATATTTCCCACCTCAAAGTAAATAAGCAGCATAGATCTATTCTGTCAACCTTTTCCCACATGAGCACGCAGTCTTGGAATACACTACCGCGCAACCTAAGAATGATTAACGAACAAGCTTCCTTCCGTAAACTACTGAAGACTCACCTGTTTGAACAAACTTACGGAAAGAGCCAAAACACATAGAGTCCACACTCACTGTTCATCAATGCAACATACATCCACTTCTGATCCCTCATCCCGTAATTCAGTCAATCATACATTTATTCACGGAACTATGTACACAATATGTCTTTGTGTCTAACACTGCCCTTTTAGCTTCCCATTGTCTTCTTCCAATGTTTCTATGTTGATGTCCCAATGTTATATTCCTAATGATATTCGAATGTCTCGCACAACTCTGTACAATGTAATCCATAACCAAGTTGTAACAAATGTATTTCTATTATTCATATCTTATTGTAAGCCACACTGAGCCCGCAAAAAGGTGGGAAAATGTGGGATACAAATGCAATAAATAAATAAATTAATTAATTAATTAATCCCGACAGTCTCTCTTCACCGCCCCCCCATCCTACGGGCCAGTCCTATTTGGCTCTAGTTCTCTAATAGTAGTGCCACAAGCTCTTCAAGGCCTTAATGATTCTGCCCCAAAACGACTGTCTTTTATTTTTAAAAGGAAAAATGCTCTGTACAATAAATCTGAGCGGAGTAAACCATTAGGGCCTGATGGCATTCGCTTCTTGGTTCTTAAGGAACGTAAATATAAAAAGGCAGACTTATTGGTAGTCGGTGTAACCTGTTCTTAGTCTCTGTCCTTAAAGACTGGAGGGTGGGTGCAATAGTCCAAATTACTTTAAAAAGTGTGCTCCTTGTTGGTACCTGAAAACTACAAACAATTGAGTCTAATGTAAATCCAGTGTTAAATGTCAGATGCTTTATTAAGCAGGAAAACAGATTATGAACATAGTAGTCATACAGATACGGCTTAAAGGGGAAATGTTTCATTAACTTGTAAGGGTAGTTTGAAAATGATAAATTGATTGGATCCTCAGAAGCTTAGCGGAGATTGGGTGGCAGAGCCGGTGGTGGGAGGCGGGGCTAGTGCTGGGCAGACTTCTACGGTCTGTGACCTGAAAATGGCAGATACAAATCAAGGTTAGGTATACACAAAAAGTAGCACATATGAGTTTATCTTGTTGGGCAGACTGGATGGACCGTGCAGGTCTTTCTCTGCCGTCATCTACTATGTTACTGTCAGGCTTATGTTCGAAAGTGATCGCCGGGCATCTTCCGACATAAATCGGGAGATGGCCGGCGATCTCTCAAAAGCGGCGAAATCGGTATAATCGAAAGCTGCTTTTTGACACCATTGCCTCATTCCCATCGCCAAGCCGGCGAAAGTTCAAGGGGGCATGTCGGCGGCATAGCGAAGGCGGGCATGGGCGTGGCTACCAGATGGCTGGCTTTCACGGATAATGGAAAAAAAAGCGGCGTTAATCAGTATTTCGCCAGGTTTACTTGGTCCTTTTATTTTCATGACCAAGCCTCAAAAAGGTGCCTCAACTGACCAGATGACCAACGGAGGGAATGGGGGATGACCTCCCCGTACTCCCCCAGTGGTCACCAACCCCCTCCCACACTAAAAAATAAAAACCTTTTTTGCCAGCCTGTAGGCCAGCCTCAAATATCATACCCAGCTCCCTGACAGCAGTATGCAGGTCCCTGGAACAGTTTTTGTTGGTTGCAGTGGACTTCAGGCAGGCAGACCCAGGCCCATCCCCCCCCTACCTGTTACACTTGTGGTGGTAAGTGTTGAGCCCTCCAACCCCCCCCCAAAACCCACTGTACCCACATGAAGGTGCCCCCCTCCATCCATAAGGACTATGGTAGTGGTGTAGAGTTCTGGGGAGTGGGTTTTGGGGGGGATTTGGGGTGCTCAGCACCCAAGGTAAGGGAGCTATGCACCTAGGAGGTATTTGTATATTTTTTTTAATTTTTAGAAGTGCCCCCTAGGGTGCCCGGTTGGTGTCCTGGCATGTCAGGGGGACCAGTGCACTACAAATGCTGGCTCTTCCCACAACCAAATGCCTTGGATTTCGCCGGGTTTGAGATCGCCGGTATTTTTTCCATTATTGCTGAAAAACAAAACCGGCCATCTCAAACCCGGCGAACACTGGCATTTGGCCGGGCCAAACCGTATTATTGAAAGAAAAGATGGCCAGCCATCTTTTCGATAATATAGTTATGGCCAGCGGTTGTGCCGCCGCAAAAATAGATCGCCGGCACCGTTCGATTATTCCCCTCTATGTAAAATTACAGAGCATATTCAAAAGCATGGATTAATGAGACAAAGTCAACATGGGTTTAGTGAAGGGAAATCTTGCCTCACCAATCTACTACATTTCTTTGAAGGGGTGAACAAACATGTGGATAAAGGTAAGCCAGTTGATATTGTGTATCTGGATTTTCAGAAGGAGTTTGACAAAGTACCTCATGAAAGACTCCAGAGGAAATTGGAGAGTCATGGGATAGGAGGTAGTGTTCTATTGTGGATTAAAAAACTGGTTAAAAGATAGAAAACAGAGAGTAGGGTTAAATGGTCAGTATTCTCAATGGACAAGAGTAGTTAGTGGGGTTCCCCAGGGATCTGTGCTGGGATCACTGCTTTTTAACATATTTATAAATGACCTAGAGATGGGAGTAACTAGTGAAGTAATTACTAGGCCACATTGAGCCTGCAAATAGGTGGGAAAATGTGGGATACAAATGTAATAAATAACATATAAATTAAATTTGCTGATGACACAAAGTTATTCAAAGTCGTTAAATCGCGGGAGGATTGTGAAAAACTACAAGAGGACCTTACGAAACTGGGAGACTGGGCGACTGGGCATCTAAATGGCAGATGATGTTTAATGTGAGCAACTGCAAAGTGATGCATGTGGGAAAGAGGAACCCGAATTATAGCTACATCATGTAAGGTTCCACGTTAGGAGTCACAGACCAAGAAAGGGATCTAGGTGTCGTCGTCAATGATACGTTGAAACTTTCTGCTCAGTGTTCTGCCGTGGCTAAGAAAACATATAGAGTGTTAGGTATTATTAGGAAAGGAATGGAAACCAAAAATGAGGATGTTATAATGCCTCTGTATCGCTCCATGGTGCGACCGCACCTCGAATAGTGTGTTCAATTCTGTTCGCCGTATCTCAAAAAAGATGTAGTGGAATTAGAAAAGGTGCAGAGAAGGGTGACAAAAATGATAAAGGGGATGGGACGACTTCTCTATGAGGAAAGGCTAAAGCAGCTAGGGCTCTTCAGTTTGGAGAAAAGTCAGCTGAGGGGAGATATGATAGAGGTCTTTAAAATAATGAGTGGAGTTGAACGGGTAGATGTGAAGCGTTTGTTTACGCTTTCCAAAAATATTAGGACTAGAGGGCATGTGATGAAGCTACAATGTAGTAAATTTTAAATGAATCAAAGAAATTTTTTCTTCACTCAACATGTAATCAAACTCTGGAATTCGTTGTCAGAGAATGTGGTAAAGGCGGTTAGCTTAGCGGAGTTTTAAAAAGATTTGGACGGCTTCCTAAAGAAAAAGTCCATAGACTATTATTAAATAGACTAGGGGAAAATCCACTATTTCTGGGATAAGCAGTATAGAATGTTTTGTACTTTTGGGGGATCTTGCCAGGTATTTGTGACCTGGATTGGCCACTGTTGGAAACAAGATGCTGGCCTTGATGGACCTTTGGTCTTTCCCAGTATGGCAATACTTATGTACTTATTTTATGTTTCACAAAGCTTTGAAAACATACTTGTTTGCCCAGCTTGGAGGTTTTTAAATTTTTAATGCATTTAATGAATTATGTTTCTTTTTGTATTTGTGTATTTCCTGATGTTTTGTTGGGTCCTAATAAATCATTTTGGTTTTTAACATCTGTGGCCTCAGTCTGGTCCTTCTGGATATCTTCCGCTTTCTTTGTTGTTTTGTAATCAGCTTCTTATTTCAGTTGTAACTCACTTTAAATCTAAATTTAGAGAGCTGACGAGAGATAAATCTCTGATAGCATGGCATAACATAACATATTGGCAGCAGTAACTGTTACTCTGTGCTAACATGCCATGTGTTCTGCCCATTCCCTGCTCAGTTCCCACTCCACAATGCATTAAGCAGTTTTTTCAATGCTGTGCTGTTTTCAACCTATGGTAACTGTAAGCACATACCCACACTAATGGTTACCAAGTGTTAAAACATGCATTAACTACTTAACACACTCTAGTAAACATCCTCCTTAGTTAAATTGGGACCTCTGAATAGATTGTATGTTATCTGTACTGAAGTTTACAGTAATTTTTTCATTTCTTACTGTGGCCCTCATTCAATAACTTGTGAAAACATATCCAGTAGCTAACTTTTGCAAGGAACATTTTCTGTGTTGCTGTAACTTTGAGCTTCATATGTTCTGGCTGTGGCAATACATGAAATCTTTAAAAGGAAGGCCCATTATGTGCAGTGATGGTACAATTGAAAAGGTCGTAATGGTCCGCTTGGGAGGTTCCTTGAGGTCCACTTCTCCTCCTCTTTTCCCGACCTCTGAGCTAGCAGCCCACGCAGCTTGCCCACCACAGCTATGATATGGGACATAGACTATTATTAAATGGGTTCTCCCAGATGCCTTCTTCAGGGATTGGAATGCCTTCCCAAGGGAGGTGGTAGAGAAGACAAAAACAGTGACGGAATTCAAAAAGGTGTGGGATGAACACAGAGGAACTAGCTGGAAAGGACTTCAATGGCAACTTCAGTAGCTGGACCCGAGGACACTGCTGGGCAGACTTTTATGGTTTGGGTTCCGCAAATGACAAGATGGATTTGGATAGGTTAGAGCGGTCTTTGAGAGCAACTCCAGTATAGAGCTGGGTGAACTTCTATGGTCTATGTCCCAGAAAGTCCAAAGAAAGACTTGTGATAAAGTATATATAATATCACATTCATTGTTGATTTAATCATGAATTGATAATGAGTGTGACTGTTGGGCAGACTGGATGTGGTAAAGGCAGTTAGCTTAGCGGAGTTTTTAAAAGGTTTGGACGGCTTCCTAAAGGAAAAGTCCATAGACCATTATTAAATGGACTTGGGGAAAATCCACTATTTCTGGGATAAGCAGTATAAAATGTTTTGTACTTTTTTGGGATCTTGCCAGGTATTTGTGACCTGGATTGGCCACTGTTGGAAACAGGATGCCGGGCTTGATGGATCTCTGGTCTTTCCCAGTATGGCAATACTTATGTACTTATGGATGGACAGTTTGGTCTTCATCTGCCATCACTTACTATGTTACTGTAAGTTTCCCAGGAGATGGAGATGCTGCAGTATTTATGGGCTGGGTTTCAAGCTTCTAATTACTAAAGTTCAAGAATCCTAGAGAGGTGGAACTTCAGTTTTTGGATCTTACTGGGGCGTTAAAATCTTATTTAAGAGCAACAACAATTCTTCAGAAAATGTAAAAACATCAGAAGCATAGCGAAGTTGAGGGCACAGGGGGAGCGGACTGCCGACAGCGCAGGCACGTATTTTAAATTCAACAGATCGCATGAAAAATAGGCACTGTCGGAGTTACGTTTGGGGAAGTGGCTGCTCCCCTGGTGACCCATCTAGCTACACCTCTGAAACACATATTTGTCTCATGTGGTCCTGATAAGAAGGGCTTACCATTTCTCAGACATTCATGTTAAGCTTAGTTACATTTTTTTCTCATGTAGTCGTACAAGAAAATCAATTGAATTTTTATCTGATTACCTTCAGGAGCCTTTGATGTCTCTGCTTTTTGTAGAGAGGACTTATGTCTCTGTGAAAGAGAAATGTGAGAAGCAGTTCAGCTCGGGAAGGTTGACATAGCTGGTGCAGATTTTGAGAGGCAAGTTTTTCAAGCTCCTGTGATTCTAACTTTGAGGCATTGCTGTGCAATGTGTTTCAGGCCATACTGCTGGCGAGAAGAATGAATCTAGAATTTTTTCACTATCTTGTCCTGTTCTTTTAACTCCTGTAACAGTCAGGGCTGACTCTTCCAGAAATATTTTGGTTATCTTATGCTGTTGGCTTATACAGAGCCTACTGATCTGCATGTTACACCGGCTAATATATGTAGTAAGCAAAGCAACCTTACTGAGAAGTGCATTTCAGATTATAAATAGCTGGTGTTAGAAATTTAGATAGGGTTACCATATGTCCTCTTTTAAGCGGACATGTCCTCTTTTTGGACTTCTTCAGATATGTCCTCCAGGATTTTTAATTTTTAGGGAAATGTCCTCTTTTTCTTTTATGTGCCTATGACCAAAACGCCTACCCACATAATGAGTGAAACCATTTATGACCTATTAGTCAATGGGGGTGCTAAACAGACAGAAAGGCATTGCTGATCCCCTCTCTGTTCCCTTGCTGGTTGAAACTGTCAAAGGAATTTTGTTTGTGCATTACAACTTTAAGCATATGTCATGCAAAGACTTTCACACGTATCTGAGAAGCCATCCAAAGTTGTTGAGGGATATGCACTCCTCTGATAAGTACGCTTGGGCACAGACTTGGTCAAAATCAAATCCCAAAGTTCTTGAAAAGTAGATTGTCTACTGCTGTAATGTAAGTAAGTCACTTTTTGATGTGTGTTCATTTGCCATCGTTTAAAAAAAAATTGTGGAATCAAAGTCAGTGCATCATAAACACCCTCATTCTATAACAAGATGCTTAAATGTAAGTGCCACAATCACGTAAAAATGTATAGAAAAAACTAACGTGAGTGAATGTAATTGGCACATATGTTAGCTGAGCTCATAGTGCTGTTCTATAAGCGCACAATTTGCTTAGCATGTAAATGCAAGAGGGGCGTATTCATGGACAAGGCATAGGCGGGGCTCGCACTTCGGCACATCACTTAGAGAATACTGTAAGTTCTGCTCTCAAGTGACACATGTAGGCATGTGCATTTACATAGTAAGATAGTAGATGACGGTAGAGAAAGACCTGCACGGTCCATCCAGTCTGCCCAACAAGATAAACTCATATGTGCTACTTTTTGTGTATACCTGACCTTGATTTGTATCTGCCATTTTCAGGGCATAGACCGTAGAAGTCTGCCCAGCACTAGCCCCGCCTCCCAACCGCTGGCTCTGCCACCCAATCTCCGCTAAGATTCTGAGGATCCATTCCTTCTGAACAGGATTCATTTATGTTTATCCCACACATTTTTGAATTCTGTTACCATTTTCATCTCCACCACCTCCCGCGGGAGGGCATTCCAAGTATCGACCACTCTCTCCGTGAAAAAATACCTGACATTTTTCTTGAGTCTGCCCCCCCTTCAACTCATTTCATATCCTCAAGTTCTACCACCTTCCCATCTAGGGAAAAGGTTCCTTTGTGGATTAATACCTTTCAAATATTTTAACATCTGTATCATATCACCCCTGTTTCTCCTCCAGGGTATACATGTTCAGGTCAGCAAGTCTCTCTTCATACGTCTTGTAACGCAAATCCCATACCATTCTTGTAGCTTTTCTTTGCACTGCTTCAATTCTTTTTACATCCTTAGCAAGATACGGCCTCCAAAACTGAACACAATACTTCAGATGGGGCCTCACCAACGACTTATACAGAGGCATTAAAACCTCTTTTCTGCTGGTCACACCTCTCTCTATACAGCCTAGCAACCTTCTACTATGGCCACCGCCTTGTCACACTGTTTTGTCGCCTTCAGATCCTCAGATACTATCACCCCAAGATCCCTCTCCCCGCTCGTACATATCAGACTCTTTCACCGCCTAACACATATGTCTCCCGTGGATTTCTACTCCCTAAGTGCGTCACTTTGCATTGAATTTTAATTGCCAAACCTTAGACCATTCTTCTAGCGTCTGCAGATCCTTTTTCATATTTTCCACTCCCTCCCGGGTGTCTACTCTTACAAATCTTAGTATCATCCACAAAAAAGCATACTTTACCTTCTAACCCTTCAGCAATGTCACTCACAAATATATTGAACAGAATCGGCCCAGCACCGATCCCTTAGGCACTCCACTACTCACCTTTCCCTCATCCGAGCGAATTCCATTAACCACCACCCTCTGGCGTCTGTCCGTCAACCAGTTCCTAATCCAGTTCACCATGTCGGGTCCTATCTTCAGTCTGTCAAGTTTATTCAAGAGCCTCCTGTGGGGAACCATGTCAAAAGCTTTGCTGAAATCTAAGGAGATTATGTCTATAGCACGTCCATGATTCAATTCTCCGGTCACCCTGTCAAAGAATTCAATGAGGTTCGTTTGGCACGATTTACCTTTAGTAAAACCATGTTGTCTCGGATCTTGCAACTTATTGGCTTCCAGGAAATTCACTATCCTTTGCTTCACCATCGCTTCCATTACTTTTCCAATAACCGAAGTGAGGCTTACCGGCCTGTAGTTTCCAGTTTCTTCCCTATCACCACTTTTGTGAAGAGGGACCAAATCCGCTGTTCTCCAATCCCACGGAACCTCTCCCGTCTCCAAGGATTTATTAAAACAAGACGACCCGCTAGAACCTCTCTGAGCTCCCTCAATATCCTGGGGTGGATCCCGTCTGGTCCCACGGCTTTGTCCACCTTTAGATTTTCAAGTTGTTCATACACTCTTCCATGAACGGTGCTATATCCACTCCATTCTCATGGAGGGGATATAGCATTTATACCTGATCTTGACATTTCAGATTATGAACAGTTTGAGGAATGCTCGCTCTGGTGGAAAAGACTGCTATAGCAGGAGGAAGGGCAGAAAATGCTGCAATAGAATTCTTATGTCCTGCTTTTTTGGGACATATGTACTATATTTGGATACATGTGCGCTGAGAATGGCATGGAGGGGCATAATTAAAGGGACACCCAAGTTTTGCTGAGGATGTCCTCACAAAATGTCCCAGTGGAGGGGTGGGGAAACCTGTATTATCGAAACAAGATGGACGTCCATCTTTCATTTCGATAATACGGTCGGGGACACCCAAATCTTGTCATTTAGGTTGTCCTTAGAGATGGTCATCCCTAGACTTGGTCGTTTCTGATTTTCGGCAATAATGGACACCAAGGACACCCATCTCAGAAACGACTAAATGCAAGCCCCTTGGTCGTGGGAAGAGCCAGCATTCGTAGTGCACTGGTCCCCCGGACACCAACCAGGAACCCTAGAGGGCACTGCAGTGGACTTCACAAAATTCCCCCAGGTATATAGCTCCCTTACCTTGTGTGCTGAGCCCCCCAAAACCCACTACCCACAACTGTACACCACTACCATAGCCCTTACGGGTGAAGGGGGCACCTAGATGTGAGTACATTGGGTTTGTCATGGGTTTTGGAGGGCTCACATTTACCACCACAAGTGTAACAGGTGGGAGGGTGGGCCTGGGTGCGCCTGCCTGAACTGCACTACACCCATTAAAACTGCTCCAGGGACCTGCATACTGCTGTCATAGAGCTGAGTATGACATCTGAGGCTGGCACAAAATATTTTTAAAGATGTTTTTTTGAGGGTGGGAGGTGGTTAGTGACCACTGGGGGGGGAGTAAGGGGAGGTGATCCCCGATTCTCTCCGGTGGTCATCTGGTCAGTTCAGGCACCTTTTTGTGCCTTGGTCGTAAGAAAAACAGGACTAGGTAAAGTCGTCCAAGTGCTCATCAGGGACGTCCTTTTTTTTCCATTATGGGTCCAGGACACCCATGTGTTAGGCACGCCCAAGTCCCGCCTTCGCTATGCCTCCAACATGCCCCCGTGAACTTTGGTCATCCCCGCGACAGAAAGCAGTTGGGGACGCCCAAAATAGGCTTTCGATTATGCCGATTTGGGCGACCCTGTGACAAGGACGCCCATCTTCCGATTTGTGTCGAAAGATGGGCATCCTTCTCTTTTGAAAATGAGCCTGAAGGACAAATCAAATTCGGGTATACATATAAAGTATCGCATACCATGTAAAAATGAGTTTATCTTGTTGGGCAGACTGGATGTACTGTACAGGTCTTTATCTGCCAGCATTTACTATGTTACTATGTACCTGTTTGAAGCTGCTGGTAGAGAATGACCCAAGGATGGGGACCCGCAGTAACCGCGGGAATGGGGGCAGGGACAGATCCCATGGGGATGGGGACAGATCCCAGGAGGATGGAGCAGGGATGGGGACAGAGCCTGGGACAAACTTTATCCCTGTGTCATTTTCTACTTTGAAGCCTGTTAATGAACTGGACTGTTATTTATGTTTGAGTGCAGTAGACTGTGATATTTAAATTTTTTGGAAAAACAAGCAAACATTTTGGCCACAACTAGCAAAATTTGCATGGGGGATTCTGTCTTCTGAGAAGACATCTTTTATTGCAGGAGAGCTAGACTGAATCCTGAGATTGTTAATGACTTCTTATTCATCCACAGATTAAAAAATCATAACAGTGCTTCATAGGTCATATTTATCCCCTCTAGGGCATACAGAATAGGTTGTATTTTGTACCCCTGGACATTTTAACAGGGTGGGTTAGGATTCCTTGGGGTAGTAAAAGTCAGCTATTGTTGGGGTTGGAAGGGTAGAGGATAGATACTTGGTGGGGGGGGGGGGGGGAGAGGGTTATTATAGCTGTTTGTTATTATTATTGTTTTCTATTTGTAATTTATACACAACAGTTGCATAGCATATTGTTCCTTTTTATACTTTAATTAAAAGAATATAAAATCATAAATGTTTGAGGCTTCTGCAGATGAGGACAGGGCGGACGGGGATGGAGACAGGGCCTACGGGGATGGATACAGGACCCGTGGGGATGGGGTGGGGATGGAGACAGAACCTATGGGGACAGGGTGGCGACGGGACAGGTACGGGGGACAAACTTTGTCCCCGTGCATTCTCTAGCTGCTGGTTTGAGTTCTGCTCCCTAGGAAATAATGCCTACACATCCTGACTGCTGAAGTAGTTAGTACAACAGGAATTGCTAGCAAGAAGGGCTCCAGGGGGCTATGTATTTGGGGTGGGGAATGTTGAGTATCAGAGCCAGAACAGGGTTTTGTGTGTTTTTTTGTAGACATCATGGATAGCATGGGTCCACTTAGTGCTCTTGTTCTATTGACAGCAGTAAATGTGGGTTTTGGGAATCAAAGTCCATGCATTCATTAATAATACTCTTCTACTGAAAGTACACTTGCATTGTAAGCAGAGTAATGTCATGGGCTATCACACTTTTCCTAGGTGTTTCTTACAGCCGTGCTATTTATGGCAGACATTTGCAGAGCTCAGCTATAGCTAATTTGAACTGTGACTAAATCGCTGCAGTTGTGGATCCCCGCACCTTGTTGGAACACAGAACTACTGTGTTAGTTGCAGCAGATCATAACATTTTAGCATTTGCTCTGTGTCATTTCAATAATATCTCATCTAGAAAGACTTTTTGATGTGTAATTAGATCAGGTGATATTTTATCCATGGAAAGTGAATGGCGAATTGAATGTTTAGACACAAGTAATCAGTTCTCTAGAGAGTATGGGAAGAAGAAGATGAAACGGTTTAGAATGGTTCAGTTAATTCCATTTTGTATGCCTGTAGCATAGTACCGAGGCCTTTTTTAAATCCACATACTTGGAGCAAACGTTTTGCTTTACTTTGACAACAGTGGTTCACTTTGTAACATTGCATGGTGTACAAAAAGACTTCCTGAGATTCAAATTGTGTACATTCTCTTTTTAAGCAGTTATTTTATCAGAACTAAAGACCGTACCTAGTGAAGATAACTGCTTCATTTTAAAATGATATAATCTGCACCGAGTAATGCATGAGCAAAGCAAGGAGATATGCTTTTATAGTGACATCATTCAGTTGTATATCTGACACTGTCCAGCTTTTATCACCCAGCCCCAGCCCATTCTGAATAAGATCATACACACTCCATAAATCACTGACCAAGTTTATCTCCATAGTGGTTCAGTTCTTCAGTAATTTATTTTTCAGTTCAGATAACAGTTCTAGCCTTGCTAGTGTACTAATTTGCCTAATGGAAAGGGTAACCTGCTATATGTTGGTTACTGAAAGACACTGGGAAAGATTTAGTTCATTGTGTAAGACTTTATTTTTTGTTGTTTTTGAGCTAGCTTTTATAAATTATAAAGTCAGAAGAAACCCTGATTAGAGACCCCAAAGGGAAATTTCTTCTGTTGAGATTATGGTTACAGGTTCAGGAACTTTACTTAATGGTAGTCTATGGTCCTACTCCATTTGAATACAATTTCTATCCAACTCTACTGAATCATTTGCACCCATATATGGAGAAGAATCTGTTTATGGATTCCTCAATAGACAGCGCTTTGGGCCTCCTAACATGCCCAGGGAAGAATGTGCTGACCGTTTTTGCCCAGTCTCTGGACTTAGTTGTTGCATGGCATCTGCTTCATCCCCTTGATCACGATTATATGCATCGCTCTTGGGCTCATGCTTCCCTATCACGTTTAGATTACATTTATTTTCTAGTCATTTATTCTCTTATATCACAGAGGTGGTTATTGGGTCTGAGAAAGCCTCAGACCATTCTCCTGTCTGGATAGGTTTGGAGGCCCCTGCCCAGTATAACATCTCCCGGGGCTGGCGGTTCCCTTCATATTTACTACATAATGAGGACTTTAAGCCCTACTTAAACTAAAAATGGGGGGAATTTCAAAAATTTAATGCTCAACATGAGGATCAACAAGAACTTTATTGAAATACAGCCAGAGCTGTGCTCCGAGGCAATTTTATTGTGTACACTGCAGCACATCACAGAAAATCAGCGGTTACTATAAAACAACTAGAATTGCAGTTACACCAAGCTAAACAGACATACATTACCACTCTTACCCCTCAAACCAAAGAGGCTTACATCTCAGTACAAAAAACTCTCAACTCTGTCATTCATTAACACACTTATCGTAGCCTTATCTTTCAAAAATACAAATTTTTCCTATATGTCAACAAGGCTGGAAAACTATTGTCACGTATTGTAAAGACTTGTGTGTGTGTGTGGGGTGGGGGTGGGGGACAGAACCATACCATCCCTGAGAGATAAAAGAGGAAGCATAGAGAATACCCCTGACCATATATCCCAGCTTTTTCAGGATCACTTTCAAACATTATACTCCTCTCAACCCGACGCAGGTCCTGGTGTAATTTCCCAATTTCTGGATAGGGCAGACTTGCCTCGCTTACCTCCTGAGTCTACTCAGTCTCTTAACACCCTCTTATAGGCAAAAGAACTTCAACAGTCTATTAAAAAGCTCAAGTCCTACTTGGTTCCCGGGCCTGATGGCTTCTCAGGGGAATTCTATAAAATATTGCACCTTCATCTTGTTGATACTCTATCATATTATACTTCTGTAGTGGATTCCAGTTCTTTCCCTCTATATGATAAGTGGCCCTTCTTACCCAAGCCTGGTAAACCTTGAGATGAAGTAGACTCGTATAGGTCGATATCCCTTATTAACATGGATGTAAAATTATTGGCTAAAATATTGAACCAACTTTCCCCATTTTTGCCTACTTTGATTGGCCCAGCACAGGTGGGTTTTGTTCATTCCCGCCAATCTGTACTCCATGTGCATCATTTGCTCTTGGCTATGTCACATTGTGCTGTCTTACATATTCCTGCACTACTTGTTAGTTTGGATGAAGCCAAGGCTTTTGACCATGTCCACTGGCCACACCTTTTTCAAGTTCTATCTCATGTGGGTATTGGGTGGTATTTTCAGGCAGTTCGTACACTTTATACTGTGCCCCAAGCATAATTGCTTGTCAATGGTGGGAGCACTTCCTTATTTTCCATTGGTCGGGGTGTCCTCTTTCCCCTCTTCTTGTTAGCCCTGGAGCCTCTTCTTCGGGCTATTAATGCTACACCTCAAATCTCTGGAATTGATATCCGGGGCCAGCAGATTAAAGCGTTGATATATTCTGACGACTTAATGGTCTTTCTCACTTCTCCACAAGTAGCACTACCTGCTTTACTGAATTTGATCAATCACTTTGGGAGCTTCGCAGGGTTTTCGCTAAACTATGCAAAATCTCAAGACTTTCCTCTTCCACCAGAAGTGCAGCAGGAATGGCAGGAACCCTTTCCCCTTACTTGGGCAGATACTAAGGTGCAGTACGTAGGAATTTGGATTCCCGTGGATTTAAAGGAGCTTTATAAACTTAATGTCTATTCTTTATTTGATGAGACTAAATTGCGATTGCAACTTTGAAAAAACTTTCCTCTTTCTTTGTGGGGAAGAATTCTTTTCATTATGATCATGGCACCCTGCTGGTTATATACTTTCCAAATGCTTCCTCTTTTCCTGAAATGTTGTGAGGAACATCAGCTGGGAAGGTATTTACAGAATTATCTCTGACAGAATTATCGCTGACTGTCCTTCAAACTCTTAAAGCTCATGGTGGGATGGGTTTACTTAATTTGCAGTTTATGATGGTATCCAGCGGGATGCATCATGTTAATGATTGGTTTCGGGGCACTGAACATTTTTCTCTTACCTCCTTAGAAACCACATTACTCCCAAGGTTACATTTCAGTCAGATACTGCACTCCTCTACTAAACTTCCCCATGGTACATTTGGAGGTGGGTTTGTCGACGATTTCATTTTTCCTCCTATGTAACACCATATTTGTCCATAAGTGGTAATTGTTTTGTCCCTTGGTATAGGCCCTGGTGTTTTCTCACAGTGGGCTGAACAGGGATTGCAGTATCTCACTCAGGTGGTTACGGAGGAAGGGCTACTGAAACCATTTGATTTATTGCAACAGGAATTTCAATTACCAGCATCCCACTTTTTTGGCTATTTACAACTTAAACATTATATTGCCTCATTACCATGGACAGATCTTACAGAAGGTGTTCAGGAAACACTATCAGAGCATTTACACTTGGTTCCCAACAATCAGTGCCACTTACTTACCATCACTGCTATTTAAAGGATTCCACTCCCAACCTGGACTACATCTCTGGCTAGAAAGTGGTCTGGGGATCTCCAATATGAATTATCACCTGATCAACTTCACAGCTTTGTCTTAGGCATTCATAAGCGTACAGAGTCGATGGTGCTACAGGGAACTCTTATATAAATTTGCTCTGAGACTCCACTTTTCTCCTTCTAGGGCTTACAAGGCTTATCTGCTGGCATGGAACTCCTGCAAGAAATGCAGTCAAGTGTCCGCTTCTTTGGGTCACATGTTCTGGGCATGCCTACTGATCAGCAAGTTTTGGAGGACTATTTTGTCAGCTATTCAGCTTCTTTGGAATTGTACAATTACTTACACTTCCTTGACACTACTTGGACAATAGTACACAGACCAAACACCAGTGGGTTTCCCCCATTTTCTTTCTAAGGCAATAATGTATGGACTTAAAGCAATTTTTCACCTTTGGTTGAGCTCGGAGAGTCCAACTGTGCAATCTTGGCGACAACTGTTGTTGATAGCCCTGAGCTAGAGCAGAAGGGAGTTTCCAACTTTGACACTGGCCCTTTGACATTGCTTCAGAGAGACGGGAGCCTTTCTGGTTAACACTGCCCATTCCTTCGGAGTTGTGTGATAACCCTTTTTCCTGAGTGTGTATGGGATGGGGTTGTGGAGGGTTTAGTATGTTGGTTAACATTCTAATTCTTCTACCATTTGTAATTCACATGCTTCTGTAACTCATTGTTGTGGATTAATAAAAATGATGTAAATATAAATTATAAAGTGGTCAAACTCAAGGTTACATTCAGCTACAGATAATATTTTTCCTGACCCTAGAGGACAAGTCTAAGTTTGTACCTGAGCCAATGGAGGGTTAAGTGACTTGCCCAAGATCACAAGGTGCAACAGTGGGATTTGAATCCCGAGTTCCCTGCTCTCAGCCCACTGTGCTAACCACTTGGCTACTCCTCCACTCTTTCTAAATTCCAAGCATTTTGCTTGAGTGTTTAAATTTATCTGATACCTTCTGCAACTTGATAGTTTCCTAAATTTTCAGTTCTTCCCACCCTAGTCATATTTGAATTCAGCACAGTTAGGAGGGCTCAGTGTATTAGGCCACAGCTTCCCAATCTGTGGGGTTGTGTCTCCAAATGGGGTCGTGAAATCAGCACTCGGGGTTGTGACCTGGGCAGGCCCTCCACAGAAATGTCATTGCTCCATGCCTCTAAGGATTGTGCACTTTCCATTGCTGCAGTGATGATCACAGAACATTTGATAAGCGCTGCCATAGGCATTTTTGTGACTTGCCCTGCAAGTGTATTTATAGAAACATTCCAACTTCCAGCTGCATAGGGTCAGCAATATTTGAGTAGTCTGAAAAAGTAAGTTTGAAATAATTTTGATGAGTGATTATGAGGCTGGAGTGCATAAGGAATTTCCTATCAGAAGATTCTCATCTTTTAAATAATTAGACCACCATAAGAAAGTGTGTGTGTGTGTGTGGGGGGGGGGGGGGGGGGGGGGTGCTTTAAAAGAAGATGCCCACGCCCACAAAATTATGGTACCAAATGGTAATACTGTATGAAATAGTTATTTGGTCTTGGATATAGAGTGCATTTCAGCCCAGGCTTTTGGTCAGCTAGTTTGAAATGGTGCTATTGACTGAAATTTGCATTGATGATTAATTACCATGTATTGATCAATGTTTATAACTAATTATTACCACTGTTGAATTTTTTGTTTATTACCAGAAAAGTACATATCATAATACTTTAGGTAGAAAGGATTAACTATAGCACTGTTCACAAGATTTGCATTTGCCCTGTGCCCCTGTGGTTTCAGCTATTGCTGTATATGATTGCTAATTTCAGACCTTTTTCTCCTTTCCAGTGCTTAATTGTCGGGGGTGGTCCATGTGGTTTGAGAACAGCCATAGAACTTGCCTACTTGGGAGCCAAAGTAGTGGTGGTGGAGAAGAGAGACACCTTTTCCAGAAACAATGTGCTTCATCTATGGCCTTTTACCATTCATGACCTTCGAGGTCTGGGGGCCAAGAAGTTTTATGGGAAATTCTGTGCGGGGTCCATTGATCACATTAGTGAGTATCGTAATTATTTTGTGACAAAAATCTTGACAATAGTTATGCAATATCTTTCATTGAAGACACTTCATTTGCCATTTCAGTTTGTTTGATCCTCGCTAGTTTGTTGAGCCTAAAATAATTGTTTTCTTTATAAATCTTTTGTTTTTTAGTGTTTACTTGTGTTATAAATTTCTGTTAGGCTTTTCCTACCAGACTGAATTGGGAAAGGGGATGGGATTTGATATACTGCCTTTCTGTGGTTACAGCCAAAGCAGTTTACATGTCGTATATAGGTATTTATTTTTTGTACCTGGGGCAATGGAGGGTTAAATGACTTGCCCAGAGACAGAAGGAGCTGCTTTGGGAATTGAACTTGGTTTCCAGGCCACTGCACTAACTATTAGACTACTCCTCCATTACCTGAAAGTCATGAGTTAACGACGCTTGTTTTCTATCTGCAGTCTACAGTTCAGTTATATAAAAACTGTTGCAAATTGAATTATTTGACAATGATTTATGAAATGAATGAGATTAAGGAAATTTGGGATTATATTCCTGATCAGGACAGCTATTCTTGAATGATAGCTGAGAATGATATTAAATGAGTATGCTAAAATAGAAAATGTTATAGTTGGAGTGAATCTCTGTTTGTTATTGTCAAGTGAGATTTAAGTAAAAAGCAAATATCCTATATAATAATTCTCACCTCCAACGTTCTGAAGCTGCCTGGAACCGTGGCTTCCGCCGGAGGTGGTCTGCGTCGTGCAGTAGATAGCACTAACGTCACTGGCCTGGAAGCATTGAAGAGCGAGCAGGCTTAGCGAGTCTGCTGCCTTCCCTTCTCTTCGCTCTGACTCTGGTCCCGCCCTTGTGGAAACAGGAAATGAGGGCGGGACCAGAGTCAGAGCGAAGAGAACGGAAGGCAGCAGACTCACTGAGCCTGCTCGCTCTTCAATGCTGGCGCCGGGACACCGGTAAGAGAGGGAGAGAGGGGGCTTGGCGATTTTGCAGGGGGGGGCGTCGGAGGGGAGGAAACGGGGCCGTGGGACTTGCAGGGGGACACAGGCAGAGAGCGAGGGGGGGGGGGAGAGGAAAACCTTGCTAGTGCCCATTTCCTTACCTACAGAAACGGGCCATTTTTACTAGTAATTTAATATTATAGTTAGCTTCAGTTTTGCCAGTACTAGATAAACAGTAAACTTAGACCTTGACTGTTCTGCGGTTTTAATAAGAGCTAAGAAGACTGGATTTGTGTTGATGGTAGTAATATTTATTATTTGCATATGATAATATAATGAGCAGTTGCCTAGTGATTAGATCAGCAAGGTAAGAACCAGGAAGCCAGGTTACACATCTGTTTGACAGATCAATGACCTTGGACAAATCCTTTCACCCTCCACTGTTTCAGGTACAACACTTAGGAAGCTATTTATAAATCTGTGTTATGACAGTAATACGTGCTAAAGGGTAATTAACACATTATTTCATCATAATGCATGAAAATCTATTCCAACACACATTACAAAATAATGAGCTGTTTTGCATGCTGCATTATTTATGGAAAAGTTAACACATCCATAGGGGGTGATAACTTTCTCCTAGGAGCATTGGGCCACTAATTCACAATCTCCCAGAGAGTCACTTAAAGGTGCAAACCTGGTTTGAACATATTTCCCTTACCACATTCCCACTGGCCTAATTTTTTTTTTTTTTTGGGGGGGGGAGATTGTTGGGAGACATGTCTTACCCTTCCACCTAATCTATTAGTTTCTAAAATGTGGCCTCCAAATCTTTGTGCCCCCCCCCCCCTCCACCAGCACTCAAATGTCAGTTTACCATTGGTTAGAAGATGGGCTTTTTAGATTATGACCCCCTGTAGCCACTGAAAATATATAATGGATGTAATCACCATACACTCGGATCGGGAAAAGTGAGTAAATATAATTTGCATGCTTATGAAGTTGCTGCCTGTAGATCTTACAGAATCTAAATTTGAGCTTGGTTCGTTCACCTGAATGTGGTCATCGAGGAAGATGTGATCAGAAGAGAATTGGGATCTGGAATATGCAAATAACAGTTGTTTTCCTAGAGTAAATATTAACTTTTCGTACTAGATAAAGCCTTTATAAGTCTTGTGCAACACAAAATTCTAAAAGGTTTCCCGTGTTCTTCTTCTCTTTTTGTTCCCAGGTATCAGACAATTGCAGCTTGTTTTGTTCAAGGTTGCACTTCTGCTTGGTGTAGAAATCCATGTGAATTTAGAGTTTATGAAGGTCCTAGAACCCCCTGAAGATCAAGAAAACCAAAGTATGGTACTTCTTACTTCTAACCAAAGTTATAACTTTAACAAAGTGTCATGCTTAACTGCTTTATATGCTTGATACGTAAAGGACCATCTGCGGACCGGTGTGACTAATATAAAGATGCAGGAGTGACTGGCAGGAGGAAGATGCAAAATCATTGTACCCCACTCCTCCAAGGCTGTTTCATCTCCTCTGGTGCAAGCTGTGCATTTGGCACTGGGAATACAGGCCATAGGACCACAGCATCCTAAGGATCTGAATTTGAAGCAGTTTGTCCTCCTTCCACAGCTGATTGGCTCAACCAATCAGTGGGGAAGTAGGAGAAACAACCGTGTGCTTAGAGGCTCTTGTTTCCACTCCTGTAATCTGTAGAATGCTGCTATAGGAGGGGAAAAGTGAGGAGTAAGAGAGGAAAGGGAGCCAACAGTACATTTGAAAAAAGGGATAAGTGGGGTGAGGACTGGGATGGAGAGACAGGGCCGTGCCGATGCGGTAAGCGGGGTAAGCGCCGCAGGGGGGCGCCCACCTCTGGAGGGCGCCGCCGCGGTGCTTACTCTCGCCCCGCGCCGCCGAGGCCTTTAAATCTTTTACCTGGTCGCAGCAGCGTCAGTGAAAGCGCTGCCGACGTCTCCCTTCCCTTGCACTCATTGGTTCCCTCAGTGTCCCGCCTTCTAGAAGAAGGCGGACACTGAGGGAACCAAGAGCGCGAAGGGAGATGTCGGCAGCGCTCCGCTTTCACTGACGCTGCTGCGACCGGAAGTAAAAGATTTAAAGGCCCCAGGGTGCGGAGGAAAGAGCAGAGGCATAGGCGCCCCGTATAAGAGGCTTGGGGAGGCTAAGCCTCCCCAGCCCAACCATGACCTTTAAAACCGGCTCCGGTCCCCACCTGGCAGTGTTGACGGCGTCCCCTGTGCCTTTGAGCAGCTTACCGGCACACGCAGCACTTCTCTTGTTTCTCCTCTTCGTTGCCGTCGCGTCGTCCCACCCCCCCACCCCCCCTTCACGCGATTTGCGAACCGCGCTGCCGCTTAGCACTGCTTAAAAAAAAATTTACACGTCAGCAGGAACAGGCTGCTTCAGCCAATCCCAGGAGCCTTCCTTCAGCCCTTGGGCGGAACACGCTGAAGGAAGGCCCCTGGGATTGGCTGAAGCAGCCTGTTCCTGCTGATGTGTAATTTTTTTTTTAAGCAGTGCTAAGCGGTTCGCGAATCGCGTGAAGGGAGAGGACAATTTGCTGGAAATGGAGGGGAAGAGAGAGAGAGGAGGATTGCTGGTTATGGATGGAGGAGGGAAGGGCAGAGAGGGACAAGGATGGACATGGGGGCCCACGGAGAGGACAATTTGCTGGAAATGGAGGGGAGGGGAGAGAGGAGGATTGCTGGCTATGGATGGAGGAGGGAAGGGCAGAGGGGGACAAGGATGGACATGGGGGCCCACGGAGAGGACAATTTGCTGGAAATGGAGGGGAGGGGAGAGAGGAGGATTGCTGGCTATGGATGGAGGAGGGAAGGGCAGAGGGGGACAAGGATGGACATGGGGGCCCAGGGAGAGGACAATTTGCTGGAAATGGAGGGGAGGGGAGAGAGGAGGATTGCTGGCTATGGATGGAGGAGGGAAGGGCAGAGAGGGACAAGGATGGACATGGGGGCCCACGGAGAGGACAATTTGCTGGAAATGGAGGGGAGGGGAGAGAGGAGGATTGCTGGCTATGGATGGAGGAGGGAAGGGCAGAGGGGGACAAGGATGGACATGGGGGCCCAGGGAGAGGACAATTTGCTGGAAATGGAGGGGAGGGGAGAGAGGAGGATTGCTGGCTATGGATGGAGGAGGGAAGGGCAGAGAGGGACAAGGATGGACATGGGGGCCCACGGAGAGGACAATTTGCTGGAAATGGAGGGGAGGGGAGAGAGGAGGATTGCTGGCTATGGATGGAGGAGGGAAGGGCAGAGGGGGACAAGGATGGACATGGGGGCCCAGGGAGAGGACAATTTGCTGGAAATGGAGGGGAGGGGAGAGAGGAGGATTGCTGGCTATGGATGGAGGAGGGAAGGGCAGAGAGGGACAAGGATGGACATGGGGGCCCACGGAGAGGACAATTTGCTGGAAATGGAGGGGAGGGGAGAGAGGAGGATTGCTGGCTATGGATGGAGGAGGGAAGGGCAGAGGGGGACAAGGATGGACATGGGGGCCCAGGGAGAGGACAATTTGCTGGAAATGGAGGGGAGGGGAGAGAGGAGGATTGCTGGCTATGGATGGAGGAGGGAAGGGCAGAGGGGGACAAGGATGGACATGGGGGCCCAGGGAGAGGACAATTTGCTGGAAATGGAGGGGAGGAGAGAGAGGAGGATTGCTGGCTATGGATGGAGGAGGGAAGGGCAGAGAGGGACAAGGATGGACATGGGGGCCCAAGGAGAGGACAAATTGCTGAAAATGGAGGGGAGGGGAGGAGGATTGCTGGCTATGGATGGAGGAGGGAAGGGCAGAGAGGGACAAGGATGGACATGGGGGCCCAGGGAGAGGACAATTTGCTGGAAATGGAGGGGAGGGGAGAGAGGAGGATTGCTGGCTATGGATGGAGGAGGGAAGGGCAGAGAGGGACAAGGATGGACATGGGGGCCCAAGGAGAGGACAAATTGCTGGAAATGGAGGGGAGGGGGAGGAGGATTGCTGGCTATGGATGGAGGAGGGAAGGGCAGAGAGGGACAAGGATGGACATGGGGGCCCAAGGAGAGGACAAATTGCTGGAAATGGAGGGGAGGGGAGGAGGATTGCTGGCTATGGATGGAGGAGGGAAGGGCAGAGAGGGACAAGGATGGACATGGGGGCCCAGGGAGAAGACAATTTGCTGGAAATGGAGGGGAGGGGAGAGAGGAGGATTGCTGGCTATGGATGGAGGAGGGAAGGGCAGAGGGGGACAAGGATGGACATGGGGGCCCAGGGAGAGGACAATTTGCTGGAAATGGAGGGGAGAGGAGAGAGGAGGATTGCTGGCTATGGATGGAGGAGGGAAGGGCAGAGAGGGACAAGGATGGACATGGATGGGAGGACAGGACCCAGGGAGAGAGAAGAAATTGCTGGAAATGGATCTAGAGCAAGAAATGAAGAAGAAAGGAGGAAAGTAAAGAAATAAATGGAAAGGAAGCCCTGGAAATGGAGTTAAGAGGACAGATAGCAGCAGACTCAGATACTGGGCCAGCATGATCGGAAAAAGAAAGTCACCAGACAACAAAGGTAGAAAAAAATCATTTTATTTTCATTTTAGCGTTTGGAATATGTCTACTTTGAGAATTTACATCTGCTATCTTATTTTGCAATGTATAGCAATTTGTTTCTAAGAATATTGCTGACAATTCCTGTCAGTGTAGCAAGTGGTGAGCGATCATTTTCACCGGGGGGGGGGGGGGGGGGGGCGCCAACTGATAGTCTGCAGGGGGGCGCCAGAGACCCTAGGCACGGCCCTGTGGAGAGAGGTAGATGCTGGAGGTGTGCATGCTTAAAACTTTCATTTTGTTTAGAGGGATTTCATTTTTATTATTTTTAACTTTATTTCACTTCTTTTTGTTAATATACTTCATTTAGTGCCCCTTTTACTAAACTGCACTAGTGATTCCTGCATGGCAAATGCGACAAAGCCCATTTGAATTGAATGGGCTGCGTCACATTTTCCACACCGGGAATCACTAATGTGGTTTAGTGAAATGGTCCCTTAGAATTGCAGAATTATTTTAAGTAAATAAATTTAAACAAAAAACAAATTTGCACCATCAAAATTTAAAACAAATCCCTCCCATCCCTCACCTCCCCTGTGGGGTCCTAAGGGGGCAGAAATGGTCCCTAATCATTCCTATTCTATTTTGGAATATGAAACAACACTGAGCTGGGATATGTAGATACTTTTAGCACATCATACATAATCCTATTAGCCTTAAACTGAACTGAAAGTTAGTATTAAAAATGCATAATGTAGAGAAGCTACAAAGGCGCCAACACATTTATGCTTTAAAATATCATTTCATGTGTTAACTGCTTAATGAGAATTTACTATACCCAAAAATTTACATTTAATTTAAAATTTTTCATACTTATCTAATATATATACCAGTAACGGAAAAAGTTCTTCATACACCTTCACACAAGTCCCATACTTGAAAAAAAAAAAAAAAACAGTCCAGCTCTCAGTAAACTCCAATGTCTAAAGATGCAGAAGATGCGATCAAATAGATCCCTGTGCTATATCGTTGGAGCCCAAAGCATTCTCACATAAGTTCCATTGTCATATGTCTCAACATGGATGATGTTTTTGCCATGGTGACATACTTGATGGATCTTTTGACTATACAGGACGTTCCATGATCAATATTTCAACTTGCAGTCTTTCAGCATGATGTTAAATATGGCCAAAGAACCACTGCCATTTAAACTACAGCCAAAATAAATATGTAAAAGAATGGGGCGCCAACCACTTCAAAACAAAACTATATGTGCCTCATGGCATGCACTCAGGTTCTAAAAATTAAACAGAATTCAATAAAATGATGCCATTCAAGATCAGAATTTAAACCGTGGTGAGAAATTGTATTAAAAGAAAAAAAACATTTATCCTTGTCCTTGGTGTATAAAGACTTGGTTATAATCACACCCCTTCTCCTTTATGGAAGGAAACGCCTGGTGAATAATGGCAAATCTTAACATATCAAATGTGTGCGTATGTTCAACAGAATGGGCCACAAGGGGGGGGGGTCCTCCATTTGATGCTTGAATCTTGTCTGAAAGGCTCGTACAGCTTTACCAATGTACAGTACAGTGACAATGGCACATAGTAACACTGATGATCATTGAAGACATACATGAATTAGAATGTTGTTGGCATTTGGTTCTTCTTTATGGAATTTGACACTGGTGGGAATGGCTTTGTTTTACATTTTGGTAGCACGAGTTTTTCAGTGGCAGTTCTATCTGCTCCTACTTACTGGAAATGGAAGAAAGCAAACAAAATTTCAGTTTTGATTTCCATTTTATTTCCAAAATGCATAATAAAATTGTGTTTTGAAACGAAAGCTGGACACCTCTAGACCTTCTAGACACCTCTCGTGTTTTAATGAAATGAGGGTTTTCCTTTTCATCATGCTGTGTAGCATGAAGACATCCCTGGTTACCTCCTTTTGTTGCTAAAGAACAACTTGTTTGTGTCCAGAAAACTGTGCATATGTGTTGTGCAGATATGTTCATCAAGCATTTCGTCAGTGCATTGATAACAAATATAGAACTATTTCCTGGTAGGAGAAGATCGTGTCTTACTAGGTTGGATTGTGGTGGCCAGCATAGCATGTTGCTCTGCAATCTCATTTGGACAGATAGCTTTAAATGAACAGGCCACTTGAGGTTGTTCAACAGCTGGATAGTGATGACAAGTATGAATTAGAGGAGCTTTCTAAGAGGATTTTTTATTAAGCGGCTGTAAGCCCAACGCAGACTTACTGCTCGCTAATCCGGAACTTCCGCTGGGCTACCGCAGTATCCTGGTGGTAGTTCCCACCCCCAGCTCACGCCATTTATACCGCTGTACCTGATAGTAATCGGGTGGCGATAAGTGCTCTTCCTCTCCCCCCCTAAATGATAGAGAATCACTTACTGCACAGCCATTTCTTAAAAAAACAAATGACAGCCTTTTACCCGCTGTGGTAAAAGGGGGCCTCGGCGCACGTCAAAAACACATGCTGATTCCCGCGCAGGCCTCCTTTTTACACAGCTTAGTAAAGGGGCCCTAAGTGCAACTGCTGCAGACAAAATACGCATTAGTTGTCATCAGTAGAGTCAGAAACGGTGGCCAGGAGTGATACATGAGTACAGCTGTGCTCCATGAAACCTAATTTAACCAGTGTGTGACTTTTATACCTTTGCTGTTAGCACTGGAGACAGACTGTCGCTTCTGTGTTTATTTTGGCTCAGGCTGGAGAGCAGGAAAGATGAAATAAATGTAGAATTTTGCTGCAATTGCTTCCTTGTGTTTTGTGGTTTAAAAATTTAGGCTAATTTCAGTTGTAATTACAGGTAATAAAAATTTTATTACAGCTGTTTAGCTTTGCACTTCTATGCCAGAAATGTGAATTTGCAAATTAAATGTTGGTTTCAGTGTGTTTAGTATCTCTACATTCATGAAGATGTTACTCCATTTAAGATGTTATTTTGCCACTGAAGCCATTTTCAGTTGAGGGGGAAAGGGGGGGGGGGGGGGAGTCAGGCAGTTGTCTTCTGCTCCCTTGTGCATCCAGCTCAGTTAGAACCAGCCTCCTGTGGGCTATAGTGAAATGAGGGATTTTTTTTCTGTTCACATAATCCTCCTCCCCTTCCCCACCTAGCCCAACCACTGCAGAGACGATCCCTGTGGGTCCTAAAATTGGCTAGTATCTGTCACCATTGAGGGATTCCCTCTCCTCCCGATGCTGTAAATGTTGCCTCCGCAAAGGCCTGAGTCCAGATGCTTTTGCATGCACAGTGCTACCACCAAGCCACAAGAATGACACTTCTGTAGCATTTTATGAAGTCTTAAGGTTGGTACTCCCATCTTTAGAAAGATATATACATATAGCAAGGGATAAATATGCTCATGAGATGTGTTCTATGTATGCAACATGCATGTATTCTTGTAGGTGTAGTGACTACACTCAACAGCTATGTGGATCTCCTCTGTGGTGTGTCAATTGAATTTCTTTTCCCTGTTTATTTCTTCAGAAATAGGCTGGCGGGCCGAGTTTCTTCCCGTAGACCACCCGCTGTCAGAATATGAGTTTGATGTTATCATTGGGGCTGATGGACGCAGAAATACTTTAGAAGGTGAGAAAGCAATCTAATATTCTTGTATGGGGTTTGTGTATAACATCTAGAAGCCTGTAATAGCCCAAATCAGTTAGCATCCTCTCCTCTCCCCAAACAGAAAATGTCTGTAGTTTATTTATTAGGATTTAGGATTTATTAGGAATTTATTGAAATTAAAGCTTGATTTTCTGATAAAACTTACTGTCTCCACTGTTAGTGAAGGCATATTTTTCCCCTTAGGTGAGTAACCAAGTGTACGAATTAACCAGGCTTTAGAATCCTCCTTGAAGCTGTTTCACTCTGTCTACACTGTTAATCCTTTAGAGTGTTCCGCCTGTTACAAAAACAATGTTTAGTTATCCCAAGAACAAAGAAATTAGGATGAACCCTCTCCTTTTGTTTTTTAAATAAACGTAAGTCCTTTGATAGTCGGCCACACCTAAGAGCTTCTAAGATGATAATCGGCAGCACATCTGGAGAGTTTCAGATCATTTATTGTGTCCTGATGTATGTGGGCTGGAGACAAAATGCATGTCAAGATGTTCGTCATCCTTAGGCAAAGTGATCGATGTCTGGGAGTCTGTGTTTAATCAATGATTTATTATTTTTATTTTTTAACATTTATTTATTTTGGACTTGTTCAGCTTCCTCCATACCCCAACTTTCAGCTTTGTTGGCTCCCATTCCACTCCATTTTGTTGACATTTGGGAGCTTTGTGCTTGCAGCTGTGAGAGGTTTTACTCATAATTAGGATTGAACCACCTCCTTGTATTTCTCACCTATCCAACTTCAAGCCCTCTGCCCGGTGCTACAGACAGCAGCTCCCTTTGGAACCCAGTATTTGTACATTCAGGCCAAGATGCACTAAACTAAACGAGCCTTTAACGAACAGTTTTCCTACCCTGGCATGCATTAAAGCCCGATTTCCGACGACGGTAGCAGCAGCGAACGAAAACGGAATGCAGATGAGTAAATTGTGTAGAAACCCTATTGAAATGAGATGCACTAAAGTTTTCCGCTTGCCCTAATGCTGGAAAACTACTGGAAAGCTAACAAGAGGTCTGTACCTCTCGTTAGCTTAAATGTCAAAAAACTTAAATGTCAAAACAAAAAAAAAAACGTGAAGGGGGAAAAACACTCGTCAGGAGCGTCCTTTATTGACCCCCGAGGTCGCCGCTGCTCCCTGCTCCCCCTGCATTAAAAAAAAGGAAAAAAAAGGATCAGGAGAGGGCAAAGGCGCGTGTCAGGAATGTCCTTTATGGACAGCCTTGCCCCCCCTGCCCCGCCCAAGGTCGCCACTGCTTCCCGCTTCCCCCTGCATAAAAATCAAAACTTTAGCAGCCCCTTCCCTCCTCCCTTCCTTTCTCTCTTTCTCCCCAGCTCCGCCTCCTGCAATCCTCCGCCTCCGTGCCCCGCCCCCGCCGCTCCCCCCTGAGGTCGTCGCCGCCGCTCCCCCCCTCCACCGGGCCCCCCTCCGTCTTACTGGGCCCGCGCAGATCCTCTCACCTCTGTGTGAAGGCGCTGCATGGGAAAAAAGAACAGCTGATCGCCTATTTGCCAAGTCTTCGGACGTCTCTCCTTTCCTACTAGACCCGCCCTCAACTGACGTAGAGGAGGAAAGGAGAGACGACCGAAGACTCGGCGAAGAGGCGATCAGCTGTTCTTCTTGCCCGTGCAGCGCCTTCACACAGAGGTGAGAGGTGCTGCACGGGCCTGGTAAGACAGAGGTGGGCCCGGTGGAGGGGGGGAGCGGCGGCAACGACCTCAGGGGGGGCGGCGTGGGCGGGGCACAGGGCAGAGGATGGGGGGAGGCGGAGCTGGGGAGAAAGGGAGGGGGCCGGGGCTGCTAAAGTTTTGATTTTTATGCAGGGCAAAGCAGGGAGCAGCAGCGACCTCGGCGGGAGGGGGGGGGGCAAGGCCGTCCATAAAGGACGTGTTTGTTTTTGGGTTTATTTGTTTTTGTTTTTATGTTTGTGGCATGCGCAGAGCAGCCAGCATAACGCTTGGCTGCTCTGTGCATGCTTTACGGGCCGATTACCGACGTTTTTAACGAAGGGTTAGTGAATGCAAGTGAGCTGCAACGAGCAGCTCATTTGCATTCCCTTTCCTTCGTGCACAGCTGTTCCGTACCGATTCGTTATGGAGTTCGGTACGGAACGGCTCTAACGAGGACTTTTTTGCATCTTGGCCTCAGAGTTGCACTTATCTTTGTTGCTGTTGTGCAGGACTAGTCATTTCCTGCTGTCCCCTGTGTTGGGGATACTATGATTACTATCTCCACTGGCCACCTGCATGATAGCTGTGGGACCATCTAGCCAGCTTTCAAGCTGATATAGGCATTTCATCTACAGAAATCTTTAATTTCAGGGATGAGATACATGAGAAGGGAAAATCACATTGACAAAGTCAAAGGAGGACCTGCTGTGCACATCCATCATTACTTCCCAAGTTCCTGCTTTTAATAGAGCAGAAGTGAAAGCATCTACCCCCGGGTTCTATATAGCGCGCCTAGCGATCCGTGCTGATATCTAGGCATATTCTATAACAACGCGTGTAACTTAATTGGCTTAACAAGCTAATCAGCATTGTTAACAGCACCTAACAAGCAATAATGAGTGGAGTGGAGGAGTTGCCTAGTGGTTAGTGTTGTGGACTTTGGTCCTGGGGAACTGGGTTCGATTCCCACTGCAGGCACAGGCAGCTCCTTGTGACTCTGGGCAAGTCACTTAACCCTCCATTGCCCCAGGTACAAATAAGTATCTGTATATAATATGTAAGCCGCATAGAACCTGCTATGAGTGGGAAAGCGCGGGGTACAAATGTAACAAAAAAAAATAATAATGAGCACTAATTGGCAATAATTAGAATTTACATGCACAACTCGCTAAGTGTATTCAGTAATGAACTATGCCTAAATTCTAAAGCATGCAGTTCAAAAGGGGCATGGCTATGGACAGGGAAATGTGCGTTTCGTGGCCATTCCAAAATTTACATGCGCAGTTATAGAATATGGCCCAGTGCGCACAAATCTAAGCGCAGGGATTTAGGCCACTTTTTCATTGGCCTAAATGGATGTGAGTAGTTTTAGGTGCTAGCATTTCCACCTAAGCGTATTCTCTTTACCGTGCCTAAATCTAGTCACCACTTATAGATTACAGTTAGCCGGAAATCTCTACTGCATGGATATTTTAGGCGCCTTTTATAGAATCTTGCCCTTAATGCTTTCACATTTCAAAAATTAGAAACCACATTCTCTCATTTCTGTATGTTTATTGAAGTCTTCATTACAATTACTTAAGTTCTTTCTATTAAATCATGTCAAGCATAGGTGACAACCTTTATACACAGAGGACCACATGAATGTCAGCACTGTCCCTAGCTGGCTGTAACATTACATAATGTCAGAAATGGAAATGCACCCTAAGCTTAACATGTTAATTGATAGATTCGACTATTATTTATTAGGATTTATTAAACCACCTTTATACAGATATTCATCCAATTTTTACAGAAGAGGGACTACTGCATTTGGAAAGAAAAATTTATCCTCAATTTATTTATATTGACCTTAAAGAAACAGTCAATTAGTCATTTTATAGGAAGAGTGACCAAGTACAGTAGCTCCAACTCAAAAGGCACAGAAAGAGCTAGTCTGGTTTGCATAGACTTGCAATTCTGCAATGGGGTAAAATCAAAATTGGCTGAGTTTGACATTTTTGATGGAAAGCTGTGTGCTCATTCACTGTAAGCTACCAACATGTAGCATAAATGTACAGCAAATGGATATGATATATGGAGAGAATTGCTGGGTTTCAAAGCCATTATGACTCACCCAAACACATAGAACGCCTAAAAATACTACTTACTTATACAGTGCTGCTAGATATACAAAGAGCTGTAAGATGAACTTTTAAATTTATTTTTTTCCTTGAGTAGATTAATATTGCCATTTTTAGTCCACCATTATTAAGTGCTGCCTTAACAAGATGCAGCACCTGGAACACAGTTCACAAATGGTTACTGCTGTATGTTGGTTACTGCTGCCTAGGTCAGTGTTTCCCAATTAAAATGTTAAGCTTAGGGTGGACTTGATGGCCCGGCAACAGCAATGAATGTCAACTTACCACTTTTTCCTTAATAAGGAAACATTTTTCTAGGTGGTGGTGGTGGTGCTAAATGAAAACAAAAAATATACAAACAAACAAAAACATTCCAGCTGCATAAGTTAATATTTTGTAAAGAACTTTACAGGAGGTCTGTGTGTGTACAATGCACAGTGAGATAAGAGTACTACAGAGGTGCTTATTTAGAATATCATATATCTTATAATTTAATTTTTGTTAATGATTAGCATAGAAATAGAATATCCCTATCAGGTGATTTGAGTGTGAAGAACAGCATTTCACCTGCTCAATCAAGAAGGAAACTGGCCAGAGATACATGCATTTGAATAGATGCTCAGAAGATAGTGCCTACTTAAATGTAGTACATGAAGGGCCAGCTTCAGGGATGATCCAGTGAGCCACTGGCTCAGGGTATCAAAGTTTAAGGTTACAGAGTGCCTGCCTTGCCATTTATAGCAGTGGGAACTTTTTCTTCTGCTTCTACTGCTATGGTTTTCAGTAGGTGCTGCTGAGCACCATAGCAAGAACAGCGAGTCCCTGTATCTGTTCTTGTGTGTTAAAAGTACTGCAGTGCTAGTAGCTGCACAAACTGAAAAGTGGCACAGTAGCAGAAGCGAAGTTCCCACTGATGGGACTGGGAATGAGTGAGGCTGAGGCTAGGAGAAGGGGCAGATGAGAAGGGAGAGAGAGAGAGAGAGAGAGAGAGAGAGAGAGAAGAGATGAAGGGGATAATTTTCAGAGCCTGTTTTTAAAGTCACTGCTTTTGTTGCCTTTATGAGGTAAACTTGGCTTTAGACATTTTTGTAGGTGCTTTGTCATAAAATCACCCCCATAAAAGGCACCAACATTTAGGTTCCAAAAATGTGCATACATGACCAGAATACTGGCATATATGTGTTTATTCCAGCTGCACACTATTCTATAAAACGGTGCCTAAATGCAGTGGCGTGTACTTTCAAGGTGGGCATACACATGGATGGAGCATGAGTAGGGTGCACTGTTATGCATGTAAATTATAGAATTGTAAAAACATGTGTAAATCCATTGGAGGTGTAAGTGGTAATGTATAAAGTATGTAATTGCTTTACTGTGCTAGTATTTTGTAAAGGAAAATAGGCTTCAAATAGGCAGCTTTTAATAGAATTACCCCCTTAAACATATATGAATAGAGTATAATTTGAAGTAGTAGCACGTTTTATGTTATGTATGTGAAAATAAGCAGAAGAGGGTGAAGGGTAATGTTGAGATGCAGACTGTATCAATAATTTTGATGATTTCCTAAAGAGAAAACTCCAGGGGCAAGACAGATTGATGAGCTTTTGTTTGGGTGAGTTGGAGCCAAATGTAATAAAAATTATTGTAGCTGCTTCTGCTTCATCCAGTGCTGGAAATGAAAATCAAAGCCTGGTGTCTGTTTTATAGGCTTCAGGAGGAAAGAGTTCCGTGGAAAGCTGGCAATAGCAATAACTGGCAACTTTGTGAACAGAAATACAACCGCAGAAGCCAAGGTAGAGGAAATCAGCGGTGTTGCTTTTATCTTCAATCAGAAATTCTTCCAAGACCTCAAAGAAGAAACAGGTGAGTCTGTATGCTCCATGTTTGCGGCATAGAGTCGCTAAGGACTGCAGTACTCCTTCATAGGCTTCTAGTTGGAATATAATGGAAGCAGAGGTAGGATAATGTGGAATGTATTCATAAAAAGGAGCAAGCAGAGACCCTCGACCATGGAGTGCATTTAGATGATTTGGAGAGTAGGATCTCATAAATGAAATGAAAAATTGGGTTCCCTACTATGAAGAAATGAATAGGATCTGCAAATGCTTAGGCTGCAAGTCCTTTTCTTTGAATATAGAGTTGGTGCAGAATGACACCGTTGCTGGCATCTCTACTAATCAGGTTTAAAATTGTCAATGCTCTATAATATCATGGGCTGACCTTGAGGGGCACGTTTGAACGGGACCGGCCATCTCTAAGGGCACCCATCTCTGAGGACGGCACCGCAAAGGGACGGGGCCAACTGTATTTTCGAAACAAGATGGGCGTCCATCTTTCGTTTTGAAAATACGGTTGGGGGTGCCCAAATCTCAACATTTGGTTCAAATGCTGAGATCGCCGGCTGTAGAGATGGGCGCCCTCGGTTTTCAGCCATAATTGAAACCAAGGGTGCCCATCTCAAAAATGAACTACTCCAAGGCATTTGGTTGTGGGAGGGGCCAGGATTCGTAGTGCACTGGTCCCCTTCACATGCCAGGACACCAACCGGGCACCCTAGGGGGCACTTCTACCATTTAAAAAAAATAGCTCCCAGGTGCATAGCTCCCTTACCTTGGGTGCTGAGCCCCCCAACCTCCCCCCCCCAAAACCCACTCCCCACAACTATACACCACTACCATAGCCCTAGGGGGTGAAGGGGGGCACCCACATGTGGGTACAGTGGGTTTCTGGTGGGTTTTGAAGGGCTCCCATTTTCAGTGGCGTTCCGAGGGGCGCTGACACCCGGGGCAGATCACCGATGCGCCCCGCCCCCCTGGGTGCAGCGCCCTGCCCTGTGCAGCGTGACCCCCCCCCACGGTGAAGGGACACCCCCCCCTGGCGAAAGACCCCCCCCCCTGGGTGCATGCCACTGGGGGAGTGCCGCGCGCCGGTCAGCATCGTTGGTTTCCATGCTCCCTCTGCCCTGGAATAGGATACTTCGACGCTGACCGGCGCATGGCACCCCCCCAGCGGCGTGCACCCGGGGCGGACTGCCCCCACTGGTATGCCACTGCCCATTTTCCACCACAAGTTTAATAAGTAGGGGGGGATGGGCCTGGGTCCACCTGCCTGAGGTATAAATACATAAGTACATAAGTATTGCCTTACTGGGAAAGGCCAAAGGTCCATGGAACCCAGCATCCTGTTTCTAACAGTGGCTAATCCAGGTCACAAATACCCGGCAAGATCCCAAAAATGTACAAAACATTTTATACTGCTTATCCCAGAAATAGTGGATTTTCCCCAAGTCCATTTAATAACGGTCTATGGACTTTTCCTTTAGGAAGCCGTCCAAATCTTTTTTAAACTCCGCTAAGCTAACCGCCTTTACCACATTCTCTGGCAACGAATTCCAGCGTTTAATTACACGTTGAGTGAAGAAACATTTTCTCCGATTCATTTTAAATTTACTACATTGTAGCTTCATCGCATGCCCCCCAGTCGTAGTATTTTTGGAAAGCGTAAACAGACTCTTCACATCTACCCATTCAACTCTACTCATTATTTTATAGACCTCTATCATATCTCCCCTCAGCTGCCTTTTCTCCAAGCTGAAGAGCCCTAGCCGCTTTAGCCTTTCCTCATAGGGAAGTCGTCCCATCCCCTTTATCATTTTCGTCGCCCTTCTCTGCACCTTTTCTAATTCCACTATATCTTTTTTGAGATGCGGCGACCAGAATTGAACACAATATTCGAGGTGCGGTTGCACCATGGAGCGATACAAAGGCATTATAACATCCTCATTTTTGTTTTCCATTCCCTTCCTAATAATACCTAACATTGCTTTCTTAGCCGCAGCAGCACACTGAGCAGAAGGTTTCAACGTATCATCAACGACGACACCTAGATCCTTTTCTCGGTCCGTGACTCCTAACGTGGAACCTTGTGTACTGCACCCACTAAAACTGCTCCAGGGACCTGCATACTGCTGTGATGGACCGGAGTATGACATTTGAGGCTGGCAAAAAAAGTTCTTAAAGTTGTTTTTTTGAGGGTGGGAGGGGGTTAGTGACCATTGGGGGAGTCAGGGGAGGTCACCCCCAATTCCCTCCGGTAGTCATCTGGGCTGTTTGTGCACTTTTTTGTGACTTGGACCTAAAAAAATGGACCAAAAAAGTGGACCAAATTCTTGCCAGGGACGCCCATTTTTTTTCCATTATTGGCCGAAGCTGGCCATCTCTTAACCACGCCCTGGCACGCCCCTGTCCCGCCTTCACTACCCTTCCGACACGCCCCTGGGAACTTCGGCCGTCCCAGCGATGGAAAGCAGTTGGGGACCCCAAAATCGGCTTTCGATTATGCCGATTCTGGCGCCCCTGAGAGAAGGGCACCCATCTCCCGATTTGTGTCGAAAGATGGGCGCCCTTCTCTTTCGAAAATGAACTGGCTTGTGACTAAAGCGGAACACAGGAGTAAGGAATTTCTTGGTCAGCATAGGTTCTGAAGGAACCTTTTAAGTTGTTATTCTTGAAATAATGTCTCTAAATGGGTTAATTTTGTGCATGCCATGATATGACTGAATTTCATTCTTATGCCAGAGTATATTGGAGATTACTGCTGATCCTTATCTCAACTTTTACACTATTCATGTAGAGCCTCATTCTGGGGTTCATCAGTTCTAATTTGAACAGGCTACATATCAAGATGAGTTTGGAAAATCTTTTAAATCAAGCTGGTGGAATCCATTACCACCCAATCTCTGTATTTTACTGCTACGTTTTCTTGGTCTCTGCATTTATTGGTACTTGGTCTTCTCTTTCTCCACACTTAGTACGGAATAGTCACTTGGTTACACTTTTAAGTGGCTGATGGTGGTTAAGCATGATGAAAAGATGATGCATATAAGGGTGTATTTATTCTCCTACATTTGCCGAGGGCCAAAAGTCCTCCATTTTAGTCTCTTGTCCAGGGCTATTACTCTATATCATTCAACATCACATATCTTGAAACTGGATTTATTTTGGCTAAGAAATCAACTCCTTAATTCAGAATCTTCTCTATATTACATATACACTGTTTCCCAAGAACTCCACCAAGGAACCCCCCCCCCCCCCCCCCATGCCCCCTACTGCAAGGAAGGAACGGAAGTTGGAACTTGGAACACTCTGGTGCGCACATGTAAGACTTGTCTCTGATTCGCTGGCACTGTACGCTGAGAGGTCGCCACATTCACGCGCCAGTAGGTCAGGTGACATCTGATGCTTGTGCCTGTGTCAGAGCTGAGGTCTGTGCATTAGCCCGGGAGCAGAGAGGATTAACAGTAATGTAGTAAGTGACAACACATAAAAACCTGAACGGTCCATCCAGTCTGCCCAATAGTCACACTCATTATCAATTCATAATTAAATCAATAATGAACATCATGATATTATATACTTGATTATGGTCTTTCTTTGGCATTTCTGGGACATAGACCATAGAAGTCTGCCTGGCCCTATCCTTATGTTCCAACTGCTGTTGAAGCCCACTCCAGCCCATTTGTCTTCTCATTTGCGGGACACAGACCATAAAAGTCTATCCAGCACTGTCCTCATGTTCCAGCCACTAAAGTTGCTGTCAAACCCTTTCCCAGCCCATCCTAAATCAGATTGCCATATATGAGACACATATAAGTCTGCCTGGTATTGGCTGTAGTTTATCACAGCCAGAGTCGCCATCTAAGTGCCACTTGACACATCCACACACATGCAGCCATTTAAGTTTAGGTTTTTTATAACGTCCATTTTGTAATTAAAGATACTCTGTGTTCATTCACGCTTTTTTGAATTCCATCACCATTTGTGTCTCTACCACCTCTTAATGGAGGCTTTCCAAATCGTGCTGTTAAAGCGAGAAGGTAGGAGACAGGTGAGAGGCAGTGGCGTTCCTAGGAGGCTGACCACCTGGGACGGACGCTGTGCTGCGCCCCCCCCCCCGGGTGAGTGCGACCCGACCCCCCCCCCGGGAAAGGCCCCCCCCCCCCGGCGAAAGACCCCCCCCCCCTGGTGCATGCCGCTGGGGGGGGGGGGGTGCCGCGTGCCTGTCCGCTTCGTTCGTTTACATGCTCCCTCTGCCCCGGAACAGGAAGTAACCTGTTCCGGGGCACAGGGAGCACAGAACGAACATAGCGGACAGGCACGCGGCACCCCCCCAGCGGCGTGCACCCGGGGCGGACCGCACCCACACGCCCCCCCCCCCCCCCCCCGGTACGCTACTGGTGAGAGGCTGGCACAACAGCACACACTTCCACGGAAACCCTGCAGGAATTATTTCCATTCCCACGGGAACCCCACAGGAACTGCTTCCGTCCCCACGGGAACCCCGCAGGAACTGCTTCCGTCCCCACGGGAACCCCGCAGGAACTGCTTCTGTCCCCACGGGAACCCCGCAGGAACTGCTTCCGTCCCCACGGGATCCCTGCAGAGCTGCTTCCGTCACCGTGGGAACCCCATGGGTTCCGTGGGATTCCCATGAACCTCATTCCCGTGCAAGTCTCTAGTCTACAGCTGAGCATTGTACAGTGGTGACTCTTTCCATGGCATACCAATGGTTGGGAAACACTGTACTTATTTTTTTCTTAAATTTGGATTTTACATCTAAATTTGAACTGGAGGCAATGGGGAGGGTTAAGTGACTTGCCTGCGATCACAAGGAGCAGCAGTGGGATTGGAACTGGCCACACCTCTGGATGTCAAGACTGGTGCTCTAACCACTAGGCTACTCCTTCACTCCTTGACTGCTGAAATTACTTTTGTCTGTTGTTATGGCTGAGAGGATAAATTGTTGAGACATTTACTTGTGTACATAGCTACTTGAGAAATGCTCATCCTGTGTGTGGGTAAAATTGTATATGTTGTTTGACAGCACACATACTTTTCATTGCATTTAATGGAGGCATTACTAGGACTGTGTTCAGATCGGGGTAAGAGAATGCCATGCTTGAATCATCTTTTCAAATCTACATGTGCTGTTTTTCATTAAAAAAGGTACTTGCAGAAAAATATAGGTGCTTATATTAATGCATACTTGGTAATCATGGCAAATTTTGGAATGAAATTTAGCATTGAGAATTGGTGAAAGTCTGTAGGTAAAAAAATTAAAAAAAGTGCCCACGGCATTTGCCCCAGTGAAAATTGCCCCTTTTAAAAGCTGTATTCTTTGTTGCATTTCCAGGGATAGATTTGGAGAACATTGTTTACTACAAAGACAGCACTCACTATTTTGTCATGACAGCGAAAAAGCAGAGCCTATTAGACAAAGGAGTCATTATCAACGTAAGTATAGCTTCAGGAAGAAGTCTTCTGAGAACAGCTGTAAACAGCTGCTTAAATATTTACATACATTTCAAAACGTGCTAATTAATCCTGATTTTTGTATTGGTAGAAATTACCTTTCAACTTATCTGGTTCATTTTAATATTATAGAATACTCATATAGGTTAATAGTGTAGTGAATGGTGTATGGTGAGCTGTGACCAGGTGAAGCCTTGTGCTAGCTATGTCTAGACAAATATCAGACTCAAGTAGCATACTGGGAAGTCTTACAAAATTGCGATGGGTTTTGTGTTGTGTCTGTTATACAATGGTCTTGTTTATTTCCACAGGATTATATTGATACAGAGATGCTTCTCGGTGGAGAGAATGTAAGCCAAGAAAATCTGCAATCTTATGCAAGAGAAGCTGCTGACTTTGCCACCAACTACCAGCTACCCTGCTTGGACTTTGCGAGCAATCACTATGGGCAGCCTGATGTGGCAATGTTTGATTTCACTTCTATGTATGCCTCAGAAAATGCAGCACTAGTGCGGGAGAGGCATGGGCACCAGCTTTTGGTTTGCCTCGTTGGGGATAGCTTACTCGAGGTATAGAAGAAATTCCTTAGCAAGTCTAATTATATTTTCATATGATACTCTAGAATGCATCTTTTTCAGAAGTCATCTGTAACACCAATGAAAGCCATCTTCATTTTAGCATCTAAGGATTTACATTTAAAATGATATTTTTTAAGGGGGGGTTGCTTTTTTGGGCTTCCAACTAAATTGGAGACAGCCTCAGGGCTATGATGAGCCTTCATTTGTAACTGCCTAGGGTTGATTCACTATTTGGTATTGCCTCCATTGTAGTGACAGTCTTCAGTTTATGGTCACAAAATGATTCCCTCTAGAATCCTACTGATGTGGGCCATAGGGGTAGCCACAATGACTGGAAGCCCCTCTCCTCTAGTGGCTGTAAGCACTGCTTCCACCTCATCCAAACTCAGCTTCTTGGGAGCAGAAGACCTGACCCAGGAATCAAGCCAAGGCCCTCTTTATAGATAGCCCCTTAAAATGATTTTTTACTGTCCAAAGATCAGATGATCATTTAGATGGTTTGGTCAACAAATACAGGATCATTTAGTTGCAGTGCTCAAAATAAATAAACCCAGTTTGTCTTGGAAGGTCCAAATAACCATTTGAACTTGTTTGCAGATGTGATGGTAATGATGCGCTAATTGCTAACATGTTACTGTACTATAATAATAATAATGAAAACTTTATAACCTGCTATATCTATAAAAGTCTAAGCGGGGAACAAATCACCTACAAAATATAAAAGGACAACAATAACAATTATTTCTTTGCTCAACAAACTTTACAAAAATTGCAATGTTACTCTGAAAATAAAACATACAGCAGATTAAAATTTACGTGATATTAAAATAATATCATACATCAGAGGAACCAAAAGCCTGAAGAAATAAATGATTTCAATGCTTTTTTAAAACTTGCTCCATATTCTGTATTAAACGATGTTCAGTGGACAATGCATTCCATAATTTCGGAGCTTTGATGTAGAAAATAGATGATCTACATTCTTCCAAATAAACCTGATGAAATGAAGGCACATCAAGTAGCTGTTTCTGAGATGATCTGAGAGAGCAAGTAGGTTGATATTTCATATCAGTGGGCCCAGAAGTTGTTGTTTCATTTAGAGCAGTGTTTATGGATTTTAATGTAATATGCCAGAGTATCTTGTACTCTTGCACCTCTCATGCCCCGTCCTATAAGACGTACCAAACCCCAGCCCTGGCTGACCCCTAAAATCCGCTACCTACGTTCCTGTACCCGTTCCGCCGAATGCCTCTGGCTGAAATCTCGTGCCTTTGCTGACTTCACACACATCAAGTTCATATTGACCTCCTTCCAATCTGCTCTCTTGCTTGCCAAACAGGATTACTACATCCAGTTTACTAATTCTCTTGGCTCACACCCCCGACTTCTCTTCGCCACACTAAACTCTCTCCTGAAGGTGCCTCCACCCCCAACTCCCCCCTCACTATCTCCCCAGACCCTAGCTGAGTTCTTCCACGACAAAGTTCAGAAGATAAACCTTGAATTCTCTACCAAACCACCCCCACCTCTCCCTCCCCTTGTCCGTTCCCCTATTTCCTTAACTACTACTACTTAACATTTCTAGAGCGCTACTAGGGTTACGCAGCGCTGTACAATTTAACAAAGAGAGACAGTCCCTGCTCAAAGAGCTTACAATCTAATAAACAAGTGAATGGTCGGTCCGATAGGGGCAGTCAAATTGGGGCAGTCTGGATTCACTGAACGGTAAGGGTTAGGTGCCGAACGCAGCATTGAAGAGGTGGGCTTTAAGCAAAGACTTGAAGACGGGCAGGGAGGGGGCTTGGCGTAAGGGGTCAGGAAGGTTGTTCCAAGCATAGGGTGAGGCGAGGCAGAATGAGCAGAGCCTGGAGTTGGCGGTGGTGGAGAAGGGTACTGAGAGGAGGGATTTATCCTGTGAACGGAGGTTACGGGCGGGAACGTAAGGGGAGATGAGGGTAGAAAGATAGTGAGTGGCAGCAGACTGAGTGCATTTGTAGGTAAGAAGGAGAAGCTTGAATTGAATGTGGTATCTGATCGGAAGCCAGTGAAGTGGCCTGAGGAGAGGGGTGATATGAGTATATCGGTTCTGGCGGAATATGAGACGTGCAGCAGAGTTCTGAACAGATTGAAGGGGGGATAGATGGCTAAGTGGGAGGCCGGTGAGGAGTAAGTTGCAGTAGTCCAGGCGAGAGGTAATGAGAGCGTGGACGAGAGTTCGTGTGGTGTGTTCAGAGAGGAAAGGCGCGATTTTGCTGATGTTAAAGAGGCAGAAGCGACAGGTCTTGGCTATCCTGCTGGATATGCGCAGAGAAGGAGGAGAGAGGAGTCAAGATGACTCCGAGTTGCGGGCAGATGAGACGGGGAGGATGAGGGTGTTATCAACTGGATAGAAAGTGGAGGAAGAGGAGAAGTGGGTTTTGGTGGAAAGACGATAAGCTCGGTCTTGGACATGTTCAGTTTCAGGTGGCGGTTGGACATCCAGGCAGAAATGTCGGATAAGCAGGCCATAACCCCTCCATCCTTTTCCTCCTTTCCTGAAGTTACTGATGAAGAAACATCACATCTTCTCTCCTCCTCAAAACGAACGACCTGTTCCTCTGATCCCATTCCTACCCACCTTCTTAACACCATCTCTCCTACTCTCACCCCTTTTATCTGTCATATCCTCAATCTCTCTCTTTCCACTTTGACCGTTCCTGATGCCTTCAAACATGCTGTGGTCACACATGCCTTCACTTGACCCTACCTGTCCTTCCAACTATCGACCCATCTCCCTCCTCCCCTTCCTTTCCAAGTTACTTGAACGTGCCGTTCACCGCCACTGTCTTGACTTTCTCTCATCTCAAGCTGTTCTTGACCTACTCCAATCTGGCTTTCACCCTCTTCACTCAACTGAAACTGCACTTACGAAAGTTTCCAACGACCTGTTCCTGGATTCCAGGGCTTTGTTCTTTCCTGGTTCTCCTCCTACCTCTCGCTTCACACCTTTAGTGTACGCTCTGGTGGATCCTCTTCCACTTCTTTCCCTCTACCAATCGGTGTACCTCAGGGTTCTGTTCTCGGTCCTCTCCTGTTTTCCATCTACACTTCTTCCCTTGGCTCTCTGATATCATCCTATGGCTTTCAATACCATCTTTATGCTGATGATCCCCAAATCTACCTCTCTACCCCCGAAATCTCAACCAGCATCCAGACCAATGTTTCAGCCTGCCTATCTGATATCGCTGCCTGGACGTCTCAACGTCATCTGAAACTTAACATGGCCAAAACCAAGCTTCTCATCTTTCCCCCTAAACCTACCTCTCCTCTCCCCCCTTTCTATGGATGGCACTCTCATTCTCCCTGTCTCATCTGCTCGTCACCTTGGGGTCATCTTTGACTCCTCTCCTTCTCTGCTCACATTCAGCAGATTGCCAAAACCTGTCATTTCTTTCTCTATAACATCAGCAAAATCTGTCCCTTCATCTCTGAGCACTCTACCAGAACCCTTATCCACACTCTTATCACCTCTCATCTTATTATTGTAACCTGCTTCTCACCGGCCTCCCTCTTAGCCATCTCTCTCCTCTTCAATCAGTCCAAAACTCTGCTGCGCGATTCATTGAGATTTGGCATGAGAGGTGCCAAAGTTGCTATGCTCACATTAGCCCTCTCCTTAAGTCACTTCACTGGCTCCCTATCCGTTTCTGCATTCAATTCAAACTTCTCTTATTGACCTATAAGTGCATTCACTCTTCCGCTCCCCAGTACCTCACCACTCTTGTCTCTCCCTACGCCCCCCCCTCGGGTACTCCGTTCTGTTGGTAAATCTCTTTTATCTGTCCCCTTCTCCTCTACTGCTAATTCCAGACTCCGTTCCTTTTATCTTGCTGCACCTCACGCCTGGAATAGACATCCTGAGCCTGTACGTCTAGCCCTCTCTTTGGCCGTTTTCAAGTCCAAACTTAAAGCCCACCTCTTTACCACTGCTTTTGACTCCTAACCACTGTTCTCTTGCCCTGTTCTTTTGTCCTCACCTCTTCATTCCCTTACCCTTAATTATTCTGTCTGTCTGCCTGTCTTATCTAGATTGTAAGCTCTTTGAGCAGGGACTGTCTTTTTGTGTATGGTGTACAGCGCTGCGCATGCCTTGTAGCGTTATAGAAATGATTAGTAGTAGTACTAGTATCGTTCAAGTACTATTGCTATTTTAGTGTGATAACTCAACCAGGCACTCCTGGACTTGAAAATCATGGTGTCCAAAAGGTGGCGGTAGTGGGTGGGGGAGGGGAATGGCAACTCCAGTCCACGATATTCACAATGAAGGGCACAATTTTCCAGAAGCCCACAGAGCTGCATAGTACACAACTGCTTTTTAGTAACTGTACTTTATGCTACCTTTCAAAGAGAAGATCCTGGGTAGTTCCTCTTTGAAAACTAGTACAAGCATCTGTTTACTTTGTACATTTTTCAATGCAAGTAGCTGAGGTTAATATAATACATGTACTTTTGAAAATGTCATATAGTTGGGCTGTTTTCTTTCCTCAATTTAAACACTTACCTGGGAATGATTTCTTGCAGATCAACTAATATATGAGCACTCTAGAAGCTGATTAGTATTTTTAGACTGGCAGTTGCAGGGAATTTTTCAGAAGGGTAGTCTAAGCATCTTAATTTATTTTAAGGTGATCTGCTGTCTTCAGAAATTGTCTTTTGGCTGTTTGTCAGACGTTTGTTTCCAGCTGGTATAAGAACCTGAGGGGCCCTTTTACTAAACCGCGTAGGCACGTACACGCGTCCTGAGCGGGTTGTAATTTCATTTTTTACGGGCATCGGCTAAGCACGCTGAAAACGTTTCCGACATGCAGCACTAACCGGGCACTAATTGGTATTATATGCGCGCTGATGATTACAGCCCGGTTAACACGTGGGACCTTACTGCTATGTCCGTTAAGGTCTCAGGCCCAAAATGGACATGTGCCAATTTTCATTTAGCCACACATCCGTTTTCAGCCAAAATAAAAGGCCTTTTTTGCAGTTGTGCTGAAAAAATGGACCTGCATTTGTCCAATACATGCATCTATACCAGTGCAGGCCATTTTTCGGCGCTCCTTGGTAAAAGGACCCCTAAGTAACTTGCATATTTTATCCTAAAATTCAAGCCTGTCTCAGAGCCTTTGAGGACTGGCATTTCCCACCCCCATCCAGCTCTACTCATTGGAATAGTTGCAGTAGTAAAAACAGATTTTTATTCATATTTTAAGGGTAGAATAAATATGTGTTGATGTCTAAATGTGTGCGTTTATTCACATTATCTTTTAAAGCCATTCTGGCCTATGGGGACAGGCTGTGCAAGAGGTTTTCCTGGCTGCATTTGATTCTGCATGGATGGTAAAGAGCTGGCTCAGAAGACACCACCACTGGAAATTCTTGCAGAACGGTGAGACTTTAATTCTCTCAGTAAAACTACACTAATATCTTCTCATTTCAAGCACTATCCCCCAGATTCTATATAGTGTGCTTAGAGATCCGTGCCAAAATCCAAGTGGATTCTATAACAACACGTGTAACTTAACAAGCTTAACAAGCTAACGAGTGCTAACAGCACTTAACAAGTAATTATGAGCACTAATTGGCATTAAAAGTTGCATGCACAACTCACTAAACGTATTCTGTAACAATGTGTGCCGAACTTCTAATGCTCACAGGCAAAAGGGGCGTGGTTATGGGCAGGGAAATGAGCATTCTGAAATTTATGCACGTAGTTATAGAATATGGGCCAGTGCACATAAATCGATGTGCTGGGATTTATGCCACATTTTCATTGGTGTAAATGAATGTGTGTAGATTTAGGTATACCGTGCCTAAATCTAGGTGCTGCTTATAGAATACACTTAGTCGGTACAGATTTTTTTTTTTTAAGGTGCCATATATAGAATCTCCCCCTATACCCACATATTAATTGTGAAAATTCAGATCAAGAAAAAGGTTGGTGTTAGGTTAACATAACAGTTTTTTGTTCTTTTTTTAATAATTCGCTTTTAGATTATTCAGGTTTAGAAATTTCTGCAAAAGTTCATTGAAGAAATGGAAGGTTTCTTTTCTTTCCATGCTGGTCACTGATCACCTAGTTTTAGAACAAGTTAAAATATCATCCTACTTTGGTAGATTCTGGGGTCAGGTTCCTCTTTCCCAGCATCTGTATAGTCAAAGTATACTACTTAGAAATTGGCAGAGTTCTGAATTGATGAGATCTTAATGTGAAATCTGTGAGGCCAAAGAGGAGAAAGAAACCAGTGTTACTGCTAAAATACATAGGGGTCTCTGATTGCCTTCTGCCTTCTTACCACCCTGCATTGTTCCATCGACCTTGCACTTTGAACTGCATTGGGCTAGACAGTAGGAGCGGCAGCAGGTGGTTAGAAGGTGGTCAGAGTCTACAGGTCTTAGAGAATCACCCTTCAGCAACAGATCCTAAGAGGAAAGTAAGCAGGGTATAGTATGAGTACTGTCTTTCCTCTATACTAGGCTTAGAATGAGGCACCTTGAACATTTCTGTGTTTCCAGAATATTAGTTGGAACCCATTGAAAAGCCAGTGATGGCTATGCAGCTTCTACTTCCCCATTTTCTCATGTTAGTGCTGTGTCCCCCCCTCCCTTTCCACACACACACACAAAACAGTCTAAACCCAGGGACTGTGCAAAGGCTGGGGGTGCTGTATGTTGCTCACATGGCACCATGAACCTCGGCTGAGACAGCTAAACCATGGCTGCAGTGTGCCAGGCTGGAGATCCTTTTTGAGAGCGTTCATTGATGGTCATAGCACACATAGGGGCAGCAAAGCATGCATATCGGCTTGTTAACCAAGCTCACAGTGCCCTCTGCTATCCATGTGAAAAAACGAGCAGACAGAAAAATTTAGGAGCCAAAATATTATATAGATAGGTATAGATACTAATGCCAAAACAGCAGCGTGTTCATGTAGCTTGCTAGCATAGTAATTAAAAGTCAGTCTTGGATTATATATTCATTTGCTCTCCATCTACTTTTTTTTAATAAAATTATTTCTTGCAAATGATGGATAGCTTTTTTTTTTTTCATGGAAGTGAGCAGGTAGATGTAGCTATGTAGATAAGGTGATAGAATTTTGAACACAGCAGTAATGATTTTTGTTTATCAATGGTAGTAGTAATAAATGCAAGAATGTGTAGAATCAGATTCTGTTAGAAATAGTAACAACGTAATTAAAAAAAAAAAAAAGAGAGAGAGAGAGAAGATTTGTGCCTAGCTGCAAAGAAGGAGAAATGGAAAACCAGGGGCAGAGATTTCAGAAAGTGTGCATCAGCCTGAGTCATTACTGCTGTGTGGTAAGACATTCCTTTCTGGCTCTGAGATGGATGTAAAACCAGATGATCTCATATTTATAAGATCATCACTTTATGACTCGAAAGGGTGCAGGCAGAGCGCCTGTCTCCTTAGTTCAGGTCACAGCTTTCTCAACACACAGTCCAGCTGCAGTTATCTAAATTTTTTAAAATCTTTGTTAACTAAAAATGGTTTCATTGCATATTTCCTTGTTTGTCAACATCAGAGAGAGTCTTTATCGGCTGTTGCCCCAAACAACACCTGAGAACATCAATAAGAATTTTGACCAGTACACCATCGACCCGGGAACACGGTACCCAAACCTGAACTCAAGCTGTGTAAGACCTCACCAGGTCAGTGCATTCACAGCTTGTTTAACATGACCATTGTCTATTGAGACGAGAGCATAGATATCTTTTGTATGTGATTAATTTGTCATAGATGCAGGGACCAGATATTCCTAGAGCAGTGGGATGACTTTGCTGGCTAGTTCTGCTATCAAATCTAAGAAACATTTAGGAAACTTATTGTTTGTTTGTTTTTTAAATAACATTCCGCAGCCTACATAATTCCTTTTGAAGATGAACACAAATTCCAAAATGCACAGAGATGAAATATAAGGAAATCATGCCCTGACCAGTATGATTGGTTGATTGCATTGTTGGAGTGACAGAGAATCAAATTCATTTAGGGAACCTATTTACTAAGTGTGACAAAGAGTTGCAATTACAGTGTAGGTTATTGCCAAGCTCAGTGTCAATTTGGGGTATCCCAGCATCTTTCCATGGAATGAATGCAGTGGAAAATTTTTATATTATGGAGTACCTACCACTTATTTTATTTATTTATTGTATTGTATCCCACATTTTCCCACCTCTTTGCAGGCTCAGTGTGGCTTACAATACATCATGAATGGTGGAATATTATTATTATTTTATCTTTTTGTACCCCGCGCTTTCCCACTCATGGCAGGCTCAATGCGGCCTTACATGGGGTAATGGAGGGTTAAGTGACTTGCCCAGTCACAAGGAGCTGCCTGTGCCTGAAGTGGGAATCTAACTATTAGAAAATAGATATTTTGTGTTATAGAAGGATCTTGGGCAATATGATAAGGATAAAACATGATAATGGTATAACAACCAGAATATTGTAAGACAGTTCTGATTATATGTGAAGGAGTTGTGTATATTCACATTGGTTGATCTTTGTGGTATGCTTTGTTAAAGAGATGGGGCTTCAGTAGTTTACGAAAGTTCATTAGTTCGCAAATCGTTTTTTGGTTGCGCGGCATTGCGTTCCATAGCTGTGTGCTCACGTAGGTAAAGTTTGAAGCGTGCATTAGCTTGTATTTCAGACCTTTGCAGTTAGGGAAGTGCAGGTTAAGGAATGTGCGGGATGATCTTTTGGCATTTCTGGGTGGTAGGTCTGTCAGGTCTATGTAGGTAAATGTACATTTGTATGTTTAAGTGATGGGCACCTGCTCGGCACTGTTCTATAAATGAAGCATGTGACTCACTATGTTCCCAAATTTGCCCACCGAAAAATATGATGGCTGAACATCATTTATAATTCTATAAATGGCACTCTGAGTTGGGCAGCGTTTATAGTAAAATGCTTATGGCTGGGATTCTTGCCCAATTTTGGGCATGAGGATTTACCCCAACCAAAATCACCTGGACCGGATGGCATACATCCAAGGGTACTCAAAGAACTCAAGCATGAAATTGTTGATTTGCTGTTAGTAATATGTAATTGTCGTTAAAATCATCCATAGTACCTGAAGATTGGAGGGTGGCCAATGTGACACCGATTTTTAAAAAGGGTTCTAGGGGTGATCTGGGAAATTATAGACCAGTAAACCTGACATCGGTGCCGGGCAAAATAGTGGAAACTATTATAAAGAATAAAATTACAGAACACATAGACAAACATGGTTTAATGGGACAGAGTCAGTATGGGTTCAACTGAGGGAAGTCTTTTCTCACCAATTTGCTTCATTTCTTTGAAGGCATGAATAAACATATGGATAAAGGTGAGCCGGTTGATGTAGTGTATCTAGATTTTCAGAAAGCTTTTGATAAAGTTTCTCATGAGACACTCCTGAGAAAATGAAAGAGTCATGGGATAGGAGGCAGGGTTCTGGTGTGGATTAGGAATTGGTTATTGGACTGAAAACAGAAGGTAGGGTTATAAATGATATGGAAATTGGAATGACGAGTGAGGTGATCAAATTTGCAGATGATACAAAACTATTCAAGGTTGTTAAAACACATGTGGACTGTGAAATATTGCAGGAAGACCTTAGGAACTTGGAAGACTGGGCATCCAAATGACAGATGAAATTTAAAGTGGACAAATGCAAGGTGATGCACATTGGAAAGAATAATCCGAATTATAGTTACCTGATGTTAGAGTCCACCTTGGGGATCAGCGTTCAAGAAGAAGATCTGGGTGTTGTAGTAGATAATACGCTGAAACCTTTTGCTCAGTATGCGGCGGCGGCGGCCAAAAAAAAGCAAACAGGATGCTAGGAATTATTAGGAAAGGGATGGTGAATAAGACTAAAAATACTATAATGCCTTTGTATCATAGCTCCATGGTGCGTCTGCATCTTGAGTGTTGCATTCAGTTCTGGTCGCTGTATCTCAAAAAAGATATAGTGGAATTAGAAAAAGTTCAAAGAAGAGCGACCAAAATGATGAAGGGGATGGAACTCCTCTCTTATGAGGAAAGGCTAGAGAGGTTGGGACTCTTCAGCTTGGAAAGAGACGGTTGAGGGGGAGATATATTTGAGGTGTAGAATGAGTAGAAGTAAATCGATTTTTGTACTTGTTCCAAAAGACTAGGGGACACTTGAACTTACATGGAAATACTTTTAAAATAAATAGGAGGAAATATTTTTTCACTCAACGAATAGTTAAGCTCTGGAACTCTTTGCCAGAGGATGTGGTATCAGTGGTTAGCGTATCTGGGTGCTATTGAGACAGACATGGGAAGCAACTGCTTGCCCTGGGATTTGTAGTATGGATTGTTGCCATGATTTGGGTTTCTTCCTGGTACTTGTGACCTGGCTTGGCCACTGTTTGGAAAAGAGGATACTGGGATAGATGGACCATTGGTCTGACCCAGTATGGCTACTCTTATGTTGTTATGTTCTATATCTGGTGTAAATCCTTGTGCCTAAATACAGTGACGTTCCTAGTGTGGCTGACACCCGGGGTGGATCGCCGATGCGCCCCCCCCCCCCCCCCCGGGTGCATTTTTGCCTGCTGGGGGGGGGGGGGCGCGCGCCTGTCGGCCTCGCGCATTCCATGCTCCCTCTGCCCCGGAACAGGAAGTAACCTGTTCTGGGGCAGAGGGAGCAAGGAACGAGCGGAGCCGACAGGCGCGCAGCACCCCCCCCAGCGGCGTGCACCCGGGACAGACCGCACCCACCGCCCCCCCACTCTTGGTACGCCACTTCCTAAATAAGGTGTGGATCTTCTGTATTCTGTAGTACTGCATGCATCTTACCATGGCCACACCCCCCCTTAGTTGTGTGCTGAAAAAGTTAAGTGCATATCTTTACAGAATAGTGCCTAACAAGATACATCTGTAACTTCAAATTATTGCCCGTTAGCATCAATAATCAACTGTTAGTCCCCAATTATTGTTGTTAATTGACTTGTTCAATTAAATTGTGTGCATACAAATTTGAGCACCATTTATAGAATTTTGGGGTCAGTGCATAAATGCAAGGAGGCATTCACAGGGAAGGAGCATGGGCAGGACCAGCCTCTACAGAACAGTGTAAGTTACACTGCATTTAGTTGTATGCATTTACATCTGCTCTTAAGATGGTGGTAGTGGGCGTGCATTAATGCAGATGCATCGAAGCCAACTTACACTGGTATTCTACAATGGAATCTTGCTGCCCAGATGCCGTTATAGAATTAGCACTGAGTGCACTGCATCTAGACATGTAATTTGTGGTGCCCAGCTATAGAATTGCCCCATGTGCATTGCAGATAATGCATGCAGTTTAGCTATACCTGCTTAGATGACATTAACCGTGCAACGTTTATTTGCTGCATTAGCAATTACAATGTGAAAACTAACTCTGCTTTAAGTATAAGGTGGAATATTTACCCATTCTCTGCTTAGTCTCCATCCACTTCGTGTTCCTTGTTGACAGTTAATGTGGCAATTAACGCAGACTGTAAGTGTGTGCTAACTGCGGTGTTAACAGCTAACACAAGTTAGTAAATAGGCCACTTAAGTGGTTTTCAGTAGCTGTGTCCAGGAAGGAGGCAGATATGGATGCAGAAAGATGTGTTCTAGGATGAGACAATTGCTGTTTTTCTCTATCATGCCTGGGTACGCTCCTAGACCTATAATAACAAACTTGTACCAACACGTGCTTCCAGTAAGAGAAAAATACTGACTGGGAAGTCAAGTTGATGCCAGCTTTAAGAAATGGCACACTGCCACTAAAAATTAAACCTTTGGCAGACACAAGCTCTGCAGAAAGGCGGAGATGAATTGAGCTTCACTCCTGCCACTGAACATTATTGCTGTAGTAGAAAGTTAAGCAGGACCTTCGGAACGTGGTAAGTCAGGGTATGCATGGCAGGTGGGCGCCAGCATTCGAGGGGCACCAGAAACTGCCATACTTACCCATGCACTACAATCCACTGGCTACTGCCGCCGCACACTAGAGCCCTCCCAAGACCTACCTTGATCCTTGAAGGCCACCCTGATGGTGTAGTAGCCTCTGCGGCTACAAGGGCAGGATTTCTGCCAGGTACTTGTGACCTGGCTCGGCCACTGTTTGGAAAACAGGATACTGGGCTAGATGGACCATTGGTTTGACCCAGTATGGCTACTCTTATGCTCTCTTTTCCTTCCCTCTGCCACTACTCTGTCTCTGCTTTGCTTTTCTGTGGTGCGGGCAGTGCTGCCATATTTTAAAAATGACTGCCGAGGCTTCTGGCGGCAGTCTTGGCAGCCATTTTGAAAACACGGCGCTGCCGCCTGCAGCACAGAATAGCAGAGATGGAGTATTGGCAGCAAGCTGGAAAGAGTGGGATTCTTTTCTTCCCCTGCAGCCGCAGAGGCCACTACACTACTAGGGCGGGCGGGCTTTTCAAGGTTGGAGTGTAGTGTTTGGGAGAGGAAGGTTGTAGTATGCGGGAGGGAGATGGCAGCATTACTGTGGTGGTAGGGGGGGGGGGGCAGGTTTTGGCACAGTATAAGTCATCACAAGGACAAAATATAAGAAATCCAATGGACTGCATTAGGGGCTTATTGCCCATTTAGTTATGTTTAAGCGAATGAGAGATCTGCATGAAAGAAAATATTTATTTTTATTATTTTGATTTCTGAAAACAACTTGTTCCTGAAACATACTCAAAACAGAATAATCCATTTGTACAAAAGAGATGAGGTGAAGATGCGATTCCATGGGCCCCAATGAAAGGAGAGTTTAATGTTATTTCCAATCTTTATAAAACCAGGCTTCCCAACGCAGTTTACAGCAACAGTTAAGATGAACGCATCAGCAAACAGGATATCCTTCACTGAAATGTGGCCATGTATTACCGTATTGTATAGAACAATGTAGAAAAAGGAGCACAAAATATAGCCTTTTTTGGTGCCGTTTCCACCAGCTACAATAATTTTTTGAACAGTTTAAGTAGTATTCAATCATGATATTTATATCTACATATGTGACTCTTTCAAATAAATTAAAAAGCTGTTGAGTAAACACCCCCCCCCCCCCCCCCCCACACACACACACTTTTGTTCACCTTTTAAAGCAGTGGGCTGAAAAAAGAGGCAGGGAGGGAGGAGAAAAAGGAGATGCTGGCCCCGGGGGGGGGGGGGGGGGGGGGGGAGTGGGGCACCAACTGATAGTTTACAGGGGGTGCCCCTGAAGCTAAGCTGGGATTCTTTGCAGACTATTTTCTGGTTCTTTTGAAATAAAAAAAAACTAACCTTCTCTCCACCATCACTGGTTTGGATTTAATGCATGCTGATTTTAGTAGAAGTAGATCTTGTCAGATGAATCTGATCATTTTCTTTTACTGGGTGACTAGAGAGTTGGATCTAGAGAGAGTGCTAGATGTGGCATACTTTGATTCCAGCAATGCCATTTACACAATTCCGCATAGCTAAGTCATTAAAAAAAATGAGTGCCCGCAGTGTGGACCATAAATGATTGACTGGGTCAGAAACTGGTCAAATGGGAGATGACAAAGGGTAGTGGTAAGTGTAGTTCACCCTTAGGGATAAGGTATTACCAATGGATTGGTCCTTGGTCTGGTTCTTTTCAACATTTTTGTAAGTGATATTGATAAAGGCCTGTCAGGAAAGAGCAACCTCTTTACGGATGATATCAAAATCTGCATCACTAGGGGTAATAGGCATTCAAATGTCTCCTGCCTATTCGTTAGGGGTATTCTGAAAAGCTGACTTTTGGAAGCTCCCAAGGACTGGGAGTAAAGACAAAGGCCCTAGGGAAAAATGATAAAATGTGTTTTAATCAGTTTTGTGGTTTCCTCATTTATAACATTATTAGATCTGGATAGTATCATAGATTACAGATTGGGTTTCCCATATATGTTTGAGTACCCAAGAAAAAGAAAGAAAGAACTCAAGACAGAACATGAGATTTAATGCTTAAAAATGTGAATAAAGTCAGTGTTTCTCAAAAGTCAATGACAAAAAACGTACTCGGGTTGCTTACAGCACAGATTTCCTGGCTCACATTAATTTGCAAATAGGTTGCAGCAATATACACTACAAGAAAATTCAAATTATGTCAACAGTTCCACTGTACTTTTGTTTTAGGTGAGACATTTGTATCTTACAAATGAGCTACAGAATTGCCCATTGGAACGAGTAAGTTCCATCAGAAGATCAGTCAGACTCTCCAGACATGGTATGTGGGTACAACACTTATGTTTGTGTTCTAATGCTCCTTTTAAGACTATTCTCAACGTTTTTACCATTGATGGAACTTTTTTTCTTTTATTCTGCTTTTGTTGCAGATTCTGATGTTAGACCCAATAAACTTTTGACCTGGTGTCAGAAGCAGATGGAAGGCTACAGAAATATTAATGTTACAGACCTGACATCATCTTGGAAGAGTGGGCTTGCCTTATGTGCACTTATACACAGCTTCAGACCAGACATCATGTAAGATACATGTGCATTATTTGCTACGGAGAAGATAAAATGAGTCATAAAAGTAGAGGCATGCATTACATAAGTACATAAGTACATAAGTAGTGCCATACTGGGAAAGACCAAAGGTCCATCTAGCCCAGCATCCTGTCACCGACAGTGGCCAATCCAGGTCAAGGGCACCTGGCACGCTCCCCAAACGTAAAAACATTCCAGACAAGTTATACCTAAAAATGAGGAATTTTTCCAGTCCATTTAATAGCGGTCTATGGACTTGTCCTTTAGGAATCTATCTAACCCCTTTTTAAACTCCGTCAAGCTAACCGCCCGTACCACGTTCTCCGGCAATGAATTCCAGAGTCTAATTACACGTTGGGTGAAGAAAAATTTTCTCCGATTCGTTTTAAATTTACCACACTGTAGCTTCAACTCATGCCCTCTAGTCCTAGTATTTTTGGATAGCGTGAACAGTCGCTTCACATCCACCCGATCCATTCCACTCATTATTTTATACACTTCTATCATATCTCCCCTCAGCCGTCTCTTCTCCAAGCTGAAAAGCCCTAGCCTTCTCAGCCTCTCTTCATAGGAAAGTCGTCCCATCCCCACTATCATTTTCGTCGCCCTTCGCTGTACCTTTTCCAATTCTACTATATCTTTTTTGAGATACGGAGACCAGTACTGAACACAATACTCCAGGTGCGGTCGCACCATGGAGCGATACAACGGCATTATAACATCCGCACACCTGGACTCCATACCCTTCTTAATAACACCCAACATTCTATTCGCTTTCCTAGCCGCAGCAGCACACTGAGCAGAAGGTTTCAGCGTATCATCGACGACGACACCCAGATCCCTTTCTTGATCCGTAACTCCTAACGCGGAACCTTGCAAGACGTAGCTATAATTCGGGTTCCTCTTACCCACATGCATCACTTTGCACTTGTCAACATTGAACTTCATCTGCCACTTGCACGCCAATTCTCCCAGTCTCGCAAGGTCCTCCTGTAATCGTTCACATTCCTCCTGCGACTTGACGACCCTGAATAATTTTGTGTCATCAGCGAATTTAATTACCTCACTAGTTATTCCCATCTCTAGGTCATTTATAAATACATTAAAAAGCAACGGACCCAGCACAGACCCCTGCGGGACCCCACTAACTACCCTAAGTAGTTAAGTAATGTGATTTGGCTCTTTTGGCTTATAGAAAGTTTTAAGCAGCGGTTCTTGCCATTGTTTCTTCTTTAATGTGGCCTTATTTCATGAGGACATACAGCGAAAAGAAAATTGCTTGGCGAAATTGCAGATTTTTTGCAGGGCCAGCTTTTAAGGTGTGTGACCTGCACAACTACACAAGGTGCCATGCATGAGAGTCTACTGCCATGCTGGAATCTTCTTCCTGAGTTATTCCACATCAGATGGGCACGAGAAGAAGAAAGGGAGTAAATGGGGAGGATAATGATGTTGGGCAGTGGTTTGGGGGGGGGGGGGGGACAGAAGGGAACGCTATGTAGAGAGAGAGAGAGAGAGAGAAAAGGAGGTGCTTTGCTTCAGCCACCACCACTTCTGAAGAAGGGGCACTGCTCCAGAACTGTCAATGCCAAGGGCAGGAGAATGGGACAATTAGCTTTCATACTAGTAGCTGGCTCTGGAAATTCACACTGTTTCTACTTCCTCTTTTATGTTCTAAAAGAAATCTAAAAAGTCAAATTGCCAGTGGGTTCTGTTTTGGGAAATTTAGCATTGTGTGTGTGGTCACAATGCTTTTTTTCATGGCATTGAAAAAGGACCCCTGCACATTTTTGCCAGCACCTTTCCACTATAGATAAGATGAGTCTGGGGGCACGGAAGAGTGAAAACAGCCAAAGACATGCAGGAATTTTATGATATATGATATTTGGAGTTATTATTCACTGTTTTCCAAATCTGAGCTTCAGGCAAGTTACATATTTAGGTACAAGAATTATTTCTGTGCCAAACTGGTGTGCAATGCAGTTGTACCCGAGGCAGTGGAAGGTGAAATGACTTGCTCGGTGTCCCAGTTGGGAACAACAGGATTTGAAAAGTAAATACCTGTGGTTGATTTTAGCCAAGGTCTTTGTGCATTAGGCGCAGACGCTGTGGATGTTATCTACAGTGTGAACATTCCCTCCCCCACCCCATGACTTTTTTAATTTTTTTAATTTTAAGAAACACCAAGCAGGATAGCCCTTTCAAAATGAGCTTATAGTTTCATGGTTACAACTTGCCTGCCTCATAATTGCTCCATTAATGCACATCTGTCTCTTAGAGGTAAGGTAGCTATTCATTTTTTTGTGTGTTTGTCACTTACTCTGTACAAAGTGCTTTATCTTTTAGTGTCCAATACCGTGATCATGACGTTGCTCTGATTCTGTAGGGAAGGGCAGTATATCAAGTAATAAATGGAAACTGATATATAGAAACACATTTCTACAATGGACAAAGCCCAGTTTGCCTGCTACTGACACGAATGTGTGCTTTTATTTTTTCTCAGTGACTTTGACTCTCTGAATGAGGAAGATCCTGACCGGAACAACCAGCTGGCATTTGATATTGCAGAAAGAGAATTTGGAATACCTCCAATCACTACAGGGAAAGAGATGGCGTCTGCTAGTGAGCCAGATAAGCTCAGCATGGTCATGTACCTCTCCAAGTTTTATGAGTTATTTAGAGGAACACCTCTGAGAGCAGTTGGTAAGGGAAGGTTTGTTCCTAAGTAAATCAATCAATAAATATAGCAAGCCTTTCATTGTGGCTAGCTAATACATGCTCTGAAATTAATCCTCATAGCTTCATCTCTATGAAGTTTAAGGCAGGCTTGTCTGTCTTTTGACTTTCCCAGCCTTCTTTGTTTTTTAAAGATTTTTATTGAGAAACCTGTGGAAGATGCATTGTAGATGTACATAACTGTTATTGCTTTCATCATAGTATTCTACGTCCATTGATATGACTTATACAGAAAATTGTTTCCCTGTCTTAGATTAACATAGTATCCAGCTACTCAAATGAACTTCAAAAAGGTTATCACACCTTTTGCTGTATGCCCTCCCTTCCATGTCCTCTTCCCTCAAAATCACATAGCCCAAATATCTTAGTTGTGAAACCAGTTCTATTATCCATTTATACGTTGGTGAACTTACCCCATATTTTCTCAAACATTTCCTATGTATCTATAATTTTTGCCAAGGACTTTTCATAGGATAGTAATAATAATAATAAAAATGTATTTGTATTCCACGTTTTCTTCAAAATTCAAAGTGGAGAACAAAATACATACACAACAGAATAAAAACTTGCAGAAGTAGACAAAATATAAAACAAAATCAAATCATAATTAACAGCATGTTAAATCAAAACTTCATACAATAAACTAACATGAAATCTTCATTTTTCCATTGACCCATATGCTTGAAGAAAAAGATTTTCAGTTCTTTCTTAAACTGTGTTATACTTTGCAAAGTACAAAGCTCAATTGTCAAAGTGTTCCAAAATTTAGGACCTATGATATAAAAAATAGAACATCTGTATTCTTCCAGCTAACTAGATAAGTGCTGCTGACTGGAGCCATGCTGTAGTTACCAGAGATACTATCTAGATAATGATGCTGAAGTGCAGACTCTCCCAGCTCAAGGCAGTCCCTTGGGCAGAGCAAGGGAGGTCCCTAGAGATATCCGGTCAGCAATGATATTCAGGCTCCCTAACAGCATAAACTATCCCATTCAATTAGCACAGCAAAAAGTCTGTCCTAACTACAGGTGTTCACAGGGACATAATCTGGTCCCCAACCCCACCCCATCCCTGTCATATTGTTTCCGCCCCCTCCCCATCCCCACAGTTTTCTTTCCCATACCCAACCCACATATAAAAGTTCTTGTAAATTTCAAACAAGACATAAAGGGGGAGATTCCATATATGGCACCTGGAAAATCCGCATGGAAATTTCACCTAAGCGTGTTCTATAAGATTTAAGCACAGTATATAGAATGCACAGTTGATATTCCAGTGCCTAAAACTATGCACATCCATTTCCACGAATGAAAACATGGCGGAAATTCCTGCGCATAGATTTACGCGGACTGGGCCATATTCTATAACAACGTGTAAATTTGGGAATGCCCATGAATTACCCATAGCCACACCGCTTTTAGGATGTACAGTTATGTGCGTAAATTCTAATTATTGCCAATTAGTTCTTGCTGTTGCTTGTTAAGTGCTGTTAACAACACTGATTGGTTTGTTAAGCCAATTAACTTACGTGCATTCTTATGGAATATGCCTAGGTTTAGATGTGTAACACTAGATGTGTTAAAATCCAGCAGAAAATGTGTAAAATTTAACACAAAGCGATAGGCATTACTTTGTTACATATGCAAGAAAATCATATTCTTATTAGTAATACTGTTTTCTTAAATGTCAAAGTCCTCGCAGTCCATCATTTTAAACTACGTAAAAATAATAACCAGCTGCAGAACCAGATCTCAGTTCTATTCTACATTCCTAAATTGTTCATCCTGCAACTGGAAAAGAACATTCTGATGATGTGCTGGTGGCAGGATTTCCAAGCAGAGGTGTGTGTGCAGAAGGATTTAATCTAGTCCCCATCACCAGTCAATTCTTTTCCATCCCCTCCCCAACCCTGTCATATTGCTGCTGTCCTCTCACCATCCCCACACACACCTCTAGACCTACTTTATGTGGTTAGCTATCCAGAAGGTGGGCTGAATATCATTGCCATCAGAAAGTGCCAGCAATAGCAATCACTGCTGAATCCAGATATTCAGCATGGCCACTTTCCAGATACTGGCATTGAATACCTAGAGTTATACAAGCCACTGCAGCCATAATTTTAAAAAATGCTGATTACCTCAACAGAATGTTGACCCATAACTTTTTTTCATCCCTGCTGGATCACTGACAATAGAGTTCACAAACTTGATGCAGTTGCAAGACTTTTGACAGTACAGAGTTCTATGTTTTTAAAGCTTTTTAAATTCTATGTACTAGGTAAACATGAAGAGACCAATCACATGCTAATATATGTAGCCTTTGTGTCTCCATGTTGACATTTTTTCTATGTGCCTATTTTATATCATTTCAGCTCATTTAGGATACTTTCTTGAACTGCTGCTTGTAGTGACAAGTCAATGAGATTTAGGACTTCTCCTTTTCCATCTCATTTTTCTCTCCTCTCATGTCATCCTCGATCCGCTTCAATCCGGTTTTCGCCCTCTTCACTCGACAGAAACAGCACTCTCTAAAGTCTGTAATGACCTGTTCCTTGCCAAATCCAGAGGCCACTACTCCATCCTCATCCTCCTCGATCTATCCGCCGCTATTGACACTGTCAATCATGACTTACTTCTTGCCACACTGTCCTCATTTGGGTTCCAGGGCTCTGTCCTCTCCTGGTTCTCCCTCTATCTCTCCCACCGCATCTTCAAAGTTCACTCTCATGGATCTTCCTCCACCCCCATCCCCTTATCTGTTGGTGTTCCCCAGGGATCTGTCCTTGGACCCCTTCTCTTCTCAATCTACACCTCTTCCCTGGGCTCCCTGATCTCATCTCATGGTTTCCAGTATCATCTCTATGCTGATGACACCCAACTGTATCTTTCCACACCAGACATCACCGCGGAGACCCAGGCAAAGGTATCGGCCTGCTTATCCGACATTGCTGCCTGGATGTCCAACCGCCACCTGAAACTGAACATGTCCAAGACCGAGCTTATCGTCTTTCCACCAAAACCCACTTCTCCTCTTCCTCCACTTTCTATCTCAGTTGATAACACCCTCATCCTCCCCGTCTCATCTGCCCGCAACCTCGGAGTCATCTTTGACTCCTCTCTCTCCTTCTCTGCGCATATCCAGCAGATAGCCAACACCTGACGCTTCTTCCTCTTTAACATCAGCAAAATTCGCCCTTTCCTCTCTGAACACACCACCCGAACTCTCGTCCACGCTCTCATTACCTCTCGCCTGGACTACTGCAACTTACTCCTCACAGGCCTCCCACTTAGCCATCTATCCCCCCTTCAATCTGTTCAGAACTGTGCTGCACGTCTCATATTCCGCCAGAACCGATATACTCATATCAGCCCTCTCCTCAGGTCACTTCACTGGCTTCCGATCAGATACCGCATTCAATTCAAGCTTCTCCTTCTTACCTACAAATGCACTCAGTCTGCTGCCCCTCACTATCTTTCTACCCTCATCTCCCATTACGTTCCCGCCCGTAACCTCCGTTCACAGGATAAATCCCTCCTCTCAGTACCCTTCGCCTCCACCGCCAACTCCAGGCTCCGCTCATTCTGCCTCGCCTCACCCTATGCTTGGAACAACCTTCCTGAGCCCTTACGCCAAGCCCCCTCCCTGCCCGTCTTCAAGTCTTTGCTTAAAGCCACCTCTTCAATGCTGCGTTCGGCACCTAACCCTTACCGTTCAGTGAATCCAGACTGCCCCAATTTGACTGCCCCTATCGGACCGACCATTCACTTGTCTATTAGATTGTAAGCTCTTTGAGCAGGGACTGTCTCTCTTTGTTAAATTGTACAGCGCTGCGTAACCCTAGTAGCGCTCTAGAAATGTTAAGTAGTAGTAGTAATATGTATATATATATATATATATTTGTAGAGTGATAGTTTGATAAATCTCTTTCATAAGAAGGGACTTAGTTGTACTACTGTAGATAAATTAACATTTTGACTAGTGAGTTCCTGCACACGTACGTAAAACTTTGGTCTGTGCTCTGCTTCCAGAACCTCTTGTAACTTCTTGATATGCAAAAAGACATGATCACATTACCCCGCCACTAAAGCGACATACCATATCATATTTGCTGCCAGATTCTCATCTTAACACATAAGATACTCCACAATAGTACCCCTTCTTATCTAGTCTCTAGAATCACATTTCATATCCCACCTAGAAAACACTGATTACTACAGGACAGTGGTCTAAGCATACCACTCGTTCATCTTAACCATTTAGGGGCTCTTTTACTAAGCCATGTAGGCTCCTACATGTGCCCAACATGCACCAATTTGGAACTACCACCCGGCTACCGCATGGCCCAGGCGGTAATTTCATTTTTTACACCCGTCCACTACGCACGCTGGAAAATATATTTTATTTTCCGGCGCGTGGCACCAACCGGTCAGTTTTTGGCATTGTACATGCGCTGACGATTACCACCCGGTTAACACGTGAGACCTTACCGCTAAGTGAATGGGTGGTGGTAAGGTCTCAGGCCCAAAATGGATGCATGACCATTTTCATTTTGCTGCACGTCCATTTTCGGCCCCCAAAAAGGCCTTTTTTGCAGGTGTGCTGCAAAATGGACCTGCACACGTCCAATACAGGCGTCTATTTATTTATTTATTTATTTGCTACACTTGTACCCCGCACTTTCCCACTCATAGCAGGTTCAATGCAGCTTACATAGTAATAGGAATACAAAGTATAATGCAGAGAAAACAGGCTAAGCTTAGCATAGTAATGGGGAAGTGTGGATAGGTAATATAATAAGGGAGAGGGAGTAGAGGCCACTTTTCGGCACACCTTAGTAAAAGGACCCCTTAGAGTCCACACACCAACACACTCTATGAACTAACTCTGTGAACAAAACCCACCTTTGTAAGATTTAAGGCGGCCCAAAAAACCTACGTATTCTGTCAGGCCTTCTCTGATTATTTATTTATTTATAATATTCTGTTAGCTGTACAATCCTATGGTACTTGGCAGCAAGCAGATTAACATCCATAATAAAAATACAAAACAATTCAAAAACATAAAATATAAAACAACATATCATATATAAAATGCCCCACCTCAATAAAAGCTGTCACATCAGTGTGCCTTACAGAAATAGGACAGAGAGGCTGAGCTGCGGATATGTTGTCTCAGTCTCTTAGGAGCCCTTTTACTAAGCCATGGTAGGGCTATCGTGGGTAGCGCCCACTAAATTGATACTATCGTCGAGGTAGCGCAGGCACGTTGCAGTAATTTTGAAGTTAGTGCGCATTGTTTCCCATGCTAGAAAATAATTTTCTATCACGGGGTCATTCCTGGCAGTAATTGGTAGTGCGCCCATATTAACACATGCTATCTGATTATTGCAGGAATAGCGCATGAGTCCTTACCACCACCGAGTACATAGGTGGCATTAAGGGCTCAGGTAGTAAATTGCCAGTCACTACTTTTAATATTAGTGCACGGCCATTTACCGCCCTATTACTACTACTACTTAACATTTCTAAAGCGCTACTAGGGTTACGCAGCGCTGTACAATTTTAACATGGAAGGACAGTCCCTGCTCAAGGAGCTTACAATCTAAGAGACAAATGTACAGTCAATCTGATAGGTCAGGCAGATTGGAGCAGTCTATATGTTCGAAAGGTTAGGTTCCGAAAGCAGCATTGAAGAGGTGAGCTTTAAGCAAGGATTTGAAGATGGATAGGGAGGGGGCTTGGCGTAGGGGTTCAGGAAGATTGTTCCAGGCATAGGGTGAGGCCTTTTTACCTGCCACGGTAAAAATGGCCCAGTGCGTACTAATTTAATACATTCAAAGTAGCGCAGGCCACTTTTTACTGCAGCTTAGTAAAAGGGCCCCTTAGTGTTTTATTGTTTTGCTACTTAATTATCTTTTTATCAGAAATGGCTTGCTTTTTTTTTTATTCTATAAATTATTTATGTGTAAACTGCTCTGCTATGCTTTTATGAAGTAGTGGTATATTAAATCCAGTAAACCAGAAACCATGGCTGCAAGATAGGAGGTCTCATGCCTTTCTATGTGAACAGGATCCCTAACAATCAGAGCTCCAGGTTAGAAGGGACTTCGGCACATTTGCATATGGTGGGGTGTCAGAGTCCGAGCAGGGTTGCTGCTGTTGAGGAGAATTTATGATTGTGGTAATACAAGTGACACGTGATTCTAGGCATGGTCTAGCAGGCAGCTGGTTCCTTGTGTTACCCAAATTTGAGATGACACCTGTTGGCCCTGATATCTTAACCTTTGTGAAACTAGTTGATTTAGGAGATTTAATGGCATATTTTCAAAGCACTTAGCCTTCCAAAGTTCCATAGGTTTCTATGGAACTTTGGAAGGCTAAGTGCTTTGAAAATATGCCTATAATTAGACACCCAACATATACGCTCACGTTTTTAGCGCGTGCTAAAATTGTGGACGCGCTAAATGTTAGAGATGCCGATAGGAGTACGTTTGCATCTGTGACATTTAGAGCGCCTACAATTTTAGCGTGCGCCAAAAACATGAGCGTGCCTTAGTAAAAGACCCCCTTAGTGAGTAGATGTTTTGATGTCCATATTCTTTCTATCAATGAGCCTCCTCATGTTGGCAGATCAATATGGTTTATGGGGTTTTTTTCAGCTTGATATGTGTACTGCCTTTCTTATCAATATCAAGGCAATTTACACTAAAATCAATAAAACATCGAGCCCATTTTGGACAGAAAAGAACCTGCAAAAATAGTGTATGTAAACCGCTTTGACTATATTTACAGAAAGGCAGTATATTATAAACGCACAACACAACATGCAGAATAAATTATAGAAAAACAACTTAGGTAATAACCACAAGCAGTTCCAGTCACTCATAGTCAATAACACACACAGATGAAAATCCACATTCAAAGGAAACAATGCAAAAATATGAAATAGTGTATTTCTCTTCTTGAACCCAAGATCAGCTAAAATAAAAACCCTGGTAATAAGACATTTGAGTTCTGCTTACGGTGCACTAGAATAATCTGTAACTGTATTAGTTCTAATGTCCTTTTTATCTTGATTGTCTCATATTTACACAGATCCTGCAAGCAGAGAAAATGGAGATGCTTATTCTGCAAAATCAACTCGTTTCAACAATTATATCAATTTAACAGCCCCAAGAAAGCGACTGACGAAAGTAAGGCTGAATTCTTATGCAGTAACAAATTTTTACTTGGTGCTCTGCATTTACCTCCTATAATTTGTTCCTTTCTTTCTTTGTGTAGCAAAGGATACAATGCATTAGTAATCTTATGTTTGTCCTTGACATGTAGGAATTTTCTTTGTTTCCCTTCTATTCCATTACAGAACTTTGTGTAGCTTTGCCTTTCACTACGGTTACAATGTGTTTTTAGTACACTTAAGGCTAATGGTGCAAACGGAATGATTTGCTTATATTTTGCATGGCGAAATACATGAAACCAGTAAACAGATGGGACAGGTGCCATGTGGAGACTGGGAAACATTTTGTACAAGCATTTCCTTAGCTTCATTGGAGATATCGAACTCCTACCCTGTTCTTCTCACTTTAGTTATCTCTATACTTAGCCCAGAAGAAAGGGTATTTGACTCCACTTCTGCAGTGATACAAAAAGAAAAAAAAAGATTGCCTTTCTGCAGAAATGCAAAAACAAATTGCCTTTCAGGATAATTTAGCTATTCAAAATGACCCCATTCTTGGATGAAAGGTAGGCAAATATACCTGATTAATATTCATTGTGAATATCCTGAAAATCTGACTCATTTATTGTTTGTGAGGGCTGAAGTTGTGCACTGCAAGGCTAGAATTCATATACCCCCTTACTGTCTTTTGCACACTTTAAATTCATCAGTGCATTATAGGGTTGCCTTTATTCTTTACTGGATGTTGTGATGGCAGGCAAAAATGCACAGCGAATGTTAGGAGTTCATAGGAAAGAGTAGAGAATAAAACAAAAGGATATCATAGGTCCTCTGTATCACTCCATAATGCAACCACACCTCAAGTATTATGTTTTTAATTCATGATGCTGTACCCTGAAAACAGATACAGAGGAACTAGGAAAGGTACAAAGAAGGGTGACCAAGATAACAGGGAATGGAATGACTCCCCTTTGAAGAATGTCTAAAGTGGTTAGAGCTCTTCAGCCTGCAGAAGAGCTGGCTGAGGGGAGATAAGAATACAGGCCAAGAAAATCCTGAGTGGAGTAGAATGGGCAAATGCAAATCAATTATACATTTTTTCAAAAAGTACAAAAACAAGGGATGTGCTATGAAGTTAGGAGGAAATAGCTCTGGAATTCATTGCCAGAGAATGTGATAATGTGGTAAAAGCAATTAGAAAAGCTGGGGTTAAAAATGTTTTTGACAGGTTCCAGTAGGAAAAGTCCATAAGAAGTTATTAAGGTAGACTTGGAGGAAGGCCATTGCATAGATAGGGATACAGCATCTTGCTACTTTTTGGGACTCTGTCAGGTACTTGTCACCTGGATTGATAAATGTTGGAAACAGGATACTGAGCTTGATGGTTCTTTGGACTAACCTAATATGGCAATTCTTATATTCGTATGTCAATTATATTCAAGTTCTTCAGGTTGCTTTTGTGATATTTTTAATTTACAAACCAAATGACCCACTTACTTCATAAGTTGATTTATATTTTATCTTTTCATTTTCATTAATCTTTTTTATTTTCTTATAACTTCTATCAACTTAGGTCTCAGGAGCACTGATTGACCAGGAAGTGTGATCTGGGTGGCAAGTTAGATCCCAGCACTACTACTACTACTTACTACTACTTATCATTTCTAAAGCGCTACTAGACATACGCAGCACTGTACACAATATTGGGAATCCCCCTAATGGGGCTTAGCTTCCTCTACCCCTTCCCCCTACTACTACTACTGTTACTTATCATTTCTATAGCGCTACAAGACATGCGCAGTGCTGAACACTTGAACATGAAGAGACAGTCCCTGCTCGACAGAGCTTACAATCTAATTAGGACAGACAAACAGGACAAATAAGAGATAAGGGAATAGCAAAGGTGGGAATGATAAAATACGGGTACTTAACCAAGTGAGTAAGGGTTAGGAGTTAAAAGCAGTATCAAAAAGGTGGGCCTTTAGCCTAGATTTGAAGACAGCCAGAGATTGAGTCTATTCCAGGCATATGGTGCAGCAAGATAAAAGAAACTGAGTCTGGAGTTAGTGGTGGAGGAGAAGGGTGCAGATAAGAGAGAGTTACCCAGTGAACGGAGTTCCCGGGGAGGAGTGTAGGGAGAGATAAGAGTGGAGAGGTACTGAATCCACTTAGCCTAACTTGCCCAAGCCAGTCATCCATACCCCCGTGTAGCACTCAGGCCAAAAGCTTGGCAATCCTTAACCTAGTCCGTATAACGACAAACGTTTATTTAAATGCTTTTCTTTTTCTGCTATTCATTTCCTGCCCCCTGAGACTGATGTACAGTACATTCTTCCTCTGATACAGCTTGGAATCATTTGAAACCAGTACATTTCCACAGTGTGACACCAATTAAATGTTATCTAAAAGGCTACACTGGCTTGTTTTGAGAAAAGAGACCAAGATAATCATATGGTTACCCTCCCTTGCTATGTATTTTACACTCATTCTGGTATTTATTAATTTCAGTCTCATTAGCAGAATAGTAGGGAAACAGTGGTTGGTACTCGAGCCTTTTTCTTGCAGCATTTTTTGTTCTATTCCTGGATTCACTCTGCTCTGCCTCCTCAGATAGTCTTCGTTGTTTACTTAGTGTCAGGAAGGACAAACAGCTGGGACTTCGTCAAACCATCATTCTGCAGAGTCACCAGAGAAATACAAATGCAGAAAAACAATAATCAAGTAGATAAACAGCATAATTTAAAAAAAGCAGAAGAAAAAGTCCAATAGAAAATTCAGAGGTGCCTAAAAACTCTTGAATTGCTATTCTGTCAAGCTCTGTTTTCCAATGATCTCACCAATCATTGTTTTCTTCCATCCTTACAAGGAAAAAATATTTCTCCCCTTCGGTGCTACTAATATCCACTGGTCCCAGCTCTCCTTCCTGGTAATCTGTAATGTAGCAATTCCCAGGCTAAGAATCCAAATTCCTCAAGAAGTTATGACCTGGGGAAGTCAGGGTTTTTGACCCCTTTTTTGAAATGAGAAAATAGAGAAAGGAAAAGCAGCAGATTTCACTTCAAAAATGCAGCATGTTTTTCTTGAAAGAGGTATCATCTGGTGAAGTATTTATGTAATGATTGTTCCATAGGCTTCCAACAAAGCACAGCAGAATTAAATACAATGGAACATGCAAAGAAGAATAGTAGAATTATAAAATTACTACAAACTAAACATAAAACTATTAAAAAGAGCAATAAATAAAACACAAAAACAATAACTTCATGAAAAGTAAACACTTTCAGTAAATGACTGAAATTAATGATTCTAATAATAGACCTATTAATTGACAGATTATTTCTGTGCTCTAAACCAAATGGCAGAACAATGAGGTCATTTTAGAAAGCATGCATTTGCACATGTAAATAGCAGGTTTACACATGTAAATGGCCCAATGTTTTTAATAATTTTAGAAAAGCTATTTATATGTCTGTACATGCACAGTTTTGAGGAGGGTGTGTTTCAAGTATGGTATAAGCAGGCCTTGAAAGTATGCATATATTTCCAGTCTCATAGTGGAAATTCAAGCATAGTTAAAAAAAAATCATAGAATCAAACTTATGTTTTTCTTGATCCTAGTCATTTGGAGAACTTTTTCTGAAGAAAATTCAATGAAGACTGTAGCTTCAGGATAATGTTTTCTAGCAGGCGAGGATACTTGAAAAGGATTCTTTGTAGTTTAGCCAAGCTTTGATTCATTTGTTTTCTTTTTTTGTATTGTAAATGTTGTATTTCTTGCAACTGGTAATTGGGTTGCTTCTCTGTATTGTGGGCTTGATGCAACTATGCTTATGTAGTTTTTCTATTTCTTCTTTTTTTTTTTCATTTGTTCCTGCATTTACTTAGATCCATTATCTGTATCATATCAGTGAAAACTTAATAAAAATAAATGTAGACATCAGCATTTACAAGTGGTTTGAGGCATGCATAAGTATCAACTAACTGCTTGTATGGGCCTGAAGTTTGCAGGAGTGATTGAGAGGGCAGTTGTGCTTTCCTCTTTGGTGCTTAAACCACCTTTAACATATTTTTTTTAATGTAGTTTTCTAGCTTGGCTTTTCAATCAGTTCTCCATGCATATCCTACTTTGTAAAGTTTGGTGTTTATACAGGTATCTGCCAGCAATGGGGCCTTTTTATTTTTGAACATATTTTCTCTAAAATGACTGTTCTTATTGTACATGCTGCAAACTAGGTGTGTATTTCCTGCAACATTGGTATTTTGGGAAATTTGTGTACTCCTCACTCATACACCCTTCTGCCCCCCACCTAGTTGGTCTGTGCAAAACTGGCCTTTAAATTAGGTAATAAAAAAGCAGTAATGTGAAGGTAGACTAGTAAGCCAATAAGGAAATTATAGATAATTACAGCATAAACTATTATATACTCCAGCATCAAAACAGTAGTACTGAAAATGGATCAGTCAGACAGTAGCACTGAAAATGGATCAGTCAGATAAAACCTAACCCGGTTTACTAAGCCCTGCGCTAATGCCGACACAGCTCATTCACATGGGCTGTGTTAGCATTAATGCATGGTTTAGTAAACAGGGGGGTAAGTAATTATTTCCAATATGTAGTAAAAATCTCCTGCTGATAGGTTAGTCAAAAATGACTCTAGTTAAGGAGTTCTCAACCCAATCCTCAGGACAAACCCATAGGTATAAAAGCATTGCCATACTGCAACAAACCAAAGGTCATCCAGTATCCTGCTTCTAGCAGTAGCCAATCCAGGTCACAAGCCTTCACTCAGATGTTTTAGGATATCTACAATGAATATGCATGAGATAAATTTGCATGTACTACCTACGATGTATGAAAGCCTATCTTTTGCATATGCATTGTGAAAACTTGACTGGCTATTGGGCTCATTTTCGAAAGAGAAGGACGTCCATCTTTCGACATAAATTGGAAGATGGGCATCCTTCTCCCAGGGACATCCAAATCAGTATAATTGAAACCTGATCTAGCACGTCTCCAAATGCACTCCGTCGCAAGGACAGCCAGAATTCAAGGGGGCGTGTCGGAGGAGTAGCGAAGGCGGGACTGGGGCGTGCCTAACACTTGGACGTCCTTGACCCATAATTGAAAGAAACAAGGACGTCCCTGACGAGCACTTGAACGTTTTTACCCGGACCTGTTTTTCTTACGACTAAGGCACAAAAAGGTGCCTGAAATGACCAGATGACTACCGGAGGGAATCGGGGATGACCTCCCCTTACTCCCCCAGTGGTCACCAATCCCCTACCACCCTCAAAAAACATCTTTAAAAATATTTTGTGCCAGCCTCAGATGTCATACTCAGGTCCGTGACAACGCATGCAGGTCCCAGGAGCAGTTTTAGTGGGTACTGCAATGCACTTCAGACAAGCAGACCCAGGCCCATACCCCCACTACCTGTTACATTTGTGGATGAAACAGCGAGCTCTCCAAAATCCACCAGAAACCCATTGTACCCACATCTAGGTGCCCCCCTTCACCCGTAAGGGCTGTGGTAGTGGTGTACAGTTGTGGGTAGTGGGTTTTGGGGGGGTATGGGGAGTCAGCACACAAGGTAAGGGAGCTATGTTCCTGGGATCAATTTATGGAGTTCACTGCAGTGCACCCTAGGTTGCCCGGTTGGTGTCCTGGCATGTCAGGGGGACCAGTGCACTACAAATGCTGGCTCCTCCTACGACCAAATGGCTTGCATTTGGTTGTTTCTGACATGGACGTCTTTGGTTTCGAAAATCGCCGAAAATCAGAAACGTCCATATCTAGGGAAGGCGAAATTTAAGGATTTGCACATCCCTGATGGTATTTTCAAAATAAAAGATGGATGTCCATCTTGTTTCAAAAATACGGGTTTCCCCGCACCTGGATTTGGACGTTTTGCAAGGACGTCCAAATCGCACTTTGGACGTCCCTTTCGAAAATGCCCCTCCACATGTACCCTGAGGACTGGGTTGGGAACCATTGGCCTGGTGACTAATTTCATCAACCCCAAAAATCTGAAATGCAGAAGATTTCACGGGTTATTACCAATATTTGAAATGCACTTTATTAAGGAGCCTCTAATTTATATTCCTTCTGATAAATGTTGGCCATGGAGCCAGATTGTTTGAGATCCTGTGGTCTTTCAGTGAACCAACCACCAAAACAATGAATGAGCTTTCTGAGACAGATCAGTTTCTTCACCAATGTGATCTCAAAAGTTCATGTGCTGCATCTTGTTTTGATCTAAAGAAACCTATAATGTAGATGGATTCTAGTTCTCCAGGATTGTTATGGCTTTTCAAACTTGCCAGCTATTCTCAGCAAAATCCAAAGCAAGAACATTGAGGCAGTTGATTACTTTAAGGACAATCCTGTAATCTAGGTTCCTGCATTTGCATGTCCATTGAGCACATAAATGCCTAGAATACTAGCACTTACGTGGGTATATGTGCACTTAAGTGCTAGAAGGGTGTCTGCAAATACCCTGTAACTTATATAGCGTGTATTTGCAATGGGAGCGTATGTATGGTGGAACATGAGCAGGGTTCCTACTTATGCACATGACTTACAAAATATGGTAAATTACATGTGTCTATGCCACACTTAGGTACCCACAATTATGACAGTTTTATGGCTGGTTTAAACTGCGGGCACCTAAATGTTAAGGAATGCTGATACTGGGTTACAGAAGTATTTTATTTATTTATTTATTTTAGATCATTTATACCCCGCTTTTTGCCACGTAAAGCAGGCCCAGAGCGGCTTACAATGAACTAAGGAAAACAATTACAATTGAAGGCAGAAGGAAAGGGAAGAGAAATACAATATTTAAACAAATAAGCAGCAGGCAGGGAAAATAAATCAAAAAGAAGAGAAAGTAAAGAGTAATGAGTCCAAAATCAGGTGTCAGTTGAATCAGATCTTGACTCGCCGTTAAATCAGATCTTGCGAACAGGAAGAAACAGGGCCCCCTCAGCAAGCAGCACTCTCCAGGGACGAAGCAGCTGCAGAAGAGAGGACCAGCAGCCAGCATCACCGAAGACGATCACCCCAGGCCAGCAGAAAAGCCGAGAAGGCCACATGACAAAGACTTTCCCATCGCAGCCAGGGGCCGTTCATTAACCTCTCCTATCAGGCACAGCAGTGAAGACGAAGTTAGTGCAGTGCAGGAGGCAGTCTCATGCTACGAATAGCCAAGAAGCCCATCAGTAGGAAAGAGCCCTTCAGCCGTTGGTCCGTTGGATAGGAGGCGTCACTGGTCAGGTGAAATGAAGAGTTGAAAGGCCCAGGGGACCGACAGAATCGTGGCCAAACCGCAGCTCAACCAATTCGGGATTCCGGAGGCGATCGAAGCCAGGCCTGTGTGACCAGGTTCCATTCTATAATATTCCACCATATGGCCTCAGAGTGCTTTTATGGAGGCACCCAGTTATTGACTAGTACTACTAATAATAATCATTTCTGTAGTGTTCCAAATGTACCCAGCACTGTACACATTATGGGGCCCTTTTACTATGCCACAGCAAAAAGTGGCCTGCGGCAGTGTGAGCTCATCTTAGGCGTATGCCAGACCAGTTTTTACCTTGTCCTGGAAAAAGAGCCTTTTTTTAAGGGGTCGGAAAATGAACGTGTGGCAAAATAAAAACCAACGGGCATCGATTTTTGGCCTGAGACCTTACCACTAAGTCAATGGGTGGTGGTAAGGTCTCACGCGCTACCTGGACGGTAGGCATGCAGCACACTCCCACTGCTGTTTACCACTAGGTAAGCTCCATGTGGTAGAAAATAGAAAATATTTTCTGCTGTGTATTTTCGACACACGCCAAATTCAGAATTACTTCCTGGGGCACGTGGTAGCAAGGTGGTAATGCCAATTTGGCATGCGCTGGATGTCTGTAGGCTCTTATGCACCTTTGTAAAATATCCCCTATATGCAGGTATTTTCTCTGTCCCTAGAGGTCTCACAATCTAAGTTTTTATACTTGGGGCAATGAAGGATTAAGTGACTTGCCAAAGTCACAAGGAGCTGCAGTGGGAATTGAACTCAGGTTGCCAGGATCAAAGCCCGCTGCACTAACCATTAGGCTGCTCCTCCACTCCAGTTGCCCCCTTTGTGGTTTAAATTCATATATTAAAGATTTGTCTTTTGTAAATTTACCAGACATTGTTCTGTGTGTAATGGTTGAGTATATGGGTGGGAACTTTGTAAAAATTTTCTCAAGGAAATAGAAAATGTGCAAACTCCAAGGTCAGAAGAGCAACAATATAATGAAACTGTATATCATTCACAACTTTTGCCTAAAAAGAGATACATAAAATGTTAATCTTTACTGGGTCTGGTGCTTTTTAACACATTTATTCAAGATGATCTGGAATGGGAACAATGTATATGGTCATCAAATTTGCAGAACATACAAAATTATCCAAAGTTGTTAAATCTCATGTGGATTGTGAGAAGTAAGTGTGACCTTGCAACACTGGGAGACTGGACATCCAAATTACAGATGAAATTCAATGTGGACAAATAAAAAGTGATGCACATAGGGAAGAATAACCCAAATTGCACCACTCATAAAAAGGATCAAGGATTCACTATGAACAGTATATGCTGGCATTTACTTAGTGTGTGGTGATGGCAGCCAACAGTGACATAAGAATAACCATACTGGATCAGGCCAATGGTCCATCTAAACCAGTATCTTGCTCCCAACAGTGACCAATTCAGGTCTCAAGTACCCGACAGAAACTCAAATATTAGCAACATTCCCCACTACCAATCCCAGGGCAAGCAGTGGCTTCCCCATGTCTGTCTCTATAACAGACTATGGACTTTTCCTCCAGGAACTTGTCCAAACCTTTTTTAAACCCAGGTATGCTAATCACTGTTACCACATCCTCCAGCAACAAGTTCCAGAGTTTAACTATTCTTTGAGTGAAAAAATATTTCTTCCTATTTGTTTTAAAAGTATTTCCATGTAACTTCATTGAGGGTCCCCTGGGCTTTGTACTTTTTGAGAAAGTGAAAAATTGATTCACTTTTACCCATTCTACACCACTCAGGATTTTGTAGACCTCAATCATGAAGATAGGCAGAGCATGGAAAGGGCATGGAATAGCAGCCTCTTTGGCATGAATGTGGGGATGCCGGTTTGTGGCAGTGCACTTCTTACCTTTACGTTGGAAAGCTGTGGTTGTTGGCCAGAGTGAGCTGTGGTTGTATGGTCTTATTTTTGAAATATTTCTCGAGTCCAATTCATTGGACCCCTGACGCAGGCGTGTCTACGCTGAAACACAGCCCGTTATCAGGTTTATTAATAAAGGATTTTTGATTGTCCCATACTTGACGGCCCTTGGTGCTTTTCTTCTAGGTTCTGTACTAGAATAGACTCTGTGTGCCCTTTCCATGCTTTGCCCACATATATGTACCATTGCATTTTTTTTTTTTTTTTTAATTTGTACCCCGTGCTTTCCCACTCATGGCAGGCTCAATGCGGCTTAGGTACTTTATTTGTACCTGGGGCAATGGAGGGTTATGTGACTTGCCCACTATATCATATATGCACACCTTTACAGAATAGCTGCTAGTGTGCTTTATACTTGTAAGTCTACCTTTCTCTGCTCTTAAGTCACAGGGTTGTGTACCCATGAGTGCCTAGTTATAGAATTGTAGAATTGCCCTAATTCTCAAAACCCTTTGCAAACTGACTGCTTGATAAGGATGTTAAAAGACAGTTGGCGTACTAATCTGCTCATTTCTTTCCTGGGTTAGGTTGAAAGAAGATTTGAAGAAAATGAAGTGAACAAGAGAAGGCGGAAGGGTGCCCATAATTTTGAAGAGGTTGGTACTGTAATGGGCAATGCTGATGGGGTGGTCATTTCAGAATGTTTTTTTCTGTGTGTAAAGCCTGTATGGCATGCAGGACAGGGCTTTTATAAAATTGCACAGAAAGTATGCACTTACTTTAACACATGATTTGCACATAGGCATTTCCAAGGATGTAGCTTGAGTGGTGGCAGAATTGCAAGGGATAAGCATATTTGACAGAACCCCCGGATTCTACATAGTTCGCCTGGAGATCTGCGCTGAAGTCCAGGTGGATTCTATAACAATGCACATAACTTAATTGACTTAACAAGCTAATTAGCATTGATAACAGAACTTAACAAGCAATAATGAGAACTAATGGGCAATAATTAGAATTTACGCACACATTTGCTAAGCGTATTCTATAACATACTGCGCCTAACTTCTAATGTGTGCAGAAAAGAAAGGGCATGATTATGGGCATTTCATGTTCGTTCTGAAATTTACACGCTTAGTTATAGAATATGGCCCTCTGCGCCTAAATGTATGTGCCAGGATGTACGCCATGTTTTCATTGGTGTAAATGGACTTGCATAGTTTTAGGCACTGAGATATCAACTAAGTGTATTCTAAATACCACGCCTAAATCTATGCGTCGCTAATAGAATATGCTTAGGTGGAAATTGTTTCCGCTCGGATATTTTAGGTGTCATATGTAGAATCTCCCCCTCCCCCCCAAAGTGTGTACATGGACAAATGTATATGTTCAGAGCAGGGGCAGATTTGTGTGTTGCCATTTGTACGTTATTGAGATAGGATCTGGGACCATGTTTTTTAAAACTGGATCCTTTTTGGGCTTCTCACCATAAATGTCCTGTTAGATTCAAGCACACAGTGGATACCCATTTCTAAAAGGAATGCCTTAAAAAGGGTAATATGTGGTCTGTGTTTAATTTGTACCTTGTCTGCTGAGGTAACATTTGACAGTTAATAAGAATCAGGAGTGGATATTTTAAAATAACCATTATTGGTTAATGAGAAACACTCCTCGGGTATCTGTGTGCTGCATTCCATCCAAACAGGGAGCTAGAAAAGCCCCAGAACAGTAGCGAATAGAGTTTGTCCCCTGACATATGCAATCAGTTCTCTTCTCAGGTTCATTTCCATAAAACTTTCAGGAGGTAATTTTGTAAGTGGTGTATCCTTTTGGGAACCCTGATGCACTGTGGTGAGGGCCTATTCTATGACAATATCTGGGCACCCAGATTCCATTATATTGTTCTATCATAATACATCATTGGTGCATCTAACATATAGGCTCTTGCAATTATGCCAGCCATCGACCTGGTGTAACTGCGGACACCCAAAGCTGCACATAAATTACTATATTCTATAACTTGCACCCATAAGTGACATCCCCTCCCATTCCCCTTTCATGGTCTGCCCCCTGTGAATGCTACATACCCTTACAGAAAAGTGCTTAGGCATTTTGCTGCAGCTTATGTGTTGTAAGTGTCCATTTATCTGTAAAAGTGACAATATTCTGTGGCATTGGGCTTTGTTGGCATTGCTGCGTGGCTTGATAAAAGAGGTATTAAATAAATAAAATTGAATTCTAGCTTACTTAACCTAGGCACCCTGTTAAAAATTAATTACCTTCTAGGTGCCACTGTTGAGCAGTGACCATGATCCCTGTACTCTGAGTGTTGTGAACACAGTCTCTCAACATTCACAACCCCAATAAATATTGGGAGCAGAAGACCCGACTTGGTGAATAAACCAGGGACTTTCACTTGCCAGTGTGTAGCACTGCCTTTGAAATATCCCTGGGCCCTATGTTTTTTTGTTTCCAGTTGAAACAATGCAAAAGCAGAAGAAACAAGTCTTCGCAAAAAACGTAAACGGAAACAAAACAGCAAAGATGACTAAAAAATAAAAAAGGACGATGCTTCGAGTAAAAATCAGGTAGAAAATCAAATTTGAATGGTCGATAAACAAGGTAAAAATATAAATCTACAATATCAAAGATAAAAAGTACAATTGGATGGTAGATGAGCAAGACTCGACACAGCTGTGTTTCAGTCTATCAGGCCTGCATCAGGAGTCTTTTAACCATCAGATATGTCAATTCTTATATCTTTCACCATCAACTATGACAAATCTTGTTTTCATCTTTCAATAATAGATCTTGTGCTGCAATGTCTCTTGGATCAACCTCAAATAATGCTTTTGTGGATTATTTAATCTCGAGTGTGAACCCGGATCAGATCGGGTTCACACTCGAGATTAGATAATCCACAAGAGCATTATTTGAGGTTGATCCAAGAGAAGCTGCAGCACAATTACAAGATCTATCATTGAAAGATGAAAACAAGATTTGTCATTTCTGATGGTTAAAAGACTCCTGATGCAGGCCTGATAGGCCGAAACACAGCTGTGTCGAGTCTTGCTCATCGACCATCCAATTGTACTTTTTATCTTTGATATTGTAGATTTATATTTTTATCTTGTTTATCGACCATTAAAATTTGATTTTCTACCTGATTTTTACTCGAAGCATAGTCCTTTTTATTTTTTAGTCATCTTCGCTGTTTTGTTTCTAGTTAACATTGCAATTGTAGTACTTGAATTGCAGATCTGATTTTTATTGTTCATGTCAGGAAAATCTAAAAAAATGATACCTCATACTTGATTGACATTTGCCCATTTCATAAACCATCTTTTCCCGTTTCTGCCCTCTTCCCTTCCTGATTGTGCAATGCACAGTTCTCTGTTGAAGGGCTTTATAGCGGAAAGACTCAGGTTCAAAGCTGCTTGTTTAGTTTTTCAAACCCTACAGGGCTTCACCTCTGAACTGCTAAGACCACTTCGCTACGTTTGGTTCAGTCTAACAGACCAAAAGAACAACTGATGCTAGCATCACAGTTCCAAAAGACAATTAGAAATCAGAAGATTTTCAGCTCTCTATTCCCCATTCTTGGAGTCAAAATATAGAACTCTCTATTCCCATCAGATCAGAAAACAGCTACCTCATCTTCAGGAAGAGGCTATAAACCTTTCTCTTCCCAAAGACTGCTTCATAACAATCCATCATGACATTCCTTAATATTTTTTAGTCTTTCATTAATCCAGTGGTCTCTAATGTTTCTCAAGCCTCACACTTGACTCTATTTGCTTTTGTCTCACCTAGCATGTAAACCACACTGAACCCTTCCAAAAGACAATTAGAAATTGGAAGATTTTCATCCCTCTATTCCCCATTCTTGGAGTCAAAATATCGAACTCTTTACCTATTCCCATCAGAACAGAAAACAGCTACCTCAACTTCAGGAAGAGGCTAAAAACCTTTCTCTTCCCAAAGACTGCTTTATAACAATCCAGCATGACTTCTACTTCCTAGTATCATCCATTATCCTTTCCTTAATGTTTTTAGTCCCGTGCATTAATCCAATGGTGTCTAACGTTTCTCAAACCTCACAATAACACTGTTTGCTTTTGTCTCACCTAGAATGTAAACTGCACTGAACCCTGGAAAGGGGATATTAGCTGTATACAAGAATTCATCTGAATTGAATTTGAATTGAATCTGGTATACAGCCAGCTAGACGATGTTGATTTAATTATTCATCTTGACTTTCATGCTATCTTCTGCTTGTGGATTGCTTATGATAGCTGTGATTTGTTGATTCTTTGCAGCTTTCCAGTTTTTCGGGTCAGAGTGCAAGCTCAGGGAGTGAATATGGAGACTCCAAAGAAGGCCAACGTCAAAATAAAGTCAAGTCCATGGCAACACAGCTGTTGGCGAAATTTGAGGAGAGTGCACCAAATACTTCTCTACGGAGGCAGGTTAGAACAGAAGCCAGGTGTTCGCTTTTGGACCCCCCACAGTCCTAGTTCCTGTTACTTAGCAAGTCATATAACTTGGGTCAATCGCCCACCTGCCAACCCAAGAATTAAAGAATAGAATAATAAGGGGATAGAGTGTGTGTCGACTGCCCTGTTTTAGACTCTATTCTCGCTCTGCCGTCTGCCTAATACAAGTCACTCACTGGATGCGAAACTGACTCCAAATGCAAAAAAGTATGTCACATGCTTGCATTTAAATAATATTGCAGACCTTGCATAAATATTTGTCAAAAGCTTTTGTAGCCAGGCTTAAATTCTTCCAGGTAGGAGGAAGAAAAATCTTGTTCTTCCAAAATTATCACTTTTCTGCAGTGTTTATATTTTTAACAGCACACACATAAACACCAAATGAAATCCCTTAATTCTGCACCTAATTCACCGCATTGATGATGCACTGAGTCATCGCTTTCCACAGGGTTTCCTAACTCTATGTATGGTAGATATCAAGATACATATGTATAATTTTTTCAATAGAAATTTTGGAAGCAGTTTATTTTAGTTTTGGAGATTATGTTGTACTCAATTGATGCTCTCTGAAAACTATTGTTAAAGTAGCTAATATAACCGTGTTCTGGTTTAGTTATATGCACCCCACTCCCAACACACCCATTTGTTTTATGGTACTATAATGTTGAACATTCTTTAGGTATATATTTAATGAGCTTACAGAAAGCTCAGTTCGTCCATTAGATTCCATATTTCTTTTCTGTCTTTATTGACCCTTTGTTGGTTGTTTTTTCTTTTTTAAATCACTGATTACTACTACAGAAAGCAGATAGCAGCATCGGATTGGAAGATATGTTCAATAACATTTTAGAAATGTTTCGCTGCTTTCCCTATTTTCAAATGCACATTGGTACACGCTCAGCAGAGGGGTTCAAGGCACTGGAACCAACCTCTGTTCTTACGAATGGCTGTGTGAAGACAGTGTACCATCTAGTTATGTACTCGAGCACCGTGTATGTTAGATTACCTGCATGTTATTTAAAGGTATAACTTATTCCATGGGAAAGGATTCTGTATATGTGTCTTGGGATTCTGATTGCACATTGGAAGTAGAGAAGTGTGTGAGCCACAGGGGGGTGATTGTTGCTAAATATACCTGTTTTACCTGCTCCTGGTTATGTCTGGACTAAATACAGCACTATTAATCTAGGCATGCTTTTTTCAGAGTTCTTTAACCTTTCTTTCTTGTTTTTCTCTGCTTAACCTGATGTATCTTTCATCCCTCTTGGTCCTTTTCCATATATGGTCTGCTGTGTTTTTTGAACAAACGTGCTGATATTAGGCTGTAGTCCCTCAAGATGTAGATAAATCTACTCTGCCTCCTTCTGACACTTCTGCTCACCTTCGCTTTGTTAAACCTAAGGATTCAACATCTAGTCTTCCACCAGAACAGAAAAGGCAGGTAGGAATTTATATGATCGACAGCTTTATTTTGGATCGAATTAAAATTGGGGTCAATATTGAGTAATCCAGCAAAGACCTAAAAATATACAGTTAATTTATCCATATATTTTATGTGTATTTTGAGCCAAGTTGTCTGTGTGACTGCTAAAAGTGCTAGCATAACTTTTATATGGATATTTTATCCATATAAAGTTATGCCTACTATTTCTGTAGTCATACTTAGCTACTCTCCAGATATCTTTTCTGTTTATCTCAGTGAGTCATATAATTTTAGGCTCCACCTCTGGACTACCCCTAATCTTGCCCCAGTTTAAACACATAATTTTTGAATGCATCTCAACTTAAACAATCAAGTTTATGCATTGTCATTGCTGGCAAATTCAAGCAAAACTTTTTTTTTTTGTTTTAATGATCAGTACCTGGTGGCTTAAGTTGTTAAGAACATAAGTATTGCCATACTGGGACAGACTGAAGGTCCATGAAGCCCAGCATCCTGTTTCCAACCGTGACCAATCCAGGTTACAAGTACCTGGCAAGATCCCAAAACAGTACAATTATGTTTTATGCTGTTTTTCCTAGAAATAAATAGTGGATTTTCCCCAAGTTTTGGCTTATGGACTTTTATTTTAGGTAGCTGTCCAAACCTTTTTTAAACCCCGCTAACTGTTTTTACTACATTCTCTGGCAACAAATTCCAGAGTTTAATTACACACTGAGTGAAGAAATTTTTTTTCTGATTCGTTTTAAATGTGCATGTTTATTTAAAATGTTTGCATGCTTTTTGTCTCAACAAATCAAAACAGCTCTCAGAGTTAAAAGTTGTTGTAGTAACAGATGGCGTTAATGGTTTGGGGCCCAATTATTTAACCATAGATGTCAGTGTTTAAGCAAAACTGCCCTGCCCTCGCAGTTAAATTGAAACTAGATATTCAACATGGTACCCGGATACTGTTTGGTGTAGAATATACACTTTTCAGTGTCAACTCAGAAGTGCTATCCAATTAGTGACCATGTTCTGACAGCTAGCCAGGTTACTGTCTTGTCTTTATCCGGTTAGCAATCTGATCTCCAGCTCTGGCCGAGCTTCACTCACTAACTGCCTCAGTGCCCTCCGGACAGTGTCGACTCCAAGGTGGTCAGAGGACACTGTTCAGTGGCACTGTCCAGTTAGCAGTGCTGACTGTCCCTCCTGTCTGCACTTATCCGGTTAACAGCACCTAGTGCCTTTGAATATCAGCCCCCTGGGTGATTAATCCACTGCAGTGCCTTGCAGAAAATCATGAGTTCAAATCCCAGGCCAGCTGAAAAAGTAGAAGCTATTAACTGAAACCATAATTTCCAAAGCTGAAGATGCAAGTGTTTTCTGTAGCTCATGAAGTAAACTAGAAAGTGTACAATACCATGAAACAGTGATGTGGCTCTTTAAATAATTCTGTACAAGATTTCTAAAACTCTATCCTTCATTTCCATTTGTTACACTCCTAATGCTTATCAGCTTGACAGGAGAGAAAAATTGGTACACCCTGTGAAAGGGGTATGAATAATATCCTGTAACTGACCGGTCCATCCCTTTTAGAGAATGTGATCTCCTTAGGTGGTAGTTTTTCTGGGAGAATTACTGTTCTACCTGGTGTCTGCCGTTTATGCGTATTTACTGCATGGTGATAAGAGAGGAACATTTCATTTTCATCTGGAGTATTTTTCACAGTTCCAGGCTGTAGCTAAGACCCAGCCTATAATCAGGGAAACCCAGCAGTCTGTGAAGGTGCCTGACTGTGTGACCAGGCGACCGAGACCTAGAGAGAAAACAGACAGGCAGCATTCAGGAACTGCAAAGTCTTTAGGCACTGCCTGCCATGCTGCATTTGCAGTTGCCGGCATTCTCAAACGCCTCCAGCACCTTGAGGACACGATTCAACAGGTGATCAGCTATATTTCTCTTCTACTTTTCATAACTGTCTTTCTTTTCATTCCTTTCCTTCTTTTATTACTGTGACTGTGCTCTTTAAGGAGCTTAGAAAAGATAGAGGCCAGTAATCAGAGCCCTTTCTGCAGGTAAAGTACTATTTTACTGCAGATGTTGGAGCTTTGATTATTTCCTAACCTGTCAGTGGGCAAGAGTGTGTGTGATGATTGATAATAAACAACAGCTGTGGAAACCTGTCTGTATATAAAAATTAATGTTAATTCCAATCTATAAATACAGTAATACAAAAATACACAGGCCATCTCACAGTGGGAAAAAGTCCTCAGACACCCAGCAGTATTGTCCCAAATATCGTTTGATCAGGCTCAAGAACATAAGAGTAGCCATACTGGGTCAGACCAATGGTCCGTCTAGCCCAGTATCCTGTTTTCCAAACATTGTCCAAGCCAGGTCACAAGTACCTGGTAGAAACCCAAATCATGGCAACTCCATGCTACAAATCCCAGGGCAGGCAGTTGCTTCCCATGTCTGTCTCAATAGCAGACTATGGACTTTTCTTCCAGGAACTTCTCTAAACCTTTTTTAATCTCAGATACACTAACCGCTGTTACCACATCCTCCGGCAAAGAGTTCCAGAGCTTAATATTGAGTGAAAAAATATTTCCTCCTATTTGTTTTAAAAGTATTTCCATGTAACTTCTTCAAGTGTCTCCTAGTCTTTGTACTTTCAGAGTGAGTAAAAAATCAATTTACTTCTACCTCATGCATATCTCCCCTCATCCATCTCTTTTCCAAGCTGAAAAGCCCTAACCTCTTTAGCCTTTCCTCATGCGAGAGGAGTTCCATCCCCTGCATCATTTTGGTTGCTCTTTTTTGAACCTTTTCTAATTCCACTATATCTTTTTTGAGATATGGTGACCAGAACTGAACGCAATACTCAAGGTGCGGATGCACCATGGAGCGATACAAAGGCATTATTCACCATCCCTTTTCTAATAATTCCTAGCATCCTGTTTGCTTTTTCGGCCGCTACCACACACTGAGCAGAAGATTTTAGAGTATTATCTACAACGACACCCAGATCTTTTTCTTGTGCTGACCCCCCCAAAGGTGGACCTTAGCATCAGGTAACTATGATTTGGATTGTTCTTTTCAATGTGCATCACCTTACATTTGTCCACATTAAATTTCAGCTGCCATTTGGGTGCCGTCTTCCAATTTCCTAAGGTCTTCCTGCAATGTTTCACAGTCCGCACATGTTTTAACAACCTTGAATTGTTTTGTATCATCTGCAAATTTGATCACCTCTCTCGTCGTTCCGATGTCCCTAATATTTAAAAATATTTAAATAGCACCGGTCCCAGTACAGATCCCTGTGGCACTCCACTCTTCACCCTCCTCCATTGAGAGAAATGACCATTTAATTCTACTCTTTGTTTTCTGTCCAATAACAAATTCCTAATCCACACCAGAACCTTGCCTCCTATCCCATGACTCTTTCATTTTCTCAGCAGTCTCTCATGAGGAACTTTATCAAAAGCATTCTGAAAATCTAGATACACTACATCAACTGGCTCACCTTTATCCACATGTTTATTCACACCTTCAAAGAAATGAAGCAAATTGGTGATGCAAGACTTCCCTCGGCTGAACCCATGTTGACTCTGTCCCATTAACCCACATTTGTATATGTGTTCTGTAATTTTATTCTTTATAATAGTTTTCCACTATTTTGCCTGGCACTGATGTCAGGCTTACCGGTCTATAATTTCTCAGATCACCCCTAGAACCCTTTTAAAAAATCGGCGTCACATTGACCACCCTCCAATCTTCAGGTACTACAGACAATTTTAATGACAGGCTACATATTGCTAACAGCAGATCAGCAATTTCATGCTTGAGTTCTTTGAGTACCCTTGGATGTTTGCCATCTGGTCCAGGTGATTTACTACTCTTTAATTTGTCAGTTTGGCTCAGTACATCTTCCAGGTTCACCGAGATTTCTATCAGTTCCTCTGCATCATCACCCTTGAAACCTATTTCTGGTACAGGCAGATCTCTCACATCATCTTCCATAAAAACAGAAGCAAAGAATTCAGTTTCTTCGCTATGGCCTCCCTCAGCGCCCCTGTTGCTCCTTCGTGATTTAACGGTCCCACAGATTCCTTCACAGGCTTTCTGCTTCTGATGTACCAGAAATAGTTGTTACTGTGAGATAAGTTTCTCTTCATATTCTGTTTTAGCCTTCTTTACTAATGCCTTGTATCTAGCAATCTTTTGACCGTATTAGCCTCTTTTACTTCACCTTTTAACCATGCTGGCTGACATTTTCTCTTCTTTCCACCTTTGCAACTATGTGGAATGCATCTGGATTGGGCTTCCAAGATGGTATTTTTGAATAACGTCCATGCCTGATATAGTGTCCTAACCTTTGCAGCTGATCCTTTTAGTTTCTTTTTAACCATTTTCCTCATTCTATTATACTTGCCCTTTCAAAATTTAAATTCAGCTACAGTAGATTTCCTTTGTGGGTTGATCCCAGCTAGTAGCTCAAATTTGATCATGTTATGATCACTGTTTCCCAGGGGACCCTGCACTCCACCAAGGACCAGATCCAAAATGGCTTCCCCTGTTATCGGTTTCTGGACCAGTTGCTACAAGGAACAGTCATTTATTATCTAGAAATTTTATCTCCCTGGCACTCCCTGATGTAACACTTATCCGGTCAATATTAGGGTAAATGAAATTGCCCATTATTATAGCGTTGCCCAATTTGCCAGCCTTCCTAATCTCTGTAAACATTTCTTTATCCGTCTGTTCGTTCTGTCCTGGCGGACGGTAGTACAGTCTTACAATAACACTCCTTCCCTTCGTAGATGGAATTTCTATGCATAATGATTCCACACCACTATCTCTGTCATGTGGAATGTTTATTTTATTTGACTCAATTCGCTCTTTAACATATAGCGCATCCCCCCCTCCAATTTGATCCTCTCTATCATTGCGATACAATTTGTACCCTGTTAACACAGTGTCCCATTCATGTCCTCTTTTCATCAAGTCTCTGAGATGCCTATTTTACCTACCTCATCATTTAGTGCTATATATTCTAACTCTCCCACCTTATTTTTTAGGCTTCTAGCATTTGTATACAGGCACTTCAAATTGTGTTTTTTCCTTTGATCTACAAGCTGCTTAGAAGTTGAAGGGGATAATGTGCATCCTTTATCATGCTCTCTCATTAAGCACATCTAGCTTACTTTCAGCATTGTTGAAACCTGTCTGCTGGGATTTCCTAAATGTCCTGTTTCAATAGTATCCTTCAAGTATACTCCACACTAAACCATGCACTCCTGGGCGACTGTCTCTCCCCCCCCCCCCCCCCCCCCCCATTCTAGTTTAAAAGCTGCTCTATCTGCCTTTTTAAAAGTTAGCTCTTGCAGCCTAGTTTCCATCTGGTTAAGCTGGAGCCATCCTTTCGGAACAGTCCCTGCCCCTTTCCTAGAATGTCGCCCAGTTCCTAACAAATCTAAATCCCTCATCCCTGCACCATTGTCTCAACTGTGCATTGAGACTTTGGCGCTCTGCCTGCCTTTTGGGTCCTGCGTAGCGAAATGGGAGCAATCTCTGAAAATGCTACCCTGGGGGATGTGGACTTCACCTTTCTACCTAAGAACCTAAATTTGGCTTCCAGAACCTCCCTCCCACATTTTCCTATGTCAGTCTGCGTGCGGAATGGGGAGCAGCTCTGAAAATGCTACCCTAGGGATCTGGACTTCAGCTTTCTACCTAAGAACCTAAATTTGGCTTCCAGAACCTCCCTCCCACTTGTTTCCTATGTCATTGGTATTCATGCGTACCAAGATAGCCGGCTCCTTCCCAGCACTAAGATCCTGCTATAGTGGGTAGAGTGTAATCACTGGTCAGAAAAACCACCACCAAGCAAAAATCAGTGCAAATTTTGTGCAAAAGATTTAAATAAATAGCACTTATCTGCATCAGGTCCCAACGGGTACCCGTTTCTTGTAGGCCTCGCCAGGGGATCATATGCAAAATGGGTCTCCGTCGGGATCTTTTGGCCAGATAAGTGCTGTTTATTTAATTTATTGACTCAAAAGGTGCACTGATTTTAGATAAAATTTGCCTGGTGGTGGTTTTTCTGACCAGTGATTATATTCTACCCACTATAGCAGCGGTTTCAGCCCGATTAAACGATACTTGGGTCGTTACAATGCTGCTAGGTGTCTGAGGTCTTTTCCCCACCTTGAGCTGTGCTGTGTAATTTTGTATTACTGTATTTATCAATTGGAGTTAACATTAATTTAGATATACAGACAGGTTTCTACAGTTTTCTGTCTGCACAAGGCTGGTTGTGGAACCTTTTTCATCTTTCTGTTTTGTTTGATGATTGGCACTATGCACACTTTTATCTGCTGAATGAAGAGGAGGCCCTGGGGGATGGAGAATGGAGATTGGATATTTGTGCATGGTTTTGGATAATGAAAGGCCATGCATATATTTCCTGATGGAAAAATTATGCATTGAAAAAGCAGGTGCAGTCTCTGTGCATTGATTAATCCCATGAGTTTTGCATCAAATATGGGCAATTTGTTTATTGCCCCCCCCCCCCAAATAGCTGTTGTCTCCTTGGCGTTTTCCTGTTCTGTATCTAACTCCTCCCTCTTTCTCTCTTGCTTTTCCTTCTTCTTTCCTTGGGTATTTCTGCAGAAGAGAGCTCAGTCTTTAGCAAACAGGGAATTCCACGAAAAGAACATTAAGGACAAAGCGGCTCACCTTGCTGCAATGTTTGATGGTACAGATTTTCAACAGGTGAATATCCATGCTGTAGTTTGCTTATTGGGTGGGGTAATTCTATTACTGTGCCTACATATAGGCACTTAGAGGGGGGCTAATCTATAAAGGAAATTAAGTGCCTCACCCCCCACCCATGCTTACTAAACATACCTTTGCTGGCAGAGATGCGGAAGCCCCACCAGCCAAAGAAATGCAGTGCCTGAACTGCTTCCTGCTTCCTTGCTCTGCTTCTGTAATGCGGAATCTGGCAGCGTGCCTCCAGCCACCGACTCCAGGACTCATGCTTACTTCTTGCGCAAACTGAGCCTGCACGAGAAGTCTCGGTGTCGGTGACAGGAGGCATGCTGGGGACCTCTGCATTACATGAAGCAGCACAAGGAGGATGGGAGCGGCTCAGACACTGGACCCCCAAGTACCCCCCCTGTGGCTGCACCACTGAGCATAACATTTGAAATACTTATCTATATTTTAAACATGAACACTTATGACAGTACAATGTTTTACGTGTACATAGTTTTGTATGGTGGGAGTCAACAAACGAAGCCTTCATTACCTTGAATAACTATGGCCCTACAGATTCCAAATGGGACCACAAAGACAATATTTTTTAATTGATAGGCAATGTACAGATTAACCTGATGCACCAGAAAAAATGTTAGAACAGAGACAATATGCCCTGACTAAAATAGAAAGAAAACAAAAGAAATGGGGGGTGACTACCAATAAACTTGGTAAGGCGATTAAGGGATTACGTACCTTTACCCAAGGCGTGTGTCTCACCTTCCTTCCCCAAGACTACTGCTTGGCACAAGCATCTCACTTCTCCCATGTGGGCCTGTCTGTCCTGCCCACATCATGGATCTGACACTAATCTGATGAATGAAATATATCATGACTGAAAGCTAGTCCAAAATGTATTCAGGCGGGGCCAGTTAAAAGGTTTCACCTGAACCTTGTTTTCTTGCATTCTGTTTCTCTGCAATTAAATAGCATAAAAGAAGCGATGACAACCAAGGGGAGGGATGAAGGATGGCTGAGGAGTCTTCCAGGATAACAGACTGAGTGAATGTTCCAAAGTAATAGCAAATGATTTCAAAAACTTCACAGTGGGCTCCATCGGTGCTTCTTCGGAGACTCCTCCTCCTGCTTCCTCTGTCTATTTAAATAGTATAACACAGCAATTGCAGGACTGCATTCAAATTATGGGGAATATTTTTAAGAGATGTATAATGCCACAGGGAGCCAAATGTATTTATGACATTGATGTTTTGATTGCCAAAAGTCGTCTTGGTTTGTTGCAACTTTGTAGAAACTTTATTATTTTATTTATTTATTTCTGCATTTGTATCCCATATTTTCCCACCTATTGGTGGGTTCAATGTGGCTTACAAGAGTCTGGAGTAGATTGGTTACAGTTTATAAATAAGAAGGTTACAATTTATATAAAAGAATAAGATTAACAGTTGTCTTGAGTTGTCTTGACAGGCTTTGTTTGTAGTTGCCTCAGGTAAGCATGTTAAGTTTTTGGGTTGAATATGCTTGATCTTGTAGTTAATTCATCTAAACATGCTACTGTCTATCTCCTTGGGCTAACATCTGCTGTACCTTCTGCTCTACACAGAATAGGTTACCTCCCCCAGGGCTATCTCATTTTCAACTTAAAACTCCTCCTTATCCTCTTCCTTCTCCATCTAACGATTCAGCTGCTTCTTCATCCGCCTCGCCCATCGATTCTGCTCCCACTGATGGCCAGTTTGGACAGGTATCGTGTTAGGAATGAGCTCTCATGTTCGTCAAACTCATGCATGCTGTTTAAAGATCTCTAGACAAGGCAAATACGAAAGACTTGGGTTGTATAAGTGAAGTTGTATAGGGGTGTCTGAGCTTGGAATCAGGTTTATGAGCTGTTTAATGAATGTTGGGTCTGTTAATTTACATTGGAACAAAAATACTTGAGTTGACGTGATCCTCCCTGCTGCATGTATGCACTTTCTCTTCAAGCAGCAGTGTTGGCTACTCACTACAAAAGTCTTGTTTGACTAATATTCGCATTTCTTTACTGTGGAAGGAGGGGGCATAAGCACACTTAGGGGTCCTTTTACTAAACTGCAGTAAAAGCACATGTTTTTGATGCATGCGGAGGCCCCCTTTTACTGCAGCAGTTAAAAGTCTGCCTTTTGTTTCTGGAAAAGAAATGGCTGTGCCGCGTGGCCATTTTGGGGGGGCCACTCATTGTGGTGGCGGTAAGGGCTCCTGCGCTAACCTTCCAGGTAAGCACCAGTGCTACAAAAATAGAAAATAGTTTTTGTAGCACAGGAAATGGTGCACTGGGGGTGGGAACTACTGCTAGGATCCTGCGGTAGCCCAGCGGTAGTTCCGGATTGGTGAGTGGCAGCCTTTTAGTAAAAAGGCCTCTTAAAAAGGTGTTGGAGACATTTTAACGCTTCTATGTACCTGCATATATAATCCGGTTCTTACTTATTCCTGAGTTCTCTCTTCGCAGTTGGCAACAGGCGGTAAATAGAAGTGTTAAAAATGTTTCCAACATTTTATGTCCCCCCTTCCACATTAAAGAAATGTGGATGTAGCATCAGTCACATCTAGTTAAACTCTTCAGGGGGCTCTCAGTTTCAAGGCAGCAGATGATACCGGCCTGGTTGTCAGCAATATGGTCAGAAGTCCTCAGGAATGCCAGTCTTCCTTTCGTGCGAACAGGAAGTCCTCTTCTCATTTAGCTAGAGTGCCCAATGCCTCCTGAGCTTTGCAAGGATGTGAGGCTGTCTCTGTGGCTAAGAGAGTGCGAGGGACGTGCACAAAAAAAAAAAAAAGAGGACGGGTTCTTTTTTTATTTATTTCTTTTTCCCAGTTGTCAGATACTTTTCTGGTTCATTTCACACATTCATTTTAATATAGATTTTTAACCCATGCTAGAGCATTATAATGCGCACTAATTGACTTAACATGCATTTATTCATTGCTTGGCACATGTTTAATAAATTTAAATAAATTTTGTGAGGTGCACTAGTGAACTGACTGCACATCGCTAGAGAGCACCAATAGAGAGCCTTAAATCGGCACCTGAACCTGAGGAACCAAAAAAAGACATTATTTGTTAAATACCCAGTGTACCTGGATGTAACTCACCTTGAGGTACTACTGAAAAAGGTGTGAGCAAAATCTAACTGACTAAATAAATACTACACGTCCCTATACACGCCATCATAGAAACACCCCACCATTTGTCACCTGAAAACATGCTGAGTTATTACTAATTACAAGAGAGCAAAATTCAGAAGGAAGGTGAAGGCAGGGATTGGAAATGTCAAGAGGCTTGACAGGGTAGGAGGAAGTTGAGCATGTGCCACTGTTTAGGGTTTCCTGTCAAATATTGCTTCATGACTGAGCACCTCAGGTTTCACCCCTTGGCTGGTATTCCAGCATGTCTGTACAAGTTAAATCTGCATTCTGTAAATTAACATTTTAAAGAAATTTATTTTAAAATTTGATCAGGCTCTCTTTGGGTGTATGTTGTAGTGACAGTGGCAGTTCATGGGTGTTGTGTGGATATTATGATTTTATTGTTCTAACTTGCCTTGCGCTTACTTTGAAAGGTGTGTGATAATAACAAAAGAGGGCACGTGTCTTGCAATGTGCTGCTGCATGCTACAACAAGGTGCATCTTTTTGTGAATTCCTGCTGTAGTGGAAACCAAATAAGAAATGCATAGGTTTAGACTGGCTCAAAGTAAACTGGAACATAGTTGTATTTCCTTTTCTTTATCCCCTTTTTTCCACCGTCTGTACACCTGAAGGAGTGCCCCAACTGGCCAGGAGGACTTTGATTGCTGCTGACATCATTAGTCATGAGAAGTCAGTCTCCTATATTGCAGCACACAGTAATTCAGGCTAGGCCAAGAAGCCAGCCAGAAACACAAGTCTTCTGTCTCTTCAAAGCCTCCTGTTTAACTAACTTCATTTTATTTAGAATGTTTGTTTGAATTGCATTTTTTAAAAATATATATCCAATCTAGTGTTTTACCCCTGTGTTTACTAAGGTGCGTTATGGGTGCATTAGCATTTCTAATGCATGTAAATGGTTTATGCGCGTTAAACACGTTAAATTTAAGGGCGCGTTAGAAATGCTAATGCTCTTTAGTAAACATACCCTTTAGTGAATCTGACAATGGGCAGGGAATTTGTAGTGATGTAAAGCCATTTGTGGGTTCATGTCTGCCTCTCAGTAGGGCATTTACTCCCAGTAGGTTTTTTTTTGCTGTGGTAAGCACGCGTTAGTGCTTACTGTGGCTTAGTAAAAGGACCCCTAAATGATGCGGTAAACCATTTAAAAGAGAAGGAATGGGGGAAATGGCGGAGTAAATAGAACTTCAGTATTCGATCAATGGCTCTAAAAAGAAGGAAGAGTATCTGGAGATATGGAAGACATATTCTTAGTCGGGTTGTGGAGGAGATAAGCAACATTAAGGCCAAGAGTTAAAGCTGTGGAGATGAGGGAGGGGAGGTGGGTTGGGATGGGAGGGAGCGGGAGGGGGAACATAAAACGAAAAATGTCGAACAGGGGAAGGTCAGTTCTGTGAATAAAGGGGAAAGATACTTATGAGTCTTGGTTGAACTATTGTTGATAGGAATGGTTATTGCACAGGTCATATGTATGAACACAATATTAATAGATGCACCAGGTTTTTGTACATTCTTAGTGAAAGTGAGCTTATGATGTGTACCACCAATCTTCTGTTCTGACATCAATAAAGATATTATTTAAAAAAACTAGAATGGTGAATAGTATCAAGATGAACTTGTATAAAAGTAGGAATAATTAGCAGCTTTTGTTGTGTAGATCGAAACACTCTGGGTGATGAGTACAAGATAAGAGATTGAGCAAGAGAGGATGGAACCCCAGAATAATACATTTTGTTTACTAAAATCAAAATTTTAAATATTATTCTATGAGAGACCAGTAACCAATGTCCCTCTCTTAATAAAGAGGTTGATCCCTTTTATTTGTAGCCTTGATAAGTTTAACCACTGTATTCTGAATAATTTGAAGACATCTGATTTCTAGCAAACGAACATATTTTAAGCAGAGAGAACTTCAGTAATCAATGTTACTCGAGACAGTAGAATGTATGATCGTTCTTAGAACTTTCTCAGAAAATAAACACTGGACTGACCTTATGTGAAGTTTACAAAAGCATTTCGTAGAAACGTACGAGACGTGGTTTGAATGATAAGTCATCTTCCTAATATTTTTAGAGAAGAAACGCAAGCTATGAGAAACCCCACCATAATACAGAAAATATATATTTTTAAAATATCACACCCTTAGTGTGCTACCTAGTTTGATATGAGATATGCACAGGCTTTCCAGTAGATTGAGACTGGCAGAGCAAGGACAGGATTGGCACATTTGTGTGTATCTTTATAAAATGCACACAAGCACTGATTCTTAACGGCATATATGTGTACATAGTTTTTCCTGTCCAACACAGAAACATCCACTCGCAATAAAAATAAATAAATAGGGCAAAAAGCAGCTGTTCAGCCTTTAGATATTACATCAAATCAAGAAGGGTAAGCCTGCTTAAACAGTTGTCTTTTTCATTCTTTGAAAAGCAACCAAGCCTTGTTAGCAAGGTGTTCCAAAATACTGGTCTGACAACACAAAATGTTTAGTCACACCACATGCTTCCGCTCTGAACCATCTTGATTGATGGTTCACATAAAGGCAGATACAAGTGCAGTGAGCAAGATTGCATGTGGTCAATAATTAAACTCTTCAAGACAAAAGAAGCAAGACCTTTAATTACTTTAACATCACCATCTGAGCTTAAGAATTGCATCCATAGGAAGCCAATGGAAAGAGATCAAGCTGGGGGTTGCGTGTTCACTGCATTAACAGTCAAAAGATGTAGAACAGAATTCTGTGATAATAATTCTGTGCTAAAAAGTAAGAATGTCCAGTTACTAGTCCTTAGAGTTACCTGATAATGCATGAGCTTTTATAAATTGCAGTCTTGAGTACAGCATCTTTGCCTGCCTAGTTTATTGCACCCGGATATTTAGATCTGTTTTCATGACTGTCTCTCCTGTGAGCATCTCTTTTTCTCAGCTAATGAAGTCTCTTCTCCCTCTCTTCTTCACCTGTCTCGTCTGCTGGTCAGATGACTGTGGGGAAGGTAGCTAGTGGTATTGGTGCTGTCGCTGAAGTGCTTATTAATCTTTACATGAATGACCACAAGCCTAAATCGTGCTCTGACTCCCCGGTGCGGGTAAGAAATAATGGTGTAGTGTCAATTCACATAAAGGTTACATTTGCAGCAGTATTAAATAAGCCTGGTTTTACCAGTCTGAATTAAACCTGAATCCGATCTAATCTGGAGTGGAGGAAGGTGTAATTCTCAATATGCAGGCTGTGAATTTTTATTTTTTTAATAAATTCTAACAATTCACAGTTTAATTTAGAGAAATGTGGACTTTTTGCCAAGATAGCTTGAATCTCCACATTCTACCAATAATCTGAATAGTCTTGTACAGCTGAAGTACAAATCCTTGGCATGCTCTTTGTGAGCAAATATTTACGGATTATAATTATTCATAAACTGAGCCAGCTCAGATAAATCTGAGGAAGGCAAATCATTTCATTGTGATTGGGTTGAAGGTATAAGCTACCTGCCTGTTTGTCAAGTATTTGCAGAACCTGATCTGGCCCCAAAGCATGTCAGAAAAGTTTAATTGAGCCCTATTTTTAATATGTAAATGTTCTTGAATTTGAACCTTGACATACAAAAAGTCATGATTCTTATATATGTTCCATTGTATTTCCCTCCTCCCGCACTCTGGCATCTCTCCACTCTCTTCCTCCCTGAGCCAGTCTCTCTCTCTCCCCAGTCCAGTAGCACCTCTCCATCTCCTTCCCCTGCTCTCAGTCCTGCAGCATCTATTCCCACTCCCTCCCCTGCCCTCAGTTCAGCAGCACTTTTCCTTCTTACACCCCCTCCCCCAGTTCATCAGCACCTCTGCCCTCACCTCCAGATCCAGGACCTTTTCCTCTTTCCCCCTCCCTGCAGTCTATTCTAGTTTACCTCAATTGCTGTTGGTAGCAACAGAGGAGCATTTCAAACAGGCAGCCTCTGGGCCTTCGCAAGGCTGCACCCCAACTCTGCAAAAACAGGAAGTAAAGACAAAAGTCAACTATGACAAATTATACAAACGGACAGTAGGGATAGACAAAACACATAGAAAAGATAGTGCTTGTCTTGGTTACATTTAATATTTTTTAAAGCTGCTGTTTCTGATGTTTCTCCTACCTCTCCTCCCAACCCTCATATTTAGAATCATAAGGTACTGACTTGGAAACCAAGATTTCATTGTACTTAGCAATTGTATGTAGTTCTGACCAACATACTTAACCTGCATTAATACATTTTTCATGTTGCCGATTATAACAGTACTGTAATCTGAGGAAGTTCCTGGATTTATAGAGCTAATTACTTAAATCGTAACTCATCTTCAACTCAGTTTTTGAAAAGTGAGACATTTAAATCCCAAAATCCAAATGCAAGCTACCATTCTTTTTATTTTTGCTTCTAGGGATCGCTTCGCAAAGAATTTCCAGCAAATCTCGGCGGAAGTGACATTTGTTACTTCTGCAAGAAACGGGTGTATGTTATGGAACGGCAAAGTGCTGAGGGCCATTTCTTCCATAGGGAGTGCTTCAGATGTCACTTCTGTTCTACTACTATTCGACTTGGGCTCTATGCATATGATGTAGATGAAGGTAATGAACAGCCATTTGCAAGGCCGTTGAAGAGGGTGAATAAAAGGGGTACACATGGGGGAAAAGTCTTCCATTTTCTGTTTTTCTGTTGTTATTGTTTGTAATGGTTTAGCATACATAAATAATATTCATTCATATTTACTTTTAATTTAATATTAAGTTGCTTTTCTGCTACGTTAAACCATTACTGTTGTATAGAGTGGATTACAATTGGTCAATAAACAATATTCCACATCTCCAAACCATCACCTCCACTTAATAAACCAAATTAAGGTTTTGCATTCAACACGCCTTCAATTTTGACTGTTAAGTACAAAACCTTCGCAGTAATTATAGGGTGTGTCCTGGCACTTGGGAGTGGCAACTGTGCTGCTAGCTCATGGTGATGGCTGCTACCACGTGTTAACATGGAAAGCAGTTAACTGTTCCGCATTATCTGCTGCATTAACAACACTTGCGTTAAATGCAAGACGCGCATCCTGCCCCTTAATGTGAAATTCTGTGTTTGATGTGTGAACTAGTGCACCATTTGGAGACCCTCATTAAGGGGTTCTTTTACTAAACTGCGGTAAAAGGGGGCCTGCATTAGCCTCAGCGCTTGTTTTTGACACGCGCTGAGGCCCCCTTTTAACCGCAGAGGGTAAAAGACTTTATTTCGGGGAAAAGAAATGGCCGTGTGGAAAGTGAACCATTTGCTACGTGGCCATATTGGGGGGAGGAGCACTTACTGCCACCCATTGAGGTGGCTCCCATGCTAACCTGGCAGTAACCTGACAGCGTGCAGTGTTGCCTGATTACCGCTGGGTAAAGCACTGGTGCTACAAAACTAGAAAATATTTTTGTAGTGCCGGAAGTGGCACATGCTGGGGATGAGAACTACCGCTGGGCTCCTCTGGTAGTTCCGGATTGGCGCAAGGTGCCAACCCTTTAGTAAAAGGGCCCCCTGTAAGGGGTGCCTATTTTTAGGCACCAAGAAGGCACCTAAATATGTATAGGAAAGTAGGTGCCTACCTCTTTTATAGTGTACTAGTGCAGCAAGGAAGATATGTGTGTGTATTTTTAAGCCCGACCGCTTACAATAGCTATAGAGCTGGTGTAAATGTTCCTGCCTAGATTGCTGAAAAACATGTGCAATTATAGTATTCCATAATTTATGTGTAAAACTATGTTCCTGCCCAGATTCCACCCGTGTGTGTTGCCCACCTTCAAATATTCATCATTTTATTTAGATGTCAATTTATAGAATAGTGCATAGTTGGAATATTGTGCGTTTGGTGGATTTTGTGTGTACGTAGTATAATGCCATTGTTCTATCCAATTAAGCACAGTTTTGGCAGCCTCTTTATAGAACTACCCCTAAGGGGCTAAGTGTATAACTGGAACATCATCATAGAACATCAGCATTGCCAGTACTTAGACAGACTAAAGGTCCATCAAGCCCAGTATCCTGTTTTCAGCAGTGGCCAATCCAATCACAAGTACCATGGCAAGATCACAAAAGAGTAAAAACAGATTTAATGCTGCTTATCCTAGAAATAAGCAGTGTTTTTTTTTCCCAAGTTGATCTTAATAATGGCTTATGACTTTTCTTTTAGAGAGTGATCCAACTTCTTTTAAACCTGCTAAGCTAACATGCTTTTACTACATTCTCCTGGCAATGAATTCCAGAGTTTAATTATACATTGAGGGTTTGCCTGACTGACCACATACTCTGTAAAGGAAAGTCAGCATCTACTTTCCTGAATAGAATATTAGCATAACTGGGCATATACATGTGTATTCACTTAGATGGCAGCACTTATGGCAGCCATAGAGCTGATGTAGGTGTTGCCACCTATATTCTAGAGATACTTTTATAACTGTGCCTTGCTTATACTCTGACCAGATGCTGCCCTATTTGCAGCCTCACCTACAAGCTAGAATTTATTGGAGATATCAGCGTAGTTATGGAATACTGCTTAGGCGGCATATTAGCATCTATCTACTTTTGTGCACATGGCTAAAGATTTACACACACATGTGGGATTAGATTCAGTAAAAGGGACCCGAAAAAGTCCTCACAAGTGCTATTCTATAAACCGCGCTCTGAGTTGTACACCATTTAGAGAATAGTGCTCAGAGACGACTTTGGGAGGGAGGGTTTACACCAGCTGAAACCTGGTGTAATCCTGTCACATAACATAGGCGTGGATCCCTGGTATTCAGTAATGCTACATGCATCTTTACTAACATCCTGACCTGCCCATGGCCACACCTACATTTGAGTGTTGCGCGCGTAGAAACTTTATAGAATAGCACTTAGAAATTGGCGTTTGCAAATGCTATTGGTGCTAACTAACGCTAATAATTGCTAGCACCCCAATTGTTGGTGCTGATTGGCTCATTAGCCAACTTAGTTTGCATACGCATCTAGGATAGCGGCACACCATTTATAGAATTTGTGGGGGGGGGGAATGGTACTTAAGTGTAGGCACCCACATGATGGAATTACCCATAAGTGCTTAACTTGTAAAAAACCATGGTAAACATCTAGACCCATTAATGTGCACTGCAGCACCCCACCTTGGGGGGTGGGGATTCATTCCACCATCAGTCCTGGCTTTTGGCATTCTTATTGGGTAGAATTCACAGAATGCTGTAGAAAAAATTTGAGTATTATGGATCCTAGGTCATTCTCATGAGGGCCCGTGCTAACTCCGGCTACTGCATGGCTCTTGCGGTAATTTCATTTTTGGTGCGCATCCAATACGTGCAGCCCAAAAATAATTTTCTTTTCGGATGCGCATATCAGGCACACTCTAAGTGGCATTTGATGCGCGTAGGTCATTATCGCCTGGTTACCGCGTGAGACTTTACCGCTAGGTCAATGGCTGGCGGTAAGGTCGCAGACCTCAAAATGGACATTCAGCAATTTTGATTTGCCGCATGTCCATTTTCGGCAAAAATCTTAAAAAAAGGCCTTTTTTTTTTACAGGCACACTGAAAATGGATCAGCGCTTGCCCAAAACCCACACTAACAGTCCCGCAAGAAACCTTTCAGCGCAGCTTAGTAAAAGGACCCCTTAGTTTGATAGGTTCCCCAGGTTGATAATTTCTATTTGGGTTGAAACACAGTAATAGATGTCAGCACTTGACATCTGCCAGTCTGCCCTGTCCACCCCCACCTGCCCTGCTTTAGCTATGATATTTCCTGGCTCTCAGGTGTGTAAGCTAAACTGCCCACAAGAAAGAACCACTTTTCCATTTTGCTCTTAGCTGGGAAGTGCAGCTAAGTCCACCTGCTGCTCATGCTGGGAAATTTGACCTCCCCTGATTATATCTGAGAATATACCCAAGTACTGCTGCCATTGTATGGTGGTTGACACCTTCTTCCTCTCCCTCTTGAAACCTTCTGCTGTTACCTCTTTTTATCCTTTCGCTATAATTCCTCTGAGTGGCTATAATGTCCATTTCAGTCAATTCCCAAGCTAGCAAAGGCATCTAAATTAAATTTGACTTTGGAGGTTCTTTTTTTTTTTTTTTTTTTAATTATTATTTATTTATTTCCACAGTTTAAAATATTCAGAATGGGTGGGTAGTGAGACCAGTTGTGTGTCATATATTTTCTATAGAACTTGTAAGTTGCCACGTACTGCCTGTAATCCAACACTTCAAAGTTAGAAGTAGAGTTATAACTGCAGAGATTTTCAATGGTATTTGTTACTGCTTTTCACATAGGTAAATTTTACTGCAAACCTCATTTCATGCATTGCAAAATACGTAATAAGCAGAGGAAGCGGCGAGCAGATTTAAAAGCACAAGTACAGGTATGTTTTCACATAGAAGGCCTTGTGTGTGGTAGATAGCTAGGCCACATCCCATACAGTAAGTAGCGTGTGTACAAACCATTAGCTATAGTGCCTACATTGGGACAAACTTTCCCTTAAAATAGGGCTTAATATGTTTCGGTGACTCGTGTGAGAGTGACCACAATCTCACAATATTGTGTTGGCTGTAACAGTTTTGTAGAATTTATTTTACCTCTGTAAAATATGATAGAAGAAGGGCAATGAGGTCTTAAAGAGTGAATTTTACAAATGTTTGTCTGGGGATTGTATAACTATACATTTTAATTTAATTTATTGGGATTATTAACCACCTTTTTGAAAAGATTCACCCAATATGGTTGTACAGCAGGTACAGTTTAACTAAAACTTACAAATTTTGTTAACAGCGTAGCAGTAGTAAAATGACCAAATACAATCAGTGAGGTAAACTTGGAAATGGCAGATTGAAACCTAGTGATAGGACTAACATGAAACAGTATCAGAAATATACAGTAGTTCCCTGCTTTGAGGCTATGGGAGAGGTGAGATGGAGGCCCCTTTCATTCCCATCTTACTCTGACCCTGTAAGTTTTCACAGAAAACTAATACATGTGTTCAGATTTACCTTTAATAAGCCCCAGATATTTCCATGGGCTCTATGCGTTTCTGTGACCTGATCTGAAAGTTTTATTACAGAAGAGAATATTCTTTAAGTATGTGAAATATTATCCCCGTTAACCATTATTATGTCAAAATTTATGATAACATAATAAAAGCTGTATTATTCTTTCCTTACACCGTTTAATTAGTATTAGACGTCTTATTCACTCTTTGAGGGTGTTTGTTAATTTATACATGCTTGTTCAACTGTCAACAATTTTATTCTGTTTTTAGGATTCTTCCTGCTCTTCTTATATATGAATTTAGTTTTATTTTTTAGGAGTGGAGGGGTGGCCTAATGCAGTTCCCACTGTAGACCCTTGTGACTCTGGGCAAGTCACTTAGGGGTCCTTTTATTAAGCTGTGGTAAAAGGGGGCCTATGCTAGCATCAGCTCATGTTTTTTGATGCTTGTTGAGGCCCCCTTTTACCACAGCAGGTAAAAGGCTGTCTTTTTTCCCCAAAAGAAATGGTTGTATAGTAAGTGAACCACTTGCCACACGGCCACTTTGTGGGGAGCACTTAACGCCGCCCATTGAGGTGGCGGTAAGGGCTGCCATGCTAACCTTGCGTTAACCAGGCAGCATATGGTGCTGTCTGATTACCGCCAGGTAAGCACTGGCACTACAAAAATAGAAAATATTTTTGTAGTGTCAGAATTGGTGCACGCTGAGGGTGGGAACTACCACTGGCTCCGGCGATAGCCCGGTGGTAGTTCTGGATTGGCGAGCAGCAAGCCTTTTGCCGCACACCAACCCTTTAGTAAAAGGGCCCCTTAACCCTTCATTGCTCCAGGTACAAATAATTATCCACGGTGAAGCCCCGGGATATATGACAGACCTCATAGACCTACCAACAAGAAACGCAACCAGATCAACATGAACTTACCTAAATCTCCACTACCCAATCTGCAAAGGTCTCAAATACAAATCTACTTATGGATCCAATTTCTCCCACATAAGCACACAACTGTAAAATGCACTACCAAAAGCCGTGAGAACAATGTACGACCACCTAAACTTCCGGAAATCACTAAAAACCTATCTGTTCAAAAAGGCATACCCCACCGATCCAACTTAAGTGCCTATACTCCACAACCCAACGACACCAAAGCTTGTAACAGACTCTATATAACTCTTCCTCTTGTAATTCCCCAATGTGTCTTTAACACATGAACCTTATCCGACCACATTAACTCCTTGTATCTGTTTCTATGCCAGAGATGGCGAACGCCTCTACGGTACAATGTAAACCACATTGAGCCTGGAAAATGTGGGATACAAATGTATCAAATAAAAATAAATAAATGTATATAATATGCAACCAAAGAAAGCAGTCTATCAAATCCCTTTCCCTTTTTATTTGGATTTAGCTCACATCTTTTCTGTGTATTTCAAGGTGAGTTACATTCAGGTACACTGGGTATTTCCTTATACCCAGAGGGCTCACAACATAAGAGCTAGATTTATTAAACTGCATTAACATGTTAACATACATTAATGCACTTTAATTCTAGTCAAGTGCACAAATAGTAAATAGGCCCCATTGAGAACAGTGTGGCATGTGTTATTAAATGTGTGTTAAATCACATTAATGAGCATTAATACACATTAACACTTCTAATAAATAGAATCCTAAGGGCCCTCTTTACAAAGGCACGCTAGCGTTTGTTAGCAAGCTGTGTAGGCGCCCACAATATTCCTATGGTCACCTACATAGTGCGCGCTGATTGTTAGCTAGCAAGTCTTTGTAAACAGAGCCCTAAGTTATATCTGCGGCAATGAAAGGTTAATTGACATTTTCCCAAGGTCAGTGGAATTTGAACTCGTCTTCCCTGATTCTCAGCCAGGACAGCGCATTTTACAAAAATATACTTTTTTAATAAAGAGCCACATCACTTGGGGGTCTGTACATGTAAATTCCGGCACTTGTTCAGGCAGTAGCATATATCAGTGCCAGTATTTACATATGTAATTAGCAGATTTTAAAGCACTGCGTATCCCAGGCAAGTCAATTAAGGATCCCAGCTCCAAAACTGGGGGTTTCTTTTCTTATCATACTGCTCATAGCGTGAGACTTTGGTCCCATGGCAGCCCAAGAAGAAGTGCTCAAGCATTTTATTGACTGCCTGGCCACACCTACCTTCCCAGAACCACCATCTGCCTCAGATTCTTTTTTCAAACATGAAACCTCTATTGGCCCAACTGCAGGTGGTTCCAACCAATGGGCAGCCCCAGGCTTTTTGCCAGGCTTGGTAAATGGTAGCCATGTCCCTGCATAAATTCATTTATTTTCCATGTACTAGTTTTGCTTATTTGTGCTGATTTGCTAAGGCCATTTTTTTTTCTTGTTGCCGTACTTCACTTTGTCATTGTGCAGCAGGAACATAAAAATGAAGTCTGAACATTTTTTTTAACAACATTACATACAATCTTGTCTAAACAAAAAAATGATGTGCACTGCAAAATATTGAATTGCCAATGACATGGTGAAGGTGTATTGTTCATACATGACTGGTCATCTTGAAACAAAAGTTTCAGTTTCATTAAGAACGTGCTACCCTGCCTATCATCAGTGTCAACTAAGCAGCTTACAGCCTAATAAAAAAGAGAGAGAAGAAAGAAAGGACAACACACCAAAGCGGGGGAAAAGGGGGAGAACTACATTAGTCATGATAGGAAAGTGTGTGTGTGTGTGGCAGGGAGGGGGGAGACAGAACAGGAGGGGGAGCAATCTCAGAGCCTGATAGTGCCAGAGCCTAAGAATGGGAGTGATGGAGAGCAGCGAAAAGACCTCTAAAAAGAGGTAGGTTTGAAGTTCAGTCTTAAACCGTTCCAGAGGTGAAAGAAGTAGACTTCTTGAAAGCTAGTCAAAAATGCGTTAGGATAGTCCATTTCAAAAGATGCCACCCGCAATGAAACTGAGGGCTGCAAAGACTAGAAGTCTTAAGATATCCTGCACTTTTGAACAGATGCTGTGTTCTGTACTGTCCCATTAATGATTTTCATTTCGTCTGATTTGTTACCTGGCTTTCTAGGTTGATGATGATAATGATGATGATGATGATGAAACGTGGAAAAATGAAAAACCCAAAGCATTAGCAACAACAGAAAGCCCTGTTAGCAGCCCAGAGGACAGCCCTCCAGGTATCATGGCTTCCTACTTTGCGAAAACTGTAAGCTGGCCCTGTAGGGTGGCACGGGATCTGCTTGACATTCCAAGACAAGCCTCTTACTGGATGCATGGGTTTCTGCGCGCTGCCGGTCTCCATTTCAGGGACAATGCATACAACTACACGTACTTGTATGAGCTCTTGGGCCTTGGTGTGCCATTCCTGTATGTGCTCCTAGAGATACTTACAGATATGTACCAAGAAGCAGGGCTATCACCTGAAAATTTGCTTCAATGGGTGCAGAGTTCCTTGGGGGTCAAGCTCATGTGAAGTCTTTTCACAAATGTGCCTTTCAGATTTCCACAATTAACAGAGGGATGGGTTTTTTTTTTTTTGCATTTCATGTGCACTTAAAAGAGCAGAAAATTCCATAAACAAATGGCTCAATCCATCTTTAGAAATTTATGTAGCAAAAATATCACAAAACTCAGTGTCCAGCATCATTCTCAGACCCAGGGAAGTCAAATGAAGGATCACTAACATACTTGCACTTTTTTCAATTTCAACGAGCCATTTCCCTGGAGTTATGTTTTTCAAGTCTCATTTAACGACTGATGAAGGAGCCCCTTTTTGGCATTCCTTTATGTAGCAGGGATGTTGGAGGGGGTTAATTGTGGTTGGAAGCCTGAACATGGCACACCCCTTCTGCTCTTGCTTTCTTCTTTTCTATGGGTTGCAAGGTTTGCTATCTGCCTGGAAACATTTCAAGAAAACTGTATTTAACTTATGCATCAATTTCTATGCATTATTTTGTGTTTACCATAAGTGGCCATTTTCATTGTAGAATAATTTTTAACACTGAACGTTCATTATTTAACATCAAGGTAAATTTGAGGAGACTTCCAAATAATTGCTTTAATACTGTATGTAGAAGAGAGAAATGAACTCCAGATTAGTTTAGAATAAATTGACTCATTTTTATTACAGTCTTATATAGAATAAGTTTAACTAATTGCACAACCCACTTGGATACAGTGAAGACATTATCCAGCAGCAGCCTATCCTGTTAAAGTTTATTTGGACAAAATGTTCAGTTAGGTAGCTAAATAGTCAGTTAGTTATTTGGATAGTGGGGTGCCACTAAATATATCTGGTTAAAGATATCCAGATATTTTTATCTGGATATCTTAGGCTTGCATAATTGAATTGCATGGCCAAAACCTTTATTCAGCAGCCCCGAATATTGATAGCAAAGGATTTAGTCAGCTAACCTGGGATGTTAATCGATAAATCCTTTTGAATCTCGACCCCAATGGGTGTTACATCCATAGAAGTGGTTATTCAGTGTTACAGCTGCCATTTAATGTTAAACTGTAACTTATACATGAGCACTCTGTTTTACTAAGGCACACACGTTTTTTTAGCGTGCAGGAATATATGGGTGTCCTTAGCGTTTAGCGTATGCTAATGTTTAGCACGCACTATTCATATAATACCAGCATTGAAAATCCACTTAACTTTAAGTGGACACTTTTATCAAATACCTTGTATGTTTAGGAGCTTAATTTCACCACTTTATACATTAAGTGGTGAAATTAAGCTGCTAAACATACAAGTTATTTGATAAAAGTGTGTGTGGGGGGGGGGGGGGGGGGGTCCATGCTTGTCCAGCTCCCTAATGCTCCTTTTTTTCTGGACATATATTTTATGACCATATTGTAAATAAAATGTCCAAAACTGTCTATATAACTGCCAGAATTTTTTAATTAAAAAAAGAAAAAGCACTTGGGCAGTCAGTGTCATATACATGCTTTTCATATCAGCCTCATTATATTGAAATGTTAGTGTTGCATTCACATAGATAAAATAAAAAATGCTCTAACAATAAGTGACAGAAAATCTCAGAACTGCAACAACCTTAACAGAAGGTTCAAAACTGACATTTGTTTATGGGGTACCTTTTGAGTAAAGATATTCAAAAAGGACTTATGAAATGTAACATTGGCATTAGACTACCAAGTGACAATCATAACAGTCTTATGTAAGAGGTTTACAACAGTATTAACATTTTTAAAGTAAAACAGCCAATAATATTTTGTTTTCATGTGTTGGCTTTTAGTCTCCAGAAACATCTGAATTGATTCCAATGACTGCAGCATAGGTGCATGAGCAGCTATCAGCTGTGCAAACAATGACTTGCCCCTATTTTTTAAAACTTTATGTTTAATGTTTTTATAAACTTTACAGACCAAACAAATCATTCTTATAGCCATGACCATAACAAAATACAAAAACCCAGTTATTGTGAAAATAGCATACAAGTGCTGAACAAAGACTGACTAGCTCAAAAAGTGCAAATAAGATCCAGTGTGCTGCATGTGATTCCAAAAACGTAACATGCACATGAGAACTAGAAAATGCATTTACCTTGAAGATTCCATAGACCAAGGGTTGTCAACCCAGTCCTCAGGTTTTCAGAATGCCCATAATGAATATGCATGAGATAAATTTGCATGCACTATGTTTGTGCAGCGCTGCGTACGCCTTGTAGCGCTATAGAAATGCTAAATAGTAGTAGTAGTAGTACTATCTCCATTGTATGCAAAACTGCCTCAGGCATATTCATTGTGGATATCCTGAAGACTTGACTGGCTACATGTGTCCGAGGACTGGTTTTAGAACCCCTGCAAAGACGTGCCTGTGATATAACATAGTTGTATAATATACTGCTTAGATTAGTTTCTGAATTCCTAGCTCCCTGTTTCCCATATCTTGTCTATGGAGAAAATTAATTTTCATCAAACTATTGTTACCAAAAAAAAAATCAAATCCCCAAATATTCAGCCCATGGCAGAACAGCGGTTTTTTAGCTGCTGACAGCTGCAGTTGAATTCAGCCCGGACATTTACCCCCCAGAGTCTATATAGTGCGACTTAAGTTTTGTGCACAAATCCAGTCGTATACTGGATTTGCATGTGCAACTTAATTACTTAACAAGCAAATCAGTGCTGATAGTTGCCACTTAACAAGCAAATATTGACACTAATTGGCATTAATTAGAATTTGCACGCACAACTGTCTAAGCATATAAATTCTAAGTTGCCCAGTTGAAAGGGGGGCATGGCCATGGGCGGGTCACGGGCATTTCTAAAATCTATGTGCATTGTTATAGAATACGCCTGCTCTGCGCCTAATTTAGGTGTTGACATTTACACCAAGTTTTACTTGACGAAACTGCCCGTGACTAAATTTAGTCAGGGGGATGGGTGCTCACCGTATTCTATAAACCATGCAGAATATTAGGCGTATTCTATAAAAATTTAGGTGTACTTTATAGAATATACCTAGGCGTATTTTTTTCCCGCGGCATATGTGAATCTAGCCCTTAATGCTGGACCATGTCCAGGTGCCGATACTGAATATGTAGGACAGATTTGACACCCAGAAGTTAACCACTTTCAGACTGATGTCCAGTTAGGGCAGCTTTTTGCCTTTATACCATCCTACCTTTATGCACTTAGGGGTCCTTTTACTAAGGTACGCTGAAAAAAGGCCTGCGGTAGTGTAGGCGCAGATTTTGGGCGCGCGCCAATCTATTTTTCATTTTGCCTGCAAAAATGCCTTCTTTTTATTTTTGCTGAAATGGACGTGCGGCAAAATAAAAAATTGGTGCGCATCCATTTTGGGTCTAAGACCTTACCGCCATTGACTTAGTGGTAAGGTCTTTCGCGTTAACCATGCGATAATCGCCTATGTGCGTCAAGTTGGTGTTACCGCCTGATTTTCACCATGCGCCAGAAAATAAAATATATGTAAAAAATGAAATTACCCCACTGGCCACGTGGTAGCCGGGCAGTAACTCCAAATTGGTGTGTGTTGGGGGCACGTAGGTGCCTACGTGGCTTAGTAAAAGGGCCCCTTACTTAACTGGTTAGAGGACTGAATTTCACTGCAACCTGGTTAAGTGCTATCTCTGCTCAAACTCTTCCCTTGGACTGGCCCAGCATTAACCAGACAGTGCCATGGTGGTCAGGGGGATGTTCAGCAGCACTGCCCAGTTAAGCGCCCCTGAGCTGGCCCACTCAGCGTGGTTTAAGTGGTTATGAACATCTTCTGCCCTCTTAAATAACACTGAATGTTGATTCCAAAGAATGTTGTTTGCTATTTTCTTTTATGAAATGCAATGGAAGGATTCAGAGAGGTTTCCCATTCTTCAAAAAGAAGTTAGATCTTTTATACAATACATTACTGTTTACTGAGACATGCATGCTTTTGTGTTAATGACTACTTAAATGAAATGTAATGAAAAATAGTTTACAGAGTTATTTATTTAATGAGAGTGTTAATTATAATAATTTTAACTGCTTTTCTATTTTCCAATGGAAAAATGGCCACATGAAACACTGATGAATGCCTTAGTCATCCATTAAAAAAGTCATATACCTGTGATGGGTAAGAAGGAATATAATTTCACACTGTTCTAATATAGTTCATAGCATTGAGATTTCCACTGGAAAATGTTTCTTTAGCATGTTTGTGTTGCTTTTAGAAGTATTAGAAATTGATTGTTTCCAAGACAATTTATTGATCTTAATGCAAGAATGTCAGTTTCCTTTTATGACCCTGTGTAATATACTGTATGTTCCTGAACAAGTGGTTGCAAAATGGTTTTGTCAGTCTCAAGATAGGGATATGCAGAAAAATCTGATCCACAAATGGTTGATAACCTATTAAAAAGTGGGATCAAACACTGTATGGTAGTGAACTTGCATTTCTGTGTATTGTACATTTTCAGGGCAAGTGAACTTTACTTCTGAAAAGTCAGATACATATAACATTGGCAGCAGTACCTTCCCTCCTTAATTCTTAAATAATTGATGTTCCTACCCATGTCCCAATATTGATAATCCTTGGAATATAAAAAGAAATGCTACCTTTTCAATAAATGTAATCTCCTATGGGACTGGCTGGAAGAAAGCCAAGAATATTCTCTTCTTTATCATTACCCATCAACACCTGAGAAAGGGGTTCATTCATTCTCTACAAAAGTGTTTTGAAATACATCTTTGCTTCAGCATATATTAGAAAAACAATTGCAAGTGCTTTGTGGAGGTGTCAACTCTTTAAAATCTCTCAAATCACATGCTTAAATTCTCATTTGGGCATTATGCTGCCATGTTAATTAGTCTTGATATTCAGTCTGTAAAGTTCATAAGCATTCTTGTTAACAAAGAAAAAAAAAAGCATTTTTGTATAATGTTTTTCTACATTTTGATATACATTTTTGATAGAATTTGTTCACGTTTTTGTATCAATCAGACTAGACATCATTGGTTCATCATCTCTTTCCTGCCTCTCTCTCTTCTTTTATCGCTTTTAGTTCATTTCAACATTCCAGTGCTATGCCCACTCATTGGCTGATGCATTACTGCTGTAAGGTGATCAACATGCTTTCTAGTTATGAGGAGTTTGAAACTAACGCTCCTAATATTTTTAATAGCATTCAGTCTTTTTCTAACAGTTTTAGAGCAATCTTTGTGTCTGGTATATTAATGGACAAACTCTTCAGCATGAAAATCTAACCCATCCTGCATTCGATTCAAAATCATGTAGTTTCTTTTCATGTTAGAACTGTAGGTTTGTTTGCATGTTCTTAAAAATTCTTCACTTTCAAATGACATAACATTAGGGAGATCACAGCTAAAATCCCAATGGTGATTCAGACAACTTTAAGGCCAGTGGTCAATGTGTAATGATATATACATGGGAATTACATTTTCTTTATTATGGAGCTATTTGGAGTTGGAAGCAATGCAGAGTTATCATTTTTAAACTGTAGCATGTAGACAAGAGAAGGTAATATTAAAGAAATTGACTTGGCATTTCTTATGGAGTGGATTTTTGTTATCTAAAAAAATGGAGATCCCAGTTTTTACTCCAAAATCATGATGATAAAATACTATGATGGAAAAATGCATAGAGTATCATCCATGAGTTGCTCCATCTTTAGAGTATTCTGATTCTTTCCCATACTGTTAGTGGTGATGCAACCGATCCATACAGGTAGTCACTTGGCCTCTAGTAGCAAAGAGGGAATACTGAGTGGAGTGGAATGGGGTAGACGTGACTCGCTTATTTTTTTTTCAAATTTTAATAATTACAATATTCAATAAATCTTGAATAAAATACACGAAATATGCAACATCATCATAGGAAAACAGTAATACTAAGAGAAACAGAAAAAAAAAACTCTTATCGACCACAATTTAGGAATTGATCCAAGAAAAAGAAATTAAATTATAAGCTAATATAACAAAGCCTATTCTCTAATTGTTAAACCAAAGACTGCACCATGCTCTGTTGACTTAATCCAAGCTACTATACAGTGTTACATTCAGGATTAAATTTTCACAGTTACACCCTCTTTGCTTAATAGAAAATCCTCTAACTGCTTAGGTTCAAAAAATTGGTATTGCTTTGTTTGATACAGTATCCTACAAACACAAGGAGATTTCAATTGAAAATTTGCTCCTAAAGCTACTACCCTAGGACGCTGTAAAAGAAATAAGTTTCTTCTCTTTTGGGTTTCCCTGGATAAATCCGGGAAAACCCTTACTTTTGAACCTAAAAATAAAGAATTCAAATGTCTCAAGGACAGTCTGAGTACAACATCTCTATCTAATTCTAATGCAAATGTCACTAACAAAGTAGTTCTTTGCATGACAACTTCCAGAGATGATTCCAGGAACTCAGTCAAGTTCATTACACCTTGAGGGTTTAAATTATCTGGGTTTTTCCCAGTAATTTGCAAATAGTATGCCCTTGTAATAGGTGGTAAAGAATTTTCAGGTAGTCCCAGGATTTCTACTAAATATTTCTTAACCATTTGTACTGGTGACACAAGTGGAGATTTAGGAAAGTTAATAATTCTTAGGTTAAGTCTCTTTGATTGATTCTCCAAATATTCCAAGCGTTTAGAGGCAAAATTCCTTTCTGTAATCAAAGACTGCTCCATGATTTCCATTTTTTCAAGTTTGCCAGAGAGGGTTTTTACCTCTGCTGCTTGGAGATCATTAATTTGTAATTGTTTCAATGTAGACCCAGCCAAAACCTTGATAGTTTCAGAATTCTTTACTATCATAGTTTGTAAAGCAGAGAGAGTTGTGGAATTTAAATGTCACTACAGCAGGTCTTTCCAACTTCCCCTCAAAAACCAGTGGAGGTGCTTTAGCAACTTGTTCCAGGATACTCACAGTCACAGCAGGAGTAGAGCTTTCCTCTGGAATATTCAAGCTTACAGCGTTTGTCCCAGCTTCGAGCAAGTTCCCTGCCTGAATGCTCCTTTCACCTGACAGGATTCAAGCAACAGGACTCGCCACAAAGCTCTCTCTTCCTGGTTGGGGTGGTGCTGTACATGGGACAGGGCTCAAAGAAGCCCCGTCGACACTGTTGGTCAGCTCCGAGGGGCGGACTCCATCAGCAGGAGTAGAGGTCATACCTGAGCCAGACGCAATTCCAAAGTGTTCGAGCGTCGGCTGTTGGAGCGGGGGTTTATCACCTGGGGCAGAGGGAATCTCCCTGACTTTCCCTCGTCTCTTACCCATCTGAAACAGCAGGTAAGAGGCTCTTTCCAGAGTCAGCTTGAGCACTATTCAGAACGCGTCTGTCGGTGCAAGTCACACCGTCGCCATCTTGGATCGTGAATCGCTTATTTATTGTTCCAAAAATACATGGACTAGGGGGCACACAATGAAGCTACTAAGTAGTAAATTTAAAACACATTGGAGAAAATATTTCTTCACTTAATGTATAATTAAACTCTGGAATTCATTACCAGAGAATGTAGTAAAAGCAGTTAGCTTAGCAGGGGTTTTAAAAAGTTTGGATCACTTCCTAAATATTTCTAGGATAAGCAGCATTAAATCTGTTTCTACTTTTTTGGGATCTTGCCAGGGTTGGCCACTGTTGGAAACAGGATACTTGGCTTGATGGACCTTTGATCTGTCCCAGTATGACAATGCTGATGTTCCTATGATAGTTCCTCCTTTTTCATAAATATTACAAGGTCTCTTACACATGAGCCTTTATTTGCGGCTACCTGGGGATTTTTTCCTTTATTTTAATAGACTTTCCCTTTTATTGTTCCTAATCTGGTTGTTAAAAGGAAACATGCACCAGAGTGCCTCCCAGAATCCTATCCCATGAGAGCTTTCTTACAGGAATTTTGAATGTTTCCTCCCACAGTATTCCCATCGGATCCAGGGTGTGGAAGGCCTGATTTGGGTACTGAACCTGGAACCCTTTACAGGGCATTGCATAGCATTGCCACTGAGCCACCAGGCCAGTTCTAAGTGGGACATTTTGAGAGAACATGGGGAGATGGAGAGTAGTCTTGGGAGAAACTGTTGTGACATATACCCCTGGACCTGCAAATGGGTACAGCAACAACACACTTGTGATAAGGTATGCATGGTGATTTCAAACTGAAATACTTATATTTACTTCACAGTCCTACATGAAACCCCCTCCCCCCCCCCTCGTAGATCTGCCTTTTTCTGTTCTAAAATAGTGTTTTTCACTTTTACCCCCATGGGGTAGGGGGATTTTCAAATAGTCCCATCAAGCCTCATTAATCCTTTTCAACAAATTGAGGTCCATTTATACATTGCTTCCTAAGCTGTTCTACAGCTTCCTTGAATGTGAGAAGAAAGGAACTATAGAATAAGGAAAACACTTGTCCTTTCCAACCTGGGAGTGCCTTTGTAGATTTTAAAACATTGTGAGGGTCATTTTATAGGGAAACACTTAGTTTAAGAGGACAAGTAAGTGCCTATTCAGGAGCCATTTTATAAAGAAACATAGGTATCCTTGTGTCTCTATCAAATATCGGCAATAAATAAAAATAAAACAAAACAAATAAAAGAAAATAAGATGATGCCTTTTTTATTGGACCAACTTAATACATTTTGTAATTATTTATTTATTAGGATTTATTTACTGCCTTTTTGAAGGAATTCACTCAAGGCAAGTAATAATACGTCAAACATAAGCAATAGAGAATTATAGCAGTAAACATATTCAAACAATACAAAGTATGGCATAGTATGCTACATTACAGTGTCAACACAATAAAACATTTTAAAAGACCGCATAGGGTGTAAGCAAAGATGAAACACATAGATAGATAAGATAGAGTAGCAGGAGTAAGAAAATAAGGGACTAGTTTAAAGAAAGTTGCTTGAACATTATCTTAGCTAGGGTAGAAGTGGGAGTGGATAAACATTTCCTGCTATAGTCATTTACTTCTTCCGTTAAAGGCCTGGTTGAAGAGCCAAACTTTTACCTGCTTCCTGAAGTAGAGATAGTCATGTTAAGCGAAGCCTTTCAGGGAGTGCATTCCAGAGTGTGGGGGCTACTCCAGAGAAGGCTCACTTGTGGGTATCACATTGTGTGACGTCCTTTGGAGAGGGTGTGGTTAGCAATACTCTTTGGGAGGACCTTAGTGACCTTGAAGATGTATAAAGGGAGATCCTGTTCTTCAGAAGAAGGGTTACTTTCGAAAGCTAATAAAAAAATTATTGTTAATCCAATAAAAAAGGTGTCATCTTATTTTCTTTTCTCTGTTTTATTTCTAATTACCTAACACAGCTACCACACCACTTTACTCAAATACCAGTGTAAGTGGCAGAAATCTGCTTGAGAGTAGGTGTAAGTGTCCACGCCTTGATTGTTCATGTGTAAATTTAGCCTATTTTCTAATCTGAGTTTGTACTTCTGAAGTCCAACTCAGCTTCACCCACACTCTGTCCTTGCACAAGCCTACCAGCAGAGTTCACACTATCATGTCATCGCAAATACTTTTACGCCAGTCAGAATTTTATAGCCACATGAAAATGACTTTATTAAATGTGTCATCCAAAAAAAGCCCCCATGCTCTATTTTGCAAACCCTCGCCTGTGGAGTTAACGTAAACGAAAGCAAACTGGATGTTAGATATGTGGCATTCAAAAGGTTTTCAGTCCAATATCTGTCCCCTACACACACACAAAACTCGGATCTCACAAATTGTTAACTACTGTAAGTCCTAGAGTAGTTATGTTTAGAGGCAGCTCGCTGTCATTAGCCAAAATCAGAGCAACTAACATGTGACCATTTCTGTGTAAAGGTTGCTAAAGTCTCCAGAAACAAAAAATGAGGTTTTAATGAATTCTATTAGAGTAAACAGTTTTTAATAAAACAGTCCAAACCCCATCCTTTTAAGTTAAAAAAGAAAAAGTTACACAAATTCAAATGTAACTTTTGCAGACTGCTTATGGACCCATGACATGAAAAATCAGCCATTCTCAACATTTTGAATCTGCTACTTTAATCACCTTTTCCCAGATGGTCACATATGTCATCTAGGTAATCTCATAAAAATGTAAAAATAATTCATTATGATATCCTAAACTACTTTTTGGTGCAATAAGTTTGCCAAAACACCCCTCTAATCAGCTTTAAAGATTTGGCACGTAAGCCTTCCTGTCTGAGTGAGAAAATTCCCTTTACTTCAGAAAGCTTTCTGCGATATTATGCCATGTTTTTCAAGAAAGTTTAGCGGAAATCTTGATAAAGATCCAAACACTATAAAAACAGTATGATTCCAATTCAAATAACTACCCATGGGAATAACCCAAAAAGAACATGTCCTCATAAGCCAAGTCTGTGTTCCTCCTTGCATATCCATAGCAACGAAAGAAGGGAACTGTCAGAATTGCGTATTCCTAATCATCCTTAAGACTGAAACATATTGTTTGTACTCTGAGCACACTGCTTAACATTTTGTGCATTGATCTATTTACCAAAACTGCGTATGCATCCTTTCAAGATGTTAAAGTTCTTTACTAAACTCTGCATGTATCATTTAGGCAGCACTTGAGAAGGCATGTGACAAGGCATGATCTTATATCTCAAATTATTAGCAACTGCTACAATTTTCTCTTATCTTCTATTTCAGACTTTTCTTACCTGTAATGAAAGCCAACCAAAGTACTCTCTTTCTCTCTCCCTCCCCATTTTTATTTTTACCTAGAAACATGTGCTTAATTTTACCAAGTGAAAAGATTTTTTTTGAAGAAAAAAACAAATCTGTATCTGTGTCACATGGAGTTTTGTATTCTGCACAATGCCATTTTGTCCAGCTGTGTTTAGGGTATTTGACGCTGTAAACAGAAATAAATGCAATTCTTTATCATTCTCATGGTTTCCTCTCTTTCTTGTCAATTCCTCTTTATTTTTAACATGCATTCATTGATGTACAAGTTATAGAATTCTGTAATTGCTCTCTCTCGATCTCTCGCTCTCTCTGAGATCTTACTACAAGATTCACAAAATCTGTATTTTATTCTGAGGAGAAAAAAAACCTTAGCGCAACCATTTCTGGAAACCTGGGAAAGGGGATAGTTTTTGTCTTGATGAAATGGTGATTTGAAAATGATACACTGTAGAGCCATTTGAATTAGAAATCATGACTCTGTGAAAACTTCACAAGTTGTCCACCTTGAATTGTGGATTAGTCCTTCTGTAGAGAACTATTTTTCAAGAACTCCAGCATCTGGTATTTCTGGCCAATGGCCTTAATTCTTATAAATTCATGACCTGAATAGTCTAATATTGGGAGATATTTGATCCACGGTATTCTTCCTGCATTCCACAGAGGGGAAATTTGGGCTTCCATGATATGTATCTGTTCTGTGGCTTATTATCTATGGTATTAATTTCCTGTGTACCTTTTCATTTTGAGGATGCTCTGGAATGAGAGGGCAGAAGGTGAAGGTGAAAGGGGATAGACTCAGGAGGTAATGTAAGGAAATACTTCTTTACAGAAAGGGTGATGGATGTGTGGGATGGCCTTCCTGGTGGAGGTGGTGGAGATGAAGACTATCTGAATTCAAAAATGTGTGGGACAAGGACATAGGATCTCTAAGGGAGAGGAAGGGATGGTAGATGATATGGATGGACAGACTAATATTCAGGTGGCAGCGGTCAGCAAAAAACTGACTGCTGCTGACATTATCGCCAGAAATTCAATGCCGGGCCACGTCCAAACTCCAGCATTGAATTTCCAGGTATATGGAGGCAGCAAAAACATAGCCGGTTAAGTGCAATATTCAGTACTTAACTGACTATGTTGAACCACATAAAGATAAGACTTTGTTTTAGTGGTTCTACTGATGCAGTTAACTTACAAGTTTCAAGTTTTATTAAAGTTTTACTATACCGCCTCTCATGATAAGAATCTAGGTGGTTTACATTCTAAAAAGTACATCTTAGCTATGAAACAGACAAGTAATACTACAAAACATAAAAAGGGAAATGAGGTGGAACTACGAAATCAGAAAGGAAAGCAAGAAGTGGGAGGAAAAGGGCTTGAGCAGTCAGACAGGGTCATTCCCACGTTCTCAATGTAGAGGGGAGGAAAGGGAGGTTAAGAGAATACATCCAAAATTAAGAAGGTCTTCAGGTCAGTTTTGAATTGTTGTAGGGAGGTTTGATGGTGAAGTGATAATGGTAGTTTGTGCCAGTGTCCAGTGTCCAGTCCCTGTATGGAAAAAAATAGCTTTTCAAGTGTGTTCATTCCTGATATCGCGAAAAGATGGGACGACCAACAGATTTTGGGACAACAAACGAAGACATCTCTGAGAGGTACATGGGATCAATAACCGTAAAAGATAGAGCGGTTCATTGGATTGTTGGATCTTGTATGCCAGAACTAAAATTTTATAGATGACACGTGAGGAAATGGGAGCCAGTGTGCAGTTTTTAGAAGAGGGGTAACATGGTCATATTTCTTTTTTCTGGTAATCAATTTTATAGCTGTATTTTGAATCATTTGTAAACGTCTAATGTCTGTTGTTCTAAGACCTAAGAACAATGAGTTGCAGTAATCTAGTTTTGAGATCATGAAAGAGTGAACAAGAATGTTGATTGCTGAGGAATCTAGACAGTTAAGTGCTGAAAAATTGGGGGGTCTTTTACTAAGCCATGGTAGTGTTTTTATCTCACGGTAGAAGTCAGCTGGCGGTAAATGCCAAGATGCCCATAGGAATATAATGTGTATCTCGGTGTTTACCATCAACTGATTTCTACCGTGAGCTAAAAATGCTACCGGGGCTTAGTAAAAAGTCCCCCTTAACCATCTAAGTGCTGACTCCACCCCCAGAACACCCCCAAAATAACTGGTTTCAACTTGGGTGCCAACCAGACATTTTCAGCAGCACTGTCCAGTTCAATGCCACTGAAAATTCCCAGTTATTCCCGGATAGGCAATTTAAATGGCCAGGAGCTTCTCCTGGCTGTTTAAATAATTTTAAATAGCAGGCCCAGAGTCTTTATCTGCTGTCATTTTCCATGTTTCAATGAAACAAATACTTCAACCATAGTCATTAAATTGAAAAAAGCTCAAAAGTAAAAAGTAAGGATTCTTACACTGGTACTTCTGCTGTTAATTTGACTTTTAATGGCTCCTATTCAATTGGCACTCTTTATTTCCTCTGAATGTTGGTCCACCCTGGGTTATCAGCAGTCTGGCCCACATTTTACTGCATACAGCTGATAAATTTGTGTCACCACACAAGCTGCCTGTTTAAAGGTATCATTGGCATTTTAAGCGGGATAGAAGGCAATCTCGAGCATTGTTTCCAGACCTCAACTTTCTGTGCTCTAGTTTCTCCCACTTCAAATATGCACTGGGCAACTTATGGTGACTGTTTGGTTTCTGCCTGAGGCCATATGTAACACCACTACCATTTGGATCTCATTTTCCTTTCGGCTTATAATTGTTGAAAGAAATGTGGTTCATAGCATTCAAAAGATGTTGGCAGATGTTCATGATCACTTTTAGTTCTCAAGATGGTAAGCACTAGTTCTTACCAAATTTGTAGTTTCAAATAGCATTCTCTCTGTGTAATACCTCTTGCCTTCAACCTCTTGCCCTCTTGCTTTAATGGATTGTCTTTTTTTTTTTTTTTTAATGAGTGATAATGAGTTTGTCTTTCAAAGGGATGAAATGTATTGAAACAAAACGAGGGTAACATAAACTTGGGTGCAGTGGGTATCTGTCAGCACGACACTGACTGCAGCCAAGTACTGTTCATATTGAACAGCTTATCTTGATAGACAGTCTTCCATTTGCCACCCACACATTCCTTGCATTCCATTTCTAGTGATGAATTTAAAAAAAAATCAAATGACTTTCATCGTTAATATTTATGACGACTTTGAGGGGTAGGAAATGTTGGTTGTAAAAACAAAATTCATATTGCCAGGGGCTGAAATCTATAAAAAATTAAGCTCAGAGATATGAGCTGATGGTTTATCAAACGGTATCTTTGTCTTTTCACAAACTATTCTAATATATTAGGGCCAAGACTCATTCTTTGTTCAAAAAGGTTGGAATTGTTAATGTATTTACAGTGGAGTTTCTGTGCTTTTGGCTTGTGCATTTCTCTATACCTATTCCTCATACCAGTGTTTTATTAGGATCCTCGCTGCCTGCATATTTGTAAATGCTATTCTGAAATTTGTCATTCTTGCAACAGCTGTTTTAAAGTGTTGTGTTTCCATGTTGTTTGTTGAAGTGCCCATTAATATACCAGACTAACAGAAATTGCTCTCCATTAACTAGGAGGACTGTTTGTTTTGAAATCAAAATCATTGTTCTAATGTTCCCTCTGCTGTAGTGTTTTTTTGTTTTGTTTTTGTTTTTTGGGGGGAGGAGGGGTTGCTTGTAGTATGCAGCTTCTTGTTGTGTACATTACTAATAATTGTGCATGTCTGAGGCTTAGAAACATGCTTTGCTTATAAAATATTCTGTTTGCACCATGTTGCTGCTGAGTTGAGAAATATAATCCAGCTTCTCCTATATAAGCATGCAGCTATGGAATGCATTACCAAATGCCGTGAAAACAACGCATGACATATTCCGGAAATCACTAAAAACTAACTTGTTCAAAAAGGCATACCCTAATGATCCAACTTAAATGCCTGGACCCTGCACACAACGAAACTAATACTCAAACTGGACACAACTTAACTCTTCCTCCTTGATTCCCTAATGTTTCTGTCACACATGAACCTTACCACAATATCACTCTGTATTTGTCATACCGGAATTGGCCATCGCCATCACGGTACTATGTAAGCCACATTGAGCCTGCAAATAGGTGGGAAAATGTGGGATACAGATGCAACAAATAAATAATCTGATTTGGGGAAATGAATGAATTTCCTTACATTTCAACGTACCGGGTAAGTACTGGATAATTTACAGGGAACATAATGAAGAACTCAAACAGTGGAGACCTGGATGACATATACCCCCAGATTCTATATAATGCGCCTAGAGATCTACGCCAAAATCCAAGCGTATTCTATAACAACGCACATAACTTAAATGACTTAACAAGCTAATCAGCGTTGATAACAGCTATTAACAAGCCATAATGAGCACTAATTGGCACTAATTAGATTTTATATGCAGAACTCAATAAGCGCATTCTGTAATGCAGTGCGCCTAACTTCTAATGTGTGCAGGCAAAAAGGTTCATGGTTATAGGTAGGGAAATGGGTGTTTTGTGGGCGTTCTGAAATTTACACACACAGTTAAAGAATATGGCCCAGTGCGCGATTTACGCCATGTTTTCATTGGTGTAAATAGATGCGTGTAGTTTTAGGCGCTAGGATGCCAACTAAGCGTATTCTATACCGCACCTAAATCTAGGCACCGCTTAGTCGGCACTGATTTATGCACCAGTTTTTAAGCGCTATATGTAGAATCTCCCCAATAGAGGGTAATTCAATAATAATGCACCTACTTTCCTTTGTGGAGCTGGTGTACGTGCTCATGAATAAATGCTGGACATATGCATATAACTTACAGTATTCTAGAAGTTATGTGCATAAAGTGTAGGTCTTGTTCACAATCTTCCCAGACTCCACCTATTCATACGCCCATCTGTCAAACACTCACTATGAAACAAATGCACATATTTGCAGAATAGTGCTTAGGCAGAATTTTGGCTTTTACATTCATATGCGCACACATACAGGGCAAGGTTAAAGTATAGGCAAACCCAAGTAGGTTAGCTATTTGCAGAAAGTATAATGGGGGAGAGGGAACTACTGGCCACAGAAATGTCACCCCTGTTTCTCCTTTCCTCCAAGGTATACATGTTCAAGTCGCCAAGTCTCTTGTACGGTTTGCAACGCAAGTCCCATACCATTTTTGTAACTTTTCTTTGCACCACTTCCAGTTTTTTTTTTTACATCTTTAGGCTGTATCTTGCTAAACTGAACACAATACTCTAAGTGGGGCCTCACCAATGACTTGTAGTGGGGCATCAACACCTCCTTTCTTCTGCTGATTATACCCCTCTCTATGCAGCCTAGCATCCTTCTGGCCACGGCTGTCGCCTTGTCACATTGTTTCTTCACCTTCATATCCCCTTGACACCAACACCCCAAGGTCTCTCTCCTGAGTCGAGCTTACTAATCTCTCCCCACCTATTCGGTATCTCTCTTTTCGGTTTTTGCACCCCAAATGTATCACTCTGCACTTCTTGGCATTAAATTTTAACTTACACCATAAACTCTATATAGAAACCTTAACTCAAAAATTAAAATAATGAAAAAAGAAAAATAAAATAATGTTTTTGGTGTATTACACAGACCAGAGTCTTGTTATATATAATACCATCATACCACCATCATAGCACATAGTCCAACCCTACCTCCATTAACTGAATGCTGCTTTCAAAATAAAAAGATAATCAAGTTCCATATTACTTATCTTTAAATGGAGTAGGTTGTATGTGTTGTATTCAAAATGCTATCCAAGATGATGTTCTCGATGGTGATTACCAACTCTCAAATGTAGTCCAGTACTGTGCAATACTGTTAGCTAGAAGTTCCAACAAAATCCCATCACCTTGATTCACAGCTTAATGTCCTCAAAATATTTAATGCAAAAAGCCGTCTGTGTTGTTCCCTAAATTTTAACTGACAGACCCTTGACCATTCTTCTAACTTTTGGAGATCCCTTCTCATTGTTTCTACTCCCTCCAGGGTATCCACTCTACTGACTATCTTCGTGTCATCCTCAAAAAGGCAAACCTTTCCTTCCTTCAGCAATGTCTCTCACAAATATATTAAACAGAATAGGTCCCAACACCGACCCCTGAGGAACTCCACTGCTCACCTTCCTTTCCTACTAACGGATTCCATTTATGACCACGCTCTGCCACCTGTTGGTCAACCAGTTTCCTATCCAGTTCACCACTTTTGGTCCTAAGTTCAGCCCTTTCAGCTTATTCACAAGTCTTCTGTGGGGGACCATATCAAAGTCTTTGCTGAAATCCAAATAGATTACATCTAGCACACTTCTTTGGTCACCCAGTCAAAGAAGTCAATGAGATTCGTTTGGCAGGATTTTCCTTTGGTAAAGCCATGTTGCCTCGGGTCCTGTAACCCATTGGCTTCTAGAAAGTTAACTATCCTTTCTTTCAGCAGCGACTCCATTATTTTTCCTACCACAGACGTGAGACTTACCGGTCTGTAGTTTCCAACTTCTTCCCTGTCTCCACTTTTGTGAAGAGGGACCACATCCACTCGTCTCCAATCTTACAGAACCTCTCCCGTCTCTAAAGATCTATTAAATACATTTTTAAGAGGTCCCACCAGGACCTCCCTGCGCTCCCTCAGTATCCAGGGATGTATCCCATCCAGCCCTTGCCACCTTCAGTAATAGCAACAATATCCAAGTTTTCTTCAAACATCAGGGCTTGCAAGTGTTGAACCTTTTTACCTAGACTATGAGCATTTGTGCTCATTGCTTTCCATTTGCATAGTGAGTTTAGGTGGTTTTCTATATTTAGATGACATTTCCCTCTGCCATCATGTTTATTCTGGGGGTGACTTTCTGAATTCCCTTGTTTCCTTTTGTCACCCCTGCCGTCTAGTTTAAATGTCTAGAAACATACTGTCTGAATTTCTTCCCAAGGATCCTTTTTCCCATCACAGAAAGATGTAGCCCATCATTACAGTACAGCCTGTTGTTTTTCCAAATATTACTCCATGCTCCTATGTATCTAAAACCTTCTTCTTTACACCAAGACTCAAACCACTTATTGAAACCCACTGTTTTGCGTAATCTTTCCTCTCCCTTCCCGCATGCGGGAATTACTTCAGAAAAAGCCACAGTCCGAACCAAAGATTTCAGTCCCTCCCCAAGGTTCTTGAACACTCTCTGTGCTGTAAACTTTCTATTGTTGGCCAGGTCATTTGTCCCCTGGTGAATTACAACATTAGTATTTGAAGCCTTGCTCTTTTCTCAGATCACTTTCAGTATTTGGTCAATACATCTGGTAGCTGAAGATCCTAGAAGGCATTTCACTAGGTTGGAACACTTTGAACTGTGTTCCTAAGTTAATGCCTCTGATAATTTTTATTACATTTGTACCCCACGCTTTCCCACTCATGGCAGGCTCAATGTGGCTTACATGGGGCAATGGAGGGTTAAGTGACTTGCCCAGAGTCACAAGGAGCTGCCTGTGCCTGAAGTGGGAATTGAACTCAGTTCCTCAGTTCCCCAGGACCAAAGTCCACCACCCTAACCACTAGGCCACTCCTCTGAGCAGTAAGAGTTTTCTGCTTTTCACCAATCTGTCTCCTATATGAATAAACACACATGTTCATTATGCACACACATGAATGCATCTTTGAAAATTGTTCTGTTGATCTCCCGGTGAAAAATTATTGTTAAAGGATGACATGCAGATTTATTGCATGGAATGAAATTGAAATACTAATATTTACAAACAAAAGTGTTTTTCTTTTGGTTGGACCTGTCAAAATGACTAAACTATTTATTTTCCTGCTGCAGATCTTTTGGAACAAGTTTAAGCCATTGAATTCCTACATGAACCACTGAAATATAGATTGAATGTGTTCTGGTATCTAAAGCAGGACAGAAACTATAGCAAAGAAAAATGGGCTAGGGAACAGAACGGCAGTTCAATTGTTGTTAAAACCTGCACTTTTGGATACTGCTCTCCAATATTATGGTGTAGCCCAATCAAGATTCTTATTTTTAAAAAAGGAAATTGAGGTAAATATTTTTGAACATTCAAATCTTGCTCATAAAAAATCTTCTACTGCCCTATCTATACAGGTGTCAGTGGCAGAAGATAGAACCAGGGCAGATCATACTTAAAATGTTCTTATGCTATTTCCTTTTAAAGTGTACGCCACATTTTCCGTTGACAAGCAGGTGGCAAGGTGACATCAGACGGTGCTGAAATGTAACTACTCTCCCAAAACTTAGAACTTTAGTTCAGTCTGCTCGGCTTATTTTTTTACATTCGGCCAAACAGATGTAAAACAAACTCTTGTGTAGTCTGTTTTTGTTGTCTTTATAATTCTGTTTTTTTGTTATGCCACCCAAATTGGGCTTTTGTCCTTGCCTGAAATGTGGCAGAAAAATCCAGAATTTTGACACTCGCACCAAATGCCTCTTGTACCTCAGTTCTGAACAAAACCAAATGAACTCTTGTATTAAGATCATCTTAATCACTCGGAGAACATTTGAAAACCCTTTTAAAAAGTTGCTCATGGATAAGTCTCTTTAAAACACTTCTTCTGCACAGAGCAGCCAATCTTTCTTGAAGAAGCCTTTAGTCTCCTGTGTGAGCACTCTGTAGTGCTGGGACGAGAACTGGGGGGTAGCTGTTCCTTTAAACATCAGCGTCCTTCCTCATTCATCCCTGCTAAGCGAGCAGTTTGCCCTTTAGTGGCCAAACTGCCAGTGAAATCTCTAGTTCAGGGGAAAAACTACTCTCCCCAGAAGCCATTGCGGGATCAGCTGGACTCTCAGGAGGGGGAGGGAGGAGTGAATGATTGGGAGATGAGTTCTGATCCGGGGAATGAGGAACAGCTGGGGGAGCTTGGGGAGGAGGAGGAGGATATGGAGTGCAATAAAGAGGAAGTGGAGGGAGAAGAGGGGGTAGAGTGTATGGAGGTGGCTGGTTTGGCACAAAGTCGGGGGGGGGGGGGGAAAGGTAAAAGCTTTTGTGGCCTCTGTATTGCCTAGACTGTGGATGTTGGGGAGGCAAAAGTGAGCCAGTGGAGAGGAGGCTGGTGGAAGCAACTAACCCAGAAACTGCTCATCAAAAATAGTGCTGCTGAGGGTTAGGTGGTGCTTAAAAACAGAATCAGCAACTGTCATGTTGGAAATAGGACTGAACTATGTGAAATGATGACTGTTAATAATGAGCTGAACTATCCATGCTGAAGGAGGTGATTCAAGTGAAGATTAATACTATGTTAAAAGAACTTGAGCAATAAAGTCTGTGACTTTTCTAAGAACTTTGAGTGTGTTGGAGTCTCTGGAAGCATGTGGAGAGCGAGACGGAGGGCTTTAACTGGCTCAAACTAGCGGAGAGAGAGACAGAGTGGGAAGAAGCCAGTCTTAACAAAGAGGTGACCTGGATGGCCCAGCGCGCTATAGTCAGCTGAAGCTAAGCAGGGACAGCCTCGGTCCCACCTGGAAGGGTGACCTGGTTACACCTGGCAGAGTGGCCCTCCAAATCCAGTCCCTAAAGGGCAGAGACCCTTGAGGTATCCTATACAGCTGCTGCTTGAATTCTTGCAGCTGCGAGCAAAGGTTGTCTTGGACACTTGCATCAGGTCCAGCCAAGGAACTAGTTAGTACAAGCAGACCAGCGCATATTCTTCTTCTGATAAATTCCTTCTAAGGTGCTTGGGTTCTCTTGCTGTGCAAAAGCATCAGTGCAGTATCCGTGTCGCTTCTGTGGAACCATCCTTTAGCGCAGAATATCCCATTCTTGTGCAATCATCTGTTCAAAGTCCTGCTCCTAAGGCATTGGTGTTGATTACAGTAGCTGATAAATCTTCATCTACATCTTTTCAGCTGCCTGGGCACTCCCACTCATATTTTTGAAGGATACTTGAATACTTTGTAAAAGGATATCTTTTTTTTTTTTTTTTTTTGCAATTTTAATGAATTTTACAAGATACACTTGTACAGAAAAGGAGTATTATCATACCATGCAAGAAAACATTTTATAAAGAAAATCTATTAAATGATAATTACTGCTAAAGTCCACAATTATAGGCAAGGCACAATTCAAAAATTGGTTAACATAGGAAAAAATGAGTAGAACATGTTCCCACTTATCCTATCACGGAGTAGATACTAATGGAGGAAGCACAAGAGAGTTTACGGCTGGTTCTTGTCTGGAGTCCAGGAATTTTGCTAACTGATCACTCTCAAAGAAAACATATTTAATTGATTGAAATTTAACAACACATTTGCAAGGAAAATTAAGCCAGAAAATCCCCCCCTGTGACAATACACGATCACGAAGTTTCAAAAAAGACTGACGTCTTTTCTGAGTTTGTCTAGCAATATCAGGAAATACTTTGACTTTGCAATTCAGAAAGACTTCATGTCTATGTTTAAAGAAAGTTTTCAAGATCCAGTCCCGATCCGGCTGTAGAACAAAGTCTATAATTAATGTAGCAGGTTGTACTCCACATAGTTCATCTTCAATTGTATGTGATAAATTCAAATTTAGCTCCTCAAATGGGGTTTCCATAGATGGTATTATGCGCTCACTTGGTTTCTTAACATAGGGAGCCAAATAATAAATCCTTGCTACAGGTGGAAACAATTGTTCAGTAATTTTTAATACTTCAGAAAGATATCTTTTGAATGTTATTAAAGGAGCCACTGCTGGAACTTTAGGAAAATTTATAAATCTCAATGTTTTCATCCTTTGTAAATTTTCTAAAGTTTCTATTTTCCTCTGTAAGTATACATTTTCTTTTATTAAAGTTATTTGACTCTCTTTAATTTGATTTGTTTCAAGTATAATTGTTTGTTCAAAAGTGTTAGATTGTTCCAACTGTTTTTCCAAGTCTGCTATTTTAGCTTGATTTGATTGAGTAACTTTAACTATTGGAGATAGTTTCTGGGTTAAAGAATCTTCTAAACATTCCAAAGCATCCCAAATTTTTTCTAGGGTTATTTTCTCCGGTTTTTTAGGAAATAATTTCAATGTTACCTCTTCCTGAGCTCCTTTCTTAGAGCCAGTCTTGCTCTCTTGTGATTCAACTCCTGCTCCTTCGGTATTCTCAGCAGTAACCACCAGCACTGCTGCACTCGGCGTTCTGCTAGCAGAGTCTGCCCCTGCTCCCAGATCAGACATCTCCTCATTGGGTCTAGTCAATCCAGGGCTCTGGTCTGCCAGCATTGCCGGCATCGAAGGAGGACTCCGTTCCTCTGGGCTCAGAGTGGTCTCTCCCTCAGGCAGGTAGGTCGGTTCTCCTCTCATCGATCCCTCCTGCAGCAAGGTTTGTTGCCCAGTCAATTCTACTCTGGGAACAGTGAAACGGTCCATCGGTCCCAATTCCTGTCTTGCAGAGGGAGCAGGGTAAGCCCTCTGTTTGCCCCGTCTCTTGGGCATGGAAATGTATTTTTTAAGGAAAAAAAAAACAGCAAGAGGGAGTTGAGTGAGGAGCTGTTTCACACACGTCCTATTCAGACGCCATCTTGCCTCTTCTTAAAAAAAAGGATATCTTAAAGGTGTATTGGATGTTCCCTCTATGTCACATGTTAAGGAACTATCAGAATCATCTGGTCTCACGCCTACACAGAAAGCCTCCAGCTGCTTTTATCTCCCTATTGTCCTCTTCAAACTCCGTGCATGAACTGGCTCATTCCCTTCTTCCATCCTCTCTGGAATCCCATCCAGTGCTGGCAGTTTTGCTAGATCCTTTTGATATACAGCTCTTTCCACTGAGCATGAGAGAGAGGGATCTGTGGGTATTCCTTCTGACACTTCTCCGCCAGCTCCAAGGACTGAGTCCCCTATACAAGGACATTTCATATCCAGAGTTTGTCAGTGAGAAGGCTAAAGGGGTGTCCTTTCCCCCTTCAGCAGGAAACAGAACCCAGATCAGAAATCTTTGGCCTTTTTAAATATAGAGAGGCCGCCAAGGAGGACAGTGGTGCCACATATACATGGTATGCTCAAGGACCAACATTCCACACATGGTAAAAGCCACTCTCTATTCAGCCAGTCTCTGAAGGCTGGATTCAGTGAATGACACTCAAACTTCAATGCTGACAAAAAATTCAACACTAAGCGATATTCTAAATGGGCATTCTAGTATCATCGCCTTTATAGAATAACGCATAGCACTGAGATCCACGTTCAACTTTGGGTGTGAGGAGTTACACCAACTGAAACTAGGTGTAAATCCCGGCGTACAAGCTGGGTGCAGATCCACACTAGGCTATAATACTGTGTGCATTTTAAGAGAACGCCCCTGACCCACCCATGCCCCTCCCATGACCACATCCCCTTTGCAGATCCACACAGAAACACTTAGGAGCACTATTCTCTAAATGGGTGTGTAAGTATGTTTTTGCCCAGTTTCGGCACCTTGCATCCATTAGAATAGAATCTGGGACCATATATAAAATTCCCCCTAAATGCTTGGATATGAAGTATAATGTCCAACCACCTGCAGGTTTTAATAAAGTTCAGTAGTCATATAAATAGCAATGTGAAGTCAAAGAATGCAGAAATATTTTTAATACTCCTGGCAAAGATTCTAGATTGATGGACCATATCAGAAAAAAAAGGATTTCAGTGAGCGATGCTCTCTGTCAGAATAGCTGCTCACCATCACCCACAAGGTACAAGTTTTCTCACTGATTCTCTCTACACAAGCTCAGGAGACGTATACACGGTTAATGCGCGTACATGGTTAACACGCATTAAAAGACGCTAACGTACCTATAACACAGCTTAGTAAATAGGGCCTTAAGTGTTTTGTACCTGGGGCAATGGAGGGTTAAGTGACTTGCCCAGAGTCACAAGGAGCTGCAGTGGGAATCAAATCTAGCTCCCCAGATTCTCAGCCCACTACACTAACCACTAGGCTACTCCTCCACTATGAATGTGGCACTCACCTTATGCTTATGATCCTTTGATACCTTGGCTGGAATTTCAGCTTCGACAATTGCAGCCCAATGCATACTACATGGTTCTGTGCTTCAGGCTTGCAGGAAGATGCCCACTTCAAGTTAGCAGAGCTCCTTCTACTGGAGATTCACTCTGGGGAGAAAGGGAAGGAAACTGTGGATACAATTAAAAAACATTGTTCCATGCTTCAGCATCTTTCACTTGTTCCACCCTCCACATCAGCCATCTATGCTAGTTGCACCTCACTCAACCAGTACAGAAATAGGTATTAGCAAAATAGGTTTCACTACTTAAAACAACCTCAACAGCTGTAGCAGACTGCAGCATCTAAACCTAAACAAAGGGAGAGGGCTCAAAGTAAGTAGATCACTCCTACCCAACCTAAGGAACAACCTTAGTTTTGACTGATCTCATTCCAAAAGTACAAAGGCTAGGGGACACTCAAGGAAGTTACAATGCTTTTAAACAAATAGAAGGAAATATTTTTTCACTCAATGAATAGTTAAGCTCTGGAACTCTTTGCCGGAGATGTGGTAACAGCAGTAAGCATATCTGGGATAAAAAAAGGTTTGGACAAGTTCCTGGAGGAAAAGTCCATAGTCTGCTATTGAGACAGACACGAGGAAGCAACTGCTTGCCCTGGGATTTGTAGTATGGATTGTTGCCATGATTTGGGTTTCTGCCAGGTACTTGTGATCTGGCTTGGCTACTGTTGGAAACAGGACTCTGGGCTAGATGGACCATTAGTCTGACCCAGTTTGGCTACTCTTATGTTAAGTTATTTTATTCCTCCTGCCCTAACTGTGGGAGCCAGATTCAGTTTTTTCTAACGGCTTGGCAGAAAATCACCATAGACACATGAGTCCTTTCCGTTATTTGGTGTGGCTATTGTCTCATATTTATCGGCCATCCTCCCGATAGCCTTCTACTGGGATCCAACCTCCTTGCTAGCTCTGTCATAAGGGAGATTTGCCTACTTCTTAAGCTAGTGATATAGAACCTGTCCTGCTCAGGAAAAGAATTAAAGGTTCTATTCAAGATCCTTTCTCATTTCCAAAGAGACAGGAAGTTTACACTATGTCCTCAATCACAGGGACCTCAACTGTTACCTGCTCAAAGAAAAATTCAAAATAACCACTGTTCTTATGATTTTTCCTCTGCTCATCAAATATGTGTATCCCAGATCTCAAAAATATGTATACACACATTCTGATGCATCCTTGCAAGAAATGCCACAGGTTTTCCTTTCAATGCAACCATTTCTAGTGCAAAGTCCTCCCTTTCAGCTTCTCCTCAGTACCTAGAATATTTCATTCACCTTCACAAACAAGACCATCTAGTGTTTTTATACCTGAATGATTGGTTTCTGGTTAGTCAGTCACAGTCTAAAGCCTTAGTTCTTCTATAGAGAACAATCCAATTTCTTCAGTCTTTGGGTTTCATTATCAGCTTCCAGAAGCCCACACTTTGTTCAACCAACATTTATTTTGTAAGAGTTGTCTTGGACAATATTCAGACCACAGTATTTTTTCCAAAGGACAGTATCCAAATGCTCATGGCCCATGTTCAACATGTACAATCACCTCCAGATTCTATATATGGAACCCAAATTTGGGCACCAATCCAAGATGCGCCTGCAACTTAATTGGATAATGAGCCATTAACAAGCAATAACTGGAGGCGAGCAACCAACATTGACATTAATTGGCACCATTTAGGATTTATAGGATAGTGTTTAATGCTGTTTTTATATTTTCTGATGCTGAACTTTGAGCTCCATTTTAGAATTTTCCCCTCAGTGTCCAAAGGCATGGCTAGGGCTTACCTACAGATACTGGAGCAAATAGCTGCATCTGTACATTTCATTCCCTTACCTTGCTTGACGCTTCATCAACCTCAGTGGGATCTCAAGTTCCAATGGAATCGATGCTCCCAAACTCGCTCTATCATATTGTATCCGCCTTTTCAGCTTCGCCTTCTCCTAAATAAGTGGATGCACAAACCCAACCTAGCAGTGGGTATGACTTTTGCAGTATGGCAGCACCAGCTAGTACTTAGTACAGATGCCTCAACTTAAGGATAGAGTGCTCATCTAAACAACAAACATTTGCAAAGAATGTGATCAAGGTACAAGTCAACACTCTGCATTAACCATTTAGAATTCAGGGCAATCTTCTATACCCTATGAGTATTCCATCTTCACAATTCCCCTGTACTGGTTCAAATGGACAAGCAAGTAATACTGTTTCACCTGAACAAGCAAGGGGGCTCGGGCTCTCTTCTTCTCTCCTGAGAAGCAGCCAGAATCTGAAAATTGCAATAGCTAACTTCATCCAGATACAGGTCATATTTCTACCTAACCTGCAGAATCATTTAGCTGACAAGCTCAACAGTGTGTTTCAGCCTTGTGAATGCTCACTCAGTGTAGATATTCTAATGTCTGTCTTTCAAGATTAAGGAACACCTCAAATTGATCTTTTTGCCAAAGAAGAGAGAGAAAAACTTCCATTCTTCCTTCTCCCATAATGATTCCATAGATTTGGTCATTTCTTTATGGATACCCTCTAGTTCCACTCATAAGGAGGCACTGTGCATGGACCAGCAAAGTTATTGTGCAGTGATTCTCATAGCGCCCTACTGCAAACTTTATTATCCAGACCTCAGGTTGCTAGCTCTCATGGCATAAGAACATAAGAAAAGCCATACTTCGTCAGACCAATGGTCCATCTAGCCCAGTATTCTACTTCCAACAGTGGCCCATCGAGGTCACACGTACCTGGCAGAAACCCAATTAGTAACAGCATTCCATGCTACCAATCCCAGGACAAGCAGTTTCATCTCTTGGTCTTATTTTCCATTTTTTCCTAATAATTCCTAGCTTCTTTTGGCTGCTGCCGCACACAAGGCAGAAGATTTCAGTGTATTGTCTACAATGACACCTAGTTCTTTTTCTTGAGTGTTGACTCCTAAGATGAACTCTAATGTGTAGCTATACTTGTCTATGGAGTTTTCCTCCAGGAACTTGTCCAAACCTTTTTTTAAACCCAGATGCACTAACTGCTGTTACCACATCCTCCAGCAGCAAGTTCCAGAGCTTAACTATTCTTTGAGTGAAAAAATATTTCCTTCTATTTGTTTTAAAAGTATTTCCATTAATTTCATTATGTGTGTCCCCTAGTCTTTGTACTTTTACCCATTCCACACCACTCAGGATTTTATAGACCTCAATCATAGCCCCCTCCCCCTAGCCATCTCTTTTCCAAGCTGAAGAGCCCAAACCTTTTTAGCCTTTCTTCATATGGGAGGAGTTTCATCTCCTTTATCATTTTGGTCACTTCTTTGAACCTTTTCTAATTCTGCTATATCTTTTTTGAGATATGGCAACCAGAATTGAACGCAATACTCAAGGTGAGGTTGCACCATGGAATGACACAAATGCATTATAATAGTCTTGTTCTTCTTTTACATTTTTTCCTAATAATTCCTAGCTTCTTTGGTCCACCACCACACACTAGGCAGAAGATTTCAGCGTATTGTCTACAATGACATAGTAACATAGTAAACATAGTAGATGACGGCAGAAAAAGACCTGCACGGTCCATCCAGTCTGCCCAACAAGATAACTCATATGTGCTACTTTTTGTGTATACCCTACTTTGATTTGTACCTGTGCCCTTCAGGGCACAGACCGTATAAGTCTGCCCAGCACTATCCCCGCCTCCCAACCACCAGCCCCGCCTCCCAACCACCGGCTCTGGCACAGACCATATAAGTCTGCCCAGCACTATCCCCGCCTCCCAATCACCAGCCCCGCCTCCCGATCTTGACTAAGCTCCTGAGGATCCATTCCTTCTGCACAGGATTCCTTTATGCTTATCCCACGCATGTTTGAATTCAGTTACCGTTTTCATTTCCACCACCTCCCGCGGGAGGGCATTCCAAGCATCCACTACTCTCTCCGTGAAAAAATACTTCCTGACATTTTTCTTGAATCTGCCCCCTTCAATCTCATTTCATGTCCTCTCGTTCTACCATCTTCCCATCTCCGGAAAAGGGTCATTTGCAGATTAATACCTTTCAAATGTTTGAACATCTGTATCATATCACCCCTGTTTCTCCTTTCCTCCAGAGTATACATGTTTAGTTCAGCAAGTCTCTCCTCATACGTCTTGTAACGCAAATCCCATACCATTCTCGTAGCTTTTCTTTGCACCGCTTCAATTCTTTTTACATTCTTAACAAGATACGGCCTCCAAAACTGAACACAATACTCCAGGTGGGGCCTCACCAACGACTTATACAGGGGCATCAACACCCCCTTTCTTCTGCTGGTCACACCTCTCTCTATACAGCCTAACAACCTTCTAGCTACGGCCACCGCCTTGTCACACTGTTTCGTCACCTTCAAATCCTCAGATACTATCACCCCAAGATCCCTCTCTCCGCCCGTACCTATCAGACTCTCCCCGCCTAACACATACGTCTCCTGTGGATTTCTATTCCCTAAGTGCATCACTTTGCATTTCTTCGCATTGAATTTTAATTGCCAAACCTTAGACCATTCTTCTAGCTTCCTTTTTCATGTTTTCCACTCCCTCCCGGGTGTCCACTTTGTTACAGATCTTAGTATCATCCACAAATAGGCAAACTTTACCTTCTAACCCTTCGGCAATGTCACTCACAAATATATTGAACAGAATCGGCCCCAGCACCGATCCTTGAGGCACTCCACTACTCACCTTTCCCTCCTCCAAGTGAATTCCATTCACCACCACCCTCTGGCGTCTGTCCGTCAACCAGTTCCTAATCCAGTTCACCACTTCATGTCCTATCTTCAGCCCATCCAGTTTATTTAAGAGCCTCCTGTGGGGAACCGTGTCAAAAGCTTTGCTGAAATCTAAGAAGATTATGTCCATAGCTCGTCCCTGATTCAATTCTCCTGTCACCCAATCAAAGAACTCAATGAGATTCGTTTGGCACGATTTCCCTTTGGTAAAACCATGTTGTCTCGGATCTTGCAACTTATTGGCTTCCAGGAAATTCACTATCCTTTCCTTCAGCATCGCTTCCATTACTTTTCCAATAACCGAAGTGAGGCTTACCGACCTGTAGTTTCCAGCTTCTTCCCTATCACCACTTTTGTGAAGAGGGACCACCTCTGCCATTATCCAATCCCTTGGAACCTTTCCCGTCTGCAAGGATATATTAAACAAATCTTTAAGAGGACCCGCAAAAACCTCTCTGAGCTCCCTCAATATCCTGATGTGGATCCCGTCCAGTCCCATGGCTTTGTCCACCTTTAGCTTTTCAAGTTGTTGATACACACTTTCTTCCGTGAATGGTGCTCTGTCCACTTCATTCTCATTTGTACTATTTTGAGTCCATCGTGGTCCTTCTCCAGGATTTTCTTCTGTGAAAACAGAACAAAAGTATCTATTTAGCAAATTTGCTTTTTCTTCATCATTATCCACATAGCGGTTCGCAGTATCTTTTAGTCTCACAATTCCCTTTTTAGTCATTCTCCTTTCACTAATATACCTGAAGAAATTTTTGTCACCCCTTCTTACATTTCTAGCCATTTGTTCTTCCGCTTGCACTTTTGCCAGTCATATCTCTCTCTTGGCTTCTTTCAGTTTCATCCGGTATTCCTCCATGTGTTCCTTTTCTTGAGTTTTTCTGTATTTCTGGAACTCCAACTCTTTAGCCTTTATTTTCTTAACCACTTGCTTGGAGAACCATATCGGTTTCCTTTTTCTCTTGCTTTTATTTACTTTCCTTACATAAAGGTTTGTGGCCCTATTTATAGCTTCTTTCAGCCTGGACCACTGTCCTTCCACTTCTCGTACTTCCTCCCAGCCCATCATCTCCTTCCTCAGGTATTCTCCCATTTTACTAAAGTCAGCACGCTTGAAATCCAGGGCTTTGAGTTTTGAGTGGCCACTCTCCACTTTAGCTGTTATATCAAACCAAACCGTTTGATGGTCACTGCTGCCCAGGTGGGCACCCACTCGGATATTTGACACGCTATCCCCATTTTTGAGCACCAGATCCAATGTCGCTCCCTCCCTCGTGGGTTCCATCACCATTTGTCTGAGCAAAACACTTTGGAAAGCATCCACGATCCATCTACTTCTTTCCGATTCCACAGATGGAACCTTCCAATCTACATCCGGCAGATTGAAATCTCCCAGCAACAGCGCCTCTCTCTTGCTTCCCAACTTTTGAATATCTGCGATCAGGTCTTTTATCTAATTCCTCCAATTGTATCGGAGGTCTGTAGACAACACCCACGTGGACAGAGGTTCTATCATCTCTTTTTAAGGTGATCCATATCGCTTCTTCCTTTCCCCAGGTCCCTGTCATTTCAGTCGCAGTGATATCATTCCTCACATACAGAGCTACTCCTCCACCTTTTGCGACCCTCTCTATCCTTCCTAAACAAATTATAGCCTGGTATGTTTGCATCCCAACCATTGAGCCACGTCTCCGTGATTGCAACAACATCCAAGTCTGCCTCCAACCTAGTTCTTTTTCTTGAGTGCTGACTCCTAAGATGAACCCAAATGTGTAGCTATTGTTGTCATTCCTCAACCCATTCAAGACATCTTGATAACTGCTTGGAAGCCTTCCTCTAGGAGAGTGTATGCTTTCAAGTGGAGGAAGTTTTCAATCTGGTGCTGTTGTGTGTCCTATGATCATTCTACAGTATCTATATCGTTTATATTGCCTTAGGTTGAAAATATCTTTTATCAGAGTTCATCTCCATGCACTGTTGGTTATCATTTACCTACAGATAACCTTCCAGCTTCACAATTGTAGCTGGTCACATTCTTCATGAAAGACTTATGTCATGTAAAATGTCCATTACAGAAGCCCCATATAATTTGAGACCTGAATCTAGGCCTTACTTCCCTCATGAAGTTTCCATGTGAACCTCTAGAAACCACATCTCTTAATTGCTTAACTTGGAAAGTGCACTTCCTTGTAACTATCAAGTAACTATCACTTCAGCTAGGAAAATCAATGAGTTTTAGACATTAGTGACATACAAACTATATACCCAGTTCCATCAGCATAAAGTTTTCATCTCATTGTAGTACTTCCCAGCTTGGTCAAAAGCATCATTCAAATGCTTGAGAGAGAGCCCTTCATACACTAGATTGTAAATGGGCTCGTGCCTGTTTGCAGATGGTCTATTTGTTTCATTCAGTCCAGATAGCACTGGAAAGTCTGTTGTGAAAAGAGCCTTCATGAACTGGCTGGATTCTTGCATAATATTCTGCTATGAACAAGCCCATATTCCTCTCTGCTCCATGGTCAAATCTAATCAAATGTGAGCTACAGCAACTACAGTAGGCTTTTTGAAATCTGCTTCATTGACTACAATCTGCAAGGCAGCTACCTGGTCCTCTCTTCATACTTTCACTGCGCACTGCTGTTTGCACAAGGCTTCAGTGCCTTTGATCAAGCAGTACTGACCGACTGTCATTGTCACCTAACAACTGTGCAAATTGCTCTAAACATTGAAACAACACCTTATTGATTGGCCCTAAGCTTGTGAGTCAATCCTGCTTGTTAATGGAAAAAGCAATGTTACTCACCTGTAATAGGTGTTTTCTACAGACAACAGGATTGATAAGGTACACAGTCTCTCCCACCTCCCTGACAGTTGTCATAACTGTGGGCTTGGGAACTAACTGAGGACTGGAGGAGACCATTCTATGTGGGAAAGGTCCTTCATGCTCAGAACTTTACACTAAAGCTCTGCCACCCACTTACATGCCTTATTAATCCTACTGTCTATGGAAAACACCTGTTATAGGTGAACATTGCTTCCCTGGGATCAAGGGTGACAGATCTAAAAATGCAGTGGGTGCATGAGTGTCTCCTATATCGAGAAGTGATTTCACTGTGTTTAAGGAAGGGTAATTTATGTTATGATTAGCACTCCCAGTCATTCTGAAAAGTTGGCTCTCATGCCTGGGATACTGCCAGATCCTTCAATTAGCCATTTTCATTTCATTTCAGAGAAAATCTAGATCTTTTAAAGATGTAACCAGATTAATTTTCCATTTGAAAACAGGCCAACATTTAGAATTTCTGGAAATCAAGCTAATGTTTCTTGAAGTTCCCAGTAATTTCCCAGAAGAAAACTTATTTAACCTTCAGTCTTTGATTTTGCTTTCTGGGTTAATAGACATGATGCATGAGTAAACAACTTAGAAATAAATGTAACCCATTCTTTGAAATGTGGCCTTGGTCTTCAATAGGGGGGAATGTAGATGTTCCACCAAGTGAGCAGATTTGCCTTATAAAACTAATCTGGTGTGCTTGCATGTAAGATGCATACATGCCCAGAAAGTCAAGTAAGTCCATGTTTGTATCATGGCTCAGCAAAACAACCTGTAATGATAGAAGTTTTGAATTACTGCTGAATCACTTAAGCGAAATGGGACTGATGAAGCCTCTTGGACAGCAGGCCAGCAAAATTGAGCTTTATTTTCATGTCTCTGCAACAAATTCAATTGAATGGGTGAGTTCCAAAACCTGTAAAGTACATCTTTTTTCAAAAATGAGCTCATACCAGAAATAGACTGCCTTTATAGATATCCATAGGATGTGTGAAATTTGCACTACAAGACTTTTATTCCTAAGTTTTATGATATTCAGTGAAAAAAATATGTTGGATAGAATTCTTGAAAATAAAGACTTACATTTATCCAGAAAAGTAAGGCTAATCAGAAAAGGCACCTGTTTTGAATGTCTGTATTCATAACTTTGAGCTCTTTTTACTAAGCTGCAGTAAGTGCTAGAATGCACTTATCACAGCTTAAAAGGATTTACTGTGGGATGCACTGAGGCATCCTGCGGTAACAGCCAAATGTGCACATACAAACTACATGCAAAACAAATTATTCTTTATTTTCCTCGGGGGCAGAGATTGGGCATTACAGTACAAATCACTTAGCACAGCCATATTACCACGCGCTGATTGGCATGGGATTAACGCATGAGCCCTAACCGCCTACAAAACAGAGGGCGGTAAGGGCTCACAAAACAATATTTGATAATGGCTTCATTCTAATAGTAATGGTCATTAATTCAGAAAATTAGCACATGGGAAAAACTCATGTAAGGTGTCTATTGTAGTGATGAGAACAGCAGAGCAAAAACCAACTGGAAATTTGGGCTCTGTTTTTTTTTTTAATTTAAAACAGAGAAAATGACAACAAATAAAACGCGTATGGTCTATCCAATCTACTAATCCATACCTACCACTGTCCCTTCCTTTCCCTTTCAGATCCTCACTGAATGTCCCCTACTTTTTTGAATTCAGATAGTCTCTACCACCTTCACTGTAGTTTCATGGTAAACTGAGGAATTACCTAGAATTATAAAATTAATGATTAAGGCATCTTGTTCCCCTCCCATTTTCAGAAGGCTTTTGATTCTAATGCAGTATTTCTTTTTCAGTAAAAGGATACCACGACTGTTCTATTAGAGAACATTTTTTAAATGATCTTGTATTTTATGTGCTCTTTAAATATTTTTATTTTGATTTTAGAACTTTCAAACTTGAATTTGAAAGTGCAAGTAATTCAAATCCAAATCCAGTGTGTTTATTAAAGTTTTAAATATTTCATTTCATTTATTTCAGTTTGATATACTCCAAGGCCCAAAATTGGCTTTTATATGGTTAACAGAGAGAAACGAAATAAAGGGAAAGCGAGGAAAAGAGAGATGGGGAATAGAGTGAGGCTAGGGAGAGAAGGGAAATTAAACAAAAGACTAGAAAGCAGGGAAGAGACTAGGACAGGATTTAGGAAAGGCCACAGTAAAAAGATGTGTTTTAAGAGCAGCTATGAATTTTGCATAGGAGGGCTCTGCATGAAGTTGAGGTGGAAGTTTAGGTCCAGCATAAAATGGTCAAGGCATGAATAGTGTTGAGATGGCAGACTGATGGGGGTGGAAATGAGAGAAGACCTGACATAAGTGATCAGAAGGTATGATGTGGAGAATAGGGAATAAATAAGTGAAACAGGTGATTAGGTGCAAGTGGAAGATGGCTTTTGAAGACAAGTGTTAAGATCATGAAACAAATGCTTGAGGAGAGAGGAAGATAATGTTCAAGTTGCAGAAGTGGGGTGATATGGTCATATGGTTTGGCGATATGGAGCAAACAGCAAATTGTGGACTGGACAAGTTGCAAACATTTCAGAGAGTAAATTGGGAGACTAATGAAGAGAGAATTACAGTAGTCAAGATGGGTAATGATAACAGGAGAAGAGATCGAACAGCAGCAATGGGAAGGAAAGATCACAGCACGAGTGTGGTGGAGGGCAAAGAAAGAGGGCATTTGCTCTTTGGTATTCATAAGCCATGTTCGTGGGGGGGGGGGGGGGGGTTTGGGGGGGGGGGGTAGAAGCATGATGCAGATAAGGGCCAAATGGCCCATCCAGGCTTCCCATCCTCAGTAACCACTATCTCCTCCTTTCACTAAGAGATCCCATTTGCCTGTCCCATGCTTTCTTAAATTCAGACACAGTCCTTGTTTCCACCACCTCCACCAGAAGACTATTCCACACACTCACCACCCTTTCCGTGAAAAAGTATTTTCTTAGATTACTGCTGAGCCTATAACCTCTTAACCTCATCCTGTGTCCTCTCATTGCAGTGTTTTCCTTCATTTGAAAAAGGCTGACCTCCTGTATGTTAATGCCAAAGGTGGTATTTAAACATTTCTGTCATATCCCCCCTCTCCTACTTTTCTTCAAGAGTACTACTATTTATCATTTTCATAGCACTACAAGGCATACGCAGCGCTGTACACCATAAACAAAAAGACAGTAGCTGCTCAAAGAGCTTACAATCTATATTAAGGTCTATAAATCTGTCCCCATATGCTTTATGACAGACACTACTGACCAATTTTATAGCCACCCTCTGGACCAACTCCATCCTGTTTATATATTTTTGAAGGTATGGTCTGCAGAATTATACACAGCATTCTAAATGGGGCCTCACCAGAGATTTTTACTAGAGCACTATCACCTTTTTTATTCCTGCTGGCCATTTCTCTCCTTATGCACCCAAGCATCCCTCTGCTTTGACCGTCGCCTTTTCTACCTGCTTGGCCATCTTAGGGTACTTCACCCCCTATACTATACCATTCCTTTGGATTTTTGCAACCCAAGTGCATGACCCTGCATTTTATAACATTAAATCTTATCTGCCAATTTCTGGACCATTCTTCAAGCTTTGCTAGATCCCTCCTCATTCTATCCACACCCTCAGCCATGGTGTTTAAATTTATTATGGGCAATTCTATAAGTTGGCCCCTCAGTCTAGTCTTGTGTTTAGTTCCAGTTCTTTAATGGCATCTTGGCATCAAGATTCCATTATAAAATACTAGTATAAAGTTGGCATTGGTGCGCCCATGTGTAGACGTGCCAACTTATCTCATGTCAATGGCAAGCGTAAGTGATTCACATAGTTTATAGGTTTTTTTATAAACTATATGCCTAACTGGAAGACACGTCTATGGTGCACCCATGTGTATGATGCCCCCCTTTGCAGTTAGGTGCTATGACACTTAAACGCTACCTTATAGAATTGCACCTAGTAGAAATAGGTGTCTGCCAATTTGATGTGTGTATGTAGCAGGAGCGTAGCCAGAACTCAACGGGGAGGGGGGGCTCAAGGTGGGGGGCACATTTTGGCCTGCCTCCCCGCCGCTGCCCTCCCACCACCACCTCCGCCCCCCGCACCCTCTACTACTTCCCTGCCACGCTGGTACCTTGTCTGACGTGGGTCGCCAACCCCTGCCAGCTAAAGCATCTGTCCTATGCTGGTCTCACATTGCCTGGCGCCCTGTCCTGTTTTCAGTCACTGTGCATGCTCTTTTTAATTAAACTGAGCATGCATGATCCAAACCGGGGGCCCCAGAGCCAACCTGGGGGGCCCAGGCCTCCATTCCCCCCCCCCCCCATAGCTACGCCATTAGTAAGTGGCACCTACCTGTAGGCACCAATTTATAGAATTGTCCCTTTTGTGTATATTCAGTGTTGCTATCTGGATAGCAGGTGGCACTTGAATGTTCATGAAGATCAGTGACCACCACCAGCTCTAAGGACAGTGGCCTTTTTGCTGTCATGAACTAAACTGCATAGCTGTAAAGGCAGGAAGGAATTCAGTGTATGGCACCATTTCCAGAATACTAGTTCAGCACACATTTCATGCCTAACTTTGTATGAGCACTTATGCCTGCCAAACGCTGATGTTAATGCAAGCACCAACTTATGGCAGTTAGGCGCGCAAATGCAGGTATTCGAAAACATTAAGCCTAAATTCTGGGAACACCCCTGACACTCCCATGCCCCTCCTATGGCCACACCCCGTTTGTAGTTGTACGCTATGAAATGTAGGTGTGCCTGTTATAGGGCATAGGGTAGATCCACGCATAACTCCTGCCAATTATGTTCTTAATGCCAATAATTATTTGTTAGCACCTACTTGGCCAATTAGTTTGCATACAGATTTGTGATTTCCACCCCAAATTGTGTGCTCAACTTTGGGCAACCTGTACTGAATTCCCCCATAGCGGCTGAATATCATTGACTCTCTGCTCTCTGTAGCGTTAGGCGGAATGCTTATTCTCTGTTCTGGCACTGTCCAGATAGTGCCACTGTAAATTCACAGAGAGGCCACTTTTCCAGGGCCAGCTTAACCATTGGACCAGTTGAGGCTCTGGCCCAGGGTGCGGGTGATTAAGGACACCAGAATACCCCGCCTCTGACCTCACCTGGTACACAGGTTAATCCTTTTCTTCCCCTCTCCCCCTGGTCCATTTTCTCTCCTTCTCTACCCCCCCCCCCCCCCCCCCTGCCAATATGGCTCTGGCACTGCTCCCTCACCTCTCTTACTTCCCCATGGTCCTGTAAAGTTTAGGTTGGTCACCGGTGGCAGCAATAGTATGATAGGCTGCATCCCGCCCACAGGAAATTGCATCTGAGGAAGCAGGACATGGCAGAGTAAAGACCCAGGGGCTGGCCAAATGCACCCTGTCATGCTGCTGCTGCTGGCAATCAACATAAACTACATGGCTGCAGGTGAATGAAAGAGGTGAGAAAGCAGTACCAGCCCCGCAGGGAGAGGGAAAGAGACTGGACCGTGAAGGGGGCAGGGAGAGATGCTGAACCCATGGAGGGGAGAGGGAGGGACAGGGTGCTAGAAGCAATACAATGAGGGGGGGGGGGCTGCCGCCAAAGCAAGTTAGCTCAGGGTGCCACTATCCCTTGAGCTGGCCCTGCAATTTTCTGTATAATGGCTGCTGATACAGACATAAGTGCTTTTGAATACCAGGCACTTATTTGTTTATTGAAGTCCAGACCTCCTCTTCTAATTATTTAAGTACTACTACTACTTAACATTTCTAGAGCGCTACTAGGGTTACGCAGCGCTGTACAAAATAAACAAAGAAGGACGGTCCCTGCTCAAAGGAGCTTACAATCTAAAGTACTGCAGTAAATTTGAAAATGACACATTCAGGTCATTTATTTAAACTTTTTTTTTTGGTTGAGTTAAAAGAAACAAAACTATTGTGTGGCCTACAAGGTCTATTTATTTTCATTGCTATGGAAGTAGCAATAATAATTAACAGAAAAGGATTAGAAATCTGTGCAGCACCCACTTTTGTGTTTAGGTTGGCAAAACATTTCTTTTCTGATGTTTACATAATCTGATTAGCAGTTTATGTCACCGCCTTTGGTACTCAGCCAAATGAGATGACATGAGTTTGATTTTTTATTTCTTTTCCAGTTTCACAAATGATGATAAAGCGTAAGTCTAGATTAGTCTTTGTGCAAAGCCCCTCCCCTCACCACACTTTTTTTGGTTTGTTAGGGAGCACAACTATTGTCAAACATTCAGTACTGCAAAGTGTTACATTCCAAAATATGAGATACTTTCTAGTTTTCCATTTTGATGGTGTTCAAAGTAGACTGGATGGTGAGAGGCTACAGAATGGATCTGTTGTAATATATCTAACTATTGTATGGGAAACATAGGAGGCCTGGAAAAGCGTTTGGGAGCATTTGTACATTGTTCTGGAAGTGAGAGCATGAAAAATCCTTACATTCAGACAGATAGACATGCAATACCTTGTGAATATTATTTTGAAATCTGCTCAGTGTACAGTGGTGGCCAAAAAGGCAAACAGAATTTTGGGAATAATTAAGAAAGGAATAGAGAATAAATAAAAGAATATTATAAATTTTTTCTATTTTTATTTAACAGCATTTGTATACTGTGGTGCAAGGGTCATCACGGCAGTTTACAAGGGAAGAGTAATGTATGGGACATGATTTATGATTAGGAATCCAAAGAACCTCAGATTTAGCCAGGTTAAAGTTAGCTTGTGATCTGAGATCCAAAATGCAATAATGGAGAGACTGTTATCAATTTGAAGTTGAAATGCAGAATCCCAAGTATCATGAACAATCAATTCATACATATAGAACATAAGAAACTAAGAGTAGCCATACTGGGAAAGTCCAATGGTCCATCTAGCCCAGAATTTTAAAACTCATCTTACCTCGGGGTCCCAGCGGCAGTGAAAGGCGAGCAGGCTCAGCGCTTCAGCCTTTCCTTCTCTCTCTCAGCTCTGGTCCCGCTCTCATTTTCTGTTTCCACAAGGACGTGACCAGAGCTGAGAGAGAAGGGAAGTCTGAAGAGCTGAGCCTGCTCGCCTTTCACTGCTGCCACCGGGACACCGAGGTAAGATGAGTTTTAAAATTCTGGGCGGCATGCAGGAAGGCGAGGACGGACTGGCGGAGGACTGTTGTGGGAGAAGAGGTCAGGCTGGGGTTGGGACTGGCACTCGGAGGAGAGGGGGGCCTGGAACTTGGAGGAGGGGGGGAGGGAGGGGGCGGGGGAATGCACCACCTATTAAAAAAAATTCAGCACCCCCAATCATTTTGAAAAGTTGGCTCCTATGGATGACAGCAGATAAAGACCTGTACGGCCCATCCAGTCTGCCCAACAAAAGAAACTCATTGCATGTGATACTTTATATATGTACCTGACCTTGATTTGGCCTTGCCATTTTCAGGGCACAGACCATAGAAGTCTGTCCAGCACTGACTTTGCTTCCCAATTACCGGTGTTGCCACCCAATCTCCGTTAAGCTTCTGTGGATCCTTTCCTTCTGATCAGGGTACAAAAGAAGGGCAACCAAAATGATTAAGGGGATGGAACAACTCTCATATGAGGAAAGGCTAAAGAGATTAGGGCTCTTCAACTTGGAGAAGAGATGGCTGAGAGGGGATATGATAGAAGTCTACAAAATCCTAAGGTGAGTGGAATGGGTAAACATGAATCGATTGTTTACTCTTTCAAAAAGTTCAAAGACTGGACATACCATGAAGTTACTTAGTAATAATTTTAAAACAAATAGGAGAAAATATTTTTTCACTCAAACCATAGTTAATCTCTTGAGCTCATTGACAGAGGATGTAGTAAAGGCGGTTAGTGTAGCTGGGTTTTAAAAAGGTTTGGACAAGCTCCTGGTGGAAAAGTCCATAAACCATATTAAGGTAGACCCAGTGAAAGCCACTGCATATCCATGAGGGTAGGTAGCATGGAATCTCATTACTTTTGGGGTTTCTTTCAGGTGATTGACCACTCTTAGAAGCAGGGTACTGGGCTGGATTGACCTTTGGTGTGACCCAGTATGGCAATTTTTATGTTCTTCACTGCATTTCTTTGTCAGCAGGTGCAGTGGGAATAGCTATTTTATAAATACAATGGAAAAAACTAATGGTGGAAACTTGGCAACATACGGGCTGATATGTACACATGCAACTTATATATGTAAGGGTTGGTGTCGGCCATTTTGCAGACCTACACTTGTGACTGCTGCTAATTACAGACAAAAGCTGCAAGTTTTATTTTCAATTTGGAGGGGGGAAAAATAAGCAGGGACTATGGAGGGTGACTCCTTTAATCCATCCTTTACAGGGCTGGCCAAGAAAAGGACTTTTGAAAAACCTATATGTGCCACAAGAAGCTGAGTAGGTATATGTGCTGGCTCAGGATGCAAATTTAGCCCTGGATTCTATAAATGGTGCCTAAGTTAGGGGCCCTTTTACTAAAGGGTTGCTGCATGGCAACCCAGAACTACTACCGGCCCAAAGCAGATACCAACAGTAGTTCCACCTCCAGCATTAGCAGAACTATTTAAAAAAATATTTCCTCGGGATTACCTAGAGATAATTGGGCAGTGTCATGCACTGCCCGGTTACCACCAGGTTAGCGCGGGATCCCTTACCGACACTAATTAGTGGTGTGCAAAACTGACTTACACCCCTATTCTTTAAACTGAGCACCAGAGGCGTAGCCAGACTCAGTATTGTGGATGGGCCCTTCCATGCATACGTGCCCCCTCTCCCCCTCAACCACACACCACAAATATCTTCACGGAGATATTTTTAAGAACATAAGAGTTCTTTTTCATCTACCCCACATGTCGGTACAGGCATCCTCGGCGCCTGCGGCAATTCATTCTCACTGCTTGCGCCAGCCTGCAGGCTTCCATCTGCCATATCTCGCCCTCAATGACGTCGTTGCCTGTTACCTGTCTGGTGGAAACTGCAAATGGAAGCCTGTGGGGCTGGCGCAAGCAGTGAGAATGAATCGCTGCAGGCACTGAGGACACTTGTACCGACACCAGGGAGGGAAGGGGTTCAGAGACCAGAGTGCAGGTGCAGGGATGCTGCGGAGGAGAGGAGGTAACAGAGCAGTGTGGTGCTGCAGCTGGGTGGACCTGAGCCAAGAATGGGTGGACCTGTGCCCACCTTGGCCCACCCATAGCTATGCCACTGCAGAGCACCTAACTTCTCTCATGCACAATCCATAGGGAGTGTGGCCAAGGGAGAGGCATAGATGTTCCCAGGATTTAGGTACATAGTTGTGGAATACCTACATTTGCTGAACTAACCGACACTAGTTAGGCATGAATATTCACACCAGCCTTTGACAGGTGTAAATACTCAAGCCCAAAGTTAGGCGTGAAATGCACACTAAGCTAATATTCTGTAAAGGTCCTTTCACCCTTTACAGAACACTATCTTAGAGTGGATCATCCTGGCGCCTAATTTTGGGTGTCATTTATTGAATTTCTCCCTTAATGTCCACTGTGTAATCCTCAAAGCTGACTCTTGAGGTATGTTAGTATGTAAAGCTTCCAGATCTACTACGACTAGTAACAAATCAGATGATATGACCTACAATGAAGACAAAGGTGGTATTTTACTAAGCTGCGGTAGCATTTATAGCTCGCAGTACAAAATCAGCTGGCAGTAAACACCAAGATGCCCATAAGAATATAATGGGCATCTTGGCGTTTACCGCTAGCTGATTTCTACTGTGAGCTAAAAATGCTACCATGGATTAGTAAACGGCCTCCATTGTTCTTTAAAAGAAAAAAAAAGAGCCATATCCTAGCATCTAGTACATGTTAAACTTTGCCTATAACACACAGCAGGTGCTTTAGTAAATTGTAAATGCATTGTTCTGATTAGTCAAAAAAAAGTGTGCTCCCTATAACAGACATAATTATTCTTAATCATATTTAGTTTACTGTTACAGACGTAATTTTTCTTAATCGTGTTTGGTTTATTCACATTTCAATAAAGTTGTGAATGTATTTTGTTCATATGGTGATTGACAGTTGAAAGCCTAAGGTGATAGAATATATATAAACAGTAGAAAATATACCTTCTGTTAGCCTAAAAAGATGGCTTAATTAATGTTATCTTCTTGTGCGTAGCTGTGTGGTTAGGGAATGTCTGTGACACATTAGCATTCGATTAGTTCTTGGATATCTCGCATTATTCCAGTATAAAGAATGCATGTTCTGGATTGCTTCCTGCAGTATTCTGTGAATCAGACAGGATAAGCTCGTACATGTGGTTTCATTAAAGCAGCGATTCCAGTCTAAAAAAGTATCCATTGGCTTAGTGGCTTCAAGGCAACAGACCATTTTTTCACATGTACTATTGCGTTATATGACGAAGGACAAGGTGCTTGAGATTAAACCCTCACTTGGCTCTCTCTGACCTAGAGTCTTGGGGTTCAGTAGAAGAAAAATTAGACCTTGTTCTTAGAAAATGTGGTAAACCTTGATGACATTGGGGGTGAAAGGTCAAGTAGAGTCTCATCTTTTGCCTCTTAAAACCTTACACCCAGACCTGTATCAATGTAACCTCAGCAGATTTGCCTCCCTCCCCTATCCCTATCTCCACTCCTACAAGTTCTGGACAGTTTACTCCACCTTATGAACAGTATGTGGATGGGATACAGAAATGTCAGATGTCTGTGTTGAAGAATATTCTGTCTCAATAGCTGCTCAGAAGGCTGGAGGAAGTGCAGTCTCCAGGGGTTAGTCACAGTATATGTCCCTGAAAAAAAGGTGCAGAACATATAGTTATAGTAGCTAATGGCAGAAAAGACTAGAGGGTCCTTTTACTAAGCCGCAGTAAAAAGTGGCCTGTGGTAGTGTGGGTACGTGTTTTTGGCACTCACTGGGCCATTTTTTTTACCGTGGCTGGGAAAAAAAATGCTTTTTTCACTGGGAGCAGTAAATGGGCCGTGCGCAAGAATTAAAGGTAGCGTGTGGCTATTTATTGCCTGAGCCCATACCACCACCCATTGACCTAGTGGTAAGGGCTCACGGATTACGTGCGTGGTACTCATGTAGCGCATGCTAATGTGGCTCCGCTGCTGATTACCAATAGGAACGCCCCCACGGTAGAAAATAGAAAAATATTTTCCACTGTGGGAAACAGTGCATGCCAACTTTGATATTACCGCTGGGTGGGCATGCTAGCCAGGCTGTATTGGCGATTTGGCATACACTACATGCAGGGTAGCCCTACCTCCGCTTTGACCAGTCCAGCCTGCCAGTTATTCCTGGCTACACTGCTGTGGTGAAGGATATACCCCATTGTCAGCTGTAGAAGCTGCAGTGCTTGCAGAAAGTTGTGTCTAACCCAGATCAGTTTGTTGTCTTCCATTGTCAGTCCTCTGTCATTTTTGGTAGATGAACATTGTTTCCAAAAGACCCATAAACAGACTATTGCAATAGTCTGTATATGAAAGAATGACTGTATTTGCAAAGGAACTATGTGTGAGTGATATTTTACCTTGAGGAGTTAATGCTACTTTTCTCTGTTTAATTGTCCATTTTGATTTTGTTACTTATTTGTATTATATAGGTACCATTTGTAAGCCACCGAGAACAATTTGGAATGAGCGGGTTCTAAATATTTTAAATAAATATACAAGTTCTCATACTGAAACCAGTCTAAGACTTAGTGGCAAAAAGTATATTTTCAACAAGAATGAAAAAAGACTTTTTGTTAATCTGTTGTATAGAGCAACCTATATGATCCAACATTTCTATCTGGAATGCACCTAACTAGCACAGTTTTAAAAGGAAAAGAAGCTGCTGATGCACAAGCTACACAGTATGTTCTTAATGTTAAAATTAACAAGTTAAATACTGTTAGCAATGCTTTTGGTTTATACAGATATTGTTCCAAGACTGTGTCATAATTTAACTGCCTGTATGTGGTTGGCATGATGACAAATTTCCAACCAGTGTTTAATCATGAATGACTATAACCTGCACAGAGTGGTGGGTGTGGCTCTGGCCACCTTGATGGGCAGACTAGTGCAGGTCTTTATCTGTAATCATTTACTTTGTTACTGTGTTCTGTGGTGATCAGCGCATTAGAATGTGCAAAGAAAAAAGGAGATATATTTAAAAATAATTGTAAAAACCGACTAGTAAAACATACACTTTACATAAGTACATAAGTAGTGCCATACTGGGAAAGACCAAAGGTCCATCTAGCCCAGCATCCTGTCACCGACAGTGGCCAATCCAGGTCAAGGGCACCTGGCACGCTCCCCAAACGTAAAAACATTCCAGACAAGTTATACCTAAAAATGCAGAATTTTTCCAAGTCCATTTAATAGCGGTCTATGGACTTGTCCTTTAGGAATCTATCTAACCCCTTTTTAAACTCCGTCAAGCTAACCGCCCGTACCACGTTCTCCGGCAACGAATTCCAGAGTCTAATTACACGTTGGGTGAAGAAAAATTTTCTCCGATTCGTTTTAAATTTACCACACTGTAGCTTCAACTCATGCCCTCTAGTCCTAGTATTTTTGGATAGCGTGAACAGTCGCTTCACATCCACCCGATCCATTCCACTCATTATTTTATACACTTCTATCATATCTCCCCTCAGCCGTCTCTTCTCCAAGCTGAAAAGCCCTAGCCTTCTCAGCCTCTCTTCATAGGAAAGTCGTCCCATCCCCACTATCATTTTCGTCGCCCTTCGCTGTACCTTTTCCAATTCTACTATATCTTTTTTGAGATACGGAGACCAGTACTGAACACAAGACTCCAGGTGCGGTCGCACCATGGAGCGATACAACGGCATTATAACATCCGCACACCTGGACTCCATACCCTTCCTAATAACACCCAACATTCTATTCGCTTTCCTAGCCGCAGCAGCACACTGAGCAGAAGGTTTCAGCGTATCATCGACGACGACACCCAGATCCCTTTCTTGATCCGTAACTCCTAACGCGGAACCTTGCAAGACGTAGCTATAATTCGGGTTCCTCTTACCCACATGCATCACTTTGCACTTGTCAACATTGAACTTCATCTGCCACTTGCACGCCCATTCTCCCAGTCTCGCAAGGTCCTCCTGTAATCGTTCACATTCCTCCTGCGACTTGACGACCCTGAATAATTTTGTGTCATCGGCGAATTTAATTACCTCACTAGTTATTCCCATCTCTAGGTCATTTATAAATACATTAAAAAGCAACGGACCCAGCACAGACCCCTGCGGGACCCCACTAACTACCCTCCTCCACTGAGAATACTGGCCACGCAATCCTACTCTCTGCTTCCTATCTTTCAACCAGTTCTTAATCCATAATAATACCCTACCTCCGATTCCATGACTCTGCAATTTCTTCAGGAGTCTTTCGTGCGGCACTTTGTCAAACGCCTTCTGAAAATCCAGATATACAATATCAACCGGCTCCCCATTGTCCACATGTTTGCTTACCCCCTCAAAAAAATGCATTAGATTGGTGAGGCAAGACTTCCCTTCACTAAATCCGTGCTGACTTTGTCTCATCAGTCCATGTTTTTGTATATGCTCTGCAATTTTATTCTTAATAATAGCCTCCACCATCTTGCCCGGCACCGACGTCAGACTCACCGGTCTATAATTTCCCGGATCTCCTCTGGAACCCTTCTTAAAAATCGGAGTAACATTGGCTACCCTCCAGTCTTCCGGTACTACACTCGATTTTAGGGACAGATTGCATATTTCTAACAGTAGCTCCGCAAGTTCATTTTTTAGTTCTATTAATACTCTGGGATGAATACCATCAGGTCCCGGTGATTTACTACTCTTTTGAAAATTAAAGCTTTAAAATTACAGAGCCCAATATTTAGCCAGCAGCGATCAGAGTTTTACTGGCTTCCACTGGCATTATATCCAGAAATTCAATGCCTGTCCATGTCCAGGTTCCAGAATTGAATTTCCGGGCATATGGAGCTGGGGAAATCATAGTCGATTAAGTGCAATATTCAGCACTTAACCAGCTATGGAGAACCATATAAAGATAGGGCTGTGTTTTATGCAGTCTGTTTTCTGCAGTTATCTTAGCCAGTTAAGTGCTGAAAATTGGCACTTAACTGGCTAAGTGCTGACCCCACCCCCGGAACACCCACAAAATAGCCGGTTTTGGCTTGGGTGCTACCCGACATTTTCAGCGACACTTTCCTGGCTGTTTAAATCATTTTGAATATCGGGCTCACAGAATTCTTTATTCAAGGATAGACTTAGTTTTATTGCCTCCAATTACTTTTATATAAGGAAAGATAAGATGTAATTTAGAGTGACCCAATGTCTGAAATGAGTTCTGGACTTTCCTGATTTTTGAACTGGTAATGTTGTACCCTAGTGCATTTTGCTGTTCGTAGTTCAGTTTCTTCCATTTGAAATCAGCATATACAGGTACCAAGAAGCATCAGGAAGAGGCATCAGAGTCAGGACAGGCCTGAAATCTCTTCAGAAGCAGGGTTGCTTAGGCTCTCTATAGAAAAGGGATTCTCAACCCAGTACTCAGGACACACCACAATGCATATCCATGAGCTAATTTTGCATTCAATGTCTCAACAAAAGTGGAAGTACAGAAGAGGTTGGGAACTACAGGCCGGTAAGTCTGACTTTGTGATAAGTAATTTGAAAGAGAGAATAGTATTGGAATCCAATGAATTACAGGATCCGAGGCAACATGGTTTCACTAGAGGCAGGCTTTGTCAGACAAATCGGATTAATTTCTTTGACTGAGTGACCAGAGAGTTGAATCGAAGGAGAACACTAGATGTGGTGTATTTAGATTTTAGCAAAACCTTTGACATGGTTCCGCATAGAAGATTAATAAATAAACTGAGTGCCCTCAGTATGGGCCCTAAAGTGACTGAATAGGTTAGGAATTGGTTCAGTGGAGGATGACAGAGGGTAATGGTCAATTGAGCTCACTCTGGGGAAAGGGGTGTTATCAGTGGTGTGCCGCAAGGTTTAGTTCTTGGGCCAGTTCTTTTTAACATTTTTGTAAGTGATATTGCTGAAGAGCTGTCTGGTAAGGTTTGCCTCTTTGTGGATGATAACAAAATCTACAATAGGGTAGACATCCATGATTGTGTGGCAGAATTTGGCAGCAAAGCTTGAAGAATGATCCAGAATTTGGCAGCTAAGATTTAATGCTAAAAAATAAAGGGTCATTCATTTCGGCTGCAAAACCCAGAGGGGGTGAAGAGCTGGCTCCAGCACACCACTGCATATGCCTGTGTTGCCTCTGCCTAAATCTGCTACTTTCTCCTTCATTAATTTCCTGGTGAGCAGTACTCCTGCTTTGCTTTACAGTTTTGTTTCTTCATCCTCTCTTATTATGCCTGTGAGATCTAGGTCCTCTCTCTTAACAACCATATCTCTAATACTCCTTTCTCCCCATAGCTGTGACTCCTGACTCTTCTGTGTCTCTATTGACTCCTGGCTCCTTTCTCTTCTGTAGCTTTAAACTCCTGGTCTCTCACTACTACCCCCCCCCCCCCTCCAGTTCCCTATGGAAGAGGATCTCTACCCCCCTTGATCATCCATGAAAGTGGAACAGGATTCCAAAGCCTTTTACCTTTAGGTCAGTAGTGACCAACTCACATTATTGTCCAAAAGTCTATATGAAATGAGTTGAAGATCTTGGGCCACTTCTTAATGAGATAAGTGTCCACATTACTAAAACCTCCATTGCAATTGAGCACTGATTGGCACCACTGTTGGAAATCTCAGTAGAGCAGTGGCATACCGAGGGCGGGGGCAGTAGGGGTGGACCGCCCCGGGTACAAATCAGTGGGGGGTGATCTACTCCATCCGTCAGTTCGCCTCCCTGCCCTTAACTTGTTCCGCGGCGCCAGGGCGCGCCTTACATCTCCATCGCGCCGCTCACTCTGTCTCCTCCCAGAGGCTGCAGCTCCTCTCTCTCTCCCCACCATCGCCGCCTTCTTCCTTCAGTGCCTGCGGTGCCTGTTTGCCCTTCCTCTGTGATGGCTCCTCCTCTCTGTCCCGCCCGCTGGCTTCAATGCAGCCGCCCACAACACAACCCTGCTGCACCTTCCTCTTGCGGCTTTGGCACTTCCTGCACTGCACTCCAACTCCACCCCCACCAGGCCACTGTGACTGGTAGCATCGGCAGAAGAATCTGAGGATGGATCACGCGGGTCTTCGGGGTCACCTGCTTCCCGTTTCAGGTCCTGAGTAGAGCCAGGTATTAATTAAACGGGGGGGGGGGGGGGACACAGTGACGTCATCCAGCATGGATGGTTACAGTTTACTCTCCCACCGGCCTTCTCTCTAACACCGCGATATAGCAGCTAAATATCTTACTTTACTATGCAGGGTTCTGCTCTCAATTTATATGAATAAGATGTCTTCTAAATCCAACCGGAACGAAGGTTCGCACTCTTTTCATTCAGCTTCTAAACATAATAAAACGGACCTCTCTACAACTGACAAGGCCCTGCAGTCACCGTTACCATTATCACGTGACAATGCTGAATCTCTTGCGGATGATATAAAGGCTCTACATATCTTAATTCAGCAGAATCTCAGCACTACTTCTGAAATAAAATCAAAATTAGTTGCAATCTCTACACAACTTACTGAATTCAATGCCAGAATTGAGTTTCTCGAAGACCGTATGTCAGCTCATGATGCACTTCACTTGGAAATGGAACGTAAGCTGACTAAATTTGAATCCATGCAGCGTGACATTGAGGACCTATCGAATAGATTAAGAAGAAATAATATGCGCATACTGGGAGTACCTGAGCAAATTGAGGGTACAGATATGTTTCAGTTCTTAAAATCATTTTTCATAAAGATCGCTGACCTGCCTGCTGGCACTTTCATAGATATAGAATGTGCTCACCGTATTGCACAATGGCCTACTCCGGGGAAAAATTACCCACGTCCTATAATTGTTAAATTCCTCTGACATGACCAGCTTATGCTGATACTTAATGCTACTCGTTCAAAATTTCTAATGTATACCGGAGTTAGAGTTCTTTTGGTACCAGATTTTTCAAAATCCACTGCAAAGAAAAGGAAGTTATTTAAAGAAATGTGCCCTAAGCTAAAAGCCATAGGTGCTCAATATGGCCTCTTATTTCCTGGAATCATGAAGATAACTTTTCAAATAATACTAAATATTATACTGATCCTGCTGACCTTCAAAAATTTCTTGATAAAGATTCAGTATATGATATTTGAATCACTTTAATGTGCTGATGTTCCAATGGATATATACGTATTTGTTGCTATATACAGTATCATATTTTCGTATGCTGGCTTAAACTCTTTTTTTTTTTTTTTTTTTTTTCTATACTGGGCACATGTGCCCCATAAGCGATTTTTGTCTCTTTTTCATATGGAGCTTATGTTTTATTCTTAAGATTGTTATTTTCTTCTTGCTCAATTCATTGCCTTTATTTTTTGAGGTTTTTACACCTAATAAATATCTAAAATCTCTCTTCATGCATGTATGTGTTATTTTGATCAGCTGGATGCAAATCTTTAATATTGTCAATGACGAAGCTATGCATATTATCCCTTAACATTAAAGGGATCGCTAATCCCATTAAATGGAAAAAAACTCCTGCTTTATCTGAAAAAGAAAAATTCAGTTATTTGCTTTGTACAAGAACTCATTTAGATGCACAGGAAGGTCTCAAACTTTTAAACAATTGGTTTGATCAATGTTTTAGAAGCCCAGTAAATGGTTGAAAAAATGGTGTTATTACTCTCATTAGAAAGTCTTTGCCTTTTCAACTAATCTCCCATAGCCATGATAATGAAGGCAGATGGTCTTGGCTACAAGGTTCCTTAGAAGGCAAGCTTCTGACATTAATTAATGTTTATGCTTCGAATATAGATGACTCTCATTTATTTCATAAAATCAACATATCCGGGTCAACTGCTCTCAATCATCACACTATAATTGGATGAGACTTCAACTTCCCCATTGATCTTTATTTAGATTGTTCTTCAAATTGCAGGCCTGCCAAACTCAAAGCTGATAACTCACTAAGAGGGGCATAATCGAACGGGGCGCCCAAGTTTTCCTGAGGGCGTTCTCGCAGGACATCCCCACGAAGGGGTGGGGAAACCCGTATTATCGAAACAAGATGGGTGGCCATCTTTCATTTCGATAATACGGTTGGGGATGCCCAAATCTCAACATTTAGGTCGACCTTAGAGATGGTCGACATAAATGTTGAGATGGTCGACCTTAGAGATGGTTGTCCCCGTTTTTAGGCGATAATGGAAACCGAGGATGCCCATCTCAAAAACGACCAAATCCAACTCATTTGGTCATGGGAGGAGCCAGCATTCGTAGTGCACTGGTCCCCCTGACATGCCAGGACACCAACCGTGCACCCTAGGGGGGGCACTGCAGTGGACTAACTGATGCACTAACTGAACGGAAAAGGCTCTTCCCTTACCGATCCCTTAGCGATTCAGAAAGGAATGGGTATGCATGAAGGAAATCGCATGCAAATGAGCTGCTCACTGTTAGCTCATTTGCACATGATTTCCTTCCTAAGGAGGGGAAGGAAGCCAGTGCAGAGCAGCCAAGCATTAGGCATGGCTGCTCTGCACATGCCAAAGACGGCTTCATACATGCAGACAAGCTGCGTGTATAATAGCCATCTACAACCTTAAATAAATTGCTGTCTACAAACTTTGAAAAATACCTTTTCTACAACCTTAGAAAAATACAAGTCCAGGTGAAAACGTCCAAGTACTCGTCAGGGACATATATATATATTTTAAGAGTATGGGTGAAGGACGTCCTTCGCTATGCCTCCATCCCTGCAACGGCAGTTGAGGACGTCCTTCGCAATGCCTCCGTCCCTCCGACGGCATTTGAGGACATCCTTCGCTATGCCTCCGTTCCTGCGACGGCAGTTGAGGACGTCCTTCGCTATGCCTCTGTCCCTGCGATGCAGTTGAGGACGTCCCTGTGATGGCAGTTGAGGCCATCCAAAATGTGGATGTTTCTGTTAGAAGGGCGTCCATGCCTTTGCTATGCCTCTGATTCCCACTTTATTTATTTGGATTTTGGATCACAAGTAGCAGCAGTGGGATTTGAACCGTCCAACTCTGGATTGCAAGACCAGTTCTCTAACCACTAGGCCACTCCTCCACTCCACTCCCTTGAAATTTGGCCATCCCTGTGGGGGGGGGGGGCAGTTCAGGACGCCCAAATTGTTTGAAAGAAGGACGTCCATGCCTTCACTATGCCTCTGCTGACACACACATACCTCCCCCCACCCCCCAAGGACCTGCATACCGCTGCGATGGACCTGAGTATGACATTTCAGGCTGGCAAAAAAAGTTTTTAAAGTTGTTTTTTTGGGGGTGGGAAGTGGTTAGTGACCACTGGGGGAGTCAGGGGAGGTCATCCCCGATTCCCTCCGGTGGTCATCTGGTCAGTTCGCGCACCTTTTTGAGGCTTGGTCATAAGAAAAAATGAACCAAGTAAAGGTGTCCAAGTGCTCATCAGGGATGCCCTTCTTTTTTCCATTATCGCTTGAGGACGCCCATCTGTTAGGCACGCCCCAGTCCTGCCTTCACTACGCCTCCAACACGCCCCCGGGAACTTTGGTCGTCCCCATGATGGAAAGCAGTTGGAGATGTCCAAAATCGGCCTTCAATTATGCAGATTTGGGTGACCCTGAGACATGGACGCCCATTTCCCGATTTGTGTCGAAAGATGGGCGCCCTTCTCTTTCGAAAATAAGCCTGTAAATGTCCTTATGCAGTCCAATGGGTGGTCTGATTTGTGGAGGCTCCTTTATCCTACAGCCAGAGATTGCTCTTTTTTTTCTGCTCCTCATCAAACTTATTCAAGAATTGACTATTTTTTGGGCACTAATGACCTCATTCCTATGTTGTCTGCTGCACAGATACATGAAATATCAGTTTCTGATCACGCAGCAATTTCCTGTGATTTTAATTGGTCCTCTAATACAACGAAATCTTCTATTTGGAGACTTAATACCTCTCTGCTTTCAGACTCAGCATTCTTGCAGCATATCTCCCAGAAATCTACTGAATTTTTTGCTAACAGCAAAGACTCTGTGTCATCATATATAACAGTATGGGAAGCATTCAAGTCTTGGTTGAGAGGTGAAATAATTAGTTATGTATCTCATCTTCGCAAAGCTAATAATGCTAAACTTGTTAAACTTGAGAAAGAAATACGCCTGCTTGATATGACTTTATACACATCATCATCTATGTCTACACTTCAGAATCTCAGATCTCTCAGAATGCAATATAATTCGCTTTTATCAAGCATCTCCAATGTTAGCACTTTTAAGCAAAGTGCTACATATTACACAGAATCTAACAAAGCTGGTAAACTACTCATATCTTATCTCAAAGGTAAAAGAATAAAGCAATGTATAACTGTTATAAAATCGCCATCAGGAGCTTCTTTGACTTCTTCGCCTGAAATACTTGAGCTTTTGAAGCATTTTATACGTCACTGTACTCTTCAGAATGCATCGCTCATGATACTGAAATATCTAACTTTCTTACATCTTTAAATCTTCCTCGCCTCTCTGAATACCATCTACTTCAGCTTAATCAACCCACTTCTCAGGATGAGATTGTTTCTGCAATCAAAAGCTATCTTCTGCAAAAGCACCAGGTCCGGATGGTCTTCCAGTGGAATTTTATAAATCATTCTCCACTTCAATTTCAACTCACTTACTGACCTATTATCAAACTTTATTGGGCTTCTCATCTTCAGGTCATTTTTTTGGATGCAAATATTGTAGTACTGCCAAAACCTAATAGAGACAGTACTCTTGTACAAAATTACAGACCAATCTCATTACTAAATACTGATTATAAAATCTATACAAAGTTATTATGTTGTAGAATGGAAAACATTATTCAATCACTTATACACAGAGATCAAGCTGGTTTTGTAAAGCTCAGATATGGTGCTGATAACACGAGATTATTTTTGTCATCTCATCCACTTCACTCGGTCTAAAGATTGTCCTATATTATCTGTCTCCTTAGATGCTGAAAAAGCCTTTGACCTTGTGGAGTGGAAGTATTTGTTTAATGTACTTAGACATTTTGGTTTTCCTGACTATTTCATACATATGCTGCATTTACTGCGTTCACTACCATCTGCTCGAATTGCAGCTAATGGTGAACTCTCCGCTCCATTCTTATTGCATAGAGGAACCAGACAAGGTTGCCCTATATCTCCTATACTGTTTAATCTGGCTTTAGAACCTCTTTTGGCTGCTATTTGAAGCTCAGATGATATTACTGGAGTCCATATGGATCAGGATGAGGCTAAGCTTTCAGCATATGCTGATGATATAATGTTATACCTCACTAAACCGCACTTATTCAGCTAATCTCCCAATTTTCAAGGCTGTCAGGATATAAAATCAACTGAGATAAAACTGAGCTAATGCCTCTAAATGATGCCTGTACTCCTTTTACCATTTCTGGTTACCCCTTTAAGTGGGTAGTCTCCTCTATCAAATATCTAGGCGTTCATTTTGAAAGAGACCTTCCTACTACTATTAAACTCAACTCTGATAAGATTATAGTTTAAGCATGATTCCTCTCATCTTTCCTAGCTCTTTTTATAAAAAGCTAGAAAAACTGCTCTCTAATTTCTTGTGGGATCTTAGGACACCCAGAATCTCCTTAGGTAAGCTAAAGCTTCCTAAATTTCAGGGTGGGGTAAGGTTTCCTGATCTCTTAACATATCATAAACCCTTCATTGTCCATCAGGGCTTTGAGTGAACCTCTCCTTCTAGTACTATCTCTTTACCTAGGTGGTTAATTTTTGAACAATTTGTTATAGATCCGCTGGTACACTGTTATTTGATTGGCATGCACCTTCCCAAAGGCATTGCCTTGAATCACATCATTAACACTACTCATAAATTAATATCCTCTTTTGATAAGCAGATGATTGTATTCTCGGACAGCACCACATGTATACCTATGTGGAATAATCCTAAATTTGTAATTAACAAAAAGCAAATCTCCTGGTCACAATGGCAACGCATAGGTATATGGGATCTCAATGATTTCATTGATGTAAATAATTGCACTTGGAAATCATTCTCAGTTATGAAAACTGAATTCTCTTTGTTACATACTCACTTTTAGCAATGGTTACAGCTTAATACAATGTTGATGAACAGTAAATTACAAATACAAAAGTTGTCCCATACTCCTAAGATTATGAATATTTCCAAGCAATTTTAATTATCTGGACACGTTGCATCCCATATATACAAATTCATATTAAACAACTTTCCTACTAAATGTGTGGGCTTATGCAAATGCTGGGAAGAGGATATTCAGCAATCTATCACTGACAAATCTTGGGAGCAGGTATGGAGTTCTTTATTTAAATGCTCCAGATCCTCCTCAATAACACAATCTCTGTATTTCTTCACTCATAGATCCTTATGGACACCTCTCAAGTCACATATGATTAACTTTTCTATTTCCAACTTATGTTGGTCTTGTCAATCTCAACAAGGTACTCTTAAGCATATTACATTCAATTGTATATGTATTGAAAAGTTTTGGAAAGACATATGGTCTGATTTAGTAAAATATACTCCATCTTTCTGGTCCAATAGTATATAAATATGTGATACTTAAAAATCAATGTTTTAGACCTATTTTAAAGACTAATGAATGTATGCTTGTTAATATCATAAGTACATAAGTATTGCCATACTGGGAAAGACCAAAAGTCCATCAAGCCCAGCATCCTGTTTCCAACCGTGGCCAATCCAGGTCACAAATACCTGGCAAGATCCCAAAAAAGTACAAAACATTTTACACTGCTTATCCCAGAAATAGTGGATTTTTAAGTCCATTTAATAACGGTCTATGGACCTTTCCTTTAGGAAGCCATCCAAACCTTTTTTAAACTCTGCAAAGCTAACCGCCTTTACCACATTCTCTGGCAACGAATTCCAGAGTTTAATTACATGTTGAATGAAGAAATATTTTCTCTGATTTGTTTTAAATTTACTACATGGTAGTTTCATCGCATTCCCCCTAGTCCCAATATTTTTGGAAAGCGTAAACAGACGCTTCACATCTACCTGTTCAACTCCACTCATTATTTTATAGACCACTATCATATCTTCCCTCAGCCGCCTTTTCTCCAAGCTAGCCGCTTTAGCCTTTCCTCATAGGGAAGTCGTCTCATCCCCTTTATCATTTTCGTAGCACTTCTCTGCACATTTTCTAATTCCACTATATCTTTTTTGAGATGCGGCGACCAGAATTGAACACAATATTCGAGGTGCGGTCGCACCATGGAGCGATACAAAGGCATTATAACATCCTCATTTTTGTTTTCCATTCCTTTCCTAATAATACCTAACATTCTATTTGCTTTCTTAGCCACAGCAGCAGCACACTGAGCAGAAGGTTTCAACATATCATCAATGACGACACCTAGATCCCTTTCTTGGTCCGTGACTCCTAATGTGGAACCTTGCATGACGTAGCTATAATTCAGGTTCTTCTTTCCCACATGCATCAACTTGCACTTGTTCACATTAAACGTCATCTGCCCAGTCTCCCAGTCTCGTAAGGTCCTCTTGTAATTTTTCACAATCCTCCCACAATTTAACGACTTTCAATAACTTTCAGGCTTATTTTCGAAAGAGAAGGGCGCCCATCTTTCGACACAAATTGGAAGATGGGCGTCCTTCTCTCAGGTTTGACCAAATTGGCATAACCGAAAGCCGATTTTGGGCATCCCCAACTGCTTTCCGTCGCGGGGATGACCAAAGTTCCCGGGGGCGTGTCAGAGGCGTAGCGAAGGTGAGACTGGGGCGTGCCTAACAGATGGGCGTCCTCGAGCGATAATGGAAAAAAAAAGGGCGTCCCTGACGAGCACTTGGCTGACTTGGTCCATTTTTTCTTACGACTAAGCCTCAAAAAGGTGCCTGAACTGACAGGATGACCACCAGAGGGAATCGGAGATGACCTCCCCTGACTACCTCAGTGGTCACTAACCACCTCCCACCCTGAAAAAAACAACTTTAAAAACTTTTTTTGCCAGCCTGAAATGTCATAGGTCCAACGCAGCAGTATACTGGTCCCTGGGGGAGAGGTATATGTGTGTCAGAGGAGGCATAGTGAAGGCATGGACGTCCTTCTTTCAAACATTTGGACGTCCTGAACTGCACCTCCCCCACAGGGACAACCAAATTTCAAGGGAGTGGAGTGGAGGAGTGGCCTAGTGGTTAGAGCACTGGTCTTGCAATCCAGAGTTGTTCGGTTCAAATCCCACTGCTGCTACTTGTGATCCAAAATCCAAATAAATAAAGAGGGTGTTGGAGGCATAGCAATGGCATGGACGTCCTTCTCACAGAAACATCCACATTTTGGACGTCCTCAACTGCCGTCGCAGGGACGGATGCATAGCGAACGACGTCCTTCACTCATACTCTTAAAAAAAAAAGACGTCCCTGACGAGCACTTGGACGTTTTCACCTGGACTTGTATTTTTCTAAGGTTCTAGATGGCAATTTATTTAAGGTTGTTGATGTCTATTATATACGCAGCTTGTCTGCATGTATGAAGCCGTCTTTGGCATGCGCAGAGCAGCCACACATAATGCTTGGCTGCTCTGCACTGGCTTCCCCTCCTTAGGTAGGAAATCATGTGCAAATGAGCTAACAGTGAGCAGCTTATTTGCATGCGATTTCCTTCATGCATGCCCATTCATTTCCGAATCGGTAAGGGAAGGGCTTTTTCCGTTCAGTTAGTGCATCAGTTAGTCCACTGCAGTGCCCCCTAGGGTGCCCGGTTGGTGTCCTGGCATGTCAGGGGGACCAGTGCACTACGAATGCTGGCTCCTTCCATGACCAAATGAGTTGGATTTGGTCGTTTTTGAGATGTGCGTCCTCAGTTTTCATTATCGCCGAAAACCAGGGACGACCATCTCAACATTTAGGTCGACCATCTCTAAGGTCGACCTAAATGTTGAGATTTGGGCATCCCCGACCGTATTATCAAAACAAAAGATGACCGCCCATCTTGTTTCGATAATACGGGTTTCCCCACCCCTTTGTGGGGAAGTCCTGCGAGGACTCCTTCAGGAAAACTTGGGCGCCCCGTTCGATTATGCCCCTCTTTGTGTCATCAGCAAATTTAATTACCTCACTAGTTACTCCTATCTCTAGGTCATTTATAAATATGTTAAAAAGCAGTGGTCCCAGCACAGACCCCTGGGGAACCCCACTAACTACTCTTCTCCATTGAGAATACTGACCATTTAACCCTAATCTCTGTTTTCTATATTTTAACCAGTTTTTAATCCACAATAGAACACTACCTCCTATCCCCCATGACTCTCCAATTTCCTCCAGAGTCTTTCATGAGGTACTTTGTCAAACGCCTTCTGAAAATCCAGATAAACAATATCAACCAGATCACCTTTATCCACATGTTTGTTCCCCCCTTCAAAGAAATGTAGTAGATTGGTGAGGTAAGATTTCCCTTCACTAAATCCATGTTGACTTTGTCTCATTAATCCATGCTTTTGAATATGCTCTGTAATTTTGTTCTTAATAATAGTCTCTACCATTTTGCCCGGTACCGATGTCAGACTCACTGGTCTATAATTTCCCGGATCTCCTCTGGAACCTTTTTAAAAAATCGGCGTTACATTGGTCACCCTCCAATCTTCTGGTACCACATTCGATTTTAAGGATAAATTACATATTTCTAACAATAGCTCTGCAAGCTCATTTTTCAGTTTTATCAGTACTCTGGGATGAATAACATCCGGTCCAGTAGTTTGCTACTCTTCAGTTTGTAGAACTGCCCCATTACATCCTCCAGGTTTACAGAGAATTCATTAAGTTTCTCCGACTCGTCAGCTTCGAATACCATTTCCGGCACCGGTATCCCACCCAAATCTTCCTCAGTGAAGACTGAAGAGAATTCATTTAATCTCTCCGCTATGGCTTTATCTTCTCTGATCGCCCTTTTTACTCCTCTGTCATCTAGCGGTCTAACTGATTCTTTTGCCAGCTTCCTGCTTTTAATATACCTAAAAAAAATTTTACTAGGTATTTTTGCCTCCAACGCAATCTTTTTTTCGAAGTCCCTCTTAGCCGTCCTTATCAGTGCTTTGCATTTGATTTGACATTCCTTATGCTGTTTCTTATTATTTTCAGTCGGTTCCTTCTTCCATTTTCTGAAGGATTATCTTTTAGCTCTAATAGTTTCCTTCACCTCACTTTTTAACCACACCAGCTGTTGTTTGGTCTTCCGTCCACTTTTTTTAATACGCAGAATATATTTTGCCTGGGCTTCCAGGATGGTGTTTTTGAACAGCTTCCATGCCTGATGTAAATTTTTGACCCTCGCAGTCGTTCCTCTAAGTTTTTTTTCACCATTCTTCTCATTTTATCAGTCTCTTTTTTTAAAGTTATACGCTAACGTATTTGATTTCCTATGTATACTTACGTCCAAGCTAATATCAAATCCGATCATATTATGATCACTGTTATCAAGCGGCCCCAGCACCATTACCTCCTGCACCAGATCATGTGCGCCACTAAGGACTAGGTCTAGAATTTTTCCTTCTCTCGTCGGCTCCTGTACCAGCTGCTCCATAAAGCTGTCCTTGATTTCATCAAGGAAGATTTCCTCCCTAGCGTGCCGCGATGTTACATTTTACCCAGTCAATATCGGGGTAATTGAAATCATCTATTATTTTGTGTTACCCAGTTTGTTTGCGTCCCTAACTTCCTTTAACATTTCTGCATCTGTCTGTTCATCCTGGCCAGGCGGACGGTAGTACACTCCTATCACTATCCTTTTCCCTTTACACATGGAATTTCAATCCACAGTGATTCCAAGAAGTGTTTTGTTTCCTACAGAATTTTCAATCTATTTGATTCAAGGCTCTCATTAATATACAATGCTACCCCTCCACCAATTTGATCAACCCTATCACTACGATATAATTTGTACCCTGGTATGACAGTGTCCCACTGGTTATCCTCCTTCCACCATGTTGAATCTAGCTTTGAAAGTAGTCTTTACACACTGGAAAGCTTTACAACAAGCTACTTATCAAGAATGGTGGAATTTATTGTTTCAAACCTATAAATATGAAACATTTTGCTAAAAAAAAACATCTTGATATGCTTTGTATAAAGAAAAATGGGCTCCATTGATATTCTATTTTGAAGATGTAACGTGAGAGGTGTATATTGTACTTTTTCTTTTTTCTTCATGTATATTATTACTATCTGTGTCACATGCATGAACTTTATACTGCTTACATACTTTAAGGTATCTTTTTTTAACTCAATTTAAATATCATATTGTCTTACAATTGTTATTAATGTTCTCTCTTTATTACAAAATCAATAAAAATATTAAGACTAAATTAGGCAGTGCAATCCTAATAGTTATTTAAAAATTGTGCTGCCTTGACTTTTTTTTAAACATTTAATTACTTTTACTGCTGCTAGTTTGGCAGGACCAACACGCTGGACGCCGGGGGGGGGGGGGGGGGGGGGGGGGAGAGGAGGTCATGAAATGTAAAAAGGAAGAGCTTGGGGGAGCAAGAACATTAGTCTGGAATGGATGGGAGAGAAAGAGGGCACCTGGCTAGATGGATGGAGGGGACAGAGAGAGGGGGTGGACAGCGCTGATGGAGAGAAGAACGGGCAGACCAGATGCTGGATGGAAAGGGGCAGAGAGAGGAAGCAGAAGCTGGATGGAAAGGGGCAAGAGCGAGGGGGCATGTGTTGGATAGAAGGCAGGGAGAGAAAGGGTAGCACTGCAGACACACGTGCGGCTGGATGGAAGGGCAGAATCTAGATGGAATGGGGCAGACCAGATGCTGGATGAAAAGGGACAGGGACAGAGAGGGGGCAGACACACTGGATGGAAAGGAGCAGAGAGGGGGAGCAGATGCTGGATAAAAAGGGACAGGGGCTGAGAGAGGTGGCATACGCTGGATGGAAGGGAGAGAAAGGGCAGGCGCACATGTGCACCTGGATGGAAAGGGGCAGAGAGAGGGGACAGAGCAGATAAGAAATGTAGAAACTTGAGACAACAAAGGTAGATAAAAATTTATTTTTATTTTTTAACTTTATGATAAAGTAGTATTGTAGTTGTGTTAATAAACATTTATAAATAGAAAATGGAAATAAGGTAATTTTTATTGGACTAATTTTAATATATTATGACTAATGCTTGGAGACCAAACCCCCTTCCTCATGTTGGGACAGGATACTGTAACAGCAGTATACTGTACTGACTTGATGAAAGAGGTTTTAGTCTCTGAAAGCTAAATGTATTAGTCCAATAAAATGTTATTTATCTTATTTTGCATATTTGTTTTATTTCTATATTCTGTTAATTTGTAAAGTGGTGATTATTGGTATTTGTTAGTTTTTTCAAATTTACATCTGCTATCTTTATATTTTGTACAGTACTAGGGGAAGTGCATACATCATTACTATTACTTTTTCTACTTCCATGGTGTTGCATTGTATGCAGAGTCTGGTTTCTAGAGAATTCAGTTAAAATTTTCTCTACATATGTCTATTTTATACTTATTCAATACTAATTTACAGTGTGTCTATGAAAAAGAAATGGTTTTCTACTGGCATTGACTATGCAGGATCGACAATCTGTACTATTCTGGCTGGTTTACCTTTACATTGCTCACTGGAGTGTTTAAGATTCTGTCTTTTCCTAGGTGCATCCTTGTTGTGTGACTCATATACAGTATAAAGGAAATTAAGTGCCTCACCCCCCACCCATGCTTACTAAACATACCTTTGCTGGCAGAGATGCGGAAGCCCCACCAGCCAAAGAAATGCAGTGCCTGAACTGCTTCCTGCTTCCTTGCTCTGCTTCTGTAATGCGGAATCTGGCAGCGTGCCTCCAGCCACCGACTCCAGGACTCATGCTTACTTCTTGCGCAAACTGAGCCTGCACGAGAAGTCTCGGTGTCGGTGACAGGAGGCATGCTGGGGACCTCTGCATTACATGAAGCAGCACAAGGAGGATGGGAGCGGCTCAGACACTTTCACTCCCTAGCAGTGAACCAGCCAAAGCAGGATTTTTGAAGCACATTGGCAGGGCACTGTGAAGGTAACTTGTACTCTCAATGTCATGCTGCTAAATGAAGGACTTTAGTGCTGTCACTCTGAAACCCTTTGCAAACACCAAGGGGATAATTGTATAAAGCATGATCTACATGGGGAAAAGGCCATATAAGCAAGTAAAAAAAAAATAGATGCAATGAAAGAGCATGTCCACTTTTATGTGATTGGTGCATTGGTGCTCCCAAGGGCATTGTTTGGGTGGAGCAGGAGCAGAGTTGCAATATAGGTGCTTATTTTATAAAATAACAAAGATAACCCAGAATTAGTATGTTTATTGAACCATTATATAATCTGCCTATCTCATATCAAATGGATTATAGAGATGACTGGAGAAGTATAATCATCGGTCCAAATAACCAAAACCCAACAACCACTTTCAATGTGAATCAAAATCAATTGGTGAATCAAAACAATTTTCTGTATCGAAAGCAAAATTTCAGGAAGGAAAGCTTGTATGAAAGTATTCACGTTATTGGTATTTTTCCTTCTGAATCTTTTTTATTAAAGTGTTTGGATATTCAAGGAATTTGATACTATCAAGTGTATTCACCTTTGTTTTACCTCTTAGATTGTTTTTGGCAGTTACATGAAATTACCTCCCCCAAGAAGTCAAAGAACGTTCTGCAAAACTATGACCTTGAAAGCGGATTCTCCTCCGCAGAGGCTTCTTCAGAATGGACATCTGTGAAGGTTGTCCCAGTGGAAGCTGTAACAGAGCACAACCTGTTAGCTGTTCGAGTCATGGTAACCAGCGATGGAAGCAGGTAATAAAAAGGGTATTGGACTTAATATACCAAAGCAGTTTACATGTTCTATACAGGTACTTTCTCTACCCCAGGAGGGCTCACAATCTACATTTTTGTACCTGGGGCAATGGAGGATTAAGTAATTTGCCCAAGAGCAGCGGTAGAAATCGAACCCAAGGTTCTCAGCCCACTGCTCTAACTAGTAGGCTGTTCCTCCTCTCCCATTAATTTACTTATTAATCTACAGCATTTCCCACCATGAAGAGCTCCCAAAACCTAAAACAAGAGGTATCTGCAACATACAAGAATAATGCTTTCTACTAGTTCAGGGGTAGGCACCTCCGGTCCTCGAGAGCCGCAGGCAGGTCAGGTTTTCAGGATATCCATAATGAATATGCAGGAGATAGATTTGCATACCATGGAGGCAGTGCTTGCAAATCTATCTCCTGCATATTCATTGTGGATATCCTGAAAACCTGACCTGCCTGCGGCTCTCAAGGACCGGAGTTGCCTACCCCTATACTAATTGATAACTTTCCTTTCAGGCAACAGCATAAGCTTAAAAAAAAAAAAAAAAAAAAAGCAAAGTTACTCAGATTTCCTGCCTGAATAAAAAAAAGGAAAAACAAATCCATAGAGATCATCCTATATAATAATTCTCACCTCCAACGTTCTGAAGCTGCCTGGGATTGTGGCTTCCGCCGGAGGTGGTCTGCTTCATGCAGTAGATAACACTGACGTCACTGGCCTGGAAGCATTGAAGAGCGAGCAGGCTCAGCGAGTCTACTGCCTTCCCTTCTCTGAGCTCTGACTCTGGTCCCGCCCTTGCGGAAACAGGAAATGAGGGCGGGACCAGAGTCACAGCTCAGAGCGAACAGAAGGGAAGGCAGCAGACTCACTGAGCCTGCTCGCTCTTCAATGCTGCCGCCGGGACCCTGGTAAGAGAGGGGGAGAGGGCGGTTGGTGATTTTGAAGGGGGGGCGACGTGCACGTTGGGGGATGGGGGGAGGGAGGGGGGACTGGAACTCGGAAGGAGAACAGAGTGAAGGACAGTGACAGAGGGAGGGAGGAAGCCATGGAAATCGGAGGGGAGGAAAGGGGGCCGTGGGAGGGGACACAGGGCGAGAGCGCGGGAGAGAGTGAGGGGGGGGAAACCTTGCTAGCGCCCGTTTCCTTTCATACAGAAATGGGCCTTTTTTACTAGTATATCATATTACCCACTGATTACAGAATGTCATTATTAAGTAAGTAACTGAACCAAAGGTCCAATGGGCCCAGCATCCTATCTGAAAGTCACCTATCCAGGTCACAATTACCCAGCAGAATCATACCATCAGATAAGTAGTGATTTCCCAACTCTATGTGGTTAACCATGGTTTATTGACTTTTCTTCAGGAACCCATCTAAACCCTTTTTAAAAGTCAACTATTCTAACTGCATGGACTCAACTTCTAGAAACAAATTCCACAATGTAAATATCACTGAGTGAAAAATACGTTCTCTAGTTTTATGCTGTCTATTAGTGTTATGGTGTGCCCCCTTGTAACATAGTAACATAGTAACATAGTAGATGACGGCAGAAAAAGACCTGCACGGTCCATCCAGTCTGCCCAACAAGATAACTCATATTTGCTGCTTTTTGTGTATACCCTACTTTGATTTGTACCTATGCTCTTCAGGGCACAGACCGTATAAGTCTGCCCCGCAATATCCCCGCCTCCCAACCACCAGCCCCACCTCCCAACCACCGGCTCTGGCACAGGCACAGACCGTATAAGTCTGCCCAGCACTATCCTCACCTCCCCAGCCCTGCCTCCCAACCCCGGCTCTGGCACAGACCGTACAAGTCTGTCCAGCACTATCCCCGCCTCCCAACCACCAGTCCCGCTTCCCACCACCGGCTCTGGCACAGACCGTATAAGTCTGCCCAGCCCTATCCCCGCCTCCCAACCACCAGCCCCGCCTCCCGATCTTGACTAAGCTCCTGAGGATCCATTCCTTCGGCACAGGATTCCTTTATGCTTATCCCACGCATGTTTGAATTCCGTTACCGTTTTCATTTCCACCACCTCCCGCGGGAGGGCATTCCAAGCATCCACTACTCTCTCCGTGAAAAAATACTTCCTGACATTTTTCTTGAGTCTGCCCCCCTTCAATCTCATTTCATGTCCTCTCGTTCTACCACCTTCCCATATCCGGAAAAGATTCGTTTGCGGATTAATACCTTTCAAATATTTGAACGTCTGTATCATATCACCCCTGTTTCTCCTTTCCTCCAGAGTATACATGTTTAGTTCAGCAAGTCTCTCCTCATACGTCTTGTAACGCAAATCCCATACCATTCTCGTAGCTTTTCTTTGCACCGCTTCAATTCTTTTTACATTCTTAACAAGATACGGCCTCCAAAACTGAACACAATACTCCAGGTGGGGCCTCACCAACGACTTATACAGGGGCATCAACACCCCCTTTCTTCTGCTGGTCACACCTCTCTTTATACAGCCTAACAACCTTCTAGCTACTGCCACTGCCTTGTCACACTGTTTCGTCGCCTTCAAATCCTCAGATACTATCACCCCAAGATCCCTCTCTCCGCCCGTACCTATCAGACTCTCCCCGCCTAACACATACGTCTCCCGTGGATTTCTACTCCCTAAGTGCATCACTTTGCATTTCTTCGCATTGAATTTTAATTGCCAAACCTTAGACCATTCTTCTAGCTTCCGTATGTCCTTTTTCATGTTTTCCACTCCCTCCGGGGTGTCCACTCTGTTACAGATCTTAGTATCATCCGCAAATAGGCAAACTTTACCTTCTAACCCTTCGGCAATGTCACTCACAAATATATTGAACAGAATCGGCCCCAGCACCCATCCTTGAGGCACTCCACTGCTTACCTTTCACTCCTCCGAGCGAATTCCATTCACCACCACCCTCTGGCGTCTGTCCGTCAACCAGTTCCTAATCCAGTTCACCACTTCGGGTCCTATCTTCAGCCCCTCCAGTTTATTTAAGAGCCTCCTGTGGGGAACCGTGTCAAAAGCTTTGCTGAAATCTAAGTAGATTACGTCCATAGCTCGTCCCTCATTCAGTTCTCCTGTCACCCAATCAAAGAACTCAATGAGGTTCGTTTGGCACAATTTCCCTTTGGTAAATCCATGCTGTCTTGGATCTTGGAACTTATTGGCTTCCAGGAAATTCACTATCCTTTCCTTCAGCATCGCTTCCATTACTTTTCCAATAACTAAAGTGAGGCTTACCGGCCTGTAGTTTGCAGCTTCTTCCCTTTCACCACTTTTGTGAAGTGGGACCACATCCGCCGATCTCCAATCCCTCGGAACCTCTCCCGTCTCCAAGGATTTATTAAACAAATCTTTAAGAGGACCCGCCAGAACCTCTCTGAGCTCCCTCAATATCCTAGGGTGGATCCCATCCGGCCCCATGGCTTTGTCCACCTTTAGCTTTTCAAGTTGTTCATACACACTCTCTTCCGTGAACGGTGCTCTATCCACTTCAATCTCATTTGTACTTTTTGCAGTCTATCGCGGTCCTTGTCCAGGATTTTCTTCTGTGAAAACAGAACAGAAGTATCTATTTAGCAAATTTGCTTTTTCTTCATCTTTATCCACATAGCGGTTCGCAGTATCTTTTAGTCTCACAATTCCCTTTTTAGTCATTTTCCTTTCACTAATATACCTGAAGAAAATTTTGCCACCCCTCCTCACATTTCTAGCCATTTGTTCTTCCGTTTGCGCTTTCGCCAGTCGTATCTCTCTCTTGGCTTCTTTCAGTTTCATCCGGTATTCCTCCTTGTGTCCCTTTTCATGAGTTTTTTTGTATTTCTGGAACGCCAACTCTTTAGCCTTTATTTTCTCAGCCACTTGCTTGGAAAACCATATCGGTTTCCTTTTTCTCTTGCTTTTATTTACTTTCCTTACATAAAGGTTCGTGGCCCTATTTATAGCTTCTTTCAGTCTGGACCACTGTCCTTCCACTTCTTGTATTTCCTCCCATCCCATCAGCTCCTTCCTCAGGTATTCCCCCATTTTACTAAAGTCAGCATGTTTGAAATCCAGGACTTTGTTTTGAGTGGCCACCCTCCTCTTCAGCCGTCATATCAAACCAAACCGTTTGATGGTCACTGTTGCCCAGGTGGGCACCCACTCGGACATTTGACACATTATCCCCATTTGTGAGTACCAGGTCTAGCGTTGCTCCCTCCCTCGTGGGTTCTGACACCATTTGTCTGAGCAAAGCACTTTGAAAAGCATCCACGATCTCTCTGCTTCTTTCCGATTTCGCAGGCGGAACCGTCCAATCTACATCCGGCAGATTGAAATCTCCCAACAACAGCACCTCTCTTTTCTTCCCCAACTTTTGAATATCAGTGATCAGATCTTTATCTAGGTCCTCCAAATGTCGGAGGTCTGTAGACAACACCCACATGGACAGAGGTTTTATCCTTTCTTTTTAAGGTGATCCATATCGCTTCTTCCTTTCCCCAGTTCCCTGTCATTTCAGTCGCTGTGATATCATTTCTCACATACAGAGCTACTCCTCCACCTTTACGCCCCTCTCTATCCTTCCTAAAAGATTAAATCCTGGTATGTTTACATCCCATTCATGGGAACCATTGAGCCATGTCTCTGTGATTGCAACTATGTCCAAGTCTGCCTCCAAGATTAGGGCATGAAGGTCCTGAACTTTATTGCTTAGACTGTGAGCATTTGTGGTCATCACTTTCCATCTACATTTCCAAGTATGTGTTTTGGTTTTAGTGATTTGGGGGTGTCTTTTCTCTTTGGGTACCTTCATATCTTTTTGTTCCACCTTCTTTGCTTTTTCTTTCTCTTCCGCCTCAGTTTTATTTTCAGGAGCATCACAGTGCTGTAGTGGAGCAAAGGAATTCTGTAGGGGCAAAACTTGTGAGGGCGGATGCTTCTGTGTCACATAACGAAGCCTGCCTGAGCCTACTGTGAACCATCTATTCTTAGGTGGTATTATCCTTTGAGGCAGTGGTGAGAATTTGGTATGATTCTGTGCAGTATGATTTTGTGCAGTCCTAGAAGTTGCTTTAAGTGCATTCAATTCCTGCTTTACTTTGCTGAGCTCCTGTTTTAAACTAGCAAGCTGAAGACAGATAGGACAAGCTTTAAGTCTCCAGAAGCTTGGTCTTGAAACTAAAGCACCACAATTATTACAGAGAATAAAAGTCATCTTGATTTGTTGAAAAGGGTATGAACAGGTGTACTATGATGGGGTTGTAATTAGGGTGGGGTTAATTTATGATCTGTAGTATATTTGGTAAAGCTATATAAGAAGTGTCAGTCTTGGGGTGGGTGGGTTCTGGGGTAGGGTGGGTGGGCTTAAGCTTAAGACCTATGGAATGTGTTTGCTGTAACCTATCTCTAGAACAGCATTGAAATGCCCAGAGCCACAAGTGTAAGGTGGGGAGAATCAGAAAATTATCTTATCTGAGAAGATCCGTCCAGCTTCTGTTCTGTGTAGAGACAAAAACCACGTGGAGAGAAAAAGTTCTATCTGTGCTATGCAATTGTCTTAGTGTTGTTTGAAGGAGTAAACAATCACTTCATATATAATGTTCTATTACGTATTATGTTGACATTGTAAATAGTATTCTTACAAAGTAGGGGAAAAACCTGAATCAGTCAGAGTCTTGTAAACAACATTGCACACCATTGGACTCCAACTTCTTATATGCAACAAAATGTATCTTTATTATAAATATTTGTGCCTTTCACCAGCACACAGCATTAATCACTTAACCATTCATTCATCTCCTTTCACCAATCACCCTGTATACCTGTTACCTAAAATACAAGTTAAATATTAAACAATATAACATAGAGAGGATCATACTCTGTGATATTAATAATGTGAAAAGTCCATGGTGTACACTGATGTCCAATGCTGTAATACGCTATTAAATCCTCGTGACAAACACACACAATAGCGCTTCTATCAATCAGTTTTAGCCAGCTGGTTGCGTCGCTGACCGCTGATGCAATAAAAATGTTGCACATGCAAATTCTCAGTGCTGCTGTTTATAAAATGCCGCGTTGTCCTATGGCTTTCATTGTATGATTTTTACAGGTAATGGGTGAATGGAAAAACACACATCAAAGTTGCTATCAAAAACACGATTCCCCAATGCTGGACCGCATTTCACTTTCCTTCTTCAGGGGGAACCACCCGATCATCTACAAACCACAATAATATAATCCCTATTAACCTGTAAATCACATTAAATACTATCAATAATCTTTACATACAATTAAATCTCACTTACTATAAATCCTATACAGGACTGCTTGCCTGAATGGTGCTCATACCAGCGTAGGGCTGAGATCGTTCCACTGGAATTGCTTGCGTAAGCATATGTTCCCAGGATTAAATAGTAAGGACGCGCCCCGCCCCTTAACTACTTAAAGGCACAGTGTTTCATACCCATTCGACCTCTAAATTGAGGCCAGGCGGGGCCACCGTGCCCATGTAAAAATGTAACGTTGTTCAATAGCTAACAGGCGGGCACTGATGTCACCGCCTTTGCTTAACGGGGGAAGTTGAACCAACACTACGCAGCGTAGCTGATCGATGGAATGATTGCATTCATTCCAATGATCCACCAGAGGATTCACATGTTTATTAAGACGTAGGTTGCTGATGTGCTCAGCCAACCTATTCTTGAGCTGCCTTTTAGTATGCCCAATGTAATACAAATCACATGGGCACCTGATGCAATATATCACGAGTGCACTACTGCATGAAGTGTTATGTCTCAACACGAACTGCTTGTTAGTATGAGGAACAGTAATCATGCTGGTGTCACGGGAATAATGGTAATAGACACGTTTGCCACAAGGGGAGTGCCTACCAATCCCATTGTGTGTTCTAGGTCATTTTAATAATTCCCCAATGCTAGCTTGACGAGCATATGCCACTTTCGGGTGCTCACTGAACTCGGGATGAACAGAGAGAACATGCCAGTATCTATGAATGATAGAGCTGATGCCGCTAGCCGTATGAGAAAAAGGGATGATACCAGCCATGGTACCACGGGGAGATCTCTGCCCAGGCTGAAACAACCACCAACGGTGGGCTATTTTGTCAGGGCCATTTTGTCGGGGCTATTTTGACCAAGTACCTGTTTTCCCATAGCAAAAGTACCTACAGTGGTGGAAATAAGTATTTGATCCCTTGCTGATTTTGTAAGTTTGCCCACTGACAAAGACATGAGCAGCCCATAATTGAAGGGTAGGTTATTGGTAACAGTGAGAGATAGCACATCACAAATTAAATCCGGAAAATCACATTGTGGAAAGTATATGAATTTATTTGCATTCTGCAGAGGGAAATAAGTATTTGATCCCCCACCAACCAGTAAGAGATCTGGCCCCTACAGACCAGGTAGATGCTCCAAATCAACTCGTTACCTGCATGACAGACAGCTGTCGGCAATGGTCACCTGTATGAAAGACACCTGTCCACAGACTCAGTGAATCAGTCAGACTCTAACCTCTACAAAATGGCCAAGAGCAAGGAGCTGTCTAAGGATGTCAGGGACAAGATCATACACCTGCACAAGGCTGGAATGGGCTACAAAACCATCAGTAAGACGCTGGGCGAGAAGGAGACAACTGTTGGTGCCATAGTAAGAAAATGGAAGAAGTACAAAATGACTGTCAATTGACAAAGATCTGGGGCTCCACGCAAAATCTCACCTCGTGGGGTATCCTTGATCATGAGGAAGGTTAGAAATCAGCCTACAACTACAAGGGGGGAACTTGTCAATGATCTCAAGGCAGCTGGGACCACTGTCACCACGAAAACCATTGGTAACACATTACGACATAACGGATTGCAATCCTGCAGTGCCCGCAAGGTCCCCCTGCTCCGGAAGGCACATGTGACGGCCCGTCTGAAGTTTGCCAGTGAACACCTGGATGATGCCGAGAGTGATTGGGAGAAGGTGCTGTGGTCAGATGAGACAAAAATTGAGCTCTTTGGCATGAACTCAACTCGCCGTGTTTGGAGGAAGAGAAATGCTGCCTATGACCCAAAGAACACCGTCCCCACTGTCAAGCATGGAGGTGGAAATGTTATGTTTTGGGGGTGTTTCTCTGCTAAGGGCACAGGACTACTTCACCGCATCAATGGGAGAATGGATGGGGCCATGTACCGTACAATTCTGAGTGACAACCTCCTTCCCTCCGCCAGGGCCTTAAAAATGGGTCGTGGCTGGGTCTTCCAGCACGACAATGACCCAAAACATACAGCCAAGGCAACAAAGGAGTGGCTCAGGAAGAAGCACATTAGGGTCATGGAGTGGCCTAGCCAGTCACCAGACCTTAATCCCATTGAAAACTTATGGAGGGAGCTGAAGCTGCGAGTTGCCAAGCGACAGCCCAGAACTCTTAATGATTTAGAGATGATCTGCAAAGAGGAGTGGACCAAAATTCCTCCTGACATGTGTGCAAACCTCATCATCAACTACAGAAGACGTCTGACCGCTGTGCTTGCCAACAAGGGTTTTGCCACCAAGTATTAGGTCTTGTTTGCCAGAGGGATTAAATACTTATTTCCCTCTGCAGAATGCAAATAAATTCATATACTTTCCACAATGTGATTTTCCGGATTTAATTTGTGATGTGCTATCTCTCACTGTTACCAATAACCTACCCTTCAATTATGGGCTGCTCATGTCTTTGTCAGTGGGCAAACTTACAAAATCAGCAAGGGATCAAATACTTATTTCCACCACTGTACACAGAAGAGCTACAAAGGCTGTTCAGGGCTCTTCAGCTTGGAGAAGAGATGTCTGAGGGGAGATATAATAGAGGTCTATAAATACTGAGTGGAGTAGAACTGGTAGAGGTGAATCGCTTGTTTTCTCTTTCCAAGACTAAGGGGCATGCAATGAAACTACTAAGTAGTAAATTTAACACAAATCAGAGAAAATAGTTCTTCATTCAACGTGTAATTAAACTGTGGAATTTGTTGCCAGAGAATGTGGCAAAAGCAGTTAGCTTAGCAGGGTTTATAAAAGGTTTGGATAATTTCCTAAAAGAAAAGTCCATAATCTAATTAAGATGGACTTGGATAAGCAGCATAAAATCTGTTTTACTGTTTTGGGATCTTGCCAGGTACTTGTGACCTGGATTGGCCACTGTTGGAAACAAGATACTGGGCTTGATGGACCTTTAGTCTATCCCAATATGGCAGCGCTTATGTTCTTATGGTCCGTAAGTACTTGTAAACCAAAAGTATGAACGTACTTTCTGTTTTAAACTCGGTTCAAAATCTGCAGGTGAGAATAACTGTTGGACAATGTGGACAGTTTTAAAAATGCTCCCCATGTAAAAGGAAATCAAATTTTCATACAAATATCTGCTTTAGAAACAAGAAGAAGCACCCAGTTACACAAAGAGGCATATTTTCAAAGCATGTACACTTACAAAGTTCCATAGTAACCTATGGAACTTTGTAAATTGAAGTGTTTTGAAAATGAGCCCCTTTGAAAGTGAGGTGAAAATCCCCTGAACCTGCCATGCAAGAATTTTACAGCTGCTGAAATAAATATTCAGTTGAAGTGTAGACTGGAAACTCTTCTTTCACATAGATCTTGTGCCAATGAAAATGAAAATCACAGGCTGATTAATCAAATAGCTGTCTCTTGTTTGGTAGTGAATAAAAGTTTGTACAGGTTCCAGCTGCAAACAGGAGATAATCCCTTCTGTGAATAAAAGAAGTATTATTCTGTTCCCAGCTGAATATTTGTCCTTGTAACATCCTGTTACGTTCAACTATATAAAACTGATGCAATTGAGCTGTCGGAAGGAAAGAGCCAGTAACCCATACAAAGGGATGGTATGTGGGTGTTGCCACCTTCTCCAGCTTATCTCTTTTTCCAAATCCATATTCAGGCCTCTTTATGATGCTACTTCTGCTAACATTATCTTCTAATGTTTAATTTTTAGCATGGGTACAAATTTTGTTGGTTGGTTGAGGTTACCATTAAGTCAGATTATTTTACCACTGCTATTTTAGCACATGGTCTCATTTCATAAAATGGGACCCTTTACTAAAATAACATGATGTGGTAAAATAACCCCGTTTAATGTTAGCACACACTAATAACTTCCCCTTTAATGTGAAGAGTTTGTGTCTAGTAACCAGAGCTGATACTGTGATGTCATAATGCCTCATTCCACCAATGTCTAAGAGCCAGCATCTTCAGTGATGTCATAATGGCTTGACTGCCCTGTACTTGGCTCACTTTTATTACTTATAGCAGTGATTTCAATTTCTAGAGACATTTCTGTTTTCTTTAATTAAGGAGGAAAGTTATCAATGTGGGCTCATGCTGTCATGTGATTTTACAATTAATCCCAGTTATCAGTAACTATGTCTCAGTGCATAAAATGGGACCCTTTGCTAAAATAGCATGACATGGTAAAATAACACCTCTTAATGTTTGCCCACATTAATTATTTCCCCCTTAATGACTTAGGAGCCTTTTTACTAAAGATTAGCATGCACTAATAGAATTAGCATACACTAAATGCAGCACATCCTATTTTATACCTATGGGTCACGTGGCACTTAGCACATACTAATGTCCATTAGTATGTGCTAAACTTTAGTGAAAGGTCCCTTAGTGCCTGATGTGGGAGACTAGCATTAAGCACAATTTTTATTTTTTAAGTTTCTCTGCTTTAATTTTTCTCGTTAGAATGTTTTTTTTTTCCTGTTTTAATCAAACTGGGAATGACTATGGAGAAAGCATGGTACCAAGTACCTTTATGTGATGTGCATACACTGTCTAATTAATGTAGAAAGATATCTGATTCCCTGCTGAAATCTCTCCCCTTGCTTGGATGCAGTGGTTCTGAAACCTATCCTTGGGTTTTTCTCCCCCAAATGCAAATACTGAACATTCTATGCTACATGATTTTCAGGATCTCTCTAATATATATGCTGCACATGATATATTTGCACAGCCAATAGAGACTTTTGTTCAGTTGTGTCTCATGAATTTCATTAGGGAGATCCTGAATACAAACTGGTTAGGAGGAGCCCAAGGACCTGTCTGAGAACAGTGGTAATTCATAGACCTACTGTAGGTGGATCATCAAATGGTGGATTGTAGTAGGGTCCAGAAAGAGTTAGGAATAAAAAAGAAATGGGAGGGAATTTTGCAGAGGGATACTCCAAAAATGATGAGTTGAATGTCACTGTTTGAAAGATAACTCTGATTGACATTGAGCAATGGAACATGAAACAACTATCATCTGATAAAGGGGCTGATGTAATAAACTATGTTATTCTTATCAAAGGGTTTTACTTTGGGTTTGGGAGAGATTTTTATATGTTCTAATTTAATTCAAGAAGGTTTTTAGTATACAAAAATTGATCTGCTATTCCTAGTGCAATGACCATAATGATGCATATTAATGAGGTACATATGGAATTTGTTCTGAAGTAATAAAGTTTGATCAATATTAGTGCAGTCTTTTTTACTTCCTGCGTAGCACTACATAAGAACATAAGAATAGCCATACTGGGTCAGACCAATGGTCCATCTAGCCCAGTATCCTGTTTCCAACATTGGCCAAGCCAGGTCACAATTACCTGGCAGAAACCCAAATAGTGGCAATATTCCATGCTACCAATCCCAGGGCAAGCAGTAGCTTCCCCGTGTCTGTCTCAATAGCAGACTATGGACTTTTCCTCCAGGAACTTGTTCAACCCTTTTTTTAAACCCAGATACGCTAACCACTATTCCTCCAGCAAAGAGTTCTAGATCTTAAATATTTGTTGGGTGAAAAAATATCTCCTCTTATTTGTTTTAAAAGTATTTCCATGTAACTTCATTGAGTGTCCCCCTAGTCTTTGTACTTTTTGAAAGTGTAAAAACATCAATTCACTTCTACTCATTCTACACCACTCAGGATTTTATAGATTTCTCCCCTCATCCACCTCTGTTCCAAGCTGGAGAGCCCTAACCTCTTTAGTCTTTCCTCATATTAGAGGAGTTATATCCCCTTTATCATTTTGGTCATTCTTCTTTGAACCTTTTCTAATTCCGCTATATCTTTTTTGAGATACAGCGACCAGAACTGAACACAATACTCAAGTTGAGGTTGTACCATGGAGTGATACAGAGGCGTTATAGCATTTTCAGTCTTATTTACCATCCCTTTCTTAATAATTCCTAGCATCTTGTTTGCTTTTTTGGCCGCCACCACACACTGAGCAGAAGATTTCAGTATATTATCTAGAACAACACCTATATCTTTTTCTTGGATGCTGACCCCCAAGGTGGACCCTAGCATCAGGTAACTATGATTCAGATCATCCTTTCCAATGTGGGTGAAGTAAAGTTTTAACTTCCAATTGACATTCCACTGAAGTGAAGTGGAAGTTGGAAAGTCAGCTGCCAAAGACCTGATTTCCCAAATTGGTGACTCCCTGGTCCAAGCTTCCTGGTCCCAAAATTCTGATTCTAGAGCACCAACACCTTGGTATCCTGAGTCCATGACCCCCACACCCATATCCATCCTCCACTGACATGCACCCTCACCTACCTAGCTCCCCCAGCCATCCATTTACCTATCCTATGGGTGATGGTAGATGAGTTGATGATGGTGAAGGTATGGCAGTTAGGTGGGTGGGAAGTATTTAGAATTGAAGGAGGAGCTTATTAGTCTTTAGTGTTAGCAAGAGTATGAATGTAAGGCTTTCTGGTTCCATGGCAGTCTTTCCCTGTCCTGGGAGTCCAAGCACAATGTCTCTTCTGCCTTGAGGGTTTCAGATCTTTTGAGAATGGAGCAGAAAGAGACTCCAGTTCAGTGTTTAGAAGTGTTAAGTTTAATTTCCATCTACCACTGAAGTTAAAATAGAAGTAAAATTAACTTTACTTTAGATTTAACACAGTTTTGGCTGTTGTGCACTATACACCTTATGACTTTGTTACATTAAAGTAGAGTGAAAAGTTAACAAGAAACAGAAAGGGGGCAGCAGTGTGAAATATTGACTTTGAGTTCTGTGTTGTATGTTGTTTTTGTAAGTGTTTCAATAAATCCTGTACTCTGTAGATCAGACTTCATAGTAAGATATAAGAAGTATGTTTCTTCAAATGCTGAGCAATATGGGAGTAAAAGAATTGGCTGAATGACTTCTAAAAGTTCACAAATCAAGATTACTGCTGCTTTTTAATGAACATGTATGCAGTACATGACAGTACCTTGATGACATCGTCTCTGTAAAATGAATAAACTGCGTTATCATTTATTTAGATAATTTCTGGGGCCTAAGCATACTTCAGAAATACGTCATGGTGCTTGAAAGGGAAACAGCATGGTCACAGGGGCAGATAAGAATGCAGAATGTGCTCTTCAGTCCAGCACTTGTAGGTGCTGAATATGAATTGAGGGGAGGGGGGATTATGTTTGCTAAATTGTAGCAGTGCAGTCTGGTTTAGTTACTTTTTAGCAGTCACAGCATCTTGTTGCTCATCATTGTTTTGGTCCATATCGGTTGCCTCTCCTATGCAGCCTTTCAGTGACTGTCACTTCTGAAAGTGTCTTTTTCCTACACTGAGCATGTCTCCACAGGATTCCCAGCTTAGAACTACTGAATACTGGTATTGACAGAAGAAATTTGATGAGAAGATGATGTTACCACAATGATTATTCACTTTTTTAGAGAGCATATATGATTACCTGTAATCTGAAAATTATGTGGACTGAGCTAACATTGTGACTTCAGATACTCATGCAAATAAGGAAATGTGGTTGAGTGAAGCACCTTATATCTGACCTCTCTAGGAGAATGGTAAATCAAATTCAGATAGTTTCTGCCAAATCTCTGCTTCCCAAAATTAGAAAACAGTATCCATCTATACAAGTATTCTGGTGTTGCTCCATACAATAATAGAAAACCAGGGTACATAACTTAGATTCCCCTAGCTTCTACAGGCAACCAATGCAATTCAACATAAACTGGGCTCATTCGATCATATCTAGTTTTAGAAAGGATTAACAACAGTTACATTTTGAATAGTTTACAGTCTCTTCTTTACCATAGTGGTGCAGCCCACATTCAAAACATTTCAATAATCGGTTTGTGATAAAACCAAGGATTGAACCAATAGTCTGAAATCATCCCTATTAAAACAATGATGCATTCTTCTTAATTTCTTTAAAACACCAATGGAGGGCAGTGAATAGTGGAGTGCCACAGGGATCTGTACATGTGAACTGTGAAAAATTGCAGGAAGACCTTAGGAAATTGGAAGACTGGGTATCGAAATGGCAGATGAAATGTAATGTGGACAAATGCAAAGTGATGCACATGGGGAAGAATAATCCAAATCATAGTTACATGGTGCTAGGTTGAGCTTAAGAGTCAACACCCAAGAAAACGATCTAGGTATCATTGTAGACAATGCGCTGAAATCTTCTGCCCAGTGCAGTAGTTGTTAAAAGAGCAAACAGGATGCTGGAAAATAAGAATATTATAATGCCTCTGTATCACTCACTCTGAGTATTGCATTCAATTCTGGTCACTGCATCTCAAAAAAGATATAGTGGAATTAGAAAAGGTTCAAAGAAGAGCAACCAAATGGAGGGTTAAGTGACTTGCCCAGAGTCACAAGGAGCTGCAGTGGGAATCGAACTGAAACTCCTCTCATATGAGGAAAAACTAAAGAGGTTATGTTTCTTCAGCTTGGAAAAGAGAGGGCTGAGGGAGGATATGATTGAAGTCTACAAAATTCTGAGTGGTATAGAATGGGTAAAAGTGAATCTATTTTTTTATTCTTTGGAAAAGACTAGGGTACACTCGAGGAAGTTACATGGAAATACTTTTAAAAGAAATAGGAAGAAATATTTTTTCACTCATGAATAGTTAAGCTCTGGAACTCGTTGCTAGAGGATGTAGTAACAGTGGTTAACATATCTGGGTTTTAAAAAACGTTTGGACAAATTCCTGGAGGAAAGGACCATAGTCTGCTATTGAGATAGACATAGGAGAAGCCAGTGCTTGCCCTGGGATTGGTAGTATGGAATGTTGCTACTATTTGGGGTTCTGCCAGGTACTTGTGACCTGGATTGGCCACTGTTGGAAGTGGAATACTGGGCTTGATGGACCATTGGGCTGACCCAGTATGACTGTTCATATGTCAGCCTATAATGATTAATGCAAGGAATGCAGCACTTTGGTGAATGAAGATCACTATATTATTTGCACATCACTGTAAAAAGTATTGGTAGAACGAAGCTTATTACCTCTGATTGTTACATGTTCTGAAGAGACCTTGTCCAGGTATGTGAGATGATTAAATGATAATAGTTTGAATAGATTGTTAATACTGCTGGGGATTGAAGACTCTCAGCATTCAAGAAATACAAGCTACAGCTAATTTCCATGTTGATTCTTCTAGCTCAGATACAGAATCAGATGACTGCGACCATATTTGTAATTCTGGATTTAGCAAAGAACTGACCTTTTCCCCTGAACCTGTGCCATACAAGCCTCTCCTGAAGAGACATGCTTCCATGAACAGCAGCATCCAGTGGGAGAAGAGGGATATTTTGTCAAGAGCAGCTGACGGTAAGGAAATGTTAATACCTGGACCTAATTCAGTAAAGTTGATACAGAGATGAGCAAAGATATCGTGATCTATAGTCTAAAGATTTGATCAATGATTCCTATAAAATGTATTTATCAATGACTTGTCTTTCCAAGTGTGCAAGGCAAGAGGTTAGGTCTTTATGGCCATGATCAAAGATCAATTTAAAAGACAAAACACAGCAATCCAGAAAACGTCATCAGGAAATGTATAAAGTTCTCAGTACAATCTTGGCTTTTGTAAATTCCTTCAATTTCTTTGGAATGTCTTTTCAAGTTGTGATGTTCAACCGGGAAAATGCACCCAACTGATAATATGCAAAGAAAGAGGAGATTGTAGATCCTAATCACAAAACTTCCCTGTTTTTGCTCATTTTAGAGTATCTGGGTGCTAAAATGTTGAAGTTGACATTGAGACAGAAAATGGGTAACTATGTCTAAAGTAGGAAATGCATATTCATTTCTACCACTTGTGTACTGCATGTTAATTCTGCCTAGTGAGGATTAATGTGGCTATACAGTTACCTCTGCCATAAGAGATACATCATTTGCGATGCTCTCTGTTGGGTAGGCAGCCTGAAAAGAGCTGCCCGTTTCTATCCGCTATCAACCCATACTTGGCACATAGAGCGCAGTAAGCCCAGTTATTATTGGCATCATGAAAAATGATGAACATAAGTTGCAGCAAAGAGTCACAATAGGAGCCATTAGGCAGTGTTGCCCTCTAGTGTCAATGGTACAGACATTTAAGTCTGTGCTTCCCATCTCTTTTTCTGCTTGGTTATACCAGTGGTGTTGGGTTTATGCAATAGATTTATCTACAAATAGTTGTTCTAAAGTTGAGAAACTTTCCTATTGTGAGCTTTCCATGCAATCTAAGGGGATCTTTTACTAGCTTGAGTTATCTTTAGCAGTGGCCCATAGGAATAAAATAGGCCCTGCTGCAGATAACGCAACCTAATCTTTAATAAATGACCCCCCTAAATGAATTTTGTTTTACAAAGAAATTTCAACCTACTAGTTTTTATATTTAGGGATCTGATTTTATTGCATTTATGATGCATTTTTCATTTTTTTTGTTATATTTGCATACAAAATGCACCGTTATTGGGTACAGATGTAATTTAGGTCCAGAAGAGTGAAGATATTGGCAACATCAACAGATCAGGGTCAGGAGAGAAGAGGGAGGCAGCAACTGATTATGAGATAGAGGTGGGGGAGAGGAAAGGCGGGGCCTTCTTGTATTTGTAAGCCCCAAAAAAGTGAGAAGTACCCTTTTGACAAAATTTCTAGAAGAGGAATATGATAAAAGAGAATCCTTAGTTATATTTGTTTAGTTTTTTCTTTTTGCTTTAAGCTTTCATTGAATTTGAATAATCACATTAATAATAACAAAAGGGATTTCAAATAATAATTATAATTGTAATTACTGAGAGCCCAATACTCAAGCAAATTATGTGTATGTGTTACTGGCAGTCTGCAAACACATAACTCACTTTTCTTACTAAGTGGCCAGATTTTACCTGCATTGCATGGGTTTGGAGAGAGGAAGAGGTGGAGCCAGCCACTATCTGTATAGTGGCAATATTCATAATTAGTACTGAAAAGGTATAAAAACTGCACGAAAGAAGCTGCTAAACTAATGAGTTATCCATGTGGAGGGTAATTTCATAGCAACTTGCCTATTTGTGAAGGACATGTAGGTGCCTATTTTCAACCTATTTTCTAAAGACACAAAGGTGTCATGTGGTCGATATTTAAAAGAGTTTAGCCAGGCTTAAATCACCTGCATGGGGTTTTTCTCCGATATTCTGCAGTACTTAAGCAGTTAATTGAAAGCCGACTATTTGGTGGACAATCCAGAGTGGAATTGGCATTTATGCATTTAAGTGCAATATTCAGCAATTAATCATTACATTACATTATAATCTTATAACCCGCTACATCCAACATGTTCTAAGTGGATAACGTCAAGAGAAAAAGCGTACTCCAGGTATTTATTCAGAATAATCCAGTCTAAAACTTGAGAGCAACATCTATAAGTTAGGAGAAATATTTTCTAAAAAGAAGTGCCTTCAACAATTACCTTAAACGCAGGATAGTAATCTATATGCCTTAAAAAAGAAGGGAGATAATTCAAGCTGGAAGCTGCTTGATAAGTCAGTGAAGACTGAAGAAAACACAAAGCCTTCACTTTTTCAACAGAGGGGAAACCTAACCAGTGACATAGCTATGTGGGGCCATGGGCGCCTGGGCCCCCCCCCCCCAAATTTCCTCTGGGCCCCTGGTTTTGCTGGCAGAGGTTCCCAACCCCCACCAGCTGAAGCCTTGTCCAGGCCGGTCTCCAGCGCCGCCGCATTGCCTGCCCTACTCTGTCTTCCCCTCAGGTCCGGCACGCTTCTTTTAGTGAAACTGAGCATGGTCAATTTCACTAAAAGGAGCATGCAGGACGTGAGGGGGAGAGCAGGGCAGGCAATGTGATGGTGCCGGAGACTGGTGCTGGATAAGGCTTCAGCTGGCAGGGGTTGAGGACCCCCTCCAGCCAAGGTATTTGCTGCGGCAGTGGTGGGGGCGGGGGTGGCAGGGCAGCAGGGTGGCAAGGCGGTGGAGGGGCAGCAGCGGGGCAGCAGACCAAAATGTGCCCCCCCACCTCGGGCTCTGGCCCCCTCCCACTGTGAGGTCTGGCTATGCCCCTATCAAACAAACAAACAAAGCAAACAGTGGGCCTTCAGGATTGAAAAAAAGGGAGTCCTTTATTTATAATGAAGACCTGACACGGTCCGTGTTTCAGCGTACAAACGCCTGCATCAGGGGTCAAAGTACTCCTATAGGTCAGCAAAATGGTTAGTTGACAAGGATAAACAATCAGGATATATTACCCGCTGTTTGAACAGCTCGTTTGTAGAACGCCTTCAGCCGCATAAACCGTGTCGGGTCTTCATTATAAATAAAGGACTACATTTTTCTCAATCCTGAAGGCCCAGTGTTTGCTTTGTTTGTTTGGTTGCTTTTGTATGCTGTATTCCCTCTTTTTTGTGACTATGCCCCTATCAAAAAAGGATTTCTAGTGGCTCCACCATGATTCCTATTGAAAAATACAAATTGGTCAATCGGATAGCCCAGGGAATCCCCACGAAAAGCCTTAAAGGTTAGAACCAGGACTTTAAATTGTAATCTGGTTTACACTTAAGTTAAGCAGCAATATCGAATCACGTAAAACTCAGTCCTTTATGCAGTGTTGTTTAAGCGGTTTAGTGCTGAATATTGCACTTTAACACATAAGAGCCGGCCTCGCATAAACCCAGATATTCAATGCTGGTGCCTGGACATGGCCTAGTTTTGAATCTCCAGGGATTAAAAAAAAAACAAACAACCTACTGCCACAGGCTGATAATCTTCCCCAGTATAGTTCTGTTTCTGTTACACTTGCCACTTATTTAGACTCAGAATTGCTGCCATTTGTCACTCTGTTGCTTCTTCCTGGACACAGGAATTTATAAAATATGACAGCAGATCAGGTTGCTCTAGACCAGGAGTTCTCAATCCAGTCCTCAGGACACACCAAGCCAATCAGGTTTTCAGGATACCCACAATAAGTATGCAAATTTATCTCATGCATATTCATTGTGGATATCTTGAAACCTGACTGGCTAGTTGTGTCCCATGGACTGACTTGAGAGTCCTTGCTCTAGCCCATGTAGTCTACCCAATTTATTTCCTGCTGCAATATAACCGAGCCAGTTGTCTGGTTTTCTCCAGGCCTTCTTGAATTCTTTTGCTCTTTTCCCCCTAGAAGGCTTATTCCATCTATCCACCACCCTTTCCATCAAGAATTATGAATGACCACTCTGAAATCAGCATCTTGGTTTCTGAACATTGCCTCTTCTTCTGTATTGTTTGAATATTGTCTGATGAAATCTCATTAATCTTCCTGTTGTAGCTCTACATCGAGCCAATAGTTCTCGTTCTTCTACATCAAACACATGCCAAAAATGGAGGGAAAAGATGCTGTTGGGTAAGGCTATATTCTATTTCGGTGGTGTTTACTTTTAATGGCATCCTTTTCATCTCTTCTTTTCATACTCATATGGTTACCTTTACATGAAAATGGTATGGAGGAGTTTTATAACAGAGCACCTAAAACAAATTTGAAAAATGTGCTTACATTAAATAAGGCCTATACCAAAAGAAAGTATAGTAGTGTTCTTTCAAAAATGTGGAAATCTCAAAAGTGTAGCAAAACAGTACCAGCAGTCGCATTGCATAAATCCAGCATCTGTTTCAGTCCATTCTCTTGTTCAGTCATATGTCCCATATGAACATTATCTCTTTTTAATCAAACATGAACCAAAAATCAATTAGTTTGATATTCAATGACACTTTTTTTTTTGGGGGGGGGGGGGGCAGCTCCTACCTGGAGAAGTGCTGCTCACTGGGGCCGGTCACTAATTTTCAACAAGATTATCTAGATATTGCCATGGAAAATTACCATTGACCAACTTGGCGCTATCTGGGGATGGAACTGGGAGTTCACAGCAATAGTTGGTCCACCAACTAGGTAACTCACTGTTTTAAGAGGACAGCTTTATATTTGGATGTTCAGCTTCTGGATCGGGTGCCATGAATATCCAGGTATAAAGTGACTGGCATTAAACACTGACCACAGTGGGATGAATACTGGGGGGAAATATTTTTCAATTTGCAAATAAAATACTTTCCTGACTGCAGACAGGCCCATAGCTGGCACATCAGAAACAAAAACCTTTGGTTCAGTTGGGAAGACAAGGTCTTGATATTTTCTCCAGAGCGCAATATATTGGCGGTATTCTGGTTTACTATTCTTTTGGTATGTATTAATTTCAAATTACATGAAGATTACATGGGGAGGGGGATATGTGTGTGGATGGTGGTGTACATGAGTGTGGCTTTGAGTTCTGCTTGGTGTGAATGTTTAGGTTTGCTTTCTCAAGATGCATTGGATGAGAGGGGGCAGGGAATGCAATCTCAGTTGTTGTTGTTGTTGTTGTTGTTGTTGTAGTTGTTGCTGTTCTCCTTCTAGACCTTTTCCTACTGAGGGGGGAGGTCTATTGCTGTTCATGTTTTTTTTAAGCTATATTGTTAATCTTGCTGTGTATCAATATTCCTAACTTATAGGACCTTATGTATATTGTCACTTGTCTTTGTACCTTCTGTTCCAACATTCAAAAACAAATAAAAGAAAAACTTTTGCTATTCCTGCAACATACTTCCAAACTTCTTCAGAGCGACATGCAGCCTCTGTACCTTTATAAAGTAAGCACCCAAAATGTGTGCAAATGCACAGATTTGCACCTGCTCCTAGGCAGACAGATATGTGCAGACTCTGTTTGTGTGCACATATTTCATGAAATACATGCATACAAGACAACTTTGACCCAGCCCTGCCTCATGCACTGTGCTCTCCATGCTGGAATTTCATCTTATCTTTCGAAGCTAGCTCTTCCTTTTCACCTTTACCTTCTCTTAGGTCCTTGTACTTGTTGTACCTTGTTGGATTTGGTGGTGTGGAGGATGATTTGATGAATATCCTGTTTTATCCTGCAGTGTTTTGCACTTAGAATTTGTAAACCTTTACCTATCATTTTGTTTCTTGTCCTTGTTTGTTTCAAATTTGTGTTAACTGGTGATTTTATTGGATTTTTATGTGTACACCAGTTTAATGTTTGTTCTTTGAAGGGCACTATGTCAACTTCATTAAACATTACAAGCAGCACACATGTAAGTATACAGACTGGATCTGTGCCATGTTAGTCAAGCACCCAGCAGGTAGGGGTCTGTGCACCCTGTTTCTAATGATCCAGTTCAGCAGAAGTTCCTCACTCCCACTTCTCCTTTCTACCTCCAAACACTCACAACCCTCCAACTTCCCCTAAAGGCCCTGATCTGAAGATCTGAAGCTTGCCTTTACATTTGCCTCTCTGACTATATACATCATTCTCATTTCCTGTCTCCACCTTCTTATACAAATCTTCTGCTGTTGGCTCCAACCTATGTGCTTTGGTTGGAGAGACCTTGGGAACCCTGCCAGCTCCCGGCTATAGCTGCTGGTTCCTCACACCTCTCTGCAGCCCCTTTGCAGCTTCCTCTGGCTTATTCTCAAACAGTGATTGGAAGTGGGGGGGGGGGGGGGGGCACCAGCCTGTGGAAGTCCTTGCAGGAGGGTGGCAGGAGGCTGGCAATGGTAATGGTGGGAAATGATGAGGTCCATTTTGACATATTCCACCAGAAAAGAAAGCAGTATGTATGTAACCAGACCTCTGTTCAGAAGGAACCTGAAGGTGTTTGTCATGACGCAGGAGTGGGAGGCACTAGGTGACACAGTACCTGAGTCCCCGGGTTGGGTTCACAGCACTCTTCCCGGCCTCCAGGGGATCATGGTGCTCTCCTTATGGGATTCCAACGCTATGCGGATTGTGGTCACTTCTTCCTTCCTGTGCAGCACCGGAATCATTTTTGTGCTGCAGCCTTGCGCACCCTTACAGGACTCCCCACCTACCAGTGATGTCAGCGATGACTTCGGATGCTCTCCTTTTAGTGGGGGATTCCTCCACCGTTCAGTGCCTCAGCCACTTGGAGAGCAGTTGTCTGCTGTTTCATCTCGCTTTCTGTCTTTGACCACTGCCAGATCTGACACTGCCTCTTGCCTGCTGCCTACCTCTGACCACTGCTGGACATGGACGCCGCCTCTTGCCTACTGCCTGCCTCTATCTACTGCTGGATACTGATGCTGCCTCCTGCCTGCCGCCTGTCTCTGACCACTGCTGGACATGGATGCTACCTCTTACCTACTGCCTGTCTCTGACTACTGCTGGATACTGATGCTGCCTCTTGCCTGTCACCACTGCTGGGCACTGACTCTGCCTCTTGTCTGCTGCCTGCCTCTGACCACTGTTGGGTCTCGATGCTGCCTCCCATTTGCTGTCATCAGTAGCTTCTCCAAGACTCTACCAGGAAGTTCTACTGGCTGCCTGAATCCAGGGGCTCAACCACTGGGGAACGGTGGCCGCCGCAGGTGAAGCACTGTGCTTGTAGACAGTTGGCCTTCTAGACCAACACAAGAGCTCACTGACCGTGACAGTGTTACATGCACACACACAAAAAAATGATTTCTGTTTGTATTTATTAAGATTTATTTATCACCTTTTTGAAGGAATTCACTCAAGGTGGTGTACAGCAAGAATAAGTCAAACATAAGCAATAGACAATTACAGCAGTAAAAATATTCAAATAACAATACAAAGTATGGCATACTATTGTTTGTGTCCCAAACACAATCCTGCCCCACTTCTCCTCTAGCACATAAGTACTTAAGTGTTGCCATACTGGAACAGACCAAAGGTCCATCAAGCCCATCATCCTGTTTCCAATCCGGGTCACAAGTACCTGGCAAGATCCCAAAACAGTACAATACTTTTAATGCTGCTTACCCTAGAATTAAGCAGTGGATTTTATTTATTTATTTATGAACATTTATACCCCACTTTTTTCCATATGAAGCAGACTCAAAGTGGCTTACAATGCACAGATAAATCAATTACAATTACATTAGATAGGGGAGAAATAATAGGGTAAGAAGGGAAAGGGAAGAGAGACTAAGATGGACGGTGGAAATCCAGGTGAACCAAGAAGGATGATGGAAATCCAGACGGACCAGAGTGGCTCGAACAGTTCCCGGCAAGGCGATCCACAATTGGGAACTGTAGCAATACCCAGTTAGTTTTCTTCAAGTCCATCTTAATAGTGGCTTATGGACTTTTCTTTTAGGAAGCTATCCAAACCTTTTTTAAACCCCATTAAGCTAACTGCTTTTACTACATTCTCTGGCAATGAATTCCAAAGTTTGATTACACATTGAGTGAAGAAATATTTTCTCAGATTTGTTTTAAATTTACTACTTTGTAGCTTCATTGTGTGCCCCTAATAATTTTGGAAGGAGTAAAAAAGCGATTCACGTGGAATTCACCTTTCCTAATTCCACTATATCTTTATTGAGATGTGGCGACCAGAATTGCACACGATATTTGAGGACCGATAAAAAGGCATTATAATGCCCTCATTATGGTTTTCCATTCCTTTCCTAATAATACCTAACATTCTATTTGCTTTCTTAGCCGCCACTGCACACTGAGTAGTAGGGTGACTCCTATCCCACGTGCATCACGTTGCACTTGCTCACATTAAATGTCATCTGCCATTTGGTTACCCAGTCTCCCAGTCTCATAAGGTCCTCTTGTAATTATTCACAATCCTCTTGCGACTTAACAACTTTGAATAACTTTGTGTCGTCAGCAAATTTAATTACCTCACTAATTACTCCCATCTCTAGATCATTTATAAATATACTAAAAAGCAGCGGTCCCAGCACAGACTCCTGGGGAACCCCACTATCTACCCTTCTCCATTGAGAATACTGACCATTTAACCCTACTCTCTCTTTTCTATCTTTTAACCAGTTTTTAATCCACAATTGATGTCACGGTTGTGCCCAGGTTCCTGGCTCGCAGTCACCTCGGTCCCCGGGGTTTAGACCTGGGGAATGCTGCGAATTGATGGTTTACTGTTTGCCGTGTTCCAGACGATATGCTGGACATCTGTTCTGCCTTGTCAGTGTTTGGGTGATTCCTCCTGCTGCTGCCGCCCTTCGGCAAGGCCCAAGGGCTCACTAACCTAGAGGTCCACGAGAACCGTGACAGATTGCAAGGCCATGAGCTCGGAGGGATCAGTCATCATGCAGGTGCTGCAGGAGCATACTAGTGCCCTCCACACCCTGGGGGCACTGATGGATCAGCTCGAGAGACTTATGTCGGCATCCCTAAAGGCAACAGCGGATGCTTCAAGTGCAGGTCCAGCATCAGCAAGAGCTCCGGCCACGCCAGGGATCCGTCTGAAATCACCACCTAGATATGACGGCAATCCCAAAGACTGTAGATGTTTTCTCAACCAGTGTGAAATAATCTTTGAGCTCCAGTCCCAAGATTTTCCCTCGGAGAGAACTCAAATAGCTTACATTATGTCTCTGTTGTCCGGTCAAGCATTGGTGTGGGCGTCCCCTCTGTGGGAGAAGGACGATCCGGTGCTTCATGATCTCCTGGGGGGTTTTGGAGCACTTTAGACGAGTTTTTGAAGATCCAGGGAAGGCTACTTCCGCAACTGCTGCACTCTTGAGACTCAAGCAAGGTACACAGACCCTGGGGGACTATGCGATCAGGTTCCGCACCTTGGCTTCTGAGTTAGCTTGGAACAATGAAAGTCTAATCGCAACCTTCTGGCAGTGATTGGCACCGCAGATTAAAGATGAGCTGGCTGGACGTGAACTTCCCACCAGGTTGGATGAGCTAATCAAGATCTGTACTATGATTTATATTCGATTCCAGGAACGTGGCCGAGAATGGCGTTCCATAGAGAAAATAGGCATTAAGACCGCTAGCCCTCCAGTGTTACCACCGACTCCTCATCTGCGGGAGGTACCCCCCCCCCAAACCACCAGCGGAACCCATGCAATTAGGCCATACCCCGCTCACGATTCAAGAGAAACAGAGACGTCGGACCCTTAACCTCTGCCTGTATTGTGGTGAGACGGGACACTACGCGGTCAATTGTCCACAGAAACCTGGATCCTTGGGGGCAGGTCTGACTGCAGGCACAGTAATAAGCCAGTCTTCTAACTTTCTGAGTACCCAGTTTTTAATGCCAGCAGTGCTCGACCTAGGTCACCGGCAAGAGCATACTGAGGTCTTCCTGGACTCCGGGGCGGGTGGAAACTTTATAACCGCGTCTCTGGTCCAGCAACTTAACATTCCAACACAAGAACTACCTAAGACCATCCCGCTCTTTTCAGTGTATGGGAGTATTCAAGGATATGTAAACACTCAAAAGATTCCTGTGAGCTTACAGATTGGCAATCACCGGGAGGACATCTCTCTATATGTCCTTCCCTCAGCGGTGCAGCCCATTGTGTTGGGTCTTCCCTGGCTACAGAGACACAATCCGGTCCTGGACTGGGGAAAGGGTGAGATCGTGGACTGGGGCGAGTCGTGCCGGAAACTTTGTTTTATCCCTGACACCGACAGTGTGGTCGGCAAACAGTTGGACCAGGATTCAGATGCATGGACGGATATTAGTGACTCTCAGGACTCTTTTACGAGGGGGATGACCTGTGCATGTGCCTTACCCCCGATCAGCCAGTGCCAAGTGGAATCCATTAACGGGCCCAGGTCCCAAGATCCGGCCAACAGGACTTCTGAGACGCCTCCTCAGGGCCAGTGGTCCCGCACTTTACGTAAGAAGTCGACTCCAGGACCTAAGCTTCAGGACAATCTGGAGCTCCGGAGATCTAAGAATCAAAAAGCTAGTTCGCAGCAAACCATGGTCCGTAGCTCCACTCCAGCACCATGCACTCAACCCCGCTTGGTGAACAAAGCCCAGTCTTGCCCTCAACCGGCCAGCTCCCGGCCGGCGCCTAAGGATACGGACATTGGAAAACTACCTAATCGTGCCAGCCGATTTCACCAAGAAGATCCAGGGAAATCCAGACCTCCCAAGAAGCCCGGGGAGGCCTTAAGGGAGGGATACTGTCAGGTTGTGCCCAGGTTCCTGGCTCGCAGTCACCTCGGTCCCCGGGGTTTAGACCTGGGGAATGCTGCAAATTGATGGTTTACCGTTTCCCATGTTCCAGAAGATATGCTGGTCCGGTCCGAGTCTTCCAGCTCTCCAGATTGTTTTGGGAGTTTTTTGGAACCAAGCAGTATCCATACCTGGTGAACTCCCTTGTGACCTGCCTTTATTAACCACCTGGTAAGGTTCCTAGTTGCCTTGCAACAGAGGTCCTCAGAGGAGTTTCCTTTGGTGGAGTTCATTTGCAGTGCTACTGAAGTTTTTCCTGTTTTATGTTTTGACCCTGCTTGTTTGCTGAGTACTTTTCTCTCTGCTGCCTGCCCAGACCCGGCTTGACTCCTGGCTTGCTTTGCTGTCGGCTGCCTGCCCTGACCCAGCTGGGTTCCTGGTTCTTTTCCTGCTGGTCCCTGCAGTTCTGCTTTCCTGCCCTGTCCAGTAAGTCCTGCCGACCGCCCACACTCTGGGGCTCAACCCTTGAGGAACGGTGGTTAAGTGCAGGTGAAGTTTGGGCTATTTCTGGTCCAGCTGGTGCCGGCCTGAGCTGCCTCAGCGGCAGCCTCCGTCTAGTGTTCCGGTCTGTTCTGCCTTTTCAGTGTTTGGGTGATTCCTCCTGCTGCTGCCGCCCTTCGGCAGTGGCCCAAGGGCTCACTAACCTAGAGGTCCACGAGAAGCGTGACAATTGAACACTACCTCCTGTCCCATAGATTTTCCAATTTTCTCTGGAGTCTTTCATGAGGTACTTTGTCAAATGCCTTTTGAAAATCCAGATACACAATATCTGCTGGCTCATCTTTATTCTCGTATTTGTTCCCTTCAATGAAATGTAATAAATTTGTGAGGCAAGATTTCCCTTCAAAATCCATGTTGGCTTTATCTCATGAATCCATGCTTTTGAATATGCTCTGTAATTTTGTTCTTTATAATTGTCTCTACCATTTTGCCCGGCACCAACGTCAGGCTTACAGTTCTATAATTTCCCGGATCACCTCTGGAGCCCTTTTAAAAAATTGGCTTTACATTGGCCACCCTCCAATCTTCTGGTACCATGCATGATTTTAAAGATAAATTACATATTACTAACAAATAGTTCTTTAAGATTGTTTTTCAATTCTGTCCGTATGCTGAGATGAATATCATCCGGTCCTGGTGATTTGCTACTCTTCAATTTGTCAAATTGGGCCATTACATCTTCCAGGTTTATAGAGATTTTATTTAGCTTCTCTGACTCGTCAGCTTTGAATACCATTTCTGGCACCAGTATCTCTCCCAAATCTTCCTTGGTGAAGACCGAAACAATGTATTAATTTAATCTCTTCACTATGGGATCTTGCCAGGTATTTGGGATCTTGCCAGGTATTTGTGACCTGGATTGGTCACTGTTGGAAACAGGATGCTGGGCTCGATGGACCTTTGGCCTTTCCCAGTATGGCAGTACTTATGTACTATGGCTTTGTCTTCCCTGAGTGTTCCTTTTACCCATTGGTCAACTAGCAGTCCTACTGATTCTTTTGCTGGCTTCTTGTTTTTAATATACCTAAAAAAGTTTTTACTATGTGTTTTTGCCTCCAACACAATCTTTTTTTCAAAGTCCCTCTTTGCCTTCCATATCTGCACTTTGCATTTGACTTGCCATTCCTTATTCTATTTCTTATTATTTTCAGTCAGGTCTTTTTTCTATTTAATAAGGGTTTTTCTCTTAGCTCTAATAGTTTCTTTCACCTCACTTTTTAACCATGCCAGCTGTCGCTTGGCCTTCCTTCCTCCTTTTTTAATATATGCAGTGGCGTACCAAGGGGGGGGCGGTCCGCCCCGGGTGCACGCCGCTGGGGGGGTGCCGCGCGCCTGTCGGCTCTTCGTTTTCATGATCCCTTTGCCCTGGAACAGGTTACTTCCTGTTCTGGGGCAGAGGGAGCATGAAAACGAAGAGCCGGCAGGCGCGTGGCACCCCCCCCCCCCCAGTGGCGTGCACCCGGGGGGGGTCTTTTGCCGGGGGATTGGGGGTTCTTTCGCCTGGGGGGGCATCGCGCTGTTCCAGGGGGGCGCTGCACCCGGAGGGGCGGGGCGCATCAGCAATCCGCCCCGGGTGTCAGCCCCCCTAGGAACGCCACTGAATATATGGAATGTAACTGAGCTGGGTTTCCAGGGTGGTATTTTTGAAAAGCATCCACGCCTGATGTAAATTTTTGACCTTTACAGCTGCTCCTCTGTCCCCCCCCCCCCCCCCCCCCCGTTCTTCTTATTTTATTATAGTCTCCTTTTTGAAAGTTAAATACCAACATATTGGATTTCCTGTGTGTACCTACTCCAGAGCTTATATCAAATCTAATCATATTATGATCACTGTTAAAAAGCAGCTCCAGCACCATTACCTCCTGCACCAGATCATGCGCTCCACTAAGGACTAGGTCTAGAATTTTTCCTCCTCTTGTTGGCTCCTGTACCAGCTGCTCCATAAAGCAGTCCTTGATTTTGTCAAGGAATTTACCTCCCTAGCATGCCCTGATGTTACATTTACCCATTCAATATCGAAGTAATCGAAATCACCCATTATTGTTGTGTTACCTAGTCTATTAGCCTCCCTAATTTCTGATAACATTTCTACATCTCTCTGTTCATCCTGGCCAGGTGGACGATAGTACACTCCTATCACTATCCTTTTCCCCTTTACACATGGAATTTCAATCCATAGGGATTCCAAGATGTGTTTTGTGTCCTGCATTATTTTCAATCTATTTGATTCAAGGCCTTCCTTAACATACATTGCTACCCCTCCACCAGTTCAATCCACCCTATCACTATGATATAATTTGAACCCTGGTATGAGTGGAAACTGATCCCATTGCATTGTTTGGTTGGTTGCGGAGTAAGGAACTACCATAAGTTAAAAGCAAGTTTTCTTCCTGGACTCTTCCATGTGGGCAGCATGTGAGGAAGACCCCCTTCACTTCCCAAACCTTGTGTTTTTATAGTTCCTTCCAACTTCAGGGACTCTCCCACTCCTGATCATTTTAACACATGAGCAACACTTCTTATTGCACCATCTTCTAGGGAGCAAATGTAATTTTTAAAAAATGGGGTAACGAGATGACTAGAGATGGGGAGAGGGAGGGAAAGAGTTGCTGTACACAGAGAGTTATGGTCAGACAGCAGTGATGAGGTGGGTTTTCAGTGCCTTATGCTAAGGAAAGGCATGTTTTGATGTCTCAAAATTCAAACAGTAGAACAACAGTTCTATGCTACATAAACAATACATGTAGTTTTCACTATACAAAACTATGCGTGTTTTTTAAGGCAATTAAATTACCACACAGAAAACAGGTACAAATCTCTGATGGTAATTTATCATTAGGTACTAAGGAAAACAAAACTGCTTGTGGGGTTAATATTACCCTTGGGTTAATAGAACCACCACAATTGATTATTGCTGTTATAACGGACACAAAGTAACATCTGCAAGGGACAAAATGGTGATATTAGCTGAAATAAGAAACATGGAGCAGAAGCACCAGTTACAAGGCTTCAACTCCAGTAATTTCCCATTTGGAACAGTAATATTTTAAATAAATTAATAAAATTATGAGTAAAGTGATGTGGCAGCAGTGTTAGGCCACTTTTTAAGGTAATAAATAGAGGTAAGACAAAATAAAGAAAAGAAGATGATACGACTTACTACGTTTTTTTATTATCTTTCAAAGGCGATACCAAACGATGACATATCAGAGTATATGTGTGTTTGTGTATATATATATATATATATATATATATATATATATATATATATATTGTAAAGAGTATGTAGGAAAGGCCCCAAAGGAACCCGGGGATAGGCCAGAATACCCCCGTTATAGGCAGGCATTCCCCAGGAAAAAACTAGAAATAAAGAACTACAACTCCCAGCATGCCCCAAGGGAGCCTGGGGATAAGAGAAACTATGTGCATTCCCAGGAGTCACCAGAGGAGGGCCGCAGGGGAAGGAGTAAGGCTGATTCTCCAACCTGGTGGAAGAGGTGGTGGAACAAGTGGGTGGAGAAAGAAGGGACTCCAAAGAACTTTAATGAAGAAAAGGGTGAGCAGCTGGGAGAAGGGCGGGGTGAAGAGAATATGGATTGGGCTCCTGAGGGGAGAGAGGAGGAGAGTGAGCCTTGCCCTATGGAGTTGACTGAACCGGAGAACACCCTGGAAGAGCCGATGGACTTTTCAGCTCTGGCTCAGCGAAAGCCAAGAAAGTAGCGGGGCCAAGCCGGGTCATGCGGGAGGAGGTCAGGTAGGAGTATGACTGACCAAGAGGGTGGGACCCTAGGCTTTGAGCCCGCGCAGAGCCACTGTGTTTTGAAAGCTTGGCTAGAACTGAACTGTGTTTTGAAAGCCTGGCTAAACTGAGCTGTGTTTTGAAAGCTTGGCTAAAATTGAACTGTGTTTTGAAAGCCTAGCTGGACTGAGCTGTGTTTTGAAAGCTTGGCTAGAACTGAACAGTGTTTTGGAAAGCCTGGCTAAACTGAGCTGTGTTTTGAAAGCTTGGCTAAAATTGAACTGTGTTTTGAAAGCCTAGCTGGACTGAGCTGTGTTTTGAAAGCTTGGCTAGAACTGAACAGTGTTTTGGAAAGCCTGGCTAAACTAAGCTGTATTTTGAAGCTTGGCTAAAAATTGAACTGGGTTTGGAAACCAGGGTGGAATTGAGCCCTGGGTTTGTTTTTCTTTTTACTGCTACTCTCCAGGGGACCGGGAGAGATCCTTATTTTTGTTTTTTGAGAAAAAGGGGAGCCATACAGGAGTGTGTTTTTTGTGTTGTTTGGTTTTTTTTTTTTTTGGAAGAGCTGCAACCCCGGGAGAAAAGAGGATCCACTTTTACAATATATATATATTAATCCATCTAGGCACATAAAACCTTTGAAGTTTTGACACCCACCAGACAGGACTGATGTTACGATTCTGCAGTATAGGCAGGGGAATGTTTGGGACTCACTCCTGATTGGCTTGTCAGGGGCTGAGCCAGCAGATGTCAGAAGCCTGATCCATTTAAGTCTGCCTTTCCCCTGCAATCATTGTTTTAGTGTTGATTGCTTTGTTTGCTCAGCTGAAGCCAGCCTGCCCTGCAGTTTAGCCTTTCTCCTCGTGCTTGTTTATTCTGTGTGTGAGTGTGTGTGCTGGTTATTCCCAGCATGAGCCTGATTTCCTCACTTCCCCACACCTGGTTTGCTTTCTCCTGCTCTAACATTGTGCTGTCTGGGGTAAGCTTGAGTCAGTTTGTTTAGCTTTCTCTCTCTCTCTGTTCCCTTTGTTGTGCTCAGCTTCTGCTCTGCTCCTTGTGGTTCTGCCTCCCCCTGTCCTTGTATTTTGCACCTGTTTGTTTGTTTTAGTTCTCTTTGTTTGCTGTATCTGTCTCCTGTTTCCAGGAGCAGCGTGCCTTTTCTGGCCTGTGTGTGTCAAGGCAGCTTCCCCTGTTTGCTTATCACTCCCCTTGATCCTTGTCTGCTGAGTAGCACAGTTCTGTTTATTCCTTTAGCAGTTCCCTTTTTCCCTTGGGGTGTTGTGGGGCCAGCTTTGTGTATTCCTTAGGTAGTTCTCCCTTCCCATTGTGTGTTGTTTAGTCAGCCTAGTGTGTTCCCTTGTGGGGCTACCTGTATCGTTGTGTGCTGTAGGTACAGCCTAGTTCCCTTGTGTGCTGAATGGTTCAGCCTAGAGTGTATTCCTATAGATGGTTTCCTTTTTCCTTGAGTGCCTCGTGGCAAACCTTAGAGTATTCCTTCAGTGGCTTCCCCTTTCCCTGTGTGCTGAATGGTTCTGCCTAGAGTGTATTCCTCTCGTTGGTTCCTTTTTCCCTCATTGCTATGTGGTACAAGCCTAGAGTGTTTTCTTTCTGGGGCTTCCTGTATTCTTGTTCGCCCAGTGGCACAGCCTTGTATACCTTTTGGAGGCTTCTGCCTCTCACCCCTTTCTTTGTGTCTCTACCCTGCACTGTGTGCGCTGCTTGTGGCCCAGTTCCGTGAGGAACCCTTGTTGTTCTTTCTCCTTTCCCAGAGTGTGATTCGGTTCCTGGTCGGCCGTGAGGCCCACTTGTTTGGATTCTGCGCAAATGGGTTCCAGATTGGCCGTGAGGCCCGCCTGAATGCTCTATCTTCCACTTTCTGGTGGTGCCTGTTGGCTGTTGTGTGTGTGCGGGGCTTGGTGGCTGGGGTGGTGCGTAGGGCCTGTTGGGTCTACCCTAGGCCTTGGCCAAAACCCTATACTAGGCCTCGGCCTGGGCTTAAGGGCTCACGTCTGGAATAACAACTTAACAAACATCTATCACGTCATAAGCCATTAAATTATATTGTCACCCTCTCATCCATCCATCTCTTGTGTCTCTCACCCCGCCTATCCCCATGAGACTCATTTGAATGCTTTTATGTTTTACATATATATTCTGATGTGTAATCATTTGCTGATTTCTGATCTGAAGAGGAAGATATCGCTTTTGAAAGCTTGTCAAAATATGCATTGTTAGTCCAATAAAAAGGGTATCATCATCTTTCCTTTTCTTTTTTGTTTTACTTATTTGTTACCAAAAACATCTATATAAATGACCAGTTGCTAAGACGGAAACCTGGGCAACTGGTACTACTGCCCCCATTTCTCTAAATGAGCAGAAGAGGAAGTCATTACTAACAGATCATAAGCCCATCGTGCTCCATATAGATTAAGGCAATGAAAGGGTTAGTATCCAGATCCAGATGAACTTGGCACACTGCACTCATGCTCACAGGACTTTTATAAAAACCACAAAAAGTGTGAGTAACACATCCACAGCAAAATCGTTTCCCAGACCTGCCATCTCATTCAGCCAACAAGCCTGATTCATGCTTTGCATGGACCAACCTTATTTAGACAAAATATGCTGCACTGGATTTGGAAATGTTACAGTCATAGTGCTGATGTCAGTGGGATCCTTTGAATCATGTTGCAAGTTCTTCATAATGTTAACTACAACAAGTTGCTTCTAGTAACAATGTTTTTGCCTTTCTTTATAACTGTACTGTGCATGGGGTCATTTTCAAAACTCTGCAGGTAATTGCAAAGTCCACAGGTACTGCCCCTGTGAACTTTTTATCAGTTCTCAAAGAAAAAGTCCAGAAGATCAGTATTCAGTGTGTTTTATGTGAGCAGAATTTTATGTGGAGGAATAGCCTAATGGTTAGGTACAGCAGGTTGCTGATCTGGGGAATAAGGTACGATTCCAGCTGCTGCCTAACAATTGGGACAGTGGGTTGAGATCCTGGGGAACTGAGCTTGATTCCCGCTGCTGCCTAATGATTGGGACAATGGGTTGAGATCCTGGGGAACTGAGCTTGATTCCCGCTGCTGCCTAATGATTGGGACAATGGGTTGAGATCCTGGGGAACTGGGTTTGATTCCCGCTGCTGCCTAATGATTGGGACAATGGGTTGAGATCCTGGGGAACTGGGTTTGATTCCCTCTGCTGCCTAATGATTGGGACAGTGGGTTGAGATCCTGGGGAACTGGGTTTGATTCCCACTGCTGCCTAATGATTGGGACAATGGGTTGAGATCCTGGGGAACTGGGTTCGATTCCCTCTGCTGCCTAATGATTGGGACAGTGGGTTGAGATCCTGGGGAACTGGATTTGATTCCTGCTGCTGCCTTATGATTGGGACAGTGGGCAGTGGGTTGAGATCCTGGGGAACTGGGTTTGATTCCCTCTGCTGCGTAATGATTGGGACAGTGGGTTGAGATCCTGGGGAACTGGGTTCAATTCTCACTGCTGCGTAATGATTGGGACAGTGGGCAGTAGGTTGAGATCCTGGTGGACTGGGTTCGATTCCCTCTGCTGCCTAATGATTGGGACAATGGGTTGAGATCCTGAGGTACTGGGTTCAATTCCCTCTGCTGCCTAATGATTGGGATGGTGGGTTGAGATCCTGGGGAACTGGGTTCAATTCTCACTGCTGCCTAATGATTGGGACAGTGGGCAGTAGGTTGAGATCCTGGTGGACTGGGTTCGATTCCCGTTGTTGCGTAATGATTGAGACAGTGGGTTGAGATCCTGGGGAACTGAATTTGATTCCCACTGTAGCTCCTTGTGACCCTGGGCAAGTCACTTAACCCTCCATTGCCCCAGGTAAAAATATAACCTTAGATTGTGAGCCCATTAGGGACAGAACGTACCTGTACAAAATAGTATATGTAAAGCACTTTGACTGTATGTACAGAAAGGTGTATCAAGTATGGAATAAACATATTTAGTGGTACTTAACTGGGCAGTACTGCTGAATATCAGCTCCAACCACCGCATCACTGTCTGGATAGGGCTGGGGAGGAGCCAGCAGGGATGCGACTGTGTTCAGTGCCAGAGCCCTGAGAGCCAAGTGGATAGATAGGTCCTCACAAAAGGCAGTCCTATCTTTGCTCACTTAGGGGCCATTTTACTAAGCTGCAGTAAAAGGGGGCCTTTGCTAGCATGTATTTTTGGCGTTCATTGAGGGCCCCTTTTACCACAGTGGGTAAAAGGTTGTCTTTTTTGCTGGAACAGAATTGGCCATGTGGTAAGTGGACCACTTGCTGTGCAGCTATTTCAGGGGGAGGGAGAGCACTTACCGCCATCCATTGAGGTGGCGGTAAGGGCTCCCGCAGTAACCAGGCAATGCACAGTGCTGCCCAATTACTGCTCAATATTTTGTATAGCACCAGAAATGGCATGAGCTGGGAGTGGGAACTACTGCTGGGTTCCTGCAGTAGTCTGGAGGTAGTTCCGGATTAGCATTGCAGCGCCCTCATCCTTTAATTAAAGTGTCCTTTAGCTAGGTGGGTGATGTCACCCACATAATTTCCAGGTCACTGTCTGACCCCTTATATTTAATGCTGCTGCCTGAACATGGCCTTGCATTGTATTTCCCGGATTAAATCTTCCTGCGGGTGTCAGCAACTTAAAAACCACTGACACTGTGGGCTGAATATTGGTCCACACATGTTCTCTCTCTTTGCCTTGGAGAAACCTACTTTCAGAGACTGACAAGCTCTTTACGTGGATAGCTGTTCCCTGCAAATTATATCTCGTTTTGACATCAGTGTACAGTGAAACATCAGCACATTCTCCCATGTTTAGTGGAAGCACTGCTGGGGACAGGATTAGGGTATGGATTGAAACCATGCACAGAATGGAAAAAGTACTCACAGAAAAGAGGTGCATGAATCTCTGGGTGTTTTTCTTTTAGTGGTTTTCAAAGTAAAAGTATGTACAGGAAAGGGGACAGCATGAAAATGAACCTCTTGGTGAATAATTTTAGAAAACTTTCTCCAGGTTTAAAATTAGGCTGTTTTACATGCAGGAACTGCCTTTTATAAGGTGGTTTCACATTATGGCAGTCATTTTAGTGACTCACTTTATGTTTTGGATGGGCAGAAATCTACATTTAGATGTGTATCTTGCATACTTGTGTACATCCCAGGGGTGGACTGACCATACGGGTAAGCAGGCAGTGCCTGAGGGCCCAGAGTCCACCCCCTCCCCCCCCCAAATCACAACTAGCTGCATATGGCAATGAGGTATGGTCTGGGCATGTTTTGGGTGGGACTAGGGCTGAGCTAAAACATACACATGTATTCCCCATATCAGAAGAGGAATGCATGTTTTCTCTCAGATTCTATAAAGGCCGCGGATCCCAGATGCATGCAGAAACTAATTTGTTAATAAGATGCCAACAACCCAATTATTGGAGTTTATTGGCACTAAGTATGAGTTATGTGTGCATTTGCCCTATGCCCTATTCTATAACATGGGTGCCTAAATTTTATAGCATGCAACTCAAAAGGTAGCGTGGCCATGGGAGGGACATGGGCAGGTCAGGGGCATTCCTCAAGGGCGGGACCAGAGCTGAGAGACAGACAACAAGGGAAGGCTGAAGCGCGAGCCTGCATGCTTTTCCCTGCGTTTGCGTGCTGCTCTCGCCGTAACCTCGACGAAGTAAGAACAAGATCGCTTTTGAAATTCGGAGGGAGGGATGGAGGGGGGCCTTGGAATTTGGTCGGATGGAGGGAGGGAGGGAGGGAGAGGGGGCCTTGGATATCGGAGGGAGGGAGGGAGGGAGGGAGTTTAGTAGCGCTATAGAAATAATAAGTACTAGTAGTAGGGAGGCCTTGGATCTCGGAGGGAGGGGGAGGCCTTGGATCTTGGAGGGAGGGAGGCCTAGGTTCTCGGAGGGAGGGAGACCTGGGGGGAGAAAGAAGAGATTGCTGCACAAGAGGGCAGAGCAGGGGGGGGAGAGAAGAGATTGCTGGACAAGAGGGCAGGGGGGAGAGAGAAGAGATTGCTAGACAAGAGGGCAGGGGGGAGAGAGAAGAGATTGCTGGACAAGAGGGCAGGGCAGGGCAGGGGGGAGAGAGAAGAGATTGCTGGACAAGAGGGAAGGGGGGAGAGAGAAAAGATTGCTGGACAAGAGGGCAGGGGGGGAGAGAAGAGATCGCTAGACAGGAGGGCAGGGCAGGGGGGAGAGGAGAATTGCTGAACATGGATGGATGATTGGAGGGGGCAGGGGAGAGGGAAATTTACTGGATATGGGTGGATGGAGGAGAGGCCAGGGGAGAACGGAGAGTTGCTGGACATGGATGGATGGAGGGGAGGGAAGTCAGGAAGGAGGTGCACATGGATGGAGGGGAGGGAAGAGAGGAGAAATGCTGGACATGGATGGATGGAGGGGAGGGCAGGGAAGAGAGAAGAAATGTTGGACAAGGATGAAGGGAAGGAAAGACAAAGGAAGGAGATGCACACGGATAGAGGGGAAGGAAGAGAGGAGAAATGCTGGATATGGATGGAGGGTAGGGAAGACAGGAAGTACATGCACATGTATGGAGGGGAGTGAGGAGAAATGCTGGATATGGATGGAGGGAAAATTGCTGAATTTAAGGGCTGGATCGGAACACTTTCAGGACAGATGCCGAAACTTGAGGAAGGATAGGGACAGGGCTACAGATGGTAGACAGGACGCATAAGGACACAGGAGGATGGTGGACTTGGTGAGAGAAAAAATATCAAATGGAAAGAAGACACTGCATAAAACAGAAGACAGGACCAAAGTGAATAGAAAAACTATGATCAGACAACAAAGGTAGAAAAAAGTATTTTATTCAGAATTTATTAATTGGAATATGTCAGCTTTTGGAAATGTGTATCTGTGATATTTTTCATAGAAGTTTCAATTTTTCTAGTATTGCTGCATGCTGAGTCTGACTTCTTGAGGTAACTTTCTAATTCAGTATTTTGCCTTCATATTTTTTTTATTTCTAGCTCCTTGTGTCATATCTGTTGCCATGTGTTTTTCTGTGTGATCAAGGTACAGTATTCTGCTAGTGTGTAGTATTTGCAGCCCTTTTTGTTTTGTTTTTCATTAGTTTGTGTACTGGTGTTTTAGAGCCCGGTGTAATTATAGTGCTGCCTTTCCACGCATAAGGTTGTAGCTTGTCCTGTCCTTGGAATTAGTGCTGTTATGGTTTGGTAAGGTATTGAGTGTGTTTTTGCACAAGTTTGTGTACAGTGTTTTGCAGTGGAGAGATTGTGTTTTGGCTTTACTGAGGTGGCACCAAAACATCAGACACACTACCTCTTGAAGGATCTACATATAGTGCAGGGGTCCAGCCCAGTGGCGGATGGAGGGGAGCCGGGGGGGGGGGGCAGGGGCGGCCTTGTCCCGGGCCCGGCCCAGTCTCTCGATGGCCCTGCCTCTGGCCCAACGTGGCCACTAGTGGCAGTTCTGCCTCAAGCATGCACTATATCCGGTGTGACGTAAGAAAAAATTATTTTATAGCGTGGTGTTAGCCCGGTGGTAATCAGGCATTGCCACATGCTGCCCGGTTACTGCCATGTTATCATGGGAGCCCTTACTGCACCTCATTGGGTGGCGGTAAGTGCTGTCCCCTGCATGGCCATGTGGTAAGAGTAATCTTACCTCATGGCCATTTTTTAGGGGCTCTTTACTCGGTGCGGTAAAAGGGCCCTGGCACGTGGGGAAAAACGGCCCCCGCTGCTACTGCAGGGCTCTTTTCTCCAGCTTAGTAAAAGGACCCCAGAATTAAAATTGTGTGTTCAGAAAAGTACCCAAATCATTTCCTCCAAATTGCTTTGAGACTTCCTTCTGAATCACTGCACACTTAAAATAAAAATAAGCCAAAAAGTTCAACTTCAAACATTTTAACTTCTTCCAGCTATCCAAGTGCCCACTTGCCAAACTTATGAAATCATATATCAAAATAATGTACTGTCCCAAATTCACAAAGTTAGTAAGCCATATTCCCATACTCAAGATACAGTACCTCAGGGCTTTTAAGACTGTGAGGATTCCAGCTATGAAATGGAGATGCTGTAGCTGAATTTCACAGCTCAGTCATGCCACCTAATGTGCAAAGCAGAATGCAGTACAGAAACAGAAGAAATCTTCTGCCGGGTCAGTTCACCTGAAGCTGGGGATAACTAGAGAAAGGGAGAGGAGGGATGCCTCAGCCAGACTCATAACTTGTATCCAAAATGTCATTCAAAGATATAGTACAAAAAAAGTTAAACCTTACTGGAAGTGCTTTACTTAAATCAAGCAAACAAGTAGGCACTCCTTACCCACTAACTTGCATAGTAATAAATCACCAGAGCCAGGACCTCAGAAAATGGAGTCAATTGTATTCAGTCATTGGCCCAAAATGTCTCTGAAAATGTCAAACTTTTTTTTTTACAAATTTTTTTGCACATAATTGTTATACAGTAGAATTCACTTATCTTAATCTAAATTCAAAGTCCAATGTTGGGTTCCAACTTAAAAAAAAAGAAGAAGAAAATCCTTTGCCAACGTGATGGTTGGCATATGCCTCATCCTGGTAAAGAATTTTCTTTTGTTTTTTTGGTTTTTTTTTAAGTGACAAAGCCTGAAGTAGTCTGCATAGACAAAATTCAAGTCAGACTTTGAGAAGCATGAAGAATTAGATGTTGAGGTTACACTTTGAATTTTGATTAAGATATGTGAATTATTTTTAAGTGTAAGTAAAATTTCTAAAAAAAAAAAAAAAGTTGGATATTTGCAGAGATGTTTTGAACCAATGATTGAATGTAGGGGATAATTATGAAGTACAGTTATTCTAGCAAACTGCAATTGACTCTATATTCTGAGGTTTGTCTTTAAATTGGTCCTTGCTCAGGTGCTTCATTGCTGTTTGTTAGTAGATGAGGAGTACCTGCTTGTTTGGTTATTAAAAAATATGCGGGGAAGGTAGAACAACATATTTTTGCACTGTAGGTAAGGTTTGAAAATTAGCATAGTGCAAGTGTACAGTGCAGTTTAACCTGTAAAAGCTGTAATTTATTTACAATGTGAAAGCCAAGTGAAATATACAAATCACTTTGAATATCGGCCCCACTATGTCCATTGCATGCAAATAGATCTCATAGATGTTCATTGTGGAAATCCTGAAAACCAGGCTGGGTTGTGGACCTCAAAGACTGGATTTAAGGACCCCTGCTTGAAGGATCAAATCAGTATAAGGTGCTATCAGTAGCTTACCAAGGGTGGGGTGGTGGGGGTGCATGCCGGGCTGACAGCTCCTCCGGTCCCCTGCCCCCTCTGTTGTTAACTTCCTGTTCCAGGGCAGGGGACCGGCAGAGCCGTCAGCCATGCTGCTGCTCGTGTGCCCCCTTGTTAGGAGGAAGGGTGGTGGAGATGAAGCGCTTTAGGGGGTTGGAGTTATGTGCTTCAGGGGGTGGGGGTGTGATGCACCTTGGGGGGTTGGGGAGGTGGCACACCTTGGGGTGGGATGTGATGTGCCTTGGGGTGAGGGTGTGATGCGCCTTGGGGTGAGGGTGTGATATGCCGTGGGGGGGGGGTGCAACGGCAACCCACCCCAGGTGGCAAACAAGCTACGTAAGTCACTGAGTGGTATAAAATCAATGCCAAAATGTTGGGCATTAAGTGCCATTCTATAATGGCATCTTGGCATCCCAAGGCTATTATAGAATAGAGCATAAGTTGTCAATTATGTGCCAACATATAGGTGCAAACACGCCTGGTCAATGGCGAGCATAAATACTGGCACATAAATGTTACATGTACGTATTCTTAGGTATAGTATTCTATAAAAGTTATGTGAGTGTGAGCCTCACATACGTGAAGCTATCCTTGCAGTTATGCAATATGGCACTTTGATGCCACCTTATAGAATAAAACCTACATGCAATTATGTTAACTGCCAGTGTAGGCACCGTGCAATGTAGCTGCATCTACTGTGCCTAATTGTGCACCAAACTTAGCTGTGGCTTTGAATAATCTGCTTTTAAAATTCCCGGGGTAGGTATCAATTAAATCAGTCAATCTATACAGTTGTTTTTCATACTTAAATTGTACTATTTCAAAACTAAAGGCCCTGATTAGTCATCTTTTGTCTGGATAACATAAGGGCCCTTTTACTAGGTCCCAGTAGGGCTAAATCAACACTTCCGGTGGAGTAGTGTAGATTCAAAGTTATCACATGCTGTTTCCTGAGGTAGAAAATAATTGTCTACCGTGGGGGGGGGGGGCATTTCTGGTAGTAATCAGCAGTGCAGCCACATTGCCACATGCTGTCTGATTACTGTAGGAGTAGCGCTTGAGCCCTTATTATTTTTATTATTATTTATTTAGATTTTGCTCACACCTTTTTCAGTACTAGCTCAAGGTGAGTTACATTCAGGTACACTGGATATTTCTCTGTCCCAGGAGGGCTCACAATCTAAGTTTGTACCTGAGGCAATGGAGGGTTAAGTGACTTGCCTAAAATCACAAGGAGCAGCAATGGGATTTGAACCGGCCACTTCTGGATTGCAAGACCAGTGCCCTAGCCACTAGGCCACTCCTCCACTCCCTTACCACCAAAGTGGCATTAAGGGCTCAAGTAGTAAATAGCCGCATACTACTTTTAATATTAACGCACAGCCATTTACTGCCCCATTTAAAAAAAAAAAAAGCCTTTTTACCCCTGCTATAAAAAAATAGCCCAGCATGTGCTAATTTCACATGTCCAAACAAGCATAGGCCAACCAAAGGTTGACCAATTAAGTAGAAGCACGAGAGGAGGCGTGCTGGGGGCACGGTTTTCTTCTCATCAGTAGCACCCATAGTTACTGCTCTCTGGTTAGATAACCAGTTAAGTCAGACCACACAAGTTTCATGTGTAAGTTAATCAGATAAGACATCTGGTTATTTTTAAACTGATATATTCGACAGTGCCAACTTAACTAGTTATGTCTCTATTATCTGATTAAAGTTAATTGAATGTCTTATCTGGGCAACTTTCACTGGATTTGGCATCAAGTAAAATATACGAGACAGGGGATTCGCCTCAGTGTTAGTAGTACTGCTACATTTCTTAGCATATAGTATATTAACAATACAAGAAATATGAACTCATTCCTAGTCTGAACTACAACTCTAGATTTTGTTCCTATTTGATCTGAGCTGGTGTACGTCTTGTGAAAAAATCTCTAGGGGGAGCTAACAGTCTTCTTAAGGAATAAGTTACAGTTTGTTGATCTCATCAACAAATTTCCATAATGCTGCCCAGGAGAAATTGTGTTGTCACAAAGCACAATAACAAAGTGTTTTATTTCAGAACTAAGGATACTATTACTTGTAAGCGTATCGCTCGAAAACTGGCCACCAATATATCTGGTTAGTGAAAATATACAAATCTTATTCTTTTACCATGCTGAATGAAATGCATAGCTCTAGAGAAGACACACAATTAAGCCACTATCAGACTACATTTATTATAGCAAAATGTTTATTAGTTCTTATATACCATGTCTCCACTAAGCAACATTGCATGAAATGCAAATATAAATGGTACATAAATATAAAACATGATTTTAAAAAAGTATATAACATAAATGACAAAGCATAATGGAAATAAACAAAAGAAGATAAGATAATACGTTTTCAGTTCACATAAACTGAAGTTGTAACAGAATGCCTAATTAGTACAGTAACTGCATGCGTAAGTTATATAGATTTTTTAAAGGGGAAAATGTGCATGCCTTTCTTTTAAAAAGTGTTCCACAGAAAGTACCTCCACATTCAGTTATGCCTATTATTTAGTGCATGCAAAATTTGTCTAAACTTTTGAAAATCCAGATTTATGCATGTAAGCTCTCCTGAGCAGGGACTGTCCTTCCCCATATTAAACTTGTACAGCGCTGCGTAACCCTGGCAGCGCTATAGAAATGCTAAGTAGTAGTAGTAGCTCCGCTCCTAGGAATGCCTCTGCTCATCAAGAGTAAAATTGCGTGAAGTGGCATTACATGTTTTCTTGTCCTCAAATACAGTCCAGGAAATTTAGAAAGAAGCCACATTCTTAAACCTGTTTTACGTGAGAAAAATACCTTTTAAAGCTACTGCCTAAATGTGTTGCACTAAGGAGAAATGGGTACCATAGCAGGATATAGCTGTGCTCACTTTGCTGAGAAATCCTGGAATGGACTGAGAAATGAGAACAGATAACCCAATCCTACTTAATTAGGGGTCCTTTTACTAAGCCGCAGTAAAAAGTGGCTTGTGGTAGTGTAGGCGCATGTATTGGGTGCGTGCCGGGCTAGTTTTTAACCACATCTACAAAAAATGGCTTTTTTTTTTAATGGAACGGGAAAAGTGCCTGCAGTAAAAATGAAACCAGCACACACCTAAAACTGGTGTGAGCCCTTAATGCCACCCATTGATCTAGCAGTAAAGGCTTATGCGCTACATACATGGTGACCAGTTGGCGTGCACCAAATGCTGATTAACACTGGAACTGGCGTGCATAGGAGGAAATAAATAATTCATCCACACATTATGGGCATGCGCCAAATCTGAAATTACCGTCAGGAGGAAGCGCTGACCAGGCGATAATCTCATTTGGGCACACGCTGCACGTGTGTAGAGCCTACCACGGCTTAGAAAAAGGGCCTCTTAGCCTTTCGATTGCTGAGGTCTTTACTGTTGTGTTAACTTGAAGCTGTTGTAAGATTAGGTTAGATTCTTTAATGTACCGCCCTTTACTGACTTGTAGACCAAAGCAGTTTACAATAATACTATCCGTTTCCGCATTCAATTTAAACTTCTCTTATTAACCTATAACTGCATTCACTCTGCCGCTCCCCAGTACCTCTCCACTCTTGTCTCTCCCTACGCCCCCCCTTGGGTACTCCGTTCTGTAGATAAATCTCTCTTCTGTCCCCTTCTCCTCTACTGCTAATTTCAGATACCGTTCCTTTTATCTCGCTGCACCTCATGCCTGGAATAGACTTCCCGAGACTGTATGTATAGCCCCGTCTTTGGCCGTTTTCAAGTCCAGACTAAAAGCCCACCTCTTTGACGCTGCTTTTGACTCCTAACCACTACTCACTTGCCCTGTCCTTTTATCCCCTTACCTCTTAGTTGTTCTGTCTGTTTACCTATCTTATTTAGATTGTGAGCCCTTTAAGCAGGGAGTGTCTTTTCGTGTATGGTGTACAGCGCTGCGTATGCCTTGTAGCGCTATAGAAGTGATAAGTAGTAGTAGTAGTAAAAAGCAAAGACCTACAGTATTCCAGAGGATAGGTAAAATTCCACACAAAGGAAAAGGAATAGAGGAGAGACAGAGAGAGAAAAGATAATCTGTTGACATACAGGCATCTGACTCCATCTGAGCTCCAGCCTGGTCACTGAAAAACCATGCTAAACCCCCCCCCCCCCCCCCCCCCTCCCCTGAGCTTTCAATAATGCTTTAAATCTAGAAGTTCCATAACCATGGGATTAAAAAGAAAAAAGTGCACCGCCTAGTAGTGTCTAAACATGCCAAAGCTGGAAAAGAGAGCACAAAATGATGTTCTTGGCGAGACTGGCACACTGTATGTGTGAAGGTTGTACAGGATGATCAATGATAGCCTGTAGCAGAATTTCTGGTAGCTAGGGAAGAAAGTCACCTTCACCATCAGCATTGCTTTAACAAAGCTGCTATCATTCGTGGCCACAGATTTATAGGTCCAGCACAAGTCCACTTTGAGGCGTATTTTCAAAGCACTTAGACTTAAAAAGTTACATGGGGTCCTTTTACTAAGCAGCAGTAGGGCTAATGTGTGGTTAACGCATGCCAAATCAGCACTACCGCAAGGGTAGCATGGGTGCCCTGCAGTAGTTTCAAAGTTGGTACACGCTACTTCCCATGGTAGAAAATATTTTTCTATTTTCTACCGCAGGGGCATTCCTGGCAATAATTGCACTGCGTCCACATTGGTGCACGCTGCACGATTACCATGTGAGTAGCACGTGAGCCCTTACCACTGGTCAATGGGTGGTGGTAAGGGCTCAGGCATAAACAGCCACGCGCTACATTTAATTTTAGTGCATGGCCATTTACTACCCCATTGAAAAGTGCCTTTTTTCCCAGTTAAGGTAAGAAATGGCCCAGCGCGTGCCAAAAACATCTGCCCACACTACTGAAGAACACTTTTTACCGCAGCTTAGTAAAAGGACCCCGTAATAACCTATGGAACTTTGTAAGTTCAAGTGCTTTGATAATGAGCTCCGTAGAGTCGCAGAACATGGATATGAAAAGGGACTACCATATTTTCCCATAGTGAATGTAAAGACCCCTCAACTATTCTTACAATTCTTGCACCTCAACGTTCTTGACTCGCCCATGTCTGGTCCTGTTTCCTAGCAATGGCATATTACCTTGCTTCTCTCAAACAAGAGTCAGCAGTGTTCAAAAGAGTGGCAGAAATAAGAATTTCACTACCCCACCCACCCACCAAAAACATAATACAAATTCCAAATAGAATAATGCCTCCAGCATTCTCAGTCAGTTTTGGTTTGCCCTTTGATAACTACCTGCTTTTTAACCCACCCTGGAGTTGGGCCGGTTCTGTATCCTGCCCTCAAGCTGGATACTGGAGCTCTGGCTGCAGCTGCTGATGGCAAACAAAGCTGAACAGAAACTGCTCACCTTGACTGGATTGTCACCTTATCCTGGAACTGAAAAGCGGGCTCATATTGGGACTTTCAGATCCTAAACAGAAGCACAGCATCCACTGAGGCTGGGAGAAGTAAATGGGAGATATACTGGATATCAGATAAGTACATAATGCCACACTGGAGTGGAGGAGTGGCCTAGTGGTTAGGGTAGTGGACTTTGGTCCTGGGGAACTGAGGAACTGAGTTCAATTCCCACTTCAGGCACAGGCAGCTCCTTGTGACTCTGGGCAAGTCACTTAACCCTCCATTGCCCCATGTAAGCCGCATTGAGCCTGCCATGAGTGGGAAAGCATGGGGTACAAATGTAACAACAACAAAAAAAGACCAAGGATCCATCAAGCCCAGCATCCTGTCCATGACAGTGGCCAATCCAGGCCAAGGGCACCTGGCAAGCTTCCCAAACGTACAAACATTCTATACATGTTATTCCTGGAATTGTGGATTTTACCCAAGTCCATTTAGTAGCGGTTTATGGACTTGTCCTTTAGGAAACCGTCTAACCCCTTTTTAAACTCTGCCAAGCTAACCTCCTTCACCACGTTCTCCGGCAACGAATTCCAGAGTTTAATTACACGTTGGTTGAAGAAGAAGTTTCTCCGATTTGGGCAATTGGGCAATCTATTCTTTTAGAATAGATTGCCCAATACAATTGTGGGAATTTTTATTATTTTTACTATTGTTTTTGTTTAATGTTCATTATGTGTGTGTGTTATAACCCAAATTTATTTTTGAAAATGGGCTGAAAGTAGCTTTGAAATAAACATTAAAAAAAAATAAAGCATGGGAAGATTTTCACCTATGGGTTTCTGGAGCTAGAATGGGTCAGTATCACTTTTAGATATTCTAAATGCTGACATTAGGAGAGATCTCTTTAGTTATTATCAATAAATAATAGATCTGGTTATCTTTAATATATATTTTGTGGTGTGCTCTATGGAGCTGGATGTACTAGTACTTTCTACTGCATGCAATAACTTAAATGGTGATATGTATTTCCTATCTAACCTTTTGAGTTTGGAGTAGTATCCTGGATTTATAAATTAGGACTTTATGACTTCAGTGTAGAGGTAGATGTTAGAAAGACATACAGATTGGAATCACGATGTCCAGTTTGGGATGTGTCAAGTTTGCTAGTATTTTAGAAATGAACCTGCATGTGCCAGTTACATGTGACAGGATCATCCATGGAGTGGAGGAGTGGCCTAGTGGTTAGAGCACTGGTCTTGACATCCAGAGGTGCCTGGTTGTTGGACAAGTCACCTAACCCTCCATCATCTTAGGTACAAACTTAGATTGTGAGCCCGACAGGGAAATACCCAGTGTACCTGAATGTAACTCACCTTGAGCTACTACTGAAAAAGGTGTGAGCAAAATCCAAATAAGTATAAATATATAATCTACTATAATAAAACTCACCCTCAACGTTCTGAGGACACTGACGTCAGTAAAGCCAAGCCCTGACTTCCTTCAAGAAGGTTCGTGGTGGTGAAGCCACCAAAATCGCTCCGGGCCCCGCCCTCAACGGCGGAGCAATGGCAGAACAACGAAGGGGTTGGCAGGGAGGGAGGCAGGGAGGCGGGGGGGGGGGGGAAATCGCTCCGGGCCCCGCCCTCAAGTCAAACGTCATGACGTTGGGGGCGGAGCAATGGCAGAACAACTAAGGGATTGGCCAGGGAGGGAGTGGGGGGGGGGGGGTGTTGGCGACGAAAACCTTGCTAGCGCCCGTTTCATTTGCTCTGAAATGGGCCTCTTTTACTAGTATTTTATAAGTATCCAGATCTAGATGTACCCTTGAGTTGAATCAAATCCTGCCAGCACACAATGAGGGACCTTGTTTTCTTGGCATGATACAGGAGTGTTTTTTTAATAAGCAGAAACATCTAAAATATTAACAGGTTTGTCACAGCAACATAAATGTGTATTTCAGAACATATCAGCCATTTTAGAAACATACATGTGTATTTTTCCTGACACTGTCAGACCCAAAAATCCTTTACCAATATCGCTTTTGAGGAGGAAAGAAAACACTGGGGGATTAAGGGGTTGACCACCCAGTGAAGCACTGCATAAAGCAAGCACCTCCTCCTTACCTAGATGCCCCCAGGAGCAAGTGTAAATCCTGATATCAATGTTAGTAGACATATACTTACATCCCTTCTGAAATGGGGAATGCATGTATATCTTTTCAGTCTGCCCTAGTCTCGCCCAGACCATGCCACTTTGCATTTGCACATATTTGAATGTGGATGTATATATCCCAGTTTTCTAAAATCTGAATTTAGACATGTTTGCAATAATAATGCCAATTTATGGATGTCTAAAACATGAATAGCGCTTCTAAATAAACATATCCATTATTATTATTGATTAAGGAAAGTAATGCTAAAAGCGAGTAGTCCATAGGTCTTCTGGTGCTCTGTGGTATGAATTAAACAGGTTAGAAGCAAGGTGTAACTTAACATTTTGCTGAGTAAACATTGATTTGTAAGCCCTAAGGGAGAGATCTATAGTTAAGTATGTGCTTAAAAATAGATGTCTGTAAAGCTCACAAGGCTTCTAACACTGCCTTGCAGTTTTCCTGCATTTCCTATCACGCATACAAAAATCTTTGTTGCTTTGAAAATGCTTAATATATGTGGCCTCTGTTTCTTCCGTTTTAAAATTTCACTGATGGCTGTCCAATGGTCAAATAGTGCAAATGATTTAGTTTCTTTTCATTTTTGCAGGTTCTCTGTCAACTGGCAAAAATACTGAGCTGTCTTCAGAGGAGAGAGCACCCTGCATTTTGGATACACTGGGAGAGGATTACTCTCCAGGACAGGTACTGGTTACTTCACCTCTACTCCCTCCATAAATGCAAACTGTTGGAGAAAAAGAGGGTTGACTTTCCCCCCAGTTTTTCTCATGGCCATGTTCTTACTTCTTCTTTTCTCATTGTGCCTGTCCAGAAAAATATCCCCACATTTCAAACTTCAGCTTCCTTGACGTGCTATAACCATATGAAGTCTTCTTAATAAATATGATGATGGAGGGGTAGGAGGAAGAGAACATGAAAAATAGTTGTTACGCAAATTTCTGTAGGTGTGAAAAGATGGGGAATGTTAATTATATAATCTATTGTATGTACTTATCTGTATAAAAATAAATAGTAAAATTTTCTGGAAGCAAATTGCATCCAGTTTTCATATTAATTTCTGTCTCGCATGAGTGAAATATCCATGCTTTTGATTGGAAGCACAAGATTTAAAACATAGCAATAAGCTCATAGAATCGATCAGTCAATCAGTCATTCAAATTTGTTTCTTATCCACCATTCCATTAACTATGCTAAAGGCAGATGAAAGATAATAATATATTGATCTTCCAATACTACCTTTTTCTAGACATCTACATTTCTCTTCAGCTTGACATCATCCCTCAAAAATAAGATGTATCAATATAGCTGTAATCCATGGAAGCTCTGTTCTGGTTGAAGTGGCACTTTCAGGAATTATTTAAACAACAGTTCAGTAGACAGAAGATTCCCCCTTCTTTCTATTCTCATGGTGCTCTTCAGATTTACACTGTAATATTTCACATCATTTCTTATTGTTGAATGGCTACTTACTCATTGTCTGATTATTCCCGCCTAGTTGCAAAGTCCATGGATGCTTTACATCTACGGACTTTGCACCAATTTTCAAAATGAACATTTGCATGTATGTTCACTTTACAAATCACCAAAAGAAAAAGTACCCACAAACATTTGTACCTCTTTGTTCTTCAGGTGAACTTCTGGGCAGAATAATGTACGTATTTCTGAAAATACAAGAGTGTGCTTTTCAATCCCTGCCCTAACCATATCCCCGAGAATGCTTTCCTTCAGTGTCGACAAAAACTTGCATGTGGTGGTTCAATGCATGTGCTTTGATTCACACATAGGCCTGAATTCTATAAAAGTTGATAAAAAATTATGTAGGCCTTTCAGCATTCGCTAAACGCTAAAGATGCCTCATATATTCCTAGGTGCATCTTTAGTGTTTAGTGTGCATAAGTACATAAGTATTGCCATACTGGGAAAGACCAAAGGTCCATCAAGCCCAGCATTCTGCTTCCAACAGTGGCCAATCCAGGTCACAAATACCTGGCAAGATCCCAAAAAAGTACAAAACATTTTATACTGCTTACCCCAGAAATATTGGATTTTCCCCAAGTCCGTTTAATAATGGTCTATGGACTTTTCCTTTAGGAAGCTGTCCAAACCTTTTTTATGTTTCAACATTTTTATTGATGATTTCACAGATTAACACAATCATTTGATTAAGTACATAACAGTTTCTAACTTTGTCCGTCATATGTACACTAATCCGCGGTCGTTATCATCAAGTTTTGTTGTTACAGTTCCTTCCCAATCTCCCCTTCCCCCCTCACCCTTTTTTTTACTGCCTTTAACATAATCCTTGTACAAAGATAGAAACAGTATATAACAATGAACATTACACGCGATCTGCAATTTCCAAGAATAATAACTTGTATTTTATACCGTGGTGAATCCCTATTCTAATTCCCCCCTCCCTCTCATCCCCTCCCCCCTTTATTATTAAATATTCCGCTTTCACTTCATGAGCCATTCGGTCACATCCTCCTCCCACTCCTATGCTACGGTGTTGGTTAAGTGTCTCTGCCTTATTTTGTGCTACTGGACTCCAGTTGCCATTATCCTCACCATCCTTTATGGTCCCCTATGTGGAAAATTTATTTAACACTGCACTTCTCGCTTTATGGGATATACTTTGTAAGTACTTGGTCCAAATGGAGACAAACCTCTTTCTTTTCTTGGGAGTGCCCTGGGCTTCCCTGGCCTCCCATAGCATCAACTCATGAAATCTATTCCTCCAATACCAGAAGGAGGGCGGCACCACCTGCATCCAGTGTCTAAGTATACATTTATCCAAACCTTTTTTAAACTCCTCTAAGCTAACCGCCTTTACCACATTCTCTGGCAACGAATTCCAGAGTTTAATTACACGTTGAGTGAAGAAACATTTTCTCCGATTCGTTTTAAATTTACTACATTGTAGCTTCATTGCATGCCCCCTAGTCCTAGTATTTTTGGAAAGCGTAAACAGACACTTCACATCTACCCATTCAACTCTATTCATTATTTTATAGACCTTTATCATATCTCCCCTCAGTCGCATTTTCTCCAAGCTGAAGAGCCCTAGCCGCTTTAGCCTTTCCTCATAGGGAAGTCGTCCCATCCCCTTTATCATTTTCGTCGCCCTTCTCTGCACTTTTTCTAATTCCACTAAAGCTTTTTTGAGATGTGGTGACCAGAATTGAACACAATATTCAAGGTGCGGTCACACCATGGAGCAATACAAAGGCATTATAACATCCTCATTTTTGTTTTCCATTCCTTTCCTAATAATACCTAACATTCTATTTGCTTTCTTAGCCGCAGCAGCACACTGAGCAGAAGGTTTCAACGTATCATCAACGACGACACCTAGATCCCTTTCTTGGTCCGTGACTCCTAACGTGGAACCTTGCATGATGTAGCTAATCATTAGCACATGCTAAAAACACTAGTGTGCCTTTGTTTTTATATAGCACTTAGAGAACCATGCCAAAATCCAAGCATATTCTGTATCAATGCGCATAAGTTAATTTTCTTTACAAGCCAATCAGTGTTGTTAACAGCACTTAACAAGCACTAATGAGCACTAGTTGACAATAATTAGAATTTACGTGCACAACTCCCTAAACGTATTCTCTAATGCACTGCACTTAAATGTTAATGTGCGCAGGCAAAAAGGGGTATGGTTATAGGCGGGGAAATGGGTATTTTGTGGTTGTTTCAAAATGTATGCGCGTTGTTATAGCATATGGCCCTCTGCGCCTAAATCTATGTGCTGGGATTTACACCTTCGGCACGTAGTTTTAGGTGCTGTGATAGCAGCAAAGCATATTTTATCTACTGCGCCTATATCTAGGTGTCGCTTATAGAATATGCTTAGGTGGAAATGTTTTCCACGTGGATTTTCTAGGTGCTATATATAGAATCTGACCATATGTACGCAAATTTGGGCATGCATCCAATTTAATTCAATAATGAACTAATTAGTACTGACAATTGGCATGTTAACAAGCAACTATTGGCACTAATTAGATTTAATTAAAATATTCACACATAAATTTAGGCGCAAGTTCAAAAAAAGGGACACAGAAATGGGAGGGTCATGTCAGAATGGAGACATTCCTAAGATTTACATGGGTGCCTATAGACTAATGTGGTTATGTGCCTAATTTAGGCATGAAGATTTCAACTGGTGCAAATGGCTGCACCTAAAGTTAGGTGTGTTCCCGGCTATAAGCGCTATTCTGTAAACTATACCTAACTTTAAGTGAGGTTTATAGAATAGTGCTTTTTTTGTCATTGTTTTTTGTGGCGTCATAGTGTGAGCCATAGTGTGGCGTCATAGTGTGAGCTTTGTTCAGCTAGCCCATTTTCGTGGTTGAAAACAGAATTTACCCATGGAAATTGTTTTGCAAATTGCCCTCCATATGGTGGCAAGTAAAATTTTGCAAGGCTTTTCAGATTTATTGCAAACAAAATTCTCTCAATGCATTGCACAGGCTGCCAGTTCAACCAAGCAGTTGGTCAGTATAGTAAACAACCTACTGCAACTTCCACAACAGAACCAGCCTGGCCAATCTAAACTGAACTGCAATGATTTTGCTCCATACTTTGCCAACAAAATTAAAAGTCTCTGCCAGGATTTACAGGCAATCCCACCTAGACCCCAATCAGTTAACTAGGAGTGCACAAACTCGCCACCTCCTGACAGAGACGTATGGTACACTTTTGTCAAGGAGAGCCTTGACAAAATCCTAACAGATCTTTGACCAACTACCTGCTCCCTCGACCCCTGCCCATCAAAGATAGTGCAGCAGGCAAGTATGGACCTCATAGAAGGCACCACAAAAATTGTGAACTCCTCTCTTTCTAATGGGCAACTACCAAAAGCATTAAAAAGGGCAGCGGTTCACCCTTTGCTTAAAAAAAAAAACAACCTTGACCAGGACAAACTTGAAAGTTACCAGCCAATATCCAACATCCCAATTCTAGGGAAACTTATACAACAACCAGTCTGTGTTCAACTCAGTGATTGAAGAAGAGAGAAACTGGCTAGATCCATGTCAGTCTGTATTCAGACCTGTTATGGAACAGAAACAGTCCACGTATCCCTATTAGATAACCTTAACAGAAACCAAGACAGGGGATTCGCCTCGGTGTTAGTACTGCTAGATTTCTCAGCAGCTTTTGACACTGTGGATCATGATATCATGCCAGCACGACTGGCAGAAACAGGTATCAATGGAACAGTGCTTGCTTGGTTTCGATCCTATCTATCAGACAGGCAAGAATCTGTAATGTTTGGAAGCACCTCATTGCCACCATGGGCACTGACCTGTCGGGTTCCACATGGATCGATACTGTCACCTATTCTGTTCAATATCTACCTCATGTCACTAGCTGAGCTGATTTGGTCAATGGACACTCAGTTCTACATCTATGCGGATGATATGCAGCTACTCATACCCATTGAACCTGACTTGCCTACAGCCCTAAACAAACTGATTACCTGTCTAATATCAATTCATGAATAGGCTAAACACAACAAACTTTGCCTGAACCCAAGTAAAACCAAGCTTCTTTGGGTCCCTAACACAAAGGGATACATACCTGATATCAAAATCTCTTTTGGGAAAGACAAACTCCCCCTCAAATTGCAAGTCAGGAACCTTGGAATATAGTAAGATTCAACACTTACTCTGATTCCCCAAATCCAAGCAACCTTCAAGAACTGCTTCTACTATTTGTGACAGCTATCCTGTCTCTCTCCTTACATCGAGAAGGTAATCTTATCCTAGTTGTGCATGCCATGATAACATCAAGACTACTGTAATGCACTCTATAACGGTTTGACTACAAAGGGCCTGCACCAGCTCCAATTGATTCAGAATGCTGCAGCAAGGCTATAATAGAAGGTTGGAAGAGACATGACCACATCACACCATTTTTGCAAAAACTTCATTGGCTACCAGTACAATACAGGGCTAAATTTAAAATTTTATCCAGCTTATAATTGAAAAAGAAAAACGCCTATATTGTGACCCAAATCGGGAGATAGATGTTTATCTCACAAAAACGAATAAAGCGGTATAATCGAAAGCCGAATTTGGACGTTTTCAACTGCACTCCGTCGCGGATGCAGACAAAGTTGATGGGGGCGTGTCAAAGGCGTGGTGAAGGCGGAACTGGGGCGTGGTTATCGGCCGATCAGAGATAGGCGCCTTTCGCCGATAATGGAAAAAAAACATGCGTTTTTAACGAGAATTTAGGGCACTTTTCCTGGACCCTGTTTTTCCACGAATAGGGCCCCAAAAAGTGCCCTAAATGACCAGATGACCACTGGAGGGAGTCGGGGATGACCTCCCCTGACTCCCCCAGTGGTCACAAACCCCCTCCCACCACAAAAATATGCCGTTTCACAACTTTTTATGTTCACCCTCAAATGTCATACCCACCTCCCTGGCAGCAGTATGCAGGTCACTGGAGCAGTTATTAGGGGGTGCAGTGGACGTCAGGCAGGTAGACCCAGGCCCATCCCCCCCCCACCTGTTACACTTGTGCTGGTAAATGGGAGCCCTCCACACCGCCCCCCCAAACCCACTGTACCCACATGTAGGTGCCCCCCTTCACCCCTTAGGGCTATAGTAATGGTGTAGACTTGTGGGTGGTGGGTTTTGAGGGGGATTTGGGGGGCTCAACACCCAAGGGAAGGGTGCTATGCACCTGGGAGCTCTTTTACCTTTTTTTTTTTTTTTTGTAAAAGTGCCCCCTAGGGTGCTCGGTTGGTGTCCTGGCATGTGAGGGGGACCAGTGCACTACGACTCCTGGCCCCTCCCACGAACAAATGCCTTGGATTTATTAGTTTTTGAGCTGGGCGCTTTCATTTTCCATTATCGCTGAAAAACAAAAACGCCCAGCTCACAAATTGTCGAATACAACATGGACGTCTATTTTTTCCCAAAATACGGTTTGGTCCGCCCCTTCACGGACCCGTTCTCGGAGATAAACGCCCATGGAGATAGACGTTTTCATTCGATTATGCCCCTCCACGTCTAATCTTCAAGGCCCTTAAAGAAAATGGACCTGAGTACTTGAAGAATAGAATGATCCTCTACACACCTCCAAGGACACTAAGGTTCTTTCAAGGATTATCACTAACCACACTCTCTCCAAAAGACATTACACAATGTGATACCTACAAGCGAGCCTTCTCCAAAGTAGCCCCCACATTCTGGAATGCACTCCCTGAAAGGCTCCGCTGAACACAAGACTATCTACTTCAGGAAGCAGGTGAAAGCTTGTCTTTTCAACCATTCCTTTAACAAAGAAGTAACTAACTTATTAGTCTCTCTCACACACACAAGGAGCGACAAGGGCTTCACATACTGCAGCGGGACATGTTTATCCATTCCTACTCTAGCTGAGATAATATTTAACCATCTCTCTGACCTCATGTGCACCTTTCTTTAAATTAATCACCTTACTTTCTAACTCCTCTTACTCTTACCTATCTATATGTTCAATCTTTGCTTATACCCTACACTGTCAATTAAAATGTTCTATTATGTATTGTGTTGACATTGTAAGTAGTATATTATGCCATACTTTGTATTGTTCTTTGAATATTTTTACTGCTGTAGTTGTCTATTGCTCATGTTTGATTTATTCTTATTGTACATCACCTTAAGTGAATTCCTTCAAAAAGGTGGTGAATAAATCCAAATAAATAAATTATTAAAAACAGAAAAGTTTTAGTTTTCAAGACAATATTAGCAGGTTTTCACTCATGGAAATTTCATTGTATATTTCAGAGATTTTCTCCTGCATTTCAATAATAAAGCATGTTTATTTTTTTTAAATCATGCAGATGCTGTCTCATCATAATCCATCAGAAATCACAAGATGGCGTAATGAACTGTACAGTCCAGCACTTCAAGAAAATATGAGTGAAGAAATCCCTCCCTATAAACCTCACCGTGCTCATCTTCTGAATAGGACTGAAGATTGTTTATTGGAAGACAATGACTGTGATTCATCCAGAACTGCCAAGGCAGATGCTGAGGACAATTTGATCCAGAAATTCAGAGAGGAAAACACTAGAACTAGAGAGCATGCTTCAGAGAAGGTATATGTAAATAATGAAGAACAGCCTACAAGAACAGATGCTGTTAGCAACAATATAGATTTGTCCTCCAGAGTTACAGCAACAAGAGATTGGAGAAATCAAAAGGAACATAAAGAAATGGCAGACAAAGTGTCAAATCAAAAGCTGAAGAAACTGGTGCTTTCTGAAGAGGAAAAATCAATATTACTTGACTGGAATAGTGACAATTCTGCAGCAGCTAAATCTGGAAAAGAAACCACAGATGTTTTGGTTAGGTCAATACTAAAGACGAGTGAATACAGTAGAAGAAGTAAGTTTAAACCACAAAGTCTTCTTGAGTCTCCAGGGATTACAAATGACAGTCCATTAAGTTTATTCAAAGACCAAAAAGATGAGACGAGGATACCAAAAACAGATAATACTGAAGGAGCAGGTACAGAAAGCAGTCCTAAATCACCCTTTAAATTATTAGTTAATGCAATAAAACGATCCTTACTAGAACCATTGAGCTCTACTCCAGAGAACGTGAAATGGACTTCAGATAGTAAATCTAAATCAGTTTCTCCAAATAGTAGCTTAGACTTACCCAGCCCAATTACTCATCCTGGGGTATTAAGGAGGAGTCAAAGTAGCAAAGAATATTCAACAAGATCTCGAGGCTCTACCTTGTACCCAGAAAAAGTTAGTAATGCCAACGACTCTTCTAGTAGTCAAAGAGAAGGAGTACCCTATGATTCTGGAACCCATAACGCTATAGCTGACACTACTTATTCAACATTGGCAGGTGATTCCAATAACCCACCAGCACATGAAAATTTGCCATCTGCAAAGATGGACTTCATGCCGACACTTCTTGAAAAATTTAGCCTACTAGATAATTCAAGTACGGAAGTGATGGATGTTTCACATTTACAGAAAAGAAAGAGCTCCTTGTTTTCATCACTAAGATTCAAGGACAGACCTGCAGAAACTGACACTTCAGAGAAAAATGACATCTGGAAACTTTTTGGTGCCATTAGGAAAAAAGTTAGTGAAAAAGAGACTATAGAACCTCTACACAATTCCTCTACATTCACACCATCTTTCACCAGCAGCATGTTAAGTTCATCTAGTGAACAAGAGCCAGGTAGGTTTTCTTTCTGATGGGATATTATTATTATTATTTATTGCATTTGTACCCCACATTCCCCCCACCTATTTGCAGGCTTAATGTGCCTTACATAAATTTGTTAATATTGTCATTACAGGGTGTCAGATCAGGTTCAGTTAGTAATGTGTAGTGATTAGGAAGGGAAAACAAAAAAAAAGAAAAAAAAGGGGAAGGAAGAGAGTGTTTAGGGAAATTATAGGGTAAGTGTTCAGAGTTGAGTGGTTTGGTGAGGTGACTTAGTGGGCTTTCATTATAGGCCTTGTTGAAGAAGAATGTCTTCAGAGATTTTCGAAAGATAGTTGTTTCGTTGATTGCTTTCAAGTCTGCTGGTAATGCATTCCATAACTGCGTGCTCATGTAAGAGAAGGTAGAGGCATGCATCAGCTTGTATTTAAGTCCTTTGCAGCTGGGGTAATGCAAGTTGAGAAATTTGCGGGATGATCTTGTGGCGTTTCTGGGAGGCAGGTCTACGAGGTTTAGCATGTAGATTGGGGCTTCTGCGTGGATGATTTTGTGTACAATTGAGCAGATCTTGAAAGCAATGCATTCCTTAAGTGGGAGCCAGTGAAGTTTCTCTCTTAGGGGTTTTGCATTTTCATATTTGGTTTTTCCAAATATGAGTCTGGCGGCCGTATTCTGGGCAGTTGATAAAACTATAATGTAGTTCACTGCGCGTGAAACTTGCTGAAATTTTCAGATAATCATATGAATGAAAACAAAGCATACGAATATGGAAATCAGTCATGTACATTGCATCACACAGAGGTACAAAAATCCTTGTGCTAATAGTGGAACATCAGGTAGTCTGTGACCACCAGCTCATGTCCCTAAAAATTTTACTTAACTTTTTTGTACACCGAGTTGCAGCATTGTGAGGCCATATCTTCCTGAGGGGGGAAGGTTAAAAGGGAGGAATGGAGAAATAAATACACAGCCTTGCAGAGAAGTAGGAATAGTTGTCCTCTCTCCGAAACCTCAGAAGATGTATTTACTCTGTAGCCAGCCACATAAGAACATAAGAATAGCCATACTGGGTTAGACCAATTATCCATCTAGCCCAGTTCCCTGCTTCTAGCAGTGGCCAATCCAGGTCACAAGTACCTGGCAGAAACCACATGCCACATTAGCTTAGGCAAGAACAGTGGAAGCTAGCCTTCTGCAAGAAATACCCAAGTACTGAAAAAAGATGCAGGAGGAATCTAACTGACCTGCAAACCAAAGTTGATATGAATAATAATTAAAAATAATGCAAATTTAAACTACAACTTTTTTAACAGATTTAAATCACCAATAAAGAACTCTACATGGCTATCTTTTGTTGAGTTGCCTGCATCATAGTATATAATAAATTACATTCAATAACAAAACAAGTCACAGTTTTATAAATAAATAACCCCACAATGGGTAAACCATGATGTATAGCATAGGAAAACTCAAATAAAAGATTGAATAATCAAAAGAATAACCACATTGTCAGAAGAGTTCCCGCTGAGAAAATATACTGTAAAAGAATAAAAACAAATGTGTGAGAAAATAAAATAAAAAGTTAAATAAAACTGAAATAGCTGAAAATAAATATTACATAAAAATATACACATTAAAATAAAAAGCTATGGCAAAGACCATACAACTTATCTAGTCTGCCTCTCCATACCAGGGGCGTATCTGAACTGCGGCGGTAGGGGGGGCCAGGGCCAGAGTGAGGGGGCACATTATAGCCCCCCCCCGCCGCCGCCACCGCCGCCATTGCCGATCCCCCTCCCCCCAGCCACTGCCATTGCCAACCCTCCCCCTCCGTTGCTCGCCTACCTTCGCTGGCGGGGGACCCCAACCCCCGCCAGCCGAGGTCCGCGTCCTCCTGCCGCTGCCGGCTGCCTTTAAAGAATTCCGTCAGCTGGCGGGGGACCCCCAACCCCCGCCAGCCAAGCCGAGGTCCTTTCATTTTTCCACTGAAGCTGGCGCCGACGAAAGTTTCTTTTGAGTCTGACGTCGCTGCACGTTGTACGTGCAGGACGTCAGACTCAAAACAGAATGAAGCTGTTTCTGAGTCTGACGTCCTGCACGTACAACGTGCAGCGACGTCAGACTCAAAAGAAACTTTCGTCGGCGCCAGCTTCAGTGGAAAAATGAAAGGACCTCGGCTTGGCTGGCGGGGGTTGGGGGTCCCCCGCCAGCTGACGGAATTCTTTAAAGGAAGCCAGCAGCGGCAGGAGGACGCGGACCTCGGCTGGCGGGGGTTGGGGTCCCCCGCCAGCGAAGGTAGGCGAGCAACGGAGGGGGAGGGTTGGCAGCGGTAGGGGGGTCCAGGGCGAAATCTGCGGGGGCCCAGGCCCCTGAGGCCCCACGCAGATACGCCCCTGCTCCATACCAACTTCTAAACTCTACAATCCCTTCCTCTCCCCCTAGAGATCTCTTCTATGCTTGTCCCATGCCTTCTTAATTCAGATATAATCCTCATTTCCACAGATCTATTTCCTTACATAACTCCTGAGTCTTACTCCCATTCGTCTTCCTTTCGACTGAATGAGGCCTACCACCTGTGTGTTTATACCACAGGGTATTTAAATATATATACCATATCTTCCCTCTCTTGCCTTTCTTCCAAAGTATATTTAGATTTTCGACTGTCCTCACTTGATTTTTCTCAAAATGAAATGTATAATAGAGCAACTCCATATGAAATACATATATATATATGTATATGAAATAAAAGCGACTACGTATCTGCACAAGCAGAGACAGCTCTGACTGGGACTTAACACCAGACGCTCACTTAAATTTAGTGTTTCGGTCAGTCGACCTGCATCGGGGTCTCTATACCAGTTGCCAAATTCAGACTTGTTCTGCTCAGGGCCGCCAAGAGACTGAACCAGGCCCGGGGTACGGCCACCACTGCTGCCACCCATCGCTGCCAAAATACCTTCTTGGCTGGTGGGGATCCCGAGGTCCCGCCAGTAGAAGACGAGCATGCGCCATGAGAGGAAAATCTGCCACTCAGCTGGGCAGAAGAGCAGTGTTGAAGTTGCTCCTCCGGGTCCTCCCCAGCCGCCAAGGGGTGCCAGGCTACAGCGCCAGAGTTTTCTCTCCTGCTCCTGTCGGGACATGATCACTCGGCTCCCTGACAGAAGGAGAGAGAAAGAGACCCCAGCACCGGGCCCCCCTTGAAATTATGCCTCTATTGCCCCCCTCTCGGTGGCTCTGATTCTGCGGCAAAACACCATCCAGAATAACAGACTCAAAGGAGTTCTCCTATTATATATTTCCATTTTGATTATTTTTGATGTACAAGAATAGGAATAAAGGTTTGATGTGTTTTGTGTTGGATTTAAGTAGTTGGACCATGGTTGCAAGTGATTGATCACATGTAGTAGGCTCAAGGATTAGAATTAGCTGTGCGCTATAGAAGATCCAATAGCCTTGCCTCTGGTGTATATCTGATGCTTCCATGCTCCTTTTCTTTTAAGTTTTGGCTTTTGGAATATCACTGTAATATTGCTCCTCTTTTTGTATATTGTGATTTATTTAGTAAATTGTGGAGTTCAGTTTTATAATATATATATTTATTTTTCCCCTTTAAGTGTTGTTATTCCTACATTCTTAGATGCCAAGTTCTAAACAACTCTTTAGGCTTTGCTAGATCTCTCCTTTGTGAAAATTTGTTCTGTTTCAGAATTTGGTATTATTTACATCAAGGCAAACCTTTCCTGACAACTGTCCTGCAGTATCACTTACAAAAATGTTGAACTAGACCAAGGACCGTTCCCTGCAGCACGCAACTGATATTGTCCCTATCCTTTACCACTTTGTAACTTCTCATTCAACCAATTTCTCACCCAGTAAGTCACTTTAGGGCTCACACTGAAAGCACTCAGTTTGTTTATATCATGTACGTGGAGCTGAATCAAAGGCCTTGCTGAAATCTAAATACTCCACATCTAGCACTCTCTCCCAATCCAAATCTCTGGTCACCCAGTCAAGAAATCAATCAGATTTGTTTGACAAGACCTAACTCTGGTAAAAGTCATGCTGTCTGAATTTCAAGAACTGCACTAATCTCTGTTGCTGCCATGTTTCCATTAACTTCTCATCAATGAGGTCAGACTAACTGGTTTGTAGTTACCTATCCTCTTCCTTTGTTCTGCTTTGATGGAGAGAAACCATTATCTTCCCACCTTGAGTCTTCCAGGACTACTCCCAACTCTAAAGAAACATTGAAAAGGTCAGACAACGGAGGCACCAGAACTTCCCTGAGTTCCTTCGGTACCCTTGGATATATCTCATCCACCCCCATCTCTATCTCTATCTCTACTTCTGTCTACAAGAAAAAGAATACAAATAGAACATAAAAAGAATGAACATATAAAAAGCATATAACAATTGTTATTAAAAAGTTAACAAATGAATTGGGTGCCTACCCTGAGGGAACCTGATCTTATACAAATTCATGTATAATGTAATGTCCAAGTATATCTATGGAAACCTCCAAGTATAGTCAATCCAAAGTAAAAGGGAGCAATACTTCTAAACATAAAACTAGAAAGTCAGAGCTAACACATATACAAAGCATATAATGAAAGCTGTGGCCACATTGAACAAACGGGAGCAAAATACCTGTCACAAAGAGGGGATAAATCCAGTCTCAGTTCTGCAATAATGCAGTGGTTGTGTCATAAAAGAAGCTTACTGTAGTTGAAGCTGGTGCAGCTGGCTGAAACTAGGTACTGTAAGCATTCAAAATGAATAAATAAATTGCAATCTTTGTGGGAAAGTATAGCAAAAAAAAATTTGTCTATCGGCAGTTGTTGGAAATTTTGGAAGCTGGGGGTTAAGTTAGCCTCCCCTACCAACCCTCATAGCTGACTATCCACCTAGCCAAAACTGCAACGGAAAATCTAGATCTAATTTCTTTTTAAAAGTTAAGGGCCTCTTTTACAAAGCTGCGCTACCGATTCTTGGTGAAACAAATGCGAGGAAGCCCATTCAATTCCTATGGACTTCCTCTCATTTGTCATACGGGAATCACTAGCATGGCTTTGTAAATGAAGCCCCTAAGTCATGCCTTTCAAATGGCAGCTCAGCCAGCAATGCATTCCAAAACTTGGGGCCACACACCACAAACACACATGAACAAGTACTCTGCAACCTAACATTCTAGGCACTAAGACTGCTGGGAGGACCTTGGCCTCCTTAATGGCTCATACAACTGTAATAAGTTTTACAATTATAAGGGGCCTTCCTGATATAAGGCTTGGAAAAACAAATGACCTAGCATTAGATCTGGTAGTCAACTGGCAATCAATGGAGCTCAACCAACACCTGAGAAATATGACCTGTCTGCTTTTTACTCATCAACAGGTGCACTGCCATATTTTATCAGCTGCAGTCTCCTCAGCTAGTAGTTACGTAATCCACTATACAGGCTATTACAATAGTCTAACCTAGATCTAACGAAATCATCAATGTAGCCAAATCCCTCTGATCTGAGTGCAAGCATCTAAGCAATCACAACCTAGCAAATGTGACCCTCACCACAGATATAATCTGATCCTTCATATAATCAGACTTGTCCAAGCAAAGAAGGTCTTACAAAAATGTAGATTTTTCCACTAGGACAGAATAATCAATAGTGTTAATCCCAGTATTGTGCAATGATACAAAACTTTTGTCAAAATCACAAGAAAGCTTATTGAATATAAAATGAGACACTTTTTATTTTAAAGGGTCCTTTATTTTATTACCTTTCATTATTTTATGTTTTATTCCAATTTTTTGTCTCTTCAGTTTCAATAATATTTTGATATATTTTTCAATATATTCACTTTTTACGTTTTTTGTTTCCCTTCGCCCTTTTCTTTTATTCCTTAATATTTTGTCTGATGGCCCATCCTGGAGTCTCTTCTGTTATATATTCTTTCGATTACCCACACTTTTATTTGAGTTTTCTTATGCTTTATATTGTGGCTTACTCATTGTGTTGCATTTAATTATCAATAATGCTTGTTTTGTTGTTGGATGTGCTATATTTATTAATCTTATACACCTGATGCAAGCAAATTGCCAAAACATGGCCATGTTGGGTTTTTAATGGTAATTTAGATTTGTATTAAAGGACTTTGTATTTTAATTTTATTTTGTTATTTGTATTGGACACATTGGCATAGACCACATATCATCAAGCAACCTTTGTCCCAGGCATCCAAACTTTGCTCCATCCCTAGCAACACAAGCCTCTCCCTAGCAAAGTAAGACATCCACCCCTGCTATCAAAATTTCACACTGGTAGTCAACCAAGACCTCCCATCCATCTCTGAGGACTCCTTGTCTTTGGGCCCCTCCCTCAAGCTCACAAGGTACTGAGCTGCTGTTTTCTCAATCTTTGGTAGCAGGAAGGTGTAATGTGTCCCTCTCCTATCAAGCCATGGCTTAAACCTGGTATCCATGACACTGGTGGCAGTTAGAGAAAGTGTACATATTCTGTAGTGTAGTCACTAGAATAAACAGTTTGTATTGTATCGGTACTGGGGCTGATTCTGTTCAATATATTTGTGAGTGACATTGCCGAAGGGTTAGATGGTAAAGTTTGCCTTTTTGCGGATGATACTAAGATTTGTAACAGAGTGGACATCCAGGAGGGAGTGGAAAACATGAAAAAGGATCGGCTGAAGCATAAAAGAATGGCAATTAAAATTCAATGCAAAGAAATGCACTTAGGGAGTAGAAATCCACGGGAGATGTATGTGTTAGACGGGGAGAGAGATCTTGTGGTTAGGGTGGTGGACTTTGGTCCTGGGGAACTGAGGAACTGAGTTTGATTCCCACCTCAGGCACAGGCAGCTCCTTGTGACTCTGGGCAAGTCACTTAACCCTCCATTGCCCATGTAAGCTACATTGAGCCTGCCATCAGTGGGAAAGTGCGGGGTACAAATGTAACAAAAATAAAATAAAACAAATCTTGGGGTGATAGTATCTGAGGATCTGAAGGCAACGAAACAGTGTGATAGGGCGGTGGCTGTAGCTAGATGGTTGCTAGGCTGTATAGAGAGAGGTGTGACCAGCAGAAGAAAGGAGGTGTTGATGCTCCTGTATAAATCGTTGGTGAGGCCCCACCTGGAGTATTGTGTTCAGTTTTGGAGGCCGTATCTTGCTAAGGATGTAAAAAGACTTGAAGTGGTGCAAAGAAAAGCTACAAAAATGGTATGGGATTTGCGTTACAATACGTATGAGGAGAGACTTGCTGACCTGAACATGTATACCCTGGAGGAAAGGAGAAACAGGGGTGATATGATACAGACGTTCAAATATTTGAAAGGTATTAATCCGCAAACAAACCTTTTTCGTAGATGAGAAGGCAGTAGAACTAGAGGACATGAAATGAGATTGAAGGGGGGCAGACTCAAGAAAAATGTCAGGAATTTTATTTCATGGAGAGAGTGGTGGATACTTGGAATGCCCTCCCGCGGGAGGTGGTGAAGATGAAAACGGTAACGGAATTCAAAAATGCATGGGATAAACATAAATAAATCCTGTTCAGAAGGAATGGATCCTCAGAAGCTTAGCGGAGATTGGGTGGCAGAGCCAGCGGTTGGGAGGCGGGGCTAGTGCTGGGCAGACTTCTACGGTCTGTGCCCTGAAAATGGCAGATACAAATCAAGGTCAGGTATATACATAAAGTAGCACATATGAGTTTATCTTGTTGGGCAGACTGGATGGACCATACAGTTGTTTCTCTGCCATCATCTACTATGTTACTATGTATTTTGTAACAAATACTATAGTGTGTGCTTTATGATTTTGTGATTGGATGGTATGATATGAATGTTGTTAACAAATAGCCTTCAAGTCTTTATATATAATCTCATTCCATCTTTGCCATGGTGAATAGTTTGAAACTACATTGCCCAATTAACCTTAAAACAAAACAACTATGAGAAAATCTGACATGTCACATTATGCGGGACACTACTTTCCAGTCTTGCCTCAGTAAGCTTATATTGGAAAAGAAATATGACATGACATAAGTTTGGTAAATTCATATTATTGTCTTAATGTCCCATGTAGTCATGCAATAGAAAAGGAAAAAGTGAGTCTGGAACCCATCTGGGGTCAATATTTCATGCATTGGTATGCCACTGTGGTGAAAATGCAAGAGATGGAAGCATTTTTGTTGATAAATAGTTAGAACTCATAAAAGCACCCTGACTGAGAATTCCTTTCAACAAGAACTCTCGTAGTACCCAAAGTAATTGCAACCTGTTATTGACTAGTACATGGTTCAGCTTAACTGCTGCTAATGCACTGGGGATACTTCTGTGTTCTTTGGGAGGTTGAAGGTACTTGTAAACTTATTTCCTTATATTGGTTTCTAACAGTAGTTCAGAATTTCTTTTTCTTGTAAATTAGAAAAAATGAACTTGCATGACTGTAGACATGGCTAGTTATAGAATATGGAGGAAATTCTATAAATGATGCTCAAAAATTGGCACGGAAAAAAAATGGCGCTCAATGCGTTTCAATAATGGGTAGCAAAAGATGAGCATCCATTATAGAATAGCATTGAGTGCCAATTTTGGCACCCAAATTTGAATGCCTTATGAAACCAGGTGTAATTCCCAGCACCCAGTTTGTACGCACATTCCCAGTATGCTATAACACTGTGCGCCTCCTGTGGCCACACCCCCTTTTGAGTTCCGCAGTATGGAATTTGGGCTCTCATTGTTATAGAATAGCACATAGGGCAAGATGGGGACATTAATTGGCTTAGTTGGGTGTGCATCTTGCATTGGTGCCTGAATATTGGAGCCCAACGTTGGCACCATATATAGAATCTGGGGGATACTGTAGATGTGTAGGTTTCCAAAATGGCATATATACATATCTATGTGTCAGCACTTTCCCCCAGATTCTATATAGTGTGCCTAGAGTTACATGTGGTTCTGCGTGTAAATCTAAGCCTATTCTGTTCGCGCATAGATTGTTTTAACAAGCTGTAAGCGTTGTAAACAGCTCTTTACAAGCAATAACAAGCACTAATTGCCAAATATTAGAATTTACGTGCGTACATTGCTATGTATATTTTGTAATGTACTGCACCTAAATTCTAACATGAGCAGGCAAAAAGGGGCATGCTTAGGGGTGTGGAAATGGGTGTTTTGTGGGTGTTCCAAAATCTAGGTGCATTGTTATAAAATATGGGCTAGTGTGCGTAAATTTATGCGCAGGGATTTACACCAGCGTTTTGTTGGACGTAAATGGATTTGCATAGATTTAATCGCATGAACTACGCCTAAGCGTATTCTAAATATTGTGTGTAGATTTGGATCTACGCTTAGGAGTAATTGCCTTTAGGCACCATATATATAATTTGGCCCTGTATATGTATATTCTGAAATACTGACATGCACATTCAAATGCTGACACTTAGGGTATTAATCCTTATTGCATATTAAAGGTTCAAACACTGGTTTCGGTGCCCTAATGCAGGGTTACTTAAGCCTGTGGTACATAGTAATGAGATGAAAATAATGGAACTGCATGTAAAGAAGCTCATTACTATGTAAATCCTATAACGCGGCTTCCAGTGAACACCAGGTGCACGCCAAAAGGCGTGTTATAGCAGGTAAAATAACCCCAACTAATAGCTGGCATCATTTTACCATCCCAGCATCATTGGACTGCAAAGCTATGGCCTGATGCTATTGGGCACGGCTTAAAGGAGCTGGCCACAGGTCAACAGGGTACCCCCTGAGCCCCCCATCCAAAAATCTGATCTTGACACCCCCTTCCAGATGAGCCTGTACTTGCTCCCAATAGCAGAAGTCCCCCAATCAGAAGACCCCCCCCCCCCCCCCCACAACATAAATCTCTACCTGGAAGCTCCCTTTGAATACCTCCCCCCAACCAGAAATATTCCAAAGTTGATAATCCCTAAGAAAGAACCCCCACCTACATACCCCCTGGGCCTATCTTCACAATTCTGTGGGGTCCAGTTGGGTACGGGCAAGAGCGATCCACAGTTGCTGCTGCCCTCACAAGTGCCAGGTTCAAAATGGCACTGGCAACACCTAGTGGTAGTCTCACAGTACTACCGCTAGGGTCAGGTTTCTATATAAGATGACTCCCCTCCAAATCAGAAGTCCCCTAGCAGACCCCTCTAAAGTACCTCCCCCACCTAGAAACAACCCAAAATTGTTATGTTCCCCCCTTAGAAGGACTCTACCACCCATCTATAGCCCCCTCCCCCAGGCATACCTATATGATTCTCTAGTATTGTGTAGGGCAGGAGCAACGTGTAGGGCAGGAGTGATCCCCAGTTGCTCCTGCCCTCACCAGTGCCAGGTTCAAAATGGTGCAGCTGAAATCTAGCGGTAGTCTTGTGGTACTAGTGTTAGTTAGGTTTCCATATAAGGAAACATGACCCTAGCAGTAGTATTGCAAGACAGCTGCTATGTGCCACTGGTGCTGGTGAGGCCAGGAGCGATTAGAAACCACTCATACCCACACTCCACTAGACCCTAATAATTTGGGAGTATTTCCAATAGAGGAGATACTTCAGAGAGAGCATCTGAGTTTGGAGGACTTCCATGGGGAGGGGCTTCTGCTAAGAGGGTGCCCTTAACATGGGGGGGGGGGGGAGAGAGTATCTTTGTATTGAGGGGACCATCGGGAAGGGAGCTACTTATGGGGGCCCAATCAGGAAAAGAGTTTGGATGGGGGGAGCTCAGGGTGCACCTTGCTTGACATGTAGCCAGCCCCTTTCAACCATGCACGGCAGCATGAGACAGTAAAATGATGCTGCTGTCAAAGTGGCTCATAAGCAGCAGTATTCATTTTTCATAAGAGTTTGTAACTGCAGTATGGAGCTGCTACTGGTTGCTCACTCCTATGGTAAATCAAGGTGCAGTTAAAGCCTGAGTAATACAGCACCTTGATAAACCTCCCTCAGTCTTGTATGAAGCCATGTTGGCCTTGTTGACATTTTAGACATTGATTCTTCTTTCAACGTAGCCAGTCTGCACTTGTCTGCATCAGTAGATCCTTTTCTAAAATACTAGTGGAACTTGATACATCCCAACCTGGAAGTCTCAATCCCTATTTCTACGTTCTATCTAAAATGGAGCTTTATACATAAGGTCCCTTTCCCATGTGTACATTACATCTTGCTCTCATGACATTATATTCATCAGTTCTTCTATTCCATTTGTTGATTTATATACAACCTTCCCTGTACATTGACTGACCAAAGAAAATAAACTAATAAAAACAGCCATAAGTTAGGAAAATGGAAGTATTATTTATTTGGACATGATTAATGAAATATTCATCTCGAATGAGACTAAATGATAAAAACTTGGTCTCTGTGTTAATTGTTTTCAATTACATTTGTGATTTCTTTTTTTTTATATGACCAGACTTTCTGACGCCAGCTATTTTTACACTGAGCAGATGTCATTCAGTAAAAAATGGTGCCAGATGCTTGAAATCACACAGGAGTCATTTTTTAAAGAGCTGGCACAGACCTTTTTCTTTGCATTCAATTGCATCGCATAGTGTGCCTTAAACAATTATTTACATAACATGCTCACTTCAGACATGCATTTTTAATCATGGATTTCGTTTTCAAATGTGTTGGTAGAACATCACGCTGTGTAATTGGTGCTTGAAACCTTAATTGATTTATGCATAATACCGTGCACGTTTAAAGAATTATGAATGCAGGCAATAAAGCTTTTGAACCTGAACCTGAGCCAAGAATTAAATTAACAAGAACTGCCAAATTTCCAACTGCCTTTAGGTGCATCCTGCTGGAGCCCAGGGCAGGTGCATAATGCATGCAATATGAGAGACTGCAGAACCACAGGGAAAAGATTACTTCAGCTTCAATGGGATTTTTGTCTCCATGTTTAGGATCAAAAGGCACACTGGACAGGACAGGGGTGAATAAGAACTCCTCCGCCTCATCAGCTGATGAATTTGAACATAATCCTTCACCACCATTACAGGTAATATTTCCTTTTCTCCAAAAAAAAGAGAAATAAATAAAAATCTACCCACCCATGGTACATGAGAGCAGACTGATACTAACAAATCAAAAACATTCTGCCAAACAGCAGCAACTGCCAGAAAAGCATTTTCGAAAGCACAGTTACACGTGGAGGAGTGGCCTAGTGGTTAGGGTGGTGGACTTTGGTCCTGGGGAACTGAGGAACTGAGTTCGATTCCCGGCACAGGCAGCTCCTTGTGACTCTGGGCAAGTCACTTAACCCTCCATTGCCTGCTGCATTGAGCCTGCCATGAGTGGGAAACCGTGGGGTACAAATGTAAAAAAAAAAAATTGTATTGGTTATGTTTGAAGCACCTTAGATACTGAGCATTTGGGTGTTGAATACTGAGGTCTCATCTCTTTGATTTGGGGGGAGGGGGGGTTAGATGTTAATTTAAGAGTGTGTGGCAGTTGCTTTTTGGCAGAATGTTTTTGATTTGTTAGTGATTTTCCAGCCTTTACTTTCACTCCTCTGCCTGTTCTTGGGTCCATGGAAATGTAGGTCATCTGGAAGACTGTAAAGCAGGCTGGAGAACCTACTTGGGAGAGGGGAAAGGGAGGCCATTGAGATAAAACAGGTAAGCTTGGCAGAAACCTCTCTGGAGCTGAATGTTTGTTTTACTCCTTAGAATAAGAAGCAAATTATTGAAGGAATTAAAGCCAACAGCTGCAGATTTCCCTCAGGAACTGCAACTTCATTTCAGATATGGAGCAGGCAGATAGCATAGAAAGTGCTGCATTTATTCCAATTAGGACCATTACAAGAATCATGCCTTTGCATCTAGCAGATAATGTATTGGGTTGGGTAAAACTCTTCACTTTTACTCGGATGCAGGAAAGGATTTTCATTGTACTCTTGGAATTTTTTGGTATGTGTTTTTTTGAAATTGTCTATATGACTAGCTAGTTCCTGCTTCTACTTTGGACTTCCGGTCAATCAGTATCAGCCTCTTGTCCAGCTACAGTGCCATGAACCTTCATTAGATTCCTGTGGCCTTGCAGGCACAGCGATTGTTTACTTTGTTTTAAATGTCTTCTGAAAGCAGTTAGCGTATCTGGATTTAAAAAAGGTTTGGACAAGTCTCTGGAGGAAAAGTTCATAGTCTGCTATTGAGACAGACATGGGGAAACCACTGTTTGCCCTGGGATTGGTAGCCTGGAATGTTGCTACTCTTTCAGATTCTGAAGTCTTGCAACTCTTTGGGATTCTGGAATCTTGCTACTAATTTGGGTTTCTGCCAGGTACTTGTGACCTGGATTGGCCATTGTTGGAAACAGGACACTGGGCTAGATGCACCATTGGTCCAATCAGTATGGCTAATCTTATGTTCTTATGTGTCCCAAGGACTGGGTTAAGAACCATTGGCTTAGAGCAACAGTTCTGAAATACATCCATTAATGGCTTTTCTAGCTCTGGCAAGACCTCCAGCTCTCTGCCTGCTGGCACCCTACCCTACAACAACTACTACTACTAATCATTTCTATAGCACTACTAGACATACACAGCACTGTACACGTTAAATGCAGGTACTCTCTCTGTCCCTAGTGAACTCACAATCTAAGTTTTGAACCTAGGACAATAGAGGAGGGTTAAACGACTTGCCCAAGGTCACAAGGACATGCAGTAGGAATTGAACCCAGTTTACCAGGATCAAGGCCTGCAGCGCTAACTGCTAGGCTACTCCTCTACTTACTAGCCAGGGCTGCATCCGTGGCCTTTTGAAGATCTGTCAGAGTGAGCCACATGGAGGCATTCTTGAAGTAGGTTTAGGTCGGGTGAGGGAAAGCAGCATGCAGCCTTCCATTTTCAAAAGTCTGCATGTTAATTCTGCACCACTCACCACCACCTCCACAAACAGCAAATGCAAAGTACACAGATATTTTAGTGCATATATGTTACACTACCTAATTTTTCAAGGAGTCTCTCCCTGGTTGAATATTGGCCCAAGATGTTTAATTTAGGCCTAAAGTAAATAGTGGCAGTGGTGGTCAGTGGCTAATACATACATTCATTATTATTTTATTTATTTGGATTTTTGCACACAGGATTCCTTTGTTTATCCCATGTGTGCTTGAATTCTGTTACCGTTTTCATTTCCACCACCTCCCACGGGAGGGCATTCCAAGCATCCACTACTCTCTCTGTGAAAAAATACTTCCTGACATTTTTCTTGAGTCTGCCCCCCTTCAATCTCATTTCATGTCCTCTCGTTCTACCTCCTTCGCATCTCCGGAAAAGGTTCATTTGCGGATTAATACTTTTCAAATATTTGAACGTCTGCATCATATCACCCCTGTTTCTCCTTTCTTCCAGAGTATACATGTTCAGGTCATCAAGTCTCTCCTCATACATCTTGTAACGCAAATCCCTTACCATTCTCGTAGCTTTTCTTTGCACCACTTAAATTCTTTTTACATCCTTCGCAAGGTACAGCCTCCAAAACTGAACACAATACTCTAGGTGGGGCCTCACCAACGACTTATACAGGGGCTTCAACACCCCCTTTCTTCTGCTGGTCACACCTCTCTCTATACAGCCTAACAACCTTCTAGCTATGGCCACCGTCTTGTCACACTGTTTCGTGTGGCTCACAATATAACAAATGTAGAACTGAGAAGGTGTTCTGATTACATAGAACAAAGTAGATATATATACAAATACAAAATTTCTAATAACAGCATAATATGAAGTCCAGATCATATAACATGTTTGTAATACATAGGATAGAAAGTGAATATGAACAAAGTTATTTCTGTTGTTAGAGATTGGTCTTATCAAATGAGTTTTAAATACTTTACAAAATATGAGATAATCTTCAGTTTGACGGAGTTGTTCTGGTTGTACTTTGCTATGAAAATCCAGCATTGTGAATAGTTTTATATTTAATTTTATTACACTGAGGGAAGTGTAATACTGATGCCAACACAGCCCATTCACTTTGAAAGGGCTGTGTCAGCACTGCCACACGGCCTAGTAAACGGGGGGGGAGGGGGGGTATATATATAGGGGTGTTGAATGTAAATATTAAATGTAATGACTGGCTAATTTATAAGTACAAGTCAGCTAATCAAAATTATCCTATAGTGGACAGCAAAGCAAATTGCTTTCTTCTCTCCACTACCTTCCTTAACCTGTTATCAAAGCAAGATGCGTGTCGAAGATGGTGGCACTCAGTGGGCCAATGGCATGTTTTAGTACTTTTTTGCTGCAAGCCTTTGAATGCATCTGCCTGTGGCATTCAAGTCCTGATAAACCCAAGAGCAGGCAGTACTGGCTCGAAACTACATTAGATCTCCATTTCAGTGCCTTACCTCCCCCCTCTCCATCAAGCCACCAGTAACGCGAGAATTGATGCCTGCAGGGCTGATTTTATCAATTACTTATTTGTGGGGAAGGGACTGAGCATTAGTTTCTACAGTAACACATTGTCCCCTGTCCCCTAAACATAGAAAGAAGAAAAGCAGATTGTGAAGAAAGAATTCAGTGAATGAAAGATCCACATGAATATGTTTCCTATTCCCACATGTATTTTTTGTTGTTATTGTTGTTTTAGTGTCTGACGTTATGTCTTCTTTTCTGCTTCTTTGCAGCCTCTTTTCCTTTCTGTTTTCCCTCCGGTGGAAACTTTTAGCCATTTATTCTTATCATGGCGTTCTAATCTGGATTTGGCTCATCGCAACTCTGCCTCTTTCTATTTGACTGTGACGTGCTGCTGTTTTCACTGCAGCGTGGGCAGAGAGAAGGCAGTACCTTGGCACTAAAAGACCTTTACACACAATGTCTAGTTTATTTCTGCTAATAAATCTATTCCACTTCTCTCAGCCCATGGCAGATCATGAGCTGGAGTGAATTCTTGAGGATGGGGGAGGAGAGGGGGGCAGGCTCCGTAGTAGGGCCAGCTCTGTAGTAAGGCCAGCCAGAGTAAACAGCCAGGACTGTGGCACCTTGCAGTCTCCGAGCTGGGGCTGATTTTAGCTTTTATGAAATGTCCAGCCTTGTCCTGGCTGAGGAGCAGGAGCTGAAGATGAACATCTGTGGTGTCTGCAGTTCTGATGCATTGGACTAGTACAATGAGTCAGTGGCGTAGCAAGGGGGGGGGGCGGAGGGGGCGGTCCACCCCGGGTGTCAGCACAAGGGGGGGTGCTCCGCCGCTCCCGCTGCTTCCAGGCACCCTCCCCCGTACCCAAAATTTGCCCCCCCCCCCATGGGCGCCTCGTAGAACCCTCCTCCTCCTTCCTTCCCGCCCTCGGCAGCCCTCCTCCTCCTCTCCGCCCCCCCTCCATATCATAACCTTTTACTTCCCGTAGTGGCAGCGACGTCAGTTACTTACGAAGAAGGCTGCAGGCTCCCCTCTGGCTTCAGCTTCTCCCTTCGCTCTTCACACTGTGAGTGTCCCGCCTTCGCGATGACGCATTTCCTGTTTCCGTGAAGGCGGGACACTCACTGTGTGAAGAGCGAAGGGAGAAGCTGAAGCCGGAGGGGAGCCTGCCATGCCTTCTTCGTAATGGAACTGACGCCGCTGCCACCACGGGAAGTAAAAGGTTATGATACGGGGGGGGGGGCAGAGAGGAGGAGGAGGAGGGCTGCCATGGGCGGGAAGGAAGGAACGGAGAGGGCAGGGGAGAGGAGAATGCTGGACATGGATGGGAGGGGAGAGCAGGGGGAGAGAACAGATTGCTGGACATGGGGGAGAGAAGGGGAGGGCATGGGGGAGAGAAGGGGAGGGCATGGGGGAGAGAAGAGGTCGCTGGAGGGGAGGGCATGGGGGAGAGAAAAGATCGCTGGAGGGGAGGGCAGGGGAGGAGAATTGCTGGACGTGGGTGGATGGATGGAGGGGAGGGCTGTGGGGGAGCTGAGGGAGGGCAGGGAGAATCGCTGGACATGGATGGGAGGGGAGGGCATGGGGAGAGAAGAGATCACTGGAGAGGAGGGGAGGGCAGGGGAGAGAGGAGAATTGCTGGTGGATGAATGGAGGGGGCAGGGGAGAGAGGAAATGTGCTGGATGTGGATGGATGGATGGATGGAGGAGAGGGCAGAGGAGAGGAGAATTGCTGGACATGGATGATTGAATGGGGGCAGGGGAGAGAGGAAATTTGAAGGATATGGGTGAATGGAGAGTTCCTGGACATAGATGGAGAATTGCTGGATATGGATGGATGAATGGGGGCAGGGGAGAGAGGAAATTTGAAGGATATGGGTAGATGGAGGAGGGTGCAGGGGAGAATGGAGAGTTGTTGGACATGGATGGATGGAGGGGAGGAAAGTCAGGAAGGAAATGCACATGGATGGAAGAGAGGAGAAATGTTGGACAAGGATGGAGGGAAGGAAAGACAAAGGAAGGAGATGCACATGGAGAGAGGGCAGATCCTAGATGGAAGGGGCAGGGAGAGAGGGCAGACTTTGGATGGAGGGGACAGGAGAGAGAGGGCAGACACTGGATGGCAGGGAGAGAGAGAGAGAGAGAGAAGGCAGATGCTGGATGGAAGGAAGACAGTGAAAAGAAGATGAGGAAAGCAGAAACCAGAGACAACAAACTGCAAGTAAAATATATTTTTTTGCTTTAGGATAAAGTAGTATTGTAGCTGTGTTAATAAATAGAACGTGGAAATAAGGTAATCTTTATTGGACTAATTTTAATATATTTGCCTAACTTTCGGAGAACAAAACCCCCTTCCTCAGGCCAGGATAGGATATTGTAAAATCACTATACTGTACTGATCTGATCTGAGGAAGGAGGTTTTGGTCTCTGAAAGCTAAATGTATTAGTCCAATAAAATGGTGGTATTTTATTTTCTGTTTCTGTGGTATTGCATTGTATGCTCAGTCTGGCCTCTTGGGGGTTCAGTTTAATTTTTGTCTAAATAGAAAGTTTGATTACTTATTCTATAGTGGTTTAGGGTTTATCTGTGTTTGTGAAAAAGACACGACTTTCAGTTGGCTTTGACTGTGCAGGATCGACGATCTGTACTATTCTGTCTGGTTACGTTTTACAATAGGCGAATTGATGTTCTAGTGCTCACTGTAGTGTTTAAGATGCTTTCCTTTTCCTGATGTGACTCGTAGAAATTACTGCTTATGGTATGGTAAAATTGTTCTAGAGATCCTGAGTGTTTTGTATTCTCGGTATGCCTAGTACTGGATTTTGGAGGGGGGTGTTAAAAAATGACCGGCCCCGGGTGTCAACTACCCTAGCTACCCCACTGCAATGAGTTTGTCTTCAGTGAGTTCCTATCCACCAGCGATTCTGTTCTTAGCACTCAAAACTGTGCAAGGTAGTCAACAGTTATACATCATAACTCAAGGGAAGGAGAAAAAAGGCCAAGAAGGGCAAATTTATAAGGTGCACCTAAATGTAGGCACCATGGACGTGCACCAATTTATAGAACAGGTGCACTTATGTGCATAAATGACATCGGTAATTGATGTTTATGCGTGTAAGTGGTAGGCATTATTCTTTAAAATATGCACCAAAATCACTGAAGGCGTAAACATGGGTGGGTCATGGGCATGCTACAAACTCTGAAGATGAAACAAAAAAGTGAGGAGAATGGATGAGGATACCAACTGTTTTATATTTATTCACTTAAAAAATTATGTGTACATAACAGCGACCCGACACGGCCGTGTTTCGGCACAATGGCCTGCTTCAGGGGTCTTTATAACCTTGAATGATGTAGTTTAGAGTATATTCTCCAAGGAAATTAACAGGAAACAAATTTCTCTGGTCTCCTCTCTTCAAAATAATATATATGAGATGTATATATTTTGAAAAACGAGCATCTAAATACTCCTCTCCTAAGAGTTATCTGCAAATTATTTACAATTTGCAGATAACTCTTAGGAGAGGAGTATTTAGATGCTCGTTTTTCAAAATATATACATCTCATATATATTATTTTGAAGAGAGGAGAACAGAGAAATTTGTTTCCTGTTAATTTCCTTGGAGAATATACTCTAAACTACATCATTCAAGGTTATAAAGACCCCTGAAGCAGGCCATTGTGCCGAAACACGGCCGTGTCGGGTCGCTGTTATGTACACATAATTTTTTAAGTGAATAAATATAAAACAGTTGGTATCCTCATCCATTCTCCTCACTTTTTTTTGTTTCATCTTCACGGTTTCGTGAGGATTTTTTACCTCCCCTTTTGTCTTCACATGCTACAAACTCATCAGGGCATACTTAAGTGCCAACAGCTGCATCTGCTGTTAACTTGGCAGCATGTTCCCTCTAAGAGGAGCGCATGAGCAGTTGTTCATACTTTTTAGGAGCATTGCTCACAGATTTTACATGGTTGCTTACAAAAAAAAAACGTGCTAATACTGGCACTCAAAAGTTGTTTTTTTTCTAAAACTTGTTGCTGACACGAAAAAAAAAATTTGCACACACCAGGCCACTGCTTAGAGGAAACACTGCTTGGCATCTGTCTTTATGTGTACCATTGCCTACTTAAGCTAGTAATTCTTTAACAGCATCTTGGCACCAAGATGGCATAGAATTGGCACTCAGCGCATGGCATTGGGATGCCTAAAACTTGGCGCCAATTTATAGAATTGCCACAAGAGTTTTCTTTTACTACAGTATTTGATTTTCCTGATTATGGTGCAGTTTTCAAATGAGCTGCCTAGATTCAGCGTCTGCAGAGTTTATACCTAAGGCAGGTGGCTGCGAACTTTGCAGGTAAAAGCTCAGGTGGAGAAATAAATGGAAGAAGAACACATGTGGATGGTAAAATATAATTTTTCAATCCTGCCCAAAGCTGGTCCTAGGGAATGCACCCCCCTCCCAAATACATGTTATGACAGAGCATGAATACTTGTAGCTTTTCTTTGGAGTTGGGGGGAGGCATTTCAAACATCCAGTTTTCTCTGGTAAATCACTATTTACCCATGTAAATGTCTCTGATGCCTTTTCTGGGGATAATTTTACAAGTGACTAGTTGAACATGTGGAAGAGCATTTTATACACTCGGGGAGGTGCTTATAAAACTCTTGATGGATAACTTTCATGACACATACACATGTGGGTGTCTGGGAAGGATAGAGCAGGGGGTAGATTGGCTCCTAAGCATACGTACATAGGTACTGATTCCTACTGGCACGTACACACACAAAGTTACTCCTCCCTCACAGAAGGTATAACCAAATGAAGGAGTTTTGGGGGAGGCTTCTTGATAACAGCATTACTATTTAATTTATCAAAGAGGCACAACATAGCTCTATAGAGGGAATTTTTATCACTGGCGCCTAAAAAGGCACTGGGAAGATTTGTGCTAAACTAGCATTCTGCGAAAGGTACTCTGTTCAGAACGCTTTATAGAATATTAGTTTAGTGCAGATCTCACACATAACTTTTGGGCACTGCATGCATGCCTGCTGAAACCTGGTGCGCAACTAATGGCAGTTAGGCACGTAAATGACCCCATTCTATAACATCGCACCTAATTTCTAGGAATGCCCCTGATCCGTCCATGCCCCTCCCATGGTCACGCCCCCCCTTTTTGAGTTGTGCTCTATAAAATGTAGGTGCACGTTGTATAGAATAGGGTACAGGGCAGATCTGCATGTAAACCCAAATGATTGCCAATTAACACTTATTGATTGTTAATAGCCCATTAACTAGTTTATGCGCACATCAAGGATTTGCACCCAAATGTGGGTGCCCTTATATAGAATCCAGCCTAGGCTCCCCATGGGACATAAAATAGTTGCTGGCGTAGCCAGACCCAGAATTTTGGATGGGCCCAGAGGTAAATTGGATGGGCCTTTCCATGTGCCCTCCTCCCCAAAACCACACTACACCACCACAACAAATATTTTCCCGAGATATTTTTTTAAGTTTAGATTTTTTTCACCTACCCCACATCTCCTTCCTCTCCTCCATGGCATCCCGGCATCTGCACTCATGTCTCTGAACCATGGTGTACCGTACAGGTGTCCTCGGTTCCTGCAGCGATTCATTCTCGCTGCTTGTGCTGGCCCCGCAGGCTTCCATCTGCTGTGTCCTACCCTTGCTGACATCATTGCCTGTTTCCTTTCTGGTGGAACGCGACAGATGGAAGCCTGCGGGGCCGGTGCAAGCAGTGAGGATGAATCACTGCAGGCACCAAGGACACCTATACGGTACACTGGGGAGGGACAGGGATCAGAGACAGGATCGCAGATGCCGGGACGCCATGGAGGAGAGGGGGGAGAGAACAGTGTGGTGATGCAGCTGGGTGGGCCTGAGCCAAGAATGGGTGGACCTGTGCCCACCGTAATTGCATCACGTTTTTCAGACTTTTTACGCTGCACATGCTTATCCTAGTATGATTGTTATATTTCTGCCTGCATAATTATAGCATATAAATAAAAACATAAGAATAAAAATATAATAATCATCACAAGCTGTAAAATTTGTTCCCCTTTCAACAGGTCTCTCGATGATTCTCTGTCCCATGCTTTCTTAAATTCAGATAATTGTAAACTTAATCTGTGATATATAAAAACAAATAATATTAATATGAGAAGTCTGTCCTTTCAGTGAATCTGATGTTCAAAAAGCACTTAAGATATTCACCACTTAATATATCTGTGGCATTATGCTTGTAGTGCTGTATATGTGAAGGGCTGTTTTGCTGTTACCTGACCTGTGGAGATTGTTCCCTCTTTTTACTTTTCTTCACCACATTGAATAGAACATAGAAATTTGAATCGATGTGTCCAGGTCGAGATATACAATTCTGGGAAAAGAATCTGCTGACATAGAGCTATTTCTAAAATACGTGCAGGAGTACTTGGATATGTGGCGGCACGTGCGGTTAAAAATGCCAAGAAACCATTATAGAATACTAATAGAAATTGCATTGGCACATAAATAGGAAGGCGCCAATAGTTACACCAAGTCAATGGCAGTTGTGACTGTTGGCGCCTGTGTGGCCTGAAGTGCATGTAACTTACAGTATTCTGGGCCTACCAAGCTGCGACAAAAAGGGGCCGGCACCATCATCGGTACTTGTTTTACACGTGCGCCGAGACCCCCTTTTACCACAGCTGGTAAAAGGGAAGTCTGGCTTTCCTGCAGGAAATGGCCATGCGGCAAGTAAAATATTAGGCCCAGTATTTTATCTTAACTTACTCTGAAGAAAAGGTGTAATCAGTAAATGCTAGGAACGCAGGATTATCTCCCACAAAAATCCCTGGTGTGCCACACTGAATATGTCTTTTTCTCTATACTTTTAATCTTTTCAGTCAAAGAGACCTTTTAAGAGAAGAAAGAAGCTGGAGCGGGAAGCCAAACAGCGGGCCAAATGTGAGAAGTTGAACAGACTTCACAAAGCCCAGGTTGGGAATTAAAACAGCATCACATTTTTTGTAACCAAGTTCATTGTATACAGCGAGTGCCTGTTCTCAGGGATCAAATCCTCCTGCATTGCCGTGGAAGAAGCACAGAATGTCAGGTGCAAAGGCACAGTCTTCCGCTACTGTGCTGATTTCAGTGCTTGGGAGGTGGGAGAATAGGACTAGGAGAAGGGATGAATTTTGAGAATGGGAGATTGGTACTGATGCTGGAGCTAGGAGAAGGGGTGGATGCTGGCAGATGCTGCCACTGGAGGTGGGAGAAACCACTGACAGAAGAATCGCCTTAAAGTTTCTTACTGCATGCACATAAGGATTTAAAAGGGTGTCTGCTGTTGGGTGGAGTGAGAGGGACTGGGTGAGAACATTTTGGCAGGAATGAGAGAGAGAGGAGAGAGAAACTGGGTAGTGAGTTTGACTGCTGTGGCTGATGATGGGAACTTAGAGGAGACCGTGACTGATGGGGATGATGAGGGAACTGAGAAGGGAGTGTATCAATTTAAAATTTTAATACTAAGTCATTTTAAAAAATGGAATCCACCTAAAAATTACCATAAAATGTACTGTACATACAATGTAATTATGCAACACAGAGCTCTACACAGAGATTTAGTACCATCCTAAAGCCCATAATTGGCTTTAAAATAAACACCTAAATTTACAGCTTATAGACTCCTAGAATCAGAAGCACAACTGCTTGGAGATCCCCCCCCCCCCCCCCTCTGTTTATACCTCCTCCTAACTCACTGAACCCAGTGACTGCAACAGCAGCAGGGCTTTCCTGAATCCTGCAATCAGGGGCTCTGAATCTACCACTACAGTAACAGAGATTCTTTCCCTCCTCCAGGGGATGTGAGTGCCCCATCTACAGCATCTCTAGCCTAAGTCAGCCTGGGGAACAGAGGACCTGATCCGAGAACTGAACCTAGTGCAGCCACTGGGCTGGTTCCTCGTACTGGATCCAATCTGTGCTGTGAAAATGAGTAGAACATGAATGGTACTTTCAATACCCATTGAAAAGGTACAGCAAGGGCCTAATTTTTGCCAGATGATCTGCAGGCAGTATTGGGAATTTTCATTATTATCAAAGCCCCCACGTCTAGCTGCACTTAGCTATGTAAAGAGATTGAGAAGAATAAACTGAGTAACTCTGCCCTTTCAGAGTTCATTAGACAGTGGTAGACTGGAGGAGTGGCCTTGTGATTAGAGCTGCATGCTAAGAACCAGGGAAACCAGAGTTCAAATCCCATAAGTACATAAGTAATGCCACACTGGGAAAAGACCAAGGGTCCATCGAGCCCAGCATCCTGTCCATGACAGCGGCCAATCCAGGCCAAGGGCACCTGGCAAGCTTCCCAAACGTACAGACATTCTATACATGTTATACCCGGAATTGTGGATTTTTCCCAAGTCCGTTTAGTAGCGGTTTATGGACTTGTCCTTTAGGAAACCATCTAACCCCCTTTTAAACTCTGCCAAGCTAACCGCCTTCACTACATTCTCCGGCAACGAATTCCAGAGTTTAATTATGCGTTAGGTGAAGAAAACTTTTCTCCAGTTTGTTTTACATTTACTACACTGTAGTTTCATCGCATGCCCCCTAGTCCTAAGTATTTTTGGAAAGCGTGAACAGACGCTTCACATCAACCTGTTCCACTCCACTCATTATTTTATATACATCTATCATGTCTCCCCTCAGCCGTCTCTTCTCCAAGCTGAAAAGCCCTAGCCTCCTTAGTCTTTCTTCATAGGGAAGTCGTCCCATCCCCTCTATCATTTTAGTCGCCCTTCGCTGCACCTTTTCCAATTCCATTATATCTTTCTTGAGATGCGGCAACCAGAATTGAACACAATATTCAAGGTGCTGTCGCACCATGGAGCGATATAACGGCATTATAACATCTTCACACCTGTTTTCCATACCTTTCCTAATAATACCCAACATTCTATTCGCTTTCCGAGCCACAGCAGCACACTGAGCAGAAGGTTTCAATGTATTATCGACGACGACACCCAGATCCCTTTCTTGCTCCATAACTCCTAATGTGGAACCCACTTCTCCCATTAATGCTCCTTGTGATGTTGGGCAAGTCACTTAACACTCTGTCACTTCCAGTACAAAACTTAGACTGTAAACCATCTTGGGCAGAAAAAAAACTACTGTACCTGAATGTAACTCACCATGGATTTGGAAAGACAAATAATCAAATGTAACAAGAATAATCTTAATATAATACTGTTACAACTGTGATGGCCAGCTCAAGTGCTTGAGGTCCAAAGATGGACCTGAATTTCAGGATTCACAAACCAGTGAGTATTCTAACAACCAGACCCACCTGTAGCTCAAGAACCAGACTTGGTGATCCCTGTGGCACAATAGTCTGTTCAGTGATACAATCTCTGTTTGCACTATTTAGTTTAACTCGGCATTCTTCCATTCAAACTTTCAGCGCAACTGAAACTGGAAAATATTTGGATTTAAGTCTTTGTTCCACAGCCTCCACCATCATTTTGAGTGGCAGACTATGAGATTTTTATTATTGCTACTGGCCAAGGGTTATTATGGGTGTTTCAAACCTGCAGTTGCACTCCTGGGCCAGTAGGTGTCGCTTTCTCTCCATATTCAAATGCTTTTTATCTTTATATTTATATGTGTGTATATAGATAAATAGAGCTATAGCTATAGAAATGCATTTGTAAAAACAGATATGCGCCTTAAGTAAGAGGATAAAATTGACTGGGATGTTTGAGTGGTCTGATAGCTTCATGTCATAAACGATAGGCTAAGCCAATACTGGTCTAACCCCATTGCCTCTATGGACCCTAAGGTGTCTCTTAAGATGAGTAGAAAAATATAAGGGGAACCAGGAAGGTGAGGGGTGGGAGTCAGAATCAGATCAGCTCGCCAGGCCCTCTTAACAGGGATCTCAGTGGTCACCTTCGGGTTGTTTCTTTTTTTTTTTTTTTTTGCTGTTACAGACAGGAAGCTATTTACATTTGTACAAGAGAACTCCAGGGAAAGTAAACACTTTAACAAAATTTTAAAAAGGGGAAAAGGATGTGTCTTCGGGAGGAACTATAAAGTATCCACAAGCTCTTTTTTTTTTTCAATTATACTTTATTTTCTACATATAAATTACAAAAAAAAGAAGCAGAACATAATATATTTATCAAGAAAAAATCTAAAGTGTAAGCCCACAAATAATTGATCCAAGAAAACAAATGGCCACAAATAATTAAACATAGTCATCAGATTGGTAACAAGTTGGTGTATCTAATGACCTTGAGCAAGTCATTTAACTCTCCATTACCTCTGGCAGAGATGTATTTATTTATTTATTTGGATTTTGCCCACACCTTTTTCAGTAGTAGCTCAAGATGAGTTACATTCAGATACTGTGTATCTCCCTGTCCTGGGGGGGGGGGGGTGGCCCTCACAATCCAAATTTGTACCTGAAGCAATGGAGAGTTAAGTGACTTGCCCAATATTACAAGGAGCAGCAGTGGGATTTGAACCTGCTACCTCTGGATGTTAAGATTGGTGCTCTAACCACTAGCTACTCCTCCACTCTATTGTAAGCACTCTGGGGATAGAGAAATACCTATCAGAGCTAAATGTAACTCATCTGGAGCTATTAGTAGAAGATGTGAGCAAAATATTTAATATTAATAAATGAATGAATAAATAACAATGGTTGTTTTTTGACAGGAAATCCAGCGACAGTTGCATGATATTGAGGAGAGTCAGCGGTTTCTGGAGACACAGGGTGTTAAACTGGAGAAGGTCTTGCGGGGAGAATCCGGTAAGTTAACAGCCTTAGATAATCTGTGATGTAACACATACAGGTGTGTGAGTGCACACCGATATCTGTGGGTTTCAGAATGTTATATCCATGCACCTGTAGTTTAGTGGCTATTTGCAAAGCCACTAAACTCCAGCACTTAGGGATACCAACAGCGTTTTTCGCCTAAAGAATTTTTAAATCTCATCCAAGTGCACACATAATAATGGGGTCCTTGAAGATCCTAGTGTAATGTATTTCCAAGGAGAGGTGAGCCCTTGTACTCGATGAAGGAAATCCCTCACTGGGCTGTCGGCCAAAACCCTGAGTCCTCCCTGTGCCTCCCACTGTTCCCCAAGAGTTGAGCTCCTGAGTGCGAGTAGCCAGCTACAGAGAGAACAAAGTCCAGCACAAAGTCCACAGGGTTAGACCCGGCAGCAGATAACAGCAAACCCAGGGCAAGGCAAAGGTAGTACCAGGCAGCGGTTGAAAGCAGGTCCAGAGACAGGCAGAGGTCAGTACCAGGCAGCGGTCAAGAGCAGGTTCAGTACCAGGCAGCGGTCAAGAGCAGCTCCAGGAACAGGCAGCGGTCAGTACCAGGCAGCAGTCAAGAGCAGGTCCAGGAACAGGCAGAGATCAGAACCAGGCATCAGTCAGGAGTAGATCCAGAAGCACTGCAACTATCCAGCGAACTGAGCAGAAGCCGAAGCACAGATTGGCTGAGGGCAGAGCCTTAAATAGAGAAGGAATTAGGCTCAACAAAGCACAGCTGAAAACAAGATGGCAGCCCCCATCGGATACACCCTACGACCAAATAAGGACTTCCTTCCTGAAGCTGCCACAGTCCAAGATGGCTGCCCTGGCTTAATAGACCCTCTTCTAAGATGGTCGCCAAAACCTGGAATAAGCCCAAATCCAAGATGGCCGTCTGATCCTCCGGTGCCCATACTTGCAAAGACAGGGAACATGACACCTAGCTCAACCCAGACAGCACACCATCAGCACATCCCAGATAAGGTTTTGGATGCACTGCACTATTTCTGTTCAAGTTGTGAGGCCCCCTGTTTTATAGGATGGCCCCAATTTAACGTTTATGGAAAATGTCGGTAGTAACTGGTAGTATTTTTTTTAATTGGTGAAAACTCCTATTTTTAAAACTGCTGTGAACTCAATAATTTGACTATTGAAACAGAAATTGAAAGAAACGTGAAATACAGCTGACAGTGTGTACAGTAGGTTAATGTAACTGAGACATGAGCTGTGCAGAGGCATTCCTTTCCCTCCATACATTTGCCTTCTTTCTTTTACTTCTTCTCTTCCTACTGCATTTTACCCTTTAATCCTTACCTACAACAGATGTTAAATCTAATTTGGTACCAAAGAATAAATTCAGTGTTATGATTCTACTGAGACAGGCAGGGAAATGACCGGGACTCGCTTCTGATTGGCCTGTTAGGGATTGAGCTGACGTCTGAAGCAGCAGACGTCAGAAGTCAGATCTATTTAAAAGTACCTCTCCCTAAAGTGGACACTCTAGCATTAACTCCTGTCAGCTGAGCTCTGGTTCATTTTGGGGAGTTTTGCTTCCCTGTTTGTGGTGTGTGTGTGTGTGTGTTGGTTGTAACCATTGTGTCCTTGATTGCTTCCCTGCAGTGCAGCTGGGTTTGTCGTCTGCCTCATTTCTCCATGCTTCTGTTAGGCAACTTTTCTGTCCCTGGTAAGCTCATTCCTGCTTTGTTTGTTTAAGTTTCCCTTTACTCAGTGTTAACCCTTTATGTGCAGAGCTTGATATTTGCCTTCTGTGAGTCCTGCTTCTGTTAGGCAGCCTTTCTGTCTGTGGTAAGCTCCTTCCTACTTTGTTTAAGTTTCCCTTTACTCACTGTTAACCCTTTATGTGCAGTGCTTGGTATTTGCCTTCTGTGAGCGCTGCCTCTGTTAGGCAGCCTTTCTCTGGTGTCTGCCTTATCCCTTTCTGTAGTCTTGCGTGCCTGCTTCTTTCCTGGCCTTATTTGAAAGCAGCCTTTTCCTTCAGTCTGTTTTTCCCTGTTTAGCCATTCCTGTGGAGCTTCGCTCTTGTAGATTCCGTGTCTATGGTGTCCCATTCTGTCCCCGGCTTTCCCTTTGCCCTCCACTACCTGAGTTTCTGTGTAGCCTTTGTATTCTCTCCCTATGGTCATAGGCTGTATCTGCCAGTTTTGTCTGTCACCCTTCCATTTGTGTCACTGGTGGTGCTGTGTGCGTTGCTTGAGCTCCAGTCCCTTCGAGGACCCTCGTCGTTCTTTTCCCTTCCCTAGTGTATGATTCGGTTCCAGTTTGGCCGTGACGCCCGTACGCTTGGACTCTGTACGAGTGGGTTTCGGATTGGCCTTGCGGCCCACCTGAGTGGTCTATCTCCCTTTTCGAGTGGTGCTTGTTGATTGTCCTGAGTGTGCGGGGTTTTTTGGCCCGTAGTATTGCTTAGTGCCTGTTTGGTCTACCCTAGGCCTTGGCCAAGGTCCTTTCTAAGCCTTGGCCTAGGCACAAGGGCTCACGATCAGATTAACATTCAGTAGGAGTGTCCTGTGCACCCTGCACTATATCATCTCAAAACATCATCAAAATGCTTCTCAACTCTCTCCTAGAGGCCCACCTAGCCAATTGGGTTTTTATGATTACCACAGTCAGTATGCATATGACCTATGACAGACCTATATTATATGCAAATTTATCTCATGCATATTCCTTTTGGATGTCCTGAAAACCTGACTGGCTAGGTGTGCCTCCAGGGGAGGGTTGAGAAGCACTGTTTCTAGTGGTTTCATATCATCACAGAACTAAGAATCAGGTGGCAATCTGCGTAGTCAAGGCCGCCGAGGGGGGGGGGGGAATTTCCCAGGCCCAGGCCTCCAAGAGGGGCCCGGCACCGGGGTCAGGCTGCCGGCGCTGCAGTCTGCGGTCTCACCTGGCTGCCTCCACGGCTCCGGGCCCCGTTCATTCAAAGCGGCAGTCGCAGATCGCCTCTCTTCTGGCCTTCCCTCCCTGTGTCCGGAAACTGGAAGTTACATCAAACGAGGGTGGGACACAGGGAGGGAAGGCCAGAAGAGACGCGATCTGCGACTGCCGCTTTGAATGAAGTGAGCCCGGAGCCGTGGAGGCAGGCAGGTGAGACCGCGGACTGCAGCGGAGGGGGAAGCGACGGGGGGCAGCAGTGGCAGGGGAGCAGAGGCGGGGCAGTCTTGCCCTGGACCCAGCCTAGTCTCTCGGCAGCCCTGTCTGTAGTCTGTTTGGATGACCCACCTGTCTTCCTTTCCCAGATTGGAGGTTGAGGAATACCACTTTCTTTCCCTGACTTCACAGCCCAGTTCTTGGGACACACCCAGCTAGTCAGGTTTTCAGGATATCCACCATGAGCATACATGAGACAGGTTTACACACACAGGAGTGGAGGAGTAGCTTAATGGTTAGAGCACCAGTCTTTGCCATTCTGGGGTGCCTGGTTCAAATCCCACTGATGCTCCTTGTGTTATGGGCAAGTCATCTAACCCTCCATTGCCACAGGTACAAAATTAGATTGTGAGCCCTCCAGGGCCAGGGTAAATACCTAGTATACCTGAATGTAATCACCTTGGGCTACTACTAAAAAAGGTTATGAGCAAAATCCAAATAAATAATAAAACTGCATCCATTATATGTAAATCTGTCTCTTGCGTATTCATGGTGGATATCCTGACAACACGGCTGGGTGTGTCCTGAGGATTGATATGAGAACCCCTGCCCTACTGTCGCATCCCTCACCTGCACCTCCGGTCTGCTCCTTGCTTCCCCTCTCGGGATGGGGAGCGTCGGTCTTGCGGCCTCAGCCGGCAGCGAACGCCACGCTCCTTCCCTTGGTGGTGGCCAGGGCTGTCGGGGCGCCTAGACGGGAGCACCAGCCATTTTGGGTGACCGGCGTCCCGAGTTGAGGTCTTCTCTTCCGGGCGCAGAGCCCGGGAACTCTGGCCACACCTTCTGCGTCCGGATTGGCTGATGGCCGTGGAGCTCCTCCTTTGCTTGTCGGCTGGCCAATCGGGCTCCGGCCAGCCTGCTGAAGGCGTCTCTCTGCCAGCTGACTCACAGCATTCCGGATGGGAGGGGTATTTAAGGAGCAGCTCTTCCTTTCAACTTTGCTTCGGCTTCTACTCTTGTAGACTTGCCTGCGCGTCTGGGTGACCTTTTGTCGCTACCATCTGCTTGACCTGATTTGACTTTGCCTTGAACCTGACTACTGCTTTGCTTGCCGCCAGCCCAAGAGACTTTGCTTTGAACCCGACAACTGCTTTGCTTGCCACCAGCCCGAGAGACTTTGCCTTGAACCTGACTACTGTTTTGCTTGCCGCCTGCCGGTTCCTAGACCCAGTTCTGTTCCTGCCTGCCTAGCTCTCCGAGCCCCTGCACCACCTGCGGCCCTCAGCCCGCTCTACCCCACGGTTCCGGAAGTCCTGTTGGCCGCCTGCACCTGGGGGCTCAACTCCCGGGGAACGGCGGTCGCCACCGGTGAAGACTTGGGGTGGTTCGGCTGTCCCGTGGAGGGCAGGGATCTATCATCTCTCCAACCCTCCAACAGGACCCAAGGATTCTTAGCCGCGACACCTACAAAAACTGTTTTCTATTCGTGGCCCATTGTTTCATGGCCAGTAGGCAGACACTTTTACTGCAGAAGGTAAAAAGGATAAAAGACCAGCTCTAAATATTTCTTTTTCATGATTGGTAATTGAATTTCCCCTGTTATTATCTTCCTGCTTTCTTGCCAGGTTACTTGCTTCAGCAGGGTGCATCTGTAGATAGAGACACTGGTTTTTGTGTTAGCATATGGATAAAAGGTCCTCATGCAAGCACTTGGCCAAAGAACACCAACATCAAAGCCTGTCAGTTCATCTTCCAACTGCAGTCAGGAGCTGTGTCCACTGAAGCCTTCAATCTTACTGTTCCTGGCTTAAAAAAAAAGCAACAACCAAAAAAAAAAAACAGAAAACTGCTGCTTAATGAATTACCAGAGCTTATTAGGTTACATTTGGCAAATGACAAAGTATCTGCTAGCCAGCTAATTAGAAAATGATTACATTTTGATGGTGATATTGAGCTACGCAGGCTGTGAATATACAGATTTACAGAGGCCTGCAAACACTGGCCTTTGCTGCCATTTGCATCTCTGTGTTCCAGTAATTACCAAATGTGGAATGAAAGGTTCTTTGGTTGTTGCGAGCTAATCATTTACCACGTCGCTGCATTGAACGTGGGTGTCAAACAAAGTGCAATGAAGAGGGATAAACACAATGAGGCTTTGATGATTTCGCCTGGCATTGACACCAATCGTTGCTTGCTTTATTCTTTTTTTTTTCTTGTTTGTTTTAAATAATAACATAATGAAAAGAATCCCTAGCGCAAGAATAGCCATTATTTGGTTTCCTCCTTATGATTTCATGATGCTGTGACACATTGCCTTAATTAAAAGCACCATGTGTTACCCTGCTTTGCTGTCCACAGCAAAAGAGAATTCAGTAGCTTCATGTTTTGATGGAAAATTCCTCATCAAGACGTACATAAATGAGCAATGTACAAGCCAGTCATGGAGGACACTTATCATTTAAAAAAGAAAAAAAAAGAACACTGTTTATACAAATGCATGTATTCTCTTGGGGCTGAAATGTAACATGAATCAGACATGTTTCTTCTGGAGTGCCTCATCTGTCCAGTGGCTCGCTAATTTTATCAGAACATCATAGGAGCCAACTTTTCAAAATGATTGGAGGTGCTTAAATTTTTTTTTTTACAGGTGGTGCATTTCTCCCCCTCCCCTCGCCCCTCCTCAGAGTTCCAGCCCCCCCTCTCCTCAGAGTTCCAGGCCCCCCTCCGAGTTCCAGACCCCCCTCCCTCCGACTCGAGTTCCAGCCCGACCTCTTCTCCCACTCCCACAACAGTCCTGCCCCTCGCCTTCCTGCATGCCGCCCATAACTTAAAAGTCATCTTACCGGGGTCCCGGCAGCAGCAGTAGTGAAAGGCGAGCACGAGCAGGCTCAGCGAGTCGGCGCTTCAGCCTGCTTTCCCTTCTCGCTCTCAGCTCTGCCTCTTGCGGAAACAGGAAATGAGGGCGGGACCAGAGGCAAAGCTGAGAGCAACGAGAAGGGAAGGCAGGCTGAACTTAGCGCCGACTCGCCAAGCCTGCTCGTGCTCGTCTTTCACTACTGCTACCGCCGGGACCCCAGTAAGAAGACTTTTAAGTTATGGGTGGCATGCAGGAAGGCGAGGGGCAGGCGAAGGACTGTTGTGGGAGTGGGAGAAGAGGTCGGGCAGCGGGCTGGCTCCTGTCCTGGGGAACTTCCGGTTCCGGCGGGGAAATATTGGGGTGCTTGAGCACCCACAGCACCCACGGAGTTGGCGCCAATGCAGAACATCCTTAAATAGTGTCAGAAAAGCAGCTCATTTGCAGGAAGATTACAGTTTACTTGATATAGCTTAGATCTGAGCCCAGTCCTTGAGAGACTACATCCCTTATTTTTTGTGGTCTGGATGTCTGAAAACCTGCATTTAGACGTCCATATCACATGGACGTCTAACTACTAATTTTACAAAGCCAGGATAGGGTTGTCTAAAACTACAACATATACAGTGGGGGAAATAAGTATTTGATCCCTTGCTGATTTTGTAAGTTTGCCCACTGACAAAGACATGAGCAGCCCATAATTGAAGGGTAGGTTATTGGTAACAGTGAGAGATAGCACATCACAAATTAAATCCGGAAAATCACATTGTGGAAAGTATATGAATTTATTTTCATTCTGCAGAGGGAAATATGTATTTAATCCCTCTGGCAAACAAGACCTAATACTTGGTGGCAAAACCCTTGTTGGCAAGCACAGCGGTCAGACGTCTTCTGTAGTTGATGATGAGGTTTGCACACATGTCAGGAGGAATTTTGGTCCACTCCTCTTTGCAGATCATCTCTAAATCATTAAGAGTTCTGGGCTGTCGCTTGGCAACTCGCAGCTTCAGCTCCCTCCATAAGTTTTCAATGGGATTAAGGTCTGGTGACTGGCTAGGCCACTCCATGACCCTAATGTGCTTCTTCCTGAGCCACTCCTTTGTTGCCTTGGCTGTATGTTTTGGGTCATTGTCGTGCTGGAAGACCCAGCCACGACCCATTTTTAAGGCCCTGGCGGAGGGAAGGAGGTTGTCACTCAGAATTGTACGGTACATGGCCCCATCCATTCTCCCATTGATGCGGTGAAGTAGTCCTGTGCCCTTAGCAGAGAAACACCCCCAAAACATAACATTTCCACCTCCATGCTTGACAGTGGGGACGGTGTTCTTTGGGTCATAGGCAGCATTTCTCTTCCTCCAAACACGGCGAGTTGAGTTCATGCCAAAGAGCTCAATTTTTGTCTCATCTGACCACAGCACCTTCTCCCAATCACTCTCGACATCATCCAGGTGTTCACTGGCAAACTTCAGACGGGCCGTCACATGTGCCTTCCGGAGCAGGGGGACCTTGCGGGCACTGCAGGATTGCAATCCGTTATGTCGTAATGTGTTACCAATGGTTTTCGTGGTGACAGTGGTCCCAGCTGCCTTGAGATCATTGACAAGTTCCCCCCTTGTAGTTGTAGGCTGATTTCTAACCTTCCTCATGATCAAGGATACCCCACGAGGTGAGATTTTGCGTGGAGCCCCAGATCTTTGTCGATTGACAGTCATTTTGTACTTCTTCCATTTTCTTACTATGGCACCAACAGTTGTCTCCTTCTCGCCCAGCGTCTTACTGATGGTTTTGTAGCCCATTCCAGCCTTGTGCAGGTGTATGATCTTGTCCCTGACATCCTTAGACAGCTCCTTGCTCTTGGCCATTTTGTAGAGGTTAGAGTCTGACTGATTCACTGAGTCTGTGGACAGGTGTCTTTCATACAGGTGACCATTGCCGACAGCTGTCTGTCATGCAGGTAACGAGTTGATTTGGAGCATCTACCTGGTCTGTAGGGGCCAGATCTCTTACTGGTTGGTGGGGGATCAAATACTTATTTCCCTCTGCAGAATGCAAATAAATTCATATACTTTCCACAATGTGATTTTCCGGATTTAATTTGTGATGTGCTATCTCTCACTGTTACCAATAACCTACCCTTCAATTATGGGCTGCTCATGTCTTTGTCAGTGGGCAAACTTACAAAATCAGCAGGGATCAAATACTTATTTCCCCCACTGTACATATGGCACAGGAGCAAGGTTTAGGTGTGTTTTGGGTGGTACTAGGGAAGGGCCAAAATATAGACATCCAACTCTAATTTCAGACAGGGATGAGATGTCTATGTCCCCAAAAGATGGATGTTGTTATTTAGACCTAGTATTCGGCCTGTTCAGGTTATTGAAAGGTGCTGTGATTGAGCAGCAGTCCACTGGAGAGATTAAGGCAAGTCACCTCTTTAATACCCCAGTATTTGTTATACTGTCCCTCCCCTGAAAAGTGAAACTGGCAAGGATTATTGGGCTCTGTAACTTCTTAATAGACCATTCATATGGAGCAGAGGAGCAGTCTAATGGTTAGAACAGGGAACTGAGATCTAAGGGACCCTAGTTCAAATCCCATTTCAGGTCTTGTGGGGGGGGGGGTATTTTGAGCCCTCCAGGGACAGAAAAATACCTACTGTACCTGAATGTAGCTACTGCTTCAGTAGCCTTCAGGCGTTTGGGTGGTATATAAGAAACCTGCAGGCCTGAAGGCAATTGAAATGTTGTACATTAAAGTACAGTAGGTATTTTTCTGTCCCTGGAGGGCTCATTAAAAAAAAAATCACAAAGAGCTGAAGTAGGGCTGTGGCCATTTTACAACATGGATGCTTCTCCCTCCTACCCTGAGAGCTTCCTGTTAGACCAGAGACCTATGCAGAGTTCGGGGGGGGGGGGGGGGGGTCTGTGAGTATACACTAACACAAAAGGTCCAGTGCTTTCTTGCTTCTACACTTTCCACCACTGCTGCCTTTATGCTTTGGATATGTGGAGCGAGGAGAAAATGTGTGAGAGGACAGGGAAGCAGAGGACTGCTATTCTGTTTTCACCAGCTGGGATAATATGAATGATGGGCTCACACTAGCTAAAAGCTTGGGAAGCACTGTACTACCATGTTAATACACATAAATGTAGAGCTTTTTTTCTTACTAATAATACTCATTAACACAGGTTAGTAAATCAGACCCTTGAAGGCAGGGAAATACCTTCTGCACCTACATTGTAAAGTGCCTTCTGCATTGGCTTGACTAAAAAGCATTTAAAAGCTAGGGTTAAATCCAATAAACCTCCGAAGAAATGTTCTAAAATCAAATTTAGCTGATCTGTCTGCTTCCTGAAACCGATTTCACCTGACTTTATGTATATTTATTTTATATGCCTGAGTTTCAAAATGAAACTAGAGACAGATTTAGGAATCCTAAATAATAACACTGGTTGTAAAACTGTTGCATTATGTATTGTACATCATACAATGCCAGGGCATTTTTAGCTGAAACAAACTGTGTAGCCCTCACTCCCTCCCTTCTCCTCCCCCCCCCCCCCCCCCCCCCCCCTGTTGCAGGAATTACCACTAGTGTTAGCAGAATCTGTGGTACTTCAGGAGCCAAACAGCACACACCAGAATGAGAGAGAAATCTTCTTTATTTGCCAGCAAACAAAGTAGGACATCAGCACGAAGTCTCTTCTTCTCTTTCTCAGCTCTCTGGATCTTGTGGCTTCTGTCTGTCCTCTTCAGTTCTCTTCTCTCCTTCTTCTTCTGACGTAAGCTGCTTCTGCTCCCAGTTATATACAGTTTTAAACCCCCTCCTAGCCCCCCTTACTTTCCAGATGGTAAAGAATAGATTGATTACCCTGTCTGAACCAATCATCTCTATACATATATTTCCAAATATCAGTTACATAGGTTCCAGACATTTCCTAAACTAACCTATGACCTGGGGCCTCTCACGCTAGACAATGGGGCACCAGAACTCTTGCATTTTATTATTATTCACATAATCAGTTTCCCAATCAACTTCATACTAACTTAGGTTCATTGAGGGGCTAAGGGGCCAGTCTTGCTTAATGGCATACAGTCCTACATTTTGCTATAATCCATCAAGGAAGTAAGTTGACTTTTTCTGACCTCTTTCACCTATTAGCTTCATACATTGAACTAGCTAGGACTGTGGATAATTCAAATCAGACGATGACCTTTTCAACTGCAGTCTTACTTGAAAAGTCAGGCAAAGATATAACACTGGATTAAAAAGATATTCTACATAGAATTATTAATTACACAGAATAAAACATATTCTAAAATAAGCAGAAATCAAAATTCCTTATAAGACATAATCTACATCTATCAAGAACTTCTTAAATCTAACTATTTTCTTCTAAGCAGCATCTTAAACTAATCCTTTTAAAACTACAATATGCCTGGCTCATAATGGTATACAGATGTGGTAAACTAATACCTATGAACTAGCCTTAACCATCCATCACTCACAAAGGGTCAAAGAAAGTTTCTCTCTCTGACCTTTCTAACCTTTAGCCTAGCAAAAGTTAGACATTCTAAATAATCTAAACCATATGGCATTCCTCCATCACTTTACAGGACTGAAGAGTTAAAATAGAATTAACAATTTCTTTGCCCATGGCTGCCTCACCCCCACCCCCGAACAGAAGGCACAACCCTCCTCCCCTGTTGGTGGTGTAGCAGCTATCAGTGGCAGGAGCAATCGCCAGTCCCTCTGGGTCCTTAGACAAAATGGCTACCCGATCTCCAGCAGCACCTGTTTTGAGATTGGAGTCGGCATTGGCAGGAATGATCAATTGCTCTTGTTCATGCTGGCTCCAATCTCAAAATGTCTGCCACAGCCTCCAGTGACAGTATTGCAAGACTGCTGCAGAAGGTCCTGGCATCCATTTTGCCCCGAGGACTGGGTTTGGGCAGGAGTGACTGGGGATTGTTTCTGTCCCAGCTAGCCACTATAACACCAACAATTTGGGGGGTGGGGGCAAGGAGAGAGGCTTCTGTTTGAGCAGAGGGGCTCTATGGGTGGGTCTAGGAGAAGGACTCCTTTTGGGGAGAGAGGGAGTGAGTGGGAGATGTTTTCATTCAGGGGCCGGGCCAGTGCCAGTTTTAGCCAAATTTGAGCAGCAAATTTTTTGGTTTTGGTCAGCCACTAACACAGCCAAAAATGTCTTTTGCAAGTTTCCCTCTGAATGGGGTGGTGATCGGACCTTTCTAACACTGATTTCTCCAACATAAAACCAGATCCAGCAGGCTAGTGAAAGAACTTGCATAGTTTCACTTTTACCTGCATTCCAGGTGGTCAATATTAAAAATTTTACCTGAGTAAATAACGATTTCTTGAGGCCAACTGAATTTCAGTTTTGGTTTCAGTACTGAAAACAGGCCAAAATTGCTATTTGGCTGAAACAGAAACCGTGCATGCTTGCAGCCCTCACTCCCTCCATTCTCCTCCCTCCCCCCGCCCCCCCGCCCCGCCCCCCAGAATCAGCAAACACACTCAGTAGAAAAAGCCTTTGCAACATACGGGACTCAAAACAGCAGCATTTTTTGAGTAATGTAAATCTAAGTTAAGCTGAGCTTCTGTTTAACTGCTATGAAATATTCTCCAGATAAAATGTGGCATTGTGTTTAGTGCACTCTTAAAATACAAAGAGAACGCAGATATTATGAGTTTCTGCATGGTAAACATTTAGCATTGCAAGGCAGGTCCATGCGAAGTGAATATAAAACAGGCATCTTATGAAGAAAATAAACTGGTCAAAACACGCTTCTATTATGTTTTATTTCCTAAGCAGATTCAGATGCACAGGATGAAAGTCAACTCCTGCAGGAATGGTTTAAGCTGGTGCTTGAAAAGAATAAATTGGCTCGTTATGAATCTGAGCTCTTGGTCATGTAAGTAAGAGCATGCCATACGCCATGATGTGCATAGCCACATGGGGGAATGGAGGGTTGTGGTCATTCCACTTTCCTTACCAGGTTTTCCAGATCACAATATTGTGCTATATGGATGCTTTATATGTTGCATATAATAACCAACATCAATGACAAGGCTCCACAGATCGCCATAGCTTTATTAGATCCTGCAGTTTTAAGCATTGGGTAACACTGCACTGAAACCCATGACCAAAATCTTTGAATATTAATCATTTAAAAAACTCTGAAAATAACATTGTAATATATCCACAAATAATGAGCAATGATAGTTCATAATCTGGTACTCAGCATATTTCAGAAATTATATTTTTTTCTGGCACTTTGGGACATGTTTTGATTTAATTTGCAGAAATTGTTTCTTGCTTTTATATTTTCTTGCATGGATTACTGTAATCCTCTTCATCTGGGTTTCACAAAAATATTACTGTCACTTCAGAAGTCTTCTGCTAAGATCATTTATTTTGAGGAAGCATATGATAGGGTAACCCCATTACTAAAATCTTTGCACTGGCTACTGGTAGAAGCCTGGATTGAGTTTACAATTCTCTGTCTGCCTTTTAAATTGGAGGTATGGGGAATGCCCAAAGTACTTAATAACTTTGTTAAAAATTAAGACCAATTTAGTTTGTTTAAAAAAAACACTCGATATGCTGCTTTGCTTTGAGACGTCTTGGTGGTTTACAATATAAAAACTAACAATAGAAACCGGTACGAATTTCAAATTAAATAGGAAAGACTTCACCATCTTTAGCAAGAAGATTCATACCAAATACCCAGTAGCCCTTAAACAGGAAGGAGTTCATTTATAATAGGCCTTATGAGCCAAGACCAAAAGCTTAAAGTCAATCCCACTATCTCATTGCTCAACTCATTGGACTAAGTTTGAATTACCACCAGTTTCAATGACTTGTTTGACTTCATCTTGTACTCTACCTACTATTAGAATTTAACCCAACTATTTGAAATTCCAAAAACTTTTGAAGTCTTAGCTTTTCGCAGAGCATTTTTCATAATGTTTTGTGTTGGCATATATTTGTTACTTTTTAAATTGACTCCTGCACAAATTCTCTTTACCCATTAGAATCATGTTATGCATTATGCTATGCTTTTGGTTGGTAACAGACTTTGTTACTGTAAATTTCCTAGAGCTAAAGGTCAGGGTGATGTATAAAAGGCTCTCTTGTTATTGTTTTGCTGGTTGGTTACCATTATGCCATAGTGTAATCCATGACTTTAAAAGGTTTTACTACAGTAAAGTCTTAGTAAAGACCCCCTAAGACACAGGAGAAATCAGCTTGTGGTAAACGCCGAGACGCCCATTATATTCCTGTGGGCCAGCTGATTTCTACTGCGAGCTAAAAACATTACTGTGGCTTAGTAAAAGACCCCCTTAGTAAATTCCAATCAATTAATCCACGGAATAAAAATGCTATCAGTCAATCGGTGCAGTAGAATTGAGAATTCAAGTTTAGCAAATGTTAAAGATGGGGGCTGATCCAACATATGGGGGTTTACTTCTGAGGCTCTAGTGATTTGGGATTTTGTTTTAAATGTTTCCGTTTGGTTCCCAGAAAGCAAAATCTGATCCTTGGATTACAAAGAACAACTAAGTCACTTGGGAGTCATAATGGTTAGCATGCATTGTTAGTAAGTGATCCCCTTATATGGAAGAAGATAACCCCCTACATGAAGAAATCAAAACGTATTGACCAGATCTGCTAATGAAACACCAACTTCTTTAAGCAATTGCAGAAATGTCAAGTTACCCAGTTCCAGGAGGGTGATGTTTTGGCTAGTCCAAATTTTGACTTTAACAGCTCAAAGCACAATGCATCAGGATGGGGTAGTCAAAGATTCAGGACTGATCTGAAATTTCCTTCCTGGAACTGGATAGCTTAGCAACTCGGCAATTGTACTCTTTCCCACCCTCCCATAATGTACTTCATTTTCAAAAAAACATCTGATTGATCAGTTGTTTCATTTATCTGTGGGGGGCTAGCCTGGGGGCTGAAAGCCAAATGCTGTACCTCACCATGTGGAAGACCCAGATTTGATTCCCAAGACTGGTTTTTACTCCCTGGATGAGGGCCTAGGGGTGCTACAGATGTAGCATTTAAAGTTCCTAGGGTGATAGGCTTTGGATGGAGTCCCAGTGTTTTGCCCAATAGTGACACCTACTAGCTGAAGCTTAGGGTGCATGAATACCAGACCGTCAGCGCAGTATAGACAGACCAGGGAAAATTACAAAAATGGGGTAAATATTTTGTCTAGTTGAACAATAGTGTCATGAGCATTTATCCACAAAAGAGACCATTTCCAAAATGACCTGGAAGCCCAAAGGAACAGGAAGAAAAGTAGTGAACCAAAACTACAAAAACGTTATCGCTGGCAAAATCTTTGATAAAATAGTGGCCACTTTAAAAAAAAAACCTGTAGAAGGTTGCAGTCAGTATTGTCATTAGAAGGAAGACAAGGGTAGCTGCTTAGCTGCTGTAGATATCATGGGCCCAAGCAGGGAAGACGGAGCTCTACCATGATCAGGATTAATCTACACAGTTCAATCAACCCAGACGCCAACTGACTGAGGCATGCAGGCATCTCTTGATCACTGTAGTTGCACCAAGATCTCAAGTGGGCATTGCTTCTCAAGAGGAGGTTTAGCAGCTCCATGCTCCATCATTATCCCATCAGCCATACAAGCCCTATATGCACATCTGAACTGTGATGGTTTATGCAGCTGTACTTGCTACAAGTTCTAGACATTTTAAAAATATGGGAGTTTTTATTCCTCAATTTAACATTTTTGTTATAGAGTACAAGAACTTGAATTAGAGGATCACCAAAGCAGACTGGAGCAAAAATTGAAAGAAAAAATATTAGCCAGTGGTAAGTAATTAAATGTAGGGTAAATGTATTTCTTGTTCATCTCTTGTGAGACAGAACATAGAAAGATTGCTGAGAACATTCATTTTTTTCAAAGATGAGCTATGTGCTTTGAACAAATATTGTAAAACTATTATACATCGTAGCAAGTAGGAAGCAAGTCTGTCACCCCCAATTTCATGAGGAAGGGCATAATCGAAAGGGATGCCCAAGTTTTGCTGAGGACGTCCTCGCAAAACGTCCCGGTGGAGGAGCGGGGAAACCCGTATTTTCAAAACAAGATGGACATCCATCTTTCATTTCGATAATATGGTCGGGGACGCCCAAATCTTGAAATTTAGGTCGTCCTTAGAGATGGTCGTCCCTAGACTTGGTCGTTTCTGATTTTTAACGATAGTGGAAACGAAGGACGCCCATCTCAGAAATGACCAAATGCAAGCCCTTTGGTTGTGGGAGGAGTCAGTATTCATAGTGCTCTGTCCCCCTGACATGCCAGGACACCAACCGAGCACCCTAGGGGACACTGCAGTGGACTTCATCAATTGCTCCCAGGTACATAGCTCCCTTACCTTGTGTGCTGAGCCCCCCAAGTTCCCTGCAAAACCCACTACCCACAACTGTACACCACTACCATAGCCTTTAGGGGTGACAGGGGGCACCTAGATGTGGGTACAGTGGGTTTCGGGTGGGTTTTGACGGGCTCACATTTACCAGCACAAGTGTAACAGGTGGGGGGGGATGGGCCTGGGTCCGCCTGCCTGAAGTGCACTGCACCCACTAAAACTGCTCCAGGGACCTGCATACTGTTGTGATGGACCTGAGTATGACATTTGAGGCTGGCATAGAGGCTGGTACAAAATATTTTTAAAGATGTTTTTTTTGGGTGGGAAGGGGTTAGTGATCACTGGGGGAGTAAGGGGAGGTGATCCCCAATTCTCTCTAGTGGTCATCTGGTCAGTTCGGGCACCTTTTTGTGGCTTGGTCATAAGAAAAACAGGACCAGGTAAAGTCGTCCAAGTCCTCGTCAGGGACGCCCTTTTTTTCCATTATGGGTCGAGGACGCCTATGTGTTAGGCACACCCAAGTCCCGCCTTCCCTACGCCTTCGACACCCCCCCCCCCCCCCCCCCCCGTGAACTTTGGTCGTCCCTGCTACGGAAAGCAGTTGGGGATGCCCAAAATCAGGTTTCGATTATGCCAATTTGGGTGACCCTGAGAGAAGGACACCCATCTTCCGATTTGTGTCGAAAGATGGGTGCCCTCTTCCAAAAATAAGCCTGATAGTGCACCACAAATTAGAAGCCAACAGAAGTTAAGGGCCAAAACAGGGATAAATGGCAGTTACAAATAGCACCTAAGTGCTTTGGTGCATAATTGCAAGGGAAGTACGCACGTGAGCAGTACATGGGCAGGTCACACAGATGCGAGGAAGATGTAGAATATGGCCAACATTTACATTGTAACTTTTAGACCTGCCTTTACTGGCTCATCACCCATAATGTTTGTGCAAAAGGCCAACACGCTATTTTATAACAGAATCTTGGCACCCAAATGCCATTAAAGAATACTATCCTGGCACACAGATTGGCACCTAACTTTTAGCACTCTTTATAGAATTGCACCCTTAGTGCTGGTCACTCTTCCCTTGATTCTATATATCATGCCTAGTGTTCTGCACCAAAATCCAAGTGTATTCTATAACAACACGTGTAACTTAATTGGCTCTACAAACTAATCATCATTTAACAGCACTTAAACAATAATATATGTATATTTTGATGCATTATTATACTGCTAAATGTTTCTATATACTATACATGCTTTAATGTACATGCTCTGATGATATATTGCACGGTAGTACACATATTACAGGAATAAGTTGTGCAACGAACAAAACTGGGGGTGGCTGGGTAGTATCTAAACGCGAGGTCAGTATATAACAAGGCAGTTAGTTTATGACTGAACTACCCAACTGTTTGGACACCTACAACCATCTCCTTCACTGCACGACGACTAAATCACCGTAGGTCCCAACCCACCCACCGATACAATTTCAGATTTAAAGACCCCCAGTGCCTTAGGGCAACACTTCCGAATATTGACCTGAGTAAATCAGCTACCTCTGCTATAGCACAACACTTCACTACACTAGTTGTAACCTGCCTACATATTCCTCCCAATTACTCTGCTCTCAATGCATCATACTGCACCATATTGAACTCACCAGTGGCATTATACATTATACACCCATCATACATTACCGACACCCATAACTAACTACGATCACCAACAACTCTCACCACATGCTTCAAAACCAACGCCAAAATGAATACTAACAAATTAATGCTAGTAATTTACTCCATATCCATAATCTATCATTCACAGACTACCCCCATCACTGACAACAATATACCCATACTACACAAACCATACAGACCACCTAATCATATTTCCTACCACCATAAGGATAATAACCAACTAAAAGTAAAACCAACTACATATGGTCACAACCAACATAATAGAAGGAAAGGAAATAACAAAACCAATGAGGACAGACAACTTATTAAAATTAACACATCCTCGTTTCCAAATGAACCCTACCAATCAATCCAAATGGGATACATAAACGCCAGATCTGTAGTCAACAAAACAACAACAATAACAGACTGGATCATGTGTCATCAGCAATTTAATTACCTCACTAGTTTACACCTATCTCTAGGTCATTTATAAATATGTTAAAAAGCAGCGGTCCCAGCACAGACCCCTGGGTAACCCCACTAACCTACCTTCGCCATTGAGAATACTGACCATTTAACCTACTCTGGAATAACTTCTTAACATCTTACTGAGGAATTTCCCTACCAATTTAGAATAGTAATCCTTTCTAGCTGCCTTCAAGTTTTGTTTATAATGAGATAATGCTTTCCTTTGAAAGCATTTTTTTTATTCCACTGCTTTTCTAGTTTATGACAAGTTGTTTCAACAATAAAGACTGGAACTAAACTACTTGTTACTATGCCTCTACTTCTTCACCTTGGGTGCGAAATTATTTATTAATTATTTATACCTATTTATTATTATTATTATACCTTGACCATGTTCCACAATCTCCTTATGCTCATTTCTCAATTTTTCTCTCCATCCTTCCTAATCATTACCCCTCCCAATCTCTTCTCCTTTTGCTCATTCCTATCTTTGTTTACCTCTCTATACTCAATTTACATATCCTCAAACCCCACTACTACTTATGTTTACTACAACTTGTAACATTCTCCTTCAGACTTTGTAATTCTATTTACTATGTAAGCCGCATTGAACCTACTAGTGTGGGAAAGCGCGGGGTACAAATGTAATTAATTAATAAAATAAACAACACACAAGCTTGATCTTTTATTTATTAGTGAAACTTGGATTCCACGATCTCAAAGACCCTATTATCTTAGAGCTATGCCCCCTCCCCAGATATAAAATTACCCACTGGACTAGACAGGGAAAAAAAGGAGGAGGTATAGCTATCATTCATAAATCCCATTCATTGTTACAACAACAGCAGAGGTCCATACTTCCCCACTTGAGATTGCCTCAGTAAGAATCAATCATACAAATCTAATTGACTATCTCAACGTAGTACTGTTTATAGACCACCAGGCAACTGGCAGGACTGCAAGCTCACTTTATGGACTTCATATCGAACACATGTGTTATTCTAACTCCACCTTATTATAATAGGAGATATTAATCTCCACCTCAAAGATCCTAACTCAAATAACGCGAATGACTGTAAGGACTTCTTCCAACTATGGGATCTCCAATGGCCAAATCCGCAACCAACTCATATTAAAGGTCATACCTTAGACATCATTGCATACAAATTCTCCCCAGACCTCAACCTCCGATTAATACCCACCAAATGGACAGCCACACCATGGTCTGACCATTTCAAACTAAACTTTTCCCAACAATGGAGAAAAAAAGTTGTCCACCATAAACAACAGCGTATCACGTACACCACGAGAGGCCAAAAATGACCCGTCCACATTCTGGCAACAGTTCTACAACAACGAATGGACAGCACAAACAGAATCAAACCAATTTCTTCTAGAATGGGATAACAGATGTCTAAACATATTAGACACTACAAATCAACCAATAAGGTGTGGAAAAATTCACTTGAAATAAATAATAACACTATACTACTTTTTCCACTGAACAAAGTTGAAAATGATACAAAAATCAGTATATTCTTCAAATGTAATTCAAATTTACTATGGAGGAAAAAAAGAGCCTCACAGAGCTCCTAGACAATATAGCCCATCTGTTGGAGCTAAAACGGATCTTAAGCTGATCCTCTGTTCATCATTGGCTCAAAAAAAACCTCCAAAATGTCATATTATTCATTGCTTGCTAACACATATGAATAATTTATGAAAGTAACTGTCATGACAAAATTTATAATTCCATAAAATTGTTGCTTCGCAATCTATTAGAACTTAATGCAAAATGAGCACTTATCTTTTACACTAGAGGACTTTGAACACGATTCTTCAGACGCTCCTAGCCGACAATGGCCAGCGTTCGAAAAAAACTGCTTCAGGGCTTAGGTAGCGCTAGTCCTCTGTCAATGCAAGAGAAATTCAAATTATTCATCACTACAGTTATCGAATAATAATATACTGATCTTTGATAAACTCGCCCCCTCACTTGAAAAACGCTCTAGTGATAGTCTCCAATGCTCTACATTGTATTTCCTTCAAAATGGCCTCCGATTTATAATACATGACGTCAGACGCCATGCAACCGATTAGCCATCAAAGTAGAGCATTATCTGGAGCTTTAAATACATATCAACACTCACAGTACCTAAAAGAAATGGCACCATTCAATTCTTGAGTTGAGCCCTTTGGGTTCCAAGGAATGCAGTCGATAGATCCATTTCTGCTCAAGTTGTAGCAACATCCGTCGGAGATCTCCTCCTCTTGGAGACCTCCGCACTATTTGCAAAATAACACATTTTAGATCTTTAAATTCGTGAAGCTTCTCTTTACAATGCATGACCAGTGGCAAACCAATTTTTTCAATATGTATCGCACTTCTGTGCTCAATTAACCGTGTGGTTAACATACGAGATGTCTGTCCTACATAGATCTTATTGCACGGACATCTCAAAGTATAAATTACGTTCTCAGTCGTACATGTTGACAAGGACGTTAACTTATATATCTTGTGATCAACTGGATTGACAAAAATGGTAGTTTCGTCCATAATGTCACAAAAACTACAGTTGCCGCACTTAAAATGCCCATGCACACTCAATGCCTGACTCAAATCTTCACTGGGGAGCACTGCAGGGCATAGAGATTCTTTAAGGTTTTTACCGCTGCTATATGCTACTCGTACATGGGAGTCCCGAAAAATAGAGTGTGATTGAATTAAAGGCCAGTATTTCTTAATACTCCTGACCACTTGAGGTGTACTTGCAGTGTATTGTGTCACAAAAGTGAAAACATCTTCATCAACGCTCGTAGGAGTGACTCTCAGTGTTAGAAGCAATTCTCTGTGATTGAATTATGATCTTAAGATCCATTTTAGCTCCAATAGACGGCTATATTGTCTAGGAGCTCTGTGAGGCTTTTTTTTTCCTCCATAGTAAATTTGAATTACATTTGAAGAATATACTGATTTTTTGTATCATTTTCAACTTTGTTCAGTGGAAAAAGTAGTATAGTGTTATTAAACATATTAGACAACATAGCACCTTTGCAAACCAAAACATCACGCAGGAAGAACTCTATACCTTGGTTTAACGAAGAACTGAAGAAACAAACAACTCAAGTCAGAAGGTTAGAACGAACATGGAACAAAAAAAAAAGACAACTCCACACTTAAGGCTTGGAAACAACTACAAAGGAAAAACAAATACACCATCAGACAAACCAAAAGAACATATTACAAAACTAATATTGGACCAGATTACAAGGACACACACAAACTTTTCCAACTTGTGAGTAAACTATTAGACACCACGCCAGTGACTTCAAACAACATAGACACCCCATCAGCAGAGAATCTGGCGAAATATTTTAAAGAAAAAATAGTAAAGTTACGACTCACGCTACCAGCTACTACTACAACTACCTAAAATTCCTCGATTGCCTAGACCCAACACCCGATGAACATCCAGCTGACCGAGCCTGGACCAACTCGACACACTTTCTGACTATACCATTTCTCAATCAGTCAAAGACTCACCAAATCACAATGCAACTAGACATATGCCCTAATAACCTTATAAAACTTGCACCTCAACAATTCACACAAGACCTCACGATGCATCTGAACTACATGCTACAAAATGGTCTCTTCCCAAAAGATAAAGGAATTCTACTCACCCCTATACCTAAGGACTCTAAGAAAAGCACAAGTGATCTAACCAACTATCTATCGCCCAGTAGCATCTATCCCTCTGGTAACCAAATTAATGGAAAATATGGTAACCAAGCAACTCACCACTACGTAAATAATTCTCAATTCTTCATGAATCACAATCAGGATTTCGGGCTAACCACAGCACCGAAGCAGTTCTAACTACCCTACTCACCAAATTTAAACAAACAATTGCAACAGGAAACAACATACTTCTGTTGCAATTTGACATGTCCAGTGCATTCGACATGGTTAACCACAAAATACAACTAAATATCCTAGAATACTTCGAGTCGGAGGCAACATGCTCAACTGGTTCAGAGGATTTTTAACCACCAGAGCATACCAAATGAAATCAAACTCGAGTATATCAACGTCATGGACTCCTGAATGCGGTGTGCCCCAAGGATCCCCCTCTCACCGACACTCTTCAACCTAATGATGATACCCCTGGCTAAATCGCTATTCAATCAAGGCCTGAACCCTTACATATACGCAGATGACGTCACGATCTGCATTCCGTTCAAACATGGCCTAAAGGAAATCACCAATGTCATCAACCACAGCTTCCAAATCATGCACTCATGGGCAGATGCATTTCAACTAAAACTTAATGCAGAAAAAAACACAATGTCTCATACTCACATGTCAACATAACACAAGTAAATTCACCACTATAACCACACCAAAGTTCTCCTTTCCCGTGTCAGACACCCTGAAAATTCTCTGAGTCCACCTTGGACCGGATCTCACACTTGAAAACCATGTGAAAACACAACAAGGAAGATGTTCCATTCTATGTGGAAACTAAAAAGAGTAAAACCCTTCTTCCCAAGAAACATCTTTCGTAACCTGGTACAGTCTATGGTACTAAGAGGCTTATTTTCAAAGCACTTAGCCTCCCAAAGTTCCATAGAAACATATGGAACTTAGCCTCCCAAAGTGCTTTGAAAATATACCTCTAAGTCACCTAGACTACTGTAATGCATTATATGCCTGGCTGCAAAGAACTCATCAAGAACTTCAAACAGCCCAAAACACAGCTGCCAGACTCATATTTGGTAAAACAAAATATGAAAGTGCCAAACCCCTAAGGGAAAAGTTACACTGGCTTCCACTCAGAGAACGTATCACGTTTAAAGTCTGTACTCTGGTTCACAAAATTATCCACGGAAATGCTCTGGCCTATATGATAGACCTTATAGACTTGCCAGCTAGAAATACCAAAAGTTCTGCATGCACATTCCTAAATCTTCACTTCCCCACTTGCAGAGGACTAAAATACAAACTAACACATGCATCCAGCTTCTCATATATGAGCACACAGCTGTGGAATGCATTGCCAATAGACCTGAAAAAAATCTGCAATCTAATTAACTTCCGCAACCACTGAAGACCTATCTCTTCAACAAAGCATACCACAACGACCCATAACAGGAACTATAATGCATCACCTCTTATCAAGATCCAAATATCTTCTCCCTTTGCTTATTGCCTAATTTTTGTAGATCTATACATGCTCTGTAGTACATAAATTGCATCTATACTCTGAAATGACGTTATATTAATTTATCTATTTAATCGACCAGATCATCAATATTCGTCGGGCAATACCAATCACCTCTTTTACTCTGTAACGACGATTAATACGTTAGTCACATATCTATTATGTGAACCATGCTCTCTATGTAATAACAACTGTACCTTTTTACTCTTTTTCGCTGTACTGACGATTCATTATGTTAGTCACATAATCTATTGCTTAAATCATGCTCTCTATGTAATAACAACTGTACCTTTTTACTCCAGAGTGGCGAATACCACAAAGGAACATTGTAAGCCACATTGAGCCTGCAAATAGATGGGAAAATGTGGGATACAATGCAGCAAATAAAATAAATAATGAGCAACAATGCAATAATTAGAATTTATGTGCACAACTCGCTAAGCGTATTCTGTATGGGCCTAAATACTAATGTGGGCTTTGGGTGGGAAAATGGGTTTCGTGGGGCATTCCAAAATTTATGCACATAGTTACAGACATATGGCCCAGTGCGTGTAAATCTATGCACAGGGATTTTTGGCATAGTTTAGGCACTGCTTATCAACTAAGCATATTCTGTATACACTGCGCCCAAATCTATGCACCACTTATAGAATATGCTTAGGCCAAACATGTTTACCATGTGGATTTTTTAGGCCACCTTATATAGAATCTGGCCCTCTATGTCCTGCATTAAAACAAGTTATCAAACATAATATATGAACTATTCGTTTGATCCAAATTAATGGTCAAATTTTTCCATCTTCTAGGCCGCAGAAAGATGAGAATCCATAACTGAGGAGCAGAAATTTTCACGGAGATGAGGAGGTGATTGAACAAAGGGACAAACTGGTGTCTTTGCTGGAGCAGCAGAGACTGGAGGAGACAGCCGAGACCAAAAGCTTTGAAAACTTTGCACTATCCAGGGGGCTTAGCACTGAGCACGGACCATGAACATTGACATGAGAATGCTCTGAACAAGCAGCCCCATTGAGCAGTCTACAAGAAACAACCTTGCAATCACAAGTGCAAAACACTTGAATGTTATGGGCATTAACTCTGAGCTGTACAGAGCAGTGTTTGTAAGTCGCAGAAACTGGACTGGAACCTTAAAATCCACTACATCAGTAATTCTTATCCTGGTCCTAAGGGCACACCCAGCTAGTTGGGTTTTCAGGATATTACAATGAATATGCATGCTCTAGATTTGTATGCACTGCATCCTTGGTATGCAAATCTATTTCATGCATAGATATTGTGGATATCCTGAAATCTGACTGGCTGGGTGTGCCCTGAGAAACTGGGTTAAGCACTGCACTATATTTAGCAAAAAAAAAAAATCTTAGGCACTTTCTCAGGGAACCTCTTGCAGAGCTGCTTGGCAGTTTGAAATTTTAATTTTGTAGAGAAGTATGGGACATTTTTTCAACAGTTTTGAGTTTATGCCATTGTATAATACTGGATGCACGTCATGTGAAAGAACATTTAATACAAGCAGCAAATTTACCAATGCTCAAACATCCACTACCACCCAACTAGTTTTTGACCTTCATCAAACAGTGCAGGTTAAATCACTTTATCTTTTGTTCTTACCAAACTTTTTATACAAATGCATTTTTTATTTTAGCAATTGAATCTGTTGTTTTTAAATCACTGAATGTTCTCCAAGACTGTATCAGTCTGAAATATGACGTGCATAGTGCAGACCGTCCTACAACAATGGTAACGGGAGCATTGTAGACCACATGCAGAGTGGCACATATGCTTCACTTCTTGAAACTCTACAAGTTCAGAATGTTTGGATCAATGCTGCTATTTAACAAACCAATGAATGTAGACTCTCTTTGTCAGATAGGTTCCTTTCAGTATTTTTTTTTACTTACAAAATGGAAAAACGCCTTTCTTAGCAATGGGAATGTGAGAGGGCACATACAAGCACAAGAAAAGTCATTTTGCTAATGAATCCCAGCTATGGACTAACCTTACATACTTGCTGTGAAGACATCCTGAGGATGGTGTACTTTGCCATATGTATAAGTTATTTGTCTTTATACGTATTTTTGTATCTCATGTTAATACCAGTGTTGGATAAAAGGTGGCTGAACTGCTTTTGCTGCTCAAAGATGGGGGAGGGAGATGCTATGGTTTATTAAAAGAAGTTGTGAAAATGGAAAGAAAACAGTGTTATACCTTATATTTTGCAGAAATCATGAAGCCAAAGTGCATTTGTGGTAGTTCTATGTATGTAATACACAACAGGACCATTGCAGCTTTTAAAGGCCATTTGTGTTGAGTCGCTAAAATGCAGAGATTGAATGTTAATAATATATGCATGTGTGTATTTATATATTGCATGTGGATTTTTTTTCTGCAGTTGGGGGGGGGGGGTGGGGACTTGGGGATATTGAAATATAACACTTCCAGCATTGCATGTGAGTCCTTCACCTTCATGCAGTGGTTCCCAGCCAGTCAGATTTTCAGGGTATCCTCAATGAATATTCATGAGGTAGATTTGCATGCAGTGGAATCTGGGGTGCTTACAGGACCAGCTTTGGGAGCCAATGCCTTAATGACTTAAAATAGCTTCTGATGCAGTTAAAGAAGTGGCTCCATGGAAGATAAGTAGTGGTTCCATCATTTTCTGGTTTCAGTAACATGCTTTCTTCATCCAAGTGATTTCATATATCAAGCTGCTAACGAAGACTTGTCCAGCTACAATATGATCCTAGGGTAGTCAACCAATCTTCCACACCTGAAGTTGGTGATGTCATCTGAATGACAGTATTGGTCTACTTCTCCCATTTCCAGTTGTTTATGTTAACTCTTCCTTGAGGTAAATTCAATTATGTTGTATGCCTATCCCACCCCACTCTGTGTGTTATCTGCTGTTTTGTCTACAATATACATTAGCAACCTCACAAATTGAGATCTAGAAACTTAGTCTTTATTCCCAGTCTTTGAGGGCCACCAACAGGTCAGGTTGCCAGTATACCTTTAATGAATATGCATGAGAAAGATGTATAAAATGGAAGTATGCACACATGCATATTTCATTAGGGGTATCCTGAAAACCTGGCCATTGGGGGACCCCCCCCCCCCCCCCCAGGACTGGGAGTAAGATCATAATCTAGATTTTGTCACTTCATAAGACAAATGTGAAGAAACTAGAACAGTGTTTTCCAAGTCAGTCCTAGCATACCCCCTTGCCAGACAGATTTTCAGGATATCCACAATCAATATGCAATGAAATTGATTTCCATACACTGCCTCCATTATATGCAACTCTCTTTCATGCATATTCATTGTAGATATCCTGAAACTGACTGGCAAATAGGTACTCCAGGCCTGACTTGGGAAACATTGAATTAGAGTACTGTGCTGCATCCTCTGCTCTGGAGGCCTTTCCATGGTAGCTGGCTGCAAATATGCTCTGGCTGACCAACAATTGCCATGCCTGGAATCTGACACTCACACACAAAATGGATTATTAACAGTCAGTCTCCTTCCATACTGAGTCAGGTCCCCTTATGGACTTAGGTTCTTTTATGCCTTTCCCTAGGACGAGCCCCTGTGCGGAGGCAAAAATGTCCCAGTCCTCCTAGGTCACTAGGGTGTTGCACAGTTTATATCGAGGTCCAAGAAAAACCTATGTCAACAGTCCTCAGGGTTTGCTATGATTCAAAAAATGTTTCCAGTTAATCACAAATGAAAAGGAAAGGCCAGACTTATAGCTAGTGTGCCTGCCACCACCCTCATATCTCCTAGAATCTACTCCTACTTCCAGAGATACATCCTCCACTAGCAGGTAAAAACAACAAACAAAAAACAGTTCTGGTGTAGACCAAATAGTTCCAAAACACAGTCTTAATAATACAGTTCAAAGCAAGGGAATAGCAAGACAGGGCTGTACTGTCTCAGGTTTGCAGGTCTTCGGTCTCTAAACAGAGACTGAGTTCTCCTGTCTCCTTTTATTGCACTGTCAACTCCTCCTCTTCCTCTTGTTCCACTCCCCTGATTGGCCAGGTCTGTGTTCCCTCCCAGCTCTCCCTGCTGACGCTGTAACCCTCCTGCTTCTTTGATTGGCTTGGAACCTGTCCACCCAGCTCTCTCTGCTGAGGTTTAATTCTGCAGTTCTCGCTTCCCTCCTACCCTTTCTTCTCTTTCTCCTCTGGGATTAAATTCTACAGTTAACGTTTTTTCTTCTCTGGGTTTCCCCAATCTCCGTGATAGAACATATACCCCAGTATAAGTGCCAGTTAAGTTTTTAATAACATAGGGGAGCAGGAGGGTATTTGGACTTAGTGATCTCATTATGCTGTATTGGCACAAAGAAATAGTATATGGCAGCAACAGAAAGAGGTTACAAGAGAGGTGGATGGAGTTTGGTAAGGGGTACACTGCCTCAAACTGTGTTGTTCTTGGTTTGGTTTCCATCTTGGCTTAGCTAAGCCCTCGCTTCCATTCTCACTCCTAGCACAGCTCTGCTGCTCAACTCTGACTCAGCTCAGGCTAGCTTTTGGGGTATGTGACCTAAGTGGCTGTGCAGGGCACCATGAATGAGGGGGTACTGCTATAATGGTGTGCCACCCCCATATCCTTCCACATCATATGGGCCAGAGAAAGAGGGGGGCAGTGGATGATAGTGCTGGGCAGAGAATATGGGTGAAAGCAGGGGCGTAGCTACGGGTGGGCCTGGATGAGCCCAGGCCCACCCAGTTTAGGTTCAGGCCCGCCCAGAAGCAGATCCTTACCCTCTCCCGACTCCCACCCCTGCCGCAGTGCTTCATTTAATTCTGTGGGCGCTGCTGTTGCACAGTCTCCCACCCCGGCGCTTACACTTTGCTATGGCGCTGACAGCAACTGTACAGATGCGGATCTGACATCCTGCTCCGGGGCCTTCCCTCTGCTGCGCTGATGTAACTTCCTGTTTACGGAGGCAGGATGCGGAAGGCCCCGGAGCAGGACGTCGGTGCCGCATCTGTAGAGTTGCTGTCAGCGCTGTAGCAAACTGTAAGCGCCGCCGCGGGGGGGTGGGAGACTGTGCATTTACACACAGGAGACGGTGAGGATGTCAGTAGGGTGCTGGCCCAGTAAGGGGAGGCTGGGAAGGGAATAGAAGGGTGCTGGACTTGCCAGGGGCAGAGGGTTGGAGGGAAGGGGAGAGGTTTGGGATTTGCACAGGGAAGGGGAGAAGTTTGGGATTTGCAGACGGGAAGTTGGAAGGAAGGGGAGAGGTTTGGGGTTGGCAGACGGGAGGTTGGAGGGAAGGGGAGAGGTTTGGGATTTGCAGAGGGGAGGTTGGAAGGAAGGGGAGAGGTTTGGGACTTGCAGAGGGGAGGCTGGAAGGAAGGGGAGAGGTTTGGGATTTGGGAAGGGGAGAAATTTGGGATTTGTAGCGGGGAGGTTGGAGGGAAGGGGAGAGGTTTGGGATTTGCAGAGGGGAGGTTGGAGGGAAGGGGAGAGGTGCATGGAAAAAGAGCCAGATGCATAAGGGGAAGGAAAGAGTGGAAGAGAAGCTGGTTGGGGGGGTGGGATCAGAGAGGAGAGGGACACATTGGTGTGGAGAAGGGAGAAAGGGGACATAGGTAAGTATACAGAAGGGAGATGATGGGCATTAGGTGGGAGCATGGGGTCAGGGACACAAATGTGAGATGCTGTGTGAGGATGGCACATGGGCACAGAGGGGTAATGCCTGACAAGGGGGGGGAACGGGGATATGGAATAGAGATAAAATGCTGGACACTGGAGAGGGGGGTATATGGACACAGAGGGGGGGGAGAGAGATACCAGACAAGGGGGAGAATAGGAACACAGAAGGGATGTGCTGGGCATGGGGTGCATAGGTGCACAGAGGAATGATGAGGGGATATGAACACAGGGGAGATACTGGACAAGGAAATATAGGAAAACAGAGATGGGAGATGGATGATGGACATGGAGAAAGAAGAAATGTCAAATAGGAGACCCAGGCAAGTTAGAAGAGAAGAAAGAGGGAAGCAGAAACCAGAGACTGGGACCAATATGATTTGAGAAAAAATGACCAGACAACAAAAAGGTATAAAAAAATTTATTTTATTTCAATGTTGTTAATATAATATGTTGGATTTGGAATGTACATCTTGCCAAAGTTGATGTTAAACATGGCTGGGGTCCAGGACAGAAATCTAGGAAAGGACCCCAAAGTCCATTACCAGGCTGTGCCTTCAGCTTCCAGCATGCAGGCTTTCTCTGGCCAAAAAACAAGCACAATTGCCCTAGTTGCAATCCCTAACACCATCCCTGGCACGTGCCATCTTTATATTTTGCACAGGAGCAAATGCCTTTCTTTCTTGTTTCTCTAGTGTTGTACTACATGCAAGGTCTAGTTTCTTGGGGTTTCCATTTAATTTATATTTCTAGAGTTTGTGGTCACTTTTTCTGTATTTGGCATTTGTGTCTTGTGTGTGTGACTGAGGTATCCTGTTAGCATGAAGTTTCCATGTAGCATTCTGTAGTAATTTGGCTTGTTCAGCTTTCCTGATAAATGTATTTGTATTTTGGGGCCCTACTATAATATTTAAGGCACTTCTTTTTCATAGGTAGGATCTTTGTTTTTGGAAGTTAGTGTTGGCATGGTAGATTTGCTCTAGGTTCTGAGTGACTTTTGTTTTATAGATTTTTTTAAAGTTATATTTATAATGTGTCTGTAATTGAGACTACACTAGAAAACAAAATGTCTTTGTATGATGAGTTTTATGGAGAATTGTCCTTGCTGTGCTCTGTATCCATTGTTGGTGGAGGGCCAGGAGGTTCTCTTGATGCAGAATGTGTTTGGCTTCAATACCATATATGTGTTGGAGGACCATGGCTCAATGGGGCTGAATAGTGCAGTCTATTGTACTTCCCTTAGCTCTCAATTGGCCTGCAGCCACTGAAGCCTGCCCTGCAACCCTCATTTAAGTTATGGGGAGTGGGGTAGGGACAGAGCATGAGTGCATCAGGTTGCTGTTTTTTCTCTTTCAAAAAAAGTTGGCAACTCTAGTGCCCACCTATCCAACCTTTTGGCCCACCCAAAATTTGCCTTCTGGCTACGCCACTGGGTGAAAGAAAGGGAAGTTTAGTAAAAGGAGAGAGGGATGATGTGCTGGAGTCACCACTAATAAAGGAGGGGGCTTTGTTCCAAAGCTACTATCACCACATGAGGTCCCAATTTCCATTTTTCACAGAAGGCACTGGTTACCTAGAGTCATAGGGCTGCCACACAGTGGGTTGATATGAATGCATGCCTTTGGGTTCACTAATTTCCTGTTCAACATCTGATCTTTGTGGTTTCAGTCTGAAGGCATGAAGCATCCCGTGCAACTGTGGCCCTGAGGGCTATGGAGGAAGTGACTGAGCTTCTAAGGTTTGTGCATTCAGGTACAGAAGCAGCCCTTAGGGCCTTTCTGGATGTGGAACTGCTATTATACTTCAATCTGTGAGTAACAGGGGAGGGGAAGATGTGAATGGTGCTTGGAAGGGGGAGTAGGAATAGGATTCTTGCCAGAAAGGGTGGGGATAAAAAGCTTGAAAACTGAGATGAATCTGCTTATGAGGGATGAGTGAGCCTAGCTTGCAGGGGAGAACTGACCAAGGTGGGATAAGCGGGAACCTAATGGAGGGAGGAATTAGTAAGGGGTAAGGCAGGTCAGGAGGAAATAGGAAGCAGCAAAGTGTAAGATGAGAAAATGAGGGAAAAACAACAGAAGATGAGGAGGAAAAAGACATTAAATCAGGGAAGGGTTGAAAAAGAAGTGGGGATAGTCTGAGAGAAAGGAAAGTGTATAATATGCGTAGGTTAGGTAGAGAAGGACAACTGAGGACTGGCTGGGAAGGATAGAATGAGGCTTGTATAGATGAGACAGGGTGAACTGGCAGTCATAGCTTGAGTGTGGTGTACATAGGCTGGGAGGAGGGTGGTAAACTGATGATGAGTTGGGGCTGGAGAGGAAGAGTGACTGGCAGGACTTTTAGTAGTTCCCCTAGCATTACTTTTGTCCACAAGCCCTCCCTGTGTATGCATCACCCACTGTGCTCTACATTTAAAGACATCCTGGTCAATTGTGTCTACACCCACCATGCTTTATTTTCCTTTTTATGGACTTGGTAATTTGTGCTCAGTTGAGCCCCCCTCCCCCCCCCCCCCCCCACCCCCACACACACACACACAATAATTTTGAAAAGTTGGATCCTATGGCTAAACAAACAGATCAGAAAGGTGGAACAAGTAGTGAGCTAGACAGCCCTGAAAGAAAAACCCCAGAAGCAAAAGAGAAGCAGAGAAAAGAAATAAGGCTGTTTAAGGAGAGGGACAGAGAATAGTAGACTGCTTGGAATTGTGGTCCCAGCCAGGGAAACTTAACACAGCCAGTCAGGAGTAAGTAGATGATAGCAGAGGAAAGTAGCATAAATTGGGGAATCCTGGTGTGCCAGTTAAGGATTTATTTAGAGAAACAGGAGGGGAATAGCTTGCCAGGGAAGCCATGATGAACAAAGAAGGAAGGGTGAGGTGGAGTTGGCACCAGGATAGGCTGACAGTTACCCTTCCAGATGGGGACATCCTAAAAGAGACAGCAAAGAAGGGTCTTTTGGTTGACACATAGAATTTATGCTAGCCTATGTTTAAACGCTTATTCTACATGTCTAAGATGATCCTGGTGCCTTAAATGGGGCTGAGCATACTCTTTATCGGTGAAGAAAACAAGACTGAATAAAAATAGACACTGATGTGCCTGCTCTATTTTCTAGCAAGTTTTCAGAGTACGTCACAAGTGGTGATTTGCCACATCAGGAGAATAAAAGATGATTTGTTCAGCACAGATGTTAAAACACTTAGAACAAGATGTATATTGCGTCTATGGGAAAATGCTTAGTAAAAAGGTATTTTGTACCTTAAAGATTCTGGTTCTTTTCTTCACCTTAAATACAAAGTGGCCTAGGGTAGAAGCTAAAATCAATTGTTTCCAAAACAGAGAAGACATCTTCCCTACTAGTGGGGCCCAATATTTTCATTTGCTTGTTTAAGCTTCTAGACCCTATTAGGTTTGGATAGCATTCAGCAGAAAACACCTCAAATCCATCTCCTCACACCAAATGCTCTGACCATGTCATTTGCCTCTGGCCTGTCATAATTGGCTCCTCATAGCTTTCAGAATGCAGCATATGATTCTGACATTTGTCATATAAGGCCCTTAACATGGAGATACTGCCATATCTTGTTACTTTGATTACACCTTATTGTTCCACCTCAGCTTTCCTTTCCATCTGTTTATTGTGTACAACTTGAATCAACTTGTCAATAAGAGGCCATTTACCAAGGCTTGTGCTCAAGGATCCGTATAAAGCAAATATAACATAGTTAAAATAGGGTCCCGGAAGACTGCCCAAAAATAGGGCCAAAAGACAGTGTCAAAAGCCTTTTGAATATCGAAGCTCACCAACAAGGCCTCCACGTCTTGCTCTATAATAGACTCCAGGGCACAAGGCCTCTACATCTTACATAGTAAACATAGTAGATGACGGCAGAAAAAGACCTGCACGGTCCATCCAGTCTGCCCAACAAGATAACTCATATTTGCTGCTTTTTGTGTATACCCTACTTTGATTTGTACCTGTGCTCTTCAGGGCACAGACCGTATAAGTCTGCCCCGCACTATCCCCGCCTCCCAATCACCAGCCCCACCTCCCAACCACCGGCTCTGGCACAGGCACAGACCGTATAAGTCTGCCCAGCACTCTCCTCACCTCCCCACCACCGGCTCTGGCACAGACCGTACAAGTCTGTCCAGCACTATCCCCGCCTCCCAACCACCAGTCCCGCTTCCCACCACCGGCTCTGGCACAGACCGTATAAGTCTGCCCAGCCCTATCCCCGCCTCCCGATCTTGACTAAGCTCCTGTGGGTCCATTCCTTCGGCACAGGATTCCTTTATGCTTATCCCACGCATGTTTGAATTCCGTTACCGTTTTCATTTCCACCACCTCCCGCGGGAGGGCATTCCAAGCATCCACTACTCTCTCCGTGAAAAAATACTTCCTGACATTTTTCTTGAGTCTGCCCCCCTTCAATCTCATTTCATGTCCTATCGTTCTACCACCTTCCCATCTCCGGAAAAGGTTCGTTTGCGGATTAATACCTTTCAAATATTTGAACGTCTGTATCATATCACCCCTGTTTCTCCTTTCCTCCAGAGTATACATGTTTAGTTCAGCAAGTCTCTCCTCATACATCTTGTAACGCAAATCCCATACCATTCTCGTAGCTTTTCTTTGCACCGCTTCAATTCTTTTTACATCCTTAACAAGATACGGCCTCCAAAACTGAACACAATACTCCAGGTGGGGCCTCACCAACGACTTATACAGGGGCATCAACACCCCCTTTCTTCTGCTGGTCACACCTCTCTTTATACAGCCTAACAACCTTCTAGCTACTGCCACCGCCTTGTCACACTGTTTCGTCGCCTTCAAATCCTCAGATACTATCACCCCAAGATCCCTCTCTCCGCCCGTACCTATCAGACTCTCCCCGCCTAACACATACGTCTCCCGTGGATTTCTACTTCCTAAGTGCATCACTTTGCATTTCTTCGCATTGAATTTTAATTGCCAAACCTTAGACCATTCTTCTAGCTTCCGTAGGTCCTTTTTCATGTTTTCCACTCCCTCCGGGGTGTCCACTGTTACAGATCTTAGTATCATCCGCAAATAGACAAACTTTACCTTCTAACCCTTCGGCAACGTCACTCACAAATATATTGAACAGAATCGGCTCCAGCACCGATCCTTGAGGCACTCCACTACTTACCTTTCGCTCCTCCGAGCGAATTCCATTCACCACCACCCTCTGGCGTCTGTCCGTCAACCAGTTCCTAATCCAGTTCACCACTTCGGGTCCTATCTTCAGCCCATCCAGTTTATTTAAGAGTCTCCTGTGGGGAACCGTGTCAAAAGCTTTGCTGAAATCTAAGTAGATTACGTCCATAGCTCGTCCCTGATTCAATTCTCCTGTCACCCAATCAAAGAACTCAATGAGGTTCGTTTGGCACGATTTCCCTTTGGTAAATCCATGTTGTCTCAGATCTTGCAACTGCAAGACTTGTTCGCTGCTTTTCAATATATTAATGTGAAGACCCACAGTTGGTCTATCCCTCCAATTTAATGCTGATTGCTCCACTCTTGCGGAAAGTTATCTTGCCTGCACCATGGAAGAAGTGCTTGTGTGCTCTGTTTAAGAAGAGAGGAGTTCTTTCCAAGTATTTGATACTTATCCTCTCTTAACTGATATGCAGTCTCATATTATGCAGTTAAGATCCCCTGAAAGCAATAACCCAAGTCTCTCAGCTGATAAGAGCTGCAGAAGCTATTGGCTTAAAACATACCAAGAGGTGTGTATTTTCAAAGCACTTAGACTTGGTGTAATTTTATAATAGGACACACAGACACGAAGGGTGCACACACCGTGCTATTTTATGAAGCTAATATACGCACATATGTACCTTCACAACATTACCTGGAGGGAAGTAAGCTCACGCATTTATATTTGCTCCGAGGCAGGTGTGATTGTATTTGTTGTCACAGGAACCTAAGACCTTTGAAGTCAGAATGATTGAATATTTTGACACCCAACAGACAGGACTTAACAAGGATCTGGGTTTTCTAGCCCATTATCTCTCTATATAAAAGGCACCACCAACGTTCTAAATGAAGCCTCCAGCCGGAAGTGTGAAGCGGTAGAGATATCCGTTTTCCCCATGAGTGTCTGCCCTGCCCTCGCTCTCTCTGTAACACAAACAGTGAAGGAAAGGAAAACACAGCACAGCACGAAATCGCTCTCTCTGTAACAGTGAAGGAGGAGGGAGGGGAGAGAGGGCAGATGCCCTCACTCTCTCTGTAACACAAACAAACAGCAGGAAAACTTAACACTGAAGGACTCAGAGGGGGAGGGGACAGAGAGCAGAGGGGACAGACAGCACAGGGGAAGGGAGAAAGGGCAGAGGGCAGGGACACACACACTCCCACATGTAGGGTTACCATATGGCTCCAGAAAAAAAGAGGACAGACCGAGCCAGTCCAGACTCCACCTCCATTGAAAGCAATGGAAAGCAAAACCCGGACTGGCTCAATCCGTCCTCCCCTTTCTGAGCCAGATGGTAACCCTATCCCACATGCACACTCTGAAGAAACCTTGCTAGCCCCCATTTCATTTGCATCAGAAACGGGGCTTTCTTTACTAGTAACCATAAAATGTATTTCTCTGTTGATCACCCTCCTCTCACCTACCCACACCCATCCTGTTAGAATAGCAATGAAATGCTTTGATGTCCCCTTGCATACCTCCTACCCACCCCCACCCTGCTAGACTGTCAAAGTAATGCTTGGATGTTTCACTTATATATACTATCTGCTACTATATTTGCTTATTTCCGATCTGACGAAGAGGGCAACCTTTGAAAGCTAATCAAGAAATGTATTAAGTTATGTCCAATAAAAAAGGTATCCTATTTTCTTTTCCATGTTTTATTTTGATTTCTATTGTCACTAAACAAAAGCATTTGTACAAAATGTATAAAGCACACTATAACAGCAATTCTAGTGTCTCGCCTAAGAGCAGGCTCTATGGCTTTTCTCCTTGCCTACATTTTATAGCTAGACGAACTACAGCCATTTCATAACATGCAATCTTGCTCCCTAACAAACTCCAGGGCACAAAGCAAATGATGAACAATGATAACCGCATTATGCCACTGCATAAAACCAGCCTTAGGATCCCCCCCCCCCCCCCCCACCCCCAGACAGGAGGACTATTTTTTTGTCTACTTTATTTTTGCTTACTTTATTTTTTGTCTATTAGATTGTAAGCTCTTTGAGCCAGGGACTGTCTTTCTTCTATGTTTGTGCAGCGCTGCGTACGCCTTGTAGCGCTATAAAAATGCTAATAGTAGTAGTAGTAGTAGTAATCAGCTCTCTTTTGTATTGCCCCTTCCATTTGGATCTCTTTGCCTTCTGGGCTTTGTACCAAACCATCTTATCTGAAGTTCAGATCACTCCTAAATGTTTTGGGGCCTGTAAAGGTGGTGGCCAGCTCAGGTAATCAGGATGATTTTGTGCTTCTCTCTGTTCTTTTCTATCATTTATTGTAGTTCCTTTCCTCTTAGTTTTAATGTGCTAATTTTGTAAACCACTTTGCTTGTTTTCACTTAAAGGTGGTATAACAAATGCCAAAAAGATGGACATAGAGGTTTATAGAAAACAAAAGGGCAGACGATCTGCAAACTCCAAGGTGGAAAAATGACAAAGCAGATCGATATAAGACAAACAATAGTTTATTATTGTACATCTAATGTACAGGTCTGTACATTAGATTTACAATAATAAACTATTATTTGTCTTATATCGATCTGCTTTGTCATTTTCCACCATAGAGGTTTATATTCAGCAGAAGTAGCCTAGTGGTTAGTGCAGTGGCCTGAGAACCTGGTACTAAATAAGTACTGCTTTGACTGTAGCGACAGAAAGGCAGTACATCAAGTCCCACCCCCTTTCCCTTAGCCAGGTAATGCTGTGGAAAATTATTGCTGACCATCTGGATACTGCTGGGACAGTCCAGAAATAAAGCTAACACTTTCTGGTACCAGTGGTTTTTTTTTTATTTATATTTGCTCAAGGTGAGTTACATTGAGGTATACTGGGTATATCCCTGTTGGGCTCACAGTATCTGAGGCAGTAGAGTGTCAAGTAACTTGCCCACAATCACAAAAAGCAGCAGTGAGATTTGAACCAGCCACCTCTGGCTATTAAGCCTGGTGCTGTAACCACTAGACCACTCCTCCACTCTTTTTCAGACTGGTACATGGATAAAGTTAGCAGAGTAAAAAGGTGGTCCTAACTTTCTCTGGGTAGTTATCCAGCACTGGACTGAATATCACTGATACCTACAAAGCCCCTGCTTTCGACCTGGATATTCAGCGCTGAATATCTGAGTATAAAGAACCCACATCAACCAGTGTTTAAAAAAAATGATTACTGTGGGATGGATATGAGGGGTGATAGGTAAATGACAATACAGACCAGATTGGCCCATTCAATCTGCTAGTAGCAATTGGTGTACTTGGGTGTATGTACATACAAATTCCTATGCTAAGCCCCCTTCCCTTGTGTCTTTCACCAACATCAAAACAGCAGAGCTGCCAGGTTTCCCAGATCCAGGAGGGAGATTGTAGGCCATTCCTGGATTTATCACATCCCAGATCCTGAAGCATTTTGAAACATTCAGTATTGATTTCAATGAGCAGAATCAGGGATTGCAAACACCAACCAAGTTGAAAATTGAGGGCTGGCCAAAAAGGCTGCCTCATGGAGCTGGATCACTTGGCAATTCTTAATATTGCTCTTTAAGGGTTATAATTGTTGCTTCATTCAGATACCCCCAGCTGATGATTTTATGGTTATAACTGCCAATGCTATTTTAGAATTTTGGGTTGTAACTGATGCTTCTAGTAGCCCAGGGATTCTCAACCCAGTCCTTGGGACACACCCAGCCAGTCTGGTTTATGAGATATCCACAATGAATATGCATCAGATCAATTTGCATGCACTGCCTCCATTGTATGCACATTTGTTGTGGGTATCCTGAAAACCTGACTGGCTGGGTGTGCCTTGAGTATTGGGTTGAGAACCCCTGTCCTAGTCTATAATTTCAATCCTTTTATTCTACTTTTGGTTTTATTCTTATTTTAAAAAGTTGGTGTGAACTGCCTTGATTAGGAAATATAGGCAGTATATCAAATGCAATAAGCTAAACTCTGTGCAGGTCACCAAGGAGGTTTAATGACAGAAGACGGCATGATGTAAAAAAAGCTGAAGCCATCTCCCCCAGGCTGCTGCCATATTGGTGTACCTTAACAGCTAACAGTTACTGAGAAAAAAAAATCCAAATACCTGATTCCACAAACATGAAGAATAGATATAAAAAACTAGAAAACATCTTTAACTTCATAGACGAGACGCTGCTACCTAAGCATGTTCCTAGCTGCTGCTTCTTACCTCCAATTCGGTGCATTCAAAGCTAGTCTCCCCAGCTGCTCTGTTTTTAGCTGAAACACCAACAATAATTTTTGATGCTGTTTTAGTGATTTTAAATTTATTTAATGATATATATATGTACATATAGGAAGCTCTCAAATAAATAAAAGTTGTCAAATAAAAAACACATACATATAGGCAGTCATAAGCATTTGCTATTGTTTTTATATAAAAATATCTTTATTGTTGTTATAAGCAAAAATAAAGGCAAATAGCACTGAAATCCACAATAAAGCAAGCGCTGGAGCACTGGCAAACATATTTTGAATATAACCCCCCCCCCCCCCCTTCATCCCCCTCAATCCCCTCCATCAGAAATAATGCAAAACCAAAGGGATTTAATAAAACAATATAAACCTCATAAGTTTGAAGTTTGCTATTGTTTTCAATAGTGTCTGTGAATGTTTAGTGATGGGTCACTCAATATGGCAGCAAGCTCCGCCCACTGGCTTCAGCCCACAGAATGGGCTGGATAGGCTCATGCCTTCTTCTGACAGTAAACCTCCTTGCAGGTCATCCCAGCACTTCATTTGTACTTTATCCCCCCTCCAGATCAATACAACAGCATTCATTGGACAGGGGTCATACAGAACACTTTACTTTGGAAGAGTTAGTTCATGTGAACTCTGAACCTGGACAGTAGATGTTGCTGTTGCACAATAACTGGGCTACCTTGCCAGCAATTGTAAACAAGACCACAGTAGCATAACCAGGCCCTGCTAATGTCCAGGGCAAGATTAAGGCATAGGCAAACGAGGCATGTGCCAGAAAAGGCCCTTGCAAATGTGCTAAGTCAGTGGCTTCCCAGGCAAATTTTTTACTTGGTATGTCAGATGTTGACTTAAAAAAAAAAAAAAGGAGCAGGTGGCCAGCCACCACCCTGTCTACAGATGTCTGTCTATTCACCTCATCCCTTGTGCATTGTCCTCCAGTTAGCAGGAATCAATGAGCCACACTTCTTATCTGCTGCTTCTTCCTCTGTAATCAGAACTGCAATCAGAACCACCCAGTGCCCTGGCTGTAGGTGTTTTAAACATTTTTCATATATGTCTGCCTTATTTTTGCTATACAACGTCTTGGGAGAATTTGTTCAAAAAGCTGATAAATAAATCCTAAACAAAAAAAAAATTACTGGGGTCACTAACCCCCAAATTCTATAAATGTGCCCAAAATTGGTCATGCAGCCATAAAATAGGGTCAGTCAGGGGCGGCCCAAGACAATCTGCTACCTGAGATGAGGAATGAGCTACTGCTCCTGTTTCTCCTTTGCCGCCCCCACCACAATCTGACATCTTCCCCATTCCTTCCCCATCCCCCTTTCCCAAATTTACCTTTTCTTTTCTTGTTTTTCAAATAGTGGCGACAATGGCAGCAATTCCCATAGGCTGCTCTGCCGCTCATCCCGGCCCCTTCTCTCTACTGCAGCCCACCTCAGCGGAAACAGGAAGTTACATCAGAATGGTGGGCTGCAGTAGAGCGAAGGGGCCGGGAGTCGGACCAATGGCAGGGCAGCCTATGGGAATCACCGCTACTGCTGTCACCCCCACTGCCTTTTAAAAAATAAGAAAAGAAAAGTTTGAGGTGGGGGGTGCTGCCTGAGGCACCCATCTCAGATGGCCTAATGGTAGGCCCGCCAGTTATGTATGTAACAATTAATTGGCACTAAAACAAATAATTGATTATAAATACCAATAATAGCTGTTGACCTCTAATTCGTTCTAATTGAGCTTTCTCTCAACTAGTCTCGACGGTTCTGCCACAGCTCTCCATTGTAGACTGTCTTGTTGAAAACGGTTCCACTACTCATAATCATCTCAGCTTCAGGAATCTACCTCAGTCCGGCCTAACTTGGATAGCCTACTCCTCGCATTCATCATAACAGTCCTTCCTAATAACATCTTCATGGACCATTTTAGACCCTCTTGCCCTTTCCCTCTTTTCTACTTCCCTTGTTCCTTCTATCCTATCTCATTGATTGTAAATGTTTAACAACTGATCTGGCAACAGCCTATCATTACATTGTAAGCCACTTTGAGCCTGCACACCTGTGGGAAAAAGTGGGCTATAAATGTGCTAAAATAAATAAATAATTTGCAGTTACTTACACCCCTATTCTATAAACAGTGTGCCTAACTTCTCTCGTGTGCAAATGCAAAGGGGGTGTTAATGGGGGAGGAATATGGGTTTGTCAGGGGCATTCTGATTATTATTTATTTGTGACGTTTATATCCCACATTATCCCAAACAAGTTTGAGTTCAATGTGGCTTACAATAAACAGTATAGGATACATAAAGATTAATGCATAAGAAAGTAATTTGTTGTAAGAATCAAATTTCACAATACAGTATCATAAACATACTGGGATAACTATGGATATTTAGCATTTAGAAGATCTATTATGAATGAGAAATTGTACATGAAGCAAAGAGAAAGTTAATGCTAAATAGAGTAATAACCAATTCAGGTAATAATTAGTTATTTGAGATATGGTTGTTCTTTGTGAGGGTTTGTTTGAACTGGAACAATTTGAGGATTTTGTGGAATCTAGTATTTTCCTGTATATTATTTTATGTGTCAAGGAGCTCCACCATTTGGTTCCTAGGTAAGTGAAGTCTGCAGAGTGAGACAGTTTTGTAGATCACTTTTTTGCAGTTTGGGAGGTGTAGGCTGACATAGTTTCTTGCCTCATATTTAGTGTTTTCTTTGAGGTAAGTTTATTAATGGTACCATATAGTCTGGAGCTGTGCCATTTAGGATTTGAAAGATAAAGGTACATAATTTGAAGGTGATTCTCGCTTTGATGGGAAGCCAGTGCAATTTGATTAATAAAGGGGAGGCACTTTCAAAACAAGAGATTTTGTATATAAACCTGGCTGCAGTGTTTTGAGCTGTCTGGATTTTTTTCAACAGGTACTTCTTACAGCCAGCATATAAGGCATTACAATAATTGAACTGGGATAATGTTATGATTGTACCAATAGTCTGAATGTTTCTGATGAGAAATAGGGTCTGATCCTTTTTAGATTCTAAAGAGACCTGATAGATTTTGTGATTACTGAGGAAACTTGAGTATCAAATGTTTATCTATAATTATACCTAGAATTTTCAGATTGTCAGCCTAAAGTTTGGCAAATAATTGTGGACTTATACTAGTATTTTATAACCGATTTGCTGTGCAACACTACCATTATAGAATACTAGTGCCTAATGTTTAGTGAGGATTGGCTTAACCTTTAGCCAGGTGAGGCTTTGACCCAGAGCACCGGAGATAAAGGGCACCAAATGCCTGAGCCTGTGATGTCACTGGCCCTATAGGTTAACCTGGCCCAGAGCTTACCTGGTGACATTATGTGTGCATGGAAAAAAAGAAGAGACAGCAACCCTCTTTGTCTTTCTGTCTCAGGCAATTCCCCCCTCCAACATAGACAGCATTTCACCTAACACAACCCGCATCAGCCATAGTATCTTCCTTTTACCCTGCTGTGCCCCACCCCTCCTTTGACATAGCATCCTGTTTCCATAGGGGTGGCAGAGGGAAGACTCGGGCTGATGTTGGTAGCTGTAGGTGAAACACTGTTGTTATTCAAGAGAGGGAAAAAGGTAGACCGTGGAGGGGGGAGTGTGCCAATGGGAGGTCACCAAACCAAAAGTTGGCTTAGGGTACCCAGGACAAAAAAGAGCTTTCTCTCACCTACTGTAGGTCCATCCACCAGTACCACCCCTACTTTCAATCTCCAGCTGTCCTTGGCTACCTGAGCTCCAAGGGAGGATCCCTGCCCTCACCTTTGAGGATTCTGCCAGGCACTTGTGACCTGGATTGGAAGCAGGATACTGGGTTAGATGGACCCCAAAGCTCTGCCCCAGTATGTCCTACCTACAGGCACTAAGGACTAAATTCTATACGTGGGGCCTAAAAAATTGGCGCCAAAAACAAATAATGCTTAGTGCTATTCTATAAACAGTGCTAAAAGTTAGGATCCTTTTATAGAACAGTGCTTAGCACCGGGAACTGTGACATTTAGGCGCAACCATTTACTCTCATTCTTGTGCCTAAATTAAGTGTAGATCCCCTTTATCAGGGGCGGACTTAGGGTGGTCTGGGCCCTCCGCCTGGCCGCAGCTCAACACCACCCCTCCCCCCCTGCTGCCCCGGTCCTACCTGAGGGGTCCTGGTAGTCTGGTGGCCTCTGCAGGGGCATGTTCTTTCCTGCCCGCTCTGCTGCCACAATTCCTCGCCTGCCAGCGCCGCTGTATTTTCAAAATGGTGAACGAGACTTCCTGTGGTAGTCTTACGGGTCTCATGAGAATTCCGCATGGAGTCTTTGCTGCCATTTTTTAAATATGGTGGTGCTGGGTGGGGTGGGGGGATAGCGGCAGCTCAGTAGGCCAGGCAGGAAAGAACATGCCCCCCCTGCTGAGTCCACTAGATCACCAGCGGCATGCCAGGCTTCTGGGTAGAGTCTCTGGGCCCTTGGGCACTGCCTGGTTGCCCAAATGAGCAATCCACCCCTGCCCTTTATTCTATAATAATAATGTATGTAAATTCAAGGAACACCCCTGATCTGCCCATGACCCTCCATGCCCCGTTTTTTTGAACCTGTGTGTAAAATTTATGCATGTAATTTTTAATTAAATCCAATTAACACCAATAATTGCTCAGCAAGATCTCATTTATTGGCACTAATTGGCTTGTTCAATTAAATTATACATGCAATCTTTAGCAACATTTATAGGATTCGGTGGTAAGTCATACATCCAGCCCTGGATTGACACTGACAAGAATGTAAACCATAAAAATTAACTTCTGCCCAAGGCAGAAAACTGTGGCGTTGTGTACTCTATCATTTCTGTTAGTGCACTTTTTGTTTAACCCCATTGTAATTTACTTTGCCATTAGTTTATTACGCCGTGACAACACCTCAGCACATCCTAATAGAGAGCTTTTTACATTCACCCGTGGGTACCTAGAGGCAAAGAGCTGGTACATGTGGACCCTGGAGGGTCATCATAACCTAAGCCAGAGAGAGGCAGGCACCGGCTTAGAAAGCAGTAAGCTCAGCTGATGCTAAAATGTATTGGGAAGCCACCAGAAGGGGTTAAAGCTGGAGCCGGAGCTCATCTAGCCCAGAAAGGAAGTGAGGGAGCCCGTCTCTCATCCACAGACTTTCCCCGGCCAGGGAGGGATGGAGGGAGGGGAGCTGCCTCGCATGCCTGAAATGATTCCGCTTCCGTTTCGCAGGGACTGCCTCTAAATTGAGTTGGGATTCAAATCTCGGGCTGCCTCCTTAGCTGTAGGCGACTTATCCGCGCTACATCCTGAAGGACTGCAGCATGGCAACATCCCCTCAGAAATCTCCGGTCACCCCCAAATCTCCTACCCCGAAATCGCCTCCTTCAAGGAAGAAGGATGACTCGTTCTTGGGGAAACTTGGTGGAACTTTGGCAAGAAGGAAAAAAGCCAAAGAAGGTAAAAAGCTTCTTGTACAATTTGGTTGAAATCAGCCTAACTGGTCGTCGGGATCAGTCCCTTTAATTCTATATGTGTCTGTGCTAGTAAAGTTCCATCAAGGCACAGCTGCTGCCCGACCTTCGCACCCCTGTACTCAATTCTGCTATTCCCGTGCCCTGCAGCTTAAGGTTTTGAGGGCTGTGGTGTGGAAGGAAATGGGCTGTGCCTTTATTGTGCAGTGGGGAAGTTTATGATCCCGGGCCACGCGGGTCTGCGCCTGCGGGTGTCTTTAAGGCTGGGTGGGTGCGTCTAGGCTGCTGCTGCTGCTCTAAATATTGAATTTTTTTTTCTTCCAGTGAAACGTCACGTCGAAAATATGTGCTCGAGCTAAGGCTGCAACTGCAGCTTTCCTCGTGCGTGCCCGTGCTCGCGCCACCCCCTGGGGTCATATTTATCCCGCCCATCTGTAATCTTTCCTCACTGCTGGCTCGATCGGGGGCGGGGCTATATAGCCGCGCCTTTTAGTTTATACAAAATGCGAGAAAGCCAAGCAGACGCAGGCCGAGTCCTATATGCTTGACATGAGCCATACTTCATGTACATCATGGAAGACGAACTTTTACTTATCACCGGACTGCTGTGTGGATTGCTGGGTGCATAGATTTACCGCTGCAGCTTGCATGATTTATAGCCGGCGGCTACGGTGTAGCTACCACTTAGATTTTTATATTTCATTGGCTTTGCAGACCAGTCTGCTAATAATTTATATGATATAATATGTGTTTTGAAACGAGGGAAGGGCCGGATTTAGCCGTATTAATGCCCCTATTCTGTTATAACAAAATTTAGGCAGCAGAATGGGGTGAGCCATGGCCTTTGCAACAGTTTGCTCACCATAGCATCAGCAACTAGAGTAGTGGTTCCCAAACCTGGGCCTGGGGGCGCCCCAGCCGGTTAGGTTTTCAAGATATCCAAAATGAATATGCATGAGAGAGATTTGCATGCAGTTGAGGCAGTGCATACAAATCTTCATGAATATGCATTGTGGATATCCTGAAAACCTGACTGGCTGGGGTGCCTCCAGGACCAGGCCTGGGAACCACTGAACTACAGGGGGGGGGGGGAATGCAAGGCCAGGGCCAGAGATTTGTGCCTTTGGTCCCTCAGTCTAACCAAAATTGTGTTCTGCTGCCCCTCTAAGACAGCCAACAAGAGTTGATAATAAAAACAATTGTGATTATTTAATATTGTGACTTTAATTATTTGCAAAATGCATTTTCAGTGAAGTGTAAGGTCCCCTTGTAAGGTGAAGACCTTAACTAGTTTGTCAAGCTTATAAGTAAATCCAGCTATATCTGAGGCTATGTATTCCATACTCTGCCTTTTGGATTTAGGCACCTTGGAAAAGCACATTGCTGGCAGTTGTGAGAGATGGCACTTCAAGGCCATGTAGTGTTTACCTGTTGACCCTGCCTTTCAACTTGTAAGGAATGGAATGTGTGCTGAGAACTTCAGTTTGCCATTAACAGCTTTCATTTCTTTATATTACATTGGACACTCCTAACCTACACATAGCTTTTAATTTCAGTGTGGCTAACAAAAAAAGAACTGGGGGTTCCCAGAAAAATTAGTGAGCCTTTCAAATTTCCAGAAAAGAAAAAATACTTTTAACATTTTATGAAATAATTTATAGTTTGCTAGTTTCCTTGTGGAATTAGGTAGGAAATTCTACCACATTGCAGATTGCTAAGGAAACAATAATGTTAATGGTGATTTATGCACTATGGGCTTGATATTCAAAACTATTTAACTGGCCAGCAATTGCTCCTGGCTGGTTAAATAGCATTTCAGCGCCTAACTGCAGATATTCAGTGGGAGATAACTGGTTATCTCCTGCTGAATACTAATGAGCTATATCATGTGACATAGCCGGTTAGGCGTGGATATTCAGCGCCAAACTGGCTATGTTTAGCGATTAAAATAGGCCACATAAATAGCAGGCTTATCTTTAACTTCTAAGCACTTAACCGGTTAGACCTGAATATTGGTTTAACCAATTAAATTGCCTCGGTCAGAAATGAAAGTGGATATTCAATGCTGGTCGATAGAAACAGCCTGGCATTGTATATCCAAGTTTAATACGGCGGCAGACAGTAAAAGCACTGCCCGCCGCCAGCTGAATATTGGGGGGGGGGGGGGGGAATCTTTCTAGAGTTAGGAGCCCTTATCCACACTCATATCACCTCTCGCTTAGACTACTGCAACTTGCTTCTCACAGGTCTCCCACTTAGCTATCTCTCTCCTCTTCAATCTGTTCAAAATTCTGCTGCACAACTTATATTTCACCAGTGTCGCTATGCTAATATTAGCCCTCTCCTCAAGTCCCTATCCATTTCTGCATACAGTTCAAACTCCTCTTATTGACTTATAAGTGCATTCCATCTGCAGCTCCTCAGTACCTCTCCACTCTCATCTCTCCCTACACTCCTCCCCAGGAACTCCGTTCACTGGGTAAATCTCTCTTACCTGCACCCTTCTCCACCGTTAACTCCAGACTTCGTTCCTTTTATCTTGCTGCACCATATGCCTGGAATAAACTTCCTGAGCCGGTACGTCAAGCTCCATCTCTGGCCATCTTCAAATCTAGGCTAAAAGCCCACTTTTTTGATGCTGCTTTTAACTCCTAACCCTTGCTCACTTATTCAGTACCCTTATTTTATCATCCCCACCTTAGTAATTCCCTTGTCTCTTATTTGTCCTGTTTGTCCTAATTAGATTGTAAGCTCTGTCGAGCAGGGACTGTCTCTTCATGTTCAAGTGTACAGTGCTATGTACATCTAGTGGCGCTATAGAAATGATAAGTAGTAGTAGGATAATGAAGGTCTAAGTAAGATCTTGAAGATACTGATATTCCAGCCAGGAATTATGAACTGATTGAACATATAGCTTAGGACCTGACCGTGTAGAGTAAGGAACATCATACACTGCTTTGGGCAAATCTCTTTATAAAGGCGGTTAATAAATCCCAATAAATAAAATAGAACACAGCATAAAAATAGCGTGAGCATCTATTGAGAGCCAATGAAGTTCTTAAAGTCAGTGGGGTGATGATCAAATTTTCATGTTGTGAACAATAGCATGGCTGTATTTTGTAGGGTTTGCAGTAATTTCCATTGCCACGATTTGGGTTTTTGTCAGTTAGTTGTGACCTGGCTTGGAGAATAGGATACTAGGCTAGATGGACCATTAGTATGACCCAGTATGGCTACTCTTATGTTCTTACATACTTTACAACCAACATAGATTGGATTAGACTGTTAGGGTACTGGGTGTATTAATTAAGTCACCTCATGTTTGAGCTACGGTTTTTCCTTAGTAGTGAAAAAATCCTTTAGGTCTCTTTGGAAACTGAGGAGAATCAGATCATATTTCTAGCCAGAGATGTTTAGACTGCTAGTTCAATCATTGGTTTTAACTCAGTTCATTTACTGCAATTCCATCAATGCTGGATGTAAGGATGGTGTCTTAAAAAGGCTATCACGTTTTGATAGAGCCACTCCATTATTATGCAAGCTGTACTGGCTGCTCATTAAAGTCAGGATTATTTTTAAATTATGTGTTTTTGTCTTTCAAATATTATATGGCATGACACCAGCTTATATGCAGCCCTTAATAACTGTTCCCCTACACAATATAACCTCTGGTTCCAGGGACTATCTTGGACCATCTTCCAGATTGCAAGAGAGTGCGTTATAAGTCAGTTCACTCTGCTGACTAGATACCAGGGTGCTAAGTGGTGGAATTCACTGCTAATGGCAATCAAGGTACAGCCTGATTATTTGGTATTTTGTAAAAGACTGAAAACTCTTCTCTTTGAGAGGTTTCTATCCATTGATGGAGTATCTTAGATTGCAACTGGTCATCAATGGTTTATATTTGTTATTTTGTTTATGGCTTTGTAAACCTTGTCTGTTGTTTATTTACTGCTAGCCACATTGAACTCAAGTATGTTCAGGATAATGTGGGGTATAAATGTCTAAATAAATAAATAAGATGAGATACTATTGTTTGGACAATTGATCAGGTTCAAAATAGCTTCTAATGCGCCTAAGTTTTTCTTAGCAATCTAACAACTTTTGTTGTGTCTGCTTGCACCTGAAGCTCAAGGATGAGAAAATAATGCAAGATTTCCAAAATTTAAAGTTGAGACTCCAGTGTGTAAGTGATTGCAGTGATAGTCAAAAAACTTTACTGGGAAAGGGCAGAAACAACTACTTAATAATAAAAATTTAGGGCCTGATATTCAAAGCCATTTAAATGGTCAGGAGAGGCTGTTGGCCATTTAATTCGTATTCCCAAGGCTATCTGGGGATACTTAGTGGTACATACCCAGTTACTGCCATTGAATATCCTCGCTAGCCCATCATCCCCTAACCAGCTAGGTTAGGGGCAGGGCATGGGTGGGACGCAAATTTAGCCGGTTAGTGGCGTTTTTCAGCCCACTAACCAGCTAAGTAACTACACAAAGGAGGGCAAAAAGGCTCAGATGCCTCTCTTAGTTCCATGGGCTGAATGTCAGGTGCTTAGTCTTTTACCTATTCAATTTTAATCTGAGTGCTTTCACCCAAAATTCTATAATGTCAATCCTTGTTTAAATTTCAGTCATAATCTCTGTAGATCATCTGTAAAAAGGATAGACATACTACTACTACTACTACTACTTAACATTTCTAGAGCGCTACTAGGGTTACGCAGCGCTGTACAATTTAGACATGGTAATGTTATCTGCGTACCGGGTGCCATTAATACATTGAACAGAAATGTAGCAGTTTCTACACATCTTTACATGTTTTATAATGAAAATGAAAACTAGGACCTTTTTTTTTTTATATACCACTGCCTACCTGTACAATCTCCCTCCTCCAGGGTAGGATTAATCTTTTGGTGAGCTCAAGGCAAACAAGCACATTGCCTTCCCCCTCCCCATATTAATATAAATACATTTTTTAACCCCTACAACAGTGGTTCCCAAACCTGTCTCGGAAGCCCCAGCCAGGGAGGTTTTCTGGATATTCGCACTGAATGTGCATGAAAGAAATTTCCTTGTAGTGGAAGCAGTACATGCAAATCAATCTCATGAATATTCATTCCATTGCATCCCCAGATCAATCCAGAGACGTGGGTTAAGTCCCTCAACCAGCAGGTGGAGATACAGAGAACTCCGATATTGAGTTGGCTGTACAGGATCACATTTAGCAATCTTAGTATTCTCTCAATCTAGCGGATTTGCTGTATGATATTCTTCGGGCTTCGGTAAAGAGATTTCCCTCACAGTGACATCCCGTCGGTGGGTCTAGCTGAGGCACTGGGCGGTGGATGTTGCCTCTTAGTCTCGCTTGGCACGGTTGCCCTTTCGGGGTAAGCTCTTTGGTGATGTCCTCGCACAAATCGTGAAAGAGCCAGGGGACTCTAAAGGTCAGTGTCCTCTGGAGGACCGGGTAAGGCATCATCTAGGCCTGCCCACCCCTGTTTTAGGGAGGCTAAGTGCTACAGGCCTGGTTGGTTTGGAACCTTCCAGTGGCCTCGCTTTCAGCAGAAGGAGCAGTCCTTTCAGGGTGACTGGCGTGCAATTGCCTGAAGACCCAGAGGACAGCAGGGAAATAGAGGGGCTCAATGATGGGGCCCTGTCCCATCGACTTCCGGCTATTGGAGGACATCTGTCCTTTTTTTGGGAGGAGTGGGCCAGGGTCACTTCAGACAAATGGGTCTTGGAAGTTATTCAAGACGGCTACAAGCTCGAATTCACTCGCCCCTTGACAGATTTTTTCCTCGAGTCCCCCTGCAAAGCCGTTGTCAAGCGAGCGGCGGTTCAGGAGACCCTATCCAAGCTGCTACAGTTGTCCCAGTACCGTCTGCCGAGGTTGGGCATGGTCGCTACGCCATCCACTTTGTGGTTCCCAAAAAAAGCGGGACCTTCCGCCCTGTTCTCAGTCTCAAGTTGGTCAACAGTTGTCTGCAGGTGTGGCATTTCTGTATGGAAACTGTGCTCCGTCCTGGCGGCAGTTCAGCCAGGGGAGTTCTTGACCGCTCTTGACTTCAAGGAGGCGTACTTGCATATTCCCATTTGGCCACCTCATCAGCGTTTCCTACGCTTTACAGTTCTGGGTCAACATTTCCAGTTCCAGGATATGCCCTTCGGGCTGGCAGTGGCACCATGTACCTTTTCCAAGGTTATGATGGTCATCGCAGCCTTTTTGAGGGCTCTGGGCATTCAAGTGCACCCGAATTTAGACAACTGGCTGATTTGTGCACCGTCACATGCAGAGAGTGTTCAGGCAACGAAGGAGGTGATACGGCTACTGTGCTCTCTGGGTTGGATAGTCAACCTTCAGAAGTGTCAACTCAAACCGTCGCAGTCTTTGGAATACCGGGGGGTCCTGTTAGACACCCGGCAGGGCAGAGTGTTCCTCCCAGAAGCTCGTAGGCTGTGGTTGCAGAGTCAGCTTTCTTCTCTGCTTCAGATTTAGACTCCCAGGGCTTGGGATTATATGCAGGCTCTGGGATCAATGGCGGCAATGTTGGACATGGTCCCATGGGCCAGGAGCCACTTGCGTCCTCCGCAGTGGTCCCTGCTCAGCCGTTGGTCTCCCCTCTCAGAGGATTATGCAATTCGAATCACCTGGGCTCCCCAGGCGCGCTTTGCGATGTGCTGGTGGCTGCTGCCACAGAATCTCTTGAAGGGAATGCCCCTTGCGACACCGGAGTGGATCGTAGTGACCACAGATGCCAGTCTATCGGGTTGGGGTGCCCACTGTCTTGGCCAGACGGCCCAGGGCACCTGGTCCCCAGCGGAAGCGACACTCCCAATAAATCTTCTGGAGTTACGGGCCATCCGCCTGGCGATGCAGGCCTTCGAGGCTCTTCTTCGGAGGCAGTCGGCCAGGGTGTTATCCAACAGTGCGACAGCTGTAGCATATGTCAACAGGCAGGGGGGCACCAAGAGTGCCCAGCTGGCAAAGGAAGCCTGTTCCCTTTGTCTTTGGGCGGAGAAGCACCTCTCCCTCTTGTCAGTGGCGCACATCGCGGGAGTATTGAATGTGGAAGCGGACTTCTTCATCCAGAATCAGCTGGATCTAGGGGAGTGGGAGCTCTCCCAACAAGTGTTCGAACAGATCACGTCCCGTTGGGGAGTTCCGGTGATTGATATGATGGCACGTTCCTCGAATGCCAAAGTGCCCCGCTTCTTCAGCAGGGGCAGAGAGGCCCACTCCAAGGGCATAGATGCGCATCTCCAGCCATGGTCGGAGGATCTCCTTTACATGTTCCCTCTGTGGCCCGTGATAGGGTGTGTAATTGGGCAAATTGCTTGGCATCCGGGGCCGGTAATTCTAGTGGCTCCAGACTGGCCCAGGTGTCCATAGTACGCGGATCTCATCCGCCTGTTCGCCGATAGTCCTCTGCGGCTGACGGAATATGGCAATATCCTGGTTCGATAGTCATGGAGAATCCCGTCCCCCTTTGGGTTTACGGTGTGGATACTGAACAGACGCACCTCAGGCGTAAGGTTTATCCTGACAATGTGATTGCCACGCTGTTGTAGGCGCGGAAATGATCCAAGTCATCGGCTTACACAAGGGTATGGTGCACCTTTGTCTCTTGGTGTTCCTTATCGGGCATTTTGGCGGAGTCAGCGCCACTATCCTGGCTTTTTTGCAAGAGGGTCTCGATAAAGCACTTTCCTTGAGCACACTTAAAGTGCAAGTGGCGGCTCTGTCCTGTTTTAGGGGTTGCTTGTACAGTTGCTCTTTGGCGGTTCATCCGGATGTGGTACGTTTTTTATAGGGAGTCAACCATATTAGGCCCCTGCAGACGCCAGTGCTTCCAGAATGGAATCTGAACCTGGTTCTCCGAGCAATGCAACAACCTCCTTTCGAACCCCTGGGTCAGGTGTCCCTGAAGGACCTGATGTTGAAGGCGGTGTTTTTGGTGGCTATGGCCTCTGCGAGGAGAGTGTCGGAGCTCTAGGCGTTGTCATGCAGGGATCATAAGTACATAAGTATTGCCATACTGGGAAAGACCAAATGTCCATCAAGCCCAGCATCCTGTTTCCAGCAGTGGCCAATCTGGGTCACAAATACCTGGCAAGATCCCAAAAAAGTACAAAACATTTTATACTGCTTATCCCAGAGATAGTGGATTTTCCGCAAGTCCATTTAATAATGGTCTATGGACTTTTCCTTTAGGAAGCTGTCCAAACCTTTTTAAAACTCCACTAAGCTAACCGCCTTTACCACATTCTGTGGCAACGAATTCCAGAGTTTAATTACATGTTGAGTGATGAAAACTTTTCTCCGATTCATTTTAAATTTACTACATTGTAGCTTCATCGCATGCCCCCTAGTCCTAGTATTTTTGGAAAGCGTAAACAGATGCTTCACATCTACCCGTTCAACTCCATTCATTATTTTATAGACCTCTATCATATCTCCCCTCAGCCTCCTTCTCTCCAAGCCGAAGAGCCCTAGCTGCTTTAGCCTTTCCTCATAGGAAAGTCGTCCCATCCCATTTATCATTTTTGTCGCCCTTCTCTGCACCTTTTCTAATTCCACTATTTATTTTTTGAGATGCGGCAACCAGAATTGAGCACAATATTCGAGGTGCGGTCGCACCATGGAGCAATACAAAGGCATTAAAACATCCTCATTTTTGTTTCCCATTCCCTTCCTAATAATACCTAACATTGTATTTGCTTTCTTAGCTGCAGCAGCACACAGAGCAGAAGGTTTTAACGTATCGTCAACGATAACACCTAGATCCCTTTCTTGGTCTGTGACTCCTAACGTGGAACCTTGCATGACGTAGCTATAATTTGGGTTCCACTTTCCCCAATGCATCACTTTGCACTTGCTCACATTAAACATCATCTGCCATTTAGATGCCCAGTCTCCCAGTCTCGTAAGGTCTGCTTGTAATTTTTCACAATCCTCCCACGATTTAACGACTTTGAATAACTTTGTGTCATCAGCAAATTTAATTACCTCACTAATTACTCCCATCTCTAGGTCATTTATAAATATGTTAAAAGGCAACGGTCCCAGCACAGAACCCTAGGGAACCCTTCTCCATTGAGAATACTGACCATTTAACCCTACTCTCTTCTATCTTTTAACCAGTTTTTAATCCACAATAGAACACTACCTCCTATCCCATGACTCTCCAATTTCCTCTGGAGTCTTTCATGAGGTACTTTGTCAAACGCCTTCTGAAAATCCAGATACCCAGTATCAACCAGCCTCACCTTTATCCACGTTTGTTCACCCCTTCAAAGAAATGTAGTAGATTGGTGAGGCAAGATTTCCCTTCACTAAATCCATGTTGACTTTGTCTCATTAATCCATGCTTTTGAATATGCTCAGTAATTTTGTTCTTAATAATAATCTGTACCATTTTGCCTGGCACCAACATCAGATTCACCGGTCTATAATTTCCCGGATCTCCTCTGGAACCTTTTTTAAAATTCGGCATTACATTGGCCTCCCTCCAATCTTCCAGTACCACGCTCGATTTTAAGGATAAATTACGTATTACTAACAATAGCTCCGCAAGCTCATTTTTCAGTTCTGTCAGTACTCTGGGATGAATACCATCCGGTCCAGGAGATTTGCTACTCTTCAGTTTGTAGAACTGCCCCATTATATCCTCCAGAAAATTCATTAAGTTTCTCTGACTTGTCAGCTTCAAATACCATTTCCGGCACTGATATCCCACCCAAATCTTCCTCGTTGAAGACCGAAGCAAAGAATTCATGTAATTTCTCCGCTACGGCTTTGTCTTCCCTGATTGCCCCTTTTACTCTTCGGTCATCTAGCGGTCCAACCAATTCTTTTGCCGGCTTCCTGCTTTTAATATACCTAAAAAATTTTTTACTATTGTGTTTTTGCCTCCAACGCAATCTTTTTTTTCAAAGTCCCTCTTAGTCCCCCTGCCTCCGTTTTATGGAGGCGGGGGGGGGGTGCATTCGGACTGTTCCTTCCTTCTTGCCTAAACTGATAACTTGCTTTCATTTTGGTCAGGCTTTGGTGTTGCCAGCCTTTCGGAGAGAGGAGTACCCAAGTGAGTTCCGGGCGTTGCGTTGTTTGGCGTTGTTCCTTCGCTCAGATCATCTGTTTGTGCTGTTTGCGGGACGCAATAAAGGGGCTATGGCTTCTAAGGCCATGGTGGCCCATTGGCTTCGGGAATAGATCAGTTTGGCATATTTGTCTATGGGTAAGATTCCTCCTCTTCGGGTACAAGTGCATTCTACTAGGGCTGAAGCTACATCCTTCGCGGAGGCTCGTTTGGTGCCGTTGGAAGACATTTGCAGAGCAGCTACCTGGGTATTGGTGCATGCATTTGCCAAGCATTACCGGTTGGATGTGGCAACGTGCCAGGACGCGGTCTTCGGGGCATCTGTCTTGACCTCGGGGGTATGTGGGTCCCGCCCTACTTGAAGACTGCGTTGGTACATCCCGCAAGTCTCTGGATTGACCTGGGGACGCAATGGAAGGTGAAATTAGTTCTTACCTGATAATTTTCTTTCCATTAGTCCCTACAGATCAATCCAGAGGCCCTCCCTGGAATTACTACTTTTCTGCAATTATTATTCTGGTTCTAGGTATTCTTTTCTTTGTTCCGTTCAAGTTCTTCTGCTTAGTCTATGGGATAGTTAGTTATTAAAAAAAAAAGAAGACGACGAAATCTTCTACATGTCAACAGTACATGTGGTTTCCCTATTATGATATTTTTTGCCCAGAAGAGGCAGGAGAGTGTGTTCTTGGTTAAATAAGGGATTCCTTTTACTGCTTTGGTATCGATCATACTGAGATTGAGCTGGCTGCACAGGATCACATATAGCAATCACGGAGTTCTCTCTATCGCCACCTGCTGGTTGAGGGACATAACCCACAAGTCTCTGGATTGATCTGTAGGGACTAATGGAAAGAAAATGATCAGGTAACAAGTAATTTTACCTTGCAGATATCTTGAAAACCTGGAGAGGTTTGGGAACTACTGCCCTACAGACATGAACATTTCCTGTTGGGGCAGAGGGTGCAGTCCTGTATGCAGTGCTTCTCAACATGGTCCTCAGGGCACCCAGCGATATCCACAATGAATATGCATGAGATTGATTTGCATGCACTGCCTTCTTGGCATGCATATATCCTGAAAACCTGACTGTCTGGGTGTGCCCCAAGGACTGGGTTGAGAACGACTGCTGTACAAGAAGACCATCCACCAGCGTAGAAAAAGCATTGGTGCTCTAGGAAGAGATGTGAAGGAAATCAGCCACACGGGGAAGGGAGAGGGGAGACTATGCTGGCAGCTGCTGCCTGTAGGACCTGGGGAGAGAACCTGGGAAATGGGATGCTGGACCCTGGGGGGAGGCGTAGAAGAGATGGTGGAACCGGGATGAGTGGGTAGGGAAGGGAAGGGAGGGGAAATGCTAGTAGATTCACATATAGATTCCTCCCTCCCCCCACACACATACTTTTGGACTTAAAAATGGTCATAAATTGTGTGACCTATATGCGAGTATATATGATACCTCTGCCTTCGTATACCTCACCTTCCATCTTTCCATCTGCATAACCTGGTGGTTCAGATTCTACACCTTTTCTCAAGATACATTTCTGTTCCACCTTCAACCCCCAAATAACAAACATTTGCATACCCTTCGCCCACTCGCTTGCCCGTCCTTCACTCGAGCAATACCTCCTCACTCCCAGCACCTTGCTCCCCTCACTAGATTCCATGACATGTTGTACTTCTTGCCAAATCCCCATTATCACAGGCCACTGCATGATACTGTTGACATTTTGCACACTATCCCAAGCCCCTCTGTACACTTGCTGAACATAACTCATGACATCCTGCTTATGGCATTTGTTGTGTATTTGTCTAAAGCTGTAGTAAAAATTATTTGAAGACATGAGTGGGCCAGTGTGCAGTGGTGACGGTGGCTAATGCTACTCCCCTTTTGGGTCCCAGCCTAAAGATTCCTGGGGATACCAATGTGTGGCACCAGCTGATGACCCCATGTTTTGTTTAATTTTTGGCTGACAACAGCTGTGACAGATATTTGTTTCCTTCACAGAGCACAGACAGGACAGGGTTAAGACATATCTAAGAGGATGATCCCAAACTTTTTGGCATTGCCTTATAATTAAAGCAGAAGATAACGCAGTGCAGCAAATGCTACCTGAATATTTATTTTGCTTAGATTTCTAGACCCTAGTTATATAGGATCAAATTCTATAAATGGCACTGAAAAAAATAGTGCTAAATGTTATTCTATAAACAGTGTTGTAAGTTAGGTGCTGTTAATGCTTAATGCAGGGATCTGCGACAAACTTTAGCAGAATATACACCCTGAAACCTGATGTAAATCCTTGTGCCAAAGTTAGGTGTGGACACCCCTTATTCTATTGCAGGCATGCCCTGATCTGCTTATGGCCATGCCCCCTTTTTGGAGCTATGCATAAAATTTATGCGTGGATCTGGGAGCATAAATTTGCACATATACATTTAAATTAATCCCAATTAGTACCGATAACTGATTTCTATTAAGGCCCAATTGGTGCTAGTTGGCTTGTTGTTAAATTTGCGTATCCAAATTTGTACATGTAATTCTGAGCACCATATGTAAAATTGGGGGATTGATGTACTTGCAGCACGCAAGAATAGAAATGATAGCATAAAATTAAATAAAATTACAACATGTAAATTACAGTACAGAAAAACATTGAGCAAATAACATTTAATTTGGTAGCTACCTGTATCCTGTAATTTGCAATGTATTAGCAGGTAATGTGATGCAGTTAGCAACACCTATTAAGATGGCATTTACTGTGCCAATTATCTGGCACATTAATTATTAACACTTGATAACTACCCCGTGTTAACTGTAATGAACAGTCCCCATTCATTGCTCGCCCATTCGTATCCCCTTCTGCATTAATAGTGCCAGCTGACTCGTTAACAGTCTGAGGTGTTAGATAATGCTGCCGCTTTAACAGCTTCTGCAGCTGAGTAAATAGGACACCCCATTGTTTTACAGGCTCTGCGGGGCAGTGCTTCCAAACTTTTATCCAGTGTGACTTTGGGCTAATATGTAAAATTGACATGACTCCCCAGATGATCAAGAGGATGATAATAAAATCTAATAGATAATCGAGTTCCAAAACTGCTGGTCTTTGAAAATCCAATAAGCAATTTAGCAAATCAGCCAAAGGCTAATGAGGTGATGGCACACTAGTTTAAACTAAGATAAATTTTTTTTTTGTTATTGGAAATGCTCTCAGATTATAAATTCACACATTCGGAGGCTCATTTTCAAAGCACATAGACTTACAAAATTGCATGGGTTACTATGAGAGTCTCATTTTCAAAGTACAGTGCACTCCATTTAAGTGGACATCGGATAAGCACATGCTCTGTTTAACTGCATGCCGTACTTCGGTCCCATTTTTGGCGCCATCAATTTCTATGGGGACAAACCGGTTTAGCGCACCACTGATAAGTGCAAGATTCGCTTATATGCATGGTTTAAGACCACTCCTCTGCAGGAAAGACTCTGCATAAGCGTGTGCACAGAATATGGAAGCCAATTGGCGCGTGACAACCAACGAGATTTCAAATTTACCGCCCCTTTAACTGCCACAGCACTGGAGAGTCTCAACACCATGCGGGCCTATCTGGAGGCCACTGGATGTCAGTGCTATGACAGTTTTTACCGTCTGGCAGACGTAGTCTATGGAACTCACAGACACAAGAGTGTACAGAGGACTATGACTGATTACTTCAAGTAAGCCTAACGTCAGTTAACGGAGACTGTATACTGTATGTATAATAAATAGTACTGTACATAGGTTTATCAGATGCCACGCTTCTTTGGGTCACAACGGTTAAATGCACGGTCCAGTTAACTGCATGTATCTCTTTGGTCCCAGACCCTTGCACTTAAGCGGATTGCACTGTACTTAGACTTACAAAGATCCATGGGTTACCACGTAACTTTGTAAGTCTAAGTTCTTTGAAAATACGCCTCCATGCAACTTTGTAAGTCTGTGCTTTGAAAATTAGCACCATAGTGTCTGATTAACTAGAAAACCTCGAGGTGAACATAACTTCTCTTTCATCGGGTCATTTCCATCATGAAAGCGTTCTCAAAAATTTAAATAAACACTTCAATCAATCAACACTCCCATATTCATGTGCTCAAATAAACATGAGTAAAAAAAACATCACATCTGCATAATGCTATCAATGTCCTGTTACATACATAGGGGGTCCTTTTACTAAGGCGTGCTAAATGATAAGATATCCTTGTTTTCTCATTTGTGGTCTGACATGGATTATTAGCCAGCTGTGGAGCAGGACTGTGTTGCTTTCTATACCTGAGGTTCCTGGTAAAGCCATTGGCCTTCTCAGTAGAGAGTTGGACAATGATTGCTGGGTCTGCACTGCTCCATTGTATTTTTTTCTTGGCCCTCAGCATGCTGCAGAATGACGTTGAGCTTTGGGGTGAGTGTATGCACTTCCTAAACCCTCCCCTCCCTTGGCAAAGTTTCACAAGGTGAAGTTTGTGTTGGAGAACCTGGCACCATAGAAAGATGGGCTCCTGGGGGTTCTTGTCTTCTCCCACCCTGGGCCTAGAATCTTTGATATGTCCCACTCATCTGGACTGGTCTGGTAGGATGATAAGGAAGGTGAAATTCTGTTCTTAACCTGAATTTTATTTCCTTGAGTCCTGCTAGACCAGTCCAGAACATGCCTAGAAAGACTGTGGTTAAACATATTTCCTTCTAATGTAGTTGGGCAACATAGGGGGCTTCATGGTTTTCTCCTGCTGGTGTGTCCAAGGAAAGTACTTTCTAGCCATGCATCAGTGGAAAGCCCAGCATCCTGTTTCCAACAGTGGCCAATCCAGGTCACAAATATTTGGCAAGATCCCAAAAAAGTTCAATACATTTTATGCTGCTTATCCCAGAAATAAGCAGTGGATTTTCCCCAAGTCATTTTAATAATGGTCTATGGACTTTCCTTTAGGAAGCCATCCAAACCTTTTTTTAAACCCCGCTAAGCTAACTGCCTTTACCACATTCTCTGGCAAAGAATTCCATAGTTTAATTACACGTTGAGTGAAGGAAAATTTTCTCCAATTCATGTTAAATTTACTACTTTGTAGCTTCCAAAAATACTAGTTCTAGTATTTTTGGAAAGAGTAAACAAACAATTCATGTCTACCCATTCCACTCCACTCTTTATTTTATAGGCCTCTATCGTATCTCCCCTCAGCCGTCTTTTCTCCAAGCTGAAGAGTCCTATCTGCTTCAGCCTTTCCTCATAGGGAAGTCATCCCATCCCCTTTATCATTTTTGTCACCATTCTCTGTACCTTTTCTAATTCCACTATATCTTTTTTGATATGCGGCGACCAGAATTGAACACAATATTCAAGGTGTGGTCACACCATGGAGCGATACAAAGGCATTATAATGTCCTCATTTTTGTTTTCCATTCCTTTCCTAATAATACCTAACATTCATATTGCCCCTCTTTCTTCTCTTGGGTATACAGATTTTATCTCCTTAAATCTCACTTCACACAGTTTACAAGAAAAGATTTGCCCTGTTTTTGGTAGTTGAGCACATTTGAACCTAGGTCCTTTCATAGAACTTTTGACAAGATTCTACACTAATTTGATAACTTCTTTGGACTGCCTGTGCTCTGCCTATATCCTTTTGGAGGTACAGCCTCAAGAACTGCACACAATACTTCAGATACAGTCTCGTGGATGTATTATTCACTTATATATCGTTTTACTGATGATGACAGCCATCATTCAAAATGGTTCACAAAGCCATAAAATACAACAAATGATTGAAAATATAACAGAAAACATTAACCTCATACTTAGTAAATACAAAGACTATCTCATATTTCGTAAATTATTAAAAACTAATTTGATAAGATCGACCCTAACTAACCCTCTAACTAAACTTGCAATAACAACAACTCTGTCCATATTCACATTCTATCCTATGTATTACAAACAACATATTATATGATCAGGATTTCATGTTATGCTGTCATTAGCAATTTTGTCTATATATATATATATATATATATATATATATATAAAATATTGTGAGCCACATTGAACTTGAATCCTATCCTCTATATGATAATGTCTCATTCTGCGTCCCTGGACAACTGGCTGGCTAGGTTTGTAACCGTATGCAAATGAGTTGCTGTGTAATCGCCTCGCCTCTAGTCTTCCCTTTTCTTCCATCTCAGTGTCCCACCCTCGCGGAAAGAGGAAATTATGTCAGAGGAGGGCGGGACAGTGAGAGGAAAGGGAAGGCTGGAGCCGAGCCTGCCGCCGCTGCAACTTGAGGTAAAATGAATGTTTTTAAGGCAGGGCAGCAGGAAGGAAAGGAAGGCTGGGGTTGAACTGGAACTCGGGTGCTTAAAAGGGGGGCAGGTGGGGGCTGGGGCGAGTCAGTGGACATGGAGGGGAGGGGAGAATTGCTAGACATGGAGGCGAGCGGAGGGGAGAATCGCTACACATGGATGCGAGCGGAGGGGAAAATCGCTACACATGGATGCGAGGGGAGAATCGCTGGAGATGGAGGGGAGGGCACGGGAGAGAGGAGACATTGCTGGTCATGGATGGGAGGGGAGGGCAGGGGATAATCGCTGGACATGGAGGGGAGGGGAGACGAGAAATTGCTGGACATGGATGGGAGGAGATGGCTCACTAGACATGGAGGGGAGGGCAGGGGAGAGAGGAGACATCACTGGACATAGAGGGGAGGGAAGGGGATAATCGCTGGACATGGATGGGAGGGTAGGGGAGAAAGGAGAAATCGCTGGACATGGAGGGGAGGGCAGGGGAAAGAGGAGAATTGCTGGATATGGATGGAGGAGAAGCAGGGAAAAGAGATTTCAAACATAATTGTGATTAGACGATAGCCTTGCTAGGGCCCGTTTCATTTTTCACAAAACGGGCTTTTTTGCTTGTTTGAGATAATGTGGGATATAAATGTCATAAAGAAAGATCTTACAAATTCCAGCTTAACCATTTGGAAATAAATAGGTCTTAAGTGCCTTCCCTTGGACTTCTGATATTATTTATCTTTTTATGCACCCCCAGCATTTTTCTGGGTCTACCTGCTGTCTTGTCACAATAGATTTCAGTATTTCTTGTAAAAGTCAAAGCTTTCCTACTAAACCTCTTTGTTGTACGGTTTACGAAAAGGATGATGTCAAGGTAATAGCAATCGGCAGTCAATTATTTTCCAATCACAACTTAATGAAATCCTGTACTTACGAGAACTTGGACTGCTCTCTACATACCCATAGAAGAGCATCTTCTTAGGGTTAAGTGAAAAATCACCATCTTGACATTTTGAGTGCTGTTAATTTTGTCCTTACAAGTATCATCTTGACCTAATTTCCAAAAGAGAGAAGCAACCATGTAATTGAGATAACCACAAGAGTTTTAAAGTAATACTGTCAACCCTGTTATATTGCGAACGTTACTGGATTGAGGATCTTCGGTAATGCTTGTTTTTGTAAACTTAAAAAAACTGAATTGATGAATAAACTTTGGTTAAGAAGGTTTTTTATAAAAATTCAACACTTTAAAACAAGCTATGGGGCACTGCATAAAAGGGTTCTTTTACAAAGATGCACTAGCGTCTTTAGCACACACTAATGAGTAGCGCATGCTAAATGCTAGAGACACCCATAGGAATATATGGACATCTCTAATGTTTAGTGCATGCTTATTTTTAGTGTGCACTAAAAACGCTAGTGTGCCTTTTGTAAAAGGGGTCCAAAGATAGGACTGACTTTTTTTTATGCGGTCCTATTAATGCAGTTACTATGGCTGGTTAAGAGCTGAATATTGACACTTAACCAGCCACGTGTTGATTCTGCCCCTGGAACACTCCCAAAATAGCCAGTTTTGCTTTAGATGCTAACTGGTTATTTTTAGCGGCAGTAACTAGTTAATGCTGCTGAAATTGACTGGTTAACCTCGAACAAATGATTTAACCGGCCAGGAGCCATTTATGACTGCTTAAATCGCTTAGAACAGTGGTTCCCAAAACTGGTCTTGGAGACACCTTAGCCAGTCAGGTTTTTTTGGGTTATCTGTACTGAATATTCATGAGAGAGATTTGAATGCAGTGAGGCAGTGCATGCAGATATCTCTCATGAATATTCATTGTGGATATCCCAAAACCTGACTAGCTGGGGTGCCTCCAGGACCAGGTTTGGGAACCACTGGCTTAGAATATCGACCCCAAAATATTTTGAATGAAATCTGATGTCTAAAGGTGTTATAAGAATATCATGACAGAAAATAGCCACAAAAACCTTTTATATTGAATTCTTGAAGACTTGCACTTAATCTTTATTGTGGTTGTGCTGTATAGTAAAGCAAGAGGGCTTCTGGGTGTAACTCTTGTAAACAAAGGACAAACCTTAAGCAATATATGAAGAATTCTATCGGGAATAAAAAAACAAAACAAAAAAACTTGTGACTTTTTGATGTAGAGCTACAGATCAGACAAAAGGAAATCCTTTTCCAAGTCAAATAGTACTGAATGTTGTGTTATCTTTTCTAAAGTACTGTTCTTTCTTTTCTGTGATGCACCCCATCACGTATCTGGTTGAGCAGAAACAGACTGCTTATATTTCAAGTCCTCTGTCATGATAAAGAATGATAAATACTACATTGGATTACACTCTTTGCAAGCCCCTGATGTCATAGAATAGAAGAAAATAGCTTTGTGCAATAGCCGAATACATCAAAATGGTTAATGAAGAAACATTAATCCTTACCTATGCTATCATCAAGTTACATGGTGCATATAGATAAGACTTTATGTATGGGTAGAATGTATGTATTCATTAAAACGGATCAAGAATAAGACAAGATCAGGAAATGGTTTTTCTGGAAGAAATTGTTTTTCATTATAGAATCAGATCTCCACTCTGAACATAAAGGGGGGTAATTTTTATATCACGGCACCTCTGTCAAAAATTCCAAAAAGGCACCTATTTTATGAAGACAACAGGCACCTGTATAAAAGGCACCCAGAAGTATTCCGAGTGGCACACACATTTATTTATTTATGATCTCATTTATACCCCACATTTTCACAACTGTATCAGGCTCAATGTGGCTTACATCGCACTGCAGAGGTGAACGCCAATGCAGTAAATTAATCTAATATAATAATAAATCTACAATTGAAATAATAGGGAGGAAGGGGAAGGAATGAAAAGAACAGGGGAACCAGGGGAGAGGGGGGGGGGGGGGAGGGATGGTATGTACAAAGTTGTCAGCAGATTGAAGTGTATCAGGCAGTGGAGACATATGTTGAGTCCTTGGAGTTGGCTTTTCTGAATAATGTAGTCTTAAGAGATTTCCTGAAACTCAGATGGTTGTGGATGATTTTATAGTTTTTGGTAAAGAATTCCATAAATGTGAGCTTATAAAGGAGAAGGATGAAGCATATGTGGATTTATACTTAAGCTCATTGCAGTTTGGGTAATAAAGATTTAGATATGAACGGGATAGTCTCAATGCATTCCTTGGTGGTAGGTTGATTAGGTTAATCATGTAGTCAGGGACTTCTCCATAGAGAATTTTGTGTACAAGGGAACACATTTTAAAGGTGATTCGATCTTTGACAGGAAGCCAATATAGTTTCTCACGGAGGGGTTTTGCACTTTCAAATTTGGTTTTTCCATAGATTAATCTTGCCGCTGTATTTTGGGCTGTCTGCAGTTTCTTTAAAAGTTGCTCTTTACACCTGCTCCGAAAAAATGCAAATCTGTGCATGTTCTCTATGCATGTACATGCGTATTTTAGAAAATACACACATACATTTAAACTCTACCCGTGCTCTGTCCAAACTACGCCCTCCCAGGAGCTCCTGAAACTTTATACGCTTACTGAACAAGTGAAAATTTTAAAATTCTGTCCTTGAAAAGTATATACTGTAAATGTTCAAAATAATTTCTTATAGCTCAAAAGTAATGTAAAAAATCTTATCTGACTGAAAGTTGGGAGCAGAAATTTCAAAAAGTGTCTCACCAAGGGCATGTACAGAACAATGCACTTGAACATCTGATCTTCTGACCTTGGCAAGCGTTTCACAAGCTGGTTCAGGGATTCAAACAAATGGCCTTCATTGCACTTAGAAAAAAGAAGAATATTTGAAGAAATTGCATCAAAACAACATTTCTAATGGCCTTGGTCAACTATCTAAATTCACATGGCTGTAACATCTTGGGTCTGTGTATTTTCCCATTGCTTAACTCGTAAATTTTTTAAGGAGGAAAGTTAGTAGGAACTCTTCAGCCTTTCCCTCCCATGTCATCTGCATTACTCCAGAGAAAAGAGTGGCTGCACACAGAGTACCATAATTTTTCTATTGAGTTTTTCTTTCTGAGGCATCAGTAGCCAATGTGATAAGACAGAACTAACTTGATTCTCCTAGTTTTGTAGTTTTTTGACTTGGCCTTGCACTTCATTTGCGATAACCCTTTCCTGTTACCCACTGTCTGATCACAGTGCTAAAACCACATTGTTATCTCTTTATCGCTCCTCTCTTAACTTTGTTTAGCTAGTTTGTACTTAGAATTAAGTATCAACTGAAGTAGTAGCACAAGGAAAGGGGGCGGGGCTTGATATACTGCCTTTCTGTAGTTACAATCAAAGCGTTTAACATTATTATATACAGGTACTTATTTTGTACTTGGGGCAATGGAGAGTTAAGTGACTTGCCCAGTGTCACAAGGAGTTGTAGTGAGAATTGAACCCAGTTCCCCTGGTTCTCCGGCCACTGCACTAACCACTAGGCTACTAAGTTGAACGTGAGAATGGAAGATGTGATAGAAGAACCTTGCTAATCAGTCTAAAGGTGAAGGGAGAGGGTATATATTTCAAAAGTATGCTCATTTCATCTCAGTTTGTGCACAGTGCCTTCAAGTATCACTTTCTGATTTACATTTATTTATTTATTATTTAGATTTTGCTCACACCTTTTTCAGTAGTAGCTCAAGGTGAGTTACATTCTGGCACACTGGATATTTCTCTGTCTCAGGAGGGCTCACAAGCTAAGTTTGTACCTGAGGCAATGGAGGGTTAAGTGACTTGCCCAAGATCACAAGGAGCAGCAATGGGTTTTGAACCGGCCACCTCTGGCTTGCAAGACCAGTGCTCTACTAGGCCACTCCTCCACATTGTTATCCAGAATAACACTTTGATCATTGCTTTGGTTCATGATCCATATTTTTTTTTACAGAAGTCTATAATGGTCATACCCATCTGGAACTCTGGTTCTCAACCCAGTTCATGGGACTATAATGAATATGCATGAGATGAATTTGCATGCATTATCTCCATTCTATGCAAGTCTGTCATGCATATTCATATAGGCATTCCTATTTGCATACAATAGAGAGAGTGCATGGATATTATGCATATTGATTGTGGGTATTCTGCAAACCTGACTGGCTGGGTGTGTCCTGAGCTCTGGGTTGAGAATCCATGCCCTAGAGAATGTTGGAATCATTTATTCACTCATTTAAAAAGTTGTACATACTGTTTTACTGATGGCAACAACCATCATTCAAAATGGTTCACAAAACCATAAAATACAACAAATGATTGAAAATATAACAGAAGACCTTCATCTCATATATGGTAAATATATAAAGATCCTACAAATTCTAGCTTAACCATTTGGAAATAAGTCTTAAGAGCCTTCCTCTGGACTCAGGCCAAGATGGCGTCCTGAACAGACTCTCGAGCAGAAGCTCTGTTGCTTGTAGCATTTGATTGCTCTATTTGGCGCCTTACCTATCCAACGATTGGGAAGAGGAGAGGGAAGACTCTGTAGCTTCTTCTGGCACTGAGTGGACTGTAGCTCTTGAAGTGATCTATGCTGGACTTGTTTAGAGTACTTGCTCGTTCAGGGGTGGTGACTTCTTCAGCCATTCCAGTTGATTTGTTTTTCAAGCAGCAATGTAAGCTGAGCCCTGCTCCCAGGCCAGTTCCAGCACAACCCGGAATCTCTTTGTGCACTGGGCAGGACAGCCCAGGAGAATGGATGCTCTCACTGGGACCAAATATGGAGGATTTCCCAGCTCCCACTTCTTCCTCTGGAGATATTTCTGCATGGATTCGCAGCAACATCATTCGGAACAACTGACTGTGAGCACAGTGACTGTTGCAAGGAAAGGGGCTCCTGGGACACTGGTGTCTATGCTGGTCTGATCGGCAGTAGTTACATTGGATATGCTGTGGAAAGCCATGTGCACTCTCAACTCATCTTTGAATTAAGTGATATCTACGTTTTCTTTTGAATTTACTATGATGTCTGGAACATTAACTGTGGAGACAAACAAAGCAGATCAATCAGTGATATGGTTCAAAACTTTATTTTCAGAGATTCGCCCGACACAGACTGTGTTTCGCCCACAAGGGCTGCGTCAGGGGCTAATAGTCCAAGCAGGACATGAGATTGAAACGTAAAAAACCAGCAGGGTGCTTTCCTCAGTCAAGATGAGGACATCAGCTCAATGCACAGGGTAAGTCTCTGGTGCATCTCTCAGCTGCTGGATTTTGCGGATCGCTTGCCATCTTGTTTCTTTGGAACATTAACTGTCCAGTCTCAGGCATTGAACCAACTGTTGGACAGAGTGACTGCTTTGTAGAACAAAGTTTGTAAGTTACAAGAAATCTGTGAGACTCTAAGGATAGGAATTATACTGCTAAGGAAATGCTTATTTCTAGGATAAGCAGCATAAAATCCTGTTTTATTGTTTTGAGATCTTGCCACGTACTTGTGTCCTGGATTGGCTGCTGTTTGTCCATCAAACCCAGTATCCTGTTTCCTTCAGTCTGACCTAGTATGGCAATACTTATGTTCTTATGCTCTTATGTAATTGAAGAGAAATACTTCGAGTTTTGTAAATTTTCCTAGATCACCTTTAATTACACCAGTTGAGATGGCTAGAAAATATTTTAGAGAAGTACGTAAGCTTTCATCTGAAGCTTTACCACCATTAGTGAGAGCAAATTATTTGATGTTGCCAGGCACAAAAAAGAGTGAAGATCTTCGGGAAGTGAATTTAACAGATTTTCTGGAATCATCATCTCTGGAGCTTATAATTCAGTGAACCACTCTTAGTGACATTTGCCTTAGAACTGGTCAAGGACAGTGTTCTAAAACTGTATTTCTGTTACTGTGAGTTCTTGGGATCAAAGGTTAGAATTTACCCCGATTTATTGAGGTGTACCCAGAAGAGGAACCAAGAGTTCTTGGCTCTCTGCCCTCAGGCTCTGGCTCGGGCAGTGGGAATGACCTTTCTTCATTTTCCTTGTATTTTTTGCCTTAGTTTTCAGAATAATTCCTATGTCTTTAGTGATCCTAAGTAATTATTGGAATTTGTGGTTCCCAAGGAAGTGCTGAAAATACAGACATGACTCTCAGCTAATTTGTGAACATTGTTGGGCTGGCTGAGGTCCGCCTGAAATTTTGTATCTCTTCTGTTAAAATTTCCTTTATGATTTCTATATCTTGGTCCTATAACCTAGAATAGTTGACAGTTGTTATTAGGATTTTCCTGCTTTATATTTTTCTAGAAATTTTTTTTTCTGTTTTCCTCAGTAACATGTAATTGTATAATTTAAAATGTCAATTTTTGTTAACTTTTATTTTTAAGTGCCTTTCTGAACTGCAACACAGAACTACATTGTCTTAAAAATAATGGTAATTTATTCCAAAGTTCAAGAGCCAAGAGTCTGATTTTACTGAGATTTCAAAATATATGTGGTCTGAAAAGCCACATCTTATAGAACTGGGGGGGGGGGGGGGGGTCTGCACCTAATATACATATGAGGGTTTACACCAGGTTTTCATTTTTATAAATGGTTGCGCTTAAATGTAGTCACAGTTTCTGGTGCTAAGCACTATTCTATAAACCGCACCTAACTTTGGGGCCCTTTTACTAAGCTGTGTCAGGGCCCCTTTTACCGCAGGGCTACCATTCTAACCTGACGGTAACAGGTAGTGCACAACACTTCCCGATTACCACTGGGTAACTCCCTATCTATGGAAATATTTTTTCAATATTTCTGCTAGCACCGGAAATGGCACACACTGGGGGTGGAACTACCTCTGGCACCTGCGTTGGGCTGGAGGTAGTTCCAGGTTGCCATGTGGAAACCCTTTAGTAAAAGGGCCCTTTAAACCTAGTTTATAGAATAGTGCTAAGTGGTATTTTTTTTAGGCACCTTTTATAGAATCTAGTCCTTTGTGTCTCAATGAGAGTCTGACACTTCTGTAAATCTGTGAGAAGTTGAGCAAAGAGGGAAAATCGCTGTTGAAAAAGGTAGGAGACTGACAGGACTGCCTGGACAAGAATTACACTTCACTTCCTGGGCCCTAACTATCAGTCTCTCAATTGATATGACACCAATTTGAGCAATTTGTGCTCTCTCGTTTAACTTCATTTGGTGTGGCTAGTGGAGGCATGATGGATTCTTGGCTGGCTTTTAGTTTTCTAGAAATGGAAAAAGTCCTGCCATCCAGTTTGTGTGGCTGTGCTTACTGCAGCCATGCTGACCTTAAAATCGTGCAGTGCCAGAGACAGATAAATTGTCTCTTCCTTCAGGATGAACTGTTAATGTGATAGACTAGTGTTAGATTTTGCTTCTCTTACTGTAAGGTACAAATTGCAAAATTCTCACTGAAATAGGAAGTTGTTCTGAGTGTGATGATGGGACTGATATTACAGATTTATATCACAAATGCAAGAATTGTTTGAGTGTTGGAACTAATTAAGGTTGGTGTGTTGCATGCCATAGAGTTTTCTTGGTTTAGATTTCGTTTTCTTTTTTTTTTACATAAGTAAATGCCAAAAATCCACCTAAGAACACATATCTTATATAGCCTGCATTTGACAAGTGAGATTAACATGTGGATGGAATCTGGACAGGACTAACTTGTATCTCTAGCATAACTATAACTACACATGTAACTTTTTTCAGAACACTTCTGACCTGCCACTACAATGGTGACGCCTCCTTTTTTGATATACATTATAGAAGTGCACAGCCAGATGCACACGCAAATTTTAATGGGTGCCAATTAACATCAGTAATTGGTTGGCACTCAATTATTGATGGGTGCCAACAACCAATGAATTTGTATGCACATCTTGGCAGCATGCCCAAATATGCAGTGTTATAGGATTAGAGAACGTATGTGTAAGCACCATAATTCAGAAAACTACATGTACAATGGTAGCCAGTTAGGGAACCAAGCTCCTTAAATTAAAAGTTTGCGCTGGGATTCTATATATCACCCCTTCATTTCTGCATGGAAATTGAAGTGTATTCCATAACACTACTCATAACTTAATTAGTTAACAAGCTAATCAGCGCTGTAATTGGATTTTAACACGCATTTAGTTTACACCAGGTTTTAGTAGGCGTAATTAACCACAACTTAATTTAGTCGCATGGAGCAGCACTCGGCATATTCTCTAACGTACACCTAAATTAAAGTGTACTTTATAGAATATGCTTGGATTTCCACATGGAAATCGAGGCACTTTACATAGAATCTAGCTCTTTATGTTTTTAAGGTCATATAAAATACTAAAGGGTTAAATACAGTCGCCCCTCAGTCACTCTTCTAAAGCCATTACCTGACTCTTGCATGACTTGGAGGAGATGTAAAAGACAACAGGGACATTTAAATCTTTAAGAACATAGAGCGTTAAGAGTAGCCATACTAGGTCAGGCCAGTGGTCCATCTAGCCCAGTATCCTGTTTCTAACAGTGGCCAAGCCAGGTCACAAGTACCTGACTTAAACCCAAATAATGGCAACAATCCATGCTACCAATCCCAGGGCAAGCAGTTGCTTCCCCATGTCTGTCTCAATTGCAGACTATGGACTTTTCCTTCCAGCAAAGAGTTCCAGAGCTTAACTATTCGTTGAGTGAAAAAATATTTTCTCCTATTTGTTTTAAAAGTATTTCCATGTAACTTCCTTGAGTGTCCCTCCCCTAGTCTTTAAATCTTTGAAACTGTGTATCCTGTGACATTTTACATATATAAACAGCTGTATTGTAACATTGATTAACATTTAAACGCTAATGATATTTACACATATAAATGGCACACAAGGATATTTTAAAATGATTTCTTTGGTTTCTCACTTTGAAGAGAGGCTGTCGGTGCAACAGCAGCAGTCCCTACCGCAGAAGTAGTTGAGTCTATTTCTTCTGTTGTGCCTAGTACAGGCAGGGAGGGGATCCAGTTTCAGGCGCTAAGGCCAGGGGTAGTAAGAAACAGAGGCATCATGGGAAGGGTCATTCTTCTGCGTGTAGGTCTTCTGATTCATCCTCTTCTGTCTCTTTGTCTGAGGGACTTCAGGGCGAATTGGTTGAGGAAGCAGATTAGCCAGCTGTAGTCACCGCAGTTGAATTGTGGGAAGCTGCCTGCATGCTCTGCTTAAGTGGATTGTGAAGCAAACGTATATTGACATTTTAAAATTGATGGTCAAAGGGGACGGATTAAGGGTAAGAAGAAGAAGGCTGGTAACGTGGTGAAGAAAGTGCCTAAGAAGCTGCAAAATTGGATCTAGGCCTTTTTGCAGTTGACTAGCATGGTAGAGCATTGAGATCTGTCGCAGTATGGTTCTTGTTAGTTTGTGCAGACACTTGGAACGCATAAGGCTTATGAAGGATGGGCGTGGTCCAACTATGATAAGTGTTTTAGAGAAAAGATGGTGGGTAATAAGTTTGTAATGTGAGAGACTGAGGATGGCAATTTATGATTGGTGCAGGTAACGAATAACTCTTATGTTGGGGCTGGTTCTCAGTCTTCCTTTCATTCTGATGAATGTGGGTGGGGGGTGTCCCAGTTTCTCCCAGAGTGCCAAGGTCAATGCCAGTAGCTCCGGGTATTCAAAACAGGAGTGATCGGGTCGTTCTAGGAGTGTTGGGGAGGGACGTATGTTGGGTTTAATAAAGGCAGCCTGCCACTTTCTCGACTGTAAGTTCCAACATGTCTGGGTTGTGGAGCCTGGGCATTAAGTCTCCAAGTGCCCTAAACAGGGAGCCTTGCCAGGCGGGGCCTCACTTTAACGCCTTCTCCAATTCACACTGCTTGACTGAATTATTGGTTGTTGGACTTCCCTAGGAGGCATGAAGCTATTTTGTTACAGGAGGGATTCCATATGGGTTTTCAGATTCCGTTTACATTTTATGGGCTACCTGGTGGGCCAGTGGTTGTGGAATTCCAGATCTGTCCTTTTATTAGATGGAGTGGCAGAGGCAAAGATTCAGGAGGAGTTATCTTTGAGTAGAATGGCTGGGCCTTTTGTTTACTCCCCGTTTCCTGAGATGTGTGTTTCCCCATTGGCCGTTGTTCCCAAAAAGGAGGCCAGGATGTTCAAGTTAATCTTGAGCCTTTCTGCACCTGTGGGTGAATTCTTCTGTGTCACGGCATTTATGTTCAGTGAAGTATGTCTCTTTTGATTCAGCAGTGGCCTTAGTAAAGCAAATAGGTCCCAGCACTCTCGTGGCTAAGATGGATATTGAATCCGCTTTTTGGCTTCTTCCAGTACACCCTGATAGTTTTCCATTGCTGGGTTTTCAGTTTCAAAGTCAATTTTATTTTGATAAGTACATTCCGGTGAGCTGCTTCATTTTGTGAACTTATTTCAAAATGTTTAGTTCATTTTTGCATTGGGCGACGGCTCGGCTTTTGGACTGGGATGACATGGTCCTTTACCTGGATGATTTTTTTGTCTGTGGGTTGGGCCGCTAGGGATTCCAGGCTTTGTCTGCGGGCGTTCTTGGAGCTGGAGTCTCTGGGAGTGTCTATCGCAGCATCCAAGACAGAAAGTCTAGCTTCTGTCCTGTGTTTTTTTGGGTATTGAATTAGATTCAGTGGCATGGGTGTCACAGCTACTGGCGGTGAAGTTTCAAGCTTTGAAGGCTTTGGTGCAGACCGTGCTGGTTGCTCACAAAGTGACGCTCGAACTATGCAGTCCGTAATTGGTAGTTTAAATTTTTTCCAGGTAATTCCTATGGGTTAGGCTTTTGTGAGGTGCTTGTCAATTTGTACCGGGGCATTTTTTTAAGCCTTCCCACTTTGTTTGGGTTATGAGGGCCATGAGGGAGGATCTTTGGTTGTGGTCCACCTTTTTTGGCCCATTTTAACGGGGTGGTTTCATTTCAATTTGATGAGGTTTTCTCGGATAAGCTTGAGCGCTTTACAGATGTGGCGGGGGTGAGGGTTTTGGGGCCTACTTTGGTGATGAGGGTGGCTGAGAAGTGGCCTATTGATTGGAAGGTGGGGGGCATGACCAGGAGCATTGCATTTTTAGAGCTGTTCCCCATAGTGGTGTCTCTGGAGGCTTGGGGTGAACGGTTACAGGATTAGCATCTGGGCTTTTGCTGTGATAATGTGGTGTTTGTGTAGGTTATTAACCACCAGTCAGCCTCGGGTCTCTGAGTTACTATGGGCATTTGTATTGGATTGCTTGCGGTTTAATGTTTGTGTGCGAGGCATATTCCGTGTTCTACTAATGTAATAGTGGATGCTTTGTCTCGTTTCAAGTGAGCAGCCTTCAGAACCCTGCGGCAGCGGTGGAAGGACTTGCTGTACCAGAGCACCTGTGGTGATTGGGATTGGTGAAGCATGGTAGTTGCTGTGACAGTCAGTAGCACCTGGGATGTTGGTGTCTTACCAGACAGGATGGCACAATGTGGGCTCCTTGTCTCAGTGGGGATGGTCTGATTCCATGTTGCTAAGGGGCAGGGGTGGTCTTGCTTGGCAGTGGTCTCTGACCTTATGGGGTTTTAATTTTTTCAGAAGATACGGTTAGGGTAATCCGATGGGTAGTTTCTTACTTAAGCAAGTCTTGGTGGGGTGGACTCGGGGAGGGGGGAGGGTCCCTCTATAGGCACCTGCCGGCCCATTACTTATTCTGTCTTGCAGGCTGTTTGGCTTGTGTTGGGGACCTGCTGTTCGTCAGCATATGAGTCTTGCCTCTACTGCCCGGTGTTTATTCTGGCCTTTTTTGGGGTATTGAGGTTTTGTGAACTGGTTGCCTGCTCTGGGTGGGCAGTAAGATGGTCCGAACTTTGATGAGGCTATGTGTACATTGCTGGCGAAGTTTTGTTTATTTGGGTGGGATGGTCGAAGACTGATCAGAAGTGGAAGGAGGTGCTGCTATGGCTCAAAGGGGTGCCTTCCAATGTTACCTGTTCATTGTGCAATGTGTGGTCCTTTTTCGAACTGCAGTCAGCGGGGGGCCTTTATTTTGTGGTCCATGCGGACACAGCCCCTTTGACATGGGTTCAGTTTGTGGCTGTATTGCGGTAGTCGTTTGAGGCTTTAGGTTTACACTCATGGGATTACGGGTCATATTCTTTCAGGATCAGGGCAGTGACTGGTGTTGCTACAGTCGGGATGGCTTCTGGCATGATTCAGTTGATTGCACAGTGGAAATCCGCTGCATATGAAAAATACATTCACCTGGACATGCAGGAAGGTGATCACTAACTGTTTTCCTTTCTTCTAGATCCATGTGATGGGGGTGCTGGACAACGAATGGTCTGGGTTGTGGGCCATTCCTTTGTCTTCCAGGCTTTCCAGCATGCCTTAGTTCAACCTTATGGACTTCACTTGGCTTTGGTGGGCACTGGTCTAGCGGTGGTTTGGATGGACATGCATAGTGTGCATTGGGATCATCTCCTGTTGGAGCTGGGCTCTCATTTGATGGCTCATGCATCCCCGCATGATAGTTTTGTCCATGTTGGGGGCAATGATTTAAGTCACTGGGCTGCAGCTTATACAGTGGGTGAGGAAAGATTTTTCTACATTATGGGGGCGGTTTCCTAAGTTGGTGATTGGGTGGTTGGATATTATTCCTTGCCCGAAGTTTTCGGTTGAGTCTTTGTGGTCCTCAGTAGTTAAAAAAATAAAAATCAATAAGCAGATCATGCAGTGGGTGATGGCTCAAGGGGTTTTTCAGGTTTGTCATGATTGGCTGACAGGGTGTGGAGGGTATTTTCTGGGCCGACGGTGTCCATTTTTCTGTCATCGGCCAGGATTTGTTTAATAATGATGTGCAGGAGGCTCTGGAAAGGGTTATTCAGTGTGGGGTTTGTTAGGTGGCCGTTCTTTATTTGTGGTGGGGGTGGTCCCACGGGTACTTACCTAACATGCGACTGTGGCAGAAAACCCGAGCCAGTGGGGTCTAAAGGATAAGATGGTAATTGGTGCTCCTGGGTTCTTGGGGCTGCGGGGGTGCAGCTTCAGTGGACAGCCTAAGCGAGGACAGAAAATGTTGTCCCCTGGATTTCTCTGGGATGGTGGAGGAATTTGGAAAGGGGATGTGATGAATTATTGGTTAAATGGGGGAGGGGGAAGGTGGGGGGTAGCAACTGAACTGGAGACTATGGCCTGGCTGTTGGTTCAGACTTGCAGGTGCTGTTAAAGCAAAATGGGAGCTGAAGGGGCCATGAATCAGAAGCTTTTAAATGCTGGCTCCCCTTAGTGTGGCTCGGGTTATGAATTTTCTGGTGACAAATAAAACTGCGGCCAAATTTTGTTTTGTTTACTTTGCAAAAAAAAAAAAAGTCCTCAAATTTTTATGCTCATATCTTCTAAGCACAAAAGAGGGAAACCTCATACCATGTCCCCACTCCTAGGATAAATGTTGTGAGCTTGGTGACTTGAGAATATTTAGAACTAAGAGTGAAACAATATGTGGAGGACATGAAGCCCTTGATTTTTACTCAGGGATTTGCATTCTTGGAGTGATAATGGAAAATATTAACATTTGACATTGATTTATGCTCAGTTATGAACTGGAATGTGAGGAATGTGCTTTTAAGGCCTTTACCACTGCTGTATTTTGTAACTTACACATAATTGCCTGCCTTCATTGCTCCTACAATTGAAACTTGTGAAGGTTGCTCTTGAAATCTGTGCCCTTTGGGCAGCTTAAAAATACATTTCCCAATGTTGGATTCTAGCAAGAAGAATGTCTGAAGCATGACCTATTTCTGCAGTAGGGCAGTGTCTGTTGATAATGTAAACTTAAGATGGATTGTAAATTAAAATATTTTTATTAAAATTATAAATAACCAAGATAGTTAATGCAAAATCTATAGTCATGCACCCTGATCTTGTTTTTCGCACAGCATTCCGGTTCTCTCTTTGATGGAAAGGTTATTTTATTGCTGTGGTCTTAATGTTTGTGGTAGAGAAGAAACTGGAACTCTGACAGATGAGGCTGGTCTTCATTTATATAATCCCAACTAAGAAAATTAGGGCATTCTCTTGCAACCTTTAGAAAGCATTAAACTTGAAATATAGATTTTGACTGCAGTTAGACTGATGGCCCATCTAGTTTGCCTAAGTTCATTGCTCTTGGGTGTTTACTTTTTTATTTCCCCCTTTCTGACGGATTTTCTGAGCTCATCCCATGCCTTCTGGAATTTTGATATTGTGATTTTTTTTCACCCGCATCTCCAATGGGAGTTTATTACCTAGATCCAGCACCCTTTCTAGGAAAAAATAATTGTGTTGCTTCTGAGTCCACATTTCTCCAGCTTCATGTCATAACAACTCACTCTACAACTTCCTTTTCATTAAAAAAATACTTTTGCCCTTGTATATTAGTTATACCATTGAGCAGGGTTTGAAAATTCCAATTGTCTGCTCTCCTGGTATAAAAGGACTTGGTGGATGGGCAAGAAAGTGGTGTCTTCAGGCCTAATTGGAACCCAAGAAGACGGAGAAGGTTGGAACAGGCAGTGGTGTGGGTATGGGAGGTGAAGAGAAGAATTAAGGTGGTGATTGTACTCCTGTCATCTGTTGCCCTAAAGAAATTGAGGGGAGGGGGAGGAATACAGCAGAAATCCATGGTGAGTAAATTTAAAGCCCTGGTGACTGTCCTGGAGGAATTTTTCAAACACTGCACTTTGTGCATATACCGTTCTGTGTCAGTCTTCTGCATTGTGTATTTTATTCCTTAAGTTTTACCTCAAAGGGCTTACAAATTCAAAATTTGCATGCACTCTTTAGTTTTATTTTATTGGTTTTATTTTTCTGTTGTTTATATGGATTTGCTTTTTGTATGTAAGTCTGTGAACTGCATTGATCAAACTGTAATTCATATCATGGTATAAGAATGATATAAATAAAATATATACAGTATTCTCCCAGAGGGATGACCTCCAAAACTAAACAGCTGTAGATGAGGTCTCAATAACGATTTTTATGGAGAGAGGTAAAAAAACAAAACCCCAGACACCTGTGTGACAACACAGAATTACTGGCACCTAATCTCACCTAACCAGAGATGTTTTATATTATCAATAAAATGAAGAACTGAAGTTACAGGGTAATACTTTAAAACAAATAAGAAAAAATATTCTGGAACTTGTTGCCAGAGGATATGCTAATAAGTTCATGCATCTGGTCTTAAATAAGGTTTGGACAAGTTACTGGAGGAAAAGTCCACAATCTTGTATTAAGATAGACATGGAAAAAGTCACTACTGAGTCAGTAGGCTAGAATCTTGCTATTCTCTAGGTTTGTGCCAGGTGCTTGTGACCTGAATTAGCCACCTTTGGAAGCAGGATACTGGGCTACATGGGCCATTGGTCTGACCCAGTATGGCAGTTCTTATATTCTTAACTTTCAAGGAGTCCTTTTGAGATATTTTTTTCCTGCAAATTGAGCAGCTCAGATGAGGTTAGAAAAGATTAGAGGAGCATATCAGCATCTCCTCTCTCCCTCTATGGCATCCTTCAGGACTGGGCGGGCTTGAGTTTACCACAGAGAGTGTGCTGTTGTCTGGGGGAAAAGGATGGCTGCTGATATTCTGCCAGCTCTTGTCAGTTAATGAGCAGCAAGCACCAAGAGCGCCTGAAGGCCAAAAAAGGTTCAGAGCTGCCCAAGCATGCTGACCCAGGAGGGAGTATGAAAGAAGGAGGGTAATGATGAAAAGGGGGAAATAAAACTTGTGCATTCTTTTTATATGATTCTTTCTTTTTTAAAAACATTCCTCAGATTAACATGGGGTTTTTTTTTTAAGCCTGTTGAGGACTGGCACTGCTACCATGCTGTTTATTGTTCAAGATTTATTTTTCTTTGTGTAGAATGAGTGAAACCAAAACCCTATATCTGAGACATGCAGGTGGGACCAGAAAATGTGCTTTGTCTGAATAACTTTTACTCTGACTGACTTTATATCTCCCTTTCTAAAGAAACCTCCCTTAAAATGTACTGCACAATGCATGATCTGAGGAGAGCAGCAGCTGGCCCTTCTAGCTAGATCTTGGTCAAAGAGGCTTTTTCTTTTTTTTTCACCAAAGCCAAATTGGTAGGCATTAGAAACATTGCCATTTTTGGCACTTTTTTTTTTAATTTTTAAATTTAACAGCAAAAAAATGTTAACAATGGGAGGATTTAAACATGATATACTGTGATTACTGAGACTCCCTTCTAATAATTCCCAACCCAATGAAACCTCCCCCCCCCCCCCCCACTGTACAGGGAGCAACTCGAATCAAAGCGAAAATTAAAATATGCTAAAGGAGTCCAGTGGCCATCTCGCAATAAAGCCCAACTCACACCATCTTTAAAGTTAAGGTTTAGCTTTACTTTGGAGTTCTCTGACTGCCTGCTGAAGTTTTGTGACTAGATGAACTTAGTTTCCATTCACATGCCAGTCAGAGCACTGATGTCAAGCTGCACATGTTCCTGGGGAAGGAATGATACAGGTTGTACTAGTTTTTATTATTTTGATTTTGCTTACACCTTTGCAGTAGTAACTCAAGGTGAGTTACATTCAGGCAGTGGCGTTCCTAGGGGGCGGACACCCGGGGTGGTGCCCCCCCCCCCCGGGTGTACGCCGCTGGGGGGGGTGCCGCAGCGCGCACCTGCTCAGAGTTCCCTGACTTCACGCGTTCGCTGCAGCTCCCTCTGACCCGGAACAGGAAGTAACCTGTTCCAGGGCAGAGGGAGCTGCAGCGAACGCGCGAAGTCAGCGAACTCAGAGCAGGCGCGCGCCGCAGCACCCCCCAGCGGCGTGCACCCGGGGCGGACCGCCCCCCCCCCCCTTGGTACGCCACTGCATTCAGGTACAGTAGATACTTTGTAACTGGGATGAACTGAAAAGTTCAGGAATGTTAGCTTCCTAAGGGGTCCTTTTACTAAGGTGAGCTGAAAAATGGCCTTGAGTAGTGTAGACGTGTGTTTTGGGCGCGCGCAGAATTATTTTTCAGCGCACATGCAAAAAATGCTTTTTAAAATTTTTTTGCCAAAAATGGACGTGCGACAAAATGAAAATTGGCTTTCGAAGGTAGCCTTGATGAAGAAGGGCTACTTTCAAAAACTAATCAAAAAATGTATTGTTAGTCCAATAAAAAAGGTATCATCTTATTTTCTTTTCTATGTTTTATTTTATTTTATTTCTATTGAATACCTTATGTGATATCTAAAAACCTGCTCAGATTCCCTCTGTGGGTGTAGTTCTTTGTACTTCCTTGTCTATTATTGGAATATACAGTGATTTAGTTTATCCCTTCAGGTTTTGGAATTGTGTTTAATGTATCTGATGTGTAGCTTATTGCTAGGAATGGTTCCATCTGATTTTAAAACTGCCATTATTAGGCCTATTCTTAAAAAGTCTAATTTGGATCCTCTCCAAGTTAAGAATTATCACCAGTCTTGAATCTCCCCTTTCTTTCTAAGGTTCTTAAAACTATTGTTTTTTCCCAATTACAGTCACATGTAGAATTGGTTAATGCTTTGCATGCATGTCGATCGGGGTTTGGATCTGGTTTTAGTACTGAAACAGTTATTGCAGAGTTACTAAGTGAAGTTCATAGTCATCTTGATGCAGGCCATATTGCACTGGTAGTGTCTTTAGACCTATCAGCTGCATTTGACTTGATTGATCATCATTTTTTACTTCAACCAATCTCCAGTGCTGTATTAAAACACCTTACTACAACTCTGCTTTGCAACAAACCCAGCCTATTAGACCAAGTGACTGCTTTAGTTCTGGATAGAGAAAAGGTCAGGAGGGATAGTACAAAATACTTTAAAGAACTAGGCGTGCCACAGATAAATATCTAATTTCTACTAAGACCAGTGGTAAATGATCAGATATCAGAGATTTAACAATTTTTAAGATAGTATAAGCCGTGCAGAAGGTTCAGAGCAGGGCAAAAGTTAGATTTTTTTTTTTTGAGTAAGCACAGAAAAAAATTACAGAAACAGAACAGAAAGCCAGAAATCTCAGCACAACAGCAAGGATTTAGCCAGATTAATAAAATGAGAGAATGCAGGTGTTTGGCTTAGCTCAAGACAGCAAGGTTCCAGCAGCAGGGCAGGTCCCAAAAACCACGTCTACAGTATGTGCCTTTTATAAAGTTGGTTCCCAGAACCAGCGCCACCTCACACAAATTTACACTTACACTTGCTCTGAAGGAATTTATAAAATATGTGCATATATCAGAGCTCTGTCCAACCTACACCCTTTTGGAATACCTACACATTCCATAAAAGTAGGTGGACTCTTTCCGTATGCTGATTTTGTACGTGTGTATACTCATGTGCATGTCTGTAAGAGCCCTTTTCTGTGTATAAAACATGCTTTACCCTCTAACTCCCACAGAGCATATATATCATTAATCTCCACATGAATTTACTTTGCACATACCATAGAAGGAATGAACCTTATTCCTAAGCTAGGGATTGGCTATGATCTCAGTCTCTCAGATTTACTATTATTATTTGTCTTAATTTGATTTTTGTTTTATTTATATTGCAATGGGGTTATTGATTTTAATTGTGTTGATTTTGATTTTTTTTATTTATGTCCAGAGACAGCATTAGACACAGTGGGGCCCAAGGCAGAAACCAAGGAGTAAACCCAGCCAGGAGCCCTGAAAATCTCTCTGTGGCATCATTCAGTTTTGCAAAGGGGGTTCTTCCTCTTGCTTTCCCCCTCCCCTCACCTTGCCCTTGCAAACTTGTATACCTGCTACTTCTGCAAAGGTAGTCTGTCTCTGATAGAAGCTGACCTTTTCCTACATCAGCGCCTTCACCTGGTGGGATGGAGACCCATCCCATCTCATGTGTGGCATGACCTGCAGCCCTATCTGACTTTTGATGGGTCAAGTGTAAAATGGCCACAGTTTCCGCCAAAGATGGGAGGATTGCAGCTGAACTTGGACTTGACAACCAGGAGTTTCCTCCAGCAATTTCTAATATTAGAAGTAGTGTAATCCTAAATAAATAAATTCTTTACTGAAGAGAGAGAAGCAAGAGGAAGTTTCTACTGCAGGGGAATCTCTCTGTGGCCTTTCCAGGAGACAGCCTCATATTCAGGATGTGCCTCTCACTCTGGTCTCGCTTCTTTCCTGTTCGACTCAAAGAAAATCTGTAGAAGGTTTGAGCAGAGCTGAGTTGCTGGACTGTTCTGCTTGCATAGCAGAGGTTGCTGAACAATGTTTTCAAATGATTTAGAATTATTTGCCTGCGCCAGCTGACATTAAAAGATTCGCTTATTCCATGCCTGTAACAAACATCTGTTTCCCCCTTACCTCTCAGGGGGACTTCTCTGATTGGCTTAATTCACAAGCTCTTTCAGTAAATATAAGAAAAGTAATTTATCACCAAAGTTGGCTCAATGATGAACAGAGGATAAGAAAAGTATCCGCTTTAGCTCCAATAGACAGTTATATAGTCTAGGAGCTCTGTGAGGCTCTTTTTTCCTCCTCAATAAATTTGAATTATACATAGTAGAAACACTGATTTTTTTTGTATCATTTTCAGTATTATTCAGTGGAAAAAGCAGTACAGTGGTATTATATATTGTTCAAGTGAATTTTTCCACACCCTAATAGTTGATTTTTAGTGGATACCTTTTTCAGATTCTCCCTCTTCATTTGTCGTGTAAATTTCTTTCAGGTATTCAAGATCGTTTTCTTCACTTTATTTGGTCTAATAAGAGGGCGAGATTAGCTAGGACGGTGTTGTAGAGGGATCAGAACCACGGGGGCTTGGGGGTTCCTAATGCGTTCTGGTACTATAAGGCGGCACAGGCTCGCTCTGCCCTTGAGTGGTTTCATGCGAGTCCTCAGAAGAGGTGGATTGGGTTGGAGCAGAATTCGGTGGGGGTTCATGCCCCTTGTGTTCCCTAATGTGGCTTCCTAAGTGTTATCGCTTGTTGGGGCAGGAGGTGTGCCCGTCGGTTCGGACCACATTTCACTATTGGGATGCTATGTTTGCCAAGCCTGACTTGATTCTCTCTAAACTTACTCCAGTGATTTATAACCCCCTTTTCCCACCTGGTCTTCACTTGGGGACATTTAGAGCCTGGTTTAGGGCTGGTCTTGAGATGTGGGGCCAATTTTTCGATGAAGGGGTATTCCTATCTTTCAATAGTCTAGTGGATTCCTATGCAGTCTCTCCTAAGGATGTGTTTGCATATATACAAGTGAGTCATTTTCTGTCTTTGGCTGAAATAAGGTCTAAAGTGTGTCAAGAGGATTCCTTCCTGGAGGACTTGTGTGAAGACTCTAAGGATACGAAGGGTCTTATTACTTCCTATATTCGTATCAGCGTAGGCAGGCTAGGGGCTTGGTGGAGTATAGAGTTAGATGGAATAGGGAATTGGGTTTGAACCTATCTAATGAGGAGTGGACTTTTATGGAAAAGGCATTATCTAGGATTTCTATTTTTGTTCCTTTCAAGGAAAATGCTGTTAAAGTATTCTATCAGTGGTACCTGACACCAGTTCGCTTGAACCATATGTTTGAGTCAGTATCCCCCTTGCGTTGGAGGAATTGTGGACAGAGGGGTACTATGGGCCATATTTTGTGGGCATGTGGTAAAATTAGGGCATTTTGGAAGGCTGCCCAGTACCGTCTTCAAAGGTGGATTGGACGGCCTATCAAATGGGCACCTGAATTTTTTCTTTTTCCCAAGAAACCTTCGGGTTTGACCACATCACAGTCTCTACTGGTTCGACATGCAATGTTGGCGGCCAGGGTCACGTTGGCCGCCCAGTGGAGGTCTCCTCAGGTCCCTTCCTTGATAAAATGGGTGAACAAGTTATGGGCAATACTACTACTACTACTTAACATTTCTAGAGCGCTACTAGGGTTATGCAGCGCTGTACAAAATAAACAAAAAAGGACGGTCCCTGCTCAAAGGAGCTTACAATCTAAAGAATGAAATGTCGAGTTGGGGCAGTCTAGATTTCTTGGGTAGAGGTGTAGAGGTTAGAGTCATAAAACTCTGGCTAAATGGGAAGCAATTTGGGAGCCCTTTGTTTCGCACTGTTCGTGATGAGGCATGTGGTGGTGGTGTGTGTGTGTGGGGGTGTTTTTTTTCTCTTCCCTTCTAGGTTGGTGGGGTTGGGTGAGAAAGGTGGCTGGGGTTGGGGAGATTTACAGTTTAAACTGTTATTAAAAACCTAGAAGTTTCAATGTGTGCTTTGTGATTTGGGGTTGGGTGAGCATTGTATTGAGTTGGATTAGGTTGCTATTTTCCTGGCACAGTTTGTTGTTATTTGAAAGCTGTAATAAGAATGTGCATTGTTTATCTTTACATTTCGTATTCCCCTTGAATAAAGACTTCTAAAAAAAAAAAAAAAAGTAATTTATCACTCACAAATTTTGTTATTATAAAGCACTGCTGTTGCAAGGAGAGGTTATTTCAAAAAAATCTGTAATAGTTTTCCGTGACTGTTAGTAAAGGCAAAGGGTAAGACTGCAGCGAAAGAAAGCCTGGAGCCTCATATCGGACATGTCTTAATTTTCTAGTAATCGCCAGAGCTCAGTGCCTTCTGCTTTTTGCCATGTCTGCTCCTCTGATTGTACACAAAGATCAGAATCCATTTCCATGGACGGATATGCCTGAAGTTGTGTAGTCAAGTGTACTGCCAGGTTTTCAAGCAGATCTGTGCACAGGAAGGCCTGCTAATTGCTGTTCAGGGGAACAGTGCCAAGAAATTTGACATGTGCTTCCCCTGTGTTAAGCTAGAAATGCATACTTCTCTCACTCGACTTTTCACAACTTCATGTAAAAATTCTATTTCGAGGCTGTAATTATGATACTCTTTTTGACATTCATTTCAATTCAGTTCAGTGCAATTCTTGTATACTGCTAATTTCCCCTTTCCAGGGTTCAGTGCGTTTATATTCTAGGTGAGACAAAAGCAGATAGTGTTAGTGTGAGGTATGAGAAACATTAGAGACCATTGGTGTGATGCCTGAAACTAAAAATATTAAAGGAAAGGATAATGGATGATACTAAGAAGTAGAAGTTATGATGGATTATTATGAAGCAGTCTTTGGGAACAGAAACTGTAAAGAAGTTTTGTCTTAAAATATAAATATAGTCTGTAAATATCATTTCAGCAGTGCCATTACTCTGGGATCTTGTGGTGGAACCAGTGGCGTTCCTAGGTGGGGGCGGTCCGCCCCAGGTGCACGCCGCCGGGGGGGTGCCGCGCGCACCTGCCCTTCGTTGTTCCATGCTTCTTCTCTGCTCCGGAACAGGTTACTTCCTGTTCCGGGGCAGAGAAGAAGCATGGAACAACGGAGGACAGGCGCGCGCGCGGCACCCCCCCCCCGGCGGCGTGCACCCGGCGGGGGGGGTTTCCTTCGTGGGGGTGTCCTTTCGCCGGGGGGGGTCCGCGCTGCATCGGGGGGGGGGGGGCGCTGCACCCGGGGGGCGGGACAAATCGGCGATCCGCCCCGGGTGCCAGCCCCCCTAGGAACGCCACTGGGTGGAACTAAACTTGTGGTAGCAGCCGGAGCACAATATAATCAAAATGAAGTTAATACCCTGATGATGCCTAGTGGTGAAACGCTTCGATAGCATCGGGTTTAAAGAGCAGTAACAGCGGGTCTGTCGAACCCACAATCTGTGAATTGGAATTGGCAGCGGAGTAAGCTGAATGGTTAAGTCTACACAATATAGATTTGATGGTAGACATAACAGCCATAAGAAATAACAAACTTTGGTCACAAGGAAGATACAGGACGGTTTCATATTGAAAGTCACGAATCAGGACTTGGACTTGGAGACAGGATCATCTTTGAATGAACTCAGCATATAGGTTTATTGGACTGTGATAGACAGTACAGGTTGCCACATTTATGTTAAGTGGTGATATTTGAGAAGTTATAAAAAAGACATTTGAATAGAAATCAGCATAAACCAACTTCCTGTTAGTACTCATGTCTGTATAGCATGTTTATGCATTTTACATTTTTGCGTTATGTTTAGAAGTGTGTATGATTAGAATGAATGTGATAGGATAGAACAAGAGGTGGAAAATAGGGTGATTACACGTATTTATGGTATATATAATTATAGTTAAAGATAATAAAGAAAAATTATTTACATACATACAGTGGTTACGTAGTGCGTATAATAAAATAATCCAGAAGATGTGTCCCAACTGCTATTGCATTGTGTTAATGACTCTGATGATGGACTTTCTCATGTTACCCTGACAGCTTCTGCTGCTCTTGGCAAGAATGTCTTTGGTCATTTTAATACCTTGCTACCCTTTTTTCTTTGCGTCCTTTCTGCCTCTTCCCTTCAGGTAATAATTTCTAATAATTTACCTTCCTTTATTTCAGTATTGAAGTCTGCATTTTAGCAGATAAATCTGAAAAATATTAAACATTTATTGGCGCTAATTGGCTCGTTAATTAAATTGCATGTGCAAATTGGGCCTACGCCCAAATTTGTGCGTGCCATTTATAGAGTTTTGGGGCTAGTTCCTCTAGAAGGATAGCATTGATTTTTGCATATTTTTGATTATCTTGAAAACCAAACCTTGGCAACCAGTAAAGAACAAAGTTGACCATTTTCTGGCCTATAATGAATTGTACAGATGCTTGCAGACAAAGAGCACAACATGAAACTGTATATGTACATGTACCTCTGATTGGGATAGAATCTGTCTATAGAGACTCTTAGGGTTCCATAAATAGTTGAGATTAGAGACTTCATTTGCTACTTTTTCAAAAGCTCTTGAAATGTTTATTTTGTCAAGCTTGTTGGGAAGAACTTGTGAGTTAGGTGGCTATTAATTGGACAGTGGCCCTCTGAACTACAGTGTTGAGTTTAAGTGTTGTTGTTTGTTCATTTGTTAAGTAGTCCTGTGGTGGTGTTTGTTTTATGTGTTTAAATCACTGATGCCAACCTGAAGGGTGGTATAGATATATAGACTATCAGCCTCCATGAAAATGGCAGTGCCGAACAATGTTTTCAATCGATTCTGAATGCAAATGTTTCTTTGTAATGACTGCTAGAAATTGACCCCTAGTTCATGACACTTCAGAAAAAACTGGGAAATACTGAAAAATGGATGTTTCTAATTGAAATTCAGTCATTACACTGAGGGGCATTTAAAGTTAATTCCATTGTAATGAACTAAAAATCAAGGTACTAATAAAATCTGATATATATATTTTTTTGAAACAAGAAGGATATTTTGTTCTGTACATTATTTATAAAATGTACATACTGCAATATACAGTCAATAACAATAACGGAAAGGATAAACACAGTATAAACAAAATCTTTTACGCAAAGGCCTTACATAGCTTCTTTAAAGTAAAGTAGGTCATCTGGTAGTTTCAAATCCAGAGGCATAGAGTTCGTAACAAGCTGTGATTTTTCTGGTAGACAGAAGCTGTTAAGTAACAAATCTGGCATTTTTCAGCACAGGGAGTATATTGAGAGCTGTTTATGAGGCACTTTTACTAAAGCGTGTAGGCACCTGCTCTTGTCCACCACATGTCAAATTGGCACTACTGCCTGGCTGCCGCATGTTTCGGGCAGTAATTCCATTTTGTCGCGTTTCCAAAACATGCAGCAGAAAATATTTTCTATTTTCTACCGTGGGGCGCTTACCCGGCTATAATTGGCAGTTGGCGCATGCTGGACACTTACCGCCTAGTTAGCGCGTGAGACCTTACCGCTAGGTCAGTGGGTGGTGTTAAGGTCTCAGGCCGAAAATGGACGCACACGGATTTTCATTTTGCCACACGTCCATGTTTCAGCACAATAAAATAAATCCCTTTTTTCCTGGCGCGCTCAGGAAATGGACCAGCCCGCGTCCAAAACTCGTGCCTACACCAGTGCAGATCAGTTTTGGGCGTGCTTTAGTAAAAGGGCCCCTATATTAGTTCTTTGAAAGGCCAACGTGAAAGAGCCTTATCTATATATTTTCAAAGGGGTTGATATTCAAGGCGATTTAACTGGTGAGAAACAACTCTTGGCTGGTTAAATTGGCTGTTCGGTGCTAACCACTAATTTTCAGCGGCAGTTCACCGGTTAGTGCTACTGAAACTAACTGTTTAGTGCCAAAGTGAAAACCAGCAATTTTGGGAGTGTTCTGTGAGCGGAGTCGGTATTTGTTCAGTTAAGTGCCAATATTCAGCATTTAACCGTAATTGCATAAACAGGACTGACTTTTATGCAGTCCTATCTTTGGGGTCCTTTTTCTAAGCTGCGATAAAAAGTGGCTTGCGGTACTGTGGGTGCGTATTTTGGGTGCACACTGGGCCATTTTTTACCACAATTGGGAAAAAGGACTTTTTTTTTAATGGGCCATGAAATGGACGTGCGCTGAAATTAAAACTAGCGTGCATTTATTTACTGCCACCCATTGACTTAGCTACCCATGTGCTAACCATGCAGCGTGTGCCAACTGCTGATTACTGCAGAGAATGCCCCCCCCCCCCCCCGTAGTAGAAAATAGAAAATTATTTTCTACCATGGGATTTGGCGTGTGTCATACTCAGAATTACCGCTGGGCACACACACTATCCCGGTGGTAGCACCGATTTGGTGCGTGCTACCCATGCATTAGCTCTCCTGGACCTTAGTAAAAGGGCCCCTTTATGCAGTAACCCATAGCCAGTTAAGTGCTAAATATCACATAAGTACATAAGTAATGCCACACTGGGAAAGACCAAGGGTCCATTGAGCCCAGCATCCTGTCCACGACAGCGGCCAATCCAGGCCAAGGGCACCTGGCAAGCTTCCCAAACGTACAAACATTCTATACATGTTATTCCTGGAATTGTGGATTTTTCCCAAGTCCATTTAGTAGTGGTTTATGGACTTGGCCTTTAGGAAACCGTCTAACCCTTTTTTAAACTCTGCCAAGCTAACCGCCTTCACCATGTTCTCCGGCAACGAATTCCAGAGTTTAATTATGCGTTGGGTGAAGAAACGTTTTCTCCAATTTGTTTTAAATTTACTACACTGTAGTTTCATCGCATGCCCCCTAGTCCTAGTATTTTTGGAAAGCGTGAACAGACGGTTCACATTCACCTGTTCCACTCCACTCATTATTTTATATACCTCTATCATGTCTCCCTTCAGCCGTCTCTTCTCCAAGCTGAAAAGCCCTAGCCTCCTTAGTCTTTCTTCATAGGGAAGTTGTCCCATCCCCGTTATCATTTTAGTCGCCCTTCGCTGCACCTTTTCTAATTCTACTATATCTTTCTTGAGATGCAGCGACCAGAATTGAACATAATACTCAAGGTGCGGTCGCACCATGGAGCAATACAACGGCATTATAACATCCTCACACCTGTTTTCCATACCTTTCCTAATAATACCCAACATTCTATTCGCTTTCCTAGCCGCAGCAGCACACTGAGCAGAAGGTTTCAGTGTGTTATCGACGACGACACCCAGATCCCTTTCTTGGTCCGTAACTCCTAACGTGGAACCTTGCATGACGTAGCTATAATTTGGGTTCTTTTTTCCCACATGCATCACCTTGCACTTGCTCACATTAAATGTCATCTGCCATCTAGCCGCCCAGTCTCCCAGTCTCGTAAGGTCCTTCTGTAATTTTTCACAATCCTGTCGCGAGTTAACGACTTTGAATAACTTTGTGTCATCAGCAAATTTAATTACCTCGCTAGTTACACCCATCTCTAAATCATTTATAAATATATTAAAGAGCAGCTGCCCTAGCACAGACCCCTGAGGATCCCCACTAACTACCCTTCTCCATTGTGAATAATGACCATTTAACCCCACTCTCTGTTTCTTATCCTTCAACCACACTTAGGGGCCCTTTTACAAAGGCACGTTAGGCTCTACTCGCATGCCAAAATGAGACACCCGCCAGTCTACTGTGCCCCCCTGTTGGTAATTTCAGATTTGCCATTTGCCTTGCGCCTGTAACTCCTGGATAATTTATTTTGTCCCACGCTTGGTGTTTCCAGCAGTAATTGGCAGTTGGCACACACTGACTGTTCACCCAACGTGTAGCGCATGAGCCCTTACCACTAGATCAATGAATGGCGTTAAGGGCTCAGGCCAGTTTTAGGTGCGCGCTGGTTTCAGTTTTACCGCATGCCCTTTTCCTGTCCCATTGAAAAAAAGCAGGCAGTGGAATTGATTGTCTGAGTGTCGTTTGTACTGTATTCACTCTTATCTTCATCAATAAAAATGATTTAAACATAAAAAAAAGCAGGCAAAACACAGTGAAGGTGACAGATTATGTCAATGCAAGATTTGCATATAATTGAAGCAGTGTATGCAAATCAAGTTCATGCATATTCATTGTGGATATCCTGAAAACCTGACTGGCAAGTGGTATTTCAGGACTGGTCTTGGGAAACACTTCTAAAACGTGGTATTTGTATTCTACCTGTTGAAATCCAGTGCTGCAGGTCCCATAATGCATCGGGATAAGATTGTCAGAAATTCACGACTGGACTACAAATCTACCTTCTGGAACTGAGTAACTTGGAAGTTGTCGCACTAGCTTGAGACTTAAATAATACGCATGTATCAGTTTATCCATCCCAGATACCTCGTATAGGTGATCTATGTAATCCATTGCTAATTATCCACTAATAATAATTCTGAAATGCTAACTTTAGCATAACAAATAATAGATGTAAATTTAGAGAATTGTAGGATAGAAGTTAGAGCAAATGTTATCATTAGATACAGCAACTTAATGGCGTTTGCAAATATGGACCATATTGGCAGACTAAGTACCATAAGGTCCATTTAGTCTGCTCCCTGCACTTCCTTTTGCAGTACTGTAGACTATAGGTGCTCTCTGGCTTCCTGTTTACTTTTTTTTGCAGTTTAAGGATTTTCTGTGCTTATCCAGTGCTACCTTGAATTCTGAAACTGGCCTTATTTCAGTCACCTCCACTGGTCTAAGAAGCTGTTCTGTCTCTGTCCCCCCCCCCCCCCCCCTCTCTTTCAGCCCCATATTTTGTTGTAGAGTTCCCTTTCCTTTTGAAAATGTTTCATTTCTTATCTGAAGCTGGAATGGAGTTGGTGTGGACCAGCAGAGAGACTCCATCTGCTTTGCTGTGACTATAGAACCTTCAGAGCCGTTTCAGGATGGATTTTACCCCAAGCCAGGGGGTTCACATGCATAGATTTAGTATAACTGAGTAGAGAGGTGTGGTAGCCGTGTTAGTCCACTCTTAAAGGTTATCAATAGAAATCAAACAAAATAAAACATGGAAAAGAAAATAAGATGATACCTTTTTTATTGGACATAACTTAATACATTTCTTGATTAGCTTTCGAGAAAAGAGAAAAGAGGTTACACTTCTCTGTGAAAAAGCAAAAAGCTACAATTTGAAACTGCAATTAATGATGATAGAAAATTGTGGTCAGATACATTGGCCTCCTTGTTTTTAAGTCCATTACAGCCATCTTTACAAAGACAGTGTGTTGTTTTAAGAGTATTTAAATCCATTTTAAAGGAGCCAGGAGATCTGTAGAAAATGTTTATTTCACTTACTGTTCTTGTGCAAAGTTAATAATTAGGTAGGATTCCAAATTCCTTTTACTGTGAAAGGAATGATATAACTTATGCAGTAAAATCTTTCTGGATTTAGATTTCAGGTTTTTATTTTTAAACCTCCCTAAGACAAAACTGGTTGGGCTTTTCACTGTGAGGGGTTAATCACTGAGATCTGTGCTGGATCAGCTAGATGGTCTGTAACCATATTGTTTAGATTATCCCAGTGCAAGTACAGCGTAGTTTGCCTTTTATGGAAGAAAGTGTGGAAAATTGACCACAGATGTAAGCAGAGAAAAATGATGGCTGGAGCAGTTCCTACCACGCTGCCTCCTGTAGAATAAAACGACCAGAAAACATAAGAGCGCTTGTATATAGTCAGCTTTACCTAGTTGAATGTTCAGTTTGAGCAGTACAAAATGCTAAAGCTTTAGCACTCATAGATGAGGGCAGTTTGCTAGGAATGTTCCTTGACCTATAGTTTAAACTCTGTACTCTGAGTACAATGGCTGAGTTTGCTTGAAATTTGAAATTGTATGAGTGCTGGCATATTGGATGGAGGAGGATGGGGGAGCATCTCTCATTACTCCATTGGGGAATTAATATGTTATGGGACTGGTCTGATGACAAAACCTCAATGTTGTGCATTGCACTGTTTGTTTCTGCTGCTCAGGACAGCTAGGCTAGGAATGTATGGTGCCCAGACATATTCACAGCCCATAGGAGTGAGGGAGGACCAGTCACGGCTTAGTACAGGGTTGTCCAACCTTGGTCCTCGAGGGCTGCAATCCAGTCAGGTTTTCAGGATTTCCACAATAAATATGACATCTATTTGCATACACTGCCTCCATATGCAAATAGATCTCATGCATATTCACTGGGGAAAACCTGACCTGCCGAGGGCCAAGGCTGGACACCCAGGGTTTAGTAGCAACACATATGGAGGACTCAGAGAATACTTGGACTAGAAAACACAATCTGAGACTCTTGGTCAATGGATTGTGCCTAGGGTGGATGTGCTAGATTAGAAAGAGTGATTAAATATTGGGGGGGGGGGGGGGGGGGGGGGAGAATCAGGGTAGCTGCAAGTAAAGGGCCCCTTTTGAAGAACAGGAGTTCTCAACCCAGTCCTTGGGATGCACCCAGCCAGTCATGTTTTCAGGATATCCACAATGAATATGCATGAGAGAAGTTTCCATACAATGGAGGTATCTCATGTATATTCATTGTAGGTATCCTGAAAACCTGACTGGCTGGGTGTGTCCTGAGGACTGGATTAAGAATCCCTGCTTTAGAGGGATATAGAAACAGCAAAGGCAGTTTAAACTTAAAACAAGAGAGAAGGGATTGATATGATAAAGACATTCCAGCACTTCTGGTGAAAAAGTTATTGAACAAAGACTCATAATAAGGATGGAGTGGAAATATATCTTCAGAGAAAGTATGCTGAGTGCACAGAACAATTTCTTCCTAGTGGAGGGGAAGAAATTTGGATAAACTGAGTTCAAAAGGGAATGGCCTAGTGGTTAGGGTGTTGAACTTTGGTCCTGGGGAACTGAGGAACTGAGTTCGATTCCCACTTCAGGCACAGGCAGCTCCTTGTGACTCTGGGCAAGTCACTTAACCCTCCATTGCCCCATGTAAGCCGCATTGAGCCTGTCATGAGTGGGAAAGCGCGGGGTCCAAATGTAACAAAAATAAAAAAAATGGGACAATCACAGACAGTTGTGTTTGTGGTGAGAAAATTAAGATAAAACTGAAGATCAAATAGTGCCAATGGTCTTGCTGTAGGTTTAAAAACAACAACAACAAAAAATGGAGTTCCCAAGCTCAGTCCTGGAGGGCCACAACTCAATCTTGTTGTTCAGGATTTCTACAATGAGTTTGTATTGCATGCAGTGCTTCTATTAGATGCAAATAGATCTCATGCATATTCATTGAGGAAATCCTGAAAACATAGAAGGAATGTGAGTGGGTTTGGGAACCTCTGGAGATAATAGAAGAGTCATTCCATAAGAAGCCACCTAGTTTTAGGTGCAGAAATGGATACTTAGGTGAATAGATGACCTCTTGTAGAATAGTGACTAATGGAAAAGCATGCACCATGATTTGATGAGGTGGACATGCATGCATGTGGAATCTGAACAGAGTGAGGCTGGAGTGTACATACACATATGTAAATTATACTATAATTATGCATTTAGGTGCAAGCATTTATATAAGTGATCACGCTTTAATGTGATCGCATTTTTGGCCACTTGCGCTAGTATTTCTATAATGAAAAGTTCATATTCTCTTTATTGAATAGGCTTAAAATTAGACCCCTATAGCAAGCACCCTGTTATAGACTTGCCCGATATGTGGGTCTAGAAATTTTTATCTGCCGCCGGCTTCCATGTTCCCTTGACTTGCTTAACTATGCAAAGAAGTTGCCTTGAGTTTAGCTAACCATCAAATTATCACAAATGACTCTGTACCATGCATCTTGTTCCCATCATATATCTGCTCTTGGTCCCTCAGCTATATGGTAAGCCGTATTGTAGAAAATCTTTAGCATCATATCTTTGTTAGTTGAATGTTCCAATGCATGCTTTTATTAGGTGTATCATTAGTATTACGCCAGCATTGTATTATATCTATGGTATTTGAATTCCAATGTTGTTAAATGTGTATGTTTTTGATACTGTTGCACGGTAGTTCCATTATTAGGTTTCAATGTATTATTTTCAAGTTTACCTCATTTATTGTATTTATGTTTATTCTTGGTTATTTTACTATTGTTATGCCGTTAACAAAATTGTAAGTTCTATATTAAACTGTACCTGCTATACACCGCCTTGGGTTGAATCTCTTCATAAAGGTGGTTAATAAATCCCAAATAATAAATAAATAAAATGACTAGTCAGCAGAATGCACAGCAGGAGATTCCTGTGTAATCCACATCACATGTCTTGAAGTTTATAGGTCCTATTATCCGAATAATTTTCAGGTAAACTGTTGTATCTGTAATATCCACTTGTCATCCTCTTTTGGGCTCCGCGTGCATGATGAGACCTGCTTGCCCACAATATGGAAGATATTTAAAATGTAAATCCAGTTCTTCCAAATGTTTTTTTTATTTTTTTGCCCGAATGCCTATTTATGTTCCATTTATTATTATGTGGCCTTCACAAAACTTGTCAATCTGTTAGAAGCATGAGTTGCAGTTTGCATGACTAATGCCACGTTAAGGAGGCTCCTAGAATGTGCTATGATTGTGTTGTAATTTCTCTATTAAGCACACGCAAGTGTTGCTGAGCTAAGTTAGTTTGCTTAAGATGCACCACAAGGCAGAACAGAAATATTTAGACTCTGTGCACGGATGTGTTTTCTGCACACATAATCATCAGGGAAATTGTGCATCATGGAGAGACCAAATGTATGGTTAGGGAATAAAAATAAAATGCTTTAAGCCTTGAACTTTCTGTCCTGGAAATGTAAATCGCTGCATGCTCTGAGTCTGCCGTGTGACTCACTGAAAGGGCACTGACTATAATCTGCTGATGTAAGATGAAAGGAACGAGCACATTTTTAAAATATGTTTCAGTGCCTGTTTGTTTTTCCAGAAAGGAACCCAACAGGCAGCGGTACTGTGTAATTCACTGGTTTCTGCCAGCATGTGTGGTAATAACTGAGGTGTAACAATAAAACTTTAATTAGGAAGGTAGACTCTGGGGGAAGCTGCTGGCAGACCCTTGTGGTGATAATATGCAGGTTTATATTAAATAGGACTAAGTTATACACAAACGGGAGGACATTTATTATAGAGTTCAGAGGAAGGGAAAGTGCCTAGAGAATGGCGATAGCCCTAAAAGCAAAGAATGTCTGCTACAGGATCCTGTGACAGAGAATCACACTAAAGACTTACTTTTTGTACAGGCAATCTCGGATATGTAATTTTTAGGCTTTGGCAAGTAGATTGTACAGGCACTCTCAGATATGTACTCTTTATGTTTTGATAGTAGATTACTAACAGTGTAATCTCTGGGCAGGTTTGGTAGAGACTTTTTGTGTGTTATTTTGTATTGTTTTATTGTAAGCTGCTTGGTTTCAGGTGCGGTATAAGTGTGTTAAATAAATTAAATTAATGAGGAGAAGCACGGAATGGGGTTAGGGTTAGAACTGGGGCCCCATATTTGTGGCATATGAGCGTGCAGTACTACAGCACTTGAATGCGCCTTTCTCTCCCTTGCTGCTGAAAAGATTATGATGTGATGTGTTCAAGTATACGAAGCCTGCTAAAAAGAACACCTTAAATCGGTGCTTCTCAACCCAGTCCTTGGGGCACACCCAGCCTGTAAGGTTTTTAGGATATCTGCAATGAATATCCATGAGAGAGATTTGCATGTACTGCCTCCTTGTTATGCAAATCTGTCTCATGCATATTCATTGTGGATATCCTGAATACATGACTATCTGAGTGTGCCCCAAGGACTGGGTTGAGAAGCACTGCCTCCAAGGGGATAATTTTATAAATAACTAGTAAAAAAGGCCTATTTCTGTCAGAAATGAAAAGGGCGCTAGCAAGGTTTTCCTTGGAGTGTATGTGTGAGAGATGGAGTGTGTGTGTCAGAGAGAGAATGAGAGAGAGAGAGACAGAGTGTGTATGTGTTTGTGTGAGAGACAGAGTGTGTGAGATGTGTCTGTGTGTGTGAGACTATGTGTGTGTGACAGAGAGATAGAGTGTGTCAGAGAGAATGTATGTGAGAGACAGAGAGTGAGTGTGTGCCCCCACCCCTCCCCCCCTTTATGGTCTGAGGACCCCCTTCCACCCCTCCCTCTCCCCTGCCCCCTCCAGCCACTCATGTCCAGTGACCCTCCTCTCCCCCCTGCCCCCACTGCAGCCACCCATGTCCAGCGACCCTTCTCTCCCCCTGCCCCCCCTCCAGCCACCCATGTCCAGTGACCCTCCTCTCCCCCCTGCCCCCACTGCAGCCACCCATGTCCAGCGACCCTCCTCTCCCCCTGCCCCCCCTCCAGCCACCCATGTCCAGCGACCCTCCTCTCCCCCTGCCCCCCCTCCAGCCACCCATGTCCAATGACCTTGCTCTCTCACCTGCCTCCCCTCCAGCCACCCAGGTTGTGTTGCGAATTCTTCGGGGCAGGCAGGAAAGATCCCTGGTCCTGCCTGCCCGCTGCTGGCACTGACCCTCCCCCGCTGCCGGATCGCTGTTCAAAATGGCCACCAAGACTTCCAATGGCGGGCTCGCAAGACTTCTGCTGTAGTCTTGGAGGCCGCCCTGTAAGTGTCGGTGGCCATTTTGAACAGCGATCCAGCAGCGGGGGAGGGCCAGCGCCAGCAGCGGGCAGGCAGGACCGGGGATCTTTCCTGCCTGCCCCGAAGAATTTGCTACACAACCTGGGTGGCTGCAGGGGAGGCAGGTGAGAGAGCAGGGTCGTTGGACATGGGTGGCTGCAGGGGGGGGCAGGAGGAGAGGAAGGTCGCTGGACATGGGTGGCTGCAGGGGGGGCAGGGGGAGAGGAGGGTCACGGGACGTGAGTGGCTGCAGGGGGGACAGGGGAGAGAAGGGTCACTGGACATGGGTGGCTGCAGGGGGGGGGCAGGGGAGAGAGGAGGGTCACTGGACATGGATCAGCTGTGAGGCATGGAATGTTTTTTTTTTTCTTTTTTTGCGGGTTCTGAAGTTCACACTCATAATTGCAACGGTGACGTCAGCCTGACTACAGAGCCTAGCTCAGCAACTCCGAAGGAGCCACGGACACAGGTTGCAAGATTAGAACGTTGGAGGTGAGAATTATTATATAGGAAGTGCTAACATTTACCTGCCAAATTCACATGTGAATATTTAGTGTACCGGCATTTCCGTAACTTAGCTTCAAACTATTTCAAAACCAGCAGGTGGAGATAGAGAACTGAGACATATCTCTCTTGGCATCCTCTCTTGGCATCCAGTCTAGCTTCTCAGTATTTTCTGTCTCCAGCAGGTGGATGGATAAACTGTTCAGCCTCTGGTTCTGAGTGCTTTGCTCCTGATCCAGTTGGTCAGCTGGCTTGAATCTGCAGAGAGTCATATTTGGAGGTCTTCAGATCCCTGTCTCTGGTGCCCACAAATTTACTTCTTCCCTCCCTTCACCTCTCCCCTGTTTCCTCTGGAACTCTCCTTTTCCAGTACAAGAAATTAACTTTTTTTTTTTTAAGTAAGAAGAAGGAAACATGTTTGCTGGAGAGCATGGGACAGAGTATCAGTCCTGAGCCTTTTTCATCTGTAGTAAGATTTGTGGAGATGGTGAGCTCCAGGGGAGTAGCTGGCAGTGGTAAGTCTGACTAAAGTTTGGCTCAGAACTGCTTGGAGGGCTGCAAGTTCTATTTGGTGCAGGGGAAGGATCCTGATTCACCGCTTTGGGACACATTGTGCTATGTTGGTGACAGTTGGGGTGAATGGTGACTCCCGTGGAGGCAGTTAAGCAGTGTTCCCACTCTTGGACCTGCCGGCTGGCATTTGGGCATTGCCATGCATGCAAACCAGAAATCCCACTGGACGCAGAAGAAATGGTCAGTGGCAGCACATCTTCGGATTTGGCCCAGTATGAATATGCTGGAGTCTTTGGGTTCTTTGGCAGGACCAGTTTGATGCAGGAGAGTACAGGAACGGGTGCCATTTTGTTGGGGCAGTGAGGAACAGCCTCTGGCTGATCTTGCTTAGAGCACAGCCTTCATTTTACAGCCTCAGGGCCTGACAAAGCATTCTGCTACTTAGGGATCTTTGTTTTCTCCAGAGTTTATATTGCTCTTACACCAGACATATTTACTGAAGCAGGGACAGTCAGAGTTGCAGCAAGGTGCTTTATAGCCTTGCAGCCCCTCCGGCTCCTAAGAGATCTCGTTTAGACCTCTAGGAGTAACAGAGTTTCTGCAAGGTGCTTCAGTTTCTCACCTCGCTGCCCCTCCGGCTCCTACGAGATCTCTTTTAGACCTCTGGGAGTGAGCGGGTGAGGCTATCTCTACTTCTCCCTTCTTATCTGATGTGGTCTCGGTCTATTCAGAGGAGCCATCATTGAAGGAGCAGTTAGAGGATGGAGAGCTCTATCATAAGGAGTATTGGGCTCCTCTTTATAAAACAACTTAAGTACTTTATACCAGTTGTTTTATAAAGAGGAGCCCAATACTCTTATTTCTGAGGTACTGATGATGCTTTCCATTGAGGAGCCTCCTGCTTTGGCATCAGGAGTTAATCTTCATTGATCATCAGGATGTTTAGAGGTCCTTCTAAGGCCTTCCCAATGCATCCAGACATTCAGAACCTGATTACAGCAGAATGAGTCTCACCGGATGTGGTGCTGAGAGTGGGGAGAGCCATGGCTCGCCTCTACATGTTAGTTCAGGAGGAGAAAGATAGATTGCAGCTTCCCAGAGAAAGATAGATTGCAGCTTCCCAGGGTGTGCTCCCTGGTTATGGTGGTGACTAAGAAGACCACCTTGCCGGTGGAAGGGGGCATTGCCCTAAAAGACCTACAGGATAGGAAGCTAGAAGGCTCACTGAAACAAGCCTTTGAAGTGGCTTCCTTTGGCCTTCAAGCGACAATTTGCAGTTCGTTCATGGCAAGTGTATGCCTGAATTGGCATCAGCAGTTTGCAACACAAAACGGGCACCATAATGTTCAGCTGGAAGCAGGGTTAGCCTACTTGGCAGATGCTATTTATAAGTTGTTACGGTTACCTCCTACAGTATATCTGCTTCTGAAGTGAATCCCCCTTGCTGTAGGGGCATATCTTGATATTTTGCTTGGGGCTCTTTAATTATAATTTGAATATCGAATTTAATTACTCACCTTTTCTAAATGCAACTCAAGGTGAGTTTTAATGAGGTATCTGCATTACTGTCATGTCAAAGTGGACTTATTACAAAGCCGCATGGCAATACCGATACAGCCCATTGAAAGTGAATGGGCTGTGTCGGCCTTATCACACTGGTTAGTCTAGGTTGTATTAAATTACTTGCTCAAGGAGCACAGGGAGGAACAGTTGAAAAAGCAAGATTTGAACCCTGGCTTCCCTGGGATTCAGCTCACTGTTCTAACCACAGAGCTACCCCTCCCTTTGCTTCTGGGTAAATCCTTCCCATCAAAGGATCTATTCCAAGGTTAGCAAGAAATCTGTGACAATTAGTACTGATATTGAGTGGTGTCTCCATGTTAGAACTCAATCCAAAGGGGTCTATGGCTTGTCTGGTATTGGGGGTGGGAGTACCAATGGTGTATCTTCTATTAAGTCTTAACGGGATGAGGTATTCCATTCATAATGAAATTTTAACATGTGGGGTTAAGTACAGACAATGTATCTTCTTTTATACTCCTGACTGTTTATTCAGAACCTTATGTAATTGTATCTACATCAAACGTACAGGTAACATTGTGCCCTGTTTCTGCATTATTTCTAGAGAGTCAGAATATAATTACAAATGACAATAACTGGCAAGGTCTACTTTAATTAAATTTCCTGTCCTGTGAACCAAAGCCTTTCAACCAGACACAGCAGAGCTATTTATTTATTTTGTGTTACATGCCTAATGTGTTTTATGTGGGAAATAGTCGGTCCTTTTGATAAATTAAGCTATCAGCGTCATGTTACCTTACTTTTGATTTGCTTCCTGTAGTAATTGCCTTCAATGTTTGAAAACAATTTTCCTCCTCCACCAGGAAACTTGCTGAATCTAAAAGGTTGCAAATTTTGGGACAGAAAATGGGGGCATTACGGGAGCCTTGACTTAACCCTTTGAGGACTGCTGATTGAGCATTTGCTATTAATCCTAGTAAGTCTAGACAGAAATCCCTGACTCTCAGCATCAAATTTTTTTTTATTTTTTTAAATTTTTTGTTACATTTGTACCCCGCGCTTTCCCACTCATGGCAGGCTCAATGCAGCAGGCAATGGGGGGTTAAGTGACTTGCCAAGAGTCACAAGGAGCTGCCTGTGCCGGGAATCGAACTCAGTTCCTCAGTTCCCCAGGACCAAAGTCTACCACCCTAACCACTAGGCCACTCCTCCACTCAAATATTTAGATAGCCAGACACTAGCAAGAAGGGTTTTCATTGTGGGCATAAAATCAGAGTGAGACCCTGGTAACAATGACCCTGTATGTTGTATTAGATCATTGCAACATTATTCATCAGTGTGCCTGAGAAATAAATATGTTAAGTTAGAAGTATGCCCATCATAAATGACCAGGATTCAAGTTTGCAGATTTTCATAGTGCGATACACACACAACCCTGGATTCTATATAAGGTGCCGAACCCAGATGCGCACGTAAACTAGTCAATTGAGTACTAATAACCAATTATTAGAGTTAATTGGCACTCGGTACTAATTTGGATTTATGTGTGAATCTGCTTATGCACTATTCTATAACACTGCACACCCAAAGCACCTCATACGCAACCCAAAAGGGGGTGTAGCCATAGGAGGAGCATGGGCAGGTTAGGGGCATTGCAGATATTTTGGCAGAGTGTTATAGAATACCAGGATTACGCTTCCAACTTGCATGCCAAGATTTACACCAGGTTTCAGCAGGCATTGAGTCCTGGCACCCAAAATTGGGCACGGGAACCCATACTAGGCCCTATTCTATAAAAGGTATCAGCCTGGAATGCTTCTATAGAATAGTGATTGCTGCGGATTTTTTCCCAGCGCCTAATTTTGGGTCGATTTCCTCTCGAGACTGGAAAGGTGTACTCCATGGAGTACATAATTCTTAAACTCTATACGTTATGTGTCTGATCAATCCTCAGTGCTTTCTTCCATCGTTGCACTCTGAGGCTGATTCAGAAATGTGCAGTTAATGAATGTTCCATGTGCGTGTTTTCGACTGCATGGTGCAAAAAGTCAAACAGAAAAAGAGCAAAAGTAGAGGATGCCACAAACCAAAACCAGCCAAAGGGATAGAATAAAAATCTTTTAATCAAAGCACCAGTGACCGGATATGACACGGTCTGAGTTTCAGTGGTGTCAGGGGTCACAGTGAAACTTTCCCAGTATTGTGACCCCTGAAGCAGGCGGCTTCCCGCTGAAACACGGACCTTGTCAGATCCGGTCACTGGTGCTTTGATTAAAGGACTTTTAATCTATCCCTTTAGCCGGTTTTGGTTTGTGGCATCCTCTACTTTTGCTTTTCTCTGTTTGACTTTATGTAGAGGAATCTTCCTGTTTGTGTGTTATGCAAAAAGAGGTTCACCATGGCATTGAACTCACATGGTAGACATGGGCACACACAATATGAAAGGAACTGTAATGAGGGATATTAGGGATTTCAAGGCTTTCATAATGCGAATAAATTATTGCCAGGTTTGGGATAGTCTACAAGGGTTAGTTGGCAGCAGTGGCGTACCAAGGGGGGGGGGGGCGATGGGGGCGGTCCGTCCCGGGTGCACGCCGCTGGGGGGGGGGGGTGCCGCGTGCCTGTCCGCTCATCGTTTTCATGCTCCCTCTGCCCCGGAACAGGTTACTTCCTGTTCCGGGGCAGAGGGAACATGAAAACGAAGAGCCGGCAGGTGCGTGGCAGCCCCCCCCCCCCAGTGGCGTGCACCTGGGGGGGGGGGTTTGCCGGGGGATCGGGGTTTTTTTCGCCGGGGGGGGGGGCGTCGTGCTGTTCCGGGGGGGGGGGGGGCGCTGCACCCGGGGGGCAGGGCGCATCGGCGATCCGCCCCGGGTGTCAGCCCCCATAGGAACGCCACTGGTTGGCAGGATTTAATGCCAGTTTTGGGGATGTAAATGCCTTGTTTTTCTTTTTTCTGCAACCAGATCAGTACCTGCAACTTTAAAGGACAGAACAGGAGGTAGCAGCCTGTGCACATGTCCGAACAAAAACAAAAGTGCCAGCACACATCTGCATATGATCTGGAATGTTCTGTACATAAATATTAACCTGAGGCTAGTTTTTACGCACAGAACATTCCAGTTCTGTCACGGTTGTGGCCGTGCCCTTATGTTCAGACCTACTGTTTCTCTGTATCTACCTCTGTGACCTCTCCAGTCCGCGTTTTTTCCTGTTTTTGTTCTTCCTGTTAGCCAAGCCTCGCTTTGGTCTCCCTGCTTCTGCTTCATTTCCTACTTGTGTGTTCTTTTTGTTAGCCAAGCCTCACTTTGGTCTCTCTGCTTCATTTCCTACTTGTGACATCATCAGCCTACTCCTTTATAAGGACCCAGGGAGCTTTCCTGTGTTGCCTTTGCAACAGGTCTATTTTCCTTTTTCTTGTTGTACTGTTGCTTGATTCTGGGGGAACTGGTCTTCTTGTTACAGTGGCGTAGGAAGGGGGGGAGGGAGGGGCGGTCCGCCCCGGGTGCACGCGCTCGGGGGGTGCCGGCCCAGCTGGTTCCCTGCTCTCTCTGCCCCGGAACAGGTTACTTCCTGTTCCGGGGCAGAGCGAGCAGGAACCAGTGGGGCCGACACAGCTCCGAGTGACGTGCACTCGGGGCGGATTGGCCCTCCCGCAGGTAAGAATGTGGTCTGGGGGGGGGCGCCGCAGAGGGGGGGTCGCGCCGTGCTGTACTCGGGTGGGGGGGGGGGTGCGCAGCGGCGACCCGCCCCGGGTGCCATTAGCCCTCGCTATGGCACTGTCTTGTTATGCTATGCCTTTGGGCACAGCCCTGAGCCCTGTGTGAGTGGTCCTGAGCCCTGTATGAGTGGTTTTGGTTTGCTCTCAAGCAATGCCCTCTTCTGTTTCTCTGTGTGTGTTATTCTGGTTTTAACCTGTATGGATTTCTTGTTTGTTAACTTTGCTCCTCAAACAGGCTCCCCTCGATTAGTACATAAATTCTATGCGCTTGAAATTTCCATCTCATTGGCATACATCACCGTGCTATATTTTATCAGTAATTTCACAATGGAAGTGACACACTCAGCCATCGGCATGCGGCTCTCCGTTTGACTTTCTGCATTGGCCTCTGCCTGCACTTCTGATCCATTCCTCCCTCAGTACCTCCTGTGTCTGTCTCTCCCCTCAGCAGCCTATTTCCTTATCTCAGTAAAATAGGACCCTGCCAGTCCAGATTCTGCCCTTTCTGAAGAATTCTAGTTCAAAGCAGCCAGTGGCCTGTTTCATAATTTCCAAAACAATTTATTTGCATAGCAATTAGCACATGAGCACCGCCATACTGGGAAAAGACCAAGGGTCCATCAAGCCCAGCATCCTGTCTCAAGAACCTGGCAATCCCCCCCCCCCCCAAAAAAAATATATATATTTAATAGTGTTCAGTAAGATAAGATGGAATTAAGGGCAGTCTGAGTCCATACAACTGTGATTGTTTTTCTGAATACTCAATTGATTGCATTACTTTGCACACTGAATTTCAATTGTTCTTAGCATTGAAATGAGATGTTAACTGTAGGAACAACTCAAAACCCTTTGTCTTAAATAGGGATTTACTGGGGGGGGGGGGGGGTGGGGGGGGGAGTAAACAGCTTCCCCAGCATTCCACACTTTTAGGGAAAGATTACACCCTAAGTCAGGAAATGGTTGCAGGGTACATCCAATAGGAGAAAGGGGGGTTATATCCTTGACCTATTGGATTAGAGGTTATTTATGGTTATAAACTTTGAGATTATCTGGGCCACCTAGTGTAATCGGATGATGTAGGTGGCAGCAATTCAACACAAGTGCAAAATGTGAGCTGTGCAGACAGAATACACTCCTTAAACCTGTGTAGCCCCCACTAAATTATTCCCTTCAGCCTTTTCAGTGCCCAAACCTTAATCTCTCCTTCTGCTACAGTTAGGCTCTTCTTTCAATCTCAGTTCTTTATCTCGCTCGGCTGTCTCCAAAGCTTAATCTCTTCTTTAGAGTTAGTAACAACTCGCCAGCTTCAATTCTCTTGTGTGTGGGAGAAGCTCCTTTCAATAACTGAAAAAGAAACAAACTGGAGCTGTGAGGCACTGGCTGGCAGAGTGGTTGGCTGGTTGTTTGGCCACTGTCTCTTACATATTTGGTGTACAGCAGAAAGCCTGTGGGGAATTTGTGGGACCATTAGATCATGAAGGAGCAAAAGGGGCACTCAGAAAGGTCAAAGCCATAGTGGAGAAACTAAATGAATTCTTTGCTTCTGTCTTTACGGAAGAAGATGTGAGAGATCTCCTGTAGCAGAAATGGTTTTCAAGGATGATGATGTGGAGGAACTGAAAGACAACTCAGTGAACCTGGATGATGTACTGAGTCAAATTAACAAATTAAAGAGTAGTAAATCACCTGGACTGGATGGCATACATCCAAGGGTACTCAAAGAACTCAAGCATGAAATTGCTGATCTGCTGTTAGTAATATGTAACCTGTTGTTAAAATTGTCCATAGTACCTGAAGATTGGAGGGTGGCCAATGTGACATGGATTTTTTTAAAAGGGTTCTAGGGGTGATCTGGGAAAGTACAGACCGGAAAGCCTGATGTCAGTGCCAGGCAAAATAGTGGAAACAATTGTAAAGAATAAAATTACAGAACACATAGACAAACGTGGTTTAATGGGACAGAGTCAGCATGGGTTGAGCCGAGGAAGTCTTACCTTACCAATTTGCTTCATTTCTTTGAAGGCATGAGTAAACATGTGGATAAAGGTGAGCCGGTTGATGATGTGCATCTAGATTTTCAGAAAGCTTTTGATAGAATTCCTCATGAGAGACTCCTGAGAAAATTAAAGTCATGGGATAGGAGGCAGGGTTCTGGATTAGGAATTGGTTATTGGACAGAAAACAGAGGGTAGGGATAAATGGTCTTTTCTCTCAATGGAGGAGGGTGGAGTGCTGCAGGGATCTGTATTGGGACCGTTGCTATTTAACATATTTATAAATGATATGGAAATCAGAACGACGAGTGAGGTGATCAAATTTGCAGATGATACAAAACTATTCAAGGTTGTCAAAACACATGCAGACTGTGAAATATTGTAGGAAGACCTTAGGAAATTGGAACACTGGGCATTCAAATGGCAGATGAAATTTAATGTGGACAAATGCAAGGTGATGCACATTGGAAAGTATAATCCAAATCATAGTTACCTGATGCTAGGGTCCACCTTGGAGGTCAGCACTCAAGAAAAAGATCTAGGTGTCATTGTAGATAATACGCTGAAATCTTCTGCTCAGTGTGCGGCGATGGCCAAAAAAGCAAACAGGATGCTAGGAATTATTAGGAAAGGGATGGTGAATAAGTCCAAAAATAATATAATGCCTTTGTATTGCTCCATGATGTGACTGCACCTTGAGTATTGTGTTTAGCTCTGGTTGCCGTATCTCAAAAAAGAAATAGCGGAATTAGAAAAGATTAAAAGAAGAGAGACCAGAATGATAAAGGGGATGGAACTCCTCTTCTATGAGGAAAGGCTAAAGAGGTTAGGGCTCTTCAGCTTTGAAAAGAGACAGATGAGGGGAGATAAGATTGAGGTCTACAAAATCCTGAGTGGTGTAGAATGAGAAGAAGTAAATCGATTTTTTTTCCTTGTTCCAAAAGTACAAAGACTAGGGGGACACTTGAGGAAGTTACAGGGAAATACTTTTAAAACAAATAGGAGGAAATATTTTTCCACTCAATGAATAGTTAAGCTCTGGAACTCATTGCCGGAGGATGTAGTAACAGCGGTTAGCGTATCTGGGTTTAAAAAAGATTTGAACAAATTCCTGGAGGAAAAGTCCATAGTTTGCTATTGAGACAGACATGGGAAGCAACTGCTTACACCAGGATTGGTAGCATGGAATATTGCTGCTAATTGGGTTTCTGCCAGGTACTTGTGACCTGGCTTGGCCACTGTTTAGAAAACAGGATACTGGGCTAGATGGACCATTGGTCTAACCCAGTATGGCTACTCTTTTATATTTATCATTTACATCTAGTAGTTCTATACAAATGATAAATAGTAGTAGTAAGTAGTGTCATCTTCTTGCCGTCTTACTTGTCCCCCCTGACTCCCTGCAACCATACGGTTGTTCTATCTGGGGCCCTAAGAAACTGCTGACTTCCTGCAAGACTGTATGCATATGTAGGTACACCAAAACCACTCACTAGATGTAGCCTGTTAAAGCCTATAAATCAAATGCAGTAGCTTACCTAGGGTGGGGTGGTCCATCCTGGGTGCAGCAGCAATGGGTTGCACAGAGCAGTCGCAAGGTTGTTGGCTCTGCCGATCCCCTATCCCTTCTGAATTGCTTCCTGTTCCGGGGCAGGGGACCGACAGAGCCGACAGCTGCGCGACTGCTCTGTGCACCCCCTTGCTAGGAGGAAGGGTGGTGGGGGTGATGCATATTGGGAGGGGGAGTGGGGGGTGATGTGCTTTATGGGGGTGTGGCATGCCTCAGAGGGGGCACAGCAGTGACCTGCCCTGGGTGGCAAGCAAGCTAGGTACACCACTGACCAAATAGGCAATTCTGTAACGGGGTCCCTAGAAATAGGTATCCAGACGGCATGTGGTAAGAGCCGATTTTATAAAGAAACAAAGACGTCTACTTTTTTTTATAGAATACAAGTGAAGCCAGGTATTAATGTGCCTAACATTGATTCGAGTACTTGTATCAGCCATAGTAGCAAAGGTGTGTGCGTTTCTGACAGTAATCTGCAAGTTACTCACAGAAGTGGGAGCCCCACCCATGCTGCTCCTCACAGACATGTGCTGTATATAAGTTAAGTGAGCGATGCAGAATTGCACTTGGGCAGCGCTGGCTATATGTTAGCATTTTAAACCTCTTCATACGTTATGTAAATGTTAGCCCCTAGTTTATAGAATTACCCCCCAAATGCATACACTGGACAGCTGATGGCACCCCTTGGTGGCCAAAAAATGAACAATGCAGATAGCCACCACACTAGAGCCAAAACTATTGCATAGATAGGTGACAGCAGATAAGGACCATAAGCCATTATTAAGGCGGACTTGGGAAACCTCACTGCTTATTTCTAGGATAAGAAGCATAAAATCTGTTTTAATCTTTTGGGATTTTGCCAGGTACTTGTGACCTGAATTAGCCATTGTTGGAAACAGGATACTGGGCTTGATGGACCTTCGGTCTGTCCCAGTTTGGCAAAGCTTATGTTCATATAATACAGTGATGGTAGAGAATATGTTGTTAGATATGAAAAACTCTCAAAGCTCCTGAAACTACATTTTGGGCATAGTGAGAGTCCTTTAATTCAGCGATGAGTATGAGAAACCTCTAATGTATTTATTGCAGAATGTTTAAAACGCAGACTGCAACTTGCCAGGATGTGAGAGGGCTGATTTGGTTTGTTTTGCTGATGGTCTAGGAGTCTCCAGTGGCATCGTATTAAATTAAAAAGGCAGTCAGTTGCTTAGTCTCTGAGAGTTGTACTGTCAATAGAGCATTCTGTTAGGACAGTACTGTTTCACCGAAGAGAACAATGAAAAGGTGGGCTTCAGGTTCCACCAGACATTGTCATCCCCAGGCAAAGAAGATGAAGGGGGCTGGGCTGGGCTCATGAACAATGGGCTGTAGTGCTTTGTGTCCTACCGGTAAGTGATATGTTTCTAGTTTTTATTTTTGTTGGGTAACACAATCGCTTATATTGACCAATATCACAGCAGCTGCTGTTTAATTTTTATTTTCCACTATTTTTAATTTAAAAAAAGTAATTTTGGTTTATGTTCTTTACCATATATCCTCTGTGAAATTGTTACTGCACTGCTAAATGATAGCTTCCTATAGGCCATTCAGCCTTTTGTGTAGTTTGAATTTCCTACAGATGAACTTGTCAGGTATTTGCTATAAAATAATAGTGAGAAAATTTGTAGTAGAGTTTAAAATTCTGATAAGATTCACATTTTTATAATGCAAGTGATCCCTGCCATCAGTTAAACCCCATGTATGAACTCACCTTTGAGACTTGAAATCTCTTGGTTTTGTTTAGAGTTGCAGAGAACTATATTAAGGTCGTTTTCAAGTGTTATCTATTTTATTTCAACACTTTTTTTTATTGAGAATCCAACAGGTTAAACATTTCAACAATATGATTTGACATAAGTGAACCTCATAAAGAACAATACAGAGTAAGAAATTTCCTCCCCTCTCAAGTGTTATCCATTTTAAATGTCAGTTTGGGCTGTCTGAGTACAGTAGCAGTCCAGCTATGGACAGAGAATTGCACCTACCTATGTCACTGACTTCTCTTATAAAACAAGGCCCATTTCTTGCAGCTTTGGTCATTTAAAGTTACCCCTTCCTCAGATATTTCTATCTACAATCCACCCAATTTTGCATTTTCCCTGTCAGAAAACCCCTGTTATCTCAAAGCTTCCTATTTGTGTCTCTTCTGTCTGGGTTGCATTGTGGGTTCAGAGAACAGGGTCTTATATGTCTACATACATCCAGTATGTGCTACAGAATTGATGAATAATACTAGTAATCACATTAGGGGAAACGGTTTTTCTAATGGTCTGCATGCAGACATAATAAGATGATAAATATTAGTAAACTGAAATAAAACCTTCTGTGTGCTGGGGAAACAAATAGTGGAGTGTGAAGAGCTGTCTGCTTAAGTTTTGAAACAAAAAAGTCTGGGTGTTTAAGGACCATTGATTAGAACTTTTTAATTCGAAAAATCCCTTCAAAGAAAGTAATCAATTGCTTGGGAGCCAGGATCCATAAATTCCAAAGAGAGCTGGCTAGTTTTGTTCAAAGCTGAAAGGCCATAATAATAATAATTTATTTGGATTTAGATTATACTACTTTAGAAGAAGCTCAAGGTGAGTTACATTCAGGTACAAAAGGTCTTTCCCTGTCTCCAAAGGGCTCACAGTCTGTTTGTACCTGAGGTAATGGAGGGTTAAGCGACTTGCCCAAGATCCCAAGGAGCAGGGGCGGGATTTGAACCGAGCTTATCAGACTACTGCTCTAACCACTAGGCTACTCTTCCACTAGTAGTCGGATCTGTGGTGTGAATGATTTCCATGGGTCACACAGCCCAGATTCGGAGTAGCTTAGTTGTTAGAGCAACAAGCTAAGAGTCAGGTTCAAATCCAGCTTCCTTCCATTGATGGTTCTTGTGACCTTGAGCCAGTTGCTTCACCTTCCATTGCTTCGGGTACAAAGATAGTTGTTCCTTACAGGGCTTATCTACATTACCTGTAATATAGCTCACCTTGAGCTGGGGTTTGGAAAGGCGAGTAGTCAAATGCAAACCAGACTCAGCTTGTTCCCTTTTTACAGGGTCTCATTCTGAAGTGGTTTATATGTATTGTCTGCAAAAGCAAGGGTTCATTTCTGTTGTCTGTAGCAGTGGTTGCTTTAATTAATTATGAGCTTTCAAGTAGCCTGCTGCAGAAGGGCGTACTGTCCTTCAGCTGGGTGGTGTCTTTTGTCTGGGTTTATTGCTGGCATTCTCAGAGGGTCTAGGCATCCATCATGTTAAGGATAGAATAAAATAAAAGGAACAAACAAAATAGACCAGAGAAATAGACATGTTTTGTTTCACTTGCTCTGGGTTGTGGTTTTTTAGCTCAATTAGTACACATGATGCAGCCTCTTTCTGCACTTGGGAACTGAGGGATCAGTGTAAGTAAATTCCTGCACTGTCCCCAGCATCATGTCATTGCAAAGCTGCGTAGAAGCATCCTCGCCTTATGGTAAAACGGAAAAGCAGAGCTGAACAAAATGCTTTAGAATGTAATGGGATGATTCAACCTGATATATATATATATAGAACTTCAGCTTCCACCATCAGACAGTCTGTATGCTATGATGCAAAGTTTTTCCAAGTTTTCCCTTTTGTGCTGGTAGGCATCGCTGACTACTCTCTTTTGCAAATGCTCAGAAACTGGCAAGCTAGGCTAGATTCTACATATGGTGCCTGAAAAATTGGCGCTAAAAAAATTTCCACCTAGGTGTATTCTATAAATCGTGCCAACCTTAGGTGCAGTTTCTAGAATATGCGCCTAAACCTAGTCATGGCAATTTTTGCCAAATAAAACCTGGTGTAAATACCGGCGCCTAGGTTAGGCGCGATGAAGGGGTATTCTTTAACCATGCGCATAATTTTTGTAATGCCCACGATCCATCAATTCCATGCCCATGGCCACACCGCCTTTTTGGCTGCATGCCTTAGAATTTATGTGAACCACTTTATAGAATATACCTAGCAAGTTGTGTGTGTAAGTTATAATTAAAGCCAACTAGTGTCAATAATTTCCTGTTAAGTGGCAATTATTGGAGCTGATTGACTTGTTTTAACGAATTAAATTGTGCACGCAAATCCAGAATATGCCTGAATTTGTGCACGCAAATTTTGGTCACGCTATATAGATTCCAGGGATTTGTGGTTGCATCTGGTAGAGTTCTCAAGGTACTGTGTGAAATAAATTTTCCAGATGCCAGTGTGGTGTGACGCTCTCTAGGGGGACCCCTAGCCAGTTGGGTTTTCAGGATATCCCTAATGAATATGCATAGAAAAAATTCATATAATGGAGGTGTTAAGCATGCAAATCTGTCTCTTGCTTATTCATTATATTAGGGATATCCCTAGGACAGGTTTGAGAACCACTGGTCTAGATGTTTACCCTCCTGTGCATATTTGACCCGGTGCTACTCATGCAGGGTCAGCGTGTAGTGTACTAACAATTACTAAACTCTTCTAAACTCCGATACCTGTTATTGAATCAACATTTCCTCCAAATTCACCTAGCCAGAGAATTTGGAGGAGCTTTCATGTCTAACCTCTAGGGATCACATTTGCATGGTGATGGATTCCCCGCCTGCATGGGCTTTGACTGTTTCCTCTACAGCAGCGTCGTTCAACCTTGGTCCTCGAGGGCACAATCCAGTTGGGTTTTCAGGATTTCCCCAATAAATATGTAGATAATGCAAATATCAGGGTACAATTATTACAATATAGTTGTACCACTTGTATCAAACACTGTTCCTATCACAACTATGGCTAATTACAAATCTTTATTATATCATATAAATTCATCAACATGATAAAACTGATGCATACACATTATTGGGTATTATTAGGAAAGGAATGGAAAACAAAAGTGAGGATGTTATAATGCCTTTGTATCGCTCCATGGTGCGACCGCACCTCGAATATTGTGTTCAGTTCTGGTTGCCGCATCTCAAAAAAGATATAGTGGAATTAGAAAAAGTGCAGAGAAGGGCGACGAAAATGATAAAGGGGATTGGACGACTTCCCTATGAGGAAAGGCTAAAGCGGCTAGGGCTCTTCAGCTTGGAGAAAAGGCGGCTGAGGGGAGATATGATAGAGGTCTATAAAATAATGAGTGGAATTGAATGGGTAGATGTGAAGCGTCTGTTTACGCTTTCCAAAATTTCTAGGACTAAGGGGCATGCGAAGAAGCTACAATGTAGTAAATTTAAAACGAATCTGAGAAAAGTTTTCTTCACTCAACGTGTAATTAAACTGTAGAATTTGTTGCCAGAGAATGAAAGGCAGTTAGCTTAGTGGAGTTTTAAAAAGGTTGGGATGGCTTCCTAACGGAAAAGTCCATAGACCATTATTAAATGGACTTGAGGAAAATCCACTATTTCTGAGATAAGCAGTATAAAATGTTTTGTACTTTTTGGGGATCTTGCCAGGTATTTGTGACCTGGATTGGCCACTGTTGGAAACAGGATGCTGGGCTTGATGGACCTTTGGTCTTTCCCAGTATGGCAATACTTATGTACATCACATTGTTGCTCATAATTCAAACATATATCCCTATAACATCACATACATACTGCCATTTATTACACGATCCTATCGCAAAGACATGGATCGTAATGCTATTCTACATTATCATAGCCATCACCCCCAGAACCTGAAGGATGGCATTCTGGGGAGCCAATTCCTGTGTATTCGCAGATTATGTAGTTCCCGCCAAGATTTTCAGGAGCAAGCTGGGCTTATGATGACCCGTTTCAAGCAGCGGGGTTACCCTTCAAAGGTGGTACATAGGGAGGTGAAACATGCATATAACATTCAACGGGAATGGCATGGAGGGGCATTTTCGAATGGGGCCGGCCATCTCTAAGGGTGCCCATCTCCGAGGATGGCGCCGCGAAGGGACGGGGGCCAACCGTATTTTCGAATGAGATGGCCGGCTATCTTTCATTTCGATAATACGGTTGGGGCCGGCCAAATGTCAGAGATGGCCGGGTTTAAGATGGCCGGCCTCGGTTTTTGCCGATAATGGAAACCGAGGCCGGCCATCTCAAACCCGGCCAAATCCAAGGCATTTGGTCGTGGCAGGAGTCAGCATTTCTAGTGCACTGGTTCCCCTGGCATGCCAGGACACCAACCGGGCACCGTAGGGGCCACTTCTAAAAATTAAAAAGCACATTAAAATAGCTCCCAGGTACATAGCTCCCTTACCTTGGGTGCTGAGCCCCCCAAATCCCCCCCCCAAAACCCACTCCCCACAACTCTACACCATTACCATAGCCCTTATGTGTGACGGGGGGCACCTACATATGGGTACAGTGGGTTTTTTTGGGGGGGGGGATTGGAGGGCTCCCATTTACCACCACAAGTGTAACAGGTAGGGGGGGTGGGCCTGGGTCCACATGCCTGAAGTGCACTGCACCCACTAAAAACTGCTCCAGTGACCTGTATACTGCTGTCAGGGAGCTGGGTATGACATTTGAGGCTGGTCATCTGGTCAGTTCGGTCACTTTTTTGGGACTTGGACCTGAAAAAAAAAGGACGAAGTAAAGACGGCCAAATGCTCGTCAGGGTCTGCTTTCTTTTTTCCATTATCAGGCGAAGCCGGCCATCTCGTACCACGCCCCTGTCCCATCCCTGTCCCGCCCTCTGTACCCTGCCGACACGCCCCCTTGAAGTTTGGCTGGCTGCGCGACGGACTGCAGTTGAGGCCGACCAAAATCGGCTTTTGATTATGCCGATTTCGCCGGCCTTGAGAGATGGTCGGCCATCTTCTGATTTATGTCGGAAGATGGCCGGCCTTCTCTTTCGAAAATAAGCTGGTTAGTCAGCCTGCCCCACTGAAATGTTCGTCGCGTCTTATATGTGTATTGCCGTACACTCATGCATCTAAATCGGTAGTACAAATTATTAAGAAGCACTCAATTCCAGAATATGCCTGTGTTTTCGTTCATTCGTAGGAATTTGGGTGAGAGGCTTTTTACTGGAGGGACTAAGGATGTGGTGCATGCTGGTGGGGATGAGGTTGATAGGGGACATTGTGCATGTCACCAATGTGATTATTGCCAGTATGCCCTGCAGGTGAAAGAGATCATGGTCCCACATTCACAGGGGCATATATTTAAACTACAGACGCACACTGACTGTAATTCATCTCAGTGTATATATGGGATATGTTGCCCATGTGGTCTGTGGTATATTGGGCAGACCACACGTAAGATCAAGTTTCAGATAGCCCAACATTTAAGCCATTTATGTTTACAACACATGGAAGCTCCCCAGGAATCCCATTGGTTGTAGGTGGGCCCTGCGGTCCAAGATTTGAGATTTGTAGTATTATACAAAGTGGTAGCCCTGAGGGGTGGCAGTATTCCTTTGATGTTGTCCAGGAAGGAACAACGAATGATTTTTATGTGGAATACTGTAACCCCTTACGGTCTTAACAAGGAGATTGAGTGGCTTACTGTATAGAAGAGGAGGTGTATTTAAAGACTAAACTTCCGACCTGCCCATACGCATGCGCGGGCATCTTTTTGACTTACCCGCTGTGTCATGGGAGCATGATCGAGTTGTCTGCGGCTCGTTGTAGCCAGTAAGTTTCTTTGGTTATTTAGCTTGAATATTGTGTATAGTTTGGATGTTTGAAGTGATTTATAATTTGAAAATATGCCACAGTGATGATTGTTCTGTATTTAAATAATCGACCCCTGATGATGCTCTGGTGAGTGAAACATGGACCGTGTAGGGTTAAAAATTAAAGGAAGCGTTAATTTTGGTGACTTTGGACACATTTCTACAAAATTCCATTTCATTTGGTGGGGAGTGTTGAGCGGAACGTTTTTGGAGAGTATGCACATTTAACAATAGCTCTGGAGGATTGACTTCTGCAGTGTTCATTGATTGCTTTTTGGCCACATTGAGGAGTGCGAGTTGAAGATTTTGGCGACAAAAAATACAAGTATGCATCTGGTTGTGGAACATTGGGGTGGACAATTCTTGAGATAAGTACAAAGACTGTTACACTCCATTACTGGTTCCGCATTGAGGAAGTGTATTGATGTGTTGTTTGTTTTTTTGTGATGTTATAGAAATATATGTTTGAATTATAAGCAACAATGTGATGTGTATGTATCAATTTTATCTATCATGTTGATGAATTTGTATGATATAATAAAGATTTGTAATTAGCCATTGTTGTGATAGGAATGGAATGAATATGTGTGAGATCTATTTGTAGTCCTTCCTCCATTGTATGCAAATAGAGCTCATGCATATTCATTGGGGAAATCCTGAAGAACCAACCTGGCGAGAGCCGAGGTTGGACACCCCTGCTGTACAGCATCCCTAGTTCTGGCTGATGTGGGCAGTGGAGTAACTGATTTAGGAACCAACCCCAGGTCTCTCTGCATGACGGTGCAGGCTGTGTCCTATAGTTATTTATGTAGCATAGTTGCATAGTACTGTAATGCTAGTTACACAGTACAAAGTAAGTTTTTTATGAAGAATTTTAAAATCTGGATTCATTTTTTTCTAGGTAAGTAGCATCAAAAGAGTTGAACAGGATGACTCCCAGCTTGATAGGATCATTGTGGTGCTCATTTTCAATGAGCCTCTGTATCTCTTGGATGAGTGTGATTTATGTGGATTTATTCTATGTTAATATTACAGTAAGAAAAGAATATTTAATGGGGAAAGGAATGTGCATGCCGTGTGCTACTGATCTCCACTCAAATGAAGAAATGGTTCAAGAATTGAGCGGAAAGGATGTGGTCCTAATGCCTCTATACAGGATGAACAAATACTGTGTTCAATTTTGAAGGCCGTTTCTTGCTAAGAACATAGAGGCTGAAGTCAGTACAGAGGAAAGTGACAAAAATGTTAAGAAGTCTCCATCCGATGACATATGAGAAGAGACTGCAGGTCCTAAATATGTATAGTCCAAGCAAAGGAGTAGGGAAGAACCAAACAAATTTGCAGCCAATCTGGGATGAGTAAAAATGTCTTTTTTAAGCACCACTTGAATTGTAGACCTGATATGAGGCTGTGTTTCAGCAGAAAAACTGCCTGCTTCAGGGGTCAAATCAGCTCTGTCTTTGGTGGGTGCCAAAACCAACCAACTTTTCAAGGTAAAAGGAAAGAAAGAAATGGTATTGTTGTTCCAATCACATCAAAAGGTCTTACAACGTTTGCAGCGCATCATCCCTGGCTGGCTGCAAGTGTGTTTGTTTGGTTCATCCCTACTTCTTTGCTTGGACCGTTGTGCACGTAGGGATTTTTTCCTATACCTTAGAAGGGATATGACATGCTGTTAAATACTTGAAAGGAATTATTGAACAAAAATTTGAGTTGAAACTTCAGAATATGTCATAAAGCTACAAAGAGGTATAGTTGAGAGCAACATCAGAAAATACTTATTTATTTTTTTTAGCAGAGGAGTGTGGTAGCCGAAAGGGTGGTGGATGCCTGGATTGCCCTCCCGAAAAAGTGGTAGAAGTAAAAATAGTGCTAGAATTCACAAAGGAGTAAGATATACACCGTAGATCTCTAAAGAAGATGCAATGATATAAACAGAACATATAATTATTTTGTACTTCTAAGAAATCAGGGGAAAGTAATTGTATTGTGTGGTGGGTACAACCTCAACAGCACAAGCATGGGGAAGGTAACTTGAACTATGAAGTAGGCACAATCCCAACAGTCTTTCTGGGCAGGCCTGAGATGTTCTTTCTTCCATCATTTACTACGTTGCTATGTTACTATGAATTTTCATAATGGACAGATATGTTTTCCTTCTCTGAGCATTAGCCTGTTCTGTTACTGTATCTGTTAATTCAAAGAGATGTGTGCTAGAAAGAGACAAACAGAAGTACTTAGCTTAAATGGCTTGTCCAGAGCCCAGAAAAAAAACACAGCGAAGGTGACAAGATGGATGACGCCAAACAAACTTCTACTGGACTCAGAAAAAGCTCACAGCAAGAGTTTATTCTTAAACTGGACTCGACACAAGTCGTGTTTCGGCCGTTCAGTCCTGCCTCAGGAGTCCCTAAAATGGTATACAATGAATTATATTAACTCAAAACATTGAAAAAATGGATACATTACAAATAGTCTAAAAGCATAATCTCAAAAATAATTATAACAGACCAAATATCCTAAAAAGATGTGTGTACTGATTTATAAAACATGGAAACAACATTAAAAAATGTATTAAGAAATGATATTACTAATACAATAAATTGTATTTTAAAATGATCTAAAACGTCTCTTCCATTCAATAAGTATCATAAATACTTGATGAGGACCATAGATTTTGCAACAAGATGAATCAAAAACAGTGACAGAATTAAACCAGACACGATCATGAACATGCAAATACATTAACAATGCAAAAATAATAATTTCTTATTAATATCATTAAAAATAATAATTTGCATGTTCATGATTGCCAATGTATTTGTATGTCACAGATATGTTTACATACCTTTTAAAGGAGTAAATGTGTAATTTGAAGTTATTATTTTTCATTTTTATTAATAAGAAATTATTATTTATGCATTGTCAATGTGCATGTTCATGATCGTGTCTGGTTTAATTCTGTCACTGTTCTTGATTTATCTTGTTGCAAAATGTGTAATTTGAAGTTATTATTATTCTTTATAATATTAACTTCAAATTACACATTTACTCTTTTAAAAGGTATGTAAATATATCTGTGACATGCAAATACATTGACAATACAAAAATAATAACAATACTTATTGAACTGGATGTCTCTCTTTTAATTTTGCATTGTTATTGTATTTGCATGTTCATGATTGTCAATGTATTTGTATGTCACAGATATGTTTACATACCTTTTAAAAGAGTAAATGTGTAATTTGAAGTTATCATTATTCATTTTTATTTTTAATAATATAAGAAATTATTATTTATGCATTGTCAATGTATTTGCATGTTCATGATCGTGTCTGGTTTAATTCTGTCACTGTTTTTGATTCATCTTGTTGCAAAATCTATGGTCCTCATCAAGTGTTTATGATACTTATTGAATGGAAGAGACGTTTTAGATTATTTTAAAATACAATTTATTGTATTAGTAATATCATTTCTTAATACATTTTTTAATGTTTCCATGTTTTATAAATAAGTACACACACCTTTTTAGGATATTTGGTTTGTGTCTGTTATAATTATTTTTGAGATTATGCTTTTAGACTATTTGTAATGTATCCGTTTTTATCAATGTTTTGAGTTAATATAATTCATTTTATACCATTTTAGGGACTCCTGAGGCAGGCCTGAACGGCCGAAACACGACTCGTGTCGAGTCCAGTTTTTTAAGAATAAACTCCTGCTGTGAACTTTTTTCTGAGTCCAGTAGAAGTTTGTTTGGCGTCATCCATCTTGTCACCTTCGCTGTGTTCTTTTCTCGGTTTTTCCATTGTGGAGGTCCGCTTTCTTCTGTGTTTGCCGTTGTCCAGAGCCCACCCTTAATGGGGGGACGAGCCAACCTACCTTTTCTGGAGCTCAGGCTGGACCTTCTGGAGTTTGAAGGGGAAGGCGAACCTTAACCCAGGCTGCGCGCAGAGCACGGGAGCATGCATACCCTTATTGGTCTGTCATATTTTAAATTTTGCTCACAGGAATCACCTGCTAATAGGGACGTAATTCTGTTAAGGGGAGGGTGGGTTTACCAGTGTCAATATAAGGCTGGCACCTCCGGGGACCAGGATCCTTCCTTTCCCCCCTGGAGGTGGCTTGCTCAGAGTTTTGCGGTGTGTTTTTACCATTTATATTTAGGCTGTTTCAGGGGAACTGTGTTATATAGCACTGTTTCCACGCTGCTGTACAGTTTGCCTGTGGGTTAAGTGACTGCAATTCAGTTTTAGCTTGGCTACCGGACTCTGATTACACTGTCATGGGTTTGGACCCCCATAAATTTAGCTTCCTTAGTGTCCCTCTGGACCAGTCTAGGAAATAACTGGTGGGTTGTGCACTCCTTCCAGCAGGTGGAGACTGAGAACTCTGACTTTAGCGAGCCAATAAGAGCCCTGGCCAACTGGCCTTAGATTCACGGTTGCCAGATGGGTGGTTTTCCCGCCCAATTGGGTGGTTTTCCGCAACCCGCCGTGGGAAACTTTTGCCCGCGGCGGGTTGCGTTTTTTTGGGCTCGTTTTGTTTTTTCTCTGTGGGTTTTGGGGCGGTTTTTCGGCCGCGGGGGTGGGGCTAATTGCGTCAGAGGCAGGGTTTGTGACATTTTAGGCGGGGTTTGGTGACTTTGGGCGGGGCGATGATGGCGGGGGCGGGGCTGATGATGGAAGGGGTGGGGCTGATGACGGCGGGGGCGAGGTGATGACGGAAGGGGCGGGGTTGATGACGGCGGGGTGGGGGTGATGACGGAAGGGGTGGGGTTGATGAGGGTGGGGGTTTTGAGGAAGATCAGTCCGCAGTTCCTGAGGTGCGCAAGGTTGATTTACTAGTTAAGGGAATTAGGTGTCCATGGAAAACTTTTCCTATGCACCAGGACATTAGGGATATCATCCAGGCTCAGTGGGAATTCCCAGATTCTCCCTTTAGGCTAGCAAGAACCATGGTGCGCCTTTATCCAGTTCCAGATGTTGATAAATCTCTTCTGAAGGTGCCTGTGGTGGATGCAGTAGTGTCTTCGGTCACTAAGCGCAATACAGTTCCAGTAGACGGTGATACGGCTTGTTTTTACTTGGTTTAGAAAGGCCCATGAAGACCCCCTCTAGTAGGTTGGCAAACCAGCCATCTACCAGAGAGGTTCCCCTGAAGGCTATCATCTGACTCCCAACCAGTATATGTGTGCTTAGGTATTATCTTACTAACCATTTTTGCCCCAAGAGTTTAACTAAGTCTCTAAATATTCTATAGGAAAGAGTGAGGGAACAAGTTGCAAGAATAATCGGCTTTATTATAGCTTACCACAATAATACATCAGAATCAGGTATACAAGCAGATGGGTGGACAGTCGGGCAGCATCTCCTCTAGCACTTCGAAATGTCTCCTAACACGCCCAAAATCTCCCTGCCTTTTATACTCTCCTGGTCCTATTGTAACTAATGGGAACCCATTCGCTCCAATGTTATACATGTTTACTCCAAACTAGCTGACCACAATCTTGCTCAACTGGAAAGTTGCCACCCCTTATTTATCAACTATTTCCGTGCACCTGCAGATACTTCAGAAAAACAAGTCTTTTCTAACTTAAATGGGGAAATTGAGGAAAATCCACTTTATAACTGATACTTTAGAGTTTCCATTTTGTTTTCTGATCTTCATTTTGTTTCATATTTCTCTAGCCAACTTTTCTAATTTAGATCATTTAGGCCTCAATCTGGGCTAAAAACTAGGCCATGCTTTTCCAGCAAGCTCCTAGCCATACTAGCCATCAGATTTTTGACTTGGCCAGAGTTTCTTACAGCTTGAGCTCCAAGATTTGACTTGGCTCACAGTTGCACCACTTTGTGCATCTTTTGAGGGATAGTTATGATGCTTCTGCTATTTGAGACTCGTGTCCACATATCTCACTGGGCAGATTTATTTGCATGTTACATGGGGGCTTATCGCTGGTTTTGTGTTACAAAGGCCTGGGGTGGGCATCGCCCAGTGGCGCTGCTTGCCCTGGGATTGGCAGCACAGATTCTTGCTGCTATTTGATTTCTACTTGGTTCCTGTGACTTGGATTGGCACTGTTAGTGACAGCAGCCTGGGCTACATGGGCCATGGGGCTGCCCAGTATGACTTTTCATATGTTCTCAAGTTTTTGAAGGTGGGAGTGGTTTAGGTCTCCATAGATTGCCTTCTGGCTCCCAATTACACACGATATTCTGTTCTCCTCGATTCAAAGCTACAGTGTGGACTGGGAGCAGCGTTGGCTAGACTTACACTGGGGGCCAATCAGGCGAATGGTCCCTACTACAGTATGCTTAGGTTTATGGGCTGCATACTTCCTTCCCCTTGTCACTCATTTGTACGAGGGTCCAGCGTGCTGCTGTGCGGATGCCTGTGAGCAGGCCAGGGGTACCATTGACCTTTGGGCTTTATTCCCTGCCTTTTATTCCCCCTTCTGCGAATGGGGGTGTTGCCCACTGCCGAGGTTAGGGATGAGGAAGGGAGGTTGTCAGGAGAGTCAACGTTTGGCCGCTATTCCATTTATTTATTTTGTCGTGCCTCGAAAAGGCGGATCCTTCAGACCGATCCTCGACTTGCGAAGAGTCAACGAGGCCCTAAGAGTACAACACTTTCGCATGGAAACCCTGCGCTCCGTCATTGCAGCGGTACAGCCAGGAAAGTTTCTCATGTCTCTGGACCTAAAAGAAGTGTATTTGCACATTCCTATTTGGCCCCCGCATCAGCGGTTTTTCCAGTTTGCAGTGTTGGGACAACATTTCCAGTTTCGGGTCTTGCCTTTCGGCCTAGCCACAGCTCCCCATACCTTTTCTACTAATACTACTACTACTTAACATTTCTAAAGCGCTACTAGGGTTACGCAGCGCTGTACAATTTAACATGGAAGGACAGTCCCTGCTCGAAGAGCTTACAATCTAAAAGGTAATGGTAGTCGTAGCTGCCTGTCTCAGGCGAGAGGGTATCAGAGGTCACCCTTATCTCAACGACTGGCTCATCAGAGCAGATTCGGCCACCAAAAGTTGTCTTGCCACAGCCAGAGTGGTTACAGTCCTGCAGGCTCTAGGCTGAGTGGTCAATATACCCAAAAGTCACCTGACCCCCTCTCAGTCTCTCGAGTATTTGGGGGTCCGGTTCAACACGACCTCGGGGTTTGTCGTTCTCCCCGACCAAAGGCGGTGCAAGCTTCAGAATCAGGTCCGTCTGCTCCTGCGGATGCCTCGCCCATGAGCTTGGGACGTGGTCCAGCTGCTGGGGTCAATGATGGCCACCTTGGAGTTGGTTCCATGGGCGAGAGCGCATATGAGACCTCTGCAGATTGCCCTGCTTCAACAATGGCCTCCGATTTCCCAGGAATATCAATGCAGACTAATGTGGCTCCCTGCGGCTCGGCTCAGTATGGAGTGGCGGCTCTCCGACAGGATGCTGCGCCAAGGAATGCCGCTTGCGCTTCCTTCTTGGTGCCTGGTGATAACAGATGCCAGCCTTTTGGGCTGGGGAGCGCATTGCCAGGGAAGCTATGCTCAGGGTGAGTGGACAACCGTGGAAGCGGGATGGTCCATAAATCGCTTGGAACTGAGAACGATATTTCAGGCTCTTATGGCCTTCCAAAAGGCTCTGAAGGGGCTTGCGGTCCGGGTCCTGTCAGACAATACGACAGCAGTGGCCTACATAAATCATCAGGGCGGCACTCAGTGCAGGGCCCTGGCCGCGGAGGCCGCTCAGATTTGCCACTGGGCCGAGCTCCATCTGCAGCTTCTGTCAGCAGCTCACATAGCAGGTCAGAACAACGTGCGAGCCGATTTTCTCAGCAGGCACCAAATCGACCCAGCGGAATGGGAACTGGCAGAAGAAGTTTTTCTTCAGATTTGTGCCAAATAGGGGACACCCGGAATGGATGTAATGGCGTCAAGTGCAAACGCCAAAGTCCCTCGCCTTTTCAGCAGAAGGAGAGATCCTCACTCGGTGGGGTTTAGATGCACTGGCTCAACCCTGGCCCTCGGGCCTCCTGTATGTGTTCCCTCCTTGGCCCTTGATAGGGCGAGTCCTCCTTCGGATTTGACTACACCGGGGATTGGTGATTCTTTTCGCTCCAGACTGGCCAAGGCGTCCGTAGAATGCGGATCTCATTTGCCTCCGGTGCCGAACCTGTTGGTTCAAGGTCTGGTGTCTATGGAGGATCCCTGCCGATTTGGTCTTACAGGCTGCCTGACTCTTGAGAGGGCGCAATTGAGAGATAAGGGCTACTCTAACAAGGTCATTTCCACTCTCTTGCAGGCCCACAAGCGGTCCATCTCCACAGCTTATGCTCGGATCTGGTGCAAGTTTGAGGCGTGGTGTGTTTCAAAGGCGATCACTCCCATGCGGGCTACTGTTTCGCCGGTGCTGGACTTTTTGCAGGATGGCTTACGAAAAGGCCTGGCTTACAATTCCCTGTGGGTTCAAGTGGCAGCATTGGCATGCTTTCGAGGGAAAGTCTCTGGCTTGTCCCTTGCTGCTCACCCGGACATTGCCCGATTTCTCAGAGGGGTGCTTAGGCTCCGCCCTCCAGTGTGGTCGCCTTGTCCGGCCTGGAACCTGGAGCTGGTATTGAAGGCTCTCCAGCGTTCGCCTTTCGAGCTGCTTATGCGAGCTTCGGAGAAGGATGTGACTCTCAAGACAGTCTTTTTGGTGGCCATGACATCAGCTAGACGCGTGTCGGAGCTGCAGGCACTGTCCTGTCGGGACCCTCTTCTGCAGTTCTCGGAGTCCGGAGTAACGGTACGTACGGTGCCTTCCTTTCTGCCTAAAGTGGTTTCAGCGTTTCACCTGAACCAGCCCATTTTTCTTCCTTCCTTTTCTAGGGAAGATTTCCCGGACTCCTTTGGGCAATTACATCTTTTGGATGTCCGCAGGGCTCTATTGCAGTACCTACAGATGTCAAATGACTTCAGGACTTCTGATCATCTTTTTGTATTGTTGACAGGTCCTCGACGCGGGTGCCCGGCGTCTAAGGCCACTATAGCCCGTTGGCTCAAGGAAGTAATCTTTTCTGCGTATCTGCTTTCAGGCCGGTCTTCGCCTGAAGTGTTTAAGGCACATTCCATGAGAGCGATTTCCTCCTTATGGGCTGAAACGGGTGCACTCTCTCTTCAAGAGATCTGTAGTGCAGCTACTTGGGCTTCTCAGCTCTCATTTGTCCGGCATTACAGGCTGGATGTTGCAGCGAAGCAGGACACGATTTTTGGAGCACAAGTACTTGCTCGCAGAGTGGCCTGTTCCCACCCTAAGTAGGGAGTGCTTTGGTACATCCCATCAGTTAATGGATTCATCTGCTGCTGATGACAAGAAAGGGAAAATTAGGTTCTTACCTTGGTAATTTTCTTTCCTTTAGTCACAGCAGATGAATCCATGATCCCTCCCTGTCTGTCTTTGTTTTTTGTTCAGATCTTTCATGCAGATATATATATCATTGGGAGAAGTTGGAAACCAGTTCTCAGAATTTCTACATGATGTTCTATTACAGGAGGTTGAGATCATCCCTCCTTTGTATGGTTATTGCTCCAGTTCTGGGACATTTGTTCGCTGTGAGGAAAGTTTATATGATGTTACCTTTCTTATTCACTCTGCTTTGGAAATTTCAAATACTGAAGGCAGTTGGGGCTAGCCATCCAAGGGTCACTGTGGTTCTTCAGTGTTCTCTATCTCCACCTGCTGGTAGGCAGATACAACCCATCAGTTAATGGATTCATCTGCTGTGACTAAAGGAAAGAAAATTAACAAGGTAAGAACCTAATTTTCCCATCTGTTCTTTATTAGCTCAGGGTTCTATATGTCACCAATAAACACAGCTGTGGCCTGTTTTATACCAAAGCAAGCTGTTGGTCTTAATTATCGATGTATTGGTATTACAGGTAATTGTATATTATAATTATATCTGAGGAAAAGGTGGGTCATAGGTCTCGTATCCCTCCATTAAGCCAATATCTAATAGGTGTCAATGAAGTATCTCACACACTGTGCACAAGAAAATTTACATTATCACATTCCTTGCTGCTTAATGGAGGAACAAGACCTCCAAAATAAATGGATCCTCTTTGGCCAGGATGCACTGTGGTAAGCCCTGGTTTGCAGTGCTGTTTGCATATTTACTCCTACAAGTGCTTGGCTAGGAATCAGACGTTAATGGAATGAAAATGATGTTCCTGTACAGACCCATTTCCTGAAAAACATTTTGACTTGCAAACATATCTCCACTGGTCTTCTGTCACTGATTATCTCTTTGAAGATAAAAAGGAGAGGAGCAGCTAATGGTTGTGCCACAAAGAAACAGGAGACATGCTTTAAATTACAATAAATTGTGCTGCTGCAAATATTAGCTCTTGAAAAATATTCATTTCCAACTTGAAAAATCTGCTAATAGAGGTATACCGTAAACATTCATTGCAAATCACATTGCTGTCTGTTATAATATTAAAATGCGATTTCCATCGCAAATGAAATGTAAAACTAGGAAGCTATTAAAATTTCAGGTGATGCTTGACTGATAAATGTAAAAAACAAAAACCAACAAAACCTTGGCAAGGGATGTCAGTAGATGCCAAATGGAGTCTCCACATTTAGTCTTTAGACAACAAAAGTAGCTTATGTATCTAAATATTTGCTTTAAGCTTAGATTTGGAAAAGGTGATTAATTAATCTAAAATCCAAATTCCAGCTTTGAGTGATGAGTTTGTTCAGATATTGGACGTTTTCCCTATGAAGAAACTGATTCTGAAGAAGTGAGAAACCAGCCATAAATTCCATGAGACTTGATTGCCATATCTAAACTTTGGCACACACCTCACTGTCCTTGTTAATCTAGTTTATTTCTTACATAATCAGTCATTCCTCTTAACTATAAGGGACTCTGAACAATCTTGTAAAAGCCCCTTCAGTCCACAACCTTGGGGTCATCTTAGACTCTTCCCCGCCCCCCCCCCCCCCTCCTGTGCATACAAATTTTGAAGTCAGTAGAACTGGAAGTATCGTGAACATTGGGTTCTTTCACCTATGAGATTTGTACCAATAATCCATGCAGAACTACTCCAGGTTTACTAATGGCTTCCCCTGTAATCCGATTTCACTTGATCACAGCTGTAAGCTCATAAATCGGATGCACATTGCAATAAGAGGCCACTAGTCTCAAAGGTTCTTTTCAGGGTCATCTCCATTCTACGTGTTGGAGGCATAGCGAAGGCGGGACTTGGGCATCCCTAACACATGGGCGTCCTCGACCCATAATCGAAAAAAAGGGCATTCCTGACAAGCACTTGAACGACTTTACTTTTTTTGTTACGACCAAGCCACAAAAAGTTGCCCGAACTGACCAGATGACCACCGGAGGGAATCAGGGATGACCTCCCCTTACTCCTCCAGTGGTCACTAACCCCCTCCCACCCTAAAAAAAATAGTTTAAAAATCTTTTGTGCCAGCCTCAAATGTCATACTCGGGTCCATCGCAGCAGTATGCATGTCCTTGGAGCAGTTTTAGTGGGTGTAGTGCACTTCAGGCAGGTGGACCCAGGCCCATCCCCCCCCCACCTGTTACCCTTGTGGTGGTAAATATGAGCCCTCCAAAACCCACCACAATCCCACTGTACCCACATGTAGGTGCCCCCCTTCACCTGTAAGGGCTATGGTAGTGGTGTACAGTTGTGGGCAGTGGGTTTGGGGGGGCTCAGCACACAAGGTAAGGGAGCTATGTACCTGGGAGCTTTTTATGAAGTCCTCTGCAGTGGCCCCTAGGGTGCCCGGTTGGTGTCCTGGCATGTCAGGGGGGCCAGTGCACTACGAATGCTGGCTCCTCCCACGACCAAAGGGCTTGCATTTGGTCATTTCTGAGATGGGCGTCCTTAGCTTCCATTATCACCAAAAATCAGAAACGACCAAGTCTAAGGACGACCATCTCTAGGGACGACCTAATGTCAAGATTTGGGTGTCCCCAACCATATTATCAAAACGAAAGATGGACGTTCATCTTGTTTCGATAATACGGGTTTCCCCGCCCCTTCGCCGGTACATCCTGCGAGGATTTCCCCAGGAAAACTTGGGCGCCCCTTTCGATTATGCCCCTCCACGTTATATATCTTGGTCATTTCATCAAAGCTTTGAAAATGCAACCTTGTAACCTGGATAGTTCCAGACCTTTAATACTTAGTGTTGATAGACCATTTTAGAGAAACAATTTCAATGTGGGGAACAAAACAATACAGTTATAAATAAAAAATAAAAATACTGGCAATAAATAAATAAGTCAGTCTTTGTACTAGGCAAAATTTGTTGAATGTGTAACTAAACACCTGGATAAGGATGAGCTGCTTGTATCTGGATTTTCTGAAGGTATTTGACTAGTGGCCTAGTGGTTAGAGTGTAGAATTTGGTCCTGAGGAACTGAGTTCAATTCCCACTTCAGGCACAGGCAGCTCCTTGTGACTCTGGGCAAGTCACTTAACCCTCCATTGCCCCAGGTACAAATAAGTACCTAAGCCGCATTGAGCCTGCCATGAGTGGGAAAGCGCAGGGTACAAATAAAAAAAAAAGTCCCTCATGAGAAATCCTCAGGAAATTTGTTTATTTTAAACATTTCCATACCACACAAGCCAAAAGTTCTCAGCAGTGAACATGATGTACATACATAAAATCATAAAAAAGAAAAACATTTGTTCTTACATAAAACTTCAAACAAGCTAAAATACACAGTAATTAACAAACCTGGGCTTCAGTCAAAGTACTTCAATCTATTCATTTCTGCCAGTTTAATCTTGATCTTCTGCCACCCATATGCTTGTATAAAAAGTTAAGTTTTCAACTTTCATTCAAACTGTTTTCTTCCTGAATTTTATAAGCCTTAATAGTAGGCTATTCCACATAATGGGCTACATAAAACATTGTTGCTTTGTACTCATTCGATTTTGCAGCCTGATATGATGGTACATCTAAATACAACTGTTGTGCAGATCTTAAGGACCTTGAGGATTGATACACATGCAGTTTTGCTGCCAGCACTTCTAATACCTGACCAGTTAAAATCTTAAACACTAAGTACATCCTTCACAATTTTCTGAGTATGCAACTTCATACTCGGACTAAAAGTCATGGGATAAGTAACAGTATCCTATTGTGGACTGATACCTTGTTAAAAAGATACAAAACAGAGAGTTGGACTAAATTTTCAGATTCCCAATGGGGAGAGGCAAATAAAGTGCCCAGTGTTCCTTAAATATTTACACAAGTGATCTAGAAAAAATGGTAAACACAAGCAAACTGTTGTACAGAAGGGCATTGCTACACTACACTGAATTGACCATCTAATTGACAGATGAAATGTAATGTAGACAAGGGCTAAAATAGATAAGCATATGGTAAAATCTAAACTGTTTAGGACACCATAGGAACCGGTTTGAAGGACAGCTGTGTATGGGACCCTTTATAATGAAGCCTATAAAGAAGAGCATAGTCTGCAGTCTCCTGAAATTCCCAGGCTTGCCTGAAGAAATTAAGCTGTGGATCCATGATGATCTTTGGGAACTGGTGATCCAGAGAAGCCAAATTACAGATCTGCTGTAACCAAGAAATGATCCAGGAGTGAAGTCCATAGTGCAAACCCTGCTAGGTGTGTCTTCAGTTGAATGAGCATTCATTAAATATGCTTTAAATAAATAAGGGTCTGCTCAAATGTGTAACTGTACTTTGCAAACTAAAGTAATTTTATTTTCCTTTCATCAAGAAACATTTTGTTTCTTATAAATTTTCCTTTTCAGTCTTTAAAAACCTGACTGAACAGGAAGTATTCTTTTTCAGTCCAAAAATGTATTTATATGTAAACAAACCAAACAAGACACAAACTAAAATAAATAAATGTCTAAGGCTTTATTTAATTTGCAAAACTTGGTTCGAGGGCAGTATATGTTGACCACCCGCCTCATGATGCACTTGATAAGATTGCAGTCACTGGGACAGCCTGCTTCTGAGATGCCTCTGCTTTTGCTGAAGCGAACACCTGCAGTTCAACCAGGGCTCAAGACTGTGCCACTTTTGAGTGTCTGAGGCTGCTGGGGTTGGGTTCTCCCCCCTTATGGAGCCTAGAAGCTGTATTGCCCAAGGGTTCCCCTGAAATGTTTTTTTTCTAAAACTGCCTGTCTGCATATGCGTGTTTGCCTCCGTAAGTGGAGGTATTGCTGGGAGCAGAGTAGGGATTTGCAGTCACGTGTCCAGAACATTTGTGCATCCTGAAGAGCAGGTGTAACTTAAGAATTTTCAAAGCAAAAGTATGCACCTACTCTTGCTTTGAAAATCTGGCAAAACTTGCACATCGAAATGTATATATGTACTTTATACCGTAGGGTGGTCATTCTGTTTGGGAAGCGGTTCCTTTTAGGCACCCTGATGCCATGTGGTGAGAGCCTGATCTATAATGGCATGTGGGCACCCAGATTTCCCTTATGTAATAGTTACAGTTAATTCACTTAGAGCCCGCTGTTTCCCATCTATATCGGATTACAGCAAGATTCTAGAACACAATAGTCTACGAAGTTACATAATGTGATTACAAAATATACTTAAACCTTAACAATATCACACCAAAGTAAAAGGATAAAAGTAAATTTAATCAGATTATTTCTTAGTCACCTAGGGCTTCTTTTACAAAGCCGCACTAGCAATTCCAGCATGGCCACACCAAGAATTGTAGTGCAGCTTTGTAAAAGAGGCCCATAGGTCTGAAACAGCAGTGTCTTTAAGCCGTTCTTAAATATGGTATAATTATTACTACTACTTATCACTTCAGTGATATATCTAAAATTAACTGGTATAAATTTCCAAAATTTAGAGCTTGAAAGGCAAACAAACAGTTAAAAAGTTGAAGTAATGCCACTAGTACTCAGGAAGTCAAATAATGCAAATTTTCAGAAGTTTTATAAAAGTAACTCACTGATGAATAATGCACAAGAGTAGTCATATATAATGGAACATGTCCAAATTAAATTTTCCACAACAAACAGCCCAACTTAAAAAATATTCTTGCCTCAACAGTTAACCAATGAGTCTTAGCAAAGTAGACAGTAATTCTATCTTGTTTTTTTGTAGGGAGAATATAGTAGCATAACCTGGTATCAGCGCACTTTACATTTATATGCCCACAGTCATGCCAGCTTTAGAGCTAGTGTAACAGAGCAGGCCTCTATAGTATAGTAGTCTATGTGAGATACGTGCAATTGGGATCCAGTAGTACGTTAATTACGATGGACGTCTAATTAAATTCCAGTGTCCCCACTGTGATTATTAAATGTAATTTTCTATAGGGGAAAAAGACCTCAGTGGCTTTAATGGCCCCGAAACAGGCACATTAAAAAGCCTCACAATAGGACCACCATCATTGGTCTAAAAAACAACTGGTCTTTTTACCAAGCTGCAGTAAAAAGGTCCCTGGGCTAGCGATGGGGGCTATTTTTGTCACACAGTGCAGCCCTTTTTACCGCAGCAGGTAAAAAAAGGCTGAAAATAGCCATGGCCTTGTGGTAAGATTGCACTGACTGCGTGGCCAAGGGGGGGGGGGGAACACTTACCGCCACCCATTGAGGTGGCGGTAAGAGCTCCCGTACTGGTGGTAACCGGGTAGCACATGGCGCTGCCTGATTACTACTGGGTTAGTGCCACATGAAAAATTACAGACTGATTTTCCCTAGCGTGGGAAATGGCACGCACTGGGGCTACAACTACCACCGGTGCCTGCATTTGGCTGGTGATACCGACTTACCACCACTTTGTAAGAGGGCCCCCAAAAGAATTGTGTGTAAAGAAGGTAGAGTTGCCTCAGCAAAAGATCCACATGCACAGGCTCCTGATGAAGCGGAAATTAGTGAAGCGGAGGGCTCCGTAGAGCCTTGTGAGCTTTATAAAAGATGTATATCTTTGCTTTGCTTTGCATGAACAGTGAACCATAAATGAATAGTTGATTTGGTGAACTCTAAAATTAAAAGGGAAAATATATTAAGCTATTTGAAGAGTGAGATTATATTATAAATGAGGTTGTATTACAAAACAGGGTTTTTTAAAAGAACAATGTGCCTTTTTCGGGACCAATAAAGCCACTGAGGTCTTTTCCCCCATAGAAAATGGTATTTAATAATCATAGTGGGACATGTAATTGGGAGACATGCCCATGTGTATTTAGGCCCATTACACACACAGGTGCCACATTATGGCATATATACTTGTGCAAAAGGATGTCTAATCCTTCCGCGTTAGGAGTCACCAACCAGGAAAAGGATCTAGAAATCAATCTTTGACGATATGTTGAAACCTTCTGCTCAGTATGCTGCGACAGCGGCAAAGAAAGCAAATAGAATGTTAGATATTATTAGGAAAGGAATGGAAAATAAAAACAAGGCTATTATAATGCCATTGTTTCGCTCCATGGTGTGACTCCACCTTGAATACTGTGTGCAATTCTGGTTATCGCATCTCAAAAAAGACATAGTGGAATTAGAAAAGTTACAGAGAAGGGCGACGAAAATGATAAAGGGGATGGGATGACTTCCCCATGAGGAAAGGCTGAAATGGCTAGGGCTGTTCAGCTTGGAGAAAGGATGGCAGAGGGAGATATGAAGAGATATAAAATAATGAGAGAAGTGGAACGGGTAAACATGAATCGCTTGTTTACTCTTTCAAAAAATACTAGGGTTAGGGGGCACGCAATGAAGCTACAATGTAATAAATTTAAAACGAATCAGAAAATATTTCTTCACTCAATGTGTAATTAAACTCTGGAATTCGTTGCCAGAGAATGTGGTAAAAAGGAGTTAGTTTAGCGGGGTTTTAAAAAGGTTTGGCTAGCTTCCTAAAAGAAAAGTCCATAAGCCATTATTAAAATGGACTTGGGGAAATCCACTGCTTATTTCTAGGATAAGTAGCATAAAATGTACTGTTTTGGGTCTTGCCAGGTATTTGTGACCTGGATTGGCCACTGTTGGAAACAGGATACTGGGCTTGATGGACCTTTGGTCTGCCCCAGTATGGCAAAACACTTAAGTGCCCTTTTACTAAGCTGCGTAGGTGCCTACACACGGCCAATGGGCATCAGTTTTGAGCTACCGCCTGCTACCACGTGGCCCTTGCGGTAATTTCATTTTTGACATGCATCCACTACGCACGCCGGAAAATCATTTTTATTTTCTGGTGCGCAGCAAAAAATGGGTGGCAATTGTCATTCTGTGTACATAGACGATTACCACATGGGTAACGCATGAGACCTTAGACTCAAAAATGGACGCATGCCATTTTTAATTTTGCCGCATGTCCATTTTCAGCAAAAAAAAAAAGGCCTTTTTTTACAGGCACACTGAAAAATGGATGTGCGCGCTTCCAAAACAGGCACCCACACTAGCGCAGCCCATATTTTTTCCACACCTTAGTAAAAGGGGCCCTTATGTACTTATGTAACCTGAGTTGCCTATTTGTAGAATTGCCCTTGTGCAGATAAAAATTTAACCCCCCCCCCCCCCCCACACACACACACACACACACACACACTCCCCCAATAGATCTATTGGCAATCTTTCCCTACTCAGCATTAGCAGGAGGCTGGACAGGAAGGAATATGATGCAACTGGTTTGAAGCTGCTCATCTCTATTATGCTCCCAAAGCAGTAGACCCACATGTCATGACTGCAGGGGAGCGTAATGGAAAGCGTAATACTTGCTATTTCAATAGGAATGTTAAAGACCTTTTTGCTCTTAGTGAGACTGTTGTAGAGCACTTACTACAATTAGTGCCACAGTACTTAAATGTACTACCCTGATGGCTCACAAAGTTGCTGAAGTCCAAATTACGAGTACAGAATGCAGCAGCAAGAGTTATTTTTGCAGCAGACAAATATGATCATCTTACTCCTTTGTTATGTGGTTTGCATTAGCTACCATTAGAAGCAAAATTTCAATTTAAGGTATCGGCTTTGACCTATCAAACATTGTATGGATCTACCCCTGCTTATTTAGGCGTTCATCTTGCTTTTTTAAATGATTTTATTTTTAGATCTACTAGAAATCAGTTTTTATTAAAGTTTTCATCATTTCGCCATGTAAACTCTACTTTTTCTTATCATGCTGCACAGTTTTCTCTTCCTTCTTTTCTTTTAAGAATTTGTGGTTATTTTCAGTTTAGCTTTTAAGACATTTCTTTTTAAGAAATGTTATTAATTCATGGTAACTGGGGGGGGGGGGGGGGGTTTGGGAAATTATTATATAATTCAGTTTCAACATTGTAATTCCGGATGTTTGTTCAGTTTTTGTCTGTTACCCGCAGTGAACTTTGTGGTATTTTGCGGATTATAAGACTGTTAATATTCTCTCATGCACAGCCATGTTGGAATCTGTCCTGTTAATACCTGCACACCTTGCAAGTGGCCTAGAATGCTATGGCTTGTTATGAACATTTAACTTGCATATTAAAAAGCCTTCATTGGCTACCGATTATATAGCGTGTGAGTTTTAAAGTTTGATATTGATTTATAGGGCTCTGAGTAACAAGGTACCTATCTATAGGCCATCTCACCAATTATGTTTAATTAATAAAAGTCTCCTTGATGTTCCCTCAATTCAGTAAGTGGGGTATGTAGACTCAGATGCTAGGGTTCAACTACAGAATTCTTTCCTTCAAGAATTAAGGTCGATTGTCATGTTTGACTTTTTGTAAGAACTTAAAAAGCATGTTCATTTAAGCAAGCATTTCCTGAATGAGTTTACAGCTGGTGATTATATGTGAGCAGAGAGATGAGCAGCATTTTAGGTCCCATTGTCAATTGTATATGATACTGTATTTTGTTTTGGTTTGTTTTTTATTTGTTACTTGATAGGTCAAAGCGGTGTACAAAAATTAAATTTGTCATTTGTTTGATGCTTTACGATTATGAATGTTTTATTGTAAGCCGCTCATACTATTAAGGTGAGCTATAAATCTTGCTAAATAAAAAGTTTTAAAAACAGCATGTAGGGATGTAGGGCACAGAGGTAAAACCTCTAGAATAGGAGGTGATTTGAAATGTGACTCGCTTATTTCTTATTTTTTCTAGTATCTGAACTGCAAGAAGAAGGGATAAATGCCATCAATTTGCCTCTGAGTCCAATTCCCTTTGAACTGGACCCTGAAGACACTATGCTAGGTAGGGCAGAATCATTTTCCAGCACTGCTAAAACTAGGATATTAAATGGTCATAAAATATGATCTGTAATAATGTTTTCTTTAACACCCTGAAGAGGAGAATGAAGTCCGAACAATGGTTGATCCAAATTCGAGAAATGATCCCAAGCTGCAGGAGCTGCTGAAGGTAAGACAAATCTTCCTTTTCTTGTGAACATTTATTTTCTTGTCATGCCTTCTTTTGTCTTATTTCCACATTTCTTCTGGAAAAAAAACCCATGTGCATGCTTATACTGGACATACAGTAACAGATACAAAAAAAAGGATTGAAAATTAGCTGAAATGGCCTGTCCAGTCTGCCCAGTGAGATGGTTAGGGACAGGTTGTATCTACTGCTTTGTGTCTTCTCTGAGGGTTGTAACTGCCTCTGTGCAAGTTAGTCCCAATGGCTTCTTTTAGAAAGTTACCTGGACAGATCTTTGCTTGTGAAAATATCTCCCCCTCCCCCGACTTGAAAACGTTTGTCTGGCCAACTTGTTGACCAGTCAAAATGTATCTGATTATGAAAACGTGAAGCTTGGAGTGTCCAGGGACATATCTGTTTAATTGGGCAACTTTGACACTCCTCAGTCTATCCGGATAAGTTTGTTTGGATAATTTTAACTAGTTATATTCAGGGAAGTGTTTTACTAAGCCGTGGTACTGCCCACAGGAATATATGGGTGTCTCTGGCATATAGCGCACGCTAATTTTTAGCACGTGCCAAAAACGCTACTGCGGCTTAGTAAAAGGCCCTATTAGTGAGATACTTAACCAGTTAAGTTCTGCTGAATATCCAGTGAACATTATCCAAACAACTTACCCACTCATCACCCTGTGTTTTTATTGGGATTGTTTCATTTTCTTTTGAGCTGATAGTCTAAGCAATTTATGCCTTGGCTGGTGGATGACCAAAGTATAAATCTTTTATCGTGTATGTTTGAAAATACATAGATATTATCAGGCTGTTTTAAAATGGCTGAATGGCCCAGTATTATCTGTATATTTGTAATTTGGGCTTTAGTGCATATTATCCATGTATCTGCAGGATGGATGGTGACAGTATTTGGCCGCTGAATGGACAACGTGTACTTTTGTTAGTTTAGGCCTATGAGTAGCAGAGTGCTGAACGATAGGCTGCATTTGTGCATGTATGTTATAGAATACTAGCACATAACGCATGTGTACTGTATACACATGTAATGAAGCGCAAGCTGTATGCCCAGCGGTATACTACAACATACGCACACAACTGCTTTAGCAAGTAAATGTGTGGGGGGGGGGGGCATCCATGTGGGTGGGACACAGGTATGTCTCCCACTTATTCACACAATTTACCGAATACTGTAAATTACGCGTGTAAGGGCGGCACACAGACACATCCATGTACGCCCACCACAGACCTTGCATAAGTAGGTGCACCTAAATATACAAACATTTCTGCCAATTTAAGCTAGTATTGTATAATGGAATCTGTGCGCACAGATACTGTGTTAGACTGAGCACTCCCTGCAGTACATCCAGATGTTTGAACAGAGGAGCCCAGTTACAGAATTGCCCAACATGGCAACCATATTAATCATATACTCTTTATTTATTTATTTATTTATGTATGTATGTATGTATTTATACCCCACAAACATGCAGGCTCAATGTGGCTTACATAAACCGGAGAGAGAGAGAGAGAACTCCGGGTGATATCAGATACAAATGAGAATAGTAGAGTAGAAGGGCAAGAAAGAAAGGATACTTTACATATAACAGTACATAAGAATAGGACTAAACAGGATCCACGTATGCCAGCTGGCAGAGGCTATAGTCCTACATTGTTCCCGGAGAAAATGCTTTGGTAAACAGATGCGTTTTTAGTGCCTTGCGAAAGGTAAGGTAGTCTCTCTGATTGGTTATGTCTCTAGGAAATGCATTCCATAGTTGCGCACTGATGAAGGGAAAGCTTGACGTCTGAACAGATCCATGCTTGCAGCCTTTCCAGCTGGGGTAGTGCAGGGTGAGATATAATCTGCACCACAAATAGCGACACTGAATAAATACCAGCGCTGACGTTTAACTTAACCCTTTCATTACACCTGCTGACTATTGGCTCCTCTGTTTTGGTGGATGAAAAATTGTTACATTTTATTGAATTTTACTGTTCCCCACCGAAAGCTGTTTTTGGACAAATGGGATATAAATAAGTTGTTTTCTTTTTCTTCAAATGATTAAATAGAATGTGTGAAACCTCTGTATAGTAGTTATCGTGTTCTCTACTTTTTTTGTCTTATCCACTATCCAAATTGCTATTCACCAATGCAGAGTTCACAGCTGGATTGATTTTTATAGCTGGTATCTCATGTCATTTTTGTCATGGCCCTGCACATAGTCTCCTTGGTTATCAGACCAAAACTTTAAAGGTAGTGTAGCAAATTGGATTTTTGACAGTGTAAAAGTCTACTCGGAATCTGTAAACCTCTCATTCAGTTCATTGTGTCTCAGTTTGGAGGTATGTGTTGCTTATATCTGCTCTAAATTTGTCTGAAATAACCACCTATAAATTGCACTCACGTCAGCTGTTCTAAAGATATCCTGAAACTTCTCTTGAGGATGTAGTTGTAAATTCTCTTCAAGCATTTGATTTTCAATCTGAAACTGCTTTTCAACCTGCAAATTTATGAATGCCTAATCCCTCCTACGCTGTGTTGCTATGCAGGTATTAATTGATTGGATTAATGATGTGCTGGTAGGAGAAAGAATAATCGTGAAGGACTTGACTGAGGATATGTATGATGGACAAGTGCTACAGAAACTCTTTGGTAAGAAAAAAAATAGCATATGTGGTATGTATAGGATGCAATGATAAGTATCCATGAGCTCCTACAAACCCCACAGATAATCTAAAACCATGAGGTTTGCAGCAAAAGTTGCAGGAAAAAGGGCCCCACGGTAGCAGCAGGGGTCGTTTTTCCCACACCCCAGGGCTTTTTTTTACCACAGCCGGTAAAATGCTTCCCAAAAAATGGCCATGTAGTAAGATAACTCTTACCGCATGGCCAAGCGACGGGGAGCACTTACTGCCACCCATTGAGGTGGCGGTAGGGACTCCCATGGTAACCCGGCAGTAACTGGGCAGCGCACGGCGATGCCCGATTACCACCGGGTTAGTGCCGCACTAGGGAAAAAATTTCCTGGAGCGCTGGAAATTGCACACGCTTCGGCTGGAACTACCACTAGTGGCCTTATTGGGCCGGCAGTAGTTCCGTTTTAGCGTGTGGTAAGACAGCGTTGGGCTTGCCACCACTTTGTAAAAGACCCCCTAGATATCCAGATTGTGTTCTTCAAACCATAGCAGACCCACTCAAATGACCTGACTAGCATTGTGACCGTTAACCTTCACTGAGACTATACAACCTTAAAACAGCTCTAAATAATCTGAGAACATTCAGAGGTTCCACTGCAGCACGTTTTCCTCAGCCTTCCATAATAACATAATCCAATGTGGAAGCGCATGAAACTGTTGAATTCTGACATGTATTGTGAAATTTCGCAGATGTTCCCAAGAAAGGCCTCACTGAGGATCCCATAAGAGATTCACATGCTCCTTAAATGACTTCAGAACCGCAGTCTTGCATTCAATTCAGAGACACCCTAAAATATATTTATGATTATTTTTTTAATTTCCAGGCACTTGATTTACCACATGAGGTCCATACAGGCGACTATGCGGTTTACAGCAAATAAGAGTCTAGTAGGGAGACAAAAGGGTCGGGAGACAAAAGGGTCAGTAACACACTTAAGAGATGGGTTTTGAGCAATGACTTGAATTAAAGATAAAAGGATTCTAAATGGATATGTGGTGGGATGGCACTGGTGGGACCAAAGAAGCTGAACGATTTTTCATGAGAAATAGTTAAGTGGAACGAGGGGAGGGAAGGAATTGGGAGGAGATTGCCAGCTGAGGCGCACAGAGATGGAGTGGGGGTGTAGTAAGGGACAAGCACAGAATGAAGGTAGGCTGGAGCTGTGGAAAGGTGTGCCTTTTGTTCTCTTGCATCAGACAAAGCATCACATTGCAAACAACCGTATAAACAGATGTACGATACCTGGGCTAGACTGTATAAATGATGCTACTACAGAAGCTATCCAGTGGCTCACAGTTTCAGCTGTGAATCATTACATGCTCCACTTCAATTGGATGTATCACATTACACCTGGTATATGGCAAGTTCATGCAAATCATGTGCTCAAGAGTTCAGCTTAACTTGACCTTGAAGGGTAGTCATTTGGATTGACGAGTAGAATATGCATTCTGTACGGTAAAAATAATCATCTGATCTTGGCTCCAACTGTGGACTTCATTTGTACGTTGCAGTGTGCAGAAGTATTTTAAATATAAATTGAACTACTGTATAAATTAGAAATATGTCTTGCTTTACCCAATAAATGACGTAAGCTACAGCAAACTTTTAAACACAAGTTTACTGCCAGCCATGGAATTTATAAGTAATTCAGGAGAGACTAAGACACTTACTGGAAAATACATGTTTTCTGTTTGGCTTGATGCCTAGCTCTTACTGTTTGGTAAGATGATAATATCCACTACCTGGAAGATTTCACGAGTGAATTATAAACACCGCTTAAAACAAGAAAATAGATTGTGGTATCTGAAACCGGGTGTTATGAATTTGAGATTATTAGAAAATGGCTTCCTAGCCAATAGTTTATAGTTTACTGAAATTTGCAATACTGCCAAGGCTAACTGGCAGATCTAGACGGTTTACATTCAATAAAACATAGAAATGAAAAGAAGTTCAAATCATGTATAGGAAAGATACAGCAGTCATAACCAAGAACAGATGTCCCCAAATGTAGGGACAGGGGAAGGGAAGTGAGGGGGAAGGGAGAAAAGGGGCAGGGGAAATAGCGGGGTAGCAGTGTCCAGCCAACAGTAATATTCCATATGTGGTCATAGCCTTTAGAGCTGCTTTAGTGATGGCTATTTTAAAAATTAATTCTGTAAGCTAGCACTTAGTTATGCACCAATACTGCACCTAGTTTATAAAGTAGTAGTGTTTATGCGCATGATTGGCACCAATAATGGGCAGTTTACACGCATAAGTGCTCAGCAATATTCTATAAAGAGTGCGCCTAAATCGCTTAGGGGGAGATTCTATATATATAGCGCCTAAGAAATCCGAGCGGAAAACAGTGCCAACTAAATGTATTCTATAAGCTGCGCAGTATATATTTATTTTTATTTTTGTACATTTATACCCCACGTTTTCCCCACAGTTTTGCAGGCACAAAGTGGCTTACAGTGCACTGATAGGCTATTGCCAGATCAGAGGAGATAGTTGCAATTAAATTAGAATTAAATTAGATAGAATTTATTTATTTATTTGTTACATTTGTACCCTGCGCTTTCCCACTCATGGCAGGCTCAATGCGGCAAAGAAACAGAGAAAATAGATAATAAGGAAAGGTGAAAAGAGTCTAAAGATGGTCCGTAAATATGTTGGTAGGAAGGACTTCAGGTGATGTGTTGAAGCCTAGAAGTAGGCTGAACCTCTTTTGGCTGCCTGTGCTAAACTCCGACGGTTGAGAAGGTTTTGACTCATTGTGATTGAATAGTGGCAACAGTCCGCTCCAACCCCAAGACAAGGAGTGCTGCAATCAGAGCTGAGTGGCTAGAACAGCTTCCAGCAAGGCAATCCAAAAGAGGGGCAGATGCGATACCCAATCCAGACCAGGAAAAAAAGCATGCCACGAGCAGAACCGTATGAGGCAGGATGAGATGAGAGCGGCCGGACAGGCCAAGTCGAAATAGCAGGCTGCAGAAGGAGTTAAAGGCTGCTGCTCTTCAACCGTCCACACCAGCTCCCCAGATGATGGCTGCAGCAACCAGGTGTCGCAGTTCTAAAAGGCCCAACGGCCCAGCCGCAATGATCAATGGTTGATGAACGGGTCTGGAGCGAACGGGCGGCAGGCTGAGTGCCTGTTGTTGCAACCAAAATGCGGTAGCAGTAGTAAGCGGCCTGGAGAGTAGAAGAGGGAACCAGAGGCAAACGGCAACAGCTGGAGATTGCCAATGCTCGGCCACACAGCTGACTGCACTCAATGAAGGCGGGGCCCAGGATGCCAACGGGCCCGGCAACAACACCGCAAAGGAATAGGGACATTAGTTCGCCTGGATCAGAGGCTGCCGTCTCCCCACAGTATCTGGAACCGGCAAGGCAAGCTGAGACTTCCTTGCAGTCGCCTATGGTACGAACAGCCCAAGCGGGCGGCCACTGTTGGCCGGCAGCAGGCACACGGAAACGGTGGTAACTTGCCGATTTGAGCAGCCGGACGCAGCCGAACAGGCTCCCCACGGCATCCTGGACCAAGAGAGGTGCAGGACCAGCGATGCTAAGCCGATCCACGGCCAAATACCGGCGGTAAACCCGGGGGACCGAGAGCCAACGATTCCCCATCCCACTATGCGGTGGCCATCTTTCTATCTACGTCTTTCTATATAGAATACACTTAGTTGATATCCCAGCACCTAAAACTATGTGCATCCATTTATGCCAACGAAAACATGGCGTAAATCCATGCACATTGATTTAGGTGCAATGGGCCATATTCTATAATTCTGTGCGTAAATTTTGGAACGCCCATGAAACGCCCATTTCCCCACCTATAACATGCACCTTTTAGCCTGCATGTGTTAGAAGAGAGGTGCACTGCGTTGCAGAATACGCTTAGTGACTTGTGCGTATGAATTGTAGTTATTGCCAATTAGTGCTCATTATTGTTTGTTAAAGAGCTGTTATCAACGCTGATTGGCTTATTCAGCCAATTAAGTTACACTCATTATAGAATATGCTTGGATTTCGGCGCGGATCTCTAGGTGTGCTATATGGAATCCAGGGGTTAGCGTGCAACTGTCAGAGGGGTGTATACATGGGCTGAGCATGAGTGTGTTGGGGCAGGTTACCAAACATGTGCTAGTTATAGAACACTATCGGTGGCGTGCGCTGCATAGTGCACATAGAGGGGCATAATCGAACGTCACCGGTGATCTATTTTGGCGGCAGCGCAACAGCTGGCCGGAACCGTATTATTGAAAAAAATGGCCGGCCATCTTTTTTTTCGATAATACGGTTTAGCCCGGCCAAATGCCAGAGTTCGCCGGGTTTGAGATCGCTGGTTTTGTTTTTCAGCGATAATGGAAAAAAATGCCGGCCATCTCAAAACCGGCGAAATCCAAGGCATTTGGTCGTGGGAGGAGCCAGCATTTTTAGTGCACTGGTCCCCCTCACATGCCAGGGCACCCTAGGGGGCACTTCTAAAAATGTTTAAAAAATACAAAAAAAGCTCCCAGGTGTATAGCTTCTTTACTTTGGGTGCTGAGCCCCCCCAAATCCTCCCCAAACCCACTCCCCACACCTCTACTCCATTACCATAGCCCTTATGGCCACTTACATGTGGGTACAGTGGGTTTGGGGGGGGGGGGGTTGGAGGGCTCAACACTTAGTACCACAAGTGTAACAGGTAGGGGAGGGGATGGACCTGGGTCTGCCTGCCTGAAGTGCACTGCACCCATTAAAAACTGCTCCAGGGGCTTGCATACTGCTGTCAGGGACCTGGGTATGCCATCTGAGGCTGGCATACAGGCTGGCAAAAAAGTACTTTATTTTTATTTTTTTTTCGTGTGGGAGGGGGTTGGTGACCACTGGGGGAGTACGGGGACGTCATCTGGTCAGTTGGGGCACCTTTCTGAGGCTTGGTCGTGAAAATAAAAGGACCAAGTAAACCCGGCGAAATACTGATTAACGTCACTTTTTTTTTCCATTATCCATGAAAGCCGGCCATCTGGTAGCCACACCCATGCCCACGACACACCCCTTTGAACTTTCGCCGACGAGGTGACGGGAAAGTGGCGATGCTGTCAAAAAAGCAGCTTTTGATTATACAGATTTTGCCGCTTTTCCGAGATCGCCGGCCATCTCCTGATTTATGTCGGAAGATGGCCGGCGATCACTTTCGAAAATAAGCCCGTTAGGCGCACCAACTTATACCACCCATTGACATGTTGTAGATGGGTGCACTAATTGTTTGGTGTGCTGATGCGACTTTGCACTACTATAACAGTTTAAGTTCACCCTTAGGTCATTATAGATTGGCGCTAAATGTTTCCCATTTCAGCACCTAAAATGAGACGCTAATTTATAGAATTTCCACTTGAGTGTTTCCAGTAAAATTAGAAGACTCCTTCTTAACAAGTACTGGGATTAATTTCTTTGGTGCATTTCTAAGTACATAAGTATTGCCATACTGGGACAGACGAAAGGTCCATCAAGCCCAGCATCCTGTTTCCAACAGTGGCCAATCCAGGACACAAATACCTGGCAAGATCCCCAAAAAGTACAAAACATTTTATGCAGCTTATCCCAGAAATAAGTGGTGGATCAACCTGAACATCCGGCATCATGGAGCTCAAGCTTCTGCTATTTCTTCTGCAGCTGAAGCCAGATGAGGGGAAAGAGACTATACCAAGATGCACTAAACTTAATGAGCCATTAACGAGCAAAAACCGTTGCATGCACAAAAGGCCATTTTCCTATCACGGCAGCAGCTAACGAAAACAGAATGCAAATGATCCAAAGGCTATTATAAGGAGCAGCATTACCGTTGCAAGGCTATTATAATGAGATGCACTAACGTTTACCGATTCTCCTTACCGTGGAAAACCTAACGTGAGGTCTGCACCTCTCATTAGGCTGGGGCTGCTGTGAACGGACCCATGGAGACCAGTGGGAAAGCGTGTAACACCCATGTAAAAAAAAAAAAAAGAACAAGCTGCATGTCCCAAGTGTTCGTCAGGGACGTCCTTCTAAAGTGCCTAACATGGACGAGCACTTGGCTTTCTTATTTCCCTTCCGACGGCGACGCCCCCCCCCCCCCCGAGGTCGCCACCACCGCTCCCCCTGCATTGAAATGACAGCTTCCCGCAGCCCCGGCCTCCCTGCCATCCTCCACACCCCCGTGGCTCCGCCCCCGCTGCCTCCCTTGAGGTCACCGCCGCCGCTCCCCCCCTCCACCGGCCCCCTTAACTTACGTAAGTAACTTACGTCAGACAAAGGCAGGCCAGGGAGGAAAGGAGGGAAGTCCGAAGGGAAGCGATCAGCTGTTGCTTGCTGCAGCGCCTTCATACGGAGGTGAGAGGCGCTGTGAGGGCCCGGCCCGGTGGCAGACGGAGGGGGGCGGGTGGAGGGGGGGCAGTGGGGGTGGGGCCACAGGGGTGCAGAGGACGGCGGGGAGGCCGGGGCTGTGGGAAGCTGTCATTTCAATGCAGGGGGGAGAGGCGGCGACCTGGGGGGGGGGGGGCAAAGGATGTCCATAAAGGACGTCCATAGGCACAGCTCGTCCTTTTTTTTTTTTTATAGCGAAGGAGGTCCATAAAGGACGTCCTTGGCATGCGCAGAGCAGCCAGCATAACGCTTGGCTGCTCTGTGCATGCTCGACCACCCAACTGGCTTCTGAGGGAATAGAGAATGCAAGTGAGCTACAAGGAGCAGCTCATTTGCATTCCCTTTTCCTTGATGCATTGCCATTCCCTACCGATTCGCTATGGAATTGGTAAGGGAAGGGCTCTTTACCTGGGGTTAGTGCATCTGCCTCTGGGTGAAGACTGGGGAGGGGGAGGGGTGGAACATGAAAAAGAGAGGGAGAGCAAGACTGGGTGAAGGCTGGGGAGGGGACAGTGCACTGTTGTATTTTGCCACTATTTGACAAAACATGCATCAAAATATGACAGTGTGAGTTTTGGCCCTCTGAATGTTACAAAATATAAAATGTGGCCCTCGATGGAAAAGGTTTAGACAAGCGTGGATTACAGGATGAAGCACAGAGGGTGGGGGAGTAGTGGTGATGCTGGTTCCCTACTCCACTCTTCTTTCTGCCAGCAGCTGACTTGCCAGAACTAAAATCTTCCTTAAGAGCCTCTGAATTAGCACATCTGAGACAGCCCACCCTAAACATTTGTCTATGCCTTAATCCTGCCCTGCACACACATCCATGGACTGCTGACACATCCATGTGTACCAGCAAGTAGGCAACTTTTAGTTCTGGGTGGAACCTTTTTGTGGATTTTATGGTCTACTTCAAATTTCCTTTGACTTTCACTCGGATCTAAATAAAATGTTGACATTTTGTGTCAAACTCAAATGAATGGAAAACCCAGCCCTCTATCTTATTCTATACAGTGGTGGAAATAAGTATTTGATCCCTTGCTGATTTTGTAAGTTTGCCCACTGACAAAGACATGAGCAGCCCATAATTGAAGGGTAGGTTATTGGTAACAGTGAGAGATAGCACATCACAAATTAAAGCCGGAAAATCACATTGTGGAAAGTATATGAATTTATTTGCATTCTGCAGAGGGAAATAAGTATTTAATCCCTCTGGCAAACAAGACCTAATACTTGGTGGCAAAACCCTTGTTGGCAAGCACAGCGGTCAGACGTCTTCTGTAGTTGATGATGAGGTTTGCACACATGTCAGGAGGAATTTTGGTCCACTCCTCTTTGCAGATCATCTCTAAATCATTAAGAGTTCTGGGCTGTCGCTTGGCAACTCGCAGCTTCAGCTCCCTCCATAAGTTTTCAATGGGATTAAGGTCTGGTGACTGGCTAGGCCACTCCATGACCCTAATGTGCTTCTTCCTGAGCCACTCCTTTGTTGCCTTGGCTTTATGTTTTGGGTCATTGTTGTGCTGGAAGACCCAGCCACGACCCATTTTTAAGGCCCTGGCGGAGGGAAGGAGGTTGTCACTCAGAATTGTACGGTACATGGCCCCATCCATTCTCCCATTGATGCGGTGAAGTAGTCCTGTGCCCTTAGCAGAGAAACACCCCCAAAACATAACATTTCCACCTCCATGCTTGACAGTGGGGACGGTGTTCTTTGGGTCATAGGCAGCATTTCTCTTCCTCCAAACACGGCGAGTTGAGTTCATGCCAAAGAGCTCAATTTTTGTCTCATCTGACCACAGCACCTTCTCCCAATCACTCTCGGCATCATCCAGGTGTTCACTGGCAAACTTCAGACGGGCCGTCACATGTGCCTTCCGGAGCAGGGGGACCTTGCGGGCACTGCAGGATTGCAATCCGTTATGTCGTAATGTGTTACCAATGGTTTTCGTGGTGACAGTGGTCCCAGCTGCCTTGAGATCATTGACAAGTTCCCCCCTTGTAGTTGTAGGCTGATTTCTAACCTTCCTCATGATCAAGGATACCCCACGAGGTGAGATTTTGCGTGGAGCCCCAGATCTTTGTCGATTGACAGTCATTTTGTACTTCTTCCATTTTCTTACTATGGCACCAACAGTTGTCTCCTTCTCGCCCAGCGTCTTACTGATGGTTTTGTAGCCCATTCCAGCCTTGTGCAGGTGTATGATCTTGTCCCTGACATCCTTAGACAGCTCCTTGCTCTTGGCCATTTTGTAGAGGTTAGAGTCTGACTGATTCACTGAGTCTGTGGACAGGTGTCTTTCATACAGGTGACCATTGCCGACAGCTGTCTGTCATGCAGGTAACGAGTTGATTTGGAGCATCTACCTGGTCTGTAGGGGCCAGATCTCTTACTGGTTGGTGGGGGATCAAATACTTATTTCCCTCTGCAGAATGCAAATAAATTCATATACTTTCCACAATGTGATTTTCCGGATTTAATTTGTGATGTGCTATCTCTCACTGTTACCAATAACCTACCCTTCAATTATGGGCTGCTCATGTCTTTGTCAGTGGGCAAACTTACAAAATCAGCAAGGGATCAAATACTTATTTCCACCACTGTATATCCTAGTCTTCTGATGAAATATATGTTATTAAAATCCTGTCTGTGTGTTTTTCCCATCCATTACTAATTCAGAAAAACTTGAAGGGGAAAAGCTCAACGTTGCTGAAGTTACACAGTCTGAAATCGCTCAGAAGCAAAAACTGCAGACAGTGCTGGAAAAGATCAATGAAACTCTGAAGCTTTCTCCAAGAAATATCAAGTGGAATGTTGACTGTGAGTGTGTTTTCATTTAATATGTATTTACTAGGATACCATGACTTATGACTGTTTTATTAGGTGATCCCAATGCTTTCCAAACTTGTTTCCAAGATGACCCTATTTAAAAATTCAAGTGACCTTAGATGATGACGAAAAACAAAATAGTTAACATCTACTCCCCTATCATCCACTACTTCTTCCCTCCACTTATCCAAAGCATGACGGCAACTGTGACAGCAGTCGGCACAAGGTCCTTTGAATCAATGTGCATTCACAGATGTCAGTACTCTGTATAAATTTCCAGTCTAACAGAACACCCACACAGGAGGAAGGAGCAGGGGCTGTGAGCATTTTCTGACTCAAGACATCATGCTGACTGCCTCTATTGGGCACAGGTCACATTGGAAGTCCAGAGGAGCACCCCTATTCCGATGACCCTATTTGGAGTCCCGACCCTCAGTTTGGGAGCCACTGCAATAAATGTTACAAATGCACAACTTAAAAGAAAGTAGTCCCTCCCAAACCCTTGAACAGCCTCAAATTTCTTCATGGGAAGGCTTAAGAAAAGAGCTAGACCTTCACAAAGATGGAGCATGCCTTGAAAATGAAAACCTTGCCTATACTGCAGGTGGTACTGGTAGAAGGGCCTGTTGAAAGGACTTATAGAGTCATGGCTGGTTGGTAGAACACCAATAAGTTAGGCGAGTAGGAAGGTTCAAGATGATGTAATGCCTTGTAGAATAAGATCAAGACCCTAAACTTAATTTGCCGTAAAACAGAGAGCTGGTACAGATCGGGAGTGCCATGCTTTGCCTGAAATATCTCCTTGCTAGTGTTATGTTGCACTGTGTCTGCAGTAGACACATATCATAAATTGTAGTTAAACTTTATTTGTGCATATACAAAATAAGACACAGTTTTTTTTTTCTGTGTAGTGACACTAACTTGGCTTAATTTGGTCAAAGAAACAATATTAGTAAACTAAACAGAGGTGGATATAGGGAAAACAACCAGTGTTTTAACAGAATTTATCAGAATCAAATGTTATAGTTGTTTGATATATTAAAGGCTGTATCCATAAAGATGTTTTTGGAGTAACAAAATGCTAGAAAATCTTTAGCAAATCTAGTGGCCAGATTTAAAGGAAGGGTGATGATATGTAGCACATGTTCTGTTCTGTTCCTCTGGTATATTTTCCTGTGCTTGAAGGAACAGATGTACTGAGTAATGAGTGATTAAATCTTGAGTTGCCAGACAAATGGTCTGGTTTGTCAAAATAGTTACCACTTGGACAGAACAACATGAAGAGATTTTGCCTCACTGAGTCATTTCACCACTTAGTTTAGCAAATTGATGGAAATTGGTCTTTATGTAACCATACTAAGTTGTAATTTGTGCACAGTCTTTAAGGAATACTGCCCCAGGGAAGTCCACAAATGAGCGGAAAACTCCAAGAGAGGCAGCAAAATCACAAGGTCCAAAAAATATTCCAGATTAAACCCAGATGCTGTTAAGTTGCTATTTCTTGAAGAGTTTTGTTTTTTTTTAGGTGTTTTGACATAACACCTCTACCTTGGTCAGTAGGAGAAGGGGTTGTGGGAGAGTTCATAAGGAATGTCTGAGTCATTCCAGTTGTTTAGGCTTTTATTTCAACATCTGCCAGGGTAGACTAATTTGTCCTAGGGCAGTGCTTCCCAGTCTTTTTTGTGCATGTGACCCCATGGTTGCAGCTAAATAAAATTGTGATTCCCTGGAGGTGCAGAATAATGATGTACCCTTGGAGAGACTATCTAGTTTGTGACCCCTATGACCCCATTTAGAATCCTGACCCACAGTTTGGGAAGCTCTTTCCTAGAGATTGACAGATGTTGTATCCGTGTTAGTCCACTTTTAAAGATAATCAATAGAAATAAAATAAAACATAGAAAAGAAAATAAGATGATACCTTTTTTTATTGGACTAAATACGTTTATTCTTATTTTCTGTTCTATGTTTTATTTTATTTCTATTGATTACCTAGAAGATGACTAAAGCACATGCAGTAGAGTCAGATGCATTTCTGTATGGTTATGAACATTTCACAAGGCAGAGTCCAGACTTTTGGTATTACCTGTCTTTCCCTCAAGTCACTCGTGTGCAGGCACACTTCTGCTTTTAAGGAGAGTTGTGGCTTCCCTGGTCTCTTATCCTCTATCCAGGCAAATTCATGGCACCGCACCATAAACAGCCATGAATTTTGTCCTGACAACATAGGAAAAGGGGAGAGGTAAGAAATGCCAAAAGACTTCTGCAGACTTAGAAAATATAACCAAGTGTGATATTCTTTTCCACATATTTAACTAAGACAGTTTCCATGGTTTATAATGACTGAGTTCAAACCATAGGATTTAGCAAACGGCATCACTCTGAATGCTTTCCCTCCCAAAAAGGAGCTTACTGCCAGATTCTGGAGTGGAGGAGTGGCCTAATGGTTAGTGCAGCAGGCTTTGATCCTGACAACCTGAGCAATTCCCACTGCAGCTCCTTGTGACCTTGGGCAAGTCACTAAATCCTCCATTGTCCCAGGTACAAAAATTTTGAATGTGAGCCTCCTAGGAACAGAGAAAGTACCTGCATATAATGTGTACAGTGCTGTGTACGTCTGGTAGAAATGATTAGTAGTAATAGTAGTAGCAGGTTGCCCAAAGTTGGGTGTGCAAGTTTGGACAAGGATTACAGATCCAAATGTAAACTAATTAATTAGATGATAGCAATCAATTATTAGTGTTAAGAACCTTAATTGGTAGTAATTAGGAATTATGTGCCCTATTCTATTACGTGGATGCCTAAATTTCATAGCATGCAACTCCAACGGGGCATTCCCCAAAATTAGGTGCGATGTTATAAAATACCCGTGCTTGTGCGTCTAACTGCCATTAGGTGGATGTGACCATTTACACCACCGTTTGGTGGGCATAATTCTTTAGGCATGAAATGCATGCTAAGCTAATATTCTGCAAAGTCATTCTGTGTAGAGCACCCTTTACAGAATACAGAGGTGCCAGGATGATCCTCACTAACTAATCTCTCTTGTCTGTCCCCTTCTCCTGTACTGCTAATTCCAGACTCCGTTCATTTTATCTCGCTGCACCTCACGCCTGGAATAGACTTCCCGAGCCTGTACGTCTAGCCCCCCGCTTTGGTTGTTTTCAAATCCAGGCTAAAGGCCCACCTCTTTGGCGCTGCTTTTGACTCCTAACCACGACTCACTTGCCCTGTACCCTTTTATCCCCACCTCTTTAATTCCCTTACCTCTTAGTTGTTCTGTCTGTTTGCCTGTCCTATTTAGATTGTGAGCTCTTTGAGCAGGGACTGTCTTTTTGTGTATGGTGTATAGCGCAGCGTATGCCTTGTAGCGCTATAGAAGTGATAAGTAGTAGTAGTAGTATTGAATTTCCTCCCAAAGCATTCCTCCTTTTAATCAAGTTATCTTATCTTCTAAAGTACAGTAGAAAGTAGGTGTTTTTATGCCCTGTTTTAAGAGCTTGAAAACCTAGGTCATAGCACCTGTTCTACTTCCTCTGTTCCAGTTGGCCATATTTTCTATAATATGTAGCCCAGAACTGAACATAATATTCAGCACCGAGGTGTGACTAATATTTTCTGGAAAAGGATAAAATGATGGCCTCTGATTTATTTGTGAAATCCATTTTGATGGACTTGAGAATATTGGGAGGGTCTCTGGCTATTGTGATGCATCAGATGTCCAAATAGGAGGGGATGTGGCAATCCTTGGCACTAAGGCTCCAGAATACAGTAGCAGACGTTGCATGGAGAAAATGTGTGATAGCAGACACACTTTTTTGTTACAAGGTTAGAGAATGCAAGGTGCAGATTAAATATGCAACAAACTGATCATGCAATTTGCCTAACTCCTGCTGTCGAAGAACCATTTGCTATAATTACATTGATAGTTGCATCTTCTTGTAAAAAATTTTTTTTAATATTTAATCTTTCTGTTTCAGCTGTTCATGCTAAAAGCATCGTGGCTATCCTTCATCTTTTGGTTGCTTTATCCCAGTATTTTCGAGCACCAATTAGACTCCCAGATCACGTGTCCATTCAAGTTGTTGTTGTTCAGGTAAATAGAAGTGAAATTGGCTCCCGGTTGTTTTTCAGTATCTCATCAATCAGTATTAAAAAGGGGGTGGGGGAAGGGAGGGCATGTCAACCAACTGAGGTGACTTCAGCAAATACAAGAAAACAAGGGACAATAGGCCAGCTGTGTTGTATGTGTGTGTGCTGGGAGTTTTCTAGAGCGGTTGGGATGGCAAATAGAAGCTGGGGGATTCAGATTTCCATATTTCTTCGCACTCGGCCATGAGAGAGGAAGCCCTTACTTTATTTTGTCAACTTGCTGTATCCAAGTAGACTTTAAGAGTGAAAAACAGGTAGTCTGATGAAGGATTTTCATACTGTCCACTCATCTGCAAAGCCTGCATGTCCACATGCTTTGCATAAATTTTCAAAGTTAAATCTGCTTGTGCACACACTTGTGCCTCCTTTTGGTGCAGATACATTTTTTTTCTTTGTTTGCCACAAAAAAGTGTGTAATTAATGTGCATGTACTATTTCAGACCTGCCATGAGGAATGCCTCTTGGCCCAAAATGTGGTAAAAATAAGCACGTTGTGCTAGGGGGGTAATTAAAAAAAAAATTTCAAAGCATTTCCCGCTAATAAAGCACATTTGACATATTGGAAACAGGCTCTCGCATAACTGTATATGAATATAAGGGGAAAGTTATCAAGGTATGGTAAAAGGCATGCTTTTACTACACATTGATTTACCCTGGGAGTCAGCAATCTGCAGTATCTCAGGATTGCAGGTTACTGACTCCCATGGTACATGAATAACTCTGCTTGTGAGCCACCTCTGAAACAGCATATTTCAGCAGCCCAAGAGCATCAGGCCTCAAAAGTGCGGCTTGATGCTCCCAGGCAGAAACTTAAAACAAGCCAAGGTGATGATCACAACACCCCTATCCCTCCCTATTGACCTCCCTCCATTCTCGAGGGTCTAATGGCCCTGCACCTGGTGGTCCTAGCGGGCAGGATTGATCTGCAGTCCACTCCTGCTGTGCCAGTGCCATATCCAAAACAGTGTCCCTAGTAGTAGTCTCTCTCTACTAATGCTAGGGGTAATGTTTTGCATGTGAGGGGATGAGATTGGCACTGCGGCCCCTTTAAGTTCTGACCCAAGAGTATCGGGCCATAGCTTTGAGGCCCGGTGTACCCAACACTGTAAAACAAGTCCAGTAAAATAAGCATGTACATGTATACTTTCGCACTTCCATGCATATATGCCACCTAAACGCTATTCTGTAACAATATACATAACTTATTTATTTATTAAGATTTATTTACCGCCTTTTTGAAGGAACTCACTCATGGCGGTGTACAGTAAAACAGTAAACTTGCATAGCACATATATGCAAGAGGGTGTACATGGGGCGGAATCTGAATTTACACACGTAACGTATAGAATACTGTACATTACGCCGTAACACACCAGCTCTATGATGGGCATCGCACCTAATATTAGTCAGGCTAGTACTGTATAAAGGAAAATAGGCACGTATGTACCTTTATAGAATAGGGTCCTACAACACACCCTGTTTCTAGAACTGACCCTTGTGTTTGTATGTTTTGTTTAAAGAGGCCTTCAACCTCACCAGCTTGTGCAAAGTGTGGAACAAATGAAAGTACCTTGTATCATGCTTTTTGGGCTTGTCCCCATATAGTGTCCTTTTGGGGCAACATAGCAGCTTACCTTCGTCAATTGCTCTAGTCTACCCTCTGTTTTGCAACCTGGATTTTGCATTGCGAGGGGGATGTGGGCACCTGAGATAGACGCCCTAAGTTGTTCTTTCTCAAGGTAGGAAGAAATTCATCCTTCAACAGTGGATTGCTTCAGTGGGTCCCTCCCACTGGCAGTGGAGAAATCAGCTATACGCCTTAATGTTGTGGGAAGCCAGAGAGGCTCATCTCACCTACAGGTGCTCACAGCGTTTTCTGGTGGTTTGGTCTGCATATGTTCAGTCTCTGTCTCCAAGGGCTCAGAGTCTTATTTTAAACAGGCTGCGCAGTAGTGTTTCCTAGTGCTTTTTCGCGAGGGCTTTTTATCTTTTGAGTCCACAGCTCTATAAGGTTCTCAGTTGGGGAGAGAGATTTGGGTTGGGACCAGGGGGGGAGGGAGGGGGGCTTTTCTAGGGTATTATGGGACAGGGTGGGATTGGGGAGAGGCTATAAGAGTCTAAGCCTGCCTCCCATATCGAGGGTGGGTGTTTCTTTTCCAAAAATTTGGTTTTCTCTGATAGCTTCAAGGATGTTGTTTGTTCTTGCTTTATTTCTGTTTGCTGTCTTCTTGCTCGATGGTGTTTTCTGGCAATTGTTTGGATTGGAATTATGTCCTTGCCATTTTGTTTCTGTTTCTTTTTTCAATAAACATGTTTGAATTAACGAGGCCTTCAATGTGGACTTGGGTATTAACAGCACAGTGCACTAGCGCCTCGGTGGAATGGTAATTTCTCTGCAAGAAGAATGAGGTTTTTGAATGACTTCTGTGTATGTGTGTCTAGGTCTTTCTATCAATATGATGGAGTTCCTAAATATTATATATATTTTTTTATTTTATATTTAATGTATATGTTTGTAAACCACTTTGGTCTTTCAAGTTAAGTGGTATATTAAGTTTTAATAAACATAACATATGTATAAGGGGAAGTTCTGTAGTTATTCTGATGTTATTAAAGTTGTATCTTCCAAATACAGCTAGTTGCAGGACTCAAGGACTTGCTTTCTATAGAGAATTTTCGATCAGTAATACAGTTATGTTTTACCGTATCTGGACTACTGCAGTGCCCTCTTTTGTGGTCTTTCACAAAAATCCTTGAGGGCACTGCAGGTAGCCCAAAACTCTGCTGTTCGGTTAACGGGGGGTATAAATAGGGTTGAACATGCGACTCCCCAGTTGCAGAAGCTTCAATGGTTGCCTATCTTTTGACACATCAAATTTTATAATTTTGATGTTGGTTTTTAAAGCTCTGCATTGTTGAAGCCCCTTTAGCTATGACTCAGAACCTTAGGGTCTATCAGCCTTTAAGGGACTTCAGATCTCAGGGATGTATTTTTTTGGAGATGCCTTGGATTTGTCAAGTTCATCTTGCTGAAACTCGTGCTCGAATAATTTTTGTAGTGGGGCCAGTTATGTGAAATATACTGCCTTTGGAGATTTGTTAAATTGCCTCACTGCAGTGGCATACCAAGGGTGGAACGGTGGGGGCGTTCTGCCCTGGGTGCATGCTGCAAAGGGGTGCAGGGAGCAGCCGTGCGGCTGTCGGCTCTGCCGGTTCCCCACTCCCTCTGATGTTACTTCCTGTTCCGAGGCAGTTATGTGGAATATACTGCCTTTGGAGATTCATCAAATTGTTTCACTGCAGTGACGTACCAAGGGTAGGACGTTGGGGGACTGTCCGCCCCGGGTGCATGCTGCAAGGGAGTGCATGGAGCAGCAGCGCAGCTTTCGGCTTTGCTGGTTACCTACTCCCTCTGACGTTACTTCCTGTTCCGGGGCAGGGAATCAGCGGAGGCGACAGCCTTGCGACTGCTCCCTGCACCCCCCAGGAGGTAAGAGCAATGCGCTTGGGGGAGTGGAAGTGATGTGCCGGGGGAGTGATGATGTGTTGGGGGGGTGATGCACTGGGGGAGGGTGCGCAGCAGTGATCCGCCCTGGGTGGCAGCCAACCTAGAAATCCCACTGCCTCATTGATGACGTTTAAAAAAAACAGGTGAAGACTTCTTTGTTTGGTGAGGCATTTTGTTAATGATGTGACATAATTCTGTGCTGTGTTCTGCTGTCATTTTTTAGGATGATGTATGTTTTATTGTATAGTATGTTTTAGTTTGGTCTATGTATTATTTTTATGAGTGTACATTGTAACCCGCTTAGATATGTTGGATAGACAGAATATAAAGTTGATAAATAAATACTCTTGGCAGCATGAAATAATCTTGCTTGGTCAAATTCTGAATTTAGCCCCATTATTTCTATGGGTTTAGAGTCCTTTGATGTATATTTTTACATTGGGTGTAAAATACTAGGAAAATAATCTATAATTTATGTATATATGACATGACCAAGATATTGTTTACTCTTTTTTGCAGAAGCGAGAAGGAATCCTTCAGTCTCGCCAGATCCAAGAAGAAATCACTGGTAACACAGAGTAAGTGAGCAGTACTGCTGCCGGGGGCCTAATTCTGAATTTTTTTTAAATAAAGTGAACCAGTTGCTGATTGTCAAGTCCTCTTAAAGCATAATATTATTAAGGTTTTAATATCCAAGATGTGTAACCTCGGCACATCAGCACACCCAGAAGTCTCTTTTCTTTTTCTAAAATGTACTTTATTGAATAAATGTAGATAGTTTACTCAGTCAGTAGATGTTCAGAAGTTCATGCCCCAAGGCAAGAGGTTTCGTAGTTTTGAGAGCTGCAAGGGTGGATGGAAGTAGAAATCTGAAGAAAGGAAGCTTGGTGCAGAGGTAGGAGGGTGATTAAATAGATGAAAGCAGTTCAGAGATGGGATGCTGGATTTGTGCACTATCTTATGAAAAAGAATGAATGAGGTGAAAAGATGAGTGCTCTTCAGGGGAGCAGAAGGACAAGTGCTGTGGTGGCAAGATGGAGTATGTGCCTCGTGGAGACAGGGAGGTCAGAAAAGCCCCACACAAGCCCAAGGAGGGGCAGTTAAAGAGGCCAGTAGGGACAGAACCTGAGATCATCTTGCATCTACACACTGATGGGCCCTTTTACTAAAGTTTAGCATAAGCTAAATGCTAAGAAGCCCGTAGGTATAAAATGGGTTTCTTAGCATTTAGCATGCACTAAATCTGTTAGCACACGCTAAGCTTTAGATAAAGGGCCCCTAAGTCAGTTGCTCACAAGGAGGTTTAATTGAGAGGAGATGGTGTCACATGACAAGGCTGAAACAATAGCTGCCATCGTGATACACTCAAAGCAAAGCAAACTCTTGGTCCACGTCAAGCCACATATAGGTAGCCCTTATTTCTAATAAGCATTTGCTATTGTTTTGGGTTACTCAATATGACAGCAAGCTCTGCCTATAGGCTTCAGGCCAGATAATGGGCCAAGCACACTCCCACTGTCTCCTGTCAATTAAACCACCTTGGTTGCACACTAAACTCATAGAATACCAGTTAAGGCCCATCTATCCCTTACATACATAACTGTAACAGTCATATTCATAAGTGCTAATATTCCATAACTTACGCACTCAAGTGGTTCCTAACTTTAATGACCACAGAATGAGGTGGTTGGTGTTTTGTTTACATGTCTTTGGATTAGGTTTTATCACGATCCGTTTTATCCTGCTTTGTACAGCACTTTCAGCTACTTTTCTATAGTTCAAGCTAAATTATTTAAATAAATAAATCTCTGGTCATTTTTAGTTGTGTTTGTGGAGGGGAGATCCCTGTTCAACCAATAGTTTAGACTTTTCCTGGGCTAGAAAACAGATATCACAGCACTTAAAACCCCACACACAGCTAGGGTTTGATGGGGAAAAGGGAAATTAGAAATTGTCTTCATTAAAAAAAAAAAATCTAATGGTTGTTCTCTATTAAAGTAAAACGGAAGAGGTCTGATGGATGTTTTCTAAATACCTAAAAGTCCTAACTATTGTGGATTTTCAGCTCAAGGCCTATTAAACTTCAGGTACTGCAGTCAATTCCTTGCCCCAGGGGGCTGGCAGTGTAAGTGCTACCTGAGGTAATGGAGTGTGAAGTGTCTGGACAATACTGCCCCTGGGCCAGTCCTAACTAAACCATCTGAAAGAAATAGAAATGCAGCTAAAGTGCTTGCCTATTTGGAGATTTCCGGGAGGCTTCCAAAAAGAATTTCTGTTTAAATATATACTCTGAGGATAGTAAGCTCTCAGACAGGAATGTTCTAGATCTATTCCTCCATGCCGTCTGTCTCCTCCCAACCCCAAATTTCATGCTGAGAATTTCATATCTCTCTAATTACTCTTGTGTTTTAATTTGTACAGCACGGCATACGCTGTTAGTGTTATACTAAAAACAATAATATGATTTAATCTTTCCAGGATGGGAGTAGGTTTTAGTCAGGCCTTTAATGCATTTGAAGGGGGAGCACCCACTATGTTCCAATACCATAGTATACTTTGTTGAAGCAAAGTTTATACCATAGATAATATATACCTCATTTATTCTTTATTTCATTACATTTATAAATTGCCTATTCTCTAAAAACTCAAGGCAATGTACAACCAAAATAAAAATAAAACGCCATTGATGTTGTGTATTGGGTCAGTAGTAGTGGACTGCGTCATAGGTTGTATGTATATGGGATGCAAATGTTTGTATAACATTTTATGATAATGTATGTTTTCATTGTACCCCGCCTAGTTATAGACAGGTAATAAATAAGTAAACTATAAATAAATAAAGATAAAGTTAACAAAATCAGTATAGTACATATGTGCCTTGTTTTAAAACCTTTTAATTTTGAGGGACTGTTCAGATTTTTATCTTAACCACATTTTAATCTGTTAATTTGTTTCTAAAACATAACTACTCCTGTTGGGATTGCAATACATCCAACAAACTATTCCACAGTCAAAGTGTAATAGTAGAAAATACTTGATCTCTAGACTTTACCAATTTTAGTATACTCGGTCCTGGAACATGTAAGAGAAAAGAAAAAATTTTTGAGACTTTCATAACTGATGTTTTGGAGCCTAAAAGGACAACTTGTTATATAAATAACAATGGTCAAGGCCTTGTAAAGCTTTAAAAAGTCATAGACAAAATTTTAAATTGGCTCACAAATGTTAACAGTTCAGTGTAAAATTTTCATAAAAAGATAAAGGTGAGCTGGTCAATATTGTGTATATGGATTTTCAAAGGGCATTTGACAAATTACCTCATGAAAGACTCCTGAGGAAATTAGAAAGTCATGGGATAGGAGGTAGTGTGCTATTGTGGATTAAGAACTGGTTAAAAGATAGAAAACAGAGAGTAGGGTTAAATGGTCAGTATTCTCAATGGAGTCGGGTAGATAGTGGGGTTCCCCAAGGGTCTGTTCCGCTGCTTTTTAATATATTTATAAATGATGTAGAGATGGGAATAACTAGTGAGGTAATTCAATTTGCTGATGACACAAATCTCTCCTTTTACAAAGCCGCGTTAGCAGCTGCAGGTGTGGTAAAGTCGACACAGTCCAGCTTTGATAAAGGGGGTGAAAGTTATTAATTCGCAAGAGGATTGTGAAAGATTGCAAGAGGAGACTGGGAGACTGGGCATCCAAATGGTAGATGACGTTTAATGTGAGCAAGTGCAAAGTGATGCATGTGGGAAAGAGGAACCCAAACTATAGCTACATGATGCAATGTTCCATATTATGAGTCACCGACCAGGAAAAGGATCAGGTGTCATCGTTGATGATGTGTTGAAACCCTATGCTCAGTGTGCAACAGTGGCTAAGAAAGCAAATTGAATGTTTGGAATTTATTAGGAAAGGAATGGAATTCAACAATGAGAATGTTATGCCTTTGTATCACTCCATAGTACGACTTCACCTCAAATACTATGTGCAATTTTGGTTACCACATCTCAAAAAAGATATAGCAGAATTAGAAAAGGTACAGAGAAGGGTGACAAAAATTAAAAAGGGAATGGAATGATTTCCCTATGTGGAAAGACTAAAGTAGCTATGGCTGTTCACCTTGGAGATGAGATGGTTGAGGGGAGATATGATAGAGATCTATAAAAATGGTGTGGAATGGGTAGTGTGAATCGCTTGCTTAGTCTTTCCAAAAATACTAGGCCTAGGGAGCACTCAATGAAGCTACTAAGTAGTAAATTTAAAACAAACCAGAGAAAATATTTCTTCAGTCAATATGTAATTAAACCATGGAATTTGTTGCCAGAGAATTTGGTAAAAGAAGTTAGGTTAGCAGGGTTTAAAAAAGATTTGGATAATGTCTTTAAAAAAAAAGCCCTCCATAAGCCATTATTAAGATTGGAAAATCCACTGCTTATTTCTAGGATAAATAGCATAAAATCTGTTTTACTATTCTGGGATCTTGCCAGGCACTTGTGACCTAGATTGACCACTGTTGGAAACAGGATACAGGGCTTGATGGACCTTTGGTGTATCCCAGTATGGCAACACTTTTGTTCTTATGTTATGGCTTGAGGTGGTTGTACCTCCTCAGCACTGCCATCAGTCTAGCAGCTGGTACGCTATCCACCTTATAATCGAAAGAGAAAAACGCCCATATTCCGACCTAAATCGGGAGATGGACGTCTTTCTCTCGTGGGCGCCCAAATCGGTATAATCGAAAGCCGATTTTGGGCGTCTTCAACTGCACTCCGTCGCAGGAACAAATAAAGTTGACGGGGGCGTGTCGGAGGCGTGGCGAAGGCGGAACTGGGGCATGGTTATCGGCCGAGAGATGGGCGTCTTTAGCTGATAATCGGGGAAAAAAAGGCGTTTTTACCGCGATTTGAGGTCTTTTTTTACCAAAACAGTGCCCCAACTGACCAGATGACCACTGGAGGGAATCGGGGATCACCTGCCCTGACTCCCCCAGTGGTCACTAACCCCCTCCCACCAAAAAAAACCCCACTTTACAAACTTTTTTTGCCAGCCTGTATGCCAGCCTCAAATTCCGTACCCACCTCCATGACAGCAGAATGTGTTCTATCCTCTGACAGCCTTTCCCTGGTTCTGATGTGGGTCTCGGGTGAGTGTGACACCTTTTCTGTTAAGGGTACTGCAGAGTCACATCAGCAATGCATTGTGGTGGATGTAGGGTATTGGGCTCCGTGATTCCACTAGCTTGTGTTAAATGCTCACGATGTTGGTAGTTGGTAGGCATACTCCCATGGTGCTTTTCCCTCTGCTCACTGGGTCAGAGTGTGCCCTGTTTTGTTTCCAGTAGTCCATGAGGTAGTGGCCATTTTTGTAAGCCAGTTTTAGATCCTGTTCATGTGTTAGCCACGTTATAGCACTTAGTTCTTACCTTCAATGTTGCTGAAAGAGGGCATTGTACACCATTCTGCCAGCTCGGACCTACTGCGAGACTCGTTGCCAGTGGAGCACAACCTCTGATCTGCAGTTAACTGTGAGTAAACGTGCTTATTCAAATAAAGGATGTTTTCAGCGAGATTAGTCTTCAGGTGTCAACTGGTGTGCCAAGGTTATACAGCAGCAACAAGCCCTGTCCCTGGAGCACTTTTAGTGGGTACTGCAGTGCACTTCAGGCAGGCAGACCCAGGCCCATCCCCCCCCCCAACTGGAACACTTGTGGTGGTAAATGGGAGGCCTCTGAAACCCACTGTACCCACATGTAGTTGCCCCCTTCACCCCTAAGAGCTATGGCAGTGTTGTACATTTGTCCCTCCCATGACCAAATGGCTTGGATTAGGACGTTTCTGAGCTGGACGTTTTTATTTTCCATTATCGCAAAAAAAAAAAAACCCCGCCCAGCTCAGAAAGGACCAAATCCATGGCATTTGGTCCGTCCAAACCGTATTTTCGAAACAAAAGATGGACACCCATTTTTTTTTTTTTTAAATACGGTCTGTCCCGCTTCTTCACGTACCCGTTTTCGGACATAGACGCCCATGGAGATGGGCGTTCGCGTTCGATTATGCCCCTCTATATGAGCCCTAATGTTGTTAACTGTTTTAAGATAGGCACAAATAAACATAGCCAATATAGGACATCGCAAGAGTCTGTGTAATGGTTACTGGATCATCCTGGGATAAAAACTGAAGAAACTCCCCTGACCTGCTTAATAGGTAATGATGTACTTTTCTTACTTTTTTGTACCACAGGGCCTTGTCAGGAAGGCACGGTAAGTTGCTTTATTTTTTTATCATAATGATCCTATCCCTCAGTCTATAAATTGGAATGTATTTGTGCTTAGTTTGTTACCGTATTTAGAAGAAATTGTGCCATTAAGGTCAGAATCTGAAGATGTCTTAAGACTCAAGAGCCAGTACTAGAAGAATAGCATTAATAGAAATCAGATGCATGTCTTAGAAACATAGAATACAACAACAGATAAGGTTCAGAAGGGTCATCCACTTTGCATAATTTCATTCCTGGTGTAGTGCTGTAGACCCCAGCCAGTCTCTAGGCTGTGCTTATTATAGGCTTTCTTGAATTCTGTTACCATTTGCGTCTCTGGTCCAAAAGCAAGAGAACCAACACCAACCAGTAACCGTAGATGTCCACAACATTATGAAGAGCAACCTCTGATAGCAGTGTGAATCAATGATGCCCAGCATGTTTCATCATTACAACGCCTGCTTCAAGGGCACCATTAAACACTGCTGCTAGGACACATATCATACCTTAACAGAGAGTGCTCAGTACTTCAAAGGTTGCCTATATTGAGCTCTTCAAGCTCAGTGTTAACTGTGCCACTGCTGTAGGAATGGTAATGCCAAAACATGTTTAGCATTGATTGTAACATCTAAATGGTTGGACATCATTGATTCACACCACTGTCAGAGGCAGCTCTTCTGATAAAGTTATGTACCATTTGTGTCTTCAGCTGCTGCATTGAGGGAGTCTTTTACTAAGCTGCGGTAACATTTTTAGCTCATGGTAGAAATCAGCTGGCGGTGAACACCGAGATGCCCATTGTATTTCTATGGGCATCTCGGCATTTACCACTAGCTGATTTCTGCTGTGAGCTAAAAACACTACTGCAGCTTAGTAAAAGACCCCCTGAGAATCCACTCCCATACTTTCGCCACTCTTTCCAAGAAGAAATAATTTTCATGTAGTTTCCAGACCTTTACCAGTTTGGTACATAGTAAAGTACGAATTCTGTATAGTTGCAATATCTGGGATATGGTAAATGTGTTTTGTGGGGTTTCTTTTTTCCAGAAAGGGATGCATTTGACACACTGTTTGATCATGCTCCGGACAAGCTTAATGTCGTCAAAAAGGTTGGAAAGTGTTATTTTATATAATGATGAAATAAAATGAGACAATTCAAAGTACAAAATGGACATTAATGAGGGTAATTCTTTAAAGAGCCGCCAAGTTGTAGGTGACAAAAATGCACGTGAACAGCAGTGTACTAGTTCATTATGCATGTAAGTGTGTACTTTATATGTAAATGACCCCTTATAGAATACTGACTAGGGTATGACTTGATGGCACCTGCTTTGCTGGTAGGCGTGTTCATGGACAGAGTTTGGGTGGAGCATACATAGGACACACAAGTACACGTATAAATTATTGAATACTATAATTTATGCACATTATAGCACACACCTAGGGGCAGGGCATTTATACCAGTTATAGGGCTGCTGTGAGTGATTGCTCCTTATGTTTAAGCGCATTTTCAGCCACTTGGGCTTCATGTTATAGTAGGCACCTGCTTTTCTTTATAGAACTGGCTTAAAATAGACAACATAAACTGCACCCAATTATTGAATTACCCCCCAAATACAGCCAAAACTATAAACTAATATCAGGCTACTGGTCTTCAAAAATCTAGGGTTTTTTTTTTTTTAATGTTTGTTTCATTACAGTTGGTATTTGTTTAGGTCAGTGGCTCCCAAACATTTTTGGTTCACAGCACCCTTAGTGTCTGAACAATTTTTTGTGGCACCCCACCCCCAGCCACACAGATCTCTACCCTCCCACCACACATCATGTCCAGTATTTCTCCCTCTCTCCCCCATGCACCATCTCTCCCTTCACCCCTGTGTCCAACATTTCTCCCTCTCCATACAGCATCTCCCCCTCCCCTTGACCCATATGTATATAAGATTTTACCCCTGTGCTGTATCTCTCCCACTTACCACCAGAGCTTAGCTGGGGAGAGGAGATGAAGATGAGCCCGGAGCTGAGCATAGGAGGGAGTCAACATGATGTCCCACAGCCCCGGCCTCCCTCCCTGAGAGCTGAGTAGCGAGCGGAAGCAGGCCTCCAAACTTCCAGGCCGCCGGCATCAGCAGCGATGTGTAAGCGCTGCCTTCAGCCTGCTCCAGAAGCCTTTTTTGTACAGACTGTTCCTGTTCCTGCGTGGGCCGGATGCTGTATAAAGAAGTCTATGGGGGCAGGCTGAAGGCAGCACTTACATCGTGGCCAGCAGCCTTCAGCGAGCGGGTGGGGTGGGGGGGGTGGAAAGAGGAAGGTGAACGATACCGCACCAACTGGGGGGGGGGGGTGCCCATGGCAGCACCCCTTCAACTTGTTCTGACACTCGGTGTGTGATCTCCCATCTGCCCTACGGCACCTCTGTGAGTTCGCCGTGGCTCACTGGGGTACCGTGGCGCACAGTTTGGGAAACGCTGGTTTATGCATTTATAATCACTGCATTTGATATGAAGCCAATATATTGTGTGAACTAATTTAGTAGGAGAAGACCCAGTGGTTGAAATGGAAAATGATAAGGAAGGAATGTAGGTATCTTCATAAACTTTTTATAAAAGTAGAATAAATTGCTAGACAAAATGGAACCCAACTTAAGGTCACTTTCGGAACCATTCCTCCCTTACAGCATGGCATCCCCTCAAGCTTACTGCTCACCCTTTTTCTTCGTTTCTTGCACCAGCCCTGCTAATGGCTTTTATTTCATGTACTTTCTTTTCTTTTTTTCCTATAAGTGTAGAGATTAGATACATCAAAGGGGAGAAACAGGATCCCAAAATACAGGTACATAAGTACATAAGTACATAAGTAGTGCCATACTGGGAAAGACCAAAGGTCCATCTAGCCCAGCATCCTGTCACCGACAGTGGCCAATCCAGGTCAAGGGCACCTGGCACGCTCCCCAAACGTAAAAACATTCCAGACAAGTTATACCTAAAAATGAGGAATTTTTCCAGTCCATTTAATAGCGGTCTATGGACTTGTCCTTTAGGAATCTATCTAACCCCTTTTTAAACTCCGTCAAGCTAACCGCCCGTACCACGTTCTCCGGCAATGAATTCCAGAGTCTAATTACACGTTGGGTGAAGAAGAATTTTCTCCGATTCGTTTTAAATTTACCACACTGTAGCTTCAACTCATGCCCTCTAGTCCTAGTATTTTTGGATAGCGTGAACAGTCGCTTCACATCTACCCGATCCATTCCACTCATTATTTTATACACTTCTATCATATCTCCCCTCAGCCGTCTCTTCTCCAAGCTGAAAAGCCCTAGCCTTCTCAGCCTCTCTTCATAGGAAAGTCGTCCCATCCCCACTATCATTTTCGTCGCCCTTCGCTGTACCTTTTCCAATTCTACTATATCTTTTTTGAGATACGGAGACCAGTACTGAACACAATACTCCAGGTGCGGTCGCACCATGGAGCGATACAACGGCATTATAACATCCGCACACCTGGACTCCATACCCTTCTTAATAACACCCAACATTCCATTCGCTTTCCTAGCCGCAGCAGCACACTGAGCAGAAGGTTTCAGCGTATCATCGACGACGACACCCAGATCCCTTTCTTGATCCGTAACTCCTAACGCGGAACCTTGCAAGACGTAGCTATAATTCGGGTACCTCTTACCCACATGCATCACTTTGCACTTGTCAACATTGAACTTCATCTGCCACTTGCACGCCCATTCTCCCAGTCTCGCAAGGTCCTCCTGTAATCGTTCACATTCCTCCTGCGACTTGACGACCCTGAATAATTTTGTGTCATCGGCGAATTTAATTACCTCACTAGTTATTCCCATCTCTAGGTCATTTATAAATACATTAAAAAGCAACGGACCCAGCACAGACCCCTGCGGGACCCCACTAACTACCCTCCTCCACTGAGAATACTGGCCACGCAATCCTACTCTCTGCTTCCTATCTTTCAACCAGTTCTTAATCCATAATAATACCCTACCTCCGATTCCATGACTCTGCAATTTCTTCAGGAGTCTTTCGTGCGGCACTTTGTCAAACGCCTTCTGAAAATCCAGATATACAATATCAACCGGCTCCCCATTGTCCACATGTTTGCTTACCCCCTCAAAAAAATGCATTAGATTGGTGAGGCAAGACTTCCCTTCACTAAATCCGTGCTGACTTTGTCTCATCAGTCCATGTTTTTGTATATGCTCTGCATATACAGGTCATTGTGGGGTCCTTTTACAAAGCCGCGTAGGCACCTATGCGCGTCCAACGCATGTCAGCTACCGTGTTCCCCAGGTGGTAATTCCATTTTTGGCGTGCACCCAAAACACGTGGTAGAAAATATTTTCTAGGACAGGGTCATTACCCAGTGGTAATCGGCAGTTGGCGCATGCTGCACACTTACAGCCTGGTTAACGCCACCCACTAAGTCAATGGGTGGTGTTAAAGTCTCAGGCCAAAAATGGACACTCACTGGTTTTCATTTTGCCGCATGTCCATTTTCCGGAACATTAAAAAAATCCCCTTTTGACCAAGTGCCCTCAGCAAGTGGACCAGCCTGCGTCCAAAACACGCGCCTACACCAGCGCAGGCCACTTTTGGGCGTGCCTTAGTAAAAGGGCCCCTGTATATTTAAAAAATTATAGATATCAAGACAGAAGCATTTGAAAAAAAAAGGATAGCAGAAATTCCTAAGGCTAAGGATCTAATTTCATGACTACATAAAATGTAAGACTGTCAAAATTAAGTGAAATTTAAATGTATGAAACAGGAAAGAGATTTTGAAGTGATTGGGAAGACTAGGAGCTTATCTAATCTAATACACTTCTTATATACCGCTACAAAAATGGGGTCCATCTCAGTTTACAGCGTACAATCAAACAGTCAACGGTACATTAAGATAGTGAAACAATCAACTTTACAGAAACAAAAAAGTCTTATGTTTCCTATGACATGATAAATAAAGAGTTCTGATACTAGTAGGAAGAAAGTTCCGGTATAGAATCGCAAAACTAGAAAAGATGGACTTAGCTATCTTAGGGGCCCTTTTACTAAAGGGCTGCTGTGTAGCAACCTGGAGCCACTGCCAGTCCAATGTGGGTGTCGGAGGTAGTTCCAACCCAGTGCATACCATTTCTGGCACTAAATATTGAAAATAATTTCTGCCGGGTTAGTGTGGAACAGGGGCGTAGCCAGCTACCCAATTTTGGGTGGGCCTGGGCCCAAGATGGGCAGAAGAACTCCGCCTTGTCCCACAAGTGATTTGGTCTCTCCCTCTCTCGCCTGTATACCATATGGTCTCTCAAACAACCCCCCCCCCCCCCCCTGCATACCTTTTAAATAGATTTTCACAGGCAGCGAGCAGCAACTAATACACACTGCTCATGTTGGCCCTACAGCATGTATCAGTCACTACTTGTTGCAGGTGAAGATCTATTTACAAGGTATGCAGGAGGGACAGTTGTTGGAAGTTTTCGGCTGGTGGGGCTTGGGAAGAATGCCTGCCAGCCATATCATAGGTGTACTGCTACTGGATGGGCCTAAGCCCAAAGTGGGTGGGCCTGGGCCCACCTAGGCCCACCCTTGGCTACGTCACTGGAGTGGAAGCCCTTATCCTACTACTACTACTTAACATTTCTAGAGCGCTACTAGGGTTACGCAGCGCTGTACAAATTAATAACTAAGGACGGTCCCTGCTCAGAAGAGCTTACAATCTAAAGGACGAAATGTCAAGTTGGGGTAGTCTAGATTTCCTGAGTAGAGGTGTTGTGATTAGGTGCCGAAAGCGACATTGAAGAGGTGGGCTTTGAGCAATGATTTGAAGATGGGTAGGGAGGGGGCCTGGCGTATGGGCTCAGGGAGTTTGTTCCAAGCATGGGGTGAGGCGAGGCAGAAATGGCGGAGCCTAGAGTTGGCGGTGGTGGAGAAGGGTACTGAAAGGAGGGATTTGTCTTGAGAGCGGAGATTACGGGCAGGGACGTAAGGGGAGATGAGGGTAGAGAGTTAAGGAGGGGCTGCAGATCGAGTGCATTTGTAGGTTAGTAGGAGAAGCTTGAACTGTATGCGGTATCTGATCGGAAGCCAGTGACAGTAAGTGCTCCCCTCCCCCCCCTCCCCGAAATGGCTGCACGGCAAGTGCAACCTTACTGTACAGCCATTTTTGGCTATTTTCATCCGCTGTGGTAAAAGGGGCCCTGGTGCACAGGGCCCTTTTTACTGCAGCTTAGTAAAAGGGCCCTTTAGAGTACCAAACTCCCTTTAGGACTATAGACGGTAATATAAGATATTAAATAATTGTAAGGAAAATCTACCCATAGGGGAACTAAGTAGGTCAGTGACTAGAGAGGAAGAGCAGCCATAAATGGCCTGAAAAACTGTACGTACAGATTTGAATAAGATTGTTGCTGCACCGGGAGCCAATATAAGAATAGACGATAAGATGAAATATTATCATATTTCTTCATATTAAAAGTCAGTCTGTTAGAAGTGTTTTGAATAAGCTGCATTTTTTTTAGCAGTTTAGCTGATACACCTAAATAAAGAACATTGCAATAATCCAGGTGTGGAAGCACTAGCATCTGAACTAGCAGAGCATAAACAGGGAAGGCCCATCCGAGGCGATTTGCCGCATTCGCACAGAAGGCGCTGCACGGTGGTGCTGCCGATTTAGAGATTTTTTTTTTAATTTAAATGCAGGGGGCCGGGTGGCAGACAGAAGGGAGCTGAGGGGTAGGTAGGTGGAAACTGGGGACTGCTGTGCCAGCGGCCTGGGAGCAGGAGAGGGAGGCGACAGCAGTAGCGATTGGGGGGCAAGATGGTGGCGATCCTGGGGGGGAGGGGTGTGGCCTTGCCCCAGGGCCTAGCTCAGTCTTTCGGTGGCCCTGCGTTTGGCTGGCAGAAGTCCCAGAAGAGCAAACAATAAGCCTGTAAAAGGACCCCTTAATTTTTTACATGCCACCTGCTATCTCAAAAGCTATTGAAACATTGTGCATTCAGGACATATTTTTCTGAACCTAGAGGGCTCATAATGTAAGGGGCCCTTTTACAAAGTTGTGGCAAAAAGTGGCCGTAGCACAGCCTTACCTGGGTGTTTTCTGCGGGCTAAAGCCACTTTTGCCATGGCCAGAAAATGGGCAATTTTCTATTTTCTGCATAAATGGCCATGTGCTAATGTTTCTATTAGTGGGTAGTCATTACCACGTGGGCCCTTCTTGCCACTTATTTTGTAGGAGGTAAGTGCTCATGCACTAATCAGCGCACAGCAATGTGGCTGCGCTAATTGATTAGAACAGACAGACCCACTCTCCACCCCCTGTAGGGAAAAAATATATATATATATTTTTTAGCGCGTCGTAGCTTGCACATATGTCACTAGTACTGTGGGATGCCTCACCGCACCCTGCAGTACACCACTTTAAATTGCAGTAAGCACGCATTACTGCAGCTTGATAGAAGGGCCCCTAAATATGGAGCTGAGGCAAAATGCCCACATAGTCATAGGCTACGTTTTTTTAAACATATTATGAAATGTGGCTAGTGGACCAAACCCTGATGTAGCAATAATGCGAAACATGTAGGCGAGCGGTCCCATGAGTGATTTGCAATTATGAAGCTAAGTACACTTCAGTACAATGAGTTTATATTTTAAGCTTTCCATAAAATATCAAAAAATGTTTGTACATTAAATTAAAGAATTTGCTGACCGATGAAGAGGCAGGCGAATCAAGAGCATCTTAGCTCTTATGAAACGAGTCGCTGCTGAGGTCTTACAAGCAAAAGCAATGTGATTGTGCCTGTTGTGTTGTTGAGTTTGTATAAAGATATTTAGCACTGGGTACTCAAAGGTTGAAATGACCAGGCTATTGACATTTACACACATTCCTGCCACCTAAAATTAGGCAGCTCCTCCTCTCTTCTCTTTCACTTGTTGGATCTTCTATGATTTTTTTTTTTGTTACATTTGTACCCCGCACTTTCCCACTCATGGCAGGCTCAATGCGGCTTACATGGGGCAATGGAGGGTTAAGTGACTTGCCGGGAGTCACAAGGAGCTGCCTGTGCCTGAAGTGGGAATCAAATTCAGTTCCTCAGAACCAAAGTCCACCACCCTAACCACTAGGCCACTCCTCCACTCCCAAAAAATGAAAGAACAATGGATATAGAACTTTACCTGTATTTCTCATGATTCACTAAAGCTTCAGTTTAAAAAAATGAGATGCCTGTCTAGTGAAGCTGAGCAATAGCTGTGCAGGTTGCAGAAGTTACTAACTATGGGACTAGTCCTGTACCTCTCAAAACTGGTCCACAGCTGTACTGGCAGTTTAAGCTGAGGAAATGTGCTCTGCCCCTGCTTAAGCTGTCTAGTCTTAGAGAAGCACAGATCTCAGATAACACTAAACCACTTCTGAGATGGTGATCCATTGCATGGAAGGATGAGATGAAAATAGTGTCTAATCCTTTTTTTTTTTTTCTGTCCTTTTAAGACGCTCATCACATTTGTGAATAAGCATCTAAATAAACTGAATTTGGAGGTTACAGAGCTGGAGACACAGGTAAGGTCTGAAGTGAGGAACATGTGCTGATATGGGGCATGCCAGTTATAGCTAGGGGTAAATATTCTGCATACTTATCTCATATCAGTTTCTTTTCCATCACACTTAAGTGAATAGTCCATTTAAGTAGCCAATAAGGGCATTATTCTATAAAGGTTTTTCTCCTAAATTTATGCTCTTAAATTACGAGCATACTCTATGCTCCAAAATAGATTAAGCTTGTAATTTAGGAGCATGACCTTTATAGAATAAGGCCCTAAATGGATATCATAGATGTCCAATACCTTCACGGTAATGGTAGAGCTCTGGGTCCTAGTATGTCAAGACTGTATCTATATCGACCTGGGCTTCATTTTTCGCTTTTCCATATCTGTGTGTTTCTCCCCCAAAGAGCTTGGCAGACAGTGGAAGCCACTTCTGATTTCCTGTTTGGTTAAAGCATCCCTAATCTTGGGATTGTCTCCATTCAATCCCAGTAAATTTATGCACATATAGAGCAGCATTTTAGAAAGGACATGCAAACTGGAATTGAGACATTCAGGTCGGGAGATCTCCTTCCGCTACTATTTTAGAACAGGAGCTGCTGACGTAGAACTTGTTCTAAAATACATGTAGAAATAAACTTTTATGGTCAGGAGACACATCCATTTAAAAATATTAAATATCTATAATATCATCAAGCCACAGGCACATAAATAACTATATTCTGAAATAGCAACATAAACGTCTGTCTGCCATTTTAGAAACACAAAGATTTATTTTTCCCGAAGCTGTCGCACAGCCCAGTATCTCTAGCCAGTTTTGAAGAGGAGAGGGAAGACAAATGAACCACTGAGGGATCAAGGGAGTGACCTTCCTTAATCCCTCAAGTGGAGTGCTGCTCAATTTGAGCACTTTTCTGAAACCGAGATGTCCCAGGTAGCAGGTGTAAATCTCCATGTTGATCCTTTTGGACACAGATGTATATTTCTATTCTGAAATGAGGAATACATGTTTATTTTTTTAGGCCTGCTCTAAAACACAGCCAGACCATGCCCCTTGCCAAACGCATATTTTTCAGTTTTACTCTTGTATATTCCCACTTTAATGTTTATGCAATATAAACATCTAAATGCCGGTTTATATAGGTCTAAAACATGAAAGTAAACGCCATAGGCACATATGTTTGCATTCATATTAGGAGAGAGGTTTCAGAAACGATAAAGACTGATTTACCTGTGGAAATGCTTTTTAAAAGTGCCCTCTCTGTGATATCAGCATTTATATAACATTAAAGCAAACCATAAAACATATTTCAGTAAGTAACATGTAGAGGGGCAGTATAGAAAGGTCGTCCATGTGCTGGAAACGTCTTGTATGAGCATCCATTTTACAAACTGAGGGGGGTCCTTTTACCAAGCTGGGGGAAAAAAGGCCCTGAACTAGTGGCGGGGCCATTTTTCCCGCATGCCAGGGCCCTTTATACCACAACGGGTAAAAAGCCCACAAACAAACATGGCCATGTGGTAAGAGAACTCTTACTGTGTGGCCATGAGCTGGGGAGCCCTTACTGCCACTCACTGAGGTGGCGATAAGGACTCCCGCGGTAACAGGGCAGAGTGCAGCGATGCCTGATTACTGCCGGGTTACTGCCGCGTAAGCCATTTCCAGGGGTTTTCTTTTTCTTCCGGAAATGGTGCGTGCTCAGAGTGAAACTACCGCTGGCAGCTGCATTGGGCTGGCGGTAGTCCTGATTTAGCCAACACATTGTAAAAGACCCCCTAAAACAGCCAAATTATAAAAGGGAGGGGGGAGAATGAGGAACATGGACATCTCTGTGGCAGCAGAGGAAAATGGCCACAAAGACATCCATGTGTAGGAATGGCCTAGTGGTTAAAGTGGGCAGCTGAAATACAGCAGAGATTCAGAGGGTGCTGGTTCAAGTCCCACTGCTTTTTATAATTTTGGGGTTGGTTTGTTTGGGTTTGTTTTGGAGTTTTTTTTAAACTTGTGAGCGCTCAGTTTTCTCCATTGACAGGAGAACTGCTCAATCAGAGCACCTTTCTGTAATCTGGACATGCCAAGTACCAAGTCTAAATGTGGACGTCCATCTTTTAAAATTTGGACGTTCCTTTCCCTTCTGTGATCAGAGTTGGATGTCCATATTTTGCCCCCTTCCTATTCCCACCCAAAATATGCCCAGACCAGTCACCTTTGCCATATGGACATACTGCAGTGTTAGACATCCATAACCTTGCCTTTGTAAAATTGGGATTTGGACATCTATGCAATAAGAATGTCTAAATGCTGGTTTTCAAATGTGCAAAACAAAAATAGAGCTTCTAAAAAAATCACTATAGTAACATAATAGATGACGGCAGATAAAGACCTGCACAGTACATCCAGTCTGCCCAATAAGACATATATCTTCTATTATCTGTAAGTGACTACATGCAATTTAGAAACCTGATTAAATTAGAATAGAAAATAATAATGTTTTTTAGATGTTTCTCATCTCATAATTACTGTACTTTTAAAATGTTTTACTGCATTATGTATTTTATTTTATTATACCTATTGTATTTCCTGATAGTGATCATCAGTTTCTATGTGTGATCCGCATAGAACCACAAGCTTATTGAGGAATACGATGATGTTATTATTATTATATGCATACTTGATCTGTCCTTGCCATTTTCAGTGTTGCCCAGCATGGGCTTTAATTCCCAACAACTGAAGTTGTCGTCAAAGCCCACTCAAGCCCAACCAGATCTCTCTTGTCACAATCAGGCCACAAACTGTAGAAGTCTGCCCAGCGCTGGTCTTATTCCCCAATTATTGGAGTTGCTGCCTTAGCACCGCTAAGTTTTTTGTTTGTTTGTAATTGTTTCCATATGAAAATCTTTTGTGCTTATCCCATGCATTCTTGAATTCTGTTAACATTTTTTTTCTCCACCACCGTCTTCAACTGTTTACCCTTCTTGTTAGATAGAACAGGCTCCTACCTGGTGCCCAGCCACAGAATTGCCCTCTAAATGGCCAAACTTTGTGTGTTTTTATATAAAGGGATGTAGCTAGAGTTGTGGCAGCTGTCAGATGGAAAATTTACCTCAGCATGAATAGAAAGCATATACACACGAGGAAAATGGGCAAACTTGTGTCAGTCATATCCTTTCAGTAAAATGTATAGAATTAAAAAGAAAATATTAATTCATTTTTCTGAAAATACATTCCCAAGAACCCATTCCCTCACAAGACTTGAATATCGCAGTACATTTTCCCAAGAAAGACCCAGGACCTGAAAAGGGAGGAAAAAATCACATAGCAATGTAATCTTTGTATGAGTGTGTAAAAAAGTAATACCGAATAAAAAGAAACCAAGTCCTCAGCTCAGACATGGGACTCATTTTCATCCTTAGCTCAAGTATAAACCATTTCTTTGTGCTTTGACTCCAGTTTTAATGACACTAGCAAGCAAATGAGGTTTTGTCATTGAAACATTTTGTATTATGTAGATTAAACGGTCACATGTGACCAGGAAAAAATTTGCATTTGGTGCATGAACTCAAAATTGTTCTGATTTCTTTCAGTTTGCAGATGGTGTGTATCTGGTACTACTAATGGGCCTTCTGGAAGGCTACTTTGTGCCTCTTCACAATTTCTTCCTCACTCCGGATAGCTTTGAGCAAAAGGTATCTTTGATCCATTGTTTTTTTCCAAATAGAGAGGGGCCATTTCCTTATCTATAGATACATAGATATAAATAAATAGTGTATGGGAAGTCTCATTTTAAATAGAACATAAAAATTGGAATTGAGACATCCAGGTCAAGACATATCCAGTTTCAGCAGTACTTTAGAAAAGCATCATCTGACAGAGCCTGTTCTAAAATACATGCACAAATGCACACTTATATGTCAGTTGTCAATGTTTAAAATATCACTAGAGGCAACTTTGTATGTCTAAGTGTCAGCACTAATGTGTAAAAAGGGTATTTGTACACACAGGGGTCCTTTTACTAAGGTGTGCTGAAAAATGGGCTGCAGTAGTGTGGGTGCTTGTTATGGACGTACGCAGATTCATTTTTCAGTGCACCTGTAAAAAAGGCCTTTTTAAAATTTTTGCCGAAAATGGACGTGTGACAAAATAAAAATTGGTATGCATCCATTTGGGGTCTGAGACCTTACCACCAGCCATTGACTTTGCGGTAAGATCTCTCGCGTTAACCGTGCAGTAATCACCTATGCGCGTCAAGTCGGAGTTACCGCATGATTTTAGCCACGCGCCAGAAAATAAAATATATTTTCTGGCGCGTGTCAAAAATGAAATTACCACATGGGCCATGCGGTAGCTGGGCGGCAACTCTGAATTTGCGCACGTAGCGCCTACGCGGCTTAGTAAAAGGGCCCCATAGTGTTTAAGTACCGATGCTTATATGTTTGTCTACCATTTGGGAAATCTACACATTTAAATTAAGTACAAAGGCCGCAATCTTTCTGCACTGTCGGTTTCAAAGAGGAAAAAACACTGCGGGATTTAGGGGGAGACCTTCCTTAATCCCTCCTGTAAAGCACTTTACAAAGCCTATTCTGTACATAAGTATTGCCATACTGGGAAAGACCAAAGGTCCAACAGTGGCCAATCCAGGTCACAAATACCTGGCAAGATCCCAAAAAAGTACAAAAAATTCTATACTGCTTATCCCAGAAATAGTGGATTTTCCTCAAGTCCATTTAATAATGGTCTATGGACTTTTCCTTTAGGAAGCTGTCCAAACCTTTTTAAAACTCTGCTAAGCTAACCGCCTTTACCACATTCTCTGGCAATGAATTCCAGAGTTTAATTACACGTTGAGTGAAGAAAAATGTTAGACGTGTTAATACCTGGTTATGCTAGTATTCTATAAGGAAAGGAAGCACCTACCACACATCCTCCTAGAGGTGGTTAGTTTAAAGAACTTCCCCCTAATTGCATAAAGGTACACAAGGAGGGGCATAATCGAATGGGGCGCCCACGTTTTCCTGAGGACGTCCCCGCAGGACATCCCCGCGAAGGGGCGGGGAAACCCGTATTATCGAAACAAGATGGCGTCCATCTTTCATTTCGATAATATAGTCATGGACGCCCGACCTTAGAGATGGTCGTCCTTAGAGATGGTCATCCCCGATTTTCGGCAATAATGGAAACCGAGAACGCCCATCTCAGAAACGACCAAATCCAAGCCATTTGGTCGTGGGAGGAGCCAGCATTCGTAGTGCACTGGTCCCCCTCACATGCCAGGACACCAACCGGGCACCCTAGGGGGCACTGCAGTGGACATCAGAAAAAGCTCCCAGGTGCATAGCTCCTTTACCTTGTGTGCTGAGCCCCCCCAAACCCACTCCCCACATCTGTACACCACTACCTTAGCCCTTAGGGATGAAGGGGGGCACCTACATGTAGGTACAGTGGGTTTGTGGTGGGTTTTGAGGGCTCACATTTACCACCACAAGTGGAACAGGTTGGGGAGGGGGGATGGGCTTGGGTCCGCTTCCCTGAAGTGCACTGCAGTACCCACTAAAACTGCTCTAGGGACCTGCATACTGCTGTCGTGGAGCTGGGTATGATATTTGAGGCTGGCATAGAGGCTGGAAAAAATATTTAATTTTTTTTTTTAGGGTGGGAGAGGGTTAGTGACCACTGGGGGAGTAAGGGGAGGTCAGCCCCGATTCCCTCTGGTGGTCATGTGGTCATTTAGGGCACATTTTTGTGGCTTGGTCGTAAAAAAAGAAAGGACCAAGTAAAGTCGTCCAAGTGTTCATCAGGGATGCCCTTCTTTTTTCCATTATCGGCTGAGGAAGCCCATATTTTAAGCACGCCCCAGTCCCACCTTCACTATGCTTCCGACACACACCCATGAACTTTGGTTGTCCCCGCGATGGAAAGCAGTTGAGAACGCCCAAAATCGGCTTTCGATTATGCCGATTTGGGCAGCCCTGTGAAAAGGACGCCCATCTTCCGATTTGTGTCGAAAGATGGGTGCCCTTCTCTTTCGAAAATAAGCCTGATAGTGACAAGAAAGTATATGCTTTTATGCAACCCCTGTGTAGGAATTCCGAGCGGGCACAGTCCTGAAGAGTACAGATTTGTTTATAAAATAAGGCATGTATATTTACACTTACTCTTCAGCAGACGCAAGTCTGTTCAGCTGCATTTTTTTGTGATTTCTACGGTTTTTATAAAGACACATACATGCCTGTATAGGCTCAGGAGTAATCTAAGGAAATACTTTTTCATGGAAAGGGTGGTGGATGCGTGGAATCACCTCTTGGTGGAGGTGGTGGAGACGAGGACTGTGTCTGAATTTAAGAAAGCGTGAGACAGGCACATGGGATCTCTTAAGGAAAGGAGGAAATAGTGGTTGATATGGATGGGCAGACTGGAAGAGTCATTTGGCTCTTATCTGCTGTCATGTTTCTATGTCTCTTTTAAGCCTGCAACTAGTGGGAAAATGTGGGGTACAAATGTATTAAATTCATTAATTAATTAAAACCATAAATAATCTGAAAAGCAGTAGTTCAAAGTTTGAATTTTGCCCTGGCCTCAACCGGCAGCCAGTGCAACCTCCTCAGCAGTAGAGTGGCTGCTGTAAAACAGCCAACTGAGAAAATCAGACATGCTGCTGTATTTTGCATGAGCTGAAGATTTCTGATGTGTCTTTGTGCAACCATTAAAAATAATATTACAAAAGTCCAGTCTAGACAAGGTCAAAGCTTGAACCAGTAATCTGTGTTTATCAGGCTCAAAGTAGTTCCAGATCATTATTTTTCTCAAGGTCTTAGTTCCAGATCATTCTCAGTTTTCTCAAGGTATAGAAGGACTTCTTAATTGAGGACTTTACATGAATAGAAAAAAGCGAGTAAACTGTCTACCTCCACCCCCAAAACTCTAGAGCAAAAATCAAGAGAAGACATTCGCTGCAATAGAAAACTGTACAGGAAATTGTGACGAGTCAAACAAACCCAGCTAGAAGAATTTAGTTTTTTTTCTGGGTTTAATTTAAGTCTATACTCAAAAAGGGAGGGGGGATGGCAGAAAAAGTAGGGACAGTCTTGAGGGTGAAGTCTTACAGATGGATCAAAGTCCTAGTTTAAAAGCCACATCTTAAGCACGTTCTTGAATTTTGCCGTAGATGTTAGAGTACAAAGTTTGAATGGCAAAGCATTTTGTAAAGGACCTAAATAGAAAGTGGGAAGGGGAAAGTGGATGAGATTTAATATACCACCTTTCTGTGGTTACAATCAAAGCGGTTTACATATTATATACAGGTACCTATTTTGTACTTGGACCAATGGAGGGTTAAGTGACTTGACCAGGGTCACATGGAGCTGCAGTGGGAATGAAACCCGTTTCCTCTGCTTCTCAGACCAGTGCACTAACCATTAGGCTACTCCTCCATAGAAGAATGCTGTATCTCTGGATATGTCAAGTCGTAAATGACATATTTATTTATTTATTTATTTGCTGCATTTGTATCCCACATTTTCCCACCTCTTTCCAGGCTCAATGTGGCTTACATTATGCCGCCATGACAATCGTCATTAACGGAATGAGAAGAACAGAGTATAGTTTCAATTAAGGTACATGAGATAAAGAAAATTAGAGGAAAGAAATAATACATTACAGATACGCAAAAAGTAGGATAGAGTATAGCGAATAATTAATAACAGTGTGATTAAAGTAGCCGATTTAAGGAATACAGTATTAATTAGTTCTGATACAGATGTGGAATGAGTCTTTTATGAAGGATTATTATTATGTCTCATTGAATAAGTTTGTTTTCAGTGACCTCCGAAAGGCTGTCAGATCATGTGATATTTTCAAGGCATTCGGCAATGCATTTCAACGTTAGGCGCAGATGTAGGAGAAGCTAGATGCATATAATGATTTGTATTTAAGTCCTTTGCAAGTAGGGTAATGGAGGTTTAAGAAAGTACGTGAAGAACGTTTTGTGTTTCTTGCTGGTAGATCTATAAGGTCTAACATATAAGTTGGGGCCTCTCTGTGGATGAATTTATGAGCCAAGGTGCAAATCTTGAATGTAATGCAGTCTGTTAGTGGGAGCCAGTGTAATTTTTTTCCTGTGGGGTCTGGCACTTCCATATTTCGCTTTTCCAAATATGAATCTGGCTGCAGTATTTTGGGCTGTCTGGAGTCCCTTAATAATTTGGGCTTTACATCCGGCATAGATTTCCTCAGATATTCTAAGATTTTGCATCTAGCTCAGTGTAGCAGCCAAAGTTAACAATCATTAAGTGCAAAACCTCTGCGTTAACCTTTGGGGGCTTTCCCAGCCCTTTCCCATGCAATTAACAGAAAAATGATCGCTAACACATTTTTACTGCATGGCAGATGATGCAGAATGCTGTTATCCATCACTTAAAAGGCTACTGGTACAGTGACAGCCTCTGGCCCCACCCATTCCATGTCCTCTAAGAATTTCTGTGGTATTTATTTATACAATTTGTTATGCCGCCCTTCTAGTACACAAATCGGAGCAGTTTACAAAAACATCCAGAACTACAAAACATAAACCTAATCCCAAAGTACTCCATTCAAATTCCTTAAAAGTAATAAAACAAAAAATAAAAATGGCAAAATATAACCCTATTGATACCTCTAAGACACTCGTCTCACAACAGAGGGAGAGTGCCAGTCGAACTACTTGGGAGAGCAGGCAGGCAGGGGAGTAATATAATAAATCAGAGAGATATGCTGGATTGTTAGTAAATAGAGGCCGATTAACATTTAGAATTTATATTTGATTCTGATAGCATATTAGTAGCCATTTCGCTAATAATAGTGTTATATGGTCATGGCGACTGGCCTTACATTGAACATGTTGTAGCCTCAAAGAGATTTGATCAGCAAACCACTATAAAGCACATTGAAATAGTCAATACTAGAGGTGACTAAAGTAAGGATTATCTAAATTGAACCAAGACCATGTAGTACCAAAAAAGAACCAAAACTGAATAAACAACTTTATTGATCTGAAGAAGAAATGAAAGTTTTTGATCAAAGATGACAGCTAAGATCTGCAGATCCTTATGAAATGGCAATGAAGTGTCTTTAATAGTAAGAGAAGTCAGGTTTGCTGATTCAACTAGTCAATAGCTGACTTAATGGTTTCTCTTTGGGGGGGGGGGGGAGCAAAGTCTCAAAATGGTCTAATTTTGCACATTCTATGATAGTAATGAACCTGACTCCAAAGCCAGGATATGTGAAATATGATCTTGGTCCCTCAAATTTAAACTAGTGTTAATATTATGCCTGGTAGAGTTTCCTTTTGGAGCTCATAGGATATTTTGCAGCTTTCCCATTTAACCTGTGTTTCTTTACCTAAAAGGCTTGGATTCAGGAGCTCCCGGATGTCCCCAGGTTACTTGGATGGGAAGCATTTTGTAAGGTGACAGGACTTTGAAGCCCAGCTTTGATTTCCTCTTCTACTGACATTTTCTTCATTCTTTTGCCAGGTTCTTAATGTGTCCTTTTCATTTGAATTAATGCAAGATGGAGGTTTAGAGAAACCAAAACCTAGACCTGAAGGTATCTATGGATTTTGTTGCAATTATAATTAATAATGAGTTGCCTTTCTGTGTTCATGCTTAAATATCACTATTTTATGGGAAAGCTATATTCTGTACTACTACCTTTATTATATGAAATCCATTAACTGGATGGGATCTATGCTTTCTCATGCATGCTTTGAATCGTGTTGTCTAATTTAGCTTAAGAGTGAGGAGATGGCTCATGAATGGAAAGTGACCCACCATATGACTATATTCTACTTTCAACCACTAAGTTACTCATTCAGTGCTGACTGTATTTCCCTTTGTGCACAGGGAGATTAATCTTCAAAACCATTTCTGCAGGTGAAATACTGCTTTATCCTTGTGAAAGCGCTTGAATAGAATCGTCTGCCCTGTATGCAGATGAAATTGCATGGTTACTTCCATTTTACTATATTTTTACCTTGTGTGGGGGGGGGAGGTGTGTTGGGGATGTAAATGTGCATGGATATTTTTTTCCTGCGATAATTTACAAAATGAAATTGCATGCAACTTTTACTTTCACTCACTATGTTACGTTATGTTACTTTGAAAACCCCTGCAAAATCTGTGGCATGAAAAGCATACTCCTTCTTGTCACCAGTGTGGGCAGTTATAAAATGAATATTCGGAATGACATGATGCAGAAACCTTCAGATTCATTAGCAGCCCATTCACCATTGCTCTCACCCCACTCTACACCCATACCTCAACATGTGGCCATTTGACATATAGAAGTGCAGGTTTGGGTCAGCTAATATGCATGTTATAATCTTATAAATATTCAGTAAGGATAGATGTAAAGTCCCATTTCTATTCGGAACATAAAGATCAAAATTAAGATATCCCAGGCTTCATCTTAAAGGGGCCAGGCTAAACTACTACAAGTACAAATCCCCACCGGAGGTCCCCCCTCCCAATCCAATCCCTCCCAAAACTGAAGAGTCTTCCCCGGGCCTACCTTTCAGTATCCCTGATCCTTAGAGGGGTCGAGCAGGTGTGATCTCCTAGCCAACACCAATTTCAAAATGGCACTGGTTACTCCTAGCAGTACTAAGGGTCATATTTCCCTATAAGGGCAAAAAAGGGATCTGAATTGGGAGGAGACCTCTGGTGGGGGGTTGGGGGGCCGCACCTCCCAGTAACTTGGTCTGGCTCTTTTGATGCACCCGGGAGCACTGGGCCAAACGATGCAGCCGACACTCCTAGGATGGTGAAATAACCTCAGCTTTCTGCTGGGATTATTTTTCCAGCTCTAAAGCAGCTTGCAGTCAATAGGATTCACATAATGATGAGCTACTTTACATGCATTTGCATGTTTTCAGTCTCATTACTGTGTACCCAACAGTGACTTAAAGAACGCTGCATAACAGCAACCTGTGTAATAGCCCTTTAACACACATTAATAAGGGACAAGTATTGCAGGTTATCACCATAACACAGTTTGATAACTCCCATCCCCCCCCCCCCACCCATTTACACCTGGCAATGCTCCTAAAATAAGAGCCAAAATCTTTGGAGCTGCAAGCACTTGCATACAAACGAGAACAGCCATCTCTTTCCTTCCCAATATCTTCCATTAAAGGCCTGGTGGAAGAGCCAAGCTTTCACCTGCTTCCTGAACTACAGATAGTCTTGTGTTAAGCAAAGCCTTTCAGGGAGTGCATTCCAGAGTGTGAGTGCTACTCCAGAGAAGGCTCGCTTGTGGGTATCACATCCTGTAATGTCTTTTTGAGAGGGAATGGTTAGGGATGCCCCTTGGGAGAACCTTAGTGTCCTTGGAGGTGTGTAGAGGGTCATCCTGTTCTTCAAATACTTGGGGCCATAAGAATAAACATTCCTTTTGTCAATTTGGGTTGTTAGAAGGCCATGCTTTTATAGCTTTGCTTACCCATTAAATCACAGAAGTTTCTATCTGTGTAGTTATAAAATTACCCCTAAATATGAGGTGTTATTATTTTTATTACTGACTAGTAAAAAAGGCCCGTTTCTGACACAAATGAAACGGGCACTAGCAAGGTTTTCCTCGGAGTGTGTATGTTTGGGAGAGTGTATGTGAGAGTGACTGTGTGAGAGACAGAGTGAAAGTGTGAGTGTGTGTGTGTGAGAGAGAGAGTGAGTCTGGGTGTGAGTGTGTTTGTGAGAGAGTGTGTGTGTGAGAATGAGAGTGTGTGCAAATGTGTATGTGAGACACAGTGTGAGTGAGAGTGTGTGTGTGTGTGCGAGAGAGAGAGTGTGTGTGAGACACAGATTCTCTGTGAGAGTGAGTGTATGAGACCAAGCGAGTGTGTGAGTGACTGTGTGGCACATAGAGAGTGAATGTGATACAGTGTGAGACAGAGTGTGTGAGACTGTGAGTCAGAAAGACATTGTATATGAGAGAGAAAGTGTGAGCCCTGCCCTCCCAATCCATGCCCATCTGTCCCCTGCCCCCTCCATTCATCCTTTTCCAGCAATTCCCCTCTCCCTGAGCCCTGCCCTCCCAATCCATGCCCATCCATGCTCCTCTGTCATCTGCCCCCTCCATTCATCCCTATCCAGCAATTCCCCTCTCTCCCTGAGCCCTGCCTTGCAATCCATATCCATCCATGCCCATCTGTCCCCTCCATTCATCCCTATCCAGCAATTCCCCTCTCTCCCTGAGCCCTGCCCTCCCAATCCATGCCCATCCATGCTCCTCTGTCACCTGCCCCTCCATTCATCCCTATCCAGCAATTCCCTTCTCTTCCTGAGCCCTGCCCTGCAATCCATATCTATCCATGCCCATCTGTCCCCTCCATTCATCCCTATCCAGCAATTCCCCTCTCTCCCTGAGCCCTGCCCTCCCAATCCATGCCCATCCATGCTCCTCTGTCCCCTGCCCCCTCCATTCATCCCTTTCCAGCAATTCCCCTCTCTCCCTGAGCCCTGCCCTCCCAATCCATGCCCATCCATGCTCCTCTGTCCCCTGCCCCCTCCATTCATCCCTTTCCAGCAATTCCCCTCTCTCCCTGAGCCCTGCCCTCCCTATCCATGCCCATCCATGCTCTTCTGTCCCCTGCCCCCTCCATTCATCCTTTTCCAGCAATTCCCCTCTCTCCCTAACATGACCCCCCCTCGCATCCATGCTCCTCTCTCTCCCATGTCCCAGCCTGGCCCTCCCTCTTCTCCCCCCCCTTCGCATCCATGCCCCCCCCCTTCGCATCCATGCTGTCGTTTCTCCCCTGCCCTTCTGCTCCCATTGTTCAACTTTACTGCCCACCCTCTTCTCTCCCCCCAACATCCCTTTTTTTTTTTTCTTTTTAAATTTACCTCCGTGGCGGTTCCGGCAGCGCAGCGTCAGGGAAGGAGGCGGCGCTCCAGACGTCTAGCCTTCCCTTCGCTGTGTTCCGCCTTCTTCTGACGTCATCCTTGACGTCAGAAGAAGGCGGAACACAGCGAAGGGAAGGCTAGAGACGTCGGGAGCGCCGCCTCCTTCCCTGACGCTGCGTTGCCGGAACCGCCACCACGGAGGTAAATCTAATATAATAAAATGCACCGTGCGTGGGTGCGATCCGTTTGTTTGTTTTTTTTTTCCGCCCTCGACGTTTGACGCGAGGGCGGGGCAGAGACAGCTGGCTGGCTTCACACCATGAATCCACGAACCCTACAGCCAGGGAGTGTTTGAGTGACTTCAGAACGTTGTCTTCAGAACATTCACGGTGCGTTTTATTATATTAGATGTGTACTAATTACTTTGTCTAGGATTTTCTTTGTCAGCACTTTTAAATATTCATGTAGTATCTTAAGAAGTTTCCTTGGACTACCTCGGATTCTGTTCTTTTCCAGTTTTGGTTTGGGTCATGTTTTTCTAAGTATAAAACCCATACCCATACTAGGAAATAGAATTCCCTACCAAAGTCACTCAAATATGTTAGTGACTACTTGAAATTCTGTAAATTGTTGAAATCAGTCTTATTTAGTAAATTCTTCGCCACTGTCGGTGATTGTCTTTTAGTTAATTTGTTATTTCAAAATGAGTCATCATACTGCGTGGATGTTTTTACCAATTATTGTTTTGTATTTTCGTTATAGTTCTCTTATTGTAATTTGCTTTAAAAGTTTAATGTAAGCCACATTGAACCCAAACTTATTTGGGATAATGTGGAGTACAAAATGGCATAAATACTCAGCATATGTTATATAAAAAAAAGATGCATTATGTTATTGCCTATGTATTCTAGCAATTAAATACATAGGCATAACTTCACAATATAAAAAAGCACAAACGATTCACTGCCCCCCACCCCCCTTCCCCGATATTCAGCCTGCCATGAGCTCAATTTAACCCAGATATTGAATGCTGGGTCAAGTTCAAGTACTGGAATTGAAAACCCAGGTCATCTGCAGACCTGGAAGTTGTGCAGGTGCCAGCTGATATTCAATTGTAGCCAGGCAGAGTTAGGACTACATTTTTGCATGGTCCGGCTTGCCCATTTAGCTAGCAGCACTGAATATTGATAACTTACTTGGTATCAAGGCTCTTTTCAGCCAATCAAAGGTCTTAAAGAAATGCCAGGATAAGTGTCGACAAAAGGCAGTGTAATCAGAACATTATGGAATCGTGTAGGGGGAGGGTATTTCTGACTCTTCTTTGAATCTAAGCTGTACAATTTTTATTCAATTCCAGATATCGTCAACTGCGATTTGAAGTCGACGCTGAGAGTGCTTTACAACTTGTTTACCAAATACCGAAGTGTGGAATAAGGAAGACTTGAATATTTCGTAGAAAGGACAGAGGTCAATGAAACAACCTTTAAAACCGTGACGTTTTCAAGTATTCCACTGTACACTGACATGTGAAATCCAAAGGAGCATAACTGAAAATGTGCAGATTATTTCTTTATCGACCATGTGCTGTGTCTGATTTTGATGCACAGAAGCTGAAGTAGATTTGTGTGACGTGGAGGGGCATTTTCGATATGACGTCTAAGTCCGACTTTAGACGTTTTGCAAAAAACGTCCAAAATCTGAATAAGAAAGAAGTTCATTTTCCAAAAAGAAAAACATCTATCTTTTGTTTTAGAAAATACTGTTTCTAACAAGGTTTTTTGCTTAGGACGTTTTGTTTTTTGGTCCATTTTCAAAACAAAAACGTCCAAATGGGATGTAGGAGGGGCCAGCATTTTTAGTAGACTGGTCTCCCAGACATTCCAGAAGATAAATAGGGCACCCTAGTGGACTTCAAAAACATGCTCCCAGCTACACATCTCACCATTGCTCATTTATCTTGTCTGCTGAGCCCCCCCAAAACCTACTACCCACAGCTGTACACAATAGCCCTTATGGGTGAAGGGGGCACCTATATGTGGGTATAGTGGGTTTCTGGTGAGTTTTGGAGGGCTTATAATTTCCACCACAAATGTGACAGGTACAGGGAGATAGCAACCACAGTCCACTCCATGGTGCACTGCACTGACCAATACACTACTCCAGGGACCTGCATGCTGCTCTAATAGACTTGGCTCTAACATCTGAAGCTGCCATAGAGGTTGCTAAATCATATTTGTATTCTCATTTCTGGGAGGTGGTAGGGGGTCAGTGATCACTGGGGAAGTATTGGGGGATCACCCCTGATTCCCTCCTGTGGTCATCTGGTCATTTAGGGCACCCTTTTGTGCCTTATTCGTTATCTAAACAGGTCTAGCTCAAAACATCTCAGTTTTAGTCCTGGACGGTTTTGTTTTGTTCCATTATGGCTGAAAAAGCATGCTAAAGGCGGGATCTGGGTGTTCCTAAGTGTTAGGAACGCCCAGATCCCGCCTTTAACATGCCCTTGACACACACCCCTGTGATTTGAATGCACTTCTGATGGAGCTCATAGAAAAACGTCTAAAAATTAGTTTTGAAAATACCAATTTGAACGTTTTTGTGAGAAAAACATCCAAATGCAGATTATTGCCACTTTTTTGGACGTTTTTCTCTTTTGAAAATGAGCTCCATTTTGTATAAGGTAAAGGTTTAATAAGATTAGACCCATCTCTTAATTTTAAAATGACTGGTTTGTTTTAACAAGTTGTAAACACTATTCAGGAAATACCAGGCTAGAAACATTTTATTTCATCCTGCTCGGATCCAGCTACAGAGCAATTTCTGCCCCTGTTATTGAAGAATTACTTGCAATACATGTATATATGTCATCTTTCTTTGATCTTCCATCTTTTCACTGGTCATCTTCAAGCTATCCATGTAACAGTATAAATCCTTTTATTTGGGCTGCAGAATAGCTTAGACTAGGAATGCCTGATGAATTCTAGAAGCATTTTTATATATTATGTGAAGCTGGGGAAGAATATGTAGATTTTCTAATTCAAGGCTTCTCAACCTTCTCCTGGAGGTGTACCTAGCCAGCCAGGTTTTCAGGATTAGCAAAATAACGGCCCTGTTTACTAAGGTGCGCTAGTGTTTTTAGCGCACACTAACACTAGAGACACTCGTAGGAATATAAAGGTGTCTCTAGCGTTAGCATACGATAAAAACACTAGCCTGGCTTAGTAAACAGGGCCCTAAATATGCATAAGATTATAAATTTGCATATGTTGGAGACCCTCATGCATATTCACTGTGGTAAACTTGAAAATCCTATGGAACTTTGGAAGGCTAAGTGCTTTGAAAATATGCCTCTAGGTGTGCCAGTCTAATTTAATATTGATGATGAGGATAACAGGAGCATAAAGACTTGCTAATAGCTGTTTTTAAATTGTGTTTACATTTTGCCTTGAAATGGCTAATCAAGTTGATCTTTCATTCTTTGAGATGAGGAAGACAGTGTACATTTACTCAATGTGATAGAGTAACATTTGCAACCTATTCACATGTTGTGTGTGTGACACACTGTACTTTCCACTAAGGAAGGGAGACATCCAGCGAGGGAGCTTTCTAGCATATTCCTAAAGTACTCCGCGCTAGATTATTTCCAGCATCCTGTGAATTTTTGTTGCTAAAACATTATTTTTCTGGAGGGGCTGAAAGACTGCTTATATAACTAGAAATAGTACCTTTTTGAAAGAAGGCCATAAAAACATGCTTTAGCACCCAAGTTCACAACGCATGTTGACTAAATGATTAAAGTTCCTGGTCATAGTATTATAACAGATTGGCTTAGAGCAGCCTATAAGGGGGTCTCTAGAATCAAGTTTGTACATAGTACCAGATGAGGATCCCTGCAATTACTGACACAACATCGATGAAAAATAAATGACTGAGGGGCCCTTTTACTAAGACGCATAAGCGTCAACACACGCCAAAATGGAGTTATCGCCCGTCTACCATGTGGCTCTTGTGGTAATTTCATTTTTGGTGCACGTCTGATACGTGTGACCGAAAAATAATTATTTTCGGACGCACATATCAGATGCGTTCCAAGTGGCATTTGACGTGGTAGATCATAGCAACATAGTAGATGACGGCAGAAAAAGACCTGCACGGTCCATCCAGTCCAACAAGATAAACTCATATGTGCTACTTTTTGTGTATACCTTACCTTGATTTGTATCTGTCATTTTCAGGGCACAGACCGTAGAAGTCTGCCCAGCACTAGCCCCGCCTCCCACCACCCAATTTCGGCATTACCACCTGGTTACCTTGTGACACTTTACCACTAGATCAATGGCTCACAGTAAGGTTGTAGACCCAAAATGGACGCGTAGCAATTTTGATTTTGCCACATCCATTTTCAGCAAAAATTTTAAAAAGGACTTTTTTACAGGCGCGCTGAAAAATGGATCGGCGCATGCCCTAAACCCGCGACTACACTACCGCAAGCCATTTTTCAGCACACCTTACTAAAAGAACCCCTGAGTTTATATACCTAGCGGTATTACGTTACTAACAGTATAACCACAGACATTGTAAGACTAATTTAAACAGAAGTTCAGGCCCCAGAATACATATTTACAATAGTGTTCATGGAAGTTTAGCATCTGATGACTTAGCACTTAAATATATTAAAGTGATTTATGTATCCTATAGTAATAAACAATCGTATTAATGATATTTCCATAGGCTAAAGACATATAATTTATACTATTTATATATATATCCAAATGTACAGAGATAATAGCTTAAAGGACTTTCCTTCTGCTGCTTTGAGAAAAGAATATTTTGCTGCAGCCAACACTTCTAGTAGAGTGGTCTTGTTCATTTTTTTAATTTTATTTTTACTTCCAAGCTTTAATTTCTAAGGGATTTTCCATGGCTGTGCTGTTGATGGAACCATGGCAACTCTGAAATACTCCTGCCTGGGACAAATAAATCTCTTCACATTATTACTTCTATTTCAAGGGAGCTTTAATGAGGGCCACATGAAGATGCAGGGGTGACGCTGCCTCCGAGTTACTTCAGCTAAAGCATTGTGTAACTCATTAATTGGTTTCTGGGAGACACAAGTGTAAAGCACTGTAATGCATGTGCGGTGCTTTTATAATTTAGCTATTATATATTAGACAAAATAGGAAGTACTTTCTGACTTTTAGACATACTAATACCTAGATTTACTGAAGTGCAATTACCACATTCGTATTTGCTAGCGTACATTAACATGCATTTATGTGCCACAGGTCCCATTATCTGCATGCAACTTATTTCCTAACGATGCTCACTAATGCAGTTTAGTAAATCTGGCCTTACGTGATTTGATTAAAGGCACTGGGTTTTGCATGTGTATCTTTAACAGTTTGGAGCATAGGCCCTAATATGCCTGTGAATATTATTCAGCTATTTCTGTTGCTGTACATATTCTCCTGCAGGTTTTATTAAGAAGTGACAAATATTTTAAAGCTATATAAATATATTTTTTCAGTTTTTTTCTAGGGAGAGTATTAAAAGGCATGTATAATTTTGCTATCCATAAGAAGCTGCTTTCAAATGACACTTAGTTTTGAATTTTATCTTTCTAACCATATTTTACAAAATGTATTCTTTTATAGTCTTGAAACTCTTATTTTTGTGGTATTTGATGTTTGCATTCCCTTTCATAGTGCCTTGCACATTAGAAGACTCCCTTTGCCTTAAAGGAGAAGATGAGGTTTGGAGTAACATAATAAATGCACATGTGTCTATGACCTGACACAGCAGGCCTAACACACATGTCCCTATGGGGCCCTTTTACTAACCGTGCTAAAAAGTGGCCAGCGCTGTTGTCAGCACGTGGGTTTCCCGTGCACTGTGGCCACTTTTAGCACAACAGTAAAATGGCTGCATTTCCATATTTTTCTTTAATGGCCACGTGCTAATTTCCCAATTAGCGAGACGTGAAGGGTTCCCGCGCTAACCCTGTGGTAATCAGGCAGTGCGCAGCAATGTGCCCACGTTACTCGATTAGCACAGGGCACACCTACTCTCCGCTCACAGTCTCACCTCCTACTCTGAAAAGTAAAAACTATTTTTCAACACGAGATTAGCACGCGCTGATGGGCACATTACCATGGGATGCCTTGGCACATCCCACGACAATTTTTTTGTAGTACAGTAAGCACGTGCTAGTGCCTACCGCATCATAGTGAAAGGGCCCCTATGTTTTTACTATACACATTTGCTTACTGAGGGTTCCTTTTACCAAGCTGTGGTAAAAAGGGTCATGTGGGCCATTTCTCCCATACACCAGGGCTCTTTTTACCGCAGCAGGTAAAAATACCCCCAAAAACCGGCTGTGAGGTAAGATTATTCTTACCACATTACCATGTGGGGGGGAGAGCGCCACGCATTGAGGTGGTGGTAAAGGCTCCCGTGGTAACAGGCCAGTGACACCGCCGGATTAGCACCGTGCTAAAAATTTGGGAATATTTTCTGGCGAGCTCGAGCCGGAACTACCACCGGTGGCTGTGTTGGGCCAGTGGTAGTTCCGGGTTGCCGCATGGCAACCTTTTCGTAAAGGGGCCCCTAAGTGCAGAAACGTTTTGCAGTTATCATACAACCTTTGCATTTATTGTAACTTTTGGGGGAATGCACAGCATATCTTCTGCAGTTAGCCATACTGAAATGTTCTTTACTGCATGTCAAGGACATAGCCAGAAAATTTTTACAGGGAGTGCATCTCATTCACCCACCCCTGTGCTGCTGCCACCGCCCCACCCCCCATCACTTAAAATCCTGTCTACTGCAGTCTTCACCCAGGCAGTGACACTCATAGGCTGCCCGCAGTCTGCACCGGGACTTCCTGCCTGAAGAGTCCCGCCCCTGTTCAGAAAGGAAGTCCTGGGGCAGTCTGAGTGCCACTGCCTGGGGAAGACTACAGCCAACTTCCTTGAGTGCAGCAGACAGGCGGGGGCTGCATGATAAGACTGTTTGCACTTAGCAGAGATGCACTTTCTGCCTTCTTGAGGAGTGAATGATAAGTCCCATGTGCTAACTGCAGTGTGTAATCCATGTCCATTTTCTGCCCATAAGTTGCCCAGTTCTCACTCCCTAAAGTAGCATACTGTTAACATATGACTTAGCACACACTAAATGACATGCCAGCAAGGTAACAGTTACTGTGCTCATGTAGTAACAGCACACGCTAATCTGCTTAATGGCCTCTAATAATTAACCAAGATGAACTGCAGAATTAGGTGAGCAAATGATGCAAAGCAGAGTCCATGCCTTATGATTTACGTGTGTACAGTCAGCGTCTCCCCTAGACACCACAGTTCTATTTTCATGGACATGAGGCTATAACATCCCTTCACATTCTTCAGGGAGGAAAAAAATATATATAACTGAATCAGACTGTTTCAGAGGCACCTCTGTCACATGCTGTAAAACATAACTGGGTGTAATTTGCTAAAAGGGCAATTCTATAACTGAGCGCCTGCCAGTATATGTGGCTTGTGTATGTAAGTACATCATGCACAGTTCTATATGATAGTGTACAAGTGCCTTAAGGGCCAGATGAAGCAAATGACACTTAAATGTAGGTGACAAAACCAAAAAAAAGCAGGAGAATAACTCCTACAGCAATCCCAAGATGCAGAAGGAAGAGTAGGGGATGACAACAATGACTCCCAGTGGGTGAATAGATACAAACACAAGTTTATTGAACAAGCACCAATACAGGACTTGACACGGGACCATGTTTTGGCAGATGACACCACCTACCTCAGGGATCATAAACACTTTAGAATGCAGAGTGGTCAAGATAATACTGCCAAAATAGCAGAAATATATCCGGCTCGTGCAGCCAAAAACATCAGATGCCTCTGCATTCAGGCGCAGTAAGTTCTTACTGCATCTGTATGTAGCAGCATCTAGTGTGTGCTGTTACTACATGAGGCAGGCGGCAGCGTCCGCCGAAACATGGTCCCGTGTCAGGTCCTGTATTGGTGCTTGTTCAATAAACTTGTGTTTGTATCCATTCGCCCACTGGGAATCATTGTTGTCATCCCCTACTCTTCTTTCTGCGGCTTAAATTTAGGTGCTGGAAAAAAATCTGCATTAAGAGTTATTCTGTAAAGACTGCTTTGGTCTAAAACCACAAACCTGGTATTCTATAACACTGCACCTAAATATTTGGAATGACCCTGACCCACCCCTTTTTGGGTTGCGCACGAGACACTTTGAGTGCGCAGTGTTCTAAAATAGTGCATAACCAGATGTATTTGTAATTCTAAAGTGGTGCCAATTAACTCCTAATAACACCAATAATTGGTTTTTAACACCCAACTGACTGATTAGTTTATGTGCGCATCTGTTTTCTGCACCCAAATTTGGGTGACTAATACAGAATCCGGGGGTTAGCGCGTAACTGCAATGGGGCAGAGCATGGGAGGGGCTTGGGAGTGTCTCCAACTTATGGGGCCCTTTTAATAAGCTGCGGAAGGGTTACTGCGCGGGTAGCGTATGCCTAATCGATCCTACTGCCAGGACAGCGTGGGCATCTGATGGTAATTCCAAAGTTGAAGTGCACAGTTTCCTGTGGTAGAAAACAATTTTCTACCACAAGGGGGCACTCCCAGCGGTAATTGGCAGCATGGCCACATTGCTGTGTATTGCCCGGTTACCACACAAGTAGCGCGTCAGCCCATACCGTCATGTGAATAGGTGGCGGTAAGGGCTCAGGTAGTAAATAGCCACATACTACTTTTTAATATTAGCGCACAGCCATTTACTGCCCCGTTTTAAAAAAGGCCTTTTTACCCACCATGGTAAAAAATGGCCCAGTGCATGCCAATTCACACGCTCACACTAGTTCAGGCCACTTTTACCACAGCTTATAAAAGGGCCGCTGTTTGCATAATTTATAGAATCTAGGCACATCCATTTACATCTTGGTTTTATGCTAGTATTCTGTAACAGCAGCTTGGCAATAAATTTATCACATACATAAGCAGTTTAATAGTATATTAACCGCCATATGCACACGAGATGCTCATCCTGCAAAAAGTAGTATAGATTTATATGATTTGTAGCAGATGTAAAAATTTAGCTTTTTTATTTCAAAAACAAAAAAAGGAGAAAAAATGAAAGCAGTTATAAAGTCATTTATTTTTAAAATACTCACAGCTTTTGATAAATTTGTATATAAAATCTCCTAGTTCATATTCTTAGTGTGTCGTAGAGTCAGGCTTGTGGGTCTCCTGTGTGAAGCTCACTGTTTATTTTTTTAAACATGCAGGCAGATTAGTGTGTTCAATAGCCATTCTTATATATAGTAAATTATGACACTTTTTAAACTGAAGGAAATCTTAAGTTGTAGAAGTGGGTACATTAAAAGAGTGTAATTTTATCCATGTGCTACACCTTTAGTGTAACTGTTTGGCGTCCATATTCTAGCACCAAAAAATCACTTTCATAGTTCAGAAAAGTTGCATGAAGATTAAAAAAAAAAAACATACTACTCTGAAATCATTAAACTAAGCAAAATAAAAAATGTTGTTGATATAATTGATGCATAATTACAATGTTGTCTACTATATAATTATGTATTTATAACTGTACTTTTATTTCCTTATTTTCGGTACTTTGTTCTCATCCTGTACTATGATGCTCTTTTTGATGAAAGGTCTCAACTGGATGCATCTGAAATGCAGCATGACCCTAAACATTCCCTCATTTAGCTTTCAGAAAGCAGAATCGGGATTTACTGTTAATGAAAAATAAAGGGAAAGCCCCATGCAGTGCAGAACTTAACTCTGGGAAATAAAAAAAATAAATTTTCCAAGAGGAAATAAAGGTATCATTTTCTGCAGATGCTAGATCTACAAAACTTCACACACTCTTTAGTGTTTCTGTCAACACATCTCCTGCCAAAAGGCACTTGGGTGATTCATTCACTTTCATTCCTCTTTGTACAGGGATCAATGTATGGTGTTGTTTATCTTGGATATGTTATGTACACAGAAATGAATGAAAATGTCTGTGGGTTATTAACTTGCTGTCTGTATAGTATAAAACTGGTGTCATTTTTTTCATCGGGATCTTAGACAGATACCATGATGCTGTTGTTTTTAAAGTACGATTGTATCCTTTTAACTGAATCTTTGTGCATTCACTGATCAATTAAATAGCTTTTCAGCAGCCAGATTTTTGTTTATTCAAACAAATGAGGGAGCAACAGAGAAGTCTATGTCTGCTTTCTGTATTAATTATTAGTTTTGTTTGTGGTACATTGGTATCAGAAAAAAATCTGATCTATCACGCTGAGACATTTGTTTGTTTGAAAACTTCTTACCTCCACTTTAAGCAACAAAGTAGTAACGTGGACCAGCAGAAGGTTTACTTGCAACTTCAGCGGTGTATATCTTTAAACTTCAAAAATAATTATTTAATATTTATCACAAAAACTGCAAGGCTGTATATTGCAAAAAAAAAGATTTTTTTAAAATCATTTAAAAAAAAAAAACGTAAGTATTCAAGGACCAACTACTGACATGAATCATGTTTCAATAGCTCTGCTTCAGGGAAGATGGTCACCTTTCAAATAATTCTCACACATTATACATGGCTTCCATTATATGGAATATGTAGATGGATTTAGGGCCCATGATTTACAGGGTTCCAAAAGGATCACTGGTTCATGATTCCCCCCAGCCCAGGATTGTCACTGCAGTGAACCAAGTAGGCATCTTGTGGGGGGGGGGGGGGGGGGGGGGATATAAAATAAGGGTGAAAATCCCCAGGTAGTGGTGAATCGATAATTAGGTTGTCAATCCAATCTGGAATCCCAAAGGAACAAGGAGAAACTGTTGTATCAAAACACTGCTTTTTTTTTGTTGTTGTTTTCAGGCAATCTAATACTGTTTATGATTACTATCGACTTACTATCTAAGCTTTAATACCTAGTGGAAAGTGTAGGAAGATCTTGGTGCTACTTTGATACTATTTATTTTTTCATTAAATTTTAGGTAAGGTACAAAAATATAAATAACTTCCATATAAAACTATAGCTTTCATATAATCAAATACCCAAATAAACAAATATCAAAGAATATACAATGATTCACTGCAGCGCAAATATGTCCAAAAATATTTAACCCTACTTACTGTATTAGTCAGTGTACTTCTGAATATGATTCTCTACCATTTTTGATTTTATTCATATTTTTATTTGAGATGCTAATGTGAAGCTAGATAAAAGAAGAGATTCCATACCACCCCTACTGACAGTCCCTCTGTGTTTTCCGCTTGTATCTTACTTCTAAACAGCAAACTCCATTGTCCCCTGTTTGTTCATTTCTTCTTTCTGATGTTATCTAGTGCTTCATCTTGCTTCTATCCCCTTTACAGATGTGATCATCATGTCCTCTGTGAATTAGCCTGAATCCAAAAGGAAAGACAGTCTTTAGGGTGGTAACATCACAGCAATGTGAGGATGTGAAACCTTTGTCCTTTGGCCCCTTCTGTGTGTGTGCTTTTAAGTATTCATTTTTATAGCTGTGGGTGCCTGGGGTAATATTAGGACTGCAGCTCTTTAAAAATATTTAAGACAGGACAGGAACAAGAGAGGTATATTAGACCCTGGGAATGACACCATGCCTATACCCCCACAAACTGCTGCTGCTACTGCAAACTGACCCCAAATTGTTTCTTAAATCACATCAGACTCATCTGTAAGGGAATTACCAAAATGAATAGCAATGTTGCAGTAATGAGGTGGTAGAGTTACTATTAGTTTGATTATACTTCATATACTGCATTATCTGTCAAGCAGGTCAAAGTGGGGTACAGTCTAAAAAGGGGAAGATGGGATATTACCAATAGCTAAGCTTGAATCTATAAAATCAAACAACCCATCCTAAAAAAGATCAAAAATATAAAACTTCAAACAAATACGATTGTGTCTAGGAAAGGGCTCCAGACCATATCAACCCCCTGGTTTCCCATCAATGACGCGGTGGGGGAATAGGATTTTAGAAAAGGGGAACAGCTTTTACTTAGGTTCTAAATTCTCTTATTTGAAAAAGATATACTTTAGCAACATAATTATGCTATTAGATATTAATGTCCATTTTGAAATAGTTTTATGTATGCCATTATGTTTACTGGTGATCTCGATGAGACAAATAATGGGGCTCATTTTTAAAGCACTTAGACTTACAAAGTTCCACAGATTTCTATGGAACTTTGTAAGTCTAAGTGCTTTGAAAATATGCCTGGGTCTTTGGGAACTATCAACTCATTGAATTCAATATTAGCCACATAAAAATGTAAGAAAAACCTTAGGGACCCTTTTACTAAGCCGCGTAAACGTCTACGTGCACCAAAATGGAGTTACCGCCTGACTACCAAGTGGCTCTTGCGGTAATTTCATTTTTGGCATGCGTACAATATGCGCGTCTGAAAAATTGTTTTTGTTATTTTTGGGCACGCGTAATGGATGCGCGCCAAGTGGCATTTGGCACACATAGGTCATTACCACCCAGTTACCACGTGAGTCTTTACCGCTAGGTCAATGGCTGGCGGTAAGGTCTCAGACCCAAAATGGACTTGCGGCAATTTTGATTTTGCTGCACATCCATTTTCAGCAAAACAAAAAGAGGCCTTTTTTTACAGGCGCACTAAAAAAATGCATCAGTGCGCGCCCAAAACCCGTGCCTACACTACCGCAAGCCATTTTTCAGGGCGCCTTAGTAAAAGGACCCCCCCCCACTCAGTTGGACCAAGTTCCATTGAGCCCAGCATCCTGCCTCCGACACTGGCCAGTTTGGGTCACAAGGCCCCATATGCACTACCATATGGGGCGGAGGAGTAGCCTAGTGGTTAGCGCAGTGGACTTTGATCCTGGGGGACTGGGTTCAATTCCCACTGCAACTCCCTGTGACTGTGGGCAAGTCACCTAACCCTCCATTGCCCCAGGTACAAACTAAGCACCTGTATTTATGTAAACTGCTTTGAATGTAGTTGCAAAATACCACAGAAAGGCAGCATATCAAGTCCCATTTCCATTTCCACCATTCCAAAACCATTTGTTCCATTTTGCCATCCTCTGATCCCTGAAGGGGAGGGGGAAGTTCTCAGAGGTCAGAAGCTGGTTTAATATTATGTCAAGCTGGTTTCATATTAATATAAGTATATCCAGCAATAATTTTGACCTCCCACAATCCTGACACTAGGTACAACACTAGTTACCCCCTCCCTAGATGCAAATAAAGGAGCTTGCTCAATACTGGTGGTGCTTAGCACCCATTGCACTCGCAGAGCTGGCTCATATGCAAGGACCCAGCAGATCCCAAAAAGCAGTGGCTCTAATTTTTTGTCCAAATTTCTTTTGAATCCTGCCATACTAGTCGCCTTCTTGACCACATCCTCTGGCAGCAGATTCCACAGCATAATTATGCACTGTATGAAAATAAACTTTACACAACTTGTTTTTCAATCTACCTTTTACAACCCACAGCCATCTTATTGCTCTTTAGAATGAGGCACCTACAGGAAAGCTCCTCAAGATGGGAGTGAAGGAAATCCATAAATCTTCCTCACCATGGTGGGGAGTAGTCACTGTCTGCACTGAGGAACGTTGCAAGCCACAAACACACCCTGTGCAACACGCCCACAAGTGATCCTGTAGCATTCCTCCTGTCCAGCAAGGGCAGCCAATAGACAGGGTGCAATTTTGATGCCCTGACTTCTCTTGCACCCTGATGTCATTAGCGTGCAACAACTGAAAACAAATCTGAGAGCACTTACTGCCTCCTATGTAGGAGGCACTAAGGGCTCCCATGTTAATCCCAAATTAAGCAGTTATGTGGTAATGTGAACGTTAGCTGGATAATGCTTCCATACCCATTCCCAACCCATACTCCTCTCGTGATACACCCCCAAAAATTAAATAGCGTGTGATTGATGCGCGCAAACAGGAAAACTACCCCAAGAAACTGTAGTGTTTTCTGTGGTCCTCGGCCTTTTTCAAGCGCCCTTTTACAAAGTGGTGGTAATCCCAAAGCAGGCTTACTGCACGCTAATCTGGAGCTACCGCCGGCCAAATGCGAGTGCTGGTGGTCGTTCCAGCCCCAGTGTGTGCCATTTCCCATGCTGGGGAAAATTGAGCTGTATTTTTTAGCGCAGCTGTAACCTGGCGGTAATCAAGCGGCACCGTGCAGAAGCCCTTATCACCACCTCAATGGGTGGCAGTAAATGCTCCCCCTCACATGGCCACACGGTAAGAGCAATCTTGCAGCATGGTCCCCGCCACTAGCGCAGGGTCCTTTTTACCGCAGTTTGGCAAAGGGACCCCCCTTGGTATGCTAAACCTGCGTTAGGCCTTAGCACATCTTAGCCCCATAGTGAGCCAATGCCCTGTCTACACCGCAAGGCTCATGAGAGTTATTCTAGCCAAAAAAACAGGGTAATGTGGTTCTGTGCTCCTCCTTGTGGCCACAACACCAAACGATGAGCTCAGCTATTTTTCAGCCAGCATACTGATCATCCCCCCTTTTCCCAACATGAAAATGTATAACTGCCTCCAAAAGTGAAGGAAATAGGCTTGAGTTTTCAGGCGATATTCGTACTGCTGATTAATGGAGCCTCTTGATTTATGTCTGATCCAGGACTTAATGTATGGGGCAACAACCCAGAGCTGCCCATCAGTCTGCTTGTCCACAGCCTGAATGTACACCAGAGAAACTAGCATATACTAGGTTTCTATTGTCTGCACATTTTTCTCATTGAGATTCATTGTAGAGTTCATGAGAAAAGGACTGGCTGTGGGGGCCTCAAGACAGGATTGTGAAGCCCTGGGCTAAGCCTTTCCAATTGGCTTTCTAATCAATTTAACAAGCAGTCAACCAACACATGAACTATGTTTACTGTATGGCTAATGAGATGTTAATCTGGGAATGCTTACCTCGAGTACATGTCCCGATGTCATTCTCTGCACGGCTGCTCTGGGTGACTCTCCTGGAGAGACAGACGCCATCATTTAGCAGCTGGGGATTCTGATGGGCCTGTTATCCAAGCATCACGTTGGCAGCGACTGTGCACGTCTTTAAACGGTACAATATGCCTGCTTTCATTTTTCCTCACCACCAGCTTTTCTGCATTATGGAGACACATGAATTCCCTTATTTGCATATATAGTATGGGTGAGTCAGCGTCCACCACATTTACTATTCTGGTTTTAATTAGGTTTGGCCTCCTCGCTTTGTGTTAGTGAAGACATTTACAGTCATTGGCGATGAGATCATGTTACAGAATAGATTCCGAGAAAGTCATGTATTTTTTTTTTTTTTTTTTTTTTTAATCCTGCAAAAAAAAAAAAACGGGAGCTAAGCCAGTTTGCTGCTGCTGCAATGGATTGCCCCTACATGTCGGCCAGTGAAGCCAAGTGTACAGCATGTCCTTTTATGTCAGTATTTAGTTTCCAAGTCGTAAGCATACGGGTAACCTGGAGAAACACGTTTTCTTAACTTGTACACTATTTCTCTGTTTTTAGATGCTAAAGGCTCGATTCATACCTTCTACGGGATGGCTTGTAAATTCGAATATGCAGTTTATATCACTGAGCAAGACTGTTGAAGCCACACTAGCCCCTGACCGTGACATATGCAGCACATATTTAGCAAGAACGAAAAAAACAAAAAAAGGGGGAACGAACGACCACAGAAATTGCAACTCAGGGATATTTGTTAAAAGCTGATCAACTCAAGGCAAATGTTTATAAAAAAAAGACTGGGCACAGTCCTGCGTTTCAGCGCTATAGGCCAGATTCTATATATGGCGCTTAAAAAATCCAAGCGGTAAACATTTCCGCCTAAGTGATGCCTAGATTTAGGTGCAATATATAGAATATGCTTAGTTGATATCCCAGCACTTAAAACCACGTATGGCATGTCCATTTACACTAACAAAAACTTGGTGTAAATCCTGGGTTTACACGCACTGGGCCATATTCTGTAACAATGCTCATAAATTTTGGAATACCCATGGATGTCCATTTTCCCACCCATAGCCACACCCCTTTTGAACTGCACATTTTAGAATTTAGGCACAGTTCATTACAGAATCCGCTTAGCGAGTTATGTGCATAAATTATAATTATTGCCAATTAGTGCTTATTGCTTGTTAAGTGCTGTTAAATACGCTAATTGGCTTGTTAAAGCAAATTAAGTTACACGTGTTGTTATAGAATACACCTGAATTTTGGCACAAATCTCTAGGCGCACTATACAGAATCCGGCAGTATTCGCCTGTCTCAGGAGTCTAAATACTTCAATCCTGTAAACCACAGTGTGTGGACTACTACTTACTACTACTATTGGGTGGCAGAGCCGGTGGCGGGAAGCGGGGATGGTGCTGGGCAGACTTATACAGTCTGTGCCAGAGCCGGTGGTGGGAGGCAGGACTGGTGGTTGGGAGGCGGGGATAGTGCTGGGCAGACTTATACAGTCTGTGCCAGAACCGGTGGTGGGAGGCGGGGCTGGTGGTTCGGAGGCGGGGATAGTGCTGGGCAGACTTATACGGTCTGTGCCCTGAAAAGGACAGGTACAAATGAAGGTAAGGTATACAAAAACAGTAGCACATGTGAGTTTATCTTGTTGGGCAGACTGGATGGACCATGCAGGTCTTTTTCTGCCGTCATCTACTATGTTACTATGTTTATGCTTTTTCCAGAGTGGAAGTTTTTTTGGTGTTTCACATCTTTTAATTTGACAGTCATTGGTCATTTTTTTGGCTGTGTCTGGCGATCTCTAAATTGTATTCACCTTTTGATGGTGATTTATTGTGTCCAGAGGCATATCCAGACATCGATCTGGGAGTGGGCATGAGCCAAAAGTGTGTGTGTGGGGGGGAACGTTTTGCCCTGCCTTCCTGCCACTCTCGATCCCCGCCGTACCTCACATACCTGGGCTGGTGCGGGTCCCCAAGCCCCCCAAGCAGAAGTTTTCCTGCAGTGATATATGCTGCCATGCTGCCTATGCTGCTTTCCTGCCCCTGCAAGCATGCTCATTTGTAGTGAAACTGAGCGTGAAGCTTGCGCTGCTGAATTTCACTAAAACAAACATGCGCACAGGGCGGGGGGAAAGCAGGGCAGGCAGCATGCTGGAGAATATTGCCACAGGAAAGCTTCTGCTGGCAGGGCTTGGGGACCGCCACCAGGCAAACCAAATTGGAGAGGGGGTTCCAGGCTTCCAAGCCTCCCCCCCCCCCCCCCCCATGGTTATGTCACTGATTGTCTTTTTGGATAATACACTGGTCTTTGATATCAACTCAGATCGAGGTATTTAGACTCCTGAGTCAGGTGCATAGCTCTGAAACACAGGACTTTGTTGAGTCTTTATAAACATTTGTCTTGAGTTGATCAACTTTTCATAAATATCCCTGTGTTGGAACTTCTGTGGTTGTTCCCCCTTTTTTTGTGTTTTATTTTGTTTTCTGTTCTTGTTTGTTTTTTCTGGGGTTACCACTGCTATATTTTTTGGCAAATATTTAGCACCATGCAAAGTTTTACTAGTTTCAGCTTGTAAGTCTAGAGTAGATGCATTCTTAGGAGGGCAGCTCTAAGAGGTTTTGACATACGCCTACATGTTTACCTGTGTACAAATGCTGTTTGAATGTTCTCTTCCTTCTGCAATGAATGCTTTGAATGTGCTGTGAGGAAGCATCATGCATATTTTTATCCATAGTTGAAAAGGGGCATGGCCAGAGTAACGTGTATGTGTGTGGAATTCATTTTGAAATTCCTACAAGGACTTCCCCCATGTGCTATGCACTTGCAATGTACACCGGTAGACAAGGATTCCTGGTCTCCTGGCTTTTCAAAGGGAAAACACATTTGTGAGCACTGTAGAGAGCATGAAAAATGCCTATATACAAAAACAGTCCTGCAAATAACTATTATTAAACAACAAATTTCAAATAGTTTTGTATGCTGTGATAACTCATTAAGAGCATAAGAACATAACATAAGGGTAGTCGTACTCAGTTAGACCAATGGTCCATCTAGCCCAGTATCCTGTTTTCCAAACAGTGGCCAAGCCAGGTCACAAGTACCTGGCAGAAACCCAAATTGTGGCAACACTCCATACTACAAATCCCAGGGCAAGCAATTGCCTCCCATGTATGTCTCAATAGCAGACTATGGACTTTTCCTCCAGGAATGTGTCCAAACCTTTTTAAAACCCAGATACGTTAACCGCTGTTACCACCTCCTCCAGCAAAGAGTTCCAGAGCTTAACTTTTCATTGAGTGAAAAATTATTTCCTCCTATTTGTTTTAAAAATATTTCCATGTAACTTCCTCAAGTGTCCCCTAGTCTTTGTACTTTTGGAACTAGTAAAAAATCGATTTACTCTACTCGTTCTATACCACGGTAATTAAGCCATGATCTGAGAACTGGTGTTTGACTTCTAGATTTTGGAAGGAAGGTGGGTTCCTTCTTAGTTTGCACTATGATGTACATATATCTTTCTTCTTTTTCACTGATGTAGGCTAGGAGAAGTATTAGTCTACCACAGTGTTATACAGTTACAGCGCTTGTGCACAATCTCTGCCCTGTATAGGTCTTATTATAGTCTGCATTAGCTCAGCTATTGCAAAAGGTCTCAGCCTTCCCGATTGTCTAATCTGCTATAGAGAAAGTGGGCTTGTTCATTTCATGCCTTGCCCTTTCAATTTCTGTGGGCATCGAGAAAGTCCAAGAAAGGGCCTTTGATTGTTCTGGTTGGCAGAGGCTGGTAAGTTTGTATCCAGTTTCTCTCCTCTTGCTTTATTCCCACCTCCCAGCACTGCTATATTGTGTAGCAGAGAAGGGAAAGTGGCAGCCCTAAAAACCATTTGTGGAATTGGGACTCCAAAGTGAGTGTCTAGGTGCTGTTTTTAATCACTTTAGCCTGGCAATTCTGATCCCTGCCAGAGATCTGTTGTGATATTACCAGGAAGTAATTTGGACAGACTATGTATTATCATATTCAGTGTTTTTGGTGCTCAGCTTATTGGAGAGCTCTAATGGCAGGTACTAAATGGAAGGATGCAACATACTTGCTGTCTAACACGGAAACTTCTATCATTTATTTGTAAGAATAAAAGGTATTCAATTCTGGTCACCGCATCTCAAAAAAGATATAGTGGCATTAGAAAAGGTACAGAGAAGGGCAACAAAAATTATAAGGGGGGTGGGACAACTCCCCTATGAGGAAAGCCTGAAACGTCTAGGACTCTTCAGTTTGAAGAAAAGACAGCTAAAGGGAGATATAATAGAAGTCTATAAAATAATGAGTGGAGTGGCATGGGTAGACGTGAATCGCCTTTTTACTATTTCCAAAAATACTAGGACTAGGGGGCACCAGTGGCATAGCTAGGTGGGGCACAGGGGGAGCAGTCGCTCTCCCAAACAGCTGTTTTGAAAAAATGGCGCCTCCCATGGCAATAAATATTTTTTTCTGCTCCCAACCTCCCGAGTCTTAATCTTTTCCAGTCTCTTCTGCCCGTCTCTCCTGTCCACATGGTCACGTTTTACTTCCATAGTAACATAGTAACATGTTACTATGGCAGAAGGCTGACTGTGAATCGCCGGTGCTGCGCAGGAGGGAGAAGGCTTCAGGGAAGTAAAAAGTGACCACGCGGACGGGAGAGACGGGCAGAAGAGAAGGTGAAAGATGCAACGCTGGGGGGGGGGGGGGGGGGGGGGGTTGGAGAAGGAAGAAAGCTGCCCAGGGAGGTTTAATTGACTGGAGTGGAAGTGAGCCTATCTAGTCCACTTTAACAAGGGAGCCAATTTGGGTAATCTGTCTCCACCTCCCCCCTCCCCCCTCCCTCGGGCGCAGCTGTCACGGTTCAGTTCAAAGCAAGCAAACTTATGATCTGCTGCATACATGTTGTCGTTCTTTATTGTTGGTCCATCTGTAACAATGCTAAAACTGTTTCAGTTGGATAGGCAGTGCCTTAAAAGCTGGAGGAGTTAAGAAATAACAGTTGAGTATCACTAAAACAGTGCCAAAAATTATTGTTGCTGGTAGAATATGGTAATACTAGGCAGTGGTGTGCTGGAGCCGGCTTGCAAGAGCTGGTTGTTAATTTTCCTTCCGACTTGCGAGCCGGTTGTTAAACACCGTGAGCTGGCTCTCCTCCCTCCCTCCTCCTTCCCTCCCTCCCTCCCTCCGGATCCATCCCTCACCGACCTTCACATTCTTTGGGGCAGGCATTCTTGCCTGCCCGCTACCAGCGCTGACTCTCCCCCGCTGCCGGTTCGCGCTTTAAAAATGGCCGCCGAGACTTCCCGAGGCGGCCTCGCGAGACTTCTGCTGAAGTCTCAGTGGCCATTTTGAAGCGCGAACTGGCAGCGAGGGAGAGTCAGTGCTTGTAGCGGGCAGGCAAGAATGCCTGCCCCGAAGAATGTGAAGGTCGGTGAGGGATGGATCCGGAGGGAGGGAGGGAGGGAGGAGAGCCAGCTCGCGGTGTTTAACAACCGGCTCGCAAGTCGGAAGGAAAATTAACAACCGGCTCTTGCGAGCCGGCTCCAGCACACCACTGCCTAGTATTACCATATTCTACCAGCAACAATAATTTTTGACACTGTTTTAGTGATACTCAACTGTTATTTCTTAACTCCTCCAGCTTTTAAGGCACTGCCTATCCAACTGAAACAGTTTTAGCATTGTTACAGATGGACCAACAATAAAGAACGACAACATGTATGCAGCAGATCATAAGTTTGCTTGCTTTGAACTGAACCGTGACAGCTGCGCGCGAGGGAGGGGGGAGGGGGGAGGTGGAGACAGATTACCCAAATTGGCTCCCTTGTTAAAGTGGACTAGATAGGCTCACTTCCACTCCAGTCAATTAAACCTCCCTGGGCAGCTTTCTTCCTTCTTCAACCCCCCCCCCCCCCCCCCAGCGTTGCATCTTTCACCTTCTCTTCTGCCCGTCTCTCCCGTCCGCGTGGTCACTTTTTACTTCCCTGAAGCCTTCTCCCTCCTGCGCAGCACCGGCGATTCACAGTCAGCCTTCTGCCATAGTAACATAGTAACGTTACTATGTTACTATGGAAGTAAAACGTGACCATGTGGACAGGAGAGACGGGCAAAAGAGACTGGAAAAGATTAAGACTCGGGAGGTTGGGAGCAGAAAAAAATATTTATTGCCACGGGAGGCGCCATTTTTTCAAAACAGCTGTTAGGGGGAGCGACTGCTCCCCCTGTGCCCCACCTAGCTATGCCACTGGTGCCCCCTAGTCCTAGTCGGTGAGGGAGGGAGGGAGGAGAGCCGGCTCATGGTGTTTAACAACCGGCTCGCAAGTCGGAAGGAAAATTAACAACCGGCTCTTGCGAGCCAGTGTGAGCCCCGAAGAATGCGAAGGTTGGTGAGGGACGGATCCGGAGGGAGGGAGGAGAATTAGTGGAACAACTCGGGAGGGGGTGGCAGGGGAGAGAAGGGAGTCGCTGGGAATTTGTGGCTGAGGGAAGAGAAGGGTCGCTAGGTATGGGTGCATGCAGGGCAGGAGAGAGGAGGGTCACTGCTGGATATGGGTGGATGGAGGGCAGGGGAAAGGAGGGTCACTGGGTATGGGTGCATGCAGGGCAGGGGAGAGGAGGGTCACTGCTGGACATGGGTGGATGGAGGGCAGGGGAAAGGAGGGTCACTGGGTATGGGTGCATGCAGTGCAGGGGAGAGGAGGGTCACTGCTGGACATGGGTGGATGGAGGGCAGGGGAAAGGAGGGTCACTGGGTATGGGTGCATGCAGGGCAGGAGAGAGGAGGGTCACTGCTGGATATGGGTGGATGGAGGGCAGGGGAAAGGAGGGTCACTGGGTATGGGTGCATGCAGGGCAGGGGAGAGGAGGGTCACTGCTGGACATGGGTGGATGGAGGGCAGGGGAAAGGAGGGTCACTGGGTATGGGTGCATGCAGGGCAGGGGAGAGGAGGGTCATTGCTGGACATGGGTGGATGGAGGGCAGGGGAAAGGAGGGTCACTGTGTATGGGTGCATGCAGGGCAGGGGGAGAGAAAAGAAATGCTGGACATGGATGGAGGGGAGGGAAGAGTGAGGAAGGAGATGAGATGAGGGAAAAGGAAGAGAGGAGAAAAACTGCACATGGATGAAGAAAATAGGCAGAAGCTGAGGACTAGAAATGAAGAAGAAAGGAGGAAAGGAAAGACATAAATGGAAAGGAAGCCCTGGAAATGGAGTTAAGAGGACAGATAGCAGCAGAATCGGATACTGGGCCAGCATGATCAGAAAAACAGTCACCAGACGACAAAGGTAGAAAAAAAATCATTTTATTTTCATTATAGTGTTTGGAATATGTTCACTTTGAGAATCAGGTGCTCAACATTAAAAGTTTATATTTATTTACTTATTTATGGCATTTTATTGCACATTAAACATGAATTAGATTGGAACCTGGGATCATTTAATTGTTTTTTCCTGGAGTAATGCATTGCCACCCCCTCCCCCCAGGCTTTCTCCCCGGCTATAGCCAGCTCTGCAATTTGTGGGGCGCAGAGGGGGACCGGGGAGAGAGCCTGTTGTTAAACATTTACCAGCACACCACTGATACTAGGGCCCAGCTAAAGAACAAGTTATTTTGAGTTAGTCTTCACTGGACCAAACTTGCTTTCCTTGTGCCATCACTATCCAGCAGGATAGGCAGTGTCTTGAAAGGTGGAGGATAAAGGATTTGTTTAAAAAATATTTATATCACACATTATCCCAAGCAAAGTCGGATTCAGTGTGGTTTAAGTTTGAAAATAAAGTGAGACAGAATAATAGAATTTAGTTATATCATGGGAATAAATAGATGGATATGTCTGAAACATTTAACAAAGTTGAGATTAGCATATATACCCAACTGGGCATTTAAAAATTTGTCCTTTATTGATACCACATGTTCAGAAATCATAGCCATAAGTATAGACAGTTATTCAAAGATTATCACATGGGAGGGGAAGGAGACAGGGACACAAAGAGAGCACTACTGGAAAGTGGAGGAGGTGATAGGGACACAGAGGGGCACCACTGGAAGGGGGAATGAGGATATGGAGACAATGGTGAAAAATGGGCGAGATGGTAACAGAGGTAATGCTGGAAAAGGGGGAAGATGGGGACACAGGACAATGTTAGAAAAAGGGAGAGGTGGGGACACCAGGACGGTAGATGCTAGAAAGTGGGAGATGAGGAGACCAGGTAGGCTTGTGCTGAAAAAGGGGGGAGATGGGGACACAGAAAGGGCAGATGCTGAACTTGGGAGTAGGATACGGACAAGGGACACAGAAGGGAGATGCTGGACAGGACAAATAGTGGTGCAGAGGAAAAAAGGATGGTGCAGTTGGAGACAGAAGAAATGTCAGATGGGCAAGAGACCCTGTAAAGGCAGAAGAAACAGAGAAAAACAGAAAAGAGACAGTGGGACCAAAGCTAATGAGAAAATAAATTGTTCAAACAACAGTAGAGGGGTCCGAGTGCATTTTCTTAAGTCATTTTGGATGTACTGCAGCACAGATTTTGATGGTTAGAATCAGGGACTGCAAATCCCACATGAATTTGGGATGTGAATTCACACTTGGACTGGCTGAAAAATCTCCCTTCTGGAACTGGATCACTTTGCAGCTCTATACACAGCTATTTGATAGTGGGGACATAAAATGAAAGATCAGTGCCAAACAGATGTAGAGAATGAAAGGAAGACGATAAGAGGCGAGAGACGAAATGGAAAGGCCAACCTGGAAAATAATTTGTAAGGCTGACTCATGGAACATGGAAAAAAAGACTGGGTTCAGCCAAATTCCCAGACAACAAAGGTAGAAAAAATTTATTTTTATTTAATACTTTGTAAGCACTGAGATGTACCTGCTTTGTAAAATGTACATTTTTTTCTATTTATATTTTGCAAAGTTTACCAGTATTGCACTGTTTAGAGTCTGGCTTCCTTGGGCAGGAGGTCTCTATTTCAACTTTTGTTGTTGTTGTTTTTTTTTTTTGGGGGGGGGGGGTTGTGGCTCCCTATTCTGCATTAGATTGGTAGCATGGAATGTTGTCACAATTTGGGTGCTTGTGACCTGGGTTGGCCACATTGGAAACAGGATACTGGGCTAGACAGACTATTGGTCTGACCTAGTATGGCTACTCTTATGTTATATAGATGAGGGTCTGTCCATGTTCTGCATGTGTGACTGAGGTGAAGGATTCTGCCAGCATGTAGTATCTGTGTAGGAATGTGTAACAGTGCAGCTTGTTCCAGTTTCCCAGTAGTAGGTATATTGGTGCTCCAGATCCCGGTGTAATATTTATTTATTTATTGCATTTGTATCCCACATTTTCCCACCTCTTTGCAGGCTCAATGTGGCTTACAATATATCGTGGATAGTGGAAGTGTGAGGAGAGTAGACATTTGGTGTTACAGAGGATTAGGTTTCATGGTAATGTAATACATAATAATAAGAGAGAAAAAGAAAAGAAAAAAAAACAGAGGGCATTAGTTTACATTCAGGGTATATGTGGGAAATTCAGGTGACTCGGTCTTTATGGTAGGTCTTGTCGAAGAGATGGGTCTTTAGCAGTTTCCGGAAGTTGGTCAGTTCATAGACCGCTTTCAGGTTACGTGGCAGTTCGTTCCAGAGTTGTGCACTCATATAAGAAAAGGTTGATGCGTGCATTAGTTTGTACTTTATTCCTTTGCAGTTGGGGAATGAAGATTGAGGAATGTTTGTGCAGTGCTGCGTATGCCTTGTAGCGCTATAGAAATGCTAAATAGTAGTAGTAGTAGAATGTGCAAGAGGATTTTTTAGCATTCCTAGGTGGTAGGTCTATCAGGTCTGACATATAGGCTGGAGCATCGCCATGGATGATCTTATGTACTAGGGTGCATACTTTGAACATGATGCGTTCTTTGAGTGGGAGCCAGTGTAGTTTCTCTCGTAGGGGTTTTGTACTCTCGTATTTTGGTTTTCCAAATATGAGTCTGGCTGCCGTGTTCTGGGCTGTTTGGAGTTTTTTTGAGTATTTGCTCTTTGCAGCCAGCGTAAAGTGAGTTGCAGTAATCTAGATGACCGAGTACTAATGATTGTACCAGATTACGGAAGACTCTCCTCAGGAAGAATGGTCGTACTCTTTTTAATTTCCACATTGATTGGAACATCTTTTTGGTTGTGTTTTTCGCGTGATTCTCAAGTGTTAGGTGCCGGTCAATGGTAACACCAAGGATTTTCAAGGTTTTTCGAGACGGGTAGGTTTAATTTTGGTGTGTTGATGGTGGTAAATTTGTTCGTATTGTGTAGCACTGTCTTCTGATAGGTGGGTTAGGGCTGTTATGATGTGGTAAGTTTAGTGTACTAGGGCAGTCCTGGAGTACCCCCTTGCCATTCAGGTTTTCAGGATATCCACAATAAATATGCATGACATTGATTTGCATATACTGCCTCCATTACATGCAAATCTTTTTCATGCAGATTCATTGTGGATAGCCTGAAAACCTGAATGGCAAGGGGGTACTCCAGGACCACCTAGAGAAACAGTTCTCTAGGTCCCACTGTAATATTTATCGCATTGTCTTTTCATAGGTGGGTTAGGGCTGTTTTGGTGTGGTAAGTTTTCAGTATAGGTTGTGGGTGTCTTTTTGCAGAGGTTTCACAAAGTGTCTAGCCCTATTTGAAAGTAGGCTCTGGGCCACCAAAGGTCACCCAAAATAAAAATGCTCAAGACTAGTGTTCTTCACATCCTGTAGAGTCGCCACACAAACAAAAGCCCATCTGATATAAACAAGTTGTCTAGCAGTGGAAGGACTGGGTGTGATATTCCTGAGGTGATGGTCACAATTTGAATATTTGTATTTGAAGTTAAGAAGACAGGTTGCCTGCTCTGGCCAGTCCAAGGACCTCTTCTGTGTCCTGCCTACTGATGTAACTTACTGTTGCCCGCCACAGCCCCTGAGCAACAACACAGACACTGCTGTCTAGCTGACACCAACCCGCGCCTGTTTTATAAAAGTCTGCTCCCCCTGAGATCAAAACCTGGCTACGCCTCTGGGGGGCACGCAATGAAAGTAGTAAATTTAAAACAAACCGGAGAAAATATCTCTTTACTCATCATGTAATTAAACTTTGGAATTCATTGCTAGTGAATGTGGTAAAAGCAGTTAGCTTAGTGGGGTTCAAAAAAGGTTTGGATAGCTTCCTAAAAGTAAAATCCATTAGCCGTCACTAAGATGGATTCGGGGGGAATCCACTGCTTATTTCTAGGATAAGCAGCATAAAATGTGTTGTACTGTTTTGGGATCTTGCCAGGTATTTGTGACCTGGATTGGCCACTGTTGGAAATGGGATGCTGGGCTTGATGGACCTTCGGTCTGTCCCAGTATGGCAACACTTATGTACTTATGTTGCGGTATGAGGGAATAACAAAAAGAAGTTATTGAGAGGAACTTTGCAGTGTTCTAGATGGCTGGTAGGGAATCAGAAGACAGGAAAGAAAAGGTGGTGTGTATTTTAAAGGTAAAGAGCAGGAGCTTATAAGAGATACAGTATGCAACAGGAAGCAAATGCATGACACAATCAAATCTCCTGTGTCTTGTAATGAGTTTAATGGCTGTATTTTGGATGAGTTGGAGATTCGGATACCTTGGTACAGATCATTTTAGTAGTCAAGATGACTTATAATGAGTGAGTGAACAAGAATGTTCAGAGCGGAGGGGTCAAGCAGAGAATCTAGTCCTATGTGTCAAATTGTGCACACAGGTTTATACTTGGTGTCTAGAGAGAGAGAGAGAGAAAAAAAAAGGACCCCCCCCCCCCCCCCAGCATTTTTCCAAATAACTCAAAAAGTCCTACTGTTGCAGAAACCTCTGCCTGAAATTTGAGTCATTTCTGAGTCATTTCTGAGTGCATTGAGCTCACAAAACAGTTGAGCTCTTAATTAATGAAACCCCAGAATTCATTGAGCCAACAGCTGAGTGGCATCAAATACTTTGTGAATGTGTCAAGATTGAAGGAGGACACTTTGAACACAAATTATGAATTTGCTAAGAAAAAAATCCCATTAAACTAATGCATTTTCAAAGATCATACTAAGGGGCCCTTTTCCTAAGATATGTTAAGCATTAGCATGTGCCTACTGTGCACCAAAAAGCACTGCTATAGGCAGGGCCACCGAGAGGGAGGGGGCATGGGAGACAAAATTCCATGGGCCCGGGCCTCCAAGGGGGGCCCGGCGCCGCAGTCCCCTCCACCCGGCCCCCTCCGTCCACCACCAGGCCGGGCCCCCCTGAATTCCAATCATAGCGCCTCACCTCAGTCTCGCTCCGTGTGAAAGAAGCGCAGCAGCAGCAATCTGCAGATCGCCTCCCTTCGGGCCTTCCCTCCCTGTGTCCCGCCCTCGTGCAAGTTACGTCAGACAAGGGTGGGACACAGGGAGGGAAGGCCCAAAGGGAGGCGATCTGCAGACTGCTGCTGCTGCGCTTCTTTCACACGGAGTGAGGTTGAGGTGAGGCGCTATGATTTGAATTCAGGGGGGCCAGGCCCAGTGGTGGACGGAGGGGGGTGGGTGGAGGGGGTGGCGGTGACAACAACCATGGGGGGCGGCAGCCCAGTCTCTTGGCGGCCCTGGCTATAGGATGCGCTGAGGTGCTCCGCAGTAGTGTGCCATTCAGTGTGTACTAATCCTACGCTAAAAAATGGTTTTTATTTTTAAGCATGGGCAGCGTGTCAATGGGCAGAGAGTAGGCATACCCTTTAGTAATTGGGCACAGTGGGCACATTGCTGCGTGCTGCTGGATTAGGGCAGGGTTAGCACGGGAGCCCTTAGCATCTACAAAATAGGTGGCGGTAAGGGCTCCTGCTGTAACAGCCACGTGCTAATTAGTAAATTAACGCAAGGCCATTACAGAAAAGTATACAAATGCGGACATTTTACCGCCACGCTAAAAATGGCTGCAGCATGTGGGAAACCCACGTGCTAACAACAGCACTGGCCACTTTATAGTGTGGCTTAGTAAAAGGGTCCCTAAATGTAAAGTATTTGAAACTATGGAAGGGTCCCATTTTTTCTAGCCACTGTGTAGAATTAGTGGGATGGGGTAATTTTTATAAGGAGTCACTTATGTCACAGTGAGAGTCAGGTTCCTAAAGGAATGCTAAGTGCAGCGTATAAATAAGCATGATCTTCTTGAGTGCATGCTCACATATGCTGCAGCTCCATGCCGTTTATAAAAGCTCTTTTTTGCGGAAAAAACCTTAATAAAAAAAGACCCCTGGAGCTTTTATTTTCAAATCTCTTTGTGTGATTTGCAGCTAGTTCCTTGCAGGTGCAAAGTACAGGGTAGAAACACACCTGCGTTGTGCACACTTAACTGTATTTTCAAAGGGAATCTCTCTTTAAAGAGCCTTTGAAAATAAGCTTGCAATCCCATGAAGCCTCTGCAGGGAGTATGAAAATTGCCTTCACTAAGAGCTCTGCAGGTCCCTAGTAATATAAGAGGTAGCTCTGCTTTTTCTTAAAACAGAACTGGACGTTGTGTCCTATTAGGAGGGCAGGGCCACCCTGAAGACTGTTCAAGTACTGCAGCCACAAGGGAGATGGGGGTTAAAAATCTCTCCCTATCCATTGTCTGCGCAGTGAGCGGGATGGGGCACTAGGAGTGTAACGCACAGGGCATGATTCTTCTCGGGTGATGCTCCTGTAGAACAGCACATTGGTATGCCAGAGGGGCAGTTTGAATATATGTATACATATTTGTTTCATATAACAAAAGTACTTTTCTAGCGTATTTCAAAATAATAGAAGAGAAAATCGGCAAGCAGACCTGTTCAGTCTTGATTTCTGGATTGCCCAGCTGCCAGTAATTATTACTTGTTTGTGAATGCCTACAGACTTCCCCCTACCCCTTGCAAATTACCTTTTTTGACACTTTTGGGAGCGGAACAGTTAAACTGGTAACAAATAATGTCTGAGAGCCTGGAAGATGAAATGGAATGTTCATAAGGACTGGCAGCCGGCCACATTCCTATGGGAACATTGCTGCAGTGAGGGTTAACGGAGCATGAGGGACATTAAAACTGTTTGGGGCTGTATGTGATTAAGGATCCACTAGAAAGGATGCAACCCGTTTTGTCTAGAAAAGTTTACAGTGTATTCTTGATTTTCACATCTGGGTCTCCAGTCTGTTAGAAAGCTTCAAAACACACATGCTTTTTTTTTTTTTCTTTAGCTCCAAAAAAAAGTGAGGAACAGAAGCTGTTAAGCTGTTGAATCATGCTGGTAACTTTGAACATTAGAACAGATGCAGATTCATAAAGAGTGTTAAAAGCATCTCAGTTTGCTTAAGAACTTTTTAGCTACTTCAACAGAACTTGAAGATTGCACCCATCCTCCCACGTTCTCTCCTGTACAAGATTAACTTTACAGAAGCTTTTTAAAGTTCATACCAATTTGCTTCTTCAACCAAACCGTGTGACTTATTTTATTTTTATGAATGACAATACAGTCTCACTTTTTAAACCTCACACTCTATTCATACTCATCTATTCATATTCTTCAAACTACACTAATGGATGCTGAGACAGAGTTTTGGAACCCAACTACTTATCAAGTAATGGAAGCCCTAAAGGCCACAGCAGAATTGTGGCAAACCTGTGCTCGCATGTTTCCACTAGATGGCAACACTACAGTACAGACACGAGCCTGAAAACAATATGAAAGGCCACAGGAACAGTCTATCAAAAGAAATGTACTTCACCACATTTTCAAAGGGTATAGTGCTATATTAGGACTCCTGACAAATGCAACAGAGATTGGAAGAATTATCTGCTTAACTTTTGGAAGTTAGCCAGAACAATCTAACCAGGCAATAAATTGGTTATTTCTGTCTTAAATCACCAGCTGCATAAATTTAGGCTTTTGAAAAAGGGGCTAGAGGAAAAGTGCTTCCAGGATGGGTTTTTGATTTAGCTGGTCAATGTAGCTTTTCAGCATTAACTAGCTAAATATGACCACTGACCTGCAGTCACGCAAATGGCCACCCTAAATCTAGCAAGACAAACTTTGTTTGGCTAGATTGAGGCAGATTTTCAGTCACATGTTTAGCAGTTAAATTGGCTGAAATTCTGAATAAACCTTATGTGAAAATAAGGCACAAATTGCATATGCAAAAGTTGCCCACAGATTTACTTATTTTGTACCTGCTATTTGTTCAGGCAGCTAAGCAAGGGAGGAGTGGAAGGGTTCAAAATAATATGCATACTTTTGAAAGTCTTCATGCAGTGCTATTTTACTTCCTTGGCCAAATACACCCACAAGATGCTTCTTTATAACCCAGCTAAAAGTACACATGGAGGGGCATAATCGAACGCGAACGCCTATCTCCATGGGCGTCTATGTCTGAAAACAAGTACGTGAAGAGGCAGGACAGACCGTATTTTCGAAAAAATGGACGTTTTTCAGCTGGGCGTTTGTTTTTTTTAGCGATAATGGAAACTAAAAACGCCCAGCTGAAAAACGTCCTAATCTGAGCCATTTGGTCATGGGAGGGGCCAGAATTCGTAGTACACTCGCCCCCCTGATATGCCAGGACACCAACTGGGCACCCTAGAGGTCAGTGTGGTGGACTTCAGAAACAGCTCCCACATGCATAGCTCCCTTACCACGGGTGCTGAGCACCCAACCCCCTCCCCCAAAACCTACTACCCACAAATGTACAACACTACCATAGCTCTTAGGGGTGAAGGGGGCACCTACATGTGGGTACAGTGAGTTTTGGAGACCTCCCATTTACCAGCACAAGTGTTACAGGTAGGGGGGTTGGGCCTGGGTCCACCTGGCTGAAGTGCACTGTGGTACCCACTAAAAGTGCTCCAGGGACCTGCATACATGCAGGCCTCTAGGACTTGTTGCTGCTATATAACATTGGCACACCAGTTGACACCTGAAGACTAATCTCTCCAAAAACGTCCTTTATTGGAATAAGCACGCTTACTCACAGTTAACTGCAGATCAGAGGTTGTGCCCCACTGGCAACGAGTTTCCCTGGTACTGAGATGAGCAGTAGGTCAGAGCTGGCAAAATACTGTACAATGCCCTCTTTCAGCCACATTCAAGGTAAGAACTAAGTTCTGTAACGTGGCTAACACGTGAAAGGGATCTAAAACTGGCTTACAAAAATGGCCACTACCTCATGGACTACCGGAAACAAACAGGGCACACTCTGACCCAGTAAGCAGGGGAAAAGCACCATGGGAGTACAGCCTATCAACGACCAACATCGTGAGCATTTACCACAAGCTAGTGGAATCACGGAACCCAATACCCTACACCCACTACAATGCATTGCTGATGTGACTGTGCAGTGCGCATAACAGAAAAGGTGTCACACTCACCCGAGAGCCACATCAGAACCAGGGAAAGGCTGTCACAGGATAGAACACATTCTGCTGTCATGGAGGTGGGTACGGCATTTGAGGCTGGCATAGAGGCTGGAAAAAAAGTTTTGAAAGTGGGGTTTTTTTGGTGGGAGGGGGTTAGTGACCACTGGGGGAGTCCGGGGAGGTCATCCCCGATTCCCTCCAGTGGTCATCTGGGCAGTTGGGGCACTTTTTTGGGACTTGTTCGTGAAAAAAAAAGGTCCAAAAAAATTGACCCAAAATCGCGGTAAAAACGCCTTTTTTTTCGATTATCAGCTAAAGACGCCCATCTCTCCTCGGCTGATAACCACGTTCCAGTTCCGCCTTCACCACGCCTCCGACACGCCCCTGTCAACTTTACCCGTTTCCGCGACGGATTGCAGTTGCAAACGCCGAAAATTGGCTTTCGATTATACCGATTTGGGCGCCCATGGGAGAAATACGCCCATCTCCCGATTCGGGTCGCAATATAGGCGTTTTTCTCTTTCGATTATAAGCAGGATGGTCTCCATGTATCTGAGTCTGAAAAAAAATCACAATATGGGACAAATGTCTTTAAAGTAGAAAGAAGACAGTGGGGAAACGGTCAAGGAATCTTTTCCTTCATGATGCAGCACCCCGACGTCTGTGATCAACTTTATATTGTATTTGATTGTACAATATTAGCACTGTTTTACCCATAGAAAAAGGTCTTCACAAATCTGCATGTCCAGGTATAGAGTCTGTGTGAGCTTACTTGTGTCCTCAGCAAGTAGAGATGTTCTCAAGTGCGGGATTGGGGAGGGACTTGAACATATATGCACACCTTTTGAAAATTCAAAAGTCTGTGCTACGCATCAAATCAGTGTAAGTGTGAACATATAGGGACTGTTTTACTAAAGGGTGATAAGCCTTTAACACGCAGTTAGCACATGGGAAAACAGGCTACCGCGCAAACCTGTTAAAGCAATTTGTAGTATTTTCCTGCTTTTGTCAACTAAACCATGTGTTATTTAATATCTAAGAATTTTTCTATGAGGAGCGTGGCATGGGCAGTGCATGGGTGTGGAGATATTAACCACCTAGGACCAGATTCTATATATAGTACCAAAAAGGCCCACGCTTAGCACTATTCTGTAAACCTCGCCTAAAGTTAGGGGCATGGTTTATAGAATACGCATAACACCTGTCCTCATGGCTAAAATTTAGACGTGACCATTTATGCCAACTAAAACCTGGTATAAATGCCTGTGCGTAACTTAGGCGCAGATCGGACATAATCTACAATGGTGCGTGTGATTTTTAGGAATGGATATAACAAAAGAGAGGGAACAAAGTACAAACTAAAGTCCAAACAAAAAAAACAGCACCACGGGCCTTTAAAAATGGAACACAGTTCTTTAATGAATGAGCCTTGACAAAAAGACCCGACACGGGCCGTGTTTCGGTGACTAGCACCTGCGTCAGGGGTCACAGTGATGACGTGGAAAACTTGGGGAATAACTCGAATATATTCCTCTACAATATATTATTCCTTACCCCACGTCTCATGTAGTAAAAGCTACAAAGCACCAAGGCACTTTCACTTTCTGTATCAAAATGGATGAAAAGCTTTTGTAGAGGAATATATTCGAGTTATTCCCCAAGTTTTCCACGTCATCACTGTGACCCCTGACGCAGGTGCTAGTCACCGAAACACGGCCCGTGTCGGGTCTTTTTGTCAAGGCTCATTCATTAAAGAACTGTGTTCCATTTTTAAAGGCCCGTGGTGCTGTTTTTTTTGTTTTGATTTTTAGGAATGCCCATGACCCTCTGCAGGACGTCAGACTCACAGAAACAGTCTGTGAGTCTGACGTCAATATGTAGCTGAATGTAACTCACCTTGAGCTACTACTGAAAAAGATGTGAGCTAAATCCAAATTTAAAAAACAAAGGACACCTTTTACAAAGTGACGCTACCGATTAGCAGTGCACCGAATGTGAAGAAGCCCATTCAATTCTCACAGCTAAAGCCCCTAGTTACTAAGCTGTTGTAAAATGTACTATTTTACCGCAACATTTATTGTGGAATTCACTAACCTGCAGTACCACTTTGAAAATAGGAGTACTTCTTGGTGCTGATCTTACGTGATTTACATCACACAGCAATAGCTCACCCAGTACTCAATAGTGCTGTGACAGTGTCTCAAAGTGCTGCGGTTGACAGCTGTGTTTCTTCACTTGTCAGCTGACTTGAGCTTTGGATTTCTTCAGCTGGTGGGGCTTGGGGATCTCTGCCAGCTATGGTGGGGGTTGGGATGAGAGAGGAAAGGGAAAAGCAAATGATAGATGCTGTATAGAGGCAAAGATTGCTTGGTGCCTTGGCCAACCATATTAACCTTTGCCCCCCCCCCCCCCCCCAAAAAAAAATTCAGTTCTGTCTACACCACTGGCTAAATGTGTAGCTAAAAGGAAGAAGAACTGAGAGCTGGTGGAGGGGGCAGATGGGCAAGGGGCAGAAGGAACAGGAGAAGAGGGGTGTATTAGGGGATAGAGTGACTGTTTTGCTCTACTGTAGGCTCTCCCCCCTCCCCTCCCCCACCCACCACCTTCCTTGTTGGCTACCTGAAAGGAAGGTGCTGAGAGCACATCACTCCTGCTACTCTGGAGGCTAAAAAAAAAAAAAGTGGCAATCTGGAACTGTGTTCCAAGTCATTCATCCTGAAATTAAGTCCAGTGTATGAACAATAGTCTGCAACTGTGAGTTGCTACAAAGTGCTTTACTGTGAACCACCAGGAAACTGCAGAATACCTTCAGCAACCAGGAAAGTGGAATATCTTGCCATGACCTTAATTCCTGGAGGGTGACGCTTGGATTGTACGTTAAAATTTGGATTAATCATTCATAGGCAGAAAAGCCAGAATCTATCAAGCATGATTTATTTTTCCCAGCTCCAGGGCTTGCTCTTTTCCTTCCTGATTCTGCAGCACTATTTAGAAGCTCTTTGCAAACAGGTTAGCACATGCTGGCAGTCTTCGTTTGCTGAAAGCAATTGTCTACTCTGTTTTTGCAGAGGACAGACATAAAATTCTATATGATAGGGCCAAAATACATCACAAATGATTTAAAGGTTTTCATTTTTAATGGTCTGGTGGCCACAGTTTATACTAAAAACAAACCTGTAATTATTCTCTATTTTATATTGGGTTTTCCTGCTACCTGTCCATTGTTGCTGAAATCTCTTGTTCTACAATAGTGAAAATGTGGCTGCTCCATTGGCTGGATCATATCACTCAGTTGGGTTTTTTGTGGGCTGGGATCATAAAGTCCTGATTTAATCCTGTGATTTCCTAGGATGGAATTTTTTTTTAATAACTATTTAAACCGTTCAAAAACAGAAGAGTGAAAGATATTCAGATAAAATCCAAGCTAAAAAGTCTTTTTATTCTTAAAACATAATGAAGGTATTCTCTCAATGCAATCTTCACTAGCTGTATACAGGATGCACAGATGCTGTTGGTTACGATTTATATATTTACTTGTTCCTGAGAGAATAAGATTACAGTATTGTGACTTTCTATCTTTGACTGTGTCTGGGTATCTTCAGCTCTTTTGTTTTTGAATGGTTGTTTACCTGTGGTAGTTCTTTTTCATTTTTTTTTTGATTGACAACTATTTAAACCCTCCTGATCCACTAAGACCCAATGAGTTTTTTTGTGATAATTGGTGTGAAAGGAGATTTTTTTTCTATCCCTTGAGGAAAGTAAAAGATGCATAGACAAACGTTTGTGACAAAAAGGAATGGACGCAGTAATAAAAACTAACCTGGAGAAGCACAGAGGCTTAGTGGTGGGAATGCAAGGGTTAAGTTGTCGGTCAAATAGGCCCTGTGAGCTACAGTTAAGGTGTTATTTTAATATGAATCCCAGTTATTAGTAAGGATGTCTCATTGTGTAAAATGGGATCTGTACTAAAATAGCATGAGTTAGTGGTAAAATAACATATCTTAACAGTAACATGCTGATAACTAGAGTTGCTCCAAATAGCATATTTTACTATTCGGCTGAATATGAATAATGAAAACTATTATTCAGCCGAATACAAATAATGGACATTGAGCTTTAACATAATAAATGAGAAAAGAAGCAAAGTGAAATCAGAGATCAACCCCCTAATTCTATAGAAGTGGCCCAAAATTGCACACGCAAATTTGGGCGTGTGCCCAATTTGTGTGTGGTATTTAATTGAATAATGAACTAATTGGTGCGAATAATTGGCTTTTTAACAGCAATTATTGATACTAATTAGATTTAATTGGCATTTATGCACAATCTGCAAAAGAGGGTGCAGAAATAGGAGGGGCATGGGTTGAACGGGGTGTTCCTAAAATTGACACATGTTGTTATAGAATAATGGAACCACGCTTAATTTAGGTGCATACATTTCAGTTTGTGAAAATGGCCATGCCTAAAGTCAGGCACAATTAACGGGCATAAGCACTATTCTATTGTTATGTCCCTCACCTGAATTGCAGTCTGCACGGCCAATTCGCCGCCGAGCCTTGCCCCGGCGGCGATAGCTGGCCATGCGGGCTGTCGGCAGCAATCTTGTGGAGTCTGGTTCCGATGGCCGGCTATGTCGCTCTGGCCGTGGGCGCGGGTCCAGCTGATGGATTGGATGGCCATCGTGCGGTGGCCAGCCAAGCCGGCCATGCGGTCTGGTGGCATTCCAGAAGGCATGCCAGTTTCCGGTGCGGGTAGCTCGCATGGCCTGGTTGCACGGGATTGGGCACCTTTTCCGAGGTTCCACCTTTTCCCTTGTTGGCACCAATCTGGAGCGTTCTCTGCAGCTGCCCGTGGTTACTGCTGATGCGGGGACTACTTAAGGCCGGCAGTTCCCTGTACACCTTGCTTCGGCTTCTATGCATACAGAGGTTTCGTGCTCATCTCGTGCGCTCCATTGCTTTACTTACCTACCGTTACCTGACCCTTGGACTGAATCTGACACTTATTGCTTGCTGCCTGCCCTGATCTCTGGACTGGTATACCGGCTCACCCTCTGAGTTTTCGCCTGCCTTGCTTCTATCCTGGTCTGGGCGGCCCAGCCCCGTCCGGTTCCTGAAGTCCTGGTGGCCACCTGCACCTGGGGGCTCAACCCCTGGGGAATGGTGGTCGCTTCCCAGGTGAAGCTAGGGGTTGTCCGGCTGCATGACTGAGCACAGCACGACTCAACTCACCGTTCTCAGTTGGGGCACAAGAGCTCACTGCTCGAGTCACAACAGGATCATAACAGGAAGCCGAAGTCATGAGCTCGCTGGAAAAGACTGAGCTTCCTGACTTGGCCCAGGTTTTTACAGCAGCAGCAGGCTCAACTGAACCGCCTGTCTAGCGTCCTTCAAGATGTCTGCAACCAGTTACCTGTGATCTGGCAACAACTCGCTACCTCCCCTCCGGGCCCGAGGGCGGAGGCTCCTGCGCCACGTCTGCGGCTTCCACAGCCACCCCGTTTCGACGGGACTCCTTCAGCATGTCGGGGGGTTTTGAACCATTGCCAAATCCTATTCGAACTTCAACCCAAGGCATTCCCATCAGAGAGGGTGAAGGTCACCTGTATAATATCGTTGCTTACCGGTCCTGCTCTGGCCTGGGCCTCTCCACTATGGGAGCAGCGAGATCCGGTGTTGTCAAGTTTGGAGGAATTCCTGCGCCAGTTCCGTCTGGTGTTCGACGTACCTGCCTGACCCTTGTCAGCCGCCGGAGAACTGTTACGAATTCAGCAGGGGGCTGGGTCCATCGGGGCCTATGCAGTGCAGTTCCGCACCCTCGCGGCCGAGCTTCAGTGGAATCAGGAGGCCTTGACAGCCATCTTCTGGCAGGGACTGAACAGCCGAGTCAAGGATGAGCTAGCCGGAAGGGAGATTCCTACCAACCTGGATGCCCTCATCTCAATCTGCACACAGATTGACATCAGATTCCAGGAGTGAGCCCAGGAGAGAACCGCCCAATGGGCGGATCCGAGGTCTTCAGGTTGACCCCGCCGAAACGATGCCCCCAGGGTCCTTGAGGAGGTTTCGGCAGGAGGTGAAGAGGAACCCATGGTAATGGGGCGACATTGACTTTCCAGAGAGTAGAGGGCCCATCGCCGTAGGAATCATCTATGCCTGTATTGTAGGCAGCCAGGCCATTTCACTGATACCTGCCCAAACAAGCCAAGGAAGTCGGGAAACGCTCCAGCACGAGCCCCGTGAAGAGAGTGGCTCTGGGCCAGTTATCTTCCCTTCCTGACAACCTGCTCTTGATCCCCATACTTCTTCAAGGAGAGGGATTCCAGGCTCAGACGATGGCCTTGCTGGACTCCGGGGCCGGGGGAAACTTCATAGATGCTGACTTCCTGTCCCGGTTGGGAGGTTCTACTGTGCCTTGCCAACCGGTTCTCCGGGTCACTTCCATCCAGGGGGACAGGCTTCCCTGGTCTATCACCCGGATCACTTCGCCCCTGTGTATGCGGGTAGGGGCGGTACACCAAGAGGATATCCAGCTCCTGGTGCTCTCCTGAGCCATTCACCCGGTGATCCTTGGTCTACCCTGGCTTCGTCTCCACGCCCCGGTTATTGATTGGTCCACCGGGGTGATCGGGCAATGGGGTTCCCGTTGCTTCCAGCACTGTCTCCGGCAGGTCAAGCCGCCCATTCCCGTCTGCTCTGCCCAGCTCCAGACTCCGCAGGGGGGGGGGGGGGGGTCGCCCGGGTTGCCTGAAGAATACCAAGATTTTCAGGACAGGCGCACAGGCGGCGGACACGCTTCCTCCCCATTGGACTTTTGACTGTGCGATTGACCTGCTTCCAGGAGCCCATCCACCCAGGGGACGCCTTTACACCTTGTCCCAGGAGGAATCTCGGGCGATGAGAGCCTATGTCCATGAGAATCTTCTTAAGGGGTTTATTCGGCCCTCTACCTCGCCAGCAGGGGCCGGGTTCTTCTTCGTGTCCAAGAAGGACGGGTCTCTTCGCCCCTGCATCGACTACCGGGGCCTAAACAAGATTACCATTAAGAACCGGTACCCGCTCCCACTCATCCCAGAGTTGTTTGACCGGTTACAAGGGGCCAAGATTTTCACGAAGGACTTGCGAGGAGCCTATAATCTGGTGCGGATTAGGGAGGGTGACGAGTGGAAGACTGCGTTTAACACCCACGAGGGGCATTTTGAATATCTGGTGATGCAATTCGGCCTCTGTAATGCTCCTGCGGTGTTCCAGAATTTTGTAAATTACATCTTCCAGGACCTGCTATACCTCTCCGTCATAGTATACCTAGATGACAACCTGATTTTCTCACCCTCCCTGCCGCAACTCATCACCCACTGTCAGGTTTTCAAGGCAGAAACTAGGTTCGTGAGCCCTTGGACCACTGCCGTGGAGCAGCAGTGGCAGGCAAAACCACCCCACAGCAGAGACAAGGCAGCACTCTGACAGGAACAGCTAGACTTCACCTGCACTTGACCGCTGTTCCTCAGGAGTTGAGCCCCTGGGTGCAGGCGGCTGGCAGGACTTACCAGACAGGGCAGGAACTGAATACCAACTAGGCTGAACAGAGACTGAGGGTCAGAGGGGAAAGGAATATACATGGGCAGCAAGGTAGGAAACTGGGCTAGGACTCACAGACAGACAATACTTCACAAAGCAGGAAATGGACAAGCTAAAGGACAGGAACTGAAAGCTGACAAGCAACCACTGAAACAGGGTACAAACACTGACAGAAAAGAGACAGGACTGAAAGCTGCAGAGCAGCCACTAAGCAAGAGACAAACAGAAACTAGACCAAGAATACAAACCAGAAACAAGACTAAGAAATAGGCAATAAACCTAAGATAAACTACACACAAATTAACTAGAATCAGACAAGGAACTATACAAGAAACCAGACTAGGCAGAAGTGCAACAAGCACACCAACATACCAGGGACCTTAGATGATGCAAAGGCAAACACAGAAGTTTCCAGGTGATTAATAAAGCCCATCAGCTGCTTAAGCTCAGCTGCAGGAATCACAAGGCAGCTACAGGTGCTGTTCAGGCACAAACAAGAGAAGCAAGTCTGGCAGCCCGGAAGATCCGGACCGGACTGGGCTGAAGTCTGGAACGGGGAACAGTCCATAGCAGCTACCGGTTCTGGCCACCAGAGAGCGAGGTGAGCACAGACAAGGAAACATTCACATACGTGACACCCACGTCCGCATGGTGTTGCAGCGACTCAAGGAGCACCACTTGTACGCCAAGTTACAGAAGTGCTCTTTCCACCAGCAGAGCCTTCCTTTCCTGGGATACATAGTTTCGTCCACCGGGCTGCAGATGAACCCAGACAAGCTGAAGGTGATCCGCAACTGGCCGGTACCCCAGGGTCTTCGGGCTTTACAAAGATTCATGGGGTTTGCCAATTACTACAGGCAATTTATCCGTGACTACTCCCTGATCACGGCTCCCCTGACGGCTCTCACTAGGAAGGGGGTCGACGTGAAGAACTGGACCCCGGAGGCCTTCGCCGCTTTTTCCACCTTGAAGGACGCTTTTCTCATGGCCCTGGTACTCCGCAGCCCGGACCTGACCAAGCCTTTCTTGTGGACGCCTCTTCTCTGGGAGTGGGGGCAGTACTCTCTCAGACTCTTACGTCCGGTAATAAGCATCCCTGCTTCTTTTTCTCACACAAGTTCACCCCGACAGAGCGGAACTACACGGTGGGGGACCGGGAACTCTTAGCTCTCAAGCTGGCTTTCCAGGAGTGGTGCTACTTATTGGAGGGAGCAGCGCATCCAGTCACAGTGATAACACATCACAAGAACCTCCTCTACCTGCAAAACGTCACCAGACTGAACCCTCGCCAGGCCCGGTGGTCTCTGTTTTTTGCCCGGTTTGACTTCTGCCTGATCTTCAGGCCGGCAGAGAACAATATCCAGGCGGATGCTTTGTCCCGAAGCTTTGAGGCTCCCGAGGATCGGGAAGAACCCTATCCGCTGTTGAATCCAGCCTGTATTCCCTCCATTCCCGGGGCCAGTGCATCCTGTAAGAGGGCCGGGCCTGTCCATCTCCGAAGGAAGGTGCTGCGTTGGGGACACGTTTCTGAGTTCGCTGGCCACTTTGGGTTCCATAAGACCTTACATCTAATCTCTCAGTCCTATTGGTGGCCCCGGATGGCGCAGGATGTCCATGGTAGTGCATTTTCCCCACAAGTAAGCATGTTTTAGTGCTTACTGCAACTTAGTAAAAGGGCTTCTAAATTTGCACCTAAGGCATAGGAGAGTTAAAGGGCCCTTTTACTAAGCTGTGGTAAAAGAGGCACTGTACTAGTCATGGTAGCTGTTTTTGCCATGGACCAGTGGGTAAAAAGGTAAAAAAAAAAGAAATGCCTGTGCGGTAAGTTTGCAATTGCTGCACGGCCATTTCAGGGGGAGCAGTTACCGCCACCCATTGAGCTCCCACGCTAACCCGGCAGTAACCGGGCACCGTGCGGCACTGCCCCATTACCACTAGGTAACCCCTGCACTAGAAAATCTGTAGCGCCAGAAATGGCCTGTTGCTGTGTGGCAAACCTTTAGTAAAAGGGCCTCTAAGTGATTTGCCCAAGATCACAAGGAACAGCAGCAGGATATGAATTTAGGCTTGTTTTCAGTTCATTGGCCTTTTTTGGTTTGTTTCCTATATTTATGTTTAATGAAAATATTTTATAAAGCAGGGGTGGGGAACCAGGGTCCTAGAGGACCACAACTCAGTCAAGTTTTCAAGATTTCCACAATTAATATGCATGAGATCTATCTGTATGGAATGGAGGCAGTACATCAAATCAATCTCAAGCATATTCATCCTGATATACCAACTGGGTTGTGGCCCTCAAGGACCGTGGTTTCCCACCCCTGTTCTAAAGGGATTATAGAGCTCAGTACTTAGTATAGATGGGCAGACTGCTGTCGTTTTCTGTTTTTATGTTAATCAACAGGGATATGTGTTCATTTAAAGTGACATAAGAAATGTAATTTCCATATTGTTTCCATAACATTTTTAATCCAAAACAATGGGGGGGGGGGGGGGGGGGGGGAATGTTGTTTTTCTACAGTGTTAATAGTAATGAAGTGCTCAAAAGATGCCTATTGATAAGTAATGCACAGTAGTAACAAAATGAAAAAAAAAACCCTCAAGCAAAACAGGAAACTAAACAAAATGGGCCCAATATTTTTTTTTTTAAAGCTAGGCTCTAAGGGCCTCTTTTATCAAGACGCGGTAGCGGTATGGCCTTTGTTGGTATTGCTGCACTGGTTTGATAAAGGAGACCCTAAATTTGTGTCCTATTTTCAGCCACATTAAGAAGCATACGTTTTCAATTACATTTATCTTAATTTAGGAGCTTAAAAGTTATAGGGTCAATATTCAAAGTGACTTGAGCAGACAGGAGAGTCTCCTGCCCACTTAAATCACTTAGGACTGGCTATCTGCCAATATTCAGAGGTGCTTAACCAGATAGTGCCACTAAATATTGGAACTAACTGGCCAGAGTTGGGAGAAGTCATTATGTGGGTGCCAGCAATATTCAGTGCCAGTGCTGACAAAGCTAAGTCCTAACTATGCCCACTTAGCTATCTAGATGCCAGCATTGAATATCAGCTGGCACCTGCATAACCTATGGGTATTGACTTGAAGTGTTCCAGTCCCCCCTCCCTCTCACCCCCCAAAAAATGAAAAGGGCCCCCCTTCCAATCCCCCCCCCCCCCCCAAGAGCATCAAAAGGACTCCCTTTTGATCCTAATTCCCTTCCTCTGGAACATCAACAGCCCCCCCAAGGATACCCCACCTTTATTCCCCCCCCCCCCCCGAACCTACCTTTATGATCCCTAGTGGTCTAGCAGAGAATGGGCAGGAGTGATGCTCCCTTTGCTCCTGCCCATTGTGGCTGCCCTTTCAAAATGGCTGCTGCAACCTCTAGTGGCAATCTCAAGGTATTACCCAAATACCGCAAGACTGCTGCTAGAAGTTGCAGCAGTGGCGTAACCATGGGTGGGCCTGGGTGGGCCAGGGCCCACCCTATTTGGACTCTGGCCCACCCAAAATTGTGCACTCTTGCTATGGCTTGCAGAGGTCCTCAAATCCCATCAGCTGAAGATTTCCTCCTTCTCAGGCAGCCAGTGCTCTTTCAAACGGCAGCTGGCAGCACTTGCCTCGAGCTGAAACCAACACTAGCCCCTCTTCACATGCTTAGTTTTCATGCATGCACAGCCTGCTGGCCGTGGCATCAGCTCAAGGAAAGTGCTGCTGGCTTGTTTGGAAGAGTGCTGACTGTCTGAATAGGAGGGGATCTACAAACCCCGTCAGCTGAAGATTTCCTCCTGCTCAGAGCAGAGCAGAGGGGGGCTAGGGACAGGGGGAGGGCATGAATTCCATGCCCACCCACCTTGGACTCAGGCCCACCCAAAATTGGCTGTCTGGCTATGCCCCTGAGTTGCAGCAACCATTTTGAAGGGGAACCCAAGATAGGGGGAGAGTGAAGGAGACAAAATATCCAGGAAAGGGATGAGAGAGATAGAAGGACCCTGTATAGGCTGAAAGGTGATAGAGAAAAGATCTTAATGGGGAAGAAAAGGGAGAAAGAGAGAAGGGTGAGGATAGAATGAAAGGGAGTTAAGAGGGGAGGAGATCACTGAGGATGTGTGGAGATAGGGAAAAGGAGAGAGGCATAGGAGTATGAGAGGAAGAAGGTTGGAAGGGCAGAGAAAGGAATGAGTACTGGCTGGAGGGAGATTGAGAAAGATTTGTGATGGGAGAGAACCAGAGATGATGGTGAGGGAGACAGGATAGTGAATTGGGGAGCAGGGCCACTGAGAGGGGGGCGGGGGGGACAAAATTCCCTGGGCTTCCAAGGCGGGGCCCAGCGCTGCACCCCCCGGTCTTACCCGAACGCCCTTGGCTCCGTCGACCGTCCACCACTGGACCGGGACCCCTGCATTCAAATCACAGTGCCTCAGCTCCGTATGAAAGTGCAGCAACAGCAGATTACCTCCCTTCGGGCCTTCCCTCTCTGTGTCCTGCCCTCATCTGATGCAACTTCCACGAGGGCGGGACACAGGGAGGGAAAGGGAGGCGATCTGCCGCTGCTGCGCTTTCACATGAAGGTGAGGCGCTGTGATTTGAATGCAGGGGGCCCGGCCCGGTGGCGGATGGAGGGGGGCTGTCAACGGGGCCGTGGGTGGGCAGGTGGAGACTGGTGACTGTGGCGCGGCAACCTCGGGGGTAGTGGTGGTGGGGACCCGGGGGTGGCCTTGCCCCGGGCCCAGCCTAGTCTCTCGGCAGCCCTGTTGGGGAGAGGAATCCAGTTTGATAATGGAGAATGAAGAGGAGAAGATGTGAAAGGAGAATAAAGGGAAAGCAAGATAGAACAGGAAAAGGAGATAAAGAAGAAAAGAGCTGGGGCTGAGTACAACACCAAATTATATAATAGAGACAAGTAGTATAAAATAAAACAGAATACCTAACCTAAGTATTCCATTAAGTTCTGTATAACACGAAAGGTCTTTTAATGTCTCTCTGTTAGGGATTTTTGTTTTATGGTGAATATTTTACAATGTTGAGATCTATATTTGTGAATGTATTACAGTCTTGGTGTGACCTACTGAAAATAAAAATCAGCCATTGCAATTCCTGAGTTCTAGCAGGAGCTCTGCAGGAAAGTCCAATCAACTACATGGTAGCCAAGATATGCAAATTGTAGCCACTGGATTGGCCCTTCCTGTTGAGCCCGTTTCTCGGAGCCTGAGCTGAGGGCAGATGCTTCAGTCTGCTGTTTTACCAGGACTGAAAACAAATGCTATTTCCAGCCATTCCCACTGAACCAGCACTATCACTACCCCTTAACAAGAGGCACCTTTCCAAAAGCAGTCCAAATCAAAATAGAAATGTGTGCCTTTATGGACAGCCATAGTCCCACTAGATTAAGATTGATTAGCAAAATAAAAGAATATTTAAAAAGTTGTTTATAAAATGCTCCTCAGGACAAAATTAGAACATCAAGAGTAAGAAAGCAACAGGAAGAGAAAGGGTTTTTAGAAAAAAAGTGTTTTTGGAACAAGCATTAAAGAAGAGTGTCTTTGCGTGAGACTCCATGACTCAAGTTCCCATGCTTTTTCATTATGTTCTTTGGCTGAAGTGGTCTTTAGATAACAAATGTGTCAAGCTGTTCCATCTGAGTAAGTTACAATTAGTTTATGTCTGCTTGGAGCAAAGCTTTACAAAAAAAAAAAAAAAAAAGCCGCTTAGCATTGCCAATTTTGCTTGAATTACCAAAGATGTTAAGTGAAAGTCCAGACTAAATGCAAGCATAGTCCGGAGTAGACAAAGAGGACGAAATTTCAGTAGAAAGGACAACTGCTTTTTGTTACCACTTCCTGTTGTTTTACTCTGACCAATCTCTAAGAGAATCCAGTGTTGAGAAATCAGTTTTTGAAAACTTTACAGATCCCCAAAGGGAGATAAAATGGCTGCTGCATATCAGGCTCTGAATGGTATCATTTACATAAGTATCACCATACTGGGACAGACTGAAGATCCATCAAGCTCAGAATCTGGCTTCCATCAGTGGCCAATCCAGGTCACAAGTATTTGGCAGGATCTCAAAACCAAAAAAGTAAAATAGACTTATTGCTGCTTATCACAGGGGGGAAATCCAGCTTAATAATAGTTTATGGACTTTTCTTCTAGAAACTTGGCCAAGCATTTTTTTAAACACTGATACACTAACTGCTTTAACCACATTCTCTGACTACAGATTCCAGAGCTTAATTATACATTGAATGAAAAAAATATTTTCTCTGATTTGTTCTAAATGTACTACTTAGTAACTTCATTGCATGTCCCTTATCCTTGTACTTTTAGGGGTCCTTTTACTAAGGTGTGCAAAAAAGTGGCCTGCGCTGGTGTAGACGCACGTATTGGGCACACGCAGATTTATTTTTCAGTGCACCTGCAAAAAAGGCCTCTTTTTTTTGCCGAAAATGGACATGCAGCCAAATGAAAATTGGCACGTGTCTATTTTGGGCCTGAGATCTTACTACCACCCATTGACTTAGCTGTAAGGTCTCATGCATAATCCTTGTGGTAATCACCAGCATGCATACAATGTCGATTACCGCTCGGTTAGCACCAGGTGCCGGAAAGTTTCTGGCGTGTGTAGTGGGCATACATAAAAAATGAAATGACTGGGCCACGCAGTAGCCGGATGGTAGTTCCGAATTGGTGCACATTGGGCGTGTGAAGGTGCCTATCCTGCTTATTTTCGAAAGAGAAGGCGGCCATCTTCCGACACAAATCAGGAGATGGCCGGCCATCTCCTGAACCCAGCCAAATTGGTATAATGGAAAGCCATTTTTGGCCGGCTTCAATTGCATTCCGTCGCAGGGATGGCCAATTTAAAGGGGGCGTTTCGGCAGGGTATGGAAGGCAGGATGGGGGCGTGGTCGGCCGATAATGGAAAAAAGAAGGCCGGCTCTGACGAGCACTTGGCCGGCTTCACTTGGTCCATTTATTTTTAGGACCAAGTCTCAAAAAAGTGCCCCAACTGACCAGATGACCACCGTAGGGAATAGGGTATCACCTCCCATTACTCCCCCAGTGGTCACCAACACCCTCCCACCCAACAAAGAAAAATTAAAAACATTTTTTGCCAAGAAAAATTAAAAACATTTTTTGCCAGCCTCTATGCCAGCCTCAAATGTCATACCCAGCTCCAGGACAGCAGTATGCAGGTCCCTGGAGCAGTTTTTAGTGGGTACTGCAGTGCACTTCAGGCAGGCGGACCCAGGCCCATCCCCCCCTACCTGTTACACTTGTGGTGATAAATGTGAGCCCTCCAAAACCCACCACAAACCGACTGTACCCACATGTAGGTGCCCCCCTTTACCCTTTAAGGGCTATGGTAGTGGTGTACAGTTGTGGGTAGTGGGTTTGGGGGGGCTCAGCACCCAAGGTAAGGGAGCTATGCACCTGGGATCAATTTGTGAAGTCCACTGCAGTGCCCCCTAGGGTGCCCGGTTGATGTCCTGGCATGTGAGGGGGACCAGTGCACTATAAATTCTGGCTCCTCCCACGACCAAATGGCTTGGATTTGGCCAGGTTTGAGATGGCCGCCATTAGTTTCCATTATCAGCGAGAAACCAATGGCGGCGATCTTTAACGCCGACAGAAATGTTGAGATTTGGCCGGCCCCGACCGTATTATTGAAACGGCCATCTTGTTTTGATAATACGGTCGGGTATGCCGCTTTCCAGGGCCGGCCTTGGAGATGGCCACTTAGTCACCTCTCCCCTCTCCAGTCGGTTCAAAACTCTGCTGCCCGTCTCATCTTCCGCCAGGGTCGCTTTACTCATACTACCCCTCTCCTCAAGACCCTTCACTGGCTCCCTATCCGTTTTCGCATCCTGTTCAAACTTCTTCTACTAACCTATAAATGTATTCACTCTGCTGCTCCCCAGTATCTCTCCACACTCGTCCTTCCCTACACCCCTTCCCGTGCACTCCGCTCCATGGATAAATCCTTCTTATCTGTTCCCTTCTCCACTACTGCCAACTCCAGACTTCGCGCCTTCTATCTCGCTGCACCCTACGCCTGGAATAAACTTCCTGAGCCCCTACGTCTTGCCCCATCCTTGGCCACCTTTAAATCTAGACTGAAAACCCACCTCTTTAACATTGCTTTTGACTCGTAACCACTTGTAACCACTCGCCTCCACCTACCCTCCTCTCTTCCTTCCCGTTCACATTAATTGATTTGATTTGCTACTTTATTTATTTTTTGTCTATTAGATTGTAAGCTCTTTGAGCAGGGACTGTCTTTCTTCTATGTTTGTACAGCGCTGCGTATGCCTTGTAGCGCTATAGAAATGCTAAATAGTAGTAGTAGTAATAGTAATGGCCGCCCATATAGATGGCTGGCCCAGTTCGATTATGCCCCTCTATGTGGCTTAGTAAAAGGGCCCCTTAGAGCAGCTGGAACAAACTCCCTATAGAATTAACATAGTAACATAGTAGATGACGGCAGAAAAAGACCTGCACGGTCCATCTAGTCTGCCCACGATAAACTCATATGTGTATACCTTACCTTGATTTGTACCTGTCTTTTTCAGGGCACAGATCGTATAAGTCTGTCCAGCAGTATTTCCCGCCTCCCAACCACCAGTCCCGCCTCCCATCACCGGCTCTGGCACAGACCCCGTATAGGTCTGCCCTCCCCTATACTAGCCTCTCAACCACCAACCCCTCTTCCCCCTGCCACCCAATTTCAGCTAAGCTTCTGTGGATCCATTCCTTCTGCACAGGATTCCTTTATGCCTATCCCACGCATGTTTGAATTCCGTTACCGTTTTCATGTTCACCACCTCCCGCGGGAGGGCATTCCAAGCGTTCACCACCCTCTCCGTGAAGAAATACTTCCTGACATCTTTCCTGAGTCTACCCCCCTTCAATCTCATTTCATGTCCTCTCGTTCTACCGCCTTCAAATCTCCGGAAAAGATTCGTTTGCGGATTAATACCTTTCAAATATTTGAACATCTGTATCATATCACCCCTGTTCCTCCTTTCCTCCAGAGTATACATGTTCAGGTCAGCAAGTCTCTCTTCATACGTCTTGGAACGCAACTCCCATACCATCCTCGTAGCTTTTCTTTGCACCGCTTCCATTTTTTTAACATCCTTCGCAAGGTATGGCCTCCAAAACTGAACATAATACTCCAGGTGGGGCCTCACCAATGTCTTATACAGGGGCATTAAAACCTCCTTTCTTCTGCTGGTCACACCTCTCTCTATGCAGCCTAGCAACCTTCTCGCTACGGCCACCGCCTTGTCGCACTGTTTCATCGCCTTCAGGTCCTCAGATACTATCACCCCAAGATCCCTCTCCCCGTCCGTGTCTATCAGGTTCTCCCCACCTAACACATACGCCTCCCTTGGATTTCTACTCCCTAAGTGCATCACTTTGCGTTTCTTCGCATTGAATTTTAATTGCCAAACGTTAGACCATTCTTCCAGCTTCTTCAGATCTTTGTTCATGTTTTTCACTCCCTCCGGGGTGTCCACTCTGTTGCAAATCTTGGTGTCATCCGCAAAAAGGCAAACTTTACCTTCTAACCCTTCGGCAATGTCACTCAGAAATATATTGAACAGAATGGGCCCCAGCACCGATCCCTGAGACACTCCACTACTCACCTTTCCGTCCTCCGAGCGAACTCCATTTACCACCACCCTCTGGCGTCTGCCCGTCAACCAGTTCCTAATCCAGTTCACCACTTCGGGTCCTATCTTCAGCCCTTCTAGTTTATTCAAGAGCCTCCTGTGGGGAACCGTGTCAAAAGCCTTGCTGAAATCTAAGTAGATGACGTCCATAGCACGTCCTTGATTTAATTCTCCTGTCACCCAGTCAAAGAATTCAATGAGATTCGTTTGGCACGATTTCCCTTTGGTGAAACCATGTTGTCTCGGATCTTGCAATTTATTGGCTTCTAGGAAATTCACTATCCTTTCCTTCAGCATGGCTTCCATTACTTTTCCAATAACCGAAGTGAGGCTTACCGGCCTGTAGTTTCCAGCTTCTTCCCTATCACCACTTTTGTGAAGAGGGACCACCTCCGCCGTTCTCCAATCCCTCGGAACCTCTCCCGTCTCCAAGGATTTATTAAACAAATCTTTAAGAGGACCCGCCAGAACCTCTCTGAGCTCCCTCAGTATTCTGGGGTGGATCCCGTCCGGCCCCATGGCTTTGTCCACCTTTAGCTTTCCAAATTGTTGATACACACTCTCTTCCGTGAACGGTGCTATATCCACCTCATTCTCAGGTGTACTTTTGCCAGTCCCTTTCGGTCCTTCCCCAGGATTTTCTTCAGTGAACACAGAACAAAAGTATCTATTTAGCAAATTGGCTTTTTCTTCATCATTTTCTACATAGCGTTTTGCTGTATCTTTTAGACTCACAATCCCCTTTTTAGTCTTTCTCCTTTCACTAATATACCTGAAGAAGTTTTTGTCTCCCCTCCGTACATTTCTAGCCATTTGTTCTTCTGCTTGCACCTTCGCCAGACGTACCTCTCTCTTGGCTTCTTTCAGTTTCATCCGGTATTCCTCCCTGTGTTCCTCTACTTGAGATTTTTTGTATTTCTGGAACGCTAACTCTTTAGCCTTTATTTTCTCAGCCACTTGCTTTGAAAACCATATCGGTTTCCTTTTTCTCTTGCTTTTATTTACTCTCCTTACATAAAGGTCTGTGGCCCTGTTTATTACTTCTTTCAGCTTGTTGCTCCTGCAAAAAGGACAGGTTTATTCTGACTCCTAAATCCCATACTTCTTCTCAAATTGACTGGCGTTAGGTGCTGGGACTGAACCAAGCTCCTGCAAAAAGGACAGGTTTATTCTGACTCCTAATAAACCTGTCCTTTTTGCAGGAGCTTGGTTCAGTCCCAGCACCTAACGCCACCTAACGCCAGTTAAGACAAATTCCAATTCTGTTGTCCTTCAGTAAGAGTTTTAAAACCTTTTTTTTATATTTCCAAATATGATATGGTGTGATATGACATGATTCTTAGAACCTGCCAACTTCCAAACCAATGATTCAAAGCGGGTTACAAAACTAATACAAAGGAAAATAAAGTAACAAAATTAACAATAAGATTTTTGGAACAAATAGGTTTTCAGGTTTTTTTGAAAACTCAAATATGTTGGTACTGTTTTGAGAGAAGCAGACAAAGAAGAGAACACCAAAATATAACTACTGGATAGGGAAAAGATTGGAACTAGTATTTCCATCAACAAAAGGTGTCAGATTTAAGACAGTGCACTCAACAAAATGGTGGAAAGATATACCAGTGACAATAAGATCAATATCAGAGTAGGGAATTTTCCATAAACAGTTGAAGACTCATCTATTCAGAAAATATGTGTTAGGGAATGAGGGATAATGTGTACAGCACCCTAATACCCCACAACTACAACCATTATGACCCTAAAATGTAATAAAGTTTTTCTTCTTGAAATGTGTCGAGTCTAAAATATAACAATGTACTTGATCTTGTAAGTCGTGCTGAACTCAGTCTGGGAATGCTTGCAACTAAAAAGAAGTAAAGTAAAAGATAGTTCTAACAACTTCTTATATCTGACACCGACTAATGATGGAAAATAAAGAAGTCGGGTCACTCCTGATATAGAGGAAAAAGGAGGCAAAGGAAAATAAAACAATCCTCACTAGATATTTGGGACAAAAACTATCAAATCCTATATAATAAAACGCACCTCCAACGTTCTGAAGCTGACTGCGTGGATATAAACCTTGAGTCATTCGTGCTCTCCATCTGATGAAATGATGTCGGAACTTCCTGGTACGTCACCAGCGACAATAACCAACCAAAACAAAGCAACACGCCCCAATCAGCATGGCCAAACGTCAACAGCACAAAACCGCTGAGAAGAACGGCGCCGGTAAAGACACTCAAAAGCAGTCCCCCCCCCCCCCCCCCCCCGTGGTTCTGACACTCACCCCTCCCGAGATACCACTGGACCACGTACCCCGGCAACAGACACCCTCATCCGATTATGGACACCCGCCCTCTACTATCAGACTTCGGACCTTCCCCTCCTCCACCAAAACACTCCCCCCCCGAATCGGCGAAAATATCATACATAATCTCCCCCCTCCCATCACGACACACCTCCGGGCGTACAGGACCCCACCCTCTACCCCCGCGCTCAAGGGTCTTCATCCCTCCGTACCACCCGACCCTACCTCACACTAGCAGCACCCTCCATCTATGATGTTACGAAAAAAAAAAAAAAAAACAAGAAACAACACGGAAACAACCAACTCCACCCCTCAACAAACGCTGACCCCACTCCAACCACCACCACATTTCACCCACCCACGCCCCCACCCTGTCATTGACAGACACAAACACACACATACACAATACACCCCCCTCCACACACCCCAAAAAAACACGCAGAAACAACTCCAAAACCACTGCAGACCCCTCTAAATTCAAAAACAATTCCTCCAACTTTGACAGAACACAAAAAAAAACCAGCAACAACACAGACACAACCCAATCCACCCCTCAACAAACGCTGACCCCCCTCCAACCACCCTCACATTTCACCAACCCACAGACCCCCCCCCCCCCCCACAACTGTCATGGACAGACACAAACACACACACACAAAATACCACATAAGTTCAAAATCAACTGCTCCTACTTTGACAGAACAACACACAAAAAAAAAACCCCAGCAACAACATGGACACAACCCACTCCACCCCTCAAGAAATGCTGACCCCCCTCCAACCACCCTCACATTTCACCAACCCACAGACCCCCCACCCCGGACATGGTCATACACAAACACACACGCACAATAACACAGAAAACACACACATTCCACTGCAAACACCCTGCAACAACACCCTCAAAGCCACACACCATTTCATCCCACTTTGCCAGCACAGCACATCCCCCGAACCCCCCCCCCACCCCGCCCAAAACCAACACTTAACACAAAAAACCCCACAAAAACTCACCACCAACCTCCAAATACACACCACCCTCACTCACACACACACACACACACACACACACACAGTACAGACCTGTGGTGAAGAGGTGCTGAAAGGAGAGCTGCTGTACCCTGTGGCTGCTGAACAATGCAGAGGGGAGGGGGCCCCCCTGCAGGAGGGCCCCAGGCTGAAAGGCCTAGCACACTTGGAGCTGAGAAACACTATGAAGGGGAGGCTTCCTCCACCCGAGCCCCAAGCATGCAACCAGGAGAACCAGGAGAGCCCAGGCCTGTGGACGGAGGAAGGACCAGAGCCCAGCAGCGCTTGCTGAGGAGCCAGCTCACCCTGACTGTAAGTCCTGGCCATAACATTCCTAAGCTGGGTGAAGAACAGGGGGCAAGAAGGCAGGGCCCGGGTTCCAGAGCAGGGTTCTCTGCATCCAGTATCAGAGGAGAGGTGGTGGAAGAGAATAGCGGAGAGTCTGAAGAGGACGTTAGTGAGGAAGAAGAGGAGGAGAAGGAATCCAGGCCTAGGGCCTGGCAGAAGAAAGAGGCCCAGCATATGACTCCTGAAGAGGTAATTAGATCAGTGAAGAAAATGAATCGAGTAGAAGGTGAAATAGAGGTACTGAGGAAGCGGCTGAAGCTAGCAAAAACTATGTGTAACCTGGCTTCCACTGGATCACGAGACAAGTATGTTAAGGGAGTTGAAGCGCTCCAGAAGCGGCTTACAGCAAAACAAAGGCAGCTGCAAAAACTAAAGAACTGCAGAGATAATCCCCTTCGTGAGGTTTTCCTGAACAGGGAGCGCGTGCAGCAGACCCAGACGCAGTCCCAGATCCAGCAGGAAGCAGAACCCAGAGACACACAGGACTCCGTGGTTCCAGAAACCCCAGAGGCTATGCTGGAAGGGACAGCAGGGGAAGTGAAACAGCAGCAGCCAGAAGGAGGAAAAGACAAGACTGACACAAATAATTCCCAGTTATCACCAGTATTTTATTTCCTACAGGATTCCCAAGAGCTAGGTGCTCCATCCACTTACCAGCCTTGTAGAACAGAGGCTCCTAGTCCAGTTGTGGCAGGTACTGTGGATAAGGAGGGGCTCCAGCACTGCATGCAGCAAGAGAGCCTGGCAAGTTTGGAACACAAAAGAGCTATGAAACTGAAAAAAATTCAAAAACGTCCCTTATACTTAGAGAGCTGGCAGGGCATAGCCGAACCCACAGAGAAGAGCTCAGGTTTGCTGGGAGAGACAGAGAAGAAAGACAGCCTGGAGAATCAGAACAGTTTGAATGCTGAGGAGAATCAGAACAGTTTGAATGCTGAGGTAGGAGAAGAATCACTACACACTGAGCAAGTACAGAAGTTACCAGGAACAACGGGAGGGAAAGTAGAGCAAAAACAAGGGGTTTTGCAGATGGAGACAGAGACTAAAGAGGATGGGAAAGTACAGGAATGGAGTAGTGGAGTACTACAAGAGATGGAAGAAGCTGAGAGCAAATATGGTGGACAGAGGGCGGGAACATCGTGGGAACACCACAGTCACTCATGGACAGAATTGATAGGGCAGACCTCTGAGCAGGGCTGTCCAAGAGCTGCCATCCAATCTCAATCAGAAGTGCTGATGACATCATGGGGGAAGCTCAGTGACAGGCAGGGGCTCCCAATAGATTCTGCCACTCAGAAACAAGAAGAAAGAGCAGAAGGGAGCTTCTCAGAAACTCATGCCCATCAAAGCAGGAGTCCCAGAAAGGAGAGAGAGAATTGTGGAGAGTGTCAGCTGCACCAGGAGGCGGAGCCAAGACCCAGATCGAGTGAGACAGGGCATGGAGGAGAGTGTCAGCTGCACCAGGAGGTGGAGCCAAGACCCAGACTGAGTAAGACATTGCCAGATACAGAGAGAGTACATGAAGGAGAGTGTCAGTTGCACCAGGGGGCGGAGCCAAGTCCCAGACCCAGTAAGACAGAGCATGGAGGAGAGTGTCAGCTGCACCAGGAGGCAGAGCCAAGACCCAGACTGAGTAAGACAGTGCCAGATACAGAGAGAGTACATGAAGGAGAGTGTCAGCTGCACCAGGAGGCGGAGCCAAGACTCAGACTGAGTATGACAGTGTCAGAAACAGAGAAAGTGCATGGAGGAGAGTGTCAGCTACAAGAGGAGACAGATCCCAGACCTGGTCTGAGTGGGACAGTTGCAGAGCAAGGGAACGAGTGCTGGTTGGGAACAGCAGCAACTGGCAAAGGACTGGAAGTAGAATATTGCAGAGGGGGAAGAGACAGAAACAGCACAAGTGAACTGAACATAGTGGGGTTAGTGGACATGGGAGAGGAGGGAGGGGAAGAGAGGGGGAGGGGAGGAAGGCAGGAAGGGAGTGGGGAAGGGGGGAGCATACTGGTATCAGCCCCTTTATCCTTTGCAGCAGTAGTACGGGGAGGAGGGGCAGAGACAGGGAAGGAGGAGGGGAGGCAGGAGTCAGACATGGAGACAAGGGGAAATCCATTTTCTGGTCCGTTGCGGGGTCCCGGGAGCGGTGTTACCCCAAAACGTCGAAATGTTGTCCAGCTGCGTTGGGTGGGCACAGGGGTAGCACCACCTAGAGAGGTTGTTTTAAGAATGGTATTCTCCCTTGGCTTTATCCCTGAAGATTTGTATGCATGCATACACCCTGTGGGAATCCCTGAATATGATATTAGTTTCTTAACAGGGCGAGGTTTGGACCTGTTTTGGGAAAAGTACACAGAGGTGCAGCATCAGGGTAGATGGGTGGATTTTAAGGCTGTCCCCATCAGTAGACAGGACGCAGTCCAGATTACCATTTTGGTACGTAATGAATCTCTTATGGCTGCAGACCTGTCATACTGGTTGGGACGGTATGCCGAAATTAGGACCCCATTAAGCAAAATACCAGACCAGAGTCGTGTGTGGGCGGGGGGGTGGAGTGCCCTTGTAAAATTAAAACAGGCAGGCTATGTCACCCAACATATACCTTCAGCCGCATACATTGGAAGGGATCGAATTCAATGCTTTTATGCAGGACAACCCAGACAGTGCTACAGGTGCGGATCTTTCCGTCACTTAAGCATGTCATGTACAGTGTTAAAGTGCTCGCGATGTGGTAGTACAGATCATGACACCAGCGACTGCACTACCATACGCTGTAACCTGTGTGGAGGCTTGGGGCACCCTTTTAGCAAGTGCCCACAAGCATCGCACAATCAGGTAGAGGAAGAGAGGAGGGGGGAGGAAGGGGCACAAGCAGAAACTACAAGGATACAAGGACAGAAGCGGGAAGCATTAAAGGGATTAATGGATAAATCAAATACCACTATTCATACAGAGGCAGGCACTAAGGGAAAGGGAAAGGGGGAGAAAAGGGCATCAGGTTTGGATCACATTCAAAGAAGGGGTATTTGTGAAAGGATGGAAGAAGGAGGTGGGGAGAAGGGGGGAGAAGAAGGGGAAGCATGGACCCTGGTAGGGAAACATGGAGGGAAGGGGGGTCGGAGGAAGGAGGGGAGGGGGCTAGCCCGAGCGGGGAGAACAGATATTCTGGAGAAGAGCCAGAGTAATCGATATGCAGTGTTTCAGGTTTCAGGTGAAGGAGAGGGTGATCTTGAGATGAATCCACCCCAAAGGGAGGTTTTGGAGGAGAAGAGGAGGGAGGGGAGGGGAGCAAGGAATGAATCATCTGAAAGACTTAACAGAGAGGAGCCAGCAGTGTTACCCCCAAGTCTAACATCACATCCTACTAGTTTAACGAAGGGCCTCATGCAGGAAATAGAGGAGGGTAAGGAAGGGATGAAAGGGGAAAGGGCTGGTCCAGAGGAAACCAAGAAAAAAAAGGGTAGAAAGAAAGCCGGGGAAGATGACTCAGAGTGGGAGGATTTGGAATTAGAAGAAATTATAGAGGATCCTGAAGAAATGATGGGGGCAGGAATATCTGTGAAGAGGGATTGCGGTGAAGAGATGAGGAGGGGTAAGAAATTTAAGAAATAAACCATGGCTGCCTTGTCCTTAATCTTTGCAACTCTGAATGTAGCCAGCATAAAGGCAGAGAGAACTAGATTTGTCGCCTTTAGCGATTTGACCCAGTGCAAGGTAGACTGCATCCTGTTGCAGGAGACTCATTTGGATTCTTTGCAGCTCCTGCACCGGGCCAAGAGAGATTGGAAAGGGGGGCCCTCATTCTGGTCTCTGGCCAAAGAAAGATGCGCAGGGGTGGCTATTCTTTTTGCCACCCGAGAAGTGGAGATTACGAGGGAAATAGAGGTGGAGATAGGGAGGTGTGTTGTCTTAGACGTTTTCATTAGAGGGGTAGCAGTGCGAATCATTAACTTTTATGGGCCCCAGATTAGTTGGGAACGCAAGCAGCTGTTGCTCCGGGTGAAACCGTATTTATATACAAGCAAATTGGTGGTATTTGGAGGAGACTTTAATATGGTCTTACAGCAAGCAGATAGAAAGGGGTCCAGGCGTCAGGTGGGTTATGACAGCCTCCAGCTGGCAGCAATTGTAAAACAGGCAAGACTGGAGGTGGCGGGAGGGAAGGGGTTCACTTTCAGAAGGGGAGACACGGAGAGCCGTATTGACTGGCTCTTTGTAGGCGGGTTGGCTAGGTTTCAGGGGCAGCCGAATAGATGGACGGAATATTCAGATCATGCCTTAGTTTCCACAGTCTTAACAATATGCGAAGGGGCGCAGAAAGGCCCAGGATTTTGGAAACTGAGTGCAAAGTTATTAGAAGTAGAGGAAAACAGACAAATATTTGAGGGTTTTTTAGCAGACCAAGAAACACTATGGGAGGTGATGGATGATAAGGGAGCCTGGTGGGACATGGTAAAGGGGCGAGTCAAGGCCCTTTTCCGGTCCCTAGCCAGGAAGCAGAGTCAGGGGTTACAGGCACAGTGCTGTCGTCTTCGTAAGCAATTGGACCACGCGGTCTCCAACCATCTAGAGAAGGGAGAGATAGAAGCTTTGCAGGCCCAGTTGAGGCTGTTGCAATATGATCGATACGCTGCTTTGCTTCTGGAAAGGGAATATGGGCATCGGTATTCCCCGGATCCTTTCCAGAATTGCAAGGTAGCAGTAGGACACAAGGTCATTTATGCTATGAGAGATGAAGCAGGGCAGCGATTGACGAACCAACGTTCAATCGAGGCCAGGGTCATTCGGTTTTACACCCAATTGTGGGGGAAAGAGAGCTTGGTTTCTAACTTCATGCTATCATACGTGCAGAGTGCCCCAGGCTTGGAAAAGGTTTCGGAGGGGGAGATGGAACAACTGCTTAGGCCCATTACCACAGGAGAGGTAGATGATGCTATTGATACGCTATCAGCACGTACAACTCCGGGTCCCGATGGGCTGACCCCAGAGTTCTACAAAAAATTCCGTGTGGTCCTGATTCCAGTGTTAGCTGCAATTTTTAATAATTGTTTGCAGAACGGGCGTTTGGCCCCTTCACAGCAGTGTTCTATTTTGGTTCTCCTCGCAAAGAAGGGAAATCTGGAACTTATCGAGAACTGGAGACCCATAAGTCTTCTGAATGTAGATAGGAAAATAATGGCCAGGATTATTTACAACCGCCTGGCTGGAGCAGTGGGTGGTCTCTTGTCCTCAGCACAGTTTTGCTCGGTGAAGGGGAAAGGGGCAGTGGAAGCAGTTTGTACCATCCGTGAAATAGTGGAAAGGAGTCAAGGTGGGACAAAGGGAAAGTATTTGCTGACCCTTGATCAGTCTAAGGCTTTTGACAGGGTGTCCCAGGAGTACCTATGGCTAGTGCTTCGGTGCTATGGGATACCCGACCAGTTTATAGGGTGGATCCAGACTTTGTATCGCAATGCAAGGAGTAGCACTCTAATAAATGGTTGGGTGGGCAAGAGCTTTGCAGTGAGGTCAGGGGTACGGCAGGGGTGTCCCCTCAGCCCCTTGCTGTACGTCCTTTCCTTAGATCCTTTCCTCAGAAGGTTGAGTGGAGGGTTTAGCGGTCAACTAGAGGGCATCTCTTTGGGTTCACACACATGGCGATGTGTCGCCTACGCAGATGATGTCACAGTAGTAATCAGTAGCAAGGAGGAAGCCGAGCGAGTTCAGACCTGGATGGCAGAATACACACAGGCTGCGGGGGCCCAGATAAACCAGGAAAAGAGCTCCGCAATTTGGGTAGGACAGGGCAGACCAGCTTTCAAACTTCCCAGTCAGTACCCAGTAGCAAGGGATGAAGTACGGATCCTGGGTCTCTGGGTAGGCAGACAGGACTATGATACGATCAACTGGGAGAGGGGCTGGGAGAGTCGAGGAAAGGGTGGCCCAGTGGAAATCATATAAGTTGCGGTTTGTGGAAAAACTGCATGTCATTAAGACCTATCTGATACCCCTTCTCCTGTTCATATCCAAGGTCTGTTTACTGCCTATATCGTTACATGCCAGAGTATACAGCTTGTTTTTCCAACAGCTATGGGGGAACAGGATGAATATTATCCGGAGGGAGGTGACCTATTTGCCCAAAAGGGAGGGGGGGTTGGGAATGGTCAACCCTGTGGTACATTTTAGTTGTTTCTTTTTCCAACAAAATCTGGGAGGGGTCTTGCGGGAAGGGAGGCCGGCTTGGGCAGACTGCATGGCCTCCTGGCTTCAGCGGTACTTGAGGGATTGGGTGAGGGGAGGTCAGGCAATGCCCCTGCGAGGGAAGGCGGGATACTTGCCACAGTACATCTCACCTCTGTTGAGATTGGTGAAGAGATGGGGTATCACAGTACAGGAAATCCAGAAGGAGGACAGGAGGCAGCTACAACACCGCATTATTCAGACACACTTTTCAACACGTCTAGCCTTGAGGGACTGCCCAGGTCCACTACAGGAGGAAGGTCTGGCTTTCCTCAATTCATCACGCCTCCCCCGGAAGATTGCGGACATGGCCTGGCTGACTTTCCACAGCCGGCTTTATGTTCGAGCTAACATGAAAAATAGAAACAGCAATGATCGTAAGTGCCCGAGGGGGGAGTGCGTGACGGAGGATGAAACAATGGACCACTTCCTCCTCAAGTGCCCGTTCAATCAACAAGTCTGTCAGGCAGTAGCCCGCCAATTAGGGATTCCTTTCTTCCACCAGCTATCTTATGCAGAATGGGCCTATGGAGGGTTTCCAAAAGGAAAGGGGTGGTGTAGGGAGACACTGTATATCATCGCTGCAGCCCTTTGTTACTTCCTGTGGCAGGCACGCTGCCAAGCTTCATTATATCGGAAGTGGCTGTCTGTACAGGAGGTGGCAGGGGATGTGGTACATTTTGTCCAGCAGCTGGCAGTGAGGGAGAAGGAGCATTGTTCTGGACTACAGTGGGCAAGGCATTGGAGGGGTTTTTCGTTTCAGCCTCCCTGAGTGGGAGGGTTTGTTGAGGGGCGGGGGTATTGGCCAGTAAGGTTTTATTTATGTATTAGTTAGCGGGTTTTATTGCTTGTTTTATCGCTTGTTTGTATGCTTGGTTTGTCTTGTTGCAAGTTTCAATAAAGACAATATGACACACACAAACAAACTGACTCTGTGACACAGACACACACAATGTAGATCTATAAGATCTATAAGCTAGCATGCTTGATTTATAAAATACTAGTAAAAAAGGGCCGTTTCTGAGCACAATGAAACGGGCGCTAGCAAGGTTTTCCTCGGAGAGTGTGGTGGGGGAGACAGTGAGTGTCCATCTCTCCATGTTGTGCATCAATTTGTGTGTGTGTGTGGGGGGGGGGGGGGGGGTTGTGGGGGGCGGTGGTGGTGTTTGTGAGTTTGAGAGACAGAGATGTGTCTGAAAGATAGATTGTGTGTGTGTGTGTGTGTGGGGAAGTGAGTCTGACGTCCTACACATCAGACTCAGAAGAAACCAAATGCAGGAAGAAGACTTCAGCTGGCGGGGGTTGGGGTCCCCCGCCAGCAAAGGTACAGACGGCGACGGCGGGTTGGCGGAGGGGGGGGGGTTGAGAGGGGCGTCGGCAGGGGGGTCCAGGGCCAAATTTACGGGGGCCCAGGCCCCTGTGGCCCCATAGCAGCTACATCCCTGATCGCACCTACAGTGCAGCTTAGTAAACAGGGGTCAAAGTGCTTTGAAAAGAAGCCCCTTGGTGTGTAAACCATTTTGAACTATTTCAGTCACAAAAATGGTATAAACACTTACAAATAAATAAAATACTTTTAGAAAGAGTAAACTAGCAATTCATGTCTACCTGTTCCACTCCACTCAGTATTGTATAGACCTCTATCCCATGGCCCCTCAGCTGTCTCTTTTCCAAGCTTAAACCTCTTTAGCCTTTCACATTTCATCTTTATTTAATATACTGCAAATAGCAGCAGATATATCTAATGATCATACATTTTTGATGTGGAGAGCAGTACTGTTGTTTTGCTAATTTGTGATGATATGTTTTGTTTTTAACTTTGTATGTATGTTTTAATTACGTATGGCTTTTTGGCAACTGCCTAGGTTGTGGGCGGTGTGCACACTTTTAAAATAAATAAATTATATAAAGGGAGGAAAGGAAAGAAACAAAGGGAAACTAGGTTACATCAATTCCTTAAAAGGGAGGGGGAGGGGATCATTAATGAGCTACCTGAATAGAGGAAACAAGAGGGGTGGAAAGAAAAGCAGGACACAAGTGAAGCCTAAGGGGAGGAACTGCTGCAAGGCCGGAAGGGCAATGACTCTGTGAGAGAGGAGGGATGAATTGTTGAAGAGAGGAAAGCACATTGAAAGAAATAGGCTTTCAACAAGGACTTACTTTTCAGAAAGGACAATTCAAAGCAGAGATAGAGGAAGTTAGTTCCATAGTGTTGGAGCGATGACACTAAACAAGTGGAGTGTCCCAAGGAGGAGCAGATCTGGAGAAGGGAGGGAACAACAAAGAAGGTGTTAATTAGCAGAATGTAAGGTGCATGTCGGTTGGTAGGGAATGAGAAAATCATGTAAAAAAAGATGGGGAGCCTGAGTGAATGATGTGAAATTATTTAGTTTAAATGTCAAACAGAAGCATAGAAACATGACGGCAGATAAGGGCTGTATGGCCCATCCAGTCTGCCCATCCTCAATAACTACTAACTCCTCCTTTTCCTAAGAGATTCCATGTGTCTGTCCCACGGCTTCTTAAACTCTGACACAGTCTTTGTCTCCACAACCTCCATCGGGAGGCCATTCCATGCATCCACCACCCTTTCCATGAAAGAGTATTTCCTCAGATTCATCATAAGCCTATTTCCTCTTAACTTCATCTTATGCCCTCTCATTCCAGAGGTTTCCTTCATTCCTTTCTGTACATTAATGCCAGTGAGGCATTGAAATTACTCTATCATATCCCCTCTCTCCCGTCTCTCTTCCAGCATAAACATGTTGAGGTTCATGAGCCTGTCCCTATATGTTTTATGACCGAGACCGCTGACCAGTTTTGTAGCTGCCCTCTGGACTGACTCCAGCCTGTTAATATCTTTCCGTAAGTGCGGCAGTGGCGTTCTGACCCTAGCTGACACCCGGGGCGGATCACCGATGCACCCCCCCCGGGTGCAGCGCGACCCCCCCCCCCCCGGCGAAATGACACCCCCCCTGGGTGCACGCCGCTGGGGGGGGTGCCGCGGCGCGCGCCTGTTGCCCTGTCTCCGAGTTCGCAATTCGCATGTGTTCACTGCTCCCTCTGAGTCTGCCCCGGAACAGGAAGTAACCTGTCCGGGGCAAACTCAGAGGGAGCAGTGAACACATGCGAATTGCGAACTCGGAGACAGGGCAACAGGCGCACGCCACGGCACCCCCCCAGCGGTGTGCACCTAGGGCGGACCGCCCCCACTGCCCCCCCTTGGTACGCCACTGAAGTGCGGTCTTCAGAGTTGCAAATGGGTAACTAGTGTTCAGCAAGAAAATAGGATGTCACACTGTCACATTTCTTGGTCCCATAAAGCAGATTCAGAGTTGTGTTCTGGACGACCTGACGTCTGCAGAGCTGATATTGTGGAATACCAGAAAGAACAGAGTAACAATAATCAAGATGGGAAAGTACCAAAGAGTGAATGAACAGGCAGAGGGAGGATCTATCAAAGAGAGAGTGGGCAGAACGAATTTGACTCAAAATGAAGAACGATTTCTTAATCAGCATTGAAACCTGAGGAGTAAAGGATAATTAGCTATCAACAGGGCCGGTCCTAGGGTCTCTGGCGCCCCCCAGCAGACTATGAGTTGGCACCCCCCCTCCCCATCTCCTTTCTCTCTTCTCCCACCCTGCCCCTGTCCAGCGATTCTCCTTCGCCCCATCCCCCGCCATACCTCGCCACCCTTGGTACTTTAAATCTTTAATTTACCTCTGTTCCAGCAGCCACGTCATTTGAAAGCCCTGCCCTGTCTCTAGCCTTCCTTCCCTTCGTGAGTTCGTTCCCTCAGAGTCCCGCCCTCGAGGAAATGACGTCAGAAGGTGGGACTGCGGAACAAACTAACGAAGGGAGGGAAGGCTAGAGACAGGGCAGGGCTTTCAAATGACACAGCTGCTGGAACTGAGGTAAATTAAAGATTTAAAGCACCAAGGGCGGCGCGGTATGGCGGCGCCCTTGAAGGTAGGTGCCCCCCTGCGGTGCTTACCCCGCTTACCGGGTTTGACCGGCCCTGGCTATCAAGAGTAACTCCCAAGATTTTTACAGACTTATCAAAGGCAATTTGTTCACCTAAGAGAGTAGGTAATGCAGAAAGAACAGGAGAAGGACTAAGGGGCCATTTTACTAAAGGGTTGACGCGCAGCAATAGGCTTCCTATACTCTAATCTGGAGCTACCGCCAGGCTACCTTAGCAGCCCGGCGGTAATTCTGCCCCCAGTGCACGCCATTTATGGTGCTATGTAAATTTATTTCCATAATTTTACCAGTGGGTTAGCATGGGAGTCCTTACCACCACCTCAATGGGTGACAGTAACTACTCCCCCCCCCCCCCTAAATGGCCACCCGGCAAGTGTGAACTTACTACGTGGCCATTTCTTTTTTTGGCCTTTTTACCCTCTGCGGTAAAAGAGTCCTAGGCACACAGCAAAAACACATACTGCTGCTAGCGCAGGCTCTCTTTTACCGCAGCTTGGTAAAAGGGCCCCTACGAGAGAAATGAGCAGCTGTAGTTTTAGAAGCATTAAGTTTCAGTCTATTCGTAGATAACCAATTAGCAATTTTTTCCAGTATACAGGAGATCTCAGCAATAACTTGGGTGTTTTTGAGTGAAGGGGGAAAAGCTACTGAATCTCATCTGCATAAAAGTAAAAATAAACGGAATAGAACTATTTAGGGGGAGTGGCAAGACGGCGTCCTGAAGCTCCTCCACTAACGGTTCTATCATAGGCTGCAATTTCTACTTACTTTTTCCGCTTAAGATGCCACATACTAAGAGAAAGGGAACGGCAAAGGGACAACCGTCGATAGCCCTTGTATCGTCCCCAATCCAGCAAACGTTGGACCGATATGTGCAGAGTTACCCACAAGAGACCGGCTTTGTGAGTCCCGTGCTGAATGCCGACGGAGGAGCGTCGACAATCCTGGGCGTAGATACCACCTTGTTACCTGCGGATCTGAATCCCCCTCCATGTCCTGCGAAATCTAGAGCGGAGTTAAGAGTTCACGCTGAAACGGAAGATGTTTACAGCAGTGACCAGTTCGGCGGTTCTCCCTCTGGAATCACAGAGAATACCAACTTGGAGAAAAATACTCCCGTGGAGGTGAAGTTGGCGGCTATTTGGAAAGCAGTCCAAGATTTAACGACCGTTGTTACTAAATCGACCCAGGAAATTTCTTCAATAGTGAGTAAATTGGAAAATATATCTGAAATTTTGAAGAAAGTTAAAATTGATACAGCTAATCAAGTTCTTCAGACACAGGAGGATGTTAATAATGTAAAACTCACAGTAGATGTTTTAGTACAAGATAAGATAGCAATACATTGGAAAATAGAACAAATAGAGAACTATAATAGGCGATTAACATTGAGAATCTTGAATTTTCCAAAATCACCAGCTCTGACATCATATGATTTCTTTAAAAAATACCTACAAGAAATATTGAAAATTTCTTCAACAGACATGCCTCCATGTAATAAAATTTACTATTTGCCAGTTCACGTTTTGAAGCAAGGAGAATCTTCTGACTTAGTAAATTTAGCGAATTTGCCTCAAACACAAGGAACTGAACTTGGGATTCAAAATCTATCCGCTTTCTTGGAAGATTCAATGACAGAAATATCTACTCGAGGAACACTGATAGTATCTTTTGTGTTTGAGCAGGACCTGAATTTGGTGATGAAATTATATTTTAAAAATTCTTCAGCTTTATTTTACGGTCAAAAAATATGGATTTATCCTGATGTGACTAAAACTACACAAGATAGAAGGAAGCAGTTCTTTAGAGAGGAGACAAGAACATTAGGAGCAACATTTATGCTAGCTTATCCTTGTAAATGTTTGGTACGGTTCCTGGGAATTAAATATGTTTTCTTTGAACCAAACCAATTACGGGTTTTCCTGGACATGAAAAAAACATTTAGCCAGCCGTGAGGAACATCTGATATCAGTTAAAGAATAAGTGGGAAAATGGACTAGGCCAGTTTCTGCTGATAAATTTTTCTTTTTGTCAATGTAATCTCCTTAAGTTTGCTAAATCCACTCCCCTGATCTTCTCTTTTGAGGTCTAAGGAAGAGTGGGAAATTTACAACCTGGTTGTATAATCCTCTTTACATTTTTTCTTGAAACTAATTTCTCTGTATTACTTAAACTTTGTATTTGTTTGTAAAATTCAAATTCTATAAAAAAAAAAGTAAAAATAAACACTAAGGGGTATGTTTACTCAGGTGTGATAGCGTTTTTTGAATACACCTTTAAAAGACGCGTTAAATGCTAACATGCCTATACATTTCTATGGGCGCATTGGTGTTTAACATGCATTAACCATTAACGCGCGTTAACAATGCTAACACGTCTATAGCGTACCTTAGTAAACATAGGCGTAAGAGAATGAAAAAGCAAAGCAAGAGGAGCAAGAAAAAAGTTGAAAATAATAGGGCCTAGGACCGAGTCCTGAGGGACCACACAAGAGATGTTATGAGAAGAAGACATTGCGTTGGACCAGTGCACTCGGAAACTTCTATCAGAAAGATAGGAACAGAACCACAATAGAGCATGTCTAGAGATGCCCAGCTCTGACAGCCAGTGCAGTAGGATTCGGTGATTTACAAGATCAAAGGTGGTGGACAAATCTAAAGGAAAAAGGAGAACTTCATCACCCTTGTCAAAAATACGGTGTGAATAAAATTAGTAGTCCCTAAAAGAGTATGCCCTATGCTAAAGTGTTGATGGAACCCAGTCTGACAAGGGTGTAGTGCATTAGTTTTATTCAAAAAGAGCGTTGTTGGGCTACAACTTTCTTGACAATCTTGGAAAGAAATTAAGGTTTGGAAATAGGCTGGTAATCCTGCAGGTCAGAAGAATCTAAGATGTTGGTTTTTTTTTAATGGGGATGATAGCTGCTTTAGCAATGACACTTTAGGATTCACAGAGCCATCATGTGGATTCCCTTTTCATATGATTGTAGTAATATGAGTCACAACACATATGTGAAGAGGTATCCAGTTCTCAACATAATTTGCCCCTGAAGCTGCCTATGTGTGGGCGAAACATGGCCTGTGTCGGGCATTGTTCATTGAATAAATTTATCTTCATATAGATTTCTTTGTCTGTTCTTTTTGTGAATAAAAGGAAGAAATGACTCCTTTAAGAATTAGGAAGGAATTGTATCAGATGGGGTAGCTGAGGAGCCTACAGAAGAAATCTGCTTGGAGAGTTGTAACTGGATAATGAAATCTGCTAAGAGGAGTCAGGAGAAGGAGACAATAGGAGAGGGAAAGTGGAGCAAATAATGGAGATCGTTTTAGTAAATGTCTGAGCAAAGTCATCAGCCAATAGGGAAGAAGTATTTGTTTTATAGCAGGAGCCACAAGTCACCCAGTGTAAGATCTTGAATAGGCGAGAAGGGTTAGGAGGAAAAGTAAAATTTTCATGGCCAAAGCAATATATATAAAAGCAAATAGGGCGTGAGAAAAATTAGATTTATGCCAAAGGCATTCCAGGTGGTGAAGTTGTTGTTTCACAAGCTATAGCCCACGATGGCACTAAGGATGGGATTGGCAGGGGTGAAGTGTTAGAGTCCTAGAAGGAGCAGCCTTATCAAAAGCTGATGCTGTTATCAGTGGGAAAGTTGGTCTGTTAGGTTTGAGATAAGAAGTCAGAAGGAAAAAGTTCACAACAGGAAAGAAAATGATCAGGTGTAAGAACCTTCAAATCATTGTAGCACTTAAAATGGGGACCAGAAGAAGAAAACGTAGGCAAAGCTGTAGCAGGATAACCAAAGACAAGGAGAGACTGATCAGACCAAGGGAACAGGAAGATAGAAACATCCAAGGTGGGAGAATGAGTAGAGGTAATAAATAGGTCCAAGATGTGGTCACTCATGTGTGTAGAGTGTAAGACGTGCCGAGTGAAGGAAGAGTCAGAGACCAAAGTCAGAAAATCCCTAGTAAGGGGGAAAGCTTTCTTCATAAGGAAGGCATCTCATCCCCTTAATCATTTTGATTGCCCTTTTCTGTATCTTTTCTAATTCAGCTATATATTGTTTGAGATGTGGTGACCAGAATTGCACACAATATTCAATTTGCAGTCTCACTATAGAGTGATAATAAAGGCATTATAACATTCTTGGTTTTATTCTCTACCGTATTTCCTGTTTTGTTTTATTTTTAATTTCTTGCAGTAGTTTCATGGGCAAACACAAGGAGAAGAAAGCACCCTAACATGAGGTGGGTCCCCTAGCTTTTGAGATGGTGGATAGTTTTTTTAGTTTGCCATAGTAGAATTGTGAGTCTCACAGTCACTTTGAACACCCCTCTCCGTGTTTCAGAACTTATATCGACCCTGACTTCAAAGCCATTATCCACAGTGAAGGGCTTCAGATTTCTTGAGATGGAGGACTCTCCTATGTTCCTCTTTCTTTACAACATCCGTAAAATCCGCCCCTTTCTTTCCGAGCACTCTACCAAAACCCTCATCCACACCCTTGTCACCTCTCGTTTAGACTACTGCAATCTGCTTCTTGCTGGCCTCCCACTTAGTCACCTCTCCAGTCGGTTCAAAACTCTGCTGCCCGTCTCATCTTCCGCCAGGGTCGCTTTACTCATACTACCCCTCTCCTCAAGACCCTTCACTGGCTCCCTATCCGTTTTCGCATCCTGTTCAAACTTCTTCTACTAACCTATAAATGTATTCACTCTGCTGCTCCCCAGTATCTCTCCACACTCGTCCTTCCCTACACCCCTTCCCGTGCACTCCGCTCCATGGATAAATCCTTCTTATCTGTTCCCTTCTCCACTACTGCCAACTCCAGACTTCGCGCCTTCTGTCTCGCTGCACCCTACGCCTGGAATAAACTTCCTGAGCCCCTACGTCTTGCCCCATCCTTGGCCACCTTTAAATCTAGACTGAAAGCCCACCTCTTTAACATTGCTTTTGACTCGTAACCACTTGTAACCACTCGCCTCCACCTACCCTCCTCTCTTCCTTCCCGTTCACATTAATTGATTTGATTTGCTTACTTTATTTATTTTTTGTCTATTAGATTGTAAGCTCTTTGAGCAGGGACTGTCTTTCTTCTATGTTTGCGCAGCGCTGCGTATGCCTTGTAGCGCTATAGAAATGCTAAATAGTAGTAGTAGTAGTATGCCACTGAGAGTCAGGAAGAGGTCAGTGTCTTCCTCCCTTCTGAATGGTTATCAGGCTGCAATGGGAAAGAATGGAGAGGAAGACCCAAGGAGTTGGGACATTAGTATCAGTTCAACTCTCTGCAGCCAAAAAAGTGCCATAGGCAAGAGTGTTTCCTTTCACGTAGAAGGCTTTCAGGAGTTCAAGGTTCCTCTTATCCAAGATGCTGCCAAGGTTGTATCTGGACTCTTTTTATTCTCTTTTCAAGGCTGAAGGTCCTGTGAGTATTTTGTTATCTCTGGTCTCTGGGGTAGCAATGCAGTCACCTAATGACATTTCCCTTCTTGCTCTGTGTTTTGTTTAAATGATATGTTGGTGGCTGGCTTAGTCAGTGGACCAAGAAATTAAACTTCTTGACTAGAGTCTCTGTTCAAGAGCTCAGAGTTTGAATTGCTATTATGACATGGAAACTAAAATGATAAATTTGCAAGAAATCTCTGATATCTTGGGGGGGAGGGGGGGGGATGTGACACCTTTGACATAGTCTTCAAATCAGGGAAATAAAATTAAAACCAGAAATGGCAGGTTGATTAATTTTTTCTAAATTAGAAGCTGGCATCCATGAGAACTATTTAGCTGATATATGAAAGAAGTCTGAACAACACACTCCAGGCAGAAGTAATGGAGCCTATTTTATGGAACTCATCTATGTGTGTATGTGGATCAAAATAAATAAAAAACACATACAGGTAGAGATGCCTGTATGTAAAGTCACAGAGCACAAAGCAATAGTAGAAGATGGAAAAAAAACAAAACCAGCCAAAGGAGTGAAGTAACAAGCACCGGACCTGACATGGTCCGTGTTTCAGTGGGAAACTGCCTGCTTCAGGGGTCACAATGAAACTACATAAATAAAACAGAATGATCATCATTAGTATAAAATAGCATAAAATACAAATAATATAACATGACTATGAATGTCAAGAAAAAGAGTGATGTAATGAGTTTCATTGTGACCCCTGAAGCAGGCTGTGACGGGTCTGGTTACTGGCACTTTGATTAATGAACTTTTACTTCACTCCTTTTCTGGTTTTGATTTGTAGCATCCTCTACTATTGCTTTGTGATCAAAATACCCCTGGACTTCTTCTAATGCCCTGAAATGTTTATTTTTAGGATACCCACAATGAATATGCATGAGATCAATTTGCATATGGATAAAATCAGATTTGGGAAACCATGCTCTAGTCTAGACAGTTTTATACGCACCTTCTTGAATGTGTAAAATATCATTCTATCAGTGGTGTAGCAAGGGGGCTGCCACACGGGGTGGTTTGCCGTTGCACCCCCACCCCCCCCGGGTGCAGCCCGATGACATCCCCCCCACCTCGGCACATCAACACCCCCCCCCCCCAGACCCAGTGCCTACCCTCCTCAACTCCATCCAACCAGCTCCCGCACCCTAGCTTTAAAGAAATCTCGGAAGCCGTGGTGAGGCGAGGCACAGCGCCTCACTCCTGCATGTAAAAGAAGTGTGAATCGTCTCATCGGGCCTTCCCTCACGTCTGTCCCGCCCTTGCGGAAATAGGAAGTTGCGTCAGCGGAGGGTGGGACAGACAGAATGAGGGAAGGCCCGATGAGACGATCCACACTTCTTTTACATGCAAGCGCGAGGCACTGCGCCTCGCCTCGCCACGGCTTCCGAGATTTCTTTAAAGATAGGGTGCAGGAGCTGGTTGGACGGAGCTGAGGGTAGGCACTGGGTCTGGGGGTGTTGATGCGCCGAGGGGGGGTGCCATCATGCTGCACCCGGGGGGGAGCTGGCAGGGAGCACCCCCATTGAGCTGACACCCGGGGCGGACAGCCCCCACCCCCCGCCCCCCCTTGCTACGCCACTGCATTCTATATCTTGAAGTCTTGTATAAAATTACCCCATAACTGCTAAAAATTCCTGCTGTCTATAGAACATCTGGTCCCATCTCATGGCATTTCCTGAATCCTGCCCCTCTTTGGGGAGAGAAATTCAGCTGTAGAACCATTTTTACAATTAAACTTTAGCCATATAAGTGCCTGAGAAGTTCAAATCTGTTGTTCCAAGAATGATTTTGAAAGCCAGGTTCAATGAGTGAAACAGTTGTTACCTATGAAAATTGGCTTTTTAAAAAATTGCTCATCGTCAGTACTAGTAGCAGGGGATGAGCGTATCTTCACTTGCACTGTCAGGAGGTATTCCCAAGGCAAATAATGTGTACACTACATTTTCAAATCCACATATATTATTTGTTTGCCTTTGAATTTGCATTTCATACTGATAAGCAGTTGATTTTACGATGTATTTTACAGAGAAAGAGAAACAATTTTTAACTTTCTGTGTTTAAGTGTTTCCAGATGTGGCCCTGGTGACCCAAGCCAGGAGGAAAACGCTCATAAGAAAATGTCCTGAGGTGATATATTTGGGAGCCCCTTTCCCTTCATAGTGTCCCACTAAATGTCATGTATTATATAAAGAAGTTAAATATATTTTATTTGAACCACAAAATCTAGACCAATTTCTGGCATCTTCTAGATCAAGTATAGCCTCCGAGGGGTTTCCTGATTCTGATTCATCTCCTGGAGCTGAGGTGGAAACCTTTGTTGTAACTGCAGACATTTTTCTGTTTTTATGCCTTGTTTGAAAATGAGTTTTAGCATCTATGATTTTTTTTATACTTGCTATGAAAACGCAGAGCTTTTTTGAGGGGGTACTTGGGGGTACTGAGTACCGGCACCTTTTCCATTGTCTGCTAAAATTGACCCATGGACCCCAAGTTTTAATGAAAGAGCTCAGGCCTTACACACCAATTCTGTCTTGTCATAGATTCTGTGACTAGTTGCAGGGGGCCTGGCTATTATGGGATTGGTCCCTCAGTGATCACCCCACTCCTGAAAAGTGGCCTAGCATTTGAGTACCAGCATCTTACCCATGTAACTTAGGGGCCCTTTTATTAAGGTGCACTGAAAAGTGGCCTGCGCTGGTGTAGATGTGTGCATTGGATGCGCACAAGTCTATTTTTCAGTGCACCTGCAAAAAAGGCCATTTTTTTGGCCCAAAATGAACTTGCGGCAAAATAAAAATTGACGCACATCCATTTTGGGCCTGAGACTTTACCGCCACCCATTGACTTAGCGGTAAGGTCTCATGCGTTAACCAGGCGGTAATCGTCAGTGCACATACACTGCCGATTACTGCCCAGTTAGTGCTGCGCACCGGAAAATAAAATATATTTTCCAGCACGCATAGTGGACACACGTAAAAAATGAAATTACTGCTCGGGCCACGGAGTAGCCGGGCGGTAGTTTTGAATTGGCGCGCGTTAGGCATGCGTAGGTACCTATGTGGCTTAGTAAAAGGGCCCCTTATAGGATGCTATAAGTTAAGTGCAGATCATGGAACACTTGGGCATGAACATTTCTACCTGCCATTGATCTGGCGTAACTGTTCACATCTAATTTTAGGTATATCAATGCTGACGTGCACAAATGCCGTTGTAGAATTGGCGCTAAGCATCGGTATGTCTACCTCGAGGTGCCCAGTTATGGGAATGGCTCCCAGAGTGATTACTTTCACTCACAGTTTGGCAGAGTTCAGAATGGGAAAAGTATCCATAGTAAAGCAGATGCAAATAGCTTGCTTCTTTCGAAACTTTCAAATGTGTACTGCTACAGTACTGCTTTCAAACTGTCCCCTAAATATATATGTTAAACATAATTTTAAACATTTCAGACTCCCTCCCTACACACACGTATGCAATGTGCAGTTTAAAAATGTTTGAGTACTGAAAGCCAAGCTTTCTAAGGTTTTTTTTTTTTTTTTACTATTAACAAGAAAGGATGGATTTTCTGTTTCCTGGTGATGTAATTTTGTATCTGTAGAATCCTCAGGCTTTGACACCCAGGCTAAGTCTTCTCAGCTGTTAACCAGCTGCAGAGGGCAGTGACTGTGGACCAGTTCAAGAGAATAAGAGGTTTTCCTATTGTTTGATGCCAAATATTTCCATGTTTTAGCCCCCACCCCTCCCCCCATGTCCACCAGAATCTTCGCAGAGGAAGCTGTTCTATAACTTGGCGGCCTGGTGTGCTGCTTCCAGTCCCAGCTGCAGTATCCCATCCTACAGACAGTCAACGGCTGCCCCATGAATATTTTTGTCCAATATAACAGCTGTTCAGTTTTAAAAAATGCTTTGAATATTTCATATGTATATATTTCTCTGGGCTTCAGTTATCTCTTCCCCTTATTCCTTGTCATCAAGATCGCAGGAGAGAGCATCACATGTAACTGGCTGTATTTTCAGGCCAGGAATTGCAGTGATTTCCTGAATTTCAGAGGGAAAAACCCAGCTGCCAAAGTCAGCCACTGCTCTCTGAGCAGGTATTAAGACACAGTTGTAATAGTAAGTCACCAAAGCTCAGTGGAGAAGAGGCAATCAAGTTTCCAATTGCAAATTTAAGACCCGTTTTTGCTTTTTCTGTGCAAGAGCACCCTTGAGATAGCAATATAATGCAAAACACACATAATACAGTTTGTGTTGGGATGGTTACTAGATGAGACAGCAGGAGTGTGACTGGGACTAGGAACTGAGGCGTAGGAGACAGGCAAAGGCAATCATAATATATATAACATAAGTAGTGACCGCCTAGTTTGCCTAGTGATAGAGTCAGACCTGGAAACAGCACAGCTCCACACACGTGTGTATGTGTGTGTACACACACAAAAAATGCACATAGAAGAGTTGGAAGGAATTCCATAAGCCATACTTCACATGCTTTCTCCACTTGTTTGTTTATATTTTATTTTCTGTTTGTTAAATTTTGTGGCCAGTGTTATGCCTGTAGGGAAAGCAGTTTAGTACATGGGCCTCTAAGTATTGTTATTAGAGCAAATGGCTTAGCTTTCCCTCAGAGAACTATGAGTGTTCCTTCAGCAGAATTTGTCAATAGCACTTCTGATTCAGGAGAAAGCAAAGAATGCTACTAGCACAGGCTATGAACTGGGAGGTGACTGAACAGAATAAAGGATGTGCTCTCTTCTTAAAATGACACGAAAACATCAACAATGGAGAAGGGTGGATAGTGGAGTTCCCCAGGGGTCTGTGCTGAGACCATTGCTTTTTAGCATATTTATAAACTAGTAAAACATGCCTGTTTCTGGAGCAAATGAAATGGGCGCTAGCAAGGTTTTCCTCCCGAACCCCCACCCACCCACCCCTTCGGCGTTGTGAAGCCACTGACTGCCATTGCTCCGCACCTCGTCAACGCACGCCACCTTCATCTCCTGAGTCGTGAAGCTACTGACGCCATTGCTCCGCCCTCGACGTCATCACGTTTGACGCGAGGGTGGGGCCCAGAGACAGTGATTTTGGTGGCTTCACCACCACAAACCCTTCGAGCCCGAAGGAAGTGCCCAAAGGAAGTGACACTGACATCAGTGTCTTCAGAACGTTGAGGGTGAGTTTTATTATATAGGATGATCTAAAGATGGGAGTAAATAGTGAGGTAATAAAATTTGCTGATGACACAAAGTTATTCAAAGTTTTTAATCACAAGAGGATTGTGAAAAATTACAAGAGGACCTTACAGACTGGGAGACTGGGCATCCAAATGGCAGGTGACATTTAATGTCAGCAAGTGCAAAGTGATGCATGTAAGAAAAAGGAACCCGAACTATAGCTGTGTAATGCCAGGTTCCACATTAGGAGACACCAACAAGGAAAGGAATCTAGGTGTCACTGTTGATGATACGTTGAAACCCTGTGCTCTGTGTGCGTCGGCAGCTAAGAAAGCAAATAGAATGTTAGGTATTATTAGGAAAAGAATAGAAAACAAAAATGAGGATGTTATAATGCTTTTGTATCGCTCCATGGTGCGACTGAACCTCAAATATTGTGTGCAATTCTGGTCACCGCATCTCAAAAAAGATATAGTGGAATTAGAAGAGGTACAGAGAAGGGTGACGAAAATGATAAAGGGGATGGGATGACTTCCCTATGAGGAAAAGCTAAAGTGGCTAGGGCTCTTCAGCTCGGAGAAGAGATGGCTGAGGGGAGATATGATAGAGGTCTATAAAATAATAAATGGAATGGAACAATTGTTTATTCTTTCCAAAAATACTAGTACTAAGGGGAACGCAATGAAGCTACAAAGTAGTAAATTTAAATAGAATCAGAGAAAATATTTCTTCACTCAACATGTAATTAAACTCTGGAATTCGTTGCCAGAGAATTTAGTAAAAGCAGTTAGCGGGGTTTTAAAAAGGTTTGGATAGCTTCCTAAAAGAAAAGTCCATAAGCCATTATTAAAATGGACTTGGGGAAAATTCACTGCTTATTTCTAGAATAAGCAACATAAAATGTATTGTACTGTTTTGGGATCTTAGCCACTGTTGGAGACAGGATGCTGGGCTTCATGGACCTTTGATCTGTCCCAGTATGGCAATACTTATGTACTTACATAACAATATGTTTCCCATCTAGAATGACACACAAAAAAACCCTCCAAACAACATCATTGTTGTTATTTTGGTTGTTTTAGTGCACACCATTCCCCAAATACTTGTGTTTTAAATAATAATAATAGTGCAAAGCTAACTTTGAAATGAAATTAACAAAACATCAAAAGAATAATGTAACCAAAATAAACAAAACAAAGCTATATTTGTCCATGTACAGCCCTAGCCAGCATTCTGGCTTTGGCCTTCTCATGTACATCAGAATAGCTTTGTGATTAGCTAAAAAGAGATTTGGCTAAAAGTATAATGAAAAATACATTTATTCCTACCTGCAGGGCCACCAAAATAAAGGGATTCTATCTACTCCCATAGCAGGCACCAAGATTTGACAGGGAAATAAGGGGGCTACAGCTGACTTCAGTGCCGTAGGGGATAATTCTATAACTGTGCACCTATTCTATGAAGGAATGTAGGTACCTATATTAGGAGACCTTAACACAGCATTAGCGCAGGAAAACAAGATATTGCTCAATGGGCTAGATTCTATATATATTGTGCCAAAAAAATCATCGCTAAAAAAATCATCGCTAAAAAAAACTATTCTATAAGCTGAGCTTAAAGTTAGTCGCAGTTTATAGAATAGCGCTTACGCTCAGGAGTCATGCCTAACTTTAGGCACAGCCATTTGCACCAACTGAAACAAATGTACATGCCTAGATACATGCAAATGTACAAGCCTAAATTAGACGTGTATCCCTCCCTTATTCTATAACAACATGTATAGAATTCCCTTGTTCCACCCATGCCCCTCCCATTTCCACATCCCCCTTTTCCGATCATCTGTAAAATTTATATGTGGATCCCACACCTAAATTTATGTGCATAAAATCCAAATAAATCTAATTTGTACCAATTATTGGCACTAATTAGCTTGTTATTCAATTAAATTGTGTGTGCAAATTGGGTGCATGCCTAAATTTGCAAGTGCAACTTTTGACGAGTTTTATAGAATTAGGGGGAATGTGCTACAGCACTTTGTAGTAATTTGTGTATTTTTATCCACTTAGGGGCCCTTTAACAAAGATGTGGCAAGCCTACCACAGGCTTGGCGCATGCCACTTTGGCACTACTGCCGGGCTAGTAGTTCCTGTCCCTCCCTGTATGCCATTTCTAGTGCTTGAAAAATATTTTATATTTTTAGTGCCAGGTTAGCGTGGAAGTCCTTACCTCCTCCTAAATACCTCCCCCAACTTACAGCACAGCAATTTCCTTTTTTTTTTTTAAGCCTTTTACCCACTGTTCCACATGCTGATGCCACCACAGGGCCCCTTTTACCACAGCTTGGTAAAAGAAGCCCTAAGTGGGTTAACTATTTGTTGAAAATATTTTTCTAAAGGGGGCATGTTATGGATGGAGAGTAGGCATTCCTACGTTATCTGGCTAGCGCATTCTGATTAGTGCATTCTAACCAGATAACGCCAACTTAATAGGAGGTGGTAAGTGCTCCTGCATTAATTTTTGTCGATCTTGTGCATGTAAATGTTTCTTCCTACTTTATAGAATTATCCCCATGATGCTGGGGTACAGATTGGGTTTTTAGTAATGCTGTCCAACAATAAGAATGTTGGTGCTAACCTGTGAGGGTTGGAAAGTGCTTAAGACAGTAAAAAACTGACTGCTAGATCTGAATGTGTTATATGATGATAAAATATGAGGTGCCCAACCTGAGGCCAATGTATTAAAGTGTACAAGGCTTTTGCACACAATTCTGTGCACTACCGTGGGCACCCTGTGTTAAAATGAGTTTTGCACAGAGCTAACTGTGCAAACAGACTCACTTTATTATTGCACAGTTAATTGAAGGTCATAATAATTAAGATATTTGCTAATAAATGCAAAGAAGCATGCGGAAGACAAGAAGGCTGAGCACAGGGATGTCTAAGGCCGCAGCTTTAACGCAAAGTCTGAGATCATGCATAAGTGTTCCTAGGGCATAGTTTGGAGTGGATATGAGTTGTGTTATATGCATGAGTTTCTAAAATATATGTGGTCAATATTCAAAGTGATTTAACCCTAGAACGCATGACGTTAAAAATATACATATTAACGTCATGGGGGCCTTTTAGGCCCCCATGCACATAATGTAGAAAAACACACTTAAATAACTTTCACAAGTTTATTTCAAAATTGCTCAATAAAATATGAATAGTGGACAACATTTTAATTATAATTTTTCACAGAAAACACCAAAAAATCTTTTTTTTCCCAAATTTCACGCAAAGACATGAAAACACACAAAAATGCATAGAAATCTATAGCAAACTAGCTGCAGCTACATTTTTATTCTAACTTTCTTTTCTATTATATTAGTCTTCCAAACAATTCTGACATGTTATTTTTTCAGAAGAGTGTTCTTTGCAAACAGTTTCCTTACAAGTGGAACAATATCGCTCAGTTTTCCTCTCTATGTTTCTTGGACACATGAAACAACGCTTTCGTTTTCTTTCTCCTGGCTCTGGAGTAATCTGAAACTGTACGCCACACCGTTTCATTGCTTCTTTAGTTTTCTTTGGCAAGCATTTCAAGTCGCTTCGCTCTATCATGTGAGGTATTACAGTTCATGACAAAGGTCCTTCAAGAATAAGCGTCTCCTGTCCTTCCTCTGTGCATGAAATTCAGGATGAGTTTCTGTATAAATAATGAATGAATTTAGGGCTGCTACATCAAGCATATTTGAAAATAGTACTACAGGCCATCGTTTTGTTTTGCCTCTTACACGAATATTCTCCCACCATCTCATCCATTTTATCTACACCTCCTTTTGTTGCATTGTAATGCAGGATGATTTCTGGTTTCAATTTTTGGTTATTGCTGTCAACACTGCAATCGTGATGCATGGTACTGAGTAAAATTACAGATTTCTCCTTCTTTGCCTTGTAAAATACCAAAGTCGCTTTGTTATTGAATCCAAAGACACTCTCATAAAGTGCTCGCTGACGATTGTGTTTGAGTGCTGCTGGAATTTCTCGTCTGTTTTGCTTTATAGTACCAACAAGTGTAATAGCTTTTGCAAGCAGAAAATTGCCTAGTTCAACATTGGTGAAATAATTGTCCATGGTGATGTTTCTACCTGAATTGAATATTGGAACAGCAAGAGTTTTGACTATTTCAGACCCCAGATCCTTCTGTACTGGTGCACCAACCTCTTTGCCACAGTAGATTACGCCATTTATGCCATAATAATTTGCAGAATCACACATCCAGAAGATTTTTATACCGTACTTGGCTGGCTTGCTGGGCATGTATTGTATGAATTTGCAGCGTCCTCTGAACGGTACAAGTTGCTCATCTACAGTAACATTAGTACTAGGATTGTAAAGTTTTGTGCAATTTTTGATAAATATGTTCCAGATATAACTGATAGGGGCTAATTTGTCTGTTTCAAACCTCGCTGCACGAGTTCGCTTATCATCAAAGCGAATGATCCTTCTAATTTCCTCATATCTGCCCACTGACATTGTCGCCTTATAGTGTGGATCAGAAAGTGGGTCCAGAAATAATTCTCGTATTGGGACATCATACGATTTTTTGACTCCCTGCCAGCAGGAAAAGTCCAATATATGTATAAAGTTCCTCTTTTGAGATATTTTTCCAGGACTTATTTTTTGCTGAAGCGATACGTCTTCCTTCTAGGTTTGAACATAATAGGACCTCTTCTGCAATATTGTCAGAAAAATAAGTACAGAATACATCTTTAGGGGTAAAGTAACTGGGACTTCCCACAGCTCCTTGAGCCTGTCTCACAATATTGTGTATTGGAGTACGTCCGACTAATGTAGGATTACTGTCCCAAAAAACATTCGTTTTGGATGTTCTACTTATCACTTCTTGAGGATCCACTAGATTCACTTCTTCATCATCAGAAGAATCACTGGATGAGGATGTTTGATTAGCTGGTGGCAGATATTCTTCATCAGACAAAGATAGTTCACTTTCATCATCGCTTTGAAACATAATCGCTTCAATCTCTTGGTCAGTCAGACACTTGGAGGAAGACTGTGCCATTGCTGACTAGATGTTAGAAAATGAAACAGATTTCCTCTCAACAGCTTATCTTATCACAGGTCCTTCAGCAATTAGCTCACAGTGTATACTGTCCTCAGTGTTCAGAGGACCTGAGGTGATGTCATGGCCTTATCACTCCCTCCAAAATCACATGACATCCTCACATGTTATTATCCACACCCTGGCCCCTCCACCAGCATTACTGAGTACAAATAAAGTAACTTGAGACACAAACACTTCTGAGAGCATGATAAAAACAGCGGGGGCCTAAAAGGCCCCCAATTCGTACAGATGTAGTTTTCACCAAACAAGCATTGTTACACCATAATGCCTATGAAAAAAAATTATATGAACAACTGGATATTATCAACAATGACATACTTGAGTAATACCTTGAGTTTCAAAATTCTAACTAAAGTAATTTTGCAGATAATAGCAAAAATGTAAGCATGGGGGCCTAAAAGGCCCCCAATATGCGTTCTAGGGTTAAGCAAGCAAGTGTGACAGGGTTTATAGAACACAGCCCCTCATCCTTAAGAAAAGTTATTTTCTAACTATCCTGGGCCACCTTAAGAGCACTGATTCCACCTCAGGAGGAAGTGAGCAGGGAGGGGTGGAGTTAATATGTGGGAGTTTAAAAGACAGGGCCAGGCTGAAGATGCCCAGGGAAGGAAGAACTGAAGCCCCAGCATAAACCTTTTACTGAACACTTCTAGCTGCTGTGCTCTGGCTGAGGTAAGCCAATCTTTTATTTGAAGAATTGGGAGGCTTGTTCTGAGGTCTGGCTGGAGCCAGACCTGGATATACAAAGAGAGAAAAAGAGAAACTACAAACTGTGTTTGGGGTGTGGCTGTCACAGGCCACATGGACAGTGTTTTGAGCCCTGTTGGCCATAGGCCCATGCAAAATCTTTTCCCCCTCTGAAGATAAGAGACGTTATCTTTGTTCTAGGCTTATGAAGGAACGGGTCTCAGATTTAAGTTAATAAATCACATATTTCATGTTTACAATCTTGTCTGGCTGTGTTATTGATAGGGCCACCCCATACCCCTCGTCCATGGTCTCACAGCAGGATGTATCTGAATGCAACTTGTCTTGAACTACTGAAAGTGTGAGCTAAACCCAAATACCACTCCTGTCTCTTACTGAACAACCCCCTCCCCACCCCCCCGCGGACAATCCCAGCACTCTCCTCCTTTCTTCCTGTACAAGTCCAAGCTAACACACTCCCAGGGTGAACCCCAGAATTTCCTCCTACCCTGAGACCTGGCCTGACTCTACTACTCTCTACCTTCACTCCTCTGATCACACCAGCCTCCAATAGGAGAGGATCCACAGGATTTGAGAAGAGCAGCAGTAGTCCTTCACAAAAGTGGTAGCAGAGGGGTTTGGAAACTTTACACTAGTAAGTGTTTCTTTGGACGTAAAGGTACCGGAAGATTGGAGGGTGGCCAATGTAACGCCGATTTTTTAAAAAGGTTCCAGAGGAGATCCGGAAAATTATAGACTGGTGAGTCTGATCTTGGTGCCGGGCAAAATGGTAGAGACTATTATAAAGAACAAAATTACAGAGCATATTCAAAAACATGGATTAATGAGACAAAGTCAACATGGATTTAGTGAAGGGGAATCTTGCCTCACCAATCTACTACATTTCTTTGAAGGGGTGAACAAACATGTGAATAAAGGTGAGCCGGTTGATCAGTGGCGTAGCCAGACTGCCAATTTTGGATTGGCCTGAACCTAAAGTGGGTGGGCACAAAATTTTCTCTCTACCCCCCCTTCCCCAGCAAAATTTAGTCACACTAATCAGATGCATTTGTCACACAGGGGTAAAGTGCTGCTTTTCAGTGCATCAGGTTTCAGAAAACACCCTTTTCAATGAGCTTTCAGAGGCCAAAACCTCCTGCCTTAGGTCAGTATAATGCTGTTATGGTATCCTCTCCTGACCTAAGGAAGGAAGTATTGGTCTCTGAAACTTTATTAACACAGGTACCATATTACTTTATCCTAAATTAAAAATAAAATTATTTTCTTTACCTTTGTTGTATGGCCATTTACTTTTTCTCATTGTGTTGCTCCCAGTCTCTAGATTCTGCTTTCCTTCGTCTTTCTCTTGCCAGGGTTTCCTGTCCATTCATCACCTATGGCTTTTCATCTTTTCCTCACCCTTGTTCGCCACATGCCCCTTCCTCTTATCTCCAGTCTTTCCCTACTCTGTCCTCTCCCTCTTTCCATCCAGCAGCTCCCCTCTTTCTCTCCCCATCCTTCCAGGGTCTCCCCTCTTTCTTTTGCATCCAGCGTCTCCTTTTTCTCCCTACCCTTCCATCCAGTGTCTTCCCTCTTTCTCTCCTTATCCTTCCACTCATCTACTCTCTCTCCTGATCCTTCCATCTAGTGTCTCTATCTCCCCTCTCCTTCTATCCAGTGTCTATCTCTCTACCCTTTTCTGTTCAGTCTCCTCCCTCTCTCCACATCCTTCTAGTTTCTCCCCTTTCTCTCTGCATCCTTTCATCCATCTCCCCTCTTTCTCTCCCTATCCTCCCATGTCCAGCAGCTCTCTCCCCTCTAGTCCCTTCTTCCTCTTCCTTCCTTGTCCAGCAGTTCTCCAGCCCCTTCCTCCTCTCCCTCCCATGTCCAGCAGCTCTCTCCCTTCCATCCAATCCCCTCCTCCTCTCCATCCCATGTCCAGCAGCTCTCTCCCTTCCCTCTAGTCCCTTCTTCCTCCCTTGTCTAGCAGCTCTCCAGCCCCTTCCTCTTTCTCCCTTGTCCAGCAGCTCTCCAGCCCCTTCCTCCTCTCCCTCCCTCCCATGTCCAGTAGCTCTCTCCCTTCCCACCAGTCCCTCCCATGTCCCAGCAGCTCTCCCTTCCCGTCAGTCCCTTCTTCCTCTCCCTCCCATGTCCCAGACGCTCTCTCCCTTTCCTCCAGTCTCTTATTCCTCTCCCTCCCATGTCCCAGCAGCTCTCTCCCTTCCCTCCAGTCCCTTCTTCCTCTCCCATGTCCAGTAGCTCTCTCCCTTCCCTCCAGTCCCTTCTTCCTCTCCCTCCCATGTCCAGTAGCTCTCTCCCTTCCCTCCAGTCCCTTTCTCCTCTCCCTCCCATGTCCCAGCAGCTCTCTCCCTTCCCTCCAGTCCCTTCCTCCTCTCCCTCCCATGTCCCAGTAGCTCTCTCCCTTCCCTCCAGTCCCCTTTCTCCTCTCCCTCCCATGTCCAGTAGCTCTGTCCCTTCCTCCTCTCCCTCCTATGTCCCAGTAGCTCTCTCCCTTCCCTCCAGTTGCTTCTTCCTCTCCCTCCCATGTCCAGTAGCTCTCTCCCATCCAATCCCCTCCTCCTCTCCATCCCATGTCCCAGCAGCTCTCTCCCTTCCCTCAAGTCCCTTCCTCCTCTCCCTCCCATGTCCCAGTAGCTCTCTCCCTTCCCTCCAGTCCCTTCTTCCTCTCCCTCCCATGTCCAGTAGCTCTCTCCCATCCAATCCCCTCCTCTCCATCCCATGTCCAGCAGCTCTCTCCCTTCCCTCAAGTCCCTTCTTCCTCTCCCTCCCATGTCCCAGCAGCTCTGTCCCTTCCTCCTCTCTCCCTCCCATGTCCCAGCAGCTCAGCCATTTTCCCTCCAGGCCCGCCCATCCACAACCTTCGCGCGCTGTCGCGTTCATCCGGCCCTAACAGGAAGTGCATCAGAGAGGGCCAGAATGGACGCGGCAGGGAGGAGCGAAGCTGCCTGTGTGTATGGCAGCGCAGCGCGACGGCCGAAAAGGGGAAGGATTCCACTTGCAGGGACGATGCAGCGGAGCTTGGGGAAAAGACAGGGCAGGATGGAAACACTGAACGTTGCCTCCGCGGGACAAAAGGGCAGCGCCAGCGTGCGAAGGATGGGCGGACCTGGAGGGAAAATGGGTGGGCCTGGGCCCGTCCAGGCCCACCCGTGGCTACGCCCCTGCGGTTGATATTGTGTATCTGGATTTTCAGAAGGCGTTTGAGAAAGTACCTCATGAAAGACTCCAGAGGAAATTGGAGAGTCATGGGATAGGAGGTAGTGTTCTATTGTGGATTAAAAACTGGGTAAAAGATAGAAAACAGAGAGTAGGGTTAAATGGTCAGTATTCTCAATGGAGAAGGGTAGTTAATGGGGTTCCCCAGGGGTCTGTGTTGGGACCGCTGCTTTTTAACATATATATAAATGACCTAGAGATGGGAGTAACTAGTGAGGTAATTAAATTTGCCAATGACACAAAGTTATTCAAAGTCGTTAAATTGCGGGAGGATTGTGAAAAATTATAAGAGGACCTTACGAGACTGGGCGTCTAAATGGCAGATGACATTTAATGTGAGCAAGTGCAATGTGATGCATATGGGAAAGAGGAACCAGAATTATAGCTACGTCATGCAAGGTTCCACGTTAGGAGTCACAAACCAAGAAAAGGGATCTAGGTGTTGTCGTTGATGATACGTTGAAACTTTCTGCGGCTAAGAAAGCAAATAGAATGTTAGGTATTATTAGGAAAGGAATGGAAAACAAAAATGAGGATGTTATAATGCCTTTGTATCGCTCCATGGTGCGACCGCACCTCGAATATTGTGTTCAATTCTGGTTGCCGCATCTCAAAAAAGATATAGTGGAATTAGAAAAGGTACAGAGAAGGGCAACAAAAATGATAAAGGGGATGGGACGACTTCCCTATGAGGAAAGGCAGACTAAAGCGGCTAGGGCTCATCAGCGTGGAGAAAAGGCGGCTGAGGGGAGATATGATAGAGGTCTATAAAATAATGAGTAGAGTTGAATGGGTAGATGTGAAGTGTCTGTTTACGCTTTCCAAAAATAATAGGACTAGGGGGCATGTGAGGAAGCTACAATGTAGTAAATTTAAAACGAATTGGAGAAAAGTTTTCTTCACACAACGTGTAATTAAACTCTGGAATTCGTTGCCAGAGAATGTGGTAAAGGCGGTTAGCTTAGTGGAGTTTAAAAAAGGTTTGGATGGCTTCCTAAAGGAAAAGTCCATAGACCATTATTAAATGGAGTTGAGGAAAATCCACTATTTCTGGGATAAGCAGTATAGAATGTTTTGTACTTTTTTGGAATCTTGCCAGGTATTTGTGACCTGGATTGGCCACTTTTGGAAACAGGATGCTGGGCTTGATGGACCTTTGGTCTTTCCCAGTATGGCAATACTTATGTACTTATGAAATGCTACTGAAGAGAAGAATATAGAGGTTTATATGCAAGCTAGCCAGCTGCAAGATCTGGCTCTGGTAAAACCATGTTCCCTTGGATCATGCCAGATTAATCTGATTTCTTTGATTGGTTAGCTAGAGAAGTAGATTATGGGTATATGCTAAATCTGCTTGGCTTTCAGCCAAACCTTATTCTGCTTCCCATAGAAGGCTTGTTACTATGCTGAGCAGCTTGGGTGGTGGGAGGACAAGGTCAAACCTGGATTGGAAATTGGTTCACTAATAGAAGGCAGTGGTAGTAAATTAAATTCACTTGTAGGAAAGAAGGGTGAATAGTGGCATAAAAGCCAGTTCTGTGAATATCAGTGAGTACTATTAAGTACCTCCAATATTGAGCAAGCTCTTCATTGTGTCCAAAGGTAATCTGTATTGTGTTTGGCACTCCCAGTCATTTTGAAATATTGGTGCCTATGAGTAATGGAGTATATCAGGGATCAGTTTTAAGTCCAGTTCATTATCTTTGAGGGATGTTACAGAAGGGTTTGAAGGAAAAGCTTGCCTTTTTATGAATGATGATCTGCCACCCTGGGCTCACTTGATGGTCCAGTAGTGTCAAATGGGTTCGGAGCAATGCCCACTCGCTCCTGTCCATTGTGGTAGCTACTGCAAAAATGGCTGCCGTGATCTCTAGTGGTAGCCTTGGTCGGCCCTTAAATACGTGCAGAGTGAGGAAGAGGAGGGATGGGTGTCACAGGGGAGGGAGGGGGCAATAGGACAACTAGTGTCACAACCTACAAGCTAACCAGGCACTGGCCAATATTCAGACTGGTGCTCGGTTAGCTTTGTGGCTAAAGTTAGGATAGCCTTTTTGACATGGAGATTGTGAGCTAACCGGACAGTGCAGGAGTGGTCTGTGGTGTTGTTCAGTGGCACTGTCCAATTAAGTGCCACTGAATATTACCACTCAGGCAGTCAGAAGTGATTTAATCTTTTCTGCCGGGTTAAATCACTTTAAATATCAGGCCCACTGGTCATAGCTAACCCCCAAATTCTATAAATGGCATCTTAAGTTGTATGCACTAATTTGGCCACATGGCCAAAGTGCATGCACAACTTGAACAAGCCAATTGGTGCCAATAATTGGTACTTTTTTTATTTTTTTTGTTACATTTGTTACATTTGTACCCCGTGCTTTCCCACTCATAGCAGGTTCAATGCGGCTTACATATTATATACAGGTACTTATTTGTACCTGGGGCAATGGAGGGTTAAGTGACTTGCCCAGAGTCACAAGGAACTGCCTGTGCCTGCAGTGGGATTCGAACCTAGTTCCCCAGGACCAAAGTCCACCACGCTAACCACTAGGCCACTCCTCCACTCCAATTACGTAACCAATTAGCAGCACTAATTAGCTTTAATTAGAATTTACATACATAAGTATTGCCAAACTGGGAAAGACCAAAGGTCCATCGAGCTCAGCATCCTGTTTCCAACAGTGGCCAATCCAGGTCACAGATACCCGGCAAGATCCCACAAATGTACAAAACATTTTATACTGCTTATCCCAGTATTTTTTCACGGAGAGGGTGGTGGATGCTTGGAATGCCCTCCCGCGGGAGGTGGTGGAGATGAAAACGGTAACGGAATTCAAACATGTGTGGGATATGCATAAAGGAATCCTGTGCAGCAGGAATGGATCCTCAGAAGCTTAGCTGAAATTGGGTGGCGGAGCAGGTGGGGGGAAGAGGGGTTGGTGGTTGGGAGGCTAGGAGAGGGGAGGACAGACTTATACGGTCTGTACCAGAGCCGGTGATGGGAGACGGGACTGGTGGTTGGGAGGTGGGAAATACTGCTGGGCAGACTTATACGGTCTGTCCCCTGAAAAAGACAGGTACAAATTCAAGATATGAGTTTATCTTGGGCAGACTAGATGGACCATGCAGGTCTTTTTCTGCCGTCATCTACTATGTTACTATGTAATAGTGGATTTTCCCCAAGTCTATTTAATAACGGTCTATGGACTTTTCCTTTAGGAAGCTGTCCAAACCTTTGTAAAACTCCACTAAGCTAACCGCCTTTACCACATTCTCTGGCAACGAATTCCAGAGTTTAATTAGTCTATAACGCGGTGCGTGTAAATTCAAATGTGCGTAGCTGAAAAGGCGTGGCCATGGGTGTGGAATGGGCGGGCCGGCATTTTAAAAATTATGTGCACTATATTTGTGCCTAAATGGTTGCGCCTAAATTTTAGTCGCAAGTATGGTGCATAGGCATATTCTTTAAACTACGTCCAACTTTAGGTGTAATTTATAGAATTGAGCTAAGCACGTGGTTTTTTGGTACTGATTTTTAAGGTGCCATTTATAAAGGATATAAAGGACAATAACTAAGGTGATACCTTTTATTGAACTAAATGTATCACTGACAAGCTTTTGAGAGTTATTGTCTCTTCATCTGGCCAGTGGGAAAAAACAGTAGTATAGCCGGTCAGCAAATTTTGGGTGGGCTTAGGGGCAGAATGGGTGGGCATGGAATATCTTCTCCACATCCCATTCCCCCAATCTCTGTCCCCTTTCAACTCAAAATATAAATACCTGAGCTAGTGGAGATGCCTAATTCCCACCAGCTTAAGACTATGTCCAGTCAAGCTCAGTGTTCCTGAGCTGATACTTAAAGCATGCTCACTTTGCACACATGCACAAAAACTGAGGACAGACCACGTGCTGGCACGTAATACATGCTCAGCTTTCATGCATGTGTATCAGCTACTGAGAGGATGTGTTGCTGCTGGATGGGTCTGAGCCAAAAGTGGATGTGCCCTGGCCCACCTGGGCCCACCCATGACTTCCCTACTGGAGGAAACAAAGCAGTTACACTGGGTATAAATAGAACAAAATCTAAATCTTAGGTTGTCTGCATATGTTGGTACAGCTGAGTGAAAGAGGGTAGGGGGGATAGAGAAGAGTGTTTAAACAGTAATACTTTACAGTTCAAAGGCTCTATATCTATCTGGTAATGGGTGAGGAAGCCAGTGTGTCTACCCAGTTTTTTTCCTGGCAGTCTCAAAGTATTTAATCATTCTAATTTCAAAAGTTTTCTATTCCTGTAAGCTCCTGAGGTTTTCTTTAAGCACCTTTATTATGAGGTCGTTAAGAGTGGTTTTCCTGTGAGAAATGTTCACCCACTGAGTTGCTATTCTGTTTTTTTCTGTAATGTTTGCTATGTTTCAAGATCTGCACATTGACACATAAAATAATTTACGGATTAGCTCCAGAATACATGATTCCTCTAACAGATCTCCCACCTAGAAATGCCATCACTACAGCCCGTATCTTTTTACAACTACATTACCCATCTTGCAGGGGTGTTAAATGCAAGCTTCTATTTGCCTCTACTTTCCACTACTCCAGCCCGAAGACTTGGAATGCTCTTCCCCTGTTCCTGAAAATGCAAGCTGACCACCATCTTTTCAAGAAGCTGCTGAAAACGTATCTTTTTGAAAAAGTGTATCCCATTAGTAACTCTGCTGTTTAGCCTTCCTAATTGCTGCTAGCGTATTACCCTTTTCTACTGTAAACTTCATGTGTTGTGTCTTTTAACTTTTGTAATTCATGGAAGCCACATTGTGCCTGCATTTGTGGGGAAATGAACCATAAATAAATAAATGTTTAGTGAAGGTTGATATATGTCCTAAAGTTTTGGCTTGTTTCTCTGATGTAGCACTCATCTTCACATTTTTTGCATTGAATCATGTACTCTAGTGCTCTCTAAATTTGTAACAATCAATCCTACTACAGCACTATCTGTTTGTCAACACAGTCTTTTGTAAAAAGTAAAAAGACGGAGAAGTCCGATAGCTAAAACGACATAACTGGCACGGGAACTGGTATACTAAAGTGATTGCTCCAGACGAAGAAGTTACGAAACAGAAGCGCACTGTAGAGCTAACCAGTAAAAGCCGGAATATAAGATAAGTGCTATGTTTTAGAAAAATTAAAAAATTGAAAATTTAATAATCAAGACTAATGAGGATTCCCGCTGCCAAGAGAAAGATACAGCGGAGAGGTGAAGTTTATGAAATTGAATAAACACACCGGAAATCTGAAGTCTAGATTATTGATACAACAAATAAGACTGTGTTGACAAACAGATAGTGCTGTAGTAGGATTGATTGAATCATGTACACAAACATTCTTTAGTCATAATGGAGGAACAAGAAATGTTTCCAGCACTAATACCCCCCCTTTGTATAAGGGTGTGTGTTCACTGTGCAGTTTAGAGATTAAGCACGAGTTAGTGTTAAATCCCCAGATCCTATATAGAATGACTTAAGGGAAAGGGAAATGGGACTTGATATACCACCTTTCTGAGGTTTTTGCAACTACATTCAAAGCGGTTTACATATATTCAGGTACTTATTTTGTACCAGGGGCAATGGAGGGTTAAGTGACTTGCCCAGAGACACAAGGAGCTGCAGTAGGAATTGAACTCAGTTCCCCAGGATCAAAGACCACTGCACTAACCACTAGGCTACTCCTCCACTTAAGCTTTGCGCACCAATCCAGTCATATTCTGGATTAGTGTGCACAATTTAATTACTTAACAAGCCAATCAACGCCGATAATTGCCTCTTAAGCATTAATTAGAATTTACATGCAGAACTGTCTAAGTGTACTCTGTAACGTGATGCATGTAAATTCAAAGTCACATAGTTGAAAAGGGGGCGTGGAAACGAGGGATTCTGGGTATTTCAAAAATCTATTTATGTTGTTATAGAATACACCTGATTTGCTCCTAAGTTAGGCGTCAGTATTTACACCATGTTTTACTTGGCATAACTGCCCGAAAGTAAATTGTCACATGGATAATTTCTCGGCGTATTCTATAAAACATGTGAAAATTTAGGCTACACCTAGGCGTATTTCATTTTAGTGCTGATTTTCTTAGGTGTAATATACAGAATCTAGTCCAAAATAACCCATTTTAACAGTAGCCCACATTGATAACATCCCCCCTTATTGTAAAGAGTTTCAGTCTCTGGTAACCAGAGCTGACATTGTGATGTCATAATGCCTCAGTCCACCAATGTCTAAGAGCCAACCTCATCAGTGATAACACAATGGCTTGATTACCCTATAGTTGTCTCACTTTTATTACATTTAACAGTGATTTTAATTTCTAGAGACATTTTTTTTTAAAGGGGGAAGATATCAATGTGGGCTACCATTAAAATGAGTTATTTTACTGTTAACTGCAGTTATTAGTAACTAGATGCTATTACATAAAATGATATTATGTACTTTTCTGAGTCCTGTTGCTCCTCTGGAACCAAGGATTGCTTCTCCCCCCCCCCCCCCCATTACAAGCTAGAGACAAACCTCTTGGTAAGATTCGGGGGAAAGGGGGGTTGGAAATCATGGATCTTGTTGGGAGGATCCAAGGGGTGTTCATTAGGGTCGCTGATCTTGTTCAAAAGTCTCTAGGTAGGGTCAGGGGTTGGGGATTTTAGATGTGTGTTGGGGGTTTCAAGTGGAGGATGTTTGACCTTAGGCTTGCATATGCTCCTTTGTTTAGATCCCAAGTGTACTGTAAACTTGGTACGTGGCACTTGTGTGTGCCTCAGAGCAGTGCAAAACCTGTCATGGAAATGTTTTTCTATTTATGCATATTCCTATTGTAAAATGGGGAATACTCATGTACCTGTTTGCTCACCCAAGCCACATCCCTTTGTAATCATTGCAGGGTATGCATCTTCACATTGTAAAGAGCAACTTCCTGAAATCACTATTTATGTATGGGAAAAATGGGAGGAAAGGCCTATAAAAACAGGGGGAAAATCACCAGGTATTGATGGCATCAGGATCCCAGCACTGATTTCAATTAACCTGAAAGGATAAAGAGATGGGATATGAAATATCTTCCTCCCATGTGTTGCGTAAGCCATAATGCTTAGGAGGTGCTTTTGACTTGTAAACTCTCGCTTCTCCCTACCCTCCTCTCCTCTTCCTCTACACATTAATTGGTTTGCTTGCTTTATTTTTTGTCTATTAGATTGTAAGCGCTTTGAGCAGGGACTGTCTTTCTTCTATGTTTGTGCAGCGCTGCGTACGCTTTGTAGCGCTATATAACTGCTAAATAGTAGTACATTGTAGGCACATCAGAATAACACCTGTAGCGCTGTTCTATAAACCATGTCTACAGTATGACGCGTTTGATAGAATAGTGCATAGACTGAGGGAATGCACCTACATTTATGCTTGGCCATTTATGCCACTGAAAACCTGGTGTAAATACTCTTTTCTATACCAGGTGCTTATATTTTGCTCACACCTTGAGAGGTTCAGAGCAGATTAAAGAGCATTCAACAAAATTGCATTGGGAAGACAAGTTTCAAGCAGATTACAGAGCGGGTTAGCAGGTAGATAAGTCAGTCTAATACATATAGATGCATTGAAAGGACTTCAGTTTGAAGTTAAAAGTCATGTTGAGGAACAAGATTTACGAGGCGTTTGGTAAGAAATTTCTTGAATAGAATAGATCGTTTATCATTTAATAAATTTGCTATACCGCTTTGTTGCAAGCAAATTAAAGCAGTTTACATTAAAAACAATACAATAAAAATAGGAAAAACAGAAAAGAACACCAATAAAGGATAGGAAAGGACTATCAATCACATACTAATCACCAGGGGCGTAGCCACGGGTGGGCCTAGGCCCACCCAGTTTGGGTTCAGGCCCACCCAACAGAGCACCTTCGTTTGAACGGCAGCAGAGGGAGCAGGCTGAGCTCCCCCGATCCTGCATCTGCCTCCCTCTGTCCCACTGCAGCGCTTCCCAGACGCTACCTACCTACCGCCACCACGATCCTCCCATTTCAGAAGCAGCGCGGACCAGTGGTAGCGATTCATGCTGCTGCTGCTTCGTTCTAATCTGGAAGCGTCTCCTCTGCCGCGTCCCGCCCCCATTATTACAACTTCCTGTTTCTGCTGGGGCAGGACGCGGGCGCTCGGCAGAGGAGACGCTTCCGGGTTACAACGAAGCAGCAGCAGCATGAATCGCTACCGCTGCTGCTGAAACGGGAGGTACATGCAGGATCGTGGTGGTGGTGGTAGGTAGGCAGCGTCTGGGAAGTGCTGCAGTGGGACAGAGGGAGGCAGATGCAGGATTGGAGCTCAGCCTTTTAAGGGTGGTGCCCCATTGAAGAGAGGGAGAGTTGGGGGGAGGTCTCCTTAAGATAGATGCTGCATGGGGGGGGGGGGGGCATGAGGTGGAGAGGGGCAAGAGAGAGAGAATTGTGGGACATAGGGTAGAGAGGGGTAAGAAAGTTAAAAATCTTGCATGGGGAGGGGAGAGGGACAAGAGAGGGAGAAATGTTAAACATAGGGGGGTAGTGGGGAGGGAGAGATGGTAAATGTTGGACAGGGGGTGGTGAGGAGGAAAAGATAGATGGTGAAAAATTGGACATGATGGTGGAGGGCAGGAAGAGATATTGTAGGGGGAAGCGAGAGATGTTGGATGGGGCACAAGGGAGGGGGAGAGGCAAAAATGTTGGACATGGCACGGCAGTGGAAGGGAGGAAGAGAGAAAATGCTGCATGGGGGGAGGGGGAAGAGAAGTGTTGGACCCATGGCACAAGAGAGGGAGAAATGGTAGAACGTGGGAGAGAGGGAGATATATTGGACCTGGGGGTGAATGAGAGGGAGAGAAAAACACAGGAGGTGGAGAGGGAAGAAAGGAGGAGATGTTGGATTCAGGAGCAGAAGGGTGATGGAGAGATGCCGGACAGTGGGAGTGAGGGAAGAGAGAGGGAGAAATGTTGGAACATGGGGGAGAGGGCAGGAGGGAAGAGAGATGTAAGGCTACAAGAGTGGGGTGGGGAGAAAGAGGGAGCAGATGCTGGGCTACAAGGGTGGAGGGAAGGAAGATGGTGGAAGCATGTGGGAGAGGCCAGGAAGGAGAGGAAGAGGGTGGCAAGGAAATAAATAAAAAGATAGTGATTACAGAGGATAGAAATATGGTAGTGAAAGGGAATTGAGGGCTGAGGAAGGAGTGAGATGGGGAAATGGAAAAGCTAGTGGGTGAGAGAAAAAGATGAAAATCTGATAGGTAGCTGTAAACTAAAAAGGAGGAGAACAGTGAGAGGGTGAAATTTGAGTTGACAGCAAGGCAGAAAGAAGAAAAAAGAGAGGAAAGAGCTAAAAATAAGAAGTCAATATGTCAGAAGCAGGTGTAGTGAAGGTAAAAGAAGACAAATGGACAGCAGCCGCTTGAAAGACTTAGAAGACGACAGACAGGAAAGCAGAAAAGAAGCTGCAACCAACATGATGGAAAAATACAATGTCCAGACCACAAAGGTAGAAAACAATGTATTTTGAATGTTTTAAATGGAATATGTTGGCTTTGAGAAATCTACATAGCAAATGTGTTTGTATCGTGTTCAGGAGAAAGGAAATGCATTTCTGTTTTTATTTCTCCAGTGTTGATGTACATGCTAAGTTTAACTTTTTGGGGTTCCGAGTTCAATTTTTGTCTAAATATTTTTATTTCTGATACGTGATCCCTTGTTCTGTATTTGGTGAGGGTCTGTTGGTGTGACATTAATGGCAGGTTGGGAAATCGGAGGGCAGGCAGGGAGGAGAGGGGATCAGGGAGGGGGCCCTAGCATGCCTAACACCAGTTCTGACCCTTGCTGTATAGCTGGTAGGGATCCCAAGCCTCCCCAGCTGAGGACTTCCTCCAAGGACGGCCATAACTTCCTTCTACCAAGCTCTGCAGTCACTGACAGCATGCTTGAGTCACCGACAGTTAAGCACGCATAGGGTGCTGGCATCAGTGGCTTACGGATGTTGCTACTGCCTGTCAAGTTTGGTAAAAGGGAGTTCTGGCCACCTTCAGAGAAAGTCTTCAGCTGACAGAGCTTGAGGATCCTTATTAGCGAATGTATTTATATTTTGCGGTATGGCAGGGCAGAGAAAATATTGTGCCCACCCACTCTGGGCTCAGGCCCATCCAAAATTGGCTGTCTGGCTACGCCACTGCTAATCACACAAGAAAAAGACAAAATCATACATACAGAAACAAAGATTCAGAAACAGAATCCAAACATAAATAACCATACTTACGACTGACATCTGCCACCCCCAGTCTCTCACTGCAGAATCAACCTGAGCCTATACATCAAAAGTTTGCTTTAAAAGGTGCGTTTTCAATTCGGCTCGAAAGGATACATAAGAAGTTTCAAGCCGGAGCTGCAGTGGTAGGGAGTCCCATAGTGCTGGTGACAAAAAGAAATAAAATGCACTAGATCTAGTGGATTCCCATCTAGCTTTAGAGGGGTGCGGAAGAACCTATTATCTCTCAGTGAGCGCAAAGTACGAGAAGGTGTGTAAGGAATCACCAAAGAAGCAAGGTAGGCAGGAGAGCATTCCCCTGAATTCTATAACAACGTGCATAAATTTAATTGACGCCCTTGATAAGCCTACACTCCTCCCACGGCCAAGCACGCGTAAATTCCAGATATTGCCAATTAGTGTTGATAATTGGTCATTATCAGCCAATTATCACTAATTGGTTCATTACTTAATTGAGTAGAATGTATAAAATGGCCATGTGCCCAATTTAAAGTGTGCTACTCGCTGCTCCTTATATAGAATCCAACCTTTATTGCCTTTGTTGCAAACCCTGTCATAATTCATAACTGCTACAAATATTTAATGATTTACTAAATTCTTCAGCTACAAATTATAAAAGGAGGAACAGATTTCCTGGCAACAAGACGAGAACTTGCATGTCACAAAGCATCCCGCATTCCTCCTATGGTGCAGAAAGGAAATATACACAGAATGGCTATGTATGGTGCCAAAAAAATGAGTGTAAGCGTTGGTCTATAAACGGTGCTCCGAGTTGGAGGCCATTTATAGAATAGTGCGTAGCACTGGGATCTGTACCTAACATTTGGGCATAAGGATTTACACCAACTGAAATCTGGTGTAAATACCCACAACTAAATTAGGCATGGATTTGGCATATTCTGTAACACCACGTGCAAATACTTGGAATGTCCATGACCCGCCCATGCCCCTTCCATGGCCACACCCATTTTTGAATCTGCATATCTTTATAAAATTCCCTAGCGAGATGCACACACAAATTCTACTTATTGCCAATTAGCGCCCAGTTATCAGCACTAATTGGTTCCTTACTCAATTAAATTGTGCAAACACCCACATTTGCATATCATGTATAGAATCCAGGGGAATATGTTATCTATGCACAGATTCACTGCCTCTCCCTCCTCTCTTCCTAAACACATATGAGCAGCCAAGCTGGGTCAGACCAGCTATCCCAGCAACCCGTCTCCAGCTGTGGCCCTAGAGTAATTAGTCACACTTATCTAACTTAAGCCAGACTTTACTTACACCCTCCATGTAGATATTGAAGTAAGCCTGTAGTTAAAGTAATAGAGGATTAGGTGATTTGCGATTACAAGAGCAGCATTGGGATTTGAACCCTGCCCTCTCTGGTTCTTAGGCCTTTGCTCTAACCCGTAAACTATTCCTTCACCCGAACACTAGATTTAAGGTTCTGTGTAGGAAACGGTAATAGTTCTGGGTCAGGGTCTGATTTACCAAACTGTTCCCACAGACACCGGAAAAGGCAAAAAACCTTAAATCAAGTCCAAAGGATTTGTTTTTGTGGTTGTTTAAAAACACTATTAAAGTGCATTAATTATGTGTTTTGACTGGTTTGCTCCTTTGTCTTTGTTGTGGGTGTCGGGTGTCTTTTGATTTGAAGTATTTTAAATGTAGGATATTTTTAAAAAATTATGCGCTTATCCTCATGCGGAGAAAAGAATAACTGGATTTTCCTTAGAAGAGAGCAAGTACTATGTACAGAACTAAATCCTGGCAGATGGAACCTGTAACTTTCACAGTCCTTTAGTAGCTAGCAGCACTGGATGCCATGCTGAGGGGAGCAGTTTCAAATGTTCCTTTGAATCTAAGGAAGTGGACTCTGTCTGGCCCTCAGTAACTCATGCCAGTATATAAGGTGTCCTGCCTCTGTCACATGGTCTCTGCGGTATTTGTAGCCCTCAAATTCGGCAACTTGAATGCGCGCAAGACTGGACGTTAGATTGTTTACTTGTGTGAGAATTTGAAAGCAGCTCATGAGGGTAGGGTGTTGGCTGTGTACCTTTGTATGCGGAACTGGGTTGAGAGTTCAGTGTTCCCGGGAATGCAGGTTTGCTGAGACACACGTCTCAGAAATAGAAGCAGGTCAGGCAGCTGTTAGCGTTCTGCTGTTTTGGAAGTTTGCCGTGTTTAAGCAGCTTAGGAGCAGCCACCATTGTTATTGTGCTGCTGCTCTCAGTAGAAAATTGGTAACAAGCGTGATTCTCAATCGCAGGATACGCTTGCCTTCTATCCTTGCAGTTCTGGACGTCTCGAGAGGTTTAGCTTGTTTTGTAGCAGTCTGGCAGATTGGGTGGTCTTTTTAGGTTGAAACACTTTTTTGAGCCAATAATAAAAGATGTAGTAGTACATAATCTTTGCAACAATCATAGGTTAGATGTGAGTTTTGCCAAACAGATGTAATTACTTTTTACAGTTAGATTCCTTTGTTCTTTGAATTTGATTGCCATTTTTTTTTCTCTTGGTTTCATTTCATATCTTGACTTTTTTTCCTTTTACATATTTTTGCTGCCTGATTCTTTTTTTTTTTTTTTCATGTTTGTCTTTTCTGGTTGGTGCCTTCCAAGCTCACGCCTTTCTGTGCAAGCGCCCCCTCTTATTCGCCGTTCCTTCCCTATGACGTAACCCCTCGGGGATTGAAAGGGGGTGGAGCCGAGCCCTCCCTTGGGTTGTTGGGTGACGTCAACACAGGCTCCGCCCCCTCCCTCCCGCCCGGATTCGGTCCTCGCGTTCATTTCATTCCTCTCGCTCATTCCGAGCATTCTTCGCATCGCTAGCGCTGCGCAGCCGATTCGCTGTACACAACCCGGCTTGTGCAGTGCTTGCAGTTACTTTCTTGACTTCATTAATAGCCTCCCCCCTCCCTCACCCACCTGAGCCCCCATCCACTCCCCACCCAATTAAAAAAACAAAACAAAACATTGAAAGCCAAACAAAACAATATTCAGGACACAATTGAGGAGTTGGAAGAAGTTTGTAAATTGCAGCTTGGGGCAGGTGCCGAGGTAAGTTTTTGCAGGGGCTGTGGCCGCGGTGGGCTGCCGGAGGAGAGAGCTCTATTAGCAATGAGGGGGAAAATGTCTGTTTCTATCAGGAGAATTCCCGGAAAGTAAGGAGGCGGGAGGTCGAAAGGGGGGAGGGGAGGGCACGGTGAGGGGGTGCAGCGGGGGGGGGGGGGGGGGTGTCTGTGCACAAGTTGCACAAAGTTAGTAAATGAAGTGAGTTGTGTCTGCCAGGGAGAGTTTTGCTGCTCTTTAGTGCGCGCTGCTTGCAACAGGCTGCTGCTGCTGCCTTCTCCCTCTGGCCCGTCTGACCTGGAAAAATCTTACATTTTTCACATTTTTCGTGGAGAGGGAAGCGCTCAGGAACGCCCGGGCTGGAAAGAAAAAAAAAAAATCCCAGAGCAGGGGCATTAGTGACTCGGTAGATCCAGCGAGCTGCTGTTTAGTGCGAGAGCTCGGGCTGTTTTGTGCTTCTGAAAGATGGAAAAAGGAATGTTCTCTCTTTCTTCTTCAGTGCTGCCGCTTAATTGCACATCGGAGTGGAAATTTTTCAGGAGTCAGCAGAAGCATTGTATCCTAACGAGACTTGTCACGGCTACAGGAAAACCGAAGCGATTTGGCTCCGAAAACTTCCTTTCGGTAGGAAATCTCCGACCTTGGCTTTAGGGATAATTTATGAACATCATCGTTAATGTTATCATCTTGTATATGGGGCTAGTTAAGCGCGGCTTTCCACTATTGTGTTTTCGGTGCGGGAAGTTTACGGACATATTTACAAAGGAGATTCATTTTAATCAGCCTTTTGAACTAAAGTTATGGAGCAGGTTTTATTCCTATGTGCACGGCATACACATCAAAATAAACTTCATTTTTATGCATTCAGGAAATTTCTGCAAACATTTCTTTTTTTTGGGGGGGGGGGAGGACGTTATGCTGTGGGAATGTCTAATTTAAGTAGACTTTCGAGTCACTCCATTGTGTGTGTGTGATTATAAATATATATGTATAATGAACCAGTAAGTCAAGGTTTTTATTATTAGAAAAAAGGGGTTTCTTTGATTTTTTTTTGTTTTTATTTTTTTAAAATGAAAATCGCGTGTTATACTGGATAGGTCTTAACTTTTTCTGACCTCATGTTTGGAAGAATGATGCACATGTAGGGGAAACAGAAAAATTCTACTACTGTCTAGTAGGTCTTTGGATAAAGTAATATGCAAATGAGGCATAAGGCTTCACAGGCCCTTGAACACTACATGCACCCATGCCCACAAACTAAAGTGACAAGACTTCACATTGTTTTTAATCGGTTAGGTACAGTAACTATAACTGATATACGCCAGACTACAAATATCTAATGGTGTGACCGATTATTTTATTGTTACTTCGTAGTTATATCTGTGTGTTTAGTGTAACATACAATATATTTAGGATTAGCATTGTGCAGGTGTCACTATTCATATAGTAATGCAACAGGTAGCAGTGTGATAACATAATTCACTATAAAAATAAAATGGTTTCCTTATTCTTTTGGTCCTTACCTGGTTTTGTGCTATCTATAAAGTTCAATGCAAGCACTGTAAACTAAAATCTTGAAAGAATTAAACACCAGTTGCACCTGGCCGTTTGAACTTTCGAATTCAGGACCTGCTAAGGCTGCAGAGACTTTAAACTTGAAAGAAGTGGCCTTGAATGTAAAACTATTTAAATCTGTGTTTCATACACTGTTAGACAAGGTCTCACAAGTCACCCGTTGGCATTGTATAGTACCATATGCAGAGAGTAACACAGGGATATGTGTATGACTAAAAAAATTCAGACCAGTTCATTTTCTTTATGGATCTTCAGTTTACTCTGGGGAAAACAAAAGTTTGTTTTTTTTAACAGTATAATTTTTAATTGTATGTGTACTGGTAGTATGTGGACTATGGAATCAGTTATCTCTACACATTTTTGAAGTTAATTTGTGTGTTTGTATGTCTATGTATAAGGAGTAAAACAAATGCTGCTTCCAAGAGGAATGAAAGGTTTACAAGTTTTCATTGCATGTATACTCTTATTTTCTTTGTATCCATACAACAGTCTGCCTAGGAAGGTTTATTGTTTTGTTTTTTAAGGTGGAGGAAGTGAAGGTTAGAGACATAGTAATTTCTTATGAGGCCTATGTAAAGTAGTTGCCTAATTAAAAGAGGAAGGGAGTATTCATCCAACTCCAGTAGATGTGCTAGTGAATCTGAGGAATTTTGTGTGTGTGCTCTTGCAACACTTTTTTTTTTGTTGTTGTTTTTCTGTGGGTTATTTTGTAATAATTTGAAGGATGGTATGCTGTTTTGCATACAACTATAGTGATTTAAAACAAAAATGTTTCTTTAATTGGTCTTTTCTGTTCTACTCCATAGTGGTGATGTGAAAATTACATCTTAATAGAATTAGGCATTTATTAATGGTGTTGCAATTAGCCTTGAAACTTATATTAAAAGAAAGTTTTGTGTAGTGAAAGTTAACATAGTGTGAGAAGACTTTGGAACAGAGGGATTATAAATTTAATGTGCAGTTTAAGATTGAATGAAATAAAGCAGTACTTTCCAACCTTTCAGAAATGGGTCCCGGGATATATGTTAGTGGATCCAAAAGGTGAAATTCCCCTCCCCCCCCCAAAATAATCTTACACTGGAACAACTGAGTAGGCATATATTTTACAATTAAAGCAGAATGTTGACTCTGGGTGTAGTATGTGCATTTCTGGGAAATGTAGTCTTACAGAATTGAGGTGTGGGCCAAAAGTGTTCATTTAGAAACTGATCTGAAAGGTTTTGATATGTGTCCCATGGTTCTCCCACCCCTCCCCTTTTCCAGTTATTAAATGGATCCTAAATAGGGAACATTTAGAGACTCCTTGGTGTAAAGTTTACTGACAAATATTGTCGATAATATTTGGGGGAATATTTATTTTTTTTCTGAGAAGCGTAAGTATTTGACTCTGCACTTAACTCTCTTTATAATTTATTGGCAATTATTTTGATGTTTTATGCTCTGTAATTCACTGGACCTGTTCACTTACTAAGCAACTTAAGGCCAAGTAACTGGCACTGTTAAAACACAGATGTGAATGCTATAAGAACTACTTTTAATAGATGTTTCCAAGCAGTGTCAAATGTTTTTACTTAGCCAGGTGATGTCTAGACTGAAATTGTATACATAAAAATCTAGGACTTAAATGTGTGTTTTTTTAAAATTTAAAATAACGTTACTATTCTTTCAAACTGCTTAGATACAAAGTGCTGTGTGGATTTGTATATAATGTGAACATTGGTTGCATTATAAATGATGCCATGTTGTGATGTCTACAATGTATTGGTATGAGTAAGGGATCTACAATAGGGTGTGGGGGGGGGGGGTTCCCCTAAGTTTAGGAGCCCTTTTTACTATGCTACACCTGGCATTAGGGGTACGGCTGGGCAGAGAGTGGGTGTGGAAGACATTTGGCAGGTAGCACGTGGCAACTGCAGAGTTAATGCAGAACCACTGACCTCCTCTTAAATAGGAGATGCTAAGTACTGCAGTGCTAACTGGGAGCAGGTGCTGCACATTGATGTGATTCGACATTCAGATTTGCAATATAAAATAATGGAAATGCACCCAACTGGTGGAGTTAAATTTGGAGCTACCATGCGGTGAAATCTTTTTTTGGTGACTGCAGAGTTTACCGAGGTTTAGTAAGAGGCCTCGTAATGTTAGAACTGCTTTCTGTACTGAAGCTAATGTTCAAGTTCTGTTTAGCTATGGAAATTCAAGGCAGACTTCAGGCACAGGGCCCATTTGAAACATCTCACAAAGGCCTGTGTTTTGTCTCTGTGTATACCAGAAAGCTGTTTTCTGTTATGTTCCAAAGTTGATTTGGCACTCTGTGTAGGTTTAAAAAGTATAAAAGCTGTATCCTTCATATTAGACCTAAGTGGTCTTACACTAAAAGCATTTGCTGTTGTAGCCTTGGCTGCTTAAGGGGCCCTTTTGGGTTGCCGCATGGCAACCTGGAACTACCTTCCCAACACAGGTGCTGGTGGCAGTTCCACCCCTCCCCCCACTGCGCACCATTTCTGGTGCTAGCAGAAATATCAAAACATATTTCTGCAGGGGGTTACCCGGCGGTAACCAGGTAGTATCGTCTGCTTCCCAGTGACCGCCTGGTTAGCGCGAGAGCCCTTTGAGCATCGGCCTATCGGAGACTTGCCTCGTGTTGAATGGCTTCAGTCTATTTTACACTCTGTAATATAGCAGCATAAATCACTTTTACTCCAACACATCTTGGTGGTAAACTGGTATTGTTGGAGTGTTAAGTATGGTGTGTGGTTAGCCTTGATTACATTACAGGAGGAAGTTCTGTGTATGAATATGAGCATGCTCCACAGGTTAGATTTTCTGTGACATAATTAGGAACAACAGACTGTCATTTATTTATATTAAAAAAAAATGGTTTCAAGGATGACTAGGAGGCCTTCTGAATCTGTCTAAAACTTTGTTTGCTCCTGTTCAAATTTGGGTGGAAAGAATCAATGTAAAAATTGAAGTGGAGTTTCCTGCAAGCATCGCAGGTCCTTTTTTGAGTGTGATTTTGTGTATAAAGGGGCAGTCGTTACTGTACGAGACTCCAGTCTCTCTCAGATCAAATTGGTTTTCCTGGATTTGCAAACTACCTGTGTTCAAAACGAGATTTGGTGCACAGAAGATAGGTTGAAACATGGAGTTGTTTGTTGGCTTCTTCAAAAGCAGTGAAGTGGAAACTCCTAAAATGTAGAAACATGAGCGGCTCCCACAAACTGAGGATTCTGTGTGAAGTAATACAACACTGTAAAGTGAAAATGAGGATTTTTAAAAGATTCCTATACCAAAAGCTGCTGCTAATGATGGGAAATGTTAATTATGTGAGAACATATTGAACTTATATAGTCTGGCATGAACTTTTTGATTGAATGCTTCAACTGTACAGGCTTTTCATGTGCACAGCTTTCTAATTATCATAATTCAACACAGCTCTAACTTTTGGAGGGGGTTCAAGTGCAGTCGCAGTTTAACATGAAAGGATTTTTTAGAATTGGTTTTTTTTTTTCTTAACTGAGAAGGTCCAAGAACAGCTTGAAAAAGATAACCTAAATATATATACATATTTGTGGATAGTTAAGGAAGCTATCAACCAGTGGAACAGACTGAATTATCAGAGAAGATTAAGGGCTCCTTTTTACTAAGCTGCGGTAGTGATTCCTGGTGCGCCAAATGCAACAAAGCCCATTCAATTCCTATGGGCTTTGTTTCATTTGCCATGCAGGAATCGCTACCGTGGCATAATAAAAGGAGCCCAAAGTGTTTATCTCACTTTTTTCTCCTTGGTAGTCTTTGTATGAGTACATATGCATTATGTATCGCATATGGATGTGTGTATATAAAAAGGTGACAATGGAGGCAAATCTTTAACTACATTAGCAAATTGCTAATAAATGTAGCATTTCAGCGAGATTAATAATCTAGTTTAGAGACTTCTAAAATTTAAGAGCAAAACACATTTTCACAGTATAAATCTTTGAACTAGGCTAGGTGTTTTGCTACAAATTGATGGCAAATCCTTTCTTCCTCTCTTCCCCCCCCCCCCCCCCCCCCCCCCAATTTTTGAATGCTACGATAGTGTTTTGGGTAGATATCAGGTGTGCTGTTTTTTTTTTTAAATTTAAGACTGAAAAAAGGAACAAGTGTGTAACAAGTCTCTCCTCCTCCCCCCCCCCCCCTTCCTTTCAATGCAAGGGAAGCACCAGTGAAACAAAATGACTTCATTTGAACTGGCACTTCGGAGCAGAATGCAGGTCATGCTGGTGAAATAAAAGAAGCCAGGTGTTTTGAAATAACCACTCCCCTTGGCCTGAGTGCATGTTAGAAAAGCCCATTGTCTAGGTTCCGGCTGTAGCAGTATGTCTGCCTCTGTTAAATCTCCAACACAGACAGTGCAATTCTAAAGTTGACATCTGGTTTACTCTTTGTTCACCTGTGAAAGAAAGAAAATGCAAATAGAAGCATACACCACCACTCTAAAGGCCTGAGCAACTCCTCCCTCTACCCCCCACAGTTGACATTGTCAAATAGTGCTTCCAGTCTAATACTACCCTAGCCTATTGTGAGGCCATGAACAGGCCAACCTTGTAGCACCATATGGCTGGTATATACTTCAGATAAGATATCATCTGTGTAGCTTAGAATAGCATTTTGATCTGCTTGGCGTTTGCAACTCCCAGCCACCCTGGGTTTGGGTAAGGTTTGGGGCTGACTCATTCCTACAGGTTAGAGATCTATTGCTGATTCTGTTCTCTACCCCCCCCCCCCCTCGGAACCTCTTTAATTCTCTATGGCTTCCTTGAAACAATGATGAGTTTTGGTATCCCTTTTAACCTTGTGGCAGTATATCTTAATTTGAATGCTAAAAGCATGGTTTGGAATGCAAGCCGACGCTTTCTATGGAAATTACTAGAGCAGAAATGAGAATTATGTCCACAGTAAGAAATAAGTATTTTTATCTTTAAATATGATTGTTTCAGTTGCACATGTACTTCCACAAATCTGTCTGTAACAGTTTTGTTTTGTGTCTCTGGCCCTGAAGAAAAGAAGAGTAGTGGGATGATAGTATTAAATGATCCTTGTATATTATGCTCATACCTCAAAAAACTGAAGGTCTATTTGTAACATTTTTAATGTGAAGGATTTTTTTTTTTAATTCTTAATATTCCATTGTTAAAAAGCAAGTTGGCCTCTGGATTACCAAAATCAACAAGTGCAATGCAAATCAAGATGATTAAGATTTAATTACTGCCTTTTTGAAGGAATTCACTCGGCGGTATACAGTAAGAATAAATCAAACATGAGCAATAGGCAATTAGTGCAAATATTCAAATAACGATACAAAGTATGGCATAATATACTACTTACAATGTCAACACAATATATACACAAGTCAATAACATTTGTGGAAGGATTTTATTTAACTTGTGGCTTTTTCAGTTGTGGCTCAAGGTGAATTACATTCAGACATTCATTATTCTCCTGTCCCTGGAAGGTTCATTTAGCACCTGAGGTAGTGGAGGGTTATGTGACTTGCCCAAGGTCAAAAGCAGCAGCAGCACTGGTTCTTAGGCTAGTGCTATTAGGCTGCTACTCAACTCCTTTGGAAGCTTCAGTGTGTGTGTGTATATATAATATATATGTAGTTTTTTTAAAAGTTGAGATGGTTTTGAGTGGTCTTCACAACCTTTGGCAGCACATTCCACAATTGGGTGCTAATAAACGAAAAAGAGGAAGCGCAAGTGGATTTATATTTGAGGCCAGCACAGGTAGGGTAATGGAGATTTAGGAACAAATGGCATGTGCTTGATGTATTCCTAGGGCAAAGATTGATTAGGTTAGACATGTAGCCTGGGGCTTCTCCATAAAGGATTTTGTGGACTAGGGTGCAGATCTTGAAGTTGATTCGTTCTTTTATTGGGAGCCAGTGCAACCTCGATCGAAGGGGCTCTGAACTTTCAAATTTGGGTTTGCCAAAGATTAGTCTTGCTTTTGTGTTTTGTGCAGTCTGTAGTTTCTTTACGAGTTGTTGTTTGCATCCTGCATATATGCCATTGCAGTAGTCTGGGTGACTTAATACCATTGATTGGACTAGATATCGAAATATTTCTCTAGGGAAGGAATATATGGGTTCACCCAATACATGAGAAACAAGCACTCCATGAGGAGGCTGTTAAAGCCACTGGACCACTTAAGATTTGTGGCACTTATACGTATAACTTTAGATGTAAAGGGTCACTGTATCGTGGTCAAGGTTATACTTTAAAGAGATGTATGGTTATGAGAGGAGCAAGGGTGAGCAAACCCCCCCCCCCCCCCAGACATTTACCCCCAAAGACTATATAGTGTACCTAGAGATCCAAATTTATAACAATGCATGCAACTCAATTGACTTAATAAGCTAATAAGCGCCAACAGCACTTATAAAGCAATAATGAGCACTGATTGGCTCTAATTAGAACTTAGGTGCACAATTTGCTAAGCATATTCTGTAATGATGTGCACCGAACTTCTAACACGCACAGGCAAAAAGGGGTGTGGACATTCTGAAATTTATCTTCCTACTTATAGAATATGACCCAGTGCACCTAAATCTACACGCCAGGATTTACGCCACATTTTCATTGGGTGTAAATGAATGTGTGTAGGTTTAGGTGCTGAAATATCAGCTAAGCATATTCTATAATTGTCGCTTATATCTAGGTGCTGATTGTAGAATATGCTTAGTTGGCACTGATTTTTTTTTTTAGGCACCATATATAGAATCTCCCCCTTTAGGAGCAAAATTCATCCACTAAACATGCAGACCATTTAGAAGTTCCACTTGTGATTTGCATGTGTAAATACCAGCATTTCTGTGGATATGACTTACTCCCAATTTTAGAAAGATGGGGATTCTCACATGCATTTAGCAAAGGGAATTTGATTTGGGTGGGACCAAAAAATATACATGTATTCTCCATTTCAGAAAGGGAATGAACCTCTATGAGCATCATAACATCACTATTTATAGCTACTCTGATACCTATAGGTTTTATAAGAGTGCTCATTTTGGGTAGCACTCTACAGCATGGATCAGGAGAGGTTGCCCCTTAATTCTACAGAACCAGAGGGGGGGGGGGGGGGAAACTTCTCCAAGAAGAAATTAGTGAAGAAAAAGCATGACACACAAATCTAGAAGACCCAGGAAAACAGGTAAAGAAGACACCTCTGTGGAAATGCAGAGTCTAATCACCACCTAGTGATATTTATTGGTGAAAAAAAATGATTGATCACCACCGTCTATCCAGATATTATCTATTATGTTCTAAAAACGGCTTGCTTTCTAATCTGGAATATGCTAAACAGTTACTCTTATTAACTGCATCATGAATTTAATGGCTTTTCATATCTGTTGATATAAATTAGTCACATTACTTTCTAACTCCTCTTACTCTTACCTATCCATATGTTAACCATCTCTCTGACCTCATGGGCAACTTTCTTTAAGTTAGTCACCTTATTTTCTAACACATCTTGCAATAGATTTCCTGTAAACTTATTGGGAGTCAAAAACACACATTTGGAAAGTGTCCTAATGCACTTCTGCATGTTCTCTCCAAAAGTAACTGGCTCAGCATTGATACAGCCCTGGTCCATCCATATTCTTCCCCTCTATCTGCCCTTTCCTTCCTTTCCTAGTGTGGGACGGAAAGAGTTGGACTTCTCAATATAATGTGTTTAAAATCGGCAAGCTATGCTTGGAATGCTTAGTCTGTTTCAGTCATCCCTTTCACAGCTATTATGAGCACCAACGTGATTACCAGTTTCCAATTACATGTGCGGTCACAGGGCCCTGATTTTTTTTTTTTTTTTTGCTGACAATATGCTAAGAGGCAGTTGAGGCTGGGGCTGTTGCAGTTTGAGATCTGATTGAGTATTAACAAATTTCTCAGGCTTGTGTGTGCTTATTTTTTTAAACGAATGAGAGGATCCTTGGGCTGCATTCTGCTTTAAATGGATCTTCTGTAATAAGAAGGTACTCTATTGTGTGTTTATTGATTTCTCTGCACACGGTGCAGGGTGAAGAGCCCGCAATTCACAATCTAGGCCTCTGTGCCCTAAGGTAAACTCTTTTCACAAAGGGAATTTTGATTACAGTCTGCTGCTCTGTGGCATACTGGAGGCTTCAAGAGGCAAATGGGAAACACTACGGAAGAAAAAATTGGATTGGAGCCAGTGACGTCATTTAAGTAAATCTGTTGCAGGACTAGTCATAAAGTGACTGCCAGCTACTGAGTGCACTTTGGCCTTTCTTTCTAACTGCTTTTATTTTCTCTTGAAACAGCTTGCACATTTGCTTTCTCAATGCTTGTGTGCCTACCCATGCTGAACAGTCTGAACAATTGAGAAATTTAAATCCAAAACCGTACATTGCAGGGCTGTGGAGTCGGAGTTGGAAGCAATTTTGGGTGGAGTCGGTTGGTTAAAATGTACCGACTCCAGCTTCAAAATAAAAACTTATAATATATGGTAAATTTTATCATTTTGTAGTTATACACATACATATGTTTTTGTTGTACTGGTCAATATAAGGTTATGTTTACCAGTACTTTAGATCCAGTACAAATTTAAAGCCTAGCAGTAGGAGTCTGAGTTGGGGTTGGACAGTAGAATAGAAAAATAGAGGCGTAGGAGTTGAAGGTTTGGTATATCAACTCCACAGCCCTGGTACATTGTTTAGATGATGGCATAACTACAGCTGTTCTAGATTACCAGTATGATTGCCATATTAGACCATCTTTTAATGTTTATAAATTACCAGTAAGCAAAAAAAAATTACAAGCAGCTTTTTTCCATGTAGTTTGAATAATGCATCTTGGACCTCTTCTGAAACCTCCTGTTAGGCAAGCCTTTTGCTGTATAATGTGGGGGAGTGGCTTATACCATGCAAAATCATTTACATATGAGACACCTTCCCAAAATGCACCAGGCAAATTAAAATATCCAAAATGTGGGATACAAATGTAACATAAATAATTTAAAACAGATTTTACACAGTGGTGATGGAACTTCCATAGGCTTCGTACGTCAAAAAAAGAGCAGTGCTAATTATGGTAGTGTAGAAATTTTAAGGTGCAAAGCATTGTTCTTAATTGATAACATCTCACCTTGTATTGCAAAAATGTTGGTTTCTCTTACTCATTGTCACAAGCTAGTTCTTAGTTATACAGAGTTGTATAAATTGTATGATTTGATAACATTGCTGGGTTCTGTTGATTAGGATACTTCTGCAGATATTTTTATACTCGGGAGTTCATTGCTATAAATGCATCATACCACCTGCCAGGCGCTTCTCAGAAGTTCAGCTATGTTGGGCTTAGAGCAATGATATTACATTCCGATTGTCACTGTTACATGGCCTCTGCATTCTTCACAAAGAGTATTATATTTCTACTCTTTTTATTTTAAGAAACATTGAATGAATTGTTTAGACGTGTTTCCATTACCCATATGTATTTGTATGTTTATTTATGTTTCTTAATAAAAGTAATTTCTGCTTTGAAACCAGAAATCAAGCCTCGGTCACATTTGGTTTTGAGGTTTATGCATCCTGTGATCAGAAACATATTAAAAACCTGTATTTGATCCATGAATCATTAGATGAGTCAGTTCCTGAAACCACTAGAAGGCCTTGCAGTTCTTGGCTACAGCCTGAAGCAGGAAATCTAGGCTTCAATAACTTCCTTTCTCAGTGCTGGTTAAAGCAGTGCTAGTGGTTAGCATGTGCTGCAATAGAAAAACGTATGCTTAAAGAACAAAGGTGTCGGAGTCACGTAACTTGTAGAGATGGTTTATAATTTGTGGTTCTGAATCACATGCCAGCAGGTGTTGGCAGACTGGGTTCTGAGCCATAAGATCTTCAGATCTGAAACGGTGTGGGGGTAGGGGTAATTTCTCTATGGCTTGGTTCATCGGGTCTTTTTTTTTTTTTACAATGTTTTGAGAATTCCTTTTACCCAAGGTTGCTACAGATGAAAGCATTTAACAGTGCTTGGACACCTTGCAGCCTGCTTCTTTGCTAAACACTGACCTTTTTAATCTGACAGCTTTTCTCTGCACAATGAGGTGAAGGCTAAGAACGAACTTCTTAAAATATCTGAAATCTGGGATGTAAAAAATCCATTTGTATAAAGCAAATGGATACTCGTGGCTGGCAAATAGGTGGTGTTTTTGTGTTTTTCACCTTTATAGATAATGATTTTTGGAGGAAGGTGTTGTCTTCTGCCCTGACCAGTGGCTTCCATGGAAGACAGAAGGGAAAAAGGATGCACTATGCTGGGTGGGGAGTGATTAGATAGTCTTCGGAGTCTTGAAGTGTTGAGACCAACATGGGAGTTCTGCACTGTATGGCTCAAACACACAGAGAGCCAGATGTTGCTCTTTGTTTAGGTGGTGGCAGCATGCTTTAAGGATAAGGGCCTATTAGAGAGTCTGGTGTAGTTTGTGCTGTGAGGAGTTGGTAACCAGCTTGCTGTGTTGGGGGGGAGAGGGGGTGTAGCTGGGTAGATGGAGGGCTTGGGGGTGGCTGGCAAGAGCTAAGTTGGAGGGAGGGGTGTATCTGTAGATAGGCAGATAAGGGACTGAGGTGGGTGGCTGGATTTCTGGGTGCTGAAAGTTAGCTAGCAGGGTGGGAGGATGGAGACTTGGTAAGGAGGATTCAAAGAGCAAGACCAGGTTACAATAGGGGGGGGGGGGGGGCTACTGGCTTGTATTTCTACTGTGGCCTGCAGTGGCACTTTAAAAGACTAAATTTATTAAGCTTTCATTTTTTTTCTCTTTAGACCAGTGGTGTTCATTAATTTAAGTCTGGGTTGCTTTGGGTTCAAAATTGGTGAAGGAGAGCTGAATTGAATATCTTTGGGGGCCTTTACACCAACCAACATGTACCAGTGACATTCATCCTCATCAGTTTCTCTATCTCTAATCTGTCTCACCTCCTTTTCCCTTGCACCTGGGCCAGGAGCTCTCCTCCCTTCCCTTTCTTTCCTGCCTCACCCGACCCACCTCTCTAAAGGCAGGAACAATGCTGTCTTTGGTGTCATTTATTTGTTGCATTTATATCCCAAATTTTCCCACCTATTTTTAGGCTCAATGTGGCTTACATAGTAACGTGATGGCGATCGCCAATTCCGGTATGACATTGTGATCTCTTGTGCTATGTTCTGACATATCGCTAGGGGTCAAGCATCACTATTTTGAAAGATGGTGGCACTGGAGGCAGGGTTAATTGATCATTCCTCCTGTCTTCAGAAGCAGGTGGGAGGGGATTGTGAAGTTATGAGGTTGCAGAAGTGTGTGGGGCTGGGAGGGGAGAATTGGGGAGTCTTGGTGTGACTTGGAGACAGACTAGGAAAGCCAACCTCAATAAACTAAGCCCTGAGGAAACCAGTACATATGAGGGGATCCTTTCTCCCCTCCTCTTTGATGGGGAGAGTTGAAAAGTCTTAATTTGAGGAAAATTTGTCAGTGCTCAGTGTAGTAAAGTAGAGGGCTAAGTGCACTTCCTTTTTCCACTGTGAATAATGCCACTTACAGAAAAAAAGGGGGGGGGGGTGATTTGAGCTCTCTCCCTCCAGGTGACCACCTCCTCCCCCATCCAGCAAAGCCTGGAGTGATATGCCTCAAACTCCCGCAGGATTAACCTGAGGGAGCCCACAACTTGCTGGGTTTGGATGCATCGTTGTTCCCACCGACTGTCAGCCCCCCACTGGGTCCAGCAGGCATCCTGGAAATGTCTGTACTTGCCTCCATGATGGAAGGCGCTGCGTGAGTGAGTTTTCCTGAGGGGGTTAGACCTGAGGAACAGTCTGCCGAAGGAGAGAGTGTTGGAGTGGCGTGAGAGGCTGCACCAATGGTGGTTACCTTGGTGAAGGTTCGGAAAGCCCTTCAAAGGCTAGATTTGAGTGTTGAAAACTGTACATAAGAAGTTGCAATTTTAGTGACTAAAGTTGATTTTCTCACATTTATATTTCAAGTCCGTCTAATTCTACTGAACAGATTAACCAAGTTCAGACAAGTGGAGGAGACCTTGAATGTGGTGTTAAAAGACAAAACTTTTGATACATTATAAGATTGGAAAATTTTAATAGAAGGCTTAATATCAGTGTTAAATTTTCCAAGGATCCCAGGTTTATCTCTTCTGGAACTCTTAAAAAAGAATTCTTGTTGTAAAATTTAGAAGCTATACCCCCTATTAATAAAATATATTATTTTTCAAATGCATCTAGTAAGGCAGAGGAGATAACAGGGGCTGCAGATCTCTTATCATAAAAAAAAAAAGAGTATAATAAATACTTGTCTACAATATTGGATGAATCCTTCTCTGAAATAAGTGAAGTCTTTTGAGCAAGATCTAAATGCAATCATGAGACTTTATTTTCGAATTCAATTGTGTCTGTTTTGTGGGCAGTGGATATGACTATATCCGTAAGTCACTAAATCCACACAAGAAAGGAGAAAAAGATTCCTGATGCGAGAAGTAAAAAAAAAAAAAAGGGGGGGGGGCCTCTCTTCTTCTGGCCTATCCATGCAAGTACCAAATCTTGCTATTTTTGGAGGTTAAATATGTGTTGTGTGTCTTTTTTTATTTACACCAAATCAACTTAGAGCGTTTTTGGACCTGAAGAATATCTCTAGGGGACTGTGTCTTCTGAGAATTAGCTGAGGTAGCTATATACTTACAGGTTTTATGCTAGGCCTTTTCTTCCGTTTTACTTCTTGAATTTGTGTCCCACCTCACCACACATACACATACTGGTCTAAGGAAGGGATAGAAACTTTTTTTTAGTACTTTCTATATTTCTTTATGGACATGTTCCATGGTACAAGTGTATATGCTTGGACTTTTCAATTTAAATAAAAAGGGGGAGATATGGAGGGATAGAAGAACGTCCTGGGGTGGGATAGGGCAGGGATAGGTGTGCATTTATCAGGGAGGAAATGTTCTTTTAATACTCACCTTTCCAAAATAAAATGAATGGGTCAAGAATACAGGGTGAATACTCCCCTTTTCCAAAGCTACGCTAGCAGCTGCCAGTGTGGTAATGCCAACACTGCCCAGTTAAAAGTGAATGGGCTATGTCGGCTTTGTGGCTTTGTGAAAGGGGGATAAGTTCTAGAGGCATTTTTGGTTCCCCACTAAAGACTCGTATACAACCAAAAGAACTTTACAGAGTTTAAAAAAAAGCCAACTATTTCACTAATACCAGCAGCCTGTAGATTAATTTCTGGCATATTTCAAACATTGATCTTGTATTCTTATTGTGGCGTGCCTTATTTACCATTGAATAAATATAAACTATTTTGTGTGTTTCCTTTTTATCTCAAAGCAGTCTATTCCTTCCTATGCCTCTTCCCTTTTTTATAAGAACGTGGCTGTGTTCTCAGTTGGATTATTGCAGTGTGGTTTATGCAGGTCTTCCAATTTCCGCAATAAAAAGCTTCAAAATACAGCTCGTTTACTTTCTCATGCGTGATGTTCTGACCATGTCACCCCTTTGTTGTTGAAATTATGTTGGTTGCCAGTCCACTTAAGGATACAATTTAAGATTCTTACTCTGGCACATAAAGCAATTCATACTAGTTTACCTGAGTACCTGGCATCATTGACTGTTTCTTACACTCTGGCATGTTGTCTGCGCTCACTCCGTGATCATAGATTTGCCTTACCCAGCCCTAGACGAGCATAGTTTGAAGCCACAAGAAAGAGTGCTTTTTACTTCCTGGCCCCATGCTTGTGGAATAGCCTCCTTTATACGTAGGAGCTGAGCTTTTGTTAAAGAACTTTAAGATAGTTCTGAAGACTTACTTTGACTTACTTTTTTTTTCCCCCCAATTATTTAGTGTGTTTCTGGTTTAGCAGAACAATTGTACCTGAAGAGAATGTAGTAGTTATGCAGCTGTATTTTATCTTTTTTGGTGTGATTGTTTTCGTTTCTATATGTATTTTTTTGGTGGTCTTTTCTTTTTCCATATGTGTTTAATTATTTTGTAAATTGCTTTGATTTATTTGTTAAAAAAAGGCAATTCATCAAGTACAGGGCACATATGTGTGTGTGTGTGCTTCTGACTGTTGTCCAGATATAATGAGCAATTCTTCAAGTGTTGCTTGCCTTTCTGTTTGGTCTTTTAATTTTTTTCTGTGTGTGTGTGTGTGGGGGGGGGGGGGTGTAAATGTATAGGTCAGGGCTTCTCAACCCAGTCCTTGGTGCACATCATCAAGTTTTTAGGATACCCACAATTAATTTATGGATATCCAGAAAACCAGATAGGATTTGGTGTACGGTGAAGACTGGATTGAGAAAGTGGAGTGGAGGAGTAGCCTAGTGTTTAGAGTATTACTCTTGAGATCCAGAGGTGCCTGGTTCAAATCCCACTGCTGCTCCTTGTGTTCTTGGGCAAGTTGCTTAACCCTCCATTGCCTCAAATACGAAATTAGATTTTGAGCCCTCCAGGGACAGGGAAGTACCTGTGTACCTGAATGTAACTCACCTTGAGCTACTACAGAAAAAGGTGTGAGCAAAATATAAATTTATAAATAAGCTATGGTAAACAGTAACATGTGCTTACCATGGGGCATGCTGTTGTGTCCTGCAGTGTTTCAAATGTGTGTATGCGTAACCCATGTGCTAAATATGTTTTATGGTCGAGAGGGTGGAGAGTGGATATTTCTGTGCTAATCAGCATGTCATCATTGCCACATGCAACTCAGCACAGTATTAGCACGTGAGCCCTTACTACCTACAAAGTTAGGTGGCAGTAAGGGATTACATGCCAATTTTACTTAATGGCAGCATTAACACATTGCTGTTAATTTGGAAAATGGAAAAATCTGTCATTTTCCAGTTGTGGTAGAAATGGCCATAGAACACAGGAAACACTTGTGTAAGGGCACGATAAGGCCACACACTCTACCGCAGCTTTGTAAAAGGACCCTCTAAGTGTTTTGTGTGCATTAAACTGACAGTTGCTACTTATTTTCTTTGCATGCTTTGTGACAGTTACTGGCCCTATTCCTTTGTATTAGTACAAGATAATTCTGCCCCAACTAAAAGGAGATGGATTTGGTAGCACATCAAACCAGCAGAAGAAGAAGAAAGCATAATGGGCCTCAAGAAATGGGGTATGATGGGACAAACTTTTATTGGGAGACCTGACACCTGCCAGGTTTTGGCAATCTGCCTTCTTCAGGGCAGGGGCATAGCCAGACAACAGATTTGGGTGGGCCTAAGGAAGAACTGGGTGGGCACCAATTATTCTCCCTCCTCCCCCAACCACCACCTAAAAAATATCTCAGCTGGTGGGAAAATGCTTCTTTCCATCTTAGCAGTCTGCAGCAGGCATGCTCTGAAAACTGAACATACGCAGGTGCTGGTATCATGGAGAGTAGCATTTTCGTTACCATCAGGAGGAAGTCTTCAGCTGGCCGAGCTTGGGATCCCACCAGCTACCACTCAACGTGTGCTACTGTTGGGTAGGCCTGAACCCTAAGAGGGTGGGCCCCGGCCCACCTGTGCCTACACCACTGCTTCAGGGGTCTATAATATAAACATGTAGACATAGACATATGTTAATATGAAAATATGTAAATATAACATTTTACAAAACTAAAAAAAAAAAAAGCTGGGGGTGGGAACTACGGCCAGGCTGCTGCGGTAGCCCAATGGTACTTCTGTTTAGTGAGTGGTAGGCCTGCGTGGGGCTTCCTCTTAATAAAAGACCCCCTAAATTACTTACCCAGGGTCACACAGAGCTGCAGAAGGAATTGAACATGATAACCCAGGTCCACAACCCACTGCACTAACCATTAGGTTACTTGCATCAACTTTTAGAGATAAATTTGGTGATTCAACGGAGTATCCCTTTTCAGAGCATTCTTCCTCGGGGACTGTCTGTGCCTTAACGTTTAGAACATTGTCAGTGTATTTAAGAGCATAGCAATAGCCATACTGGGCAGACCAATGATTCATCTAGCCAAGCTTCCAGCAGTGGCCAATCCAGGTCACAAGTACCTGGCAGAATCCCAAATAGTACAAAGATAATAGGGAAAAACTGTCACTCCTCAATAAGAAATTTGAAAAAAACCAAAAGGAGTAGCAAAACTGAACAAAAGTGGTGAGAAACCAGGGCTTTTTTTGAGGGGGTACTTGGGGGGGTACTGAGTACCGGCACCTTTTTCATTGTCTGCTAAAATTGACCCGTGGATTGCAAGTTCTAATGAAAGAGCTCAGGTTCTATACACCAACTCTTCCTTGTCATAGATTCTGTGACTGGTTGCAGGGGCCCTGGCTATTGCGGGGTGGGTCCTTCAGTGATCACCCCACCCCTGAAGGGTGGCCTAGCATTTGAGTACCGGCACCTTTTTTGCTAGATAAAATGCACTGTGAAAAACATAAGGCTATATAAGCAAAAAAAAGCCCAACAAAACTTTCTTTTCCTCAGCGGTGTTCCATTGTGCACAGTTATTTATTTATTTATTTCAGTACATTTATACCCTGCCTTTTACCACAGTGATGCAGCCCCAAAGTACTGGGGTTGCTGTTTTTTGATTTTACTGAAAATTCGCATAAAAACACTTAATTAGAAATTAAATAAAAGTAGAATTAAAAGGTTCTATCCAACATTGGAGGCAATTGATTAACATGTATGAAGTGCTGCAGGTCTGGAATAGCTTTGTGCTATAAGAGATTACATAGCTGATTTGATTTGCTCTATGATGCCTCCTATCTGATTTGTCCTTAAGTTTTGTTGGACTTTTTTGCTTATATAGCCTTATGTTTCTCACCACTTTCATTCAGTTTTTACTACTCCTTTTGTTTTTTTTCAAAAAGAATCCCAAATAGTAGCACAATTCCATGCTACCAATCCAAGGGCAAGCAGTGGCTTCCCCCATGTCTATCTCAGTAGCAGACTATGGACTTTCACTGCAGGAACTTGTCCAAACCTTATTTTAAAACCCAGATACGCTAACCGCTGTTACCACATTCTCCTGCAGCAAGTTCCAGAGCTTAACTATTTGAGTGAAAAAAATATGGTAGACTTCTTGGAGCATAACACTAGGATGCTCTGTGCTCTTTCCTCCTCTCCCTGCAGGACCCCGCCAGCATCTTTACACTGGTGGAAGTTGTTGATAATGACACATATGGGCACACTCTGCTGCTAAACATAATATAAAAGCTATGCTGAGCCAGACCAAATGTAGCATTTTGTCTCCAGAAGGTGGTGAGGCCAGGTTACAGATACTCAGCAGATTCCAAAAACTAGATCAGTATATTTATCGTTCATTTCTAGGGCTGCATGGTGGCTTTCTCAAGTTTACCTGGCTCATTGTTTTCATGTACTTTTTCTTCAGGAAGCTGTCCGAACCTCTTTTCAAACTCACTATAGGGCAGATGATCAAAAGCTTTACCGCACCTATGATCAGAGATAATTGCATGCAGATTTAAGCAAGCAATTCTCTGATCATGGGGTAGAAGGTGAAACGGAGGCTGGAGGTCCGGTGGACCTCCTGACCCCCCCCCCCCCGACACAGGATCAGGGGGGCTGTACATGTGGTGGGTCTCCAGACCCACTAACCCCTCCCCCAGCATTCATAAGAAGTCCCTGGTAGCCCAGTGGGCTGCGGTCAATCCCCCCCCACCTCTTCCCTTATATGGTGTGAAGTGCCACCCAGCGCATCCCAGGATAAACTGGGCAGGGCTGGGCACCGCCATTTTGCAGTTGGCGCCAAAGGAAGAGGAGGGAGGCCACCTCCCTCCAACTTAAGGTAGGGGGTGGGGGAATTGACTGCAGCACACTGGGCCACCAGGGACTTCTTATGAATGCTGGGGGGAAGTGGGGGGGCTGGAGACCCATTGGGTCTACAGCCCCCCCTGAACCTGTGTTGGGGAGGGGGTCGGGTTTGTTGGACCTCCAGACCCCTGTCACTGGGTGGGGGGGGGGGGGGTGTCATCGGTTCCTGTGTGTGTGTGGGGGGGGGGGGGGGTTGCTGCATTGGGGGGGATTGGGGTCCTGCAAATTCCTCCCCAATGGTCTGCAAACCCTAATGCCAGCTCCGAGATAGCGTAGGGTTTGCCGCAGCCAGCGTGCCAATCTTTGGTGTGCTGGTCACTAATCATTGGGGATGTATAGGTTTAACATGCATTTGCATACTACTTGCACTAAGAGCCCTGTTTTGCATTCAGAGCCCATGAGCGCATTGTTTCACACGCTCGGTTTCTCTGATCATGGGGCGGTGGCAAACGCAGGCGCTAGTATGACGCTAACAGCCTCTAGCGCCTGCGTTTGCTTCTGATCATCGGCCTATATGTGAGGTGCCTTGACCACATCCTCCAGCAACAGTTCCACAGGTTAATGGTGTGCTGTGTAAAATTAATCTGATTTTTTTTTAGCTCTAGAAGTGTTAATGTTAAGGATGCTTGTTTAACTTTTCAATCTAATAGTTCCACCTGCTGCAACATCTGTCCTTTCCCAAACAGTTTAGCCTTTCTTCATAAAAGAAGTGTTCCATCCCATTTTGTTTGTTGAGAGAAGGGCAAGAGACTTTTCTAGACTGTCGCATCTTATGAGGTGGGAGAAGTAGAAGTTCACACCATATTCAAAAGATGCAGTCACACAGTGGACCTATACAGAAGCATGATGATATCGTCTGTTTTTTTTATTTTCCAGTCTTTATCAAATAATCCCTAATATTCAGTTTTGTGGTTTTTGTAGCTGTAACACACGGCTGAAATTTTGAACACATCCACAATGACTCCGAGATTTTTTTTAGCATGCATATCTTGGTTTTATACTTGTTCTGTTAAATAGAGGCCCAGGTTGCTAGTCTCACAAGGTCCTTTTTGTAATTCTTCAGACTTCTGTTTTTAACAACTTTGATCAAATTTGCAGATGACAATGATTCACCTTCACTCATTGCTGCTGTTTCAAAATCATTTATGAATGTTAAACAGCACAGGCTCTGGTAGAGGTCTTTGGGATACTCTACTATTGACATTTTTCCATGTGGGAAAGTGACCAGTTAGTCGTCTGCGCTGGTTTTTTGTCTTTTTGCCAGTTCCCAACCCATAATAGGCCACTACCATCTGTGCCATTGCTGTCATTTTTATCTTGGCTACAAATGCAAAATGTCTAAAAATCCTTCCAGATTAGGTTAAGCAGGAAGGACATACCTGAAGTTTGAAAGATTCTTTGTTTTTGGAAACAGTGTTACAGAACACGTCTCCGGACATTTTGCTGCTTTCCAATACACTTGCACAGCAGCACGGTCTAATGGAGATGTTTTGGACAGCTGTAAGGGGCCTCGTGAGGGAAAGCTGTGTTAACAGTAGTAAGAAGATGGCTACTGAATTATAATTTGTTCTAACGGCTGGAAATAAAGTACTTTTTTCTTTTCTTTTACTAGTTGTAACTTTTATCCTGCAGAGAAATGTCTCCCACCCTATTTAAACAAACAACAACAACAAAAAAGGATTGAACAACCAGGAACTACATTTCTAGAAAGAATTGAGTGAAGGGCAAAGATGCCTGTGGCTGTCCTGAGACTTCAGCAGTTGTGATTTTTCTGTTCCCTTATAGGAGTTCATGGTATAGTAGTAATATTGTACACATTTGCCCTTAAAGATGTAATCAAACTGAAATATCTTAGAGCCAAAACGTCACAGATATCTGATGCACACCTTGCTTGTAATCAGGTTTGAATAATTCTTTTAATAGAAAATCTTATGTAACATAAAAAGCTGCTCTTGTGTGTTTTATGAATGGGACATGACCATTAAAATTTTTTACAGGTTGTGTACATGTGCCGGCAACAGTATGCATACAAATGCAAGGCAATCATCTACACCATAAAATGGCTCAAACACAGATATAACTTTATGCACTGCTGGAGCTTACTTTCTAAAGGCAGATACACGTATGTGCATTTTCTGTATTAAAAACATGCATGAAATAATTGTAGGGTGCAATCTCTCTACACTGGGAATAATTGTATAACAAGATTCTTTTGGGCTAGGGGCTTCCCAGCCGGTCAGACTTTCAAGATACATAACTAAGATTTGCATACCAAGGATGATGTGCATGCAGATCTATCATTCATATTCATTGTGCATATCTGAAAGCCTGACTGGCTGGAGAGTCCCCGGGACAGATTTTGGATCCAGTACCTTAGGGGGTAATTTTGAAAAGGTTACCTAAAGTCTGGCAATGGGATGATCCACTCTTAAGTGCGAATTCTATATTGCAATTACTTTCCTAATTGTCATTAATGACTGCTACTGTGTGTCCGTGCTTGCTCACCTATCTGTAAGTATTCTATAACCCACAGGTGTAAGTGCCAGATACGCCGCACCCCTTGCAGTTCCACACTTTGGATTTTGTACACACAATTTATAGAATCCTAAGAGCAGCTATGTGCATAATTGCTCATTAGTGCTGTCACCTCAATTATAGCTAATTGGTTAATACCAATTAGCAGCTAATTATGGGCCTCTTTTTATAAAGTTGTGTTAGCGGCTCCTGGTGCGCCAATGCTGACAAAACCCATTCGCTTTGAATGGGATCCATCAACATTACCACACAGGAACTACTAGCGCAGCTTAATGAGAGGCCCTATGTTAAGTTATGCTTGCAGCTGACGCTATTCTGTAACTTTTGTGCCCTAAGCATACAGTTGTGTTTGGGAACTTTAAAGAATTATGGGGAATGAAAATAGTGTATAGCACAACTGAAACTGACACATTAAATCAGTGGCGTCTCTAGACCCAATTATTTGGGGTGGCAACAAGGGGGGGGGGGGTAAGTGAAAGGAATACTCCCCCCCCCCCCACACACACACACACTTTTAAATTAGCAATAAAATGTCATATTGTGACCTCACTTTGAGTATTAAGTTGTGGTTGCCGTATCTCAAAGATATATAGAGGAATTAGAAAAGGCTCAAAGAAGAGCAATCAGAATGATAAAAGGGATGGAACTCCTCTCTAATAAGGAAAAGCTAAAAGAGGTTAGGGCTGTTCAGCTTGGAAAAGAGACGGCTGATTGGGGGGGGGGGGGGGGGATATGAGTGAGGTCTACAAAATCCTGAGTTGTGTAGAACGAGTAGAAGTGAATTTGTTTTTTCTCGTTCCAGAAGTACAAAGATCAGGAGACACTCAAGGAAGTTACATGGAAATAGTTTTACAGGAGGAAATATTTTTTCACTCAACGAATAGTTAAATTCTGTAACTTTTTGCCGGAGGATATAGTAACAGTGGTTAGCGTATCTGGGCTTAAAGTTTTGACAAGTTCCAGGAGGAAGAGTCCATAGTTTGTTATTGAGACACACATGGGGATGCTACTGCTTGCCCTAGGATTGGTAGCGTGGAATGTTGCCTTTATTTGGGTTTCTGCCAGGTACTTGTGACCTGGATTGGGCACTGTTAGAAATAGGATATTGGGCTAGATGGACCATTGGTCTGACCCACTCGGGCTATTCTTTTTTTCTATGTATAGAAGAAACTCTGCTCCCTACAGCCAGTTTCAACTATTCAGTAAAACTGCCATTAGAATTGATAGCATCATTCAACAAATTTTGTGGGCATGGAATTTGGATTAGAACATAAGAATAACCATACTGGGTCAGACCAGTGGTCCATCTAGCCCACTATCCTGCTTCCAACATTAGCCAATCCAGGTCACAAGTACCTGGCAGAATCCCAAATAGGGCACCCAAGGTACTATTTACAGAAGTTTTTTTTTTTCTTTTCAAGAATTTTTGTATACACCTTAAGTTATTGATTTTGCCACAAAATTGAGTTGCAATCAAAAAAAAAAATGTGCAATGATTAAAAAAAACCCTGACGTAGACTTGTTTGAAGACCAATGAATCTGTGGTTGTCTAGTCAGCAATTTATGTGTACCATTTAAATTTTTTCTCATGTTTCTTTGATATTTTGTGCACAACGTTTATCTCTGTGGGATATTATTGTATAGAGAATCCCAAATAGTAACAAGGTTCCAGAATCTGAGTAGCAACATTCCAGGCTACCAATCCCAGGGCAAGCAGTGGCTTCCACCATGTCTATCTCAAACCTTTTTTAAACCCAGATACGCTAACCGCTGCTACCATATTTCTGGCAATCAGTTCAAAGCTTTCTTTGAGTGTCGTGCAGTACCACAGAAATAGAAAGAAATTCATTTTCTCCTGTACAGTGCAAATGAAAGCTGACATGAAAATTCTCAACACTGGTATAATTCAATCTCTAAACTGAAAATAAAATCATTTTTCCTACCTTTGTCATCTGGTGAATTTATTATTGTAATCATCTTGTTTCCAGTCTCTAGTTGTGCTTCCCTCTTAAGTCTGTTTCCAGGGCCTTCTGTCCATTTTGCTATATTTTTTTCCTTACCTCCTTCATTTCCTGCCTTACCTCTGTATTTGGTACTGATGTTTCACATTCAGCTTTCTTCCATTTTTCTGCCTCCTCAAATCTGTCTAGTTTTCCATCTCCCTTCCCCCTCCCCCCCCAAATAAAATCTTCCCTTCTCCTTCCTTTCTACCCCCATTCCCTCCTGTGGGTGTAATTTCCCTATCTTCTTCCTTCTCACCCCTTCAGATCCGGTTTCTCTCCCCTTAGATGCGAGTTTATAAACGTAGCTGTTGCCGGCAGTGATTACAGCAGCCTTCCTCTGGCCATCTCGCTACTTTAATTTGCTGCATCCTGCCCACATGGCAAAAGGAAGTTGATAGATGGATGGACCCTGGGGCTGGCTAGATGAAGGCCTGATATAATTGCTTCTGGCAACAGCTACAAGTTTGTAAACTCTTGACTGAGGGGAGAGAAACTGGACCCGAGGGATGGTGAGGAGGAAGGTAGGTAGGCGATACCAGACTTGCCGGGGAAGTAGTGCTGATTCTGGTTGGGGTGGCAAAGGGTTGGCAAGGCAGTTTTTTTGTGGTGGCACTCGCCCATTAGTGATACCTATGTATTAAACTGACTTTTTCAATACTGCCTGTGACTTGTGAGAGGTAACCAGCATGTAATGCATGTTTTCAGAGAACTCCTGTGCTATGATTTATATGGTTCTTTAGTGCTTTTTTTCAGTAGTTCATGTACTTTTAGGAAGCTAACTGGTAAATTTACCTATTGTAGTTTAGTTTTGTGATCTTTCTCCAAGGTGTTGCAGTTTTACTGTTTCTTTAGCAGTAGGTAACAAAATATCAGGGGGAAGGGTGGAGGAACATTGTGTTGGGTCATCCAGGATAATAAGGGTTATGTGGCTTTTTTTGCCACGGTGGTACTGCTAGAACATTGACAATAAGTCAACTGGTCTATTAATAAAAACTTGTTTCTCCAACTAAAAGCATGTTTAATTTGAATTTTAACGCTCCCCCTTTCCATTAATAGCTTTAAGGCAAGTTACATTCAGGTACAGTAATTATTTCCTTGTCCCCAAAGGGTTTATAATCTAATTTTATGCCTCAGGCCATGGAGGGTTAAATGACTTGCCCAGGATCACAAGCAGCATTGGTGGTATTTTGAATACTGACCTTTCTGCTTTTCAGTCCTGGCGTGGAACCACAAGGCTGTTCCTCTACTCTCCATGTTTTGTTAAACTGAGAAAAGCTCTATCAAATAGTGTTCCTAAACTCTATAACTGCCAAAGTTAAATCCCCGCCTAGGACTGTAGGATAGTGTGGGATTTAAAATTTTTTAAAGAAATTAATTGTACTTCATAGCATCCTCGCCATCTGAAATCATTTTATTTACAATAGAGATTTGTATTCCCATAGTTTACATATTTGTGGTATACTGTTTTTTAGTGGATCCAAAGAGAATTGAGTTGAGCAGATGTGACTTGAGGTCTGCAATGAACTATATGCCACCCCGCATACCTTCTTAATGTGGCTTAGTAAAAGGGCCCCTAACATGGTTTTACTGTGTGGTAGATATAGAATGGGCCCATGCTAATATCTTCTGTCCTTTTTATTAAAAAAAAAAAAGTCAATTAAAATCCTGTATTTTAGCTTCCTAATGGAGTAGGTGGGAGCTGGATATGATATGTGCAGGCAGAGGATGGGCTGACAGGAGTTGTCTAGTGGTTAGAGCACTAGTCTTGCAATCCAGAGGTGGCCAAATCCTACTGCTGCTCCTTGTGATCTTGGGCAAGTCACTTAACCCTCCATTGCCTCAGGTAGAAGCTTAGATTGTGAGCCCCCCTGGGACAGAGAAATGTCCAGTGTACCTGAATGTAACTCACCTTGAGCTACTACTGAAAAAGGTGTGAGCAAAATCCAAATAAATAAATAAACTAGCACACCTGTCCATACCCATGCGTATCTGTCACAAGTGCTGAGGGTGCAGCAGCAGTACTAGTAGGCCAGTAACATGGCCCACAGCCCTAACATGAATCACAATTTGAAACCCACACCCTGTCAAGCCCCTCCCACTTGTCTCCATTCCCTGAACTCCCTCTCCCTCAATCTGTCTGAGACTTAGGCTGGAGGCAAGGTCTGATGGTTCCTCGCAACTCCTGCTCCATCCAAAGTGGCATCGCTGACCCCTTGCAGTAGTCTTGTGGTAGTACCGCTAGGGATCAGCCTTCCATATTCTAGCCATTTTGAACCCAGTGCTGGACAGAAGGAGACTGCTCCCCCTTCTTTCCAGCTGGAGGGAAGGCCTTGGGGTCCAGTAAGTTCTGTAGGTGGATGGAGAAGTCTGGGGTGTAGGAATTGGACTTGTGATGGAGAGGGGGTGGGGAGCCAATCTTGTGATTGGTTGGTGATCTAGGGGTAGGAGGTTGGGAACGTGTGGTGCCTCTGAGTTTCTGTACTGCTGAAATTTAATGCACAGGCACTATTGGCCCAGGCAGGTAACTCAGTGGCTCTGTGTTTATTGTCTGCTCAGTGTGGTAAATGCAGGGCACTTACTACAGGTTCATTTTTGCTGTTAATCTGCTACAAGTGTAAATCCTCTTGTACTTCAGTATAAGACTACTACTACTTATCATTTCTATAGCGCTACTAGATGTACGCAGCACTGTACACTTGAACATGAAGAGACAGTCCCTGCTCAACAGAGCTTACAATCTAATTAGGACAAGAGCCCCATAGTTTCTCCTAAACTAGTCTCTACTTTTAAGCAGACTTTTCTGTTGTGGAAACGTACAAACAAAAGATATTGGCACAAATGATGGGGAACTGTTTTGTCCATTTATACTCTACTGTTCTGTCAGTGGGGTTTTATTTAAAAACTTGTTCTCTGGTTTTCTTCTTCCTGCTACAAAAGGATATAAGCCAAAGGTGTTTGGCAAGGTTGCCAATGACCCTGTAACCCACTAGCTCAAGATACTGTATTTACTCTATTCCTTAGAACTTCTTTCATTATTTGCCTGCCTCTGTCTAACTAACATCTGTCACTTTCTGCTTTTCTCCTCGGTACATACCTTGTGGAGAAGAACTACATCTGCTCTGCTCTTTAGTCTCCTAAAATTTTTCCTGTCTCAAGTGCTGCACTGTATTATAGTCTTTTTGTTACGCCGTTTTTTCCATGTACTGCTCCATCTATATTTGCTGCCGAAGTGCAGGTGTCAGAGGTTGACTCCCTCACTCTGAGTCAGAGTGTATTTCTTAATGAGCAGCAATGTGACACAGATGTCCTTGACCAGGAAGAACAATCGAACCAGCTGTGTTTCCAATCAGCAAAGGAACAGTTTTGTTTTTTTTTTCAATTTTTGAACTAATTCAGTGATTCCCAGACCTGTCCTGTGGGCTTCCCAAACAGTCAGGTTTTCAGGATACCTGCAGTGAATATCCATTTGCATACACTGCCTCCAGTGCATTAAAATCTTTCTCATGAGTATCCATAGATATCCTGGATGAGGAGCCCTAGGACAGATTTGGGAACCACTGCAGTAATTCTCATTCTGTCTAGTGTTTCATGCCAAGGACTGAACATCAGATACCAAAGTTATGAATATATTATGTTACCTAGCACAAACATCCAGACTTAAATATTCCACTTTGAATTATTTTTCCTTTACCATATAAGCCCTATGTAGCTTTATCTACATTTCCCTGAGATTGGCATCTTTCATCATTTTTGATAAGAATAGTTAAAATTTGCACACGCATCTCTCAAATATTCTGATCATTTGTTTGCAGGATTCCTAAGTGCACAGTTTTGTCATTATCCTTTACCATGAAATTCTGAATTTTGCTATGTTTTTCTATTGCTAAATTACTAGAAGGCATGGCTCTTGGTGTAGTACTTAATTTGCAGGCAGGCAAAGTTCCTTACTCATCTGCTTTAAAACATATGGGGAAAGAATGGACTGTTTCATTTAAATTTGTCCTAAATCTAAGGGCCCTTTTACTAAAATGTATTATTATTTATTGAAAACTTTCTACACTGCTCTTCCAAAAAAGGTCAAAGCGAGTTTTTCTTTGTTACATTTGTACCCCGCGCTTTCCCACTCATGGCAGGCTCAATGCGGCTTACATGGGGCAATGGAGGGTTAAGTGACTTGCCCAGACTCACAAGGAGCTGCCTGTGCCTGAAGTGGGAATTGAACTCAGTCCCTCAGTTCCCCAGGACCACCCTAACCACTAGGCCACTCCTCCTCCTCCTCCTGTGTTTTTAGGTTTGCAGCCTAAAAACACAGCAGAAAGGAACACTGAAGGATGAATAGGACAGATCCAAATGAAGCAGAGAAACCATACATATGAAAACACACACAGACAAAAATATAAATTAAATAAAAAATCAGAAAACAGAACTGTTACTCAATCATAGTACACTACTACTACTACTATACTATAAATCATTTCTATAGCGCTACCAGTCGTAGGCAGCGCTTCACAAATGAACATGAAGAAAAGACAGTCCCTGCTCAAAAGAGCTTACAATCTAAGGCCTATATGAAAAAAGAGGATTTTAAATCTTCCTTAAAGGAATTAAAAATAGACCACGGAGTGACTGGGGTAAAGAATTTCAAATCCTAGGTGCTAGGAAGAAAAGAGCTGAATGCATGGTAGCTTCATTAGTGAGCACTGGTGGCAGAAGGGAGTACTAAACAGTGAGCATATCAGGAAAGAAGATGCCTTGAAAGAGTATAAGGCAAAATCATATTGGACAGGTGTGAAGGGCTTTGAAAAACCAGACACACAATCTTAAATTGATCTTGCTGACTGGGAGCCAATGAAGAGATTTCAACAAAGGTGTAGATGATTAGAACCGATTTAGCATCACAAACAGTGGCGTAGCCAGACAGCCAATTTTGGGTGGGCCTGAGCTCAAATTGGATGGGCACAACATTTTTTCTGCCCCTGTCCTACTCCCACATGTTTACCCCCACATTTCACCCTCTCATCCACCCCCATGTTCAACCTTTCTTTCCTCCTCCCTCTCTCCTTCTGTCCACATCACTCTCACTGTCTCCCTTCCTTGTGCCCTTGGTCCCCATCTCTCTCATTCTTCCTTCTTCTTCCCCATACAGCATCTCTCCCTCTCTCCTACTTCGTTCTATGTCCAACATTTCTCTCTCTCTCTCTCCTGCATCTCTCCCTCCCTCACACTCCACATCCAGCATTTCTTCCTCTCTCTCCTGATGCATCTCTCCCTCCCCCTCCATCCTCATGTCCATTTCTCCCTCTCTCACCTCTACCCCCCTGTACAGCAGCTCTTCCTCTCTCCATCCCATGCAGCAGCTCTTCCTCCCACCCCACCTCCAACAGTTGTCTCCCACAACCCATGTAGCATCTCTCTCTCCCTTCCCATGTCCAACTTTCTCCCTCACTCCTTACCCCCCTGTGCAGCAACTCTCCCTCCCACCCCACCTCTCTTTCCCTCTCATCCCAAATAATTATTTTTTTCTTACCTACACCCCATGCAGCATCTCTTCCTCCCTCACCTCAAAAAATTAATCCTCTCTTCCCTCCCCATGTGCAGCACCTCTTTCAGCCCCTCCCCTCCCTGCAGTTCTTTACCTTTGTTGTGATCCTTTATTTGAATCTCCCCTCCCCCTTCCCAAACATTTATCACATCAGCTTGGCCTCCTGTCCTGCTCCTACCTCAAGGAACTTCAGCGTCTTCCACTGCTCGGTGCCTGCTGCCTGAAATTCTTCTCCTCGCTGCTGCCTCGGTCCCTGCAGCATTCTTTTTTCCGCCCGTCGCCGGCAGCGCTGCGATTCACACAGGCTGCTCCGCTCCCCCTTGCGGCGTCCATCCGGCCCTCTCTGATGCACTTCCTGTTTTCGTAGGGCCAGATGGACGCGGCAGGGGGGAGCGGAGCGGCCTCTGTGAATCGTAGCGCTGCCAGCGATGCCGACGGGCGAAAATAAAGAATGCTGCAGGGACCGAGGCAGCAGTGGGGAGAACAATTTCAGGCAGGCAACACTCCCGGACCAGACCCAAAAGCAGCGATGTTGTTAGGTTGGGACTAGTTAGGGTGGGCGGGCCTGGAGCAAAAGTGGCTGGGCCTGGGCCCATCCAGGCCCACCCGTGGCTACGCCCCTGATCACAAAGAAAGCGAACTGCTATGTTGTGCAATGTTTGTAAACATTTTAGTTTTGTTCAAGAAAGACCTGCATTGATGGCATTACAGTTGTCCAAACGAGAAATTTATGAAGCCATGAACCAGTATATGCAATGCTTAAAAATCCAGTAGTTTTTCTTTAGAGGATGCAACTATCAGAGAGCTAAAAATCCAGACTGTAATACTTTGGAAACTTGCTTATGAAAGAGTGAGGGTATCAAAAATTATACCCAAGTAGCAGAAGGAATCGACAATTGTAACCGACGAGTGAATCAGAGAGAAAATTAATTGTTAATGGGTGAAATTAACAGCCCATCAGCACTTAGGGGTAAATTCAAGAAAGTACATCTAAAGTTAGATACCCCATTAGATCATGCTAAACGTGAATTCTATAATATAATGATTTAGAGATGGGAGTAACGAGGTAATTAAATTTGCTGATGACACAAAGTTATTCAAAGTCGTCAACTCGCGACAGGATTGTGAAAAATTACAGAAGGACCTTACGAGACTGGGAGACTGGGCGGCTAAATGGCAGATGACGTTTAATGTGAGCAAGTGCAAGGTGATGCATGTGGGAAAAAAGAACCCGAATTATAGCTACGTCATGCAAGGTTCCACGTTAGGAGTTACGGACCAAGAAAGGGATCTGGGTGTTGTCGTTAATAATACACTGAAACCTTCTGCTCAGTGTGCTGCTGGGGCTCGGAAAGTGAATAGAATGTTGGGTATTAGGAAAGGTATGGAAAACAGGTGTGAGGATGTTTATAATGCCGTTGTATCGCTCCATGGTGCGACCGCACCTTGAGTATTGTGTTCAATTCTGGTTGCCACATCTCAAGAAAGATATAGTGGAATTGGAAAAGGTGTAGCGAAGGGCGACTAAAATGATAACGGGGATGGGACGACTTCCCTATGAAGAAAGACTAAGGAGGCTAGGGCTTTTCAGCTTGGAGAAGAGATGGCTGAGGGGAGACATGATAGAGGTATATAAAATAATGAGTGGAGTGGGACAGGTGGATGTGAAGCGTCTGTTCACGCTTTCCAAAAATACTAGGACTAGGGGGCATGCAATGAAACTACAGTGTAGTAAATTTAAAACAAATCGGAGAAAATGTTTCTTCACCCAACACGTAATTAAACTTTGGAATTCGTTGCCGGAGAACGTGGTGAAGGCGGTTAGCTTGGTAGAGTTTAAAAAGGGGTTAGAATGTTTCCTAAAGGACAAGTCCATAAAGCACTACTAAATGGACTTGGGAAAAATCCACAATTCCGGGAATAACATGTACAGAATGTTTGTACGTTTGGGAAGCTTGCCAGGTGCCCTTGGCCTGGATTGGCCGCTGTCGTGGACAGGATGCTGGGCTCGATGGACCCTTGGTCCTTTCCCAGTGTGGCATTACTTATGTACTTATGGTAATTTATATTTATTTTATACATTTATAGACCGTTTAAAGTGGTTTAGAAAAAAACATGCAAAGCAAAATACATAAGCACCAACAATACAATCGATAAAAAAAACATGGAAAACATATACTACTAGTCCAATCCTTAATTTACGGGTGCACTTGGCACACTTGTAGCATCCCAGCACATAACAATTTTTCATAAAACACTTCAGTACAGGATATTTCTTCACAAAACCTTTATTCACATTCCAACTTGACTTATAAACGTGTTAAGGCCTGTGTCAGTATGACCATGTTTCGCCATTGCTGCTTCAGGACAGATGCCCTAAAAGGTAACGTATATAAAAATCTTAACACTCTAAATCATTACAACCCAATTATATAACTATATTATGTACCTGTTACCAAACATTGCTTCAGAGCAGGGACTGTCCGTCCTCGTTTAAAATTGTACAGCGCTGCGTAACCCTGGTAGCGCTTTAGAAATGTTAAGTAGTAGTACTAGTAGAGAAGTGTGCCGGAGAAGAAAGAAGTGCAGGCAGAGGAATGCTGGTGGGGGGGGGGGGGGGCGTTAACTTGTGGTAAAAATTTTAATATAGTTAAACATTTAACGCGTTAATTGCGTTATTTATGCGTTACATGTACTGCCCTACTTTTAACTGTTTATGCATGGTTAATGCGGAATAATGGATGAAAATCTGTTTTTCCACTAACTCTGCAACCGAGTAAAATGTGAGAACCCAAGATAGAATAATAGCATAGCTCAATTGCATTTTCCAATTTTTTGATGTATTGAATGTAACCTTATTCTTCAGTTTATTTATTTTTTAATATACATCTTTTTCAAAATTATGGTTGTCTTGATCTATTTTTTTTTTTATTTACAGTGCAAGGAGAAATGTCGTTATGCTCATATTAGCCCTGTCCTCAAGTCACTTCACTGGCTTCTTATCCGTTTCCGCATACAGTTCAATCTCCTCTTATTGACCTATAAGTGCATTCACTCCGCAGCTCCTCAGTACCTCTCCACGCTCATCTCTCCCTACATTCCTCCCCAGGAACTCTGTTCACTGGGTAAATCTCTCTTATCTGCACCCTTCTCCTTCACTGCTAAATCCAGACTCTGTTCCTTTTATCTTGCTGCACCATATGCCTGGAATAGACTTCCTGAGCGGATACGTCAAGCTCCATCTTTGGCCGTCTTCAAATCTAAGCTAAAAGCCCAACTTTGTGATGCTGCTTTTAACTCCTAACCCTTATTCACTTGTTCAGAACCCTTATTTTATCATCCTCACTTTAATATTCCCTTATCTCTTGTTTGTCCTGTTTGTCTGTCCTAATTTGATTGTAAGCTCTGTCGAGCAGGGACTGTCTCTTCATGTTCAAGTGTACAGCGCTGCGTACGTCTAGTAGCGCTTTAGAAATGATAAGTAGTAGTAGTAATAAAGATTTGTTAAACATTTAGTGGATCGATTGAAGGTGTTTTTCTTCTCCAGCTCTCCTCTTGATGTACCTTGAGGGGCATAATCGAACGGGGCACCCAAGTTTTCATGAGGGTGTCCTCGCAGAATGTCCCCGCAAAGGGGCAGGGAAACCCGTATTATCGAAACAAGATGGGCGTCCATCTTTCTTTTCGATAATACGGTCGGGGACGCCCAAATCTCAATATTTAGGTCGACCTTAGAGATGGTCGACCTAAATGTTGAGATGGGCGACCTTAGAGATGGTGTGGACGTCCTTTTTTTGAAACATTTTGGACATCCTGAACTGCCCCTCCCCCCCCCCCCCCCCCCCCCCCACAGGGACGGCCAAATTTCAAGGGAGTGGAGTGGAGTCACACCAGAAATGGCATATGCACTGCAGTGGATTAACTGATGCACTAACTGAATGGAAAAAGCCCTTCCCTTACTGATCCCTTACCGATTCAGAAAGGAACGGGCATGCATGAAGGAAATTGCATGCAAATGAGCTGCTTGCTGTTAGCTCATTTGCACACGATTTCCTTCCTAAGGAGAGGAAGCCAGTGCAGAACAGCCAAGCATTATGCGTGGCTGCTCTGCACATGCCAAAGATGGCTTCATACACGCAGACAAGCTGCGTGTATAATAGCCGTCTACAACCTTAAAAAAACACAAGTCCAGGTGAAAATGTCCAAGTGCTTGTCAGGGACGTTTTTATTTTATTTTATTTTTTTAGAGTATGGGTGAAGGACGTCCTTAGCTATGCCTCCGTCCCTGCGACGGCAGTTGAGGACATACAAAATGTGGATGTTTCTGTGAGAAGGACGCCCATGCCTTTGCTATGCCTCCGACACCCCCTTTATTAATTTATTTGGACGTTGGATCACAAGTAGCAGCGGTGGGATTTGAACCGGCCACCTCTGGATTGCAAGGCCAGTGCTCTAGCCACTAGGCCACTCCACTCCCTTGAAATTTGGCCGACCCTGTGGGGGGGGGGGGGGCAATTCAGGATGTCCAAAATGTTTGAAAGAAGGATGTCCACACCTTCTCTATGCCTCCGCTGACACACACACACACCTCCCCCCCCCCCAGGGACCTGCATACTGCTGTGATGGACCTGAGTATGATATTTGAGGCTGCCAAAAAAAGTTTTTAAAGTTGTTTTTTTCAGGGTGGGAGGGGGCTGGGGGAGTCAGGGGAGGTCATCCCCAATTTCCTCCGGTGGTCATCTGGTCAGTTTGGGCACCTTTTTGAGGCTTGGTTGTAACAAAAAATGGACCAAGTAAAGTCGGCCAGGTGCTCGTCAGGGATGCCCTTCTTTTTTCCATTATCACTCGAGGACGCCCATCTGTTAGACACGCCCCAGTCTGGCCTTTGCTACGCCTCCCCTGGGAACTTTGGTTGTCCTCGCGATGGGTAGCAGTTGGGGACGCCCAAAATCGGCTTTCGATTTATGCCAATTTGGGCGACCCTGAGAGAAGGACGCCCTTCTCCCTATTTGTGTTGAAAGATGGGCGCCCTTCTCTTTCGAAAATAAGCCTGATAGGCTACCCTTATTTGCTAACGATCCCTGCGAACTGGGAGGGTGGGGGGCAGCTACACTCTGATTTATTTTCCCACTTCCTTCCTTCCTTCTTTTCCTCCTTCAGCAATTCAGAATTGCATTTGTCTTTTCAAAGCAGAAACTTTTTTTTTTTTTTTTTTAAATCTGTGCCAATGTATTAAATACTACTTTGGGTTACAGAAGGCTTATGTAATGTGTGGGTGAGTGCTGGGTTCCCTGTGGAATCCTAGTTACAGTATAATATTCTGAAAAATACTATTCTAGTTCTAGTAAGTACATTTTCGTGCTGCTTTGTTTGAAAGTCAGTGGTATGTAATTACCTGGTAAATTGAGCAGGTGCTCAGTAGGGAATATCTCTGCCCTTTGACAACGAATTTAATAATTAAACTTAGCACAGCTAGTCTAGATGTTCACTGTCTTTTTCCTGAAAAATCTACATTTCTTTTATAGTTATGATACATTAAATGTGATCCTCATTGATGCCTACTTGTAGCTTGAAGATGTTCACAAGGAGCATAAACAGTTGGCACTTGCAGAGATAGGCTTTAGAAATACGGGTCGATTATTGAAAGTGACTTTAACTCCCAGCTGGTTAAATTGCCTGTTCAGGGTTAACTAATTTTCTGCTGCTGAAAATATCTGGTTAGCACTGAACTGAAAAGCAGCTCTTTTGGGGGCATTCCAGGGGTGAAATCAGCAGTTGGGTAACTGCATAAAAGTGAGTCCTATTTTTAAGCAGTAAGCCAGAGCAGGTTAAGTGCTTAATATCACACTTAACTGGCTATACGTTAGCTGGCTCCGCAAACCTGGATATTCAGTGCCAGTGTCTGGACATTGAATTTCTGGGTTTAATGCCAGTGGTGGTTGGCAAAATGCTGATCATCATTGGCTGAGGCAAAACGCTGATCATCATTGGCTGAATATCAGGCTCTTCGGATTTTGCTTTCTTACATATTCAGGAGATAGAAAAGTTGATGTAGGTTTTCCTGACCTATGCTGTATCTTGAGAGTGGACAAATGTCTTCTCTTAAATCCCCTAAATTATCAGGATTTGAAGGGAGAAGGGAAGAGAAGGTAGCCAGTGGTTTTGGATAACAAGCACTGCAGTAAGAGAGGCTATGGATTGGTTTAGATAAACCCAGTCTATTCACGGTTCAACTTGGATATTTTCAAATAATTTTAAGGTTTCGCTTTATATCTGTTTCCTCTGCATAGCTTGTTTTGACCCAGATACTTTGCAGGTAGAGACATGCATTTTAATTTAATAAGCTCTTATGGTTTCTAAACCTGTTTATTGATGCCAGGCCATTAGGTTTTCAGGCTAACCACAATGAATACACATGAGGTAAATTTGTCTCTGCTGGGTCTCCATATATTTCATGCATATATGCCTTGTGGGGATTCTAAAATCCCATACAGACTGTGTGGTCAATAAGACAAGTTTCAAAAGGGTTTAAATCCCTGCAGATACACACAGAGGCTCCTTTTCAAAGCACATAGACTCACAAAGTTATATAGGTTACTATGGGGCTCATTTTCAAAGCACTTAGACTTACTATGGAACTTTGTAAGTCTATGTGCTTTGAAAATACTCCTCTATGGAACTGTAAGTCTATGTGCTTTGAAAATGAGGACCCTAGTGTACTTGAAACTAATGAGCTCTGAGTTGAAAAAGGCAGATAACTTTAATAAAATCCCAACACAAGAGTCCTCTATCCTCACTGGATAGTTTTTCACAGTTACATTGAAATGATCTCTGATGTAATATGCTGTTGTATGCTTAAAGATGCAAAGGCTCTCTTGGGTAACTTTTTTTTTGCATACCCAAATTAATTTTACATTTAAAATAGCCCATACCAAGCTTTAAGAGCCACACAGCTTGTTTTTATTCCTGTGGGTTTCATGCCACTTAATGAATGCTAATGTCTGTTTGGGCCATGCTGAGTGCACTTAAAGCTGGATTCAGTAAATAGTGCACAAGGGGAGTAGATTCGGGAGTAACTTCAGGAAGGGTGATAGAAACATAGACCAGCCTTCATGTAGAGGCAAACACATCACAATTTCAAAAAGCGTGGAACAAGTACAGAGGATCCTTAGGTATGGAAAGAGATGCCTGGGACCAAGTAGATCCTGCAGTGTGGTAGCAGGAAGGAAATGTACCTTGTGGCCTTTATCTGCCATTGTATTCAACTATTCTTTTTTTTTAAAAAGGGCCTTTCTAAACCTGAGTACAAAATATCTCAAGACTCCTTGAGGAATACCATTGAGTGAGCCTGCAAAATGCCTAGGGCTGCCTTCTGCCCTCTGCTCTCCATCCCACTGTTTGCTTTCCTTGACTGTGGTGTCCAGTACCACTCTCTTCCTCCTTCTCTTTGCACTCCACCTTCCCCTTCCTGGCGGTCCTCCAGAATCCCAGTGGGTGACTGGCAGAGGCAGCAATGTGAACAGGCTGCTTGTGGCTGGCCCCACCAGGGCATTTCCTCTGCTATGTCCTGCCTCCTGTGATGTCATTTCCTGTGGGTGGCTGCAGAAGACGAAATGCCCTGGTGGTGCCAGTCACGAGCAGCCTGTTCATTGCTTCTGCTGGTCATACTCTAGGATTCTGGAGGACCACCGGGGAGTGCTGGTGGGGACAGAAAGATGTTAGACACATGCGGGAGGGGGGGAAGAAGCAGCCTAGAGAAATGTAGGACCCTCATTGGGGGGAGAGGGGAAAAGAAATGCTGGACTTGGGGGGGGGGGAGGAAAGAGGGAGTGCTGGGGGGGGGGGATGAGGAAAGAGAGACTCCCAGAATAAAAAAATAAAAAAGGGGGTGTAGGATAAATGCTGGACCAATGGAAACACGGAGATATGCCAGACCACAGAAGGTGGGGGTCTGGGTGTCAGAGAGATGCTGGCCCCACAGTGAGGAGTGGGGGACAGGGGTGACAGGAGAGAGAGAGAGAGAAAAATGCTAGTCCTAGGTTAGGAGGTGCAGTTGAACTGGAATATTATTCCTTGATGTTACATGCTGTTGATAAAGGGATGTTCATAGCTGATCCATCACATTGCCAGGCTTCCTCCTTTTGTATTGACCTTTGATGCCATTTCATCAGAAAGCGTATGGGGACATAGACTTAAAGATCTCAATATGTATACTTTGAAAGAAAGATGGGAGAGGGGAGATATGATAGAGACATTTAAATATCTATGTGGCATAAATGCACAGGAGGCAAGTCTCTCAGTTGAAAGAAAGCTCTGAAACAAGGGCGCATAAGATGAAGATGACAGGGAATAGACTCAGAAGTAACTTGAGAAAATACTTCTATACGGAAAAGGTGGTGAATTTGTGAAACGGCCTCCTAGTGGAAGTGGTGCAGACAAAAACTGTATCTGAATTCAAGAAGCTTTGGGACAAATACATAGGATCTCTTAAGAGAGTGAAAGGGAGAGTAGATAAACATGGATGGACAGACTGAATAGGCCATATGGTCTTTATCTGCCTATAGTTTTCTCTGTTTCTGTCTTTTCTAGTCTTTTTCTTTACATGATGTGTCTGAAGCATGAAAGTTAAAGCCTTGTCCTTTCAAATTCCAAGGAAAGCTTTTGCTTGATGTAGAGAGAGGCAAAAATATCCCAGTACTCCTTTCTTCCTGTTGATGCTTTTGTTTGCATTTGCATGACTCCTTTCTTCTGCTCAGTAGATTTTGGTTATGGAATGATCTATCATTTTTAGTTTCACCAGTTTTGTTTTAATTCTGGTTTTTCTATGTCACTAATATATGTGTTGTCTTGTAGTAAACCTAGTCCAAACTTTTAAAGTGTGCCACCATGCTAAGATACATTAATTCTGTTAGTGCATGTTACAGACATAGTTACCAGTAAATAGGTCCCATTGCATATAATTGTGTTGTGGTAAATAACACACACTAACACGTTAATGGACTCTCTTAAATCTAGCCCTAAGCAAAAGGCTTTATAGAAGGGTGACATAGCACAATTAAGGACAACAAGACAACCTGTTTTTAAATATTTCTGATTTTGTATCATAAACTTATTGTGTAGGCAGAATGACTTATTTCTGTAAACGCTACATCAATCAATTATAAGTCTTAAATTCTCATCTGTTTAATCTTCAATGTGGCTTTTTACTTTAAACTTTCCAAATTCTTCACCACATACTGGGTAAGGAGGAAAAGACTTCAGTTAAAAAGTTGCCCCATTAATTTTAATTTTAATTTTTTTACATATGCACCATCATTAGTCATAAAACCTCCTCCTCCTCCTCCTCCTCTTATTGAATTAATTTTATACATTTTAACTTTTTTTTTTTGCATAAAAGGCAGGCAGAATACAAATATTTCAAGAAACAGCAACTTAACTTTTAACGGGCTGTATCATGGCATTGCTATCACTAGGATTAGATTTGCCTGTTGCACTTTATTATATTTGGCCATTTTATTATTGTTACGCCACCTTGGGTGATTCTCTTCATAAAGGTGGTTAATAGTCTTTTATTTTGCCAGCAGAAGCACTCACCTGGATTCCTTTGAACTGAGCTAAGTCAGTTCACCACTAAATTAGATCAATCCCATAGAGAATTTTGTCAGAGGAAAAAAGATAACTGATGGGTATGGTAATGTTGCCACCATCTATGCAAAGGTGTAATCTATTGATTTTAAATTGTAACCCAAAACATGGTGTGTTTTCACTATTGTAAGATCATCCTCAAATGCATTGCTGCATCACCTTCTCTGGATTAGCATATAGAGAGACCTGCTAGGCAGCTAGAAAGAACTTGCCCTTGAGTGGACCTCTAGTCATCTCCCAATTCAACTCCAATATTTTCTTTGATGTCTCCACTAATTGTCCCTAGGGATAAGTAGCATGGAATCTTGCTATTTTTTGAGGTTCTATCAGGTGCTTTTAACCTGGAATAATCACTGGTGGAAACAAGATAATGGGTTACGTAGACACTTGGTCTGACCCAGTATAGTACAGCAATTCTTAACGTGGCAGTACTATAAACGTGTCTGGATGGCTTTGAAATCTTGAAATTCCACCAGATTTTGGCAAGAACTAGACCACCTTTGTATTCTTGTAGATTTTGTTACCATAACCTAATTGTCTGATGTATTTCATGGATGACAATATCTTTTAACTGATCTTTGTTATGTAAGCCACATTGAACCTGAGCTTAATTCGGGATAAGGCGGGATAAAAATGTCACAAATAAATAGAGGAGCCCTGTGTCCTAAAGACTGGAAGACCTGTGTAATTTGACTGAAACATCTGTACCCAGAAAAGAGCATATCCCTTAGTTTATATTATCCAACTTTATGATTATCCAACAATCTGTTGATCCCGTTTATATTGGATAATCGAGACTCTACTGCATTTCATTGTCTGTTGTTTGTTTGACTTATTCTTGCTGTACACCGCTTTGAGTGAATTCCTTCAAAAAGGCGGTAAATAAATCCTAATAAATAAAATAATGTATCCTGAGCTGGGCAGAAGAACAGAAACTCCTTTTTTTTTTTTTTTTTTTTTCCCCCGAGCTGCATTTAGCAGTCTGCTGTGGATAAGCCATTATTGTATCTGGCAGCATTTGTCCTGAATGAAGTCGACCCATGGCCCAGGCAATGAACTTTTTTTAAAATTTTCTTTCTCAACTGAGTTACCTGCCAGCAAAGCACACAGTTGCCAGTAGCCCAGAAATGAGGTCATCTTGGCCAAACACCAAATTTTTCAGACTTCTGTTTCTGTTCTGCATCTGTAGTGATGTCTTACCACCTCTTCATTTTGTCTGGTGTGCAAAAAGGAACGCATTTATTAAAAAAAAAAGTTTATACATATTAACATACTAAAAACAAACCAAGAGCCAGTTTTATCTACACATAAAAATATCCTTGGAGTGGAGGAGTAACCTAGTGGTCCTAGCAGCCATATGAGGACCAAGAAGGCCAGACGCTGTTTGGTTAAGTCTCTTCAGCTGCCATTGCCTCGGGTAAAACTTTGTAAGCCCATCTTGGCTAGGGAAATATAGAACAACTACAGTAATTTGTAAAAAAAAGCTCAGATTTGGAAAAGCTGAGTGAGTAATTCTAAAATTTGAATCCAGATCACTCTTGGGCCTACTATGTGAATTTGGGAAAGTGAGTAGAAGCAAAATGCAGACTCTGGCAACCTGACTTTGAAAAGAGGATGAGTGTGAGCCTGGGGACTCTGCACGGCAGCAGTAGAGGCAGAGCACAGCAAACATAACTCCGTAAAAGGAAGTTGCCATGCCACTTCCCTCAATGACGGCATCTCACATCCTGATGCCTGGTCTCTGCATCTGCTGTCAGATCTTGTACCCTTCCAATAGAAACATCTTTCTTCTAGATGGTGCAACTCCTCCCACTCCTCCCTCCCCATCTCCATACAAGCATTTTGTATCGGTGATGAGGCAGGGAAAAGAAGGAAAGATGAAAAAAGGGTGCTTTTAATGTCTTTTTGTTTTGTTTTTTGTTTTACTTGCTGATGATTACAACTTGCACAAGATTCTTGTTGCATTTCTTGCCCTCTTGGCACCCAAATAATTTTGGTTGAGGTTTCACCAAATGATGCTGGGAGCTTTGAATGCCACATCCAGTTGGTAGCTTGAATTCAGAAATGGAAGGGGAGCTGAAGATGCAGCTGCGCTCACTTTGTAGAACGTTGAAGTATGAAGCAGAGTGCTAGTACAACCTGTGTTTGTATCTTTATTCATAGTTTGAAGATCCTCCAGGAAAGACAGAAGGAAGCTAACATTTAAAGGGTCCAAACTGTTCTCTCCTTCCTGCAGCAAGCTTTGTAGTCTTTCTCTTCAATGATTCAGTGCTGGTTATGACCAGGACCTCTTTAGGTTTCTTGAAACGGTCCAAAGCAGGAACAAGTGTCAGCTACCTGCTTGCTTGGACCTAGGATCTCTACCAGTGACTGAGGGAAAATTGTGCTTATCTCAAAATTAAAGAAGAATGTATTTCACTTGTCTCATAAATTGGCTTCTCTTGTATGCGCACTCCTCTGAAATCTGACACTTTACCCATGTAAAATCCAGCGTGATGCTGATCCCACTGTACATTTGGGCAAATACATGTGTATTTGTTGATGTTTTCTTACATATTTTACAAAAGGCTCCAGATTAAGCAGAGCCTTTTATAACACAGTGAATGCAACAGAAAGACTGATGTGGTCCATCCAGTTTGCACAGGGCAGTAGGGTTGCCAGGGCAGTATCTGCTGCACAGTGCAGGTTACTTTCCTCATGGTTTCTTAGGATAAACACAACCATCATTTCACAGCTGTTCTGACTTAAGGTGCTTCTTTGATGGTTGTCTTCTTGTTGCCCTTTAGAGGTCCACTGTGTTTATCCCACTCCTTTTAAAATTCCAGTAGCATTCTTATTTCCATCACCACTCCTTCCAGAGGGCATTCCAGTTATCCACCACTCTTTTTCCATGAAGAAATATTTCCTGAGGGGATCTCCTTACAACTTGTTAATTCCCCTAGTTTGAGCTTCTCTTCATTTGAAAGAGACATGTTTGTTCTGTAATGCCTTTCAGTGTTTGTCTGTATCGTTATCTCCTCTGTCCTTCCTCTCCTCTAGAGTATACATTTTTAGGCTCTTCAGTCTCTCTTTTTATGTTTTCTGATTAAATACTCAGGGAGGGGGAGGGGGGATGTGAATATCCCCAGTTCTTACCTATATGTCCTATGCAAGATGGAGCTTCATTTATATTTAACAACCGTATATTTACTACTTAATTCAGCGAACTGCATAAAGATAGGACTGACTTTTATGCGATCCTGTTTATTGGGGCTTATTAACCGCCTTTATGAAGAGATTCACCCAAGGCAGTGTACAGTAGGTACAGTTTAACAAAACTTAGTTTTGTTAACAGCATAATACTAGTAAAATAACCAAGAATAAATATAAATACAATGGAGTTACCTTGGACGGATAAGTGCTGAATGTCTGGTTTTGCCACCGAATATGATCAGTTAGCCAGGCACTGTTTCTGACTGGTTAACTCTCCTTGATTATTGACCCCTCTCTGTTTAAAGTTAGGATAGCAAAATGTCTGAAATATTGCCAGCATCCGTTAAGTGCCAGTAGTCACTTTATCCTGATAAACTGCTGTGGGTAAAATGTTAGTTGAGGAAATTGGTTTATGAATCTAATGTAGTATTTTAATTGATGAGAAGGACCTTTCCTGGCCTTGTTTGAGTCTTATTACTCCTTTGATTCAGATTGGAGAAAAGGTATATATTAAAAAAAATATTTAGCTTGTGGGCAGAAACAGGACTTGATGAAGCCACAGCATATTTATTTTAATTTCTTATATGCTGCTTCCGAGCTTGAAAATTATCGAAGCAGTGTCTATTTTAGCTACAGTAGGTATTTTTATGTCGTTTCCGCCCCTCCCAAGCTCTCACATTTTTTAGGTTTATACCTGAGGCAATGGAGGGTTAAGTGACTTGCCCAGTTCCACTGGCAGTTTACTGTTTGTGTGTTTAGAAAAACTGGAACTAATAAATTTCAGATGCGAGTCTGGGAGGAAGGATACAATTTTGAAACTAAGAATATTTAGTGAGATTTATTTATATAGTTACAGTTAATACAGTGCGTTTCTTCCCTGGTGAAATCTATCATGTCCCTTGATTTTGTAACTTTAGCATGTCAGGAAGAACTTGTTTATGGCTATGTCCCATGAAATTGAGTAATTCTGAAGAAGTCTTTAGATAGACAAAACAAAACTGTACATTTTAAAGTCAGACTGTGCTGCTACTTTTGAGGTTTTCATCGTGGTCTAGAACTACAGGACATAACAAAAGAGAGGGAACGAAGTACAAACTAAAGTCCAAACAAAAAAACAGCACCACGGGCCTTTAAAAATGGAACACAGTTCTTTAATGAATGAGCCTTGACAAAAAGACCCGACACGGGCCGTGTTTCGGTGACTAGCACCTGCGTCAGGGGTCACAGTGATGACGTGGAAAACTTGGGGAATAACTCAAATATATTTCTCTACAATATATTATTCCTTACCCCACGTCGCATATAGTAAAAGCTACAAAGCAACAAGGCACAAAAGTGAAAGTGCCTTGTTGCTTTGCAGCTTTTACTATATGCGAAGTGGGGTAATATATTGTAGAGAAATATATTCAAGTTATTCCCCAAGTTTTCCACGTCATCACTGTGACACCTGACGCAGGTGCTAGTCACTGAAACATGGCCCGTGTCGGGTCTTTTTGTCAAGGCTCATTCATTAAAGAACTGTGTTCCATTTTTAAAGGCCCGTGGTGCTGTTTTTTGTGTCTAGAACTACAGGACATCATAAAATGCCTCATTGTAATAATTTAAGAATAATCATGTCACTGAAATTCAAAACTAGAATTCAAAGGACAACTTGGTCAGAAAAGATCATTCTCCAGATTTAAGAGCATACTCTACATCGTTTTTAGAGAGGTTAGGCATGTATTAACTGACAGGCTGTTTTATGCATTTAACATATTACATTAGCAACTGCGTGCTGTACTCTTTATATAGGATTAGCTGTTGACTTAAACTAGGTAGCATGTTTTCATTGTAGATCATTTCCTTGCACCATGTGGACACAGCGAATCCAGACTGTTTTTATTGAAAGATTAGATTTGACTTTTTCAGTAGGGGGAGTATGGAGTGGTGATGACTGAGGGATTATGAAAATCGAACTCGTAGTTGATCCGGTTGGTCACATGCTTTATGGATGTAAAACTTGCTATATGTAAGAGCCCTTCACTATTCAGGCTGCTCCTGGCCTTTTACTGGAGGGGTGTAAACCATTCTGCTACAGCGACCCCTTCTAGACTAGCTGCAGAATTCTTCGTAAATGATTGCCATCCAGTGACACCACCTAGTGCTGGTGATTTTAGTTGTCTTTGGAGATTGATGCTAACCCTGTTTTAGTTTTTGTCTTCTGAAGCATCTTCCTGATGGTATTTTTGAAGTTATGTATGTAGACGGAAGATTTTACCACCATTCTGCTTTGTTTTTTTCTGAGGAAGGAGTCTCTAGCGAAGATTCTGGCTTGGTGTATGAGCAGAAGAATGCCGGGGAGAAAGGACCTGCCTACAGAAGAGGGTACAATGGCAGAAAATTTCTGGTGGAAATTTGTGCTGATGAAGATCTCAATGTGGAGGAGGTAGTCCCTTGGCAGTGAAGCTGGAACCCATTTCTAGAGACTAGCTTTGCCGAGAAACCAGGAAACCCTGTAATTAAAAAAAAAATTGGAGGGGCGAGGGGAAAGGTGTAAACAAACAAGTGTATAAAGATGAGCTTGTTAGTATACCCCTTCATTCTCGGAGCCCAATTTATGCTTTACATGTATAAATACTGGAATTTATATGCAAATTATAATTTTGAAAAGCTGGTATTTTACGTGTGCAAATCTGTACAACATGCAGATTACAAGGAGGGATAGTTTGGGTGGCCCTATGGCAGAACTGAAACCTACATGTGTGCAATATATCAATTTATCCCCCTTTAGAAAAGATATATCTGAAATTACTGCCAAAATCACAAACAGTAAATATCATGGAATTTTGGACATCCGCCTTTAAACTGAATAGGGAAAAAAAAACACAATGCTTGATACTTGGATCACCATAAAATACCAATAGATTCACATCCATCAGTGCCATGGAAACAACTCTTCCGATAGCAGACAACCTGAAGGTCATAGGAATCACCATAGATTGTGAATTATCATTCAACAAACAGGTAGCAATCGCTACTAAGAAAATGTTCCAGACTACTGTGGAAACTCAAAACTTCTAAAAAAAAAAAATATATATATATATTTTCCCTGGGACATCTTTGGTACTCTCGTCCAAACCATGGTAATGGAATCTATGCAGGATGTAAGGAACAACCATTAAAGAAAATACAAACAATGCAAAACACGGCAGCAAGACTTATTTTTGGAAAAAATCAATTTGAAAGCGCAAGATCCATACTCCAAAACTTGGTTAACAATCAAATCTCATATCTTTCAAGATCTGTACCCTGGCGTACAGAATTATTTTTGGCCTCTCCCCGGCCTACATGACTGACCTAATAAGTCTACCACTATGTAACACAACCAAGAGAGAGATCCTACCTTACTCTCCACTTCCCCAGGTGCCAAGTCCTGAAATTCAAAACCACACAACAACAAGCTTTTCTTACGTCTGCACCAAAATCTGGAACTTTGTACCAAAAGACCTAAAAGCCTTGAACAGCTACTTACAAGTCAGAAAACACCTGAAAGCCCACATCTTCAAAGCATCCTTCCCTGATGAATCCACCTAGCCTAACAGTTAACAGGTCAAAACTCCTTTGCCATGAACTCAAACTGATCTTAACCTGAACTGCTCTGTACTTGGCACAGTTTCACCTTATGACTTGTAACATATAATCTGTTTTCTCCTAAGCTAATTGTAAGCCACATTGAACTTTCCACTAGGGTGGAAAATGTGGGGTACAAATGCAATAAATGTTCAGATCTACAGCTGTTCCCTGGCACATCTAGGTTTATGTCGGCCATCCGTTTACAGGAGCAATTAAGGACGATATCCTCCATTATCCTCTGTTTTCTCTTCTAAATTGAAACTAAATAAAGATTGAGGTCTCTGTAGTTAATAAAAGCACTCGCATATATAGGCTTAAATAAAGATTGAGGCCGCACTCGCTTATATAGGTTTCCAAAATGGCAGACATACATGTTATAAGTGCTGAAATATGTTACATGTGTATGTGTTGGCACCTGCTTGGGTAAGTTGCCAGGTTTCCTCTGTTGATTTCCGTGTTTATAATTGTACAATGTAGGGTCTGACTGAATTTCAGTTTTGGCTTTAGTGTGGAAACTGTCCCAAAATACGTATTCAGATTTTGGCTGGAAATGCCAGTGCATTTTCAGCTGAAACCAAAATCACCCCCCCCCCCCCCCAACCACAAGTGCAACCACTCTCTGCCCTCCACCCAACCATAAGCATTGTCCTCCCACCACCTGTTGGCCCTGGTGATCTAGTGGCCTTGTCAGGATTGGAGTAATTCCCAGTCGATCCTGTCTATGCTGTCTTCAGGTTCAAAATGGCTGCCATAATCTCCCATGGTAGTCTTGCCTAGCATTTATGTACATGGGTTATAGAATACATAAGAATAGCCATACTGTGTCAGACCAGTGGTCCATCTAGCCCAGTATCCTGCTCCCAAAAGTGGCCAATCCAGGTCAAAAGTACCCGGCAGAATCCCAAATAACATTCCATGCTACGAATCCCAGGGCAAGCAGGGTCTTCCATCATGTCCATCTCAATAACAGACTATGGACGTTTCCTCCAGGGACTTGTCCAAACCTTTTTTTAATTCAGATGTTCTAACCACTGTTATCACATCTTCTGGCAGCAAGTTCCAGAGCTTAACTATTCTTTGAATGAAAAAAATATTTCCTCCTATTTAGTTTTAAAAGTATTTCCATATAGTACTGACAGCTGTTATGGATTGGTATTTAGCAGGTATCATCCTACTCACAGAAGAGCAAAGATATTTATTTATATACTGGATCAGACCACCAATCCATTAAGCCCAGCATTCTCCTTAAAACTGGCCCATCCTGGTCCTGAATACTAGATATGACCTCAAATAGTAAATCTAGTCCTTGTTACCTATACCTAGGGATAAGGTATGGCTTTCCCTAGTCTTCCTGGCTAATAATGGTTTAGTGACTTTTCCTCTAACAACTTTCCTAGTCTCTTAAAACCCAGTTACATTAACTATTCACTTCTTCAGCAACAAATTCGACAACTTAAATTGAGGGAGGAAAAATTATCCAAATTGGTTTTAAAAGCTCTATGTATTAATGTTAGAATATTCCCTAGTCTTAACCGGATTTCAGACCATTCTATTATCACTTGTTTCATTGTATGGATCCCTGCCATAATCTTCTCTCAGCTGTCACATCGTCTTTTTTTTTTTTTTTAAATCATTTCTGTAGCCTTCCACCATAGAGGGAGCTGTTCTATGCCCTTAGCCTTATCTTTTTTTGAGATGGGGCAACTAGAAAGATACACAGTACATAAGGTTGCACCATGGATTGATACAAAGGGAATATGAGATTCTGTTATCCATTTTTTCCTAATAGTAGTTGGCATTCGATTTGCCTTTTTTTTTAAATATAATTTCAAAATATTTACACAAGCAACAGACTTGTTACATGAAATTCAGAGATCAAAAAGAGATCATTGTCACGTTTTTCTAAAACAGGAACTAGGTTAGTGAGCCCTTGGGCCACTGCCGAGGAGCGGCAGTGGCAGGCAAAACCACCCCACACCAGGAACAAGACAGAACTCAGATAGAAACAGCAAGACTTCACCTGCACTAGCCACCCTTCCCCAGGAGTTGAGCCCCTGGCTGCAGGCGGCCGACAGGACTTACAGGACAGGGCAGGAACTGGAAGCTGCAAGCAGCTACTAAAACAAGGAACAAACACGAGACAGAACTGAAAGCTGCCAGGCAGCCACTGAACAAGAAACACAGACAAACAGAAACTAAACACAAAAGACAGACAAGGAACAAGTCTAGGAAACAAACAATAACCCTAAGCTAAACTATACACAGACTAACTAACATCAGACAAGGAACTAGAATAAAAACCAAGCTAGGCAGGAGTGCAACAAGCACCAACAAACCAGGGCCTTAGGCGATGCAAGGGCAAAGCAAAGAGTTTCCAAATGGCTAATAAGCCCAGCAGCAGCTGAGATTCAGCTGTAGCAATCACAATGCAGCTACGGATGCTGTGCAGGCTCAAACAAGACAAGCAAGTCTGGCAGGCCGGAAGATCCGGACTGGACTGGGCTGAAGTCTGGAACGGGAAACAGCACACAGACAATCCAATGCAGCCACCAGGCCTGGCCCCGAGGGGGCGAGATGCTGCATTGAGCCTGCCATGAGTGGGAAAGCGCGGGGTACAAATGTAACAACAACAACAAAAACAGGGCACGACTGTGACAATTATACATAAAAAAGGTATACACTCTTATATAGCGATGTCATCTAGGTAAATTTTTTTCACTTTTGTCCCTTCCTTAAACCACTATTTGAGGGGGGGGGGGGGGGGTTGACAAATAAATCAGGGATATTACTAAGCAAAATAGAAAGAAGAAAGGCCTTATGCCCACCCACCTATTAATATCTAGCAACTATGATATTATGACCTCGATATCTTCTTCGGGTCTATGAATACTCTAAATTGATCTGTTGAAAAAAAAAACATACTTAACTCCCAAATATCTCACTATACATTTACATGGGTATGCTAATAAAAAAGTTGCACCTAAAGCCTTCGTTTCCTCTCTCATCTCCAGAAATTTTTTTTTGTTTTTCTTGCGTGACTTTGGTGACATCAGGAAAAATCCATAGTTTTTGTCCACAAAATGTTTGATGCATATTCTTAAAGTATAATTTAAGTATACCATTGAAATCTTGCTCAAATACAAATGAAATCAGAAGTGTGGCTCTATATTTAACTTCTAATAATGAGTCTTCTAATATTAGAGAGAGATCTTTTAAATCATCGTTCTGATCTTCTAGTTGAATTTGTTCCAGTTCTTCAGGGATTCCTCCCTGATTCTTTTTCGTAAAAAGAAAATATATTTTATTTAATGGAGGAATATTTTGAGGGGAAATTTTCAAAATCTCAATGAGGTATTTCTTGAATAGTTCCAAAGGGAGGAACCCTACTGGTTTAGGAAAATTCAAAATCCTCATATTTAAGCGTCTATTGTAATTTTCAGTTTGTTCTATTTTATGACGAATACTAAATTATCTTTCATAAGCATTGATACATTCTCTTTTATATTTGAAGTATCTTTCTGAGATCGCTGTACCTGGTCATCGAAGTCTTGCTTCAGTTTATCCATAGATTTGGAGAGTTGTTCTACTGTGGAAACTAAGTTCGCTGTTTTCTGGGATGATTTAATAATCAGGGAGTTCATGTTGTCAATAGCCTGCCAGAGAGTATCGAGTGTCACCACCATGGGGGGATTCATAGATCCTTTTCTTCCCAAGTTCTCATCACTCGCTGTTATCTGCACCGAGGGAGAGCCACCACCACAGGCCCCCAATCTTGCGTCGTCCACGTCTTGTGGGCCTGTCTTCTCCTCCCGAGTTATGGCGGGGCATGGTGGGATTGCTGGCTCTGGAGGGGAAAGCGTGGTCTCAAGTTCCACCGATGTCGGACTCCCTGCTCCGACGTCTAGAGGAATCCCCACTCCGGTCTCGATCTGTGGGCTTTGGAGGACGAAGCTGTCCAGCGTTTCTGTTCTGGTGAGGATACCAGGGCTTTCTATTTGCTTTTTTGACTGCTGTGGCACACTGAGCCAACGATTTCATCATATCGTCCACAGTGACTCCAAAATCCTTTTGTTGAATGGATAACGGAACTCAGCATTCTGGATTATTTTTTCCTGATAGCATCAGTTTACATGTCTTCATCTTAAATTTCATCTGCCATTTAAATGTCTGGTCCCCTGGACTTGTTAGGTCTTCCTGCAACTTTTGTGTGTGTGCAAATTTGATCACTTCACTTGTTTCCTCTTCCAGATCTTTTATAACAGTGTTGAAAAGCACTGGTTCCAGAACAGTCTCTGGAGCACTCTATTTGTCTTCCCCATTGACAAAATTGACCATTTATAGAGTAATCTTTTTAACCAGTTAACCAAGCCACAATATTGCCAGACTTTAATTTCCTCAGGAATTGCTCGTTACGGAAATGACTTCTGAAAATTTAGATTCACTATTTTATCTGGCTCACCCTTATCCATATTATTAACCTCTTGATAAGGCAAGACTGGTGCTAAATTCATGATGGCTCTGGCCTATTAAACCACATCTCAAGAAAAATGTCAGGAAGTATTTTTTCACAGAGAGAGTGGTGAATGCTTGGAATGCCCTCCCGCGGGAGGTGGTGGAAATGAAAACGGTAACAGAATTCAAGCACGCGTGGGATAAACATAAAGGAATCCTGTTCAGAAGGAATAGATCCTAAGGAGCTTAGCCGAGATTGGGTGGCACAGCCGGTGGCGGGAGGCGGGGATAGTGCTGGGCAGACTTACACGGTCTGTGCCCTGAAAAGGACAGGTACAAATCAAGGTAAGGTATACACAAAAAGTAGCACATATGAGTTTATCTTGTTGGGCAGACTGGATGGACCATGCAGGTCTGTTTCTGCCATCATCTACTATGTTACATCAGTTTAAAGGTTAAGTAATTTAATTTTTCAGAATGGTGACTTTAGGTTCTCCGTTTTATAGTTGCTCAGATTGCCCTGGAGCCCTTTTTAAAAATGTAGCGTTATGGTGGCCTCCCTTCATTCTTCTGGTTCTGCAGCAGTTTGTACTAATAGGTTACAGATATCCAATAGTAACTCTGGGTTTTGACATGTCTCGAATTTCATTTCTAACCTGTGTACCATCCTGTTCAGGTGATTGCTACTCTTCAGTTTTCAGTATTAATAGAATTGAGGTTGAAGGGGGGGCAGACTCAGGAAAAATATCAGGAAGTATCATTTCACAGAGAGGGTGGTAGATACTTGTAATGCCCTCTCGCGGGAGGTGGTAGAGATGAAAATGGTAATGGAATTCAAAAATGCGTGGGATAAATACAATAGAATCCTGTTGAGAAGGAATGGATCTACAGAAGCTTAGTGGAGATTGGGTGGCAACATCGGTAATTGGGAAGCAAAGCGAGTGCTAGGCAGACTTCTATGGTCTGTACCCTAAAAATGGCAAGGACAAATCAAGGTCAGGTAAACTCATTATATGTGATACTTTATAATGTATATATTATTGGGCAGACTAAATGGACCATACAGGTCTTTATCTGCCATCATCTACTATGTACATTACTATATTATTATTCCAGTTTCACTATGATTTGGTTCAGTTCCTTTAGATAGCCTTTTGTGGTTATCTTCCCAAAATACTCCTCAGTCAGGATTGAAGAAGAATTAATTTTCCATTATGGTCTCTTCCTTCTTGCACAACCCCTTTTTATTCCTTGCTCATCTAATAGTTCAACAGGTTGCCTCACAGGCCGCCTGCATCTAATGTACTTGGATTTGCTTTCCATTTTTTGAAAGTTCTCCTTTGTTTATAAATACAATATTTCCTAGTTTTTTTTCTCTCCCATTCTTATTTTAAGTAGTTTCTCTGCAAACTGATATCTCCTAAACCAGGCTGAAGAGTTTTTGTCCCGGATGTGTGTTGCCATCCGTTCTTAACTCCTTTTTGTTTTTCTCAGTCTTCCATACCGCTTAACAAAATCTTACAGCAGAATGTGTTAGCTCTGATCACACCAAGCTTTGTTTTCTAACTGTGGTAGGCTTTCAACTAACTTTGAACAGGTTTGATTAAAATCTAGGTCTATAAGCGATCAAGGGTGGTTAACCACCATCCTCAAGACCCACAACCCAGTCGGGTCTTCAAGATTTCCACAGTGAATATGCCTGAGATTGATTTGCATGTAGTGCTTCATTCTAAGCTCATAGATCTCATGTATATTCATTGTGGAAATCTTGAAAAACCAAAGGCCTTTGAGGACTCTGGTTACCCACCCCTTGATCTAGAATTTTTGTTGCTTTCAACATATGTGTAATTTGAATATTTGCTGTTGTTCCTGTGACTAACAGAAGTAGGACTCCTCGTTTTGCATTCACTACTTGGGTAAGCATTAGTTTTTGTTCTTAGTACATTGTCACTGCATGATATTAATATATAAAAGCGCACATGCGTCTAATATTAATGTAGCTATTTTGCCTCTATTTCATTTTTTCTAACAACATTTATACATTATATTTGTTATTTCATTTGGCATATAAGTCCAAAATTGTATATATACCTGGAATACACATAATATTTATATTTTTATATTTTTTAAATTTTTTATTTCTTCTTGATTTTTATTCATATTAGTAGAAACCAAATTTTTTTTAAACGGATATGTTTATTGAATATATGTATGCTGTTTTAATGGTTATTAAGCATATTTGAGCATATAGATTTCTGATCAGAAAATTAGTGTCTGTTGAATTTTTATATGGATGTTTTTTCATATGGATGTGTATATATGTTTTTATTGGTGGTGTTTATATGTTGTATATTTTGATTTGTAGTGTATTTATTGACCCCTGATGCAGACGCTTTTTTAGCGTCGAAACACGGCCTGTGTCGGGTCGTTATCATTGATATAATAAAGACTGTTGGACTCGCGTCTCCAGTGGTGAATCGTCTTTTACTCTCTACTTTTGCCTTCTGTAACAGAAGTAGAGACACTTCTTTACTCATTGCTTTGGTGATATTTTATAAAATCCTTGTGTTTTGCAGAAAGCTCCCTGAAAATATTTGTATTTCTCTTTTTGATTATTTGGAGGCCACTCAGCAATAATGAGTGTTTCATACATTTGGATCTCACATATGCTTTATAGTAATTGCAAAAATCTATGCTGTAAAGTGCACAGGAATTTCAAAACAATTTCCTGTGCATTGCATGATGGCCCCTGCCCCCTTTGTGGTGCATTTAAAGTAAACACATGCACGTTATCCTGTAGAGAATTTTTTTTTCTGAGCACTGCTTAGTTATATAAAGAAACGATTTGAAAATTGCTCACCTCAGGAATAATATAAATGTCTTTCATCATCCTCTGTGTTTTGTGTATTCTTTATCTTTAACAGCTATAGGCCTCCTATACTGTGATAAGACAATTTACATGGTCCTTTGTACTGGGATGAGCTGTTATAAGTTTTCTCCAGGGTACTACTGCATTTTATTGTGTTTGAAGCTGGAGATGAAAAGCAGTATGCTACAGTTAGAAGTTATGATGCAATTCTTGTTTCATAGGTTGAAGAGGTTAAGGAAAGTAAGCACAGTTAACTCTTGACAAAATTCTTATGCTCTTTGTCATTACTCGGAATGGTTCATTTTTTTTTCCTCTCTTCAAGGTTTCATTTGTTTTTGCTTGGTTCCCTCCTCTTTTTTTTTTTTTTTTTTAAGTACTGTTTTCTTTGAAGAGAAAGTCACATGGAAGTGTGGTATTACAAAATGACGATTTCTTTAACATACAAAATGATGGTCACTTAAATTATACAGTTTAAGGATAAGGAAAATCATGGAGCAATTTTAACAAATTACCTTTAACTACACTGCCAAAGCAGGTCATGCATAAGTGCTTTTAGGTTTATTCCAGGGTGTGTAATCTCATCTTGTGGCTAAGTGAAGTTAAACTTGTTTTTCAAGTTGGACTTGAATAACATTCTTATGCTAAAGATTATTTACATTCTAGAAAGAGGACACTTGAATCTTTAATTGGTTGTAGTAAGAGAATCAATTGCATTTTTTTCATTATACAATAGTTTGTACAAATGTACTGGTGTAGGTTTAGATTTTTTAAACTACGAAAAGCATAAAGACTTAAACGCTGCGGTAAAAATAGGTCTTAGTGTTCCCTTATGTGGGTCTTTCCCGTGCGCCATAAAACCCTGTTTTTTAAATTTTGCATTAATTGCCGTGCGCAAATGTTTGTGCTAACAAACACCAGCGTAATCATGGAACAAGCGATCACTTTTATTATTGCACCATGTTTGAGCATTGGCAGTGATTGCTTATTCCATGATTACGCTGGTGTTAGCACAATAAGGGGCTCTTTTTTACAAAGCTGCGGTAGGCTCTATGCGTGTGCAGCATGCACAAAAACGAGACTGCCGCCAGGCTAGCACGCCCCCTGGTGGTAATTTCAGATTTGGCGTACGCCCATAATAGGACAAATTATTTTTAAATTTCCTACCATTCGCAGTGCTTCCAGTGTTAATTGGCAGTTGATGGTGCCGACCGGTCACTGCGTGTGTAGTGCATGAGTCCTTACCGCTATGTCAGTGTGTAGGGGTAAGGTCTTGGACCGAAAATGGACGTGACCTGGTTTCAATTTTAGTGCACGTCCATTTTCAGGCCCTTTTCCCTAGACACGGAAAAATGGCCCAGCATGCGCACAAAAGACACGCTCGTACTACTGCAGGCTGGTTTTTACCGCAACTTAGTAAAAGGACTCCTAAATTTTTATGGTGTGGAAATTTTGTTTCCCTTGTTTTGGTATAACCTGCACAAATGTTGCCATTAACGCGCAGCCATTGTAAAAAAAAAAATTACCTATTTTGTTATCGATGAGGTCTTCTGTTATCCATATGCTAGCCATTTAGGGATCCTTTTACTAAGACGCTAACTAATTTAGCACACACTAACTCCCGGATTCTGTATATGGTGCCTCAAAATCCATGCGAAAAACAAAGCATATTCTATAACAGTGCGCATAACTTGGTTAACTACCTAATCAGTGCTTCTAATTGGTTAAAAAGCAATTAGCACTAATTGTCATTGAGATTTACGTGCACAATTTAAGTGTATTCTATAACGTGGTGCACCAAAATTCTAAGGTGCATAGTTAAAAAGAGGGTATGTTCACGGGCGGGGCATGGGCATTTCTAAAATCTATGCACATTGTAGAATACGCCCGATCTGTGCCTAATTTGGGCATCAGGATTTACACCAACTTAAAACATGGAAGTGACCAAATTTGGTTGCATGACGATCTGCTCGGCGTATTCTACATACCGTGCAGAAACTTAAGTCTATTCTATAAAATTTAGGCATGTTCTAAAGAATATGCCTAGGTGTAATTTTTTTTTCCACAAGGAGTTTTCAGGTGCCATATATAGAATCTAGCCCTAAATACTAAGACATAAGAACATTAGAGTAGCCATACTGAGTCACACCAATGGTCTGTCTAGCCCTGTATCTTGTTTTCCAAACAGTGGCCAAGCTAGGTCACAAGTACCTGACAGAAACCCAAATCGTGGCAACACTCCAAACTACATATCCCAGAGCAAGCAGTTACCACCTCCTCCGGCAAAGAGTGCCAGAGCTTAACTATTCATTGAGTGAACAAATATTTCCTCCTATTTTATTTTAGAAGTATTTCCATGTAACTTCCTTGAGTGTCCCCTAATCTTTGCACTTTTGGAACGAGTAAAAAATTGATTTACTTCTACTCGTTCTACATCACTCAGGGTTTTGTACACCTCAGTCATGTCTCCCTCATCCGTCTCTTGTCCAAACTGAAGAGCCCTAATCTCTTTAGCCTTTCCTTATACGAGAGGAGTTCCATCCCCTTTATCACCTAAAGCTTGGTAATACCTAAGGGAATGAAAGAAATGCAAGCAAATGCCACAGAGCAAAACGGAGCTCTTAAAATGCTGTTCTCTAAAGTTGCCACCTTGGCTGCCATCTGTTGGCATAACTTTTTTTTTTTTTTTTTTTACTCTTACAAGAATACTAGGACCAGAGGCATAGCTAGGTTTTGACGTCTGGGGGAGCAAACTTTGTAAAATAGGCGCCAGACATGGGCATAGTTTGACTGTTTCATTTTGGGGGCCAAAGGGTGTGGCTTGGCACATTTGCATATGTACATCTCATACATATTCGTTAAGGCTATTTAAAAAACCACACACATGCACCAGACTAAAATGCTGAATATGAAGCCAGCATATAAAAAACAATAGGGCCAGACACTTTATGAAATAACACAAAACCCTACAAAAGACACTCAAAATCTATACAGAAAACTTAACACACAAGAGCCCTAACCCACCTATGAAAATACCCTGGACCCTGGAGCACCAATATACCTGCTACTGGAAAATGGAACAAGCTGGACTGTTACACATTCCTACACAAAACACTACATGCTAGCAGAATCAGTCGCCTCAGTCACATATGCAGAACACGGACAGACCCTCATCTGATACAAAATAGGGAACCACAAAAAACATGCCCACAAAAACTGAAATATAGATCTCTTCAGGAAAGCCAGACTCTGCAAGCAGTGCAAATACTGGTAAAAGAGAAACAGAAATGTATTTTCTCCTGTACTCTGCAAAATACAATACGAAAAAAATGTACATTTCACAAAGCAGGCACATCTTAGTTCTTAAAAAGCATTAAATAAAAATAATGTTTTGTTTTCTAACTTTGTTGTCTGAGCATTCTATTTTTCTAGTTGGGCTGGTCCCAGTCTCTTTTCCACTTTTCATGTGTCAGTCTTCTCCTAAATTCTTTTCCAGGTTGGCTTTTTCATTTCTTTGCTCTTCTCTTGTCTTCTTCCTGTCCTCTGCATCTGTCTGGCACTGATCTTTCATTTTATGTTTTTTCCCCCCACTTTTCTCTCACTCTTTAGTCCTTAGTATTGATCTACCTACTAGCTTTGACCATCTTCCTCTCATTCCCTTTCCAGCACTCCCATTCCCCCCTCTATCTCTCCCTTACCCAGTCTCCTAAGTTCTTCTCCCATCTTTCACCCACTTCATAAGTGTTTTTCTGATCATGCCGGCCCAGTATCTAATTCTGCTGCTATCTGTCATCTTAACTCCGTTTCCAGGTCTTCCTTTCCATTTATTTCTTTACTTTCCTTCTTTCTGCTTCATTTCTTGCTCTATATCCATAAGTAAAAGCTGGGTCCTCTGCAGACTTGACTGTCCAGTGGATCCAACTTCTGCCTATTTTCTCCGTCCATGTGCAGTTTTTCTCCTCTCTTCCTTTTCCCTCATCTCCTTCCTCCCCTCCATCCATGTCTAGCATTTCTTCTCTCTCCCTTCCCCTCCATCCATGTCTAGCATTTCTTCTCTCTCCCTTCCCCTCCATCCACCCATGTCCAGCAACCCTTCTCTCTCCACTGCCCTCCCCTCCATCCATGTCTAGCATTTCTTCTCTCTCCCTACCCCTCCATCCATGTGCATCTCCTTCCTGTCTTCCCTCCCCTCCATCCATGTGCATCTCCTTCCTGTCTTCCCTGCCCTCCATCCATGTCCATCTCCTTCCTGTCTTCCCTCCCCTCCATCCATGTGCATCTCCTTCCTGTCTTCCCTGCCCTCCATCCATGTCCATCTCCTTCCTGTCTTCCCTCCCCTCCATCCATGTCCAACAATTCTCTCCTTGCCCTCCCCTATATCCACCTATGTCCAGCAACTCTCCTCTCCCCTGCCGTCCCCTCCATCCACCTGTGTCCAGCAACTCCCCTCCCCTCCATCCACCCACCCATGTCCAGCAACCCTTCTCTCTCCACTGCCCTCCCCTCCATCCATGTCTAGCATTTCTTCTCTCTCCCCACCCCTCCATCCATGTGCATCTCCTTCCTGTCTTCCCTACCCCTCCATCCATGTGCATCTCCTTCCTGTCTTCCCTACCCCTCCATCCATGTGCATCTCCTTCCTGTCTTCCCTACCCCTCCATCCATGTTCAACAATTCTCTCCTTGCCCTCCCCTACATCCACCTATGTCCAGCAACTCTCCTCTCCCCTGCCGTCCCCTCCATCCACCCGTGTCCAGCAACTCCCCTGCCCTCCATCCATCTATCCATCCATATCCAGCAATTTTCCGCTCTCCCCTGTCCTCCCATCCATGTCCATCGATGCTCCTCTCTCCCCTGCACCCCTCCATCCATCCATATCCAGCAATTTCTCCTCCCTGGGTCCTGTCCTCTCATCGATGCTCCTGTCTCCCCTGCCCCCACCTCCATCCATCCATATCCAGCAATTTCTCCTCTCTTCCTGGGCCTGGCCCCTGCCCTCCCATCCATCGATCAATGCTCCTCCCCTGCCCTCCCGCTCCCATGTCCACCTGCCTGCCCTTTTCTCTGGTTTAAATCTTGTATTTAAATTTACCTCCGTCGCAGCAGCTGCGCAGCATCAGTGAAAGCGCTGCCCGACATCTCTAGCCTTCCCTTCGCTCGTTCGTTCGTTCCCTCTCAGTGTCCCGCCCTCACAAGAAATTACGTCACAAGAAGGCGGGACACTGAGGGAACGAACAAGCGAAGGGAAGGCTGGAGACGTCAGGCAGCACTTTCACTGACGCTGTGCAGCTGCTGCGATGTCAGAGGTAAATTTAAATACAAGATTTAAATCCCCCAGGGTGGCGCGGGTACCGGAGCAGGAAACCGAAGACTGGCTGAGCTGCATAGGCACCATTTTTTTGAAAAATCAATTTAGGGGAGTGACCGCTCCCCCTGCGCCCCACCTAGCTACGCTACTGACTAGGACTAGGGGGGATGCTATGAAGCTACAAAGTAATAAACTTAAAACAAAGTGGAGAAAGTATTTCTTCTCTCAACGTGTAATTAATCTTTGGAATACTTTGCCAGAGAATGTGGTAAAAGCAGTTAGCTTAGCATGGTTTAAAAAAGGTTTGGATAACTTCCTGAAAGAAAAATCTATAAGCCATTATTAAGATGAACTTGGGGAAAATCCACTGCTGATTTCTAGGATAAGCAGCATAATAAAATGTGTTGTACTGTTTTGGGATCTTGCCAGGTACTTGTAACCTAGATTGGCCACTATTGGAAACAGGATCCTGGGCTTGATGAACCTTCTGTCTGTCCCCAGTATGGCAACACTTAAGAACAACTTATGTGTATAGTTGCTGAACAAGTTAGGTGGCTTATTGTAACATTTATTTCCTCTTAAGGGGTAAAATTATATTTACAAAACCTTTATTGACTTTAACATTGAAAGTAACATATAATTCCAGAAACGAGGAAATGTATTACCATCAATTCTATGTGTGCACCATGTATATATTTTGTTTTCACCTTCCCCTAACCCCTTGACACCCTCATTTCATTAGTAACTGTTAATCTAATTACTTCAGATTCTTATGTGGGGTGGGGAGGGGAATTTTTATAAGCAACTTGAGCATGGAGAACAATGTTCGCACAGTCAAGAAGGTTCTATAAAGCTACCCCAGTGTGTAGATGCAAGGAAAACTGTGTAAGTGAAACTGGATAAAGACAGGACTAAGTCTTCTATTGGTCCATTCTGTCTGGTTAACTTAGGGGCCCTTTTACAAAGTGGCGGTAGGGCTACCGCGCATGTATCACACGCAAAATTGACATTACTTCCCAGTTAACGTGATCACCTGGCGGTAATATCGAAGGTGCATGCTGTTAAACCATGCACATTGTTTGTTTATTTATTTATTTGTTTGTTACATTTGTATCCCACATTTTCCCATTTATTTGTAGACTCAATGTGGCTTACATAGTACCAGAGAAGCGTCTGCAGACTCTGGTGTAAACAAATACAAAATGATATTGTGGTAAGATAGAGTTCATGTGGCACAGCCACATTAGGGAATCGTACAACGGAAGAGTTGTGTTATGTCCATTACGTACTTTAGTTTTGTTGTGTTGCAGAGATAGGCATTTATGTTGGATTGGTAGGTGCCTTTTTCAACAGGTTAGTTTTAGTTTTTTCCGGAAGTTTAGGTAGTCATATGTCGTTTTCAAGGCTTTTGGTAATGTGTTCCACAGTTGTGTGCTTATGTAGGAGAAACTGGATGCGTAAGTTGATTTGTATTTGAGTCCTTTGCAGCTTGGGTAGTGTAGATTTAGGTACATTCATGTTGATTTGGATGTGTTTCTAGTTGGTAGGTCGATCAGGCCTGTCATGTATCCCGGGGCTTCACCGTAGATAATTTTGGGAACCAGAGTGCAGATTTTGAAAGTACTGCGTTCTTTGATTGGGAGCCAGTGTAGTTTTTCGCAGAGGGGTTTTGTGCTTTCAAATCACGTTTTTCCAAAGATAAGCCTAGCTGCCGTGTTTTGAGCGGTCTGAAGTTTCTTTAATGTTTGTTCATTGCATCCCACATAAATTCCATTGCAGTAGTCTAAATGGCTTAGTACCATTGATTGTATCAGGTTGCAAAATGTTTCCCTCGGGAAGAATTGTTTCATGCGTTTGAGTTTCCACATTGAGTGGAACATTTTCTTTGTTGTGGATGTTACTTGGCTCTGTAGTGTTTAGGTTGCGATCCAATGTAACGCCGAGGATTTTAAGGCTGTCTGAGATAGGGAGAGTGTAATCTAGGGTGTTGATAATTGTGGGGTTGTCTGCGTTCTGTTGGGATGAGAGGATGTTATAGAATTGGCACCAAGGTGCGCTATATAGAATCCGGGGGTTAGTGCTGAAATTCAGCGGCACCAATAGGTAAAGTGCCCTTGAATAGCAGTGGCTGGGCCGTGGCGTTGCTACACTAAACGTTCAGGTCAACTCCTCTATTTTTCTACTGTCTGACTCTGACTCTTGACTGATATTAGGCTTTAAAATTTTGTCTTGTGTCTAAAGTATTGGTAAATATAACTTACATTTACCAATACTTTAGATCCAAGACAAAAAAAATATATATATATTTATAAAATGATAAACTTTATTATAATGCAAGTTTTTATTTTGAAACTTGAGTCAGTAAATTTTTACCAACTCTGACTCCAATGCCACATCCTTGATCAGTGGATGGCCCTGTACAGGCGATTTAACCGGCCAGGAGCCTTTCCTGGCTGCTTAAATTGCTTTGAATATCGACCCAAATGTATGTTGCTCTCTAAGCAAATAAAATTGCAGCATTTTTTAATTTCTAGCAATAATTGTCTAATTAAAGAATGAAGGCTGGTCTGATGGCCCAGGGTAGTATAGTACAGTGAAACTTGTTTGATGTTTGAACTTGGCAAATGTAATGTTTCAGTTTACTGATGTCTTTCTGCAGGCAAAGCCTACACCTAATGCAGTTCAATAGGCAAAATAGCACAACATGCATAAAATAACAATATCTACAATCAAACAGCTTCATGAATAGTATAAATATAACCCCCCTGCTATTCTCTCACTCTTAAAGTAACTTCAGCATTAGATACCCACCCAAAATTCAGTCTTATAAATCAAATTCACCCTGGTTATTAACTGCCATGTGGTTGCTTCATCTTATCCAAGGGTAAATTGTCTGCTAATTGTAGTTTAATATCTTTTATTGGATTTCAATACAATACAATAGAAGCAGGAGCTCACCACAGTACAACAAGCAACATTTACAAATCATGGCAAAACTGGAGCTCACATTCAAGAAGCAACTATTCACAACTAGAATCACATTAAGAAAAAGGGGGAAGAAAGGGGAGGTGGAGAAGAAGAGAGGGGAAAAAAAGGGGGAGGGCTGGAGGTTACAAATCCAGACACAGAGCATGCATAGGCCACAAAATACATCAAACTCAGTGCTTATCTCTATACCGAAGCAAAATAAGATACCAGTGGCAGCCATTTTTCCCTGTAGGAAGCGAAGCAAGAAGATTTCTTCACCAGATGTAATTTGAATTTGTACATTTGGAGCAATAAGTTCCACCATTCCTGATAAGTAGTCTGGTGTAAGGACTTCCAGTGGGAGAAGATCACCTTCAATGCCAAACAGACCATGGCACTAACAAGAGCCCCTTCACTAGGAGTCAGCCGACCCCCAAAGAACTGCTCCCGAAGAATCACAAATGGATGAAAAATGGCTACCAGCTGCGACCAGACTTCCGACCAGAACTTGCAAAGGCACACACAATCAAATATAAGATGCCTGAGAGTACCCGTTTGGGAGTGGCAAGACCAACAGACATCTGGACTAGAGGAATCAACAACATGCAACTTATACGCCGTCCAAAGGGATCTATGCATAAAGAAATACATAGACTGCGTGGTGGTAGAAGAGTTAGAGCACCTGAAAAGGGACTTCCAAAGCAATTCCCACAGCTTGCCAGAAATAGGTCGCTGCAAGTCTTCCTCCCAGCACAGTTGCAATCCAGTACATTTAGTGCTGGATTTACGAAGATATTTGTAAATGTGGGAAGCAGCATGACCAGTGCGCTGAAGCTTCAGACCAAAATCCAGGCCCTGGGGCTTGAGAGAGGAACTGGGCTTGTCTGCTAATTGTAGCCCAAACCAGAAAAAGTGAGCAGTTAAAATCCACTATAAATTTTCTAACACTCATCATGAGCAAAGTGTCCAGCATATGTATCTCTAGTTTTCTCAGAAAAAGAAGCAAATGCATTAGTCAAACTTTGGAAATCTGTTTTTCTTCACCCTAATGTGTAAGAGTATTAGTTACTTGGAATGGTTCTTTGATAGGCTTTTTTTTTTCTTGCATTTTTAATTTGGATGTAAGAACTTTCTGTAGGCTCTGAAAAAATCCAAGTGAATCTTTTTATCTGTTGTAAGCCATTGTCTTCAACTTTTAGCCTTCATCTATACATTTTCAAAACATAGATATTATTCAGAAACCAGAGAATTATTTTCTTGCCCACTAACTACATGAGATGTGCCATTGGATCATAGCAAATGTCCATCCTGCCCAGTAGTCTGACATCATGTCGTCGATCATGAGTGGACTTAGAGGTCCTTCTAAGGCCTTTCCAATGCATCCAGACATTCAAGACCTGATTACATCAGAATGGGTCTCACCAGACGCGGTACTGAGAGTGGGAAGAGTCATGGCTTGCCTCTACCCATTGGTTCTGGAGGAGAAAAAAATTGCAGCTTCCCAGGGTGGACTCCCTTGTTACAGCAGTGACCAAGACCACCACCTTGCCATTGGAAGGGGGTATTGCCCTAAATGACCTACAGGATAGGAAGCTAGAAAGCTGACTGAAACAAGCCTTAAGTGCCCTCTTTGGGCCTTCAAGCGACAATGTGCAGCTCATTCGTGGCTAGAGCATGCCTGAAGTGGTATCCGCAACACAAGATAGGTGCCATAACACCCAGCTGAAAGCAGGTTTGACCTGCTTGGTGGATGCTGGTTGACACGTTACAGCCCGCAGTATGTCTTTGGCTGTCAAGGCATGTCTGCAACTCTGGTTGAGGCATTGGGAAGCGGATTCAGTGTCAGTCATGTCTAGTTAAATTGCCCAGCAAGTGGCTATTTTCGATCCATGCCCAAATTTAGGGGATCTTTTATAGAATCCAGGTGCCCAGAAGTCTCTCCTTTTTGATGTTATCTAGTTTTTGCTATTTTGGCAGCCTTCTCATGAAAGGAATACTTTCAACCACATTAATACTTCTAAAAATTGATATTATTGCTCTTTTTTTAAGAGTTACTTTTGTCCTTGTTCCTTAATGACCTGGAGGCCTGCACGGGATGCCCTTGCCAGTTATCCAAGTAGTAGAGTGCCACAGATCCATGGGACTTGCTCCTACCAGCATATCAGAATTTGCAGGACTTGGGTTCAGGCCTTAGATGGTTTCAGCATTGGCTTATCCTGTATCTTTAAGGCTTTCAATCTGCTATATTATTCTATTATCATTGTCTTAGTCACACATATATCTTGGAAGGAAATACAGAGAAGCATCAGTGCTTTTTTAAAAACAAATTTTGAGTGTGCAAGAAAATGTAGATTTTTTTTCCTTCATGCATAATTGCATAGTGGTCAACATATCTATGAGCTATAGATAGCATGCAACTGTGTGCATATGGTGTTCAGAGCTCCATCACAGCACACAGTTGTCTCCAGTTGTCCTTCTCCCTACCTCCACAGCTGCTGTTCTCATTCATATTTTAATGTTCTGCCTGGGTGGGGAGAGCTTTCTACAGAAGCCTGTCCATGGCAAGATGCCTCTGTGAAAGGGCATCATAGCACAGATGGCTCCAGAGCTAGCTGCTGCTTGTATCCTGACAGAAGTGTAGAATTGCACTGTAGTGCTTTTTTCCTCTGTAATGTGTCTCTAAATAATGGAGGGCATACTTTGTATATGCAGCTGTGGTCTCATTTTTTGTTTGCATGGCTATAGACAGCAAAGTGACTATATAGATGGGAAAAGGTGAAGTTGGTGCAGAGTTTGCATGACCTTTTAACAGCTTTTTCTGAGACCTGTATTTTTTTGCCCGTGCAAACTACAGTATGGGGCTAGCTTTTTAATAGGGTGCCTAGTCTGAGACCCTAAATTACCAGCATTTACAAGCATTCTTAGTCTTTTATGCTTATAAGTGGCTGCTTATGTGTATCAACAATCTCTTCTAAAATATCGGCTAGTGGAAAACTATGTGGGTTTGTTTTGCTGGTAGGTGTGCACATGGGTCATGTTTGCTCACAAATGCTTATGCAAATCCTAGAATACTATAATGTATGTACATTCTGGGTACTATCTAGGTGTGGGCACATACACCAGCTACAGATCTGGCATAAGTGATTGGTACCTTTAATTTAAATTGTGTTTTCAGCCACTAGTGCTAGAACTCTGAAGTGCCCATTTTTCTTTAAAGTAAGCTCCCTGTTATAAAATTACCCACTATGGAGGGGGGGGGGGGATTATATGTATGGCACCTAAATCCTCGCGGAAAACATTTCCACTTAAGCGTGTTATATAAGCCATGCCTAGATTTAGGCACGGTATATAGAGTATGCTTAGACAGCAATCGTAGCGCTTAATTCTCTGTGCCTCCATTTACACCAGTGAAAACATAGCATAATTCCTTGTCATCAGCAGCTTTAACAGCACTGCTATTTCTGAGGCTTTTCCTGACTGTGCAGCGAGCTCGTGGACTCGGTCCTTTGAGGTAAGAGCGGTACTCAGCTCCTCTGGGGAGGGCCCGCAGACGGCGTTCCGATCAGGGTGATTTTGGTGCAAAGCCGCCATTTTGAATCTTATTCCGCTGTTTTTCAGTGATGACTGCTGAGAGAGTTAAGCGCTGTTCCCGTTGTGGCAAGCGCAGATCAGCAGCGGGCCTCTGTAAAATGTTCTGTTTAGATGGTAGAGCCAGTACGAGCATGGTGAGCGATGATTCTTCCCGCTCGATGGAGCTGGCAGCGGGCGCCATCTTAGAAGCGCCGCATGGCTCGAACCCCGCGGTTGTGGAGGAGTCTGAGAGCAGAGGGGCGCTTCGGGCCGAGGCTACCAGAGGAGCTCCGTTTCCCGTGGCTCCTAATTTGGAGACGGGAGGTCAGGGTGAGTTTTTCTCCCCCGAGTTTGTGCTTATCCTATATAATAAAACTCACCCTCAACGTTCTGAGGACACTGACGTCACTGTCAGTTCCTCCGGGCACTTCCTTCCGGTTCGAAGGGTTCGTGGCGGTGAAGCCACTGAAATCACTGTGTTGGGGCCCCGCCCTCGCGTGATGACATCGAGGGCGACGACTCAGCACATTGAAGGTGGCGTTTGCGTGCGTTGACGAGGTATGCAACAATGGCGGTCAGTGCTTTCACAACGCCGAAGGGGTGAGCGGGGGGGGGGGGGGGTGGTCGGGAGGAAAACCTTGCTAGCGCCCGTTTCATTTGTGCCAGAAACGGGCATGTTTTACTAGTTTTACATAAAGCCTTCATGCTGAAAAGAGCTCTGCTGCAGGTGTCTGACAGTGCGTTGCTACCTGGTCCCCCTCCGACTGATGATGGCTCAGGGCTGATGTCAGACGTGGATTCCCCTGAGCGTTGGATGCACGCTAAGCATAGATGGGTAAATTCCCCGTCGGAGAGTGGCGCACCCCCCCCCCCCCCTGTGGTCGGGCTGTGGGGACTCTGAGGGATCTGGCAGGCCTTCGTGGTCTGAGGAGCCAGAGGAAGGTGCCGGTTTGCCACTGGATCTGGATGATCCCACTGCGGTTCGGATTTTCCACTGCGATGAGCTGCCAGTGCTTATCTCTGATGCCTTACAGGCCCTCTCTATTGATGATCCTGTTAAAGGTGAGGCCTCCTCTGGTAATCCGAGGATGGCAAGTACTAAGAAGCCTGCTCAAGCCTTTCCTTTGCATGACTCCATCCAAGAGCTTATTTCTGCTCAATGGGCTGACCCTGAGGGGCCCTTGAAAGTGGCCAGGGCGATGGGGCATCTTTACCCTCTGAGTGAGGAGCACTTGGCCCGTTTCGGGATGCCTAAAGTGGATGCCTTAGTCACGGCGGTGACAAAAAAGACCACCCTCCCAGTAGAGGGAGGGGTCGCCCTGAAGAACATTCAGGACAGGCGGCTGGAATCATCGCTAAAACGGTCCTTTGAGATTTCGGGCCTAGCCTTAAGGGCGTCTGTTTGCAGTTCTTATGCTGCTCGAGCCTGCCTCTCTTGGTTACAGCAGGCAGTGGAACAGTCCGTGGATGGTGCGAAGTCCCTCACTGAGGTTGCCTCGCAAATGGAGTCGGCCTTGTCATTTTTAGCAAACGCCCTCTATGATCTGGTCAGAGTTTCGGCTAAACAGATGTCTGTGGCGGTGTCCTCCCGCCGCCTTCTATGGCTACGGCATTGGGCGGCTGACATGGCCTCTAAGCAAAGGCTGGTGAAGTTGCCCTTTCGGGGCCTTCTGTTATTTGGAGAGGAGTTGGAGAAGATTGTTAAAGACCTGGGGGATGCTAAACCCCAGAGTTTATCTAAGGATAGGCCGCGGTCTTCTTCCAAGGGTCAGATGGTTACCTCCTCCTCCAGACCTTGCTTCCGTGAAGCTCGAAGGTATCGCCCGGGGCGCTCTGCTGGGTTTACTCAACGTGCCTGTTTTCAGCAGAGGAACTCCTTTTGCTCGGACAAACGCTTCGCAGCGGCAGGCTCAAGGCCAGGAGTTCAGGGCCGTCCTCCACAATGATGGGACACCGGTCCAATCCTCCTTTACAGCTGTATGAGGACGCCTTTCCCTCTTGAGGAGTGGACTAAGATTACCTCAGATCAGTGGGTCCTGAACCTGATCAGAGAAGGTTACCAATTGGAATTCGGTGCCCCGGTGAGAGACGTGTTTGTGGAGTCCCGATGGCGCATTGCCGTCAAATGGGTGGCGGTAGAGGAGACCTTACAAGTCTTGTTACACCTTGGAGCGGTGATCCCTGTGCCTCCCGCCGAAAATGGCTGTAGTCATTACTCCATTTATTTTGTGGTGCCGCGAAAAGGCAGGTCTTATCGGCCCATTTTTGACTTAAAGAAAGTCAACGAGTCACTAAGAGTGCGGCATTTTCACATGGAAACCCTGCACTCCGTCATTGCGGCGGTTCAGCCAGGAGAGTTCCTCACGTCTCTGGACCTGAACGAAGCTTACTTGCATATTCCTATATGGCCCCCGCACCAACGGTTCCTCCGGTTTGCGGTGTTGGGAAAACTGGAAATGTTTCGGGCCTTGCCTTTTGGCCTCGCCACAGCTCCCCGAACCTTTTCCAAGGTAATGGTGGTAGTAGCTGCCTTTCTCAGGCGAGAGGGTATCCGGGTTCACCCATACCTCGACGACTGGCTCATCAGAGCGGACTCTGCAAAAGAGAGTCATCACGTAACAGCCAGAGTGGTCTCAGTACTGCAGTCTCTGGGCTGGGTCGTCAATATACCCAAAAGTCACCTGACCTCCTCTCAATCTCTAGAATATTTGGGGGTCCGGTTCGACATGGCCTCGGGGTTTGTCTTTCTACCCGACCCCTTTTTTTCTACATACATTACAAGTTAGGTGCAGTGCATTATAGAATATGCTTAGCGAGTTATTTGCATAAATTCTAATTATTGTCAATGCTTATTGCTTAAGTGCTGTTATCAACGCTAATTAGCTTAAGACAATTAAGTTACGCATACTATTATAGAATCCACTTGGATGGCGCGAATCTCTAGGTGCACTATGTAGAATCCAGTGTTATGGGAGCAAGTGGCAGCTGGGCACCCAGATTCCAATACAGAAGACTAGCATAAGCTGATTTAATCAGTGCGTCTTACAATTATATGTGTAGAGGTGGTGTAATTGGTGTAAATTAAGCAGGGACATGTATAAGTGGAAGTCCCGCCCATGTCCTGCCTACGTATATACCCCCCCTTGCATTTATATGAATAGTTAACACCATAGCATTTAAGTACCCTGATGGCACTTTGGTAAGTGCTAGTACTCTGTGCATTTATCCCCAGATTGGGCGCAGATTCCAGAAGTGTGCTTAAACTAATTAGTCAAACACTAACAATTGTTGGCATTAGCAAGCACTTAATTGGCAGTAATTAGGAGTTAAATGCGGGTCTACCCTACTCCTTATTCTATAACATGTGTAGCTAAATTTTATAGTGTGCATCTCGAAAGGGGGTGACGCCATGGCATGGGCGGGTCAGGGCATTCCCAGAATTCAGGCGTAATGCAAAGAATGTCCTTTACACACCCAATGGCCATTACTTAGATACCATCATTTATACCAGCTTTTGGCAGGCATAAGTGCTTGTGCCTAAAGATAAGCATGAGATTATTATTATTATTATTTGTTACATTTGTATCCCACATTTTCCCACCTATTTGCAGGCGCAATGTTGCTTACATAGTACCGTAATGGCATTCACCAGTTCTGGTATGAACAAATACAAGGTGTTATTGTGGTAGAATAAGGTTCATGTATGGTAGATACATTGGGGAACTTAGGGAGGAAGAGGGAAGTTGGGGTGTGTCCATTACAATCTTTGGTTTTGTTGTGTTGCAGGTATTCAGGCTTTTATGTTGGGTCGGTGGGATATGCCTTCCTGAACAGGTTTGTTTTTAGTTCTTTTCAGAAGTTTAGGTGGTCGTATGTTGTTTTTACTATTTTTGGCAGAGCGTTCCATAGTTGTGTTCTTAAATAGGAAAAGCTGGATGCATACGTTGATTTGTATTTGAGTCCTTTGCTGCTTGGGTAGTGATTTAGGTATGTTCGTGCTGATCTTGTTGTGTTTCTGATTGGCAGGTCTTTAAGGTCTGTCATGTATCCCGTGGCTTCGCCATAGATAATTTTATGAACTATGGTGCAGATTTTGAAAGCAATACGCTCTTTGATTGGGAGCCAGTGCAGATTTTTTCGGAGGGGTTTGGTGCTTTCAAAATGCGTTTTTCCAAATCTAAGTCTGGCTGCCATGTTTTGAGCGGTCTGAAGTTTCTTTATAATTTGTTCTTTGCAACCCGCATATATTCCATTGCAGTAGTCTGCATGGCTTAGTACCATTGATTGCATCAAGCCGCGGAATATCTCCCTTGGAAGAATGGCTTCACACGTTCAAGTTTCCAAATTGAGTGAAACATTCTCTCTATGGTAGATTTCGCTTGGTTCTCAAGTGAGAAGTTCCGGTCAATTATTACTCCGAGAATTTTCAGGCTGTCTGCGATAGGAAGGGTATAACCTGGGGTGTTTGTTTGTGGGTTTATATGTGTTGTATTGGGATGAGATGATGAGAGTTCCAAGCTTGTATTCTGTAAAGGGTGTTCTGCGCAGAGCAGCCTTCTTAGCATGGATCATGACAGTTCCTTACTTTGGACACCACTTATTGAATCTGGCTCATAATGCGTAAAAGGAATGTATAAGTACAGATGCCCAGTTATAGAATTACTGGAACATTTATCTCTTAAGAAGTTAACGTGTCGGTTTCTGTTTGCAGTGATAGTATTTGCACTGCATGTTTGACCAGTTTGCAAAGGAATGAACTACTGCTTGCTGTGAGAGTTGACCAGTTTCAACTTGAAACTACACACAGAATAATCAATCACTTAAACAGGTTAGGTAATGTAAAATAAATCATCATTTTGCATTTAAGTTTATCAATTTGACTTACCACCTCTTTTGAAGCACCAAATTGAGGCAGTTTACATATAACTATTCAGGTACTTGCACTGTCCCTGATGGGCTGACAATATAACTATATTGTACCTGGGACAATGGAAGGCTAAGTGACTTGCCCAGGGTCACATGGAGCTGCAGAGGGAATTGAACCTGGTTCCCGAGGATCTTAACCCATCGCTGACCGTTAGGCAGCAGTGGGAATTAAACCTGGTTCCCGAGGTCTGCAACCCGCTACACTAACCGTTGGGCCACATATTGCAATATACTGCTGATTTGTGAAGGTATTTTTGTGATGGACATAGTTTTCCTTTCATCCGTTGCCATGTGTGATACTTCTGAAAAAAAGCTGTGCTTCAGGTGAATAGAGTTTGATTTCATTGTATATTGAGGCAAAAGTGATGTAATAACAAGGGAAATCATACCCTTACAAACAAACTACCTCTATGGACCTCATCTTACTATTCAGGGACAACAAAAGCCTTTAAAAAAATGGACTATTGCTGATGCAAATTCATGTAGCAAAGTAGTAAGTCATGAAGATAATCAGCTGTCCTAAGGGATCACAGCGGGCTGTAAGATTTGAAGACTGAGCTGGATCATGTACTTGTAATTTGTCTCTTCCGATGCAGAATAGCACGTGATGTATAGTTAATTTTTCCAGTAGTCTAACGCAGTGGGCTGAGAACCAGGGCAGCTGTGTTCAAATCCATTGACACTCCTTGTGATCTTGTACAAGTTACTTAACCCTCCATTTGATTGTAAGCCCTCAAGGGGTCAGGTACCTGCATGTAACTCAGACTGCTACTGAAAGGGTAAAGATGTGATCTTGGGCCATCTAACATGTGCTATGAATACCAAAAGGTGCCTTTACATATTTTCCAGAATAAACCATTTTTTGGTTGCTCCGTTTGCTATGCTTCAGTAGGATGGTGTTTTGGTGCAATACATTTTTTTTTCTTTACTCCTCTTGTTAGGCATTGGAGAGGAAGCTCTGGGTTATCTGAGTGTATTATTGTATTGTATTCATAGGCTTCTATGCACTGCAGGCCCAGCTCAACCAGTTACTACTAGCACATCTCCACTTTAGTAGATGGTACACATCTGTGTAGTTGTTTGAACTGGCTCCTTTGTGAAAATTTGAGCAGGCTGGATAAAAAAGAATTTAGTCCTTTAAACTCAAGTACATATAAATATTGTTTTTAATATTCAAAAGCACAATATTAAATGACTCTAAAATAAAATCAGGTGGGATTTTTTTTTTACCTGGGTCAGGGGTGTTGTGTTAGAGGAAGAGAAGGTGTGCCACTAGACATCTGTTTCTCACAACCAACCCTTCTGTGCTGCCCTGGACCTGGTGAAGTTTCCTGCACACAATGGGTCAGATTCTATATAGCACGCCTAGCATTCTGTACTGAAATCTAAGCGTATTCCATAACAATGCACGTAACTTAATTGGCTTAATAAGCTAATCAGTGTTAACGGCACCTAACAAGCAATAATGAGCACCAATTGGCAATAATTAGAATTTACACGTCCAACTTGCTAATCATATTCTGTAATGGACTGCACCTAAATTCCAATGTGCGCAGTTCAGAAGGGGCATGATCATGGGTGTTTCTTGGGCAATGGCATTTCAGAATTTATTCAGGTTGTTCTAGAATATGGCCAAGTTCACATAAATCTACATGTAGGAATTTACGCCATGTTTTCATTGGTGTAAATGGAGGCGCGTAGTTTAGGCGCTGGAATATCAACTAAGCGTATTCTATATACAGCTCCTAAATCTTATAGAATACGCTTAGATAGAAATGTTTTCTGCATGGAGTTTTTAAGCTCCATATGTAGCATCTGCCCCAATGTGTGTCAAACTTTTTTCTATTTTTTTATTTATTTGCTGCACTTGTATCCCACATTTTCCCACCTATTTGCAGGCTCAATGTGGCTTACAAAATGTTAGAACGACATATACATATTATAGAATAAGAATTTCAGAATATAGATACAGATAGGTACATAAGAATATCAAAGCAATCGTATTAACAGAATAATAATTTTACAATTGTTACAAATAAAAGTGCATAAGTAAATCACATCGGAATAGAAGTGGATTGATAAATAAACATAATGATATCAGGGCAAGATATAATATTCAGTCATGAGGATGTAATTAAGATGAACAAATAGGAGGGCTCCATAACAGTTGTAAAAGGAATAATCTGGGAGTCGAATCGTTATGGGGAATCTTTGTTGTACGCCTTTGTGAATAAGTAAGTTTTTAGTAATTTTTGGAACGTTGTCAAGTAGTGTATTGTTTTTATGGTGGTCGGTAATTCATTCTGTAGGTGTGTGCAGATGTATGAGAAACTAGATGTATGTTCAGATTTGTATTTGTCCTCTGCAATTGGGATAATGAAGGTTTAAGCAGGTGGGTGATGAACTTTTGTTATTTCTCTCTGGTAAGTCAATTAAGTCTGATATATAGGATGGGGCATCTCCATAAATGATCTTATGAACCAAGGTACATATCTTGAATGCAATACGATCTTTCAGTGGGATCCAATGCAGCCTTTCTCTAAGGGGTCTGGCACTTTCATATTTCGCCTTGCCGAATATCAATCTGGCTGCGGTGTTCTGGGCTGTCTGGGGTTTCTTGATGGTTTGTACCTTGCATCCCGCGTATAAGGAATTACAATAGTCCAAATGGCTCAGAACCAATGATTGCACCAGTACGCAAAATGTCTCTCTTGGGAAGAAAGGTCTTGCTGTTCTGAGCCTCCACATTGCATAGAACATCTTCTTTATGACATTTTTTACATGGCAATCTAGATTAAGATTGCGATCAATTGTTATGCCTAGGAGTTTCAGGGTGTCCGCAACAGGGAGAGTGTGGTTTGGTGTGTTTTGGGATAATTGATTTTATTATACTGCGATGATAGAATTAGGCATTGTGTCTTTTCTGTATTTAGCTTTAGCCCATGAGTTCATAATTTGGAAGCTTCGATTTATTTTGTCTGCAATTTCTGATGTCATTTTTGAACGAAATATATATCGTCACATCATTGGCATAAATATATGGATTTAGGTCTTGGTTGGATAATGCTTTGGCCAAAGGTAACATCATTAGGTTAAAGAGAATCGGTGAAAGCGGAGATACCTGAGGCATACCACATTCCGGTCTCCATGGTGATGATATGATCGATTTAGATATTATCCGGTATGTTCTTGTTGTTAGAAAACTATGAAACCAGTTCAATACATTTCTTCCTATTCCAAAATATTCTAGAATGTTTAATAGAATATCATGGTTGACCATGTCAAACGCGCTGGACATGTCGAACTGTAACGGAAGGACATTATTACCAGCTGCAATAATATGTTTGAATTTGGTCATGAGTGTTGTTAGAACTGTTTCGGTGCTGTGATTAGCATGGAATCCAGATTGGGATGTGTGTAGTACTGAGAAATTGTTCAAGTAGTTTGTAAGTTGTTTCGTCACCAGACTCTCCGTCAAGTTGACCACCAAAGGGATAGATGCATGGCTGTGGTATTTACTGACCATCACATTAACATGCATTTAAAAGCATGTTAATATGGTCTGCAGTAGTCGTTTCTGCATGAGTTAATAACCATGCTAAAACTACTTGAGCATTGCTCAGCCAGTAAAACATACAGGAAAACTGAGTTAAAGCTGTGCTAATGCTTTATGTATCGACCCCTTAGCTTATAAATCACCTTAACATTTGACTATGAAAGGTGGCATAGCAAGTCCATAAAGAAAAAGAATCTAGGGTATTTATGTTTCTTTAACTTTTAATCTGAAAGTTTGTGCTTTCCCTGTTGACTTAAGCCACTCTGAAAATTCATAGACAATTTCTAATCATGTACCCTAGAGTGCTTCAGTTGGGAAAATTTTAATTTTTTTTTTACTTTCCATGTGAATGGTTCAGTTAATATCAGAAGGGATCTTACGTATTTTTGAGCACTTTCAATTCACTTTGGGGTCCTTTTACTAAGCTGTGGTGCAAAGTGACTGTCCAGCTCATTTTTGAAAGAGAAGGGCGCCCATCTTCCGACACAAATCGGGAGATGGGTGGCCTTCTCTCAGGGCTGGCCAATCGACTTGATCGAAAGCCGATTTTTGGCCGGCCTCAACTGCTTTCCGTCGCAGGGATGGCCAGAGTTCAAGGAGGCATGTCGGCAGTGTACCGAAGGCGGGGCGGGGGCGTGGTTAACAGATGGCCATCCTCGGCTGCTAATGGAAAAAAGAAGGGCGTCCCTGATGAGCATTTGGCCAACTTTACTTGGTCCCTTTTTGTTCACGACCAAGCCTCGAAAATATGCCTGAACTGACCAGATGACCACCGGAGGGCATCGGGGATCACCTCCCCTTACTCCCCCAGTGGTCACCAACCCCCTCCCACCCAAATAAATGAATTAAAAAAACATTTTTCCAGCCTCTATGCCAGCCTCAAATGTCATACCCAGCATCACAGCAGTATGCAGGTCCCTGGAGCAGTTTTTAGTGGGTACTGCAGTGCACTTCAGGCAGGCGGACCCAGGCCCATCCCCCCCCTACCTGTTACACTTGTGGTGGTAAATGGGAGCCCTCCAAAACCCACCTGAAACTCACTGTACCCACATCTAGGTGCCCCCCTTCACCTTTTAAGGGCTATGGTAGTGTTGTACAGTTGTGGGGAGTGGGTTTTGGAGGGCTCAGCACCCAAGGTATGCACCTGGGATCAATTTGTGATATTCACTGCAGTGCCCCCTAGGGTGCCCGGTTGGTGTCCTGACATGTGAGGGGGACCAGTGTCCTACGAATGCTGGCTCCTCCCATGACCAAAGGGCTTGCATTTGGCTATTTTTGAGATGGCCGTCCTTGGTTTCCATTATGGCCGAAAACCGAGGCCGGCCATCTCTTAAGGTCGGCGATCTCAACATTTTGGTCGACCTAAATGTTGAGATTTGGCTGGCCCTGACCGTATTATCGAAACGAAAGATGGACACCCATCTTGTTTCGATAAAACGGGATGCCCCGCCCCTTCGCTGGGGCGCCCTTAAAGATGGGTGCCCAGTTCGATTATGCCCCTCTGTAGCACCTTAAGTAGGTTTTTCTGTGTGTTCAGGCCATTTTCAATGCAGTAATAAAAAGGCCAATTTTTTTTTCCTTTTTTTGCTTTAATGGCAATTACTATGTTTAGCACTTGGTGACACCTATTTTGTAGGCAGTAAGACTCGCATAGTAATTCTGTGCTAATCAGCACGTCTTATTACCATGCATGAGCTGATGAGCGCAGAAACACCACTTTCCGATCCCAGATAAGCCTCTCCGTGTAAAAAAACAAAAAACTTAGTGCACAGGTAGTGCGCATAGATTAGGAACTTACTGCCGGATGCCTGAATGCATTCCGTGTTAAGCCATTTTAAGTTGTGTTGATTGTCATTTATTTCCTGTTGGATGGTGTAGTTTTTCTCATGTTTTTGAGGACTTGATGTATTACGTTGACAGACTGTTTGTTTTTTGGTGTTTTCTTTTCATTTGTATTTGTGTCTGCTCTTTTAAAGGCCCTTATTAATGAGTGTTAAACCCTAATACGCAGTTAGTATGCTAGAAAATGTTTTCTGCAAAACACTTTTACAGTGATGTGTGGTAACTTGCCTGTTTGTTCCTACTAATTGCGTGCTTTTTTGGGGGGGGGGGGGGGAGGAAGAGGGAAGGGGAAGGTGTGACTTGGGTGGGGAATTACTTTGCCAGCAATATCTAGTTAACGCATTCTGATTAGCTCACATTAACTGAATAATGTAAACTGAGGAGACCTTTTACTTAAGCCACGGTAAAAAGTGAGCTGTGGTAGTGTGTGAACATGTTTTTGGCACACGCTGGGCCATTTTTGTTATTTACTGTGTCTGGGGGAAAAAAGACTTTTTTTAAATGGGGGCAGTAAATGGCATGCACTAAATTTAAAAATAGCGTGTGGCTTTTACTGCCTGAGCCCTTACTGTGGCATGTGAGCCACTGACCTTAGCGGTAAGGGCTTACATGCTACATGAACGGTACTCATGCAGTGTGTGCCTATGTGGCCTTTCTGCAGATTATGCCGGGAATGCACCCCATGGTAGAAAATAGAAAAAATATTTTCTACAGCGGGAAACAGCATGTGCCAACTTCAAAATTACTGCCAGGGGTGTGCTAACAGGGCGGTAGTGTTGATATGGCATGCGCTACACCCGTGATAGCCCTACTGTCACTTTCTAAAAAGGCCCCTGAATGCAAGAGCATTTGTCTCCTTTGTCAAAATAGGAATATAAGCGGTGTCATACTAGGACAAACCAAAGGCCCATCAAGCCCAGTATTCTGTTTCCAACAGTGGCCAATCAAGGTCACAAGTATTTGGCAAGATCCCAAAACACTATAATATATTTTATGCTGCTTATCCTACAAATAAGCAGTAGATTTTCCCAAGTCCATCTTAATAATGGCTTATGGACTTTTCTTTTAGGAAGATATCCAAACCTTTTTTTTTAAACCCCCACTAAGCTAACCACATTTACCACATTCCCTGGCAACGAATTCCAGAGTTTAATTATATATTGAGTGAAGAAATATTTTATTCGATTTGTTTTAAATTTACTACTTTGTAGCTTCATTGCGTGCCTCCTAGTCCTAGTATTTTTGGAAAAAGTAAACAGACAATTCGTGTCTACCCATTCCACTCCATTCATTATTTTATATACCTCTATCGTATCTCCCCTCAGCTGTCTTTTCTCCAAAAAGAGCCCTAGCTGCTTTACCCTTTCCTCTAGAGAAGTCGTCCCATCCCCTTTATCATTTTCGTCGCCCTTCTCTGTACCTTTTCTAATTCCACTATATCTTTTTTTTGAGATGTGGTAACCAAACTTGCACACAGTATTTGAGGTGCAGTCGCACCATAGAGTGATACGAGGGCATTTATAACATCCTCATTTTTGTTTTCCATTCCATTCCTAATAATACCTAACATTTTATCAGTGGTTCCCAAACCTAGTCCTGGAGACACCCCAGTCAGTTAGGTTTTTGGGATATCCACAATGAATATTTCATGAGAGATATTTGCATGCAATGCCTCCACTGCATACAGATTTCTCTTATGAATATTCATTGTGAATATCCTAAAAACCTGACTGGCTGAGTTGCCTCCAGGATCAGGTTTGGGAACCACTGTTCTATGTGCGTTCTTTGCCGCTGTGGGTTTCAACGTGTCATCAGCAGTGACACCTAGATCCTTTTCCTGGTTGGTGACTCTTAACGTGGAACTTTGCATCACATAGGCATAGTTCAGGTTCCTCTTTCCTACATGCATCACTTTGCACGTGCTCACATTAAACATCTGCCATTTGGATGGCTAGTCTCATAAGGTCCTCATGCAATTTTTCACAGCCCTCTTGTGATTTGACAGCTTTGAATAACTTTGTGTTGTCAGCAAATGTAATTACTTCACTAGTTATTCCCTTATCTAGATCATTTATAAATATTTTAAAAAGCAGCGGTCCCAGTTCAGACCCTTGGGGAAACCCTACTATCTACCCTTCTTCATTGAGAATACTGTCCATTTAACCCTACTCTGTTTTCTGTCTTTTAACCAGTTTTTAATCCACAGTGGAACACTACCTCCTATCCCATGACTTTCTAATTTCCTCTGGAGTCTTTTATGAGGTACTTTGTCAAATGCCTTTGAAAATCCAGATACACAGTATCAACTGGCTCACCTTGCTTAATCCACATTTTTCACCCCTTCAAAGAAATGAAGTAGATTGAGCCAAGATTTCTCTTCACTAAATCCATGTTGGTTTTGTCTCAATCCATTTTTATGTAAATTTTGTGCAAGTCCTGTGTACTAATTGAAGAATTAGTGCAGAACCGGTCAACACCCCCTCCAAAAAAACCCCCACTTAAAATACTGGCATCTTAAATATGGGCTTAGCACTCAGGGAAGTCCCATGTTAAGATGTGTTTAGTGTTTTAGTAAAAGGGTCCCTTTAATGTTTTAGATGTATTGCTTAAAGTTGCACTTTAAAGAAAAGAAATGAGATTCTGTAGATAAAATTCTGCCTCATTAGTTTTCATTTTTACCTTTTGCTCTATGAATAGAAAATTGGTAAAATATAGGTGTGAAAAAACAGTTCCAGCAATCTGACTTTATAAAAAAATGTATCTGTGAAGGCAGCATTTCAAATCTGGTTATTTAGCTCCTTGATTCTAAGATGTTAGGAAACCTGTACTTATTCCCTCTGTAAAAAGCCATGTGTCTACAGGCTGACTTCTTGATATCATAACTGATGTATGTGATTTCAGTACTGTTATTGCTGGAACAGATTAGCGATCATTGTGAAAACGCAAATGTCTAAACACTATTTATCAATCTGATTAGGATGTTTTATTTGTTTTCCTTGAGTCTGAGTTGCACTGTTTTGGCTGGGTTAATAATTTTTTCTTTTTCTGTGTGTGTTGAATATCTGTTTATCCAAATTATTGTGGGCTCTGGAGAGCAAAGAGTAGGGACTGTGAGTTCACTGAATAACGGCTCTCCTAAAAGAATGACGAGTGAAGTGATCAAATTTACAAATGACAGAAAATTATTCAAAAGTAGTTACATTTATATGCAGACTGATGGTTACAGAAGGGCCTTAGGAGATTGGGACATGAGGAGAAGCTAAAGTGGCTAGGGCTTTCCAGTTTGGAGAAGAGATGGCTGAGGGGAGATATGGTGGTTTATAATGTACTGCGTGGAATGGAATGAGTAGACGTGACTCGCTTGTTTACGGTTTCCCAAAATACCAGGGTTCATGGTTTAATTCTATTTGAGTAACCACTTAAGCAAGAAGTGTCAAAGTGGTGTACATTAAATAAAATCACATAGGCAAGAAAAGAACTCCAAAACAAATAGGAAAGCATAGGTCTAGGAGGCATGGAATGAAGCTACTAAGTAGTACATTTAAAATAAATCGGAGAAAATGTAGAGTGAAGAAATAAGTAACTAAAATCTAGAATTTGTTGTCAGAAAATGTGGTAAAAGCAGTAAGTTTAGCAGGGTTTATAAAAGATTTGGGCAAGTTACTTAGGAGCCCTTTTACTAAGGCGCCTAAAAGTGTCCTTCACTGGTGTGTAGGTGCTTGTTTTGGACATGTGCAGGTCCATTTGCTCGTTGCACCTGGAAAAAAGGCATTTTTTTTGTGTGCTGGAAAAAGGATGTGTGGCAAAATTAAAACCAGCACGCGTCCATTTTCAGGCTGAGACCTTACCGCCACCCATTGACTTAGCGGTAAGGTCTCACACGCTGGCCAGGTGGTAAACGGCCAGCACATGTAAACTGCCAATTACTGCTGGGTAAGCGCCTCGTGGTAGAAAATAGAAAATATTTTCTACCCCCCCCCCCCCCCCCGGGGCATGCAGTAGCTGGGCAGTAGTGCCAATTTGACGCATGTAGGCGCCTATGTGCCTTAGTAAAAGGGCTCCTAAGTCCATAAAGTATTATGGAGATGGACTTGAGATAATCTGCTGCTTATTCCTTGGATAAGCAGCATAAAATCGGTTTTACTGTTTCGGGATTCGCCACTGTTGGCTTGATGGACCTTTGGTCTGTCCCAGAATGGCAGTGCTTATGTACTTGTTTTAAGCTAAGGTCATTCATTGTAACACTACTCAAGTATGTTTCATGGTAGAATGTACAGGATGTCCGTCTTGGTACAATCTTTCCATACAATTTCAAGGTGCAGAACTTTTTACTATAAATTATTATGCTTGTAAATGCATGATAGGATGCCTAATATTAGAATATGCAATAGCATAGAAGTGGAGGAGTAGCCTAATGGTTAGTGAAGCGGGCTTTGATCCTGGCAACCTTGGTTCAATTCCCAGTGCAGCTCTTTGTGACCTTGAGCAAGTCACTTAACCAATTCTTTGCCCCCGGTACAAAAAACTTAGATTGTGAGCCCACTAGGGACAGAAAAAGTACCTGCATGTAATGTGTACAGCAATGCATACATCTAGTAGTCCTATAGAAATAATCAGTAGAAATAGCATCTGAATTTTGGGGTTAAATGTGGATGCTTTTCTTTGAGTATATATTACATATACATTAAGTTATGCACTGGGAAAACAGCCAGTATGTGGGATAGCATGAGCTATGAGAAAGTATATGAATTATGAAGTAAGCAAGATAATATAAATATAAAATGCACTTGAGGAAGATCATCTGATAAAATGAGGGGCAAGCATATGCACTCCTCCAAAGACTCAGCAGATATAGAGAGCCTGCTGCTGTCTTCAGGCCAGAGGGTGGTGTAGCTCTGTGAGGCTAGGGAGAGTGCAGAATCGTGGGAACCAGCAAGAGGTGCATAGCTGTGGGAGGAAGAGTGCCTAGTATATGGGGAAGAAGGGGAGCCTGATTAAGTCATTCAGGGCAGGGGAGGGAGGGGTGGGAATGCTCGGGGACAGAGCTACAGGGGTCAGTCTTTGGGGGGAGGGGGAGATGACCTACAGAGCCTCAGGAGGAATTTGCATGGCTGTCAGCTAATAGTATTTATCAAGTTTTTCTAATTGCCTATTGCTGGTAGGCCCAATGCAGTGTACAGAATGAAAACAACCCAAGGGCTGTTCAGGATGTAACTAAATTCTTTGCAAGAGATGATGTTTGTAGGATGCTTGGAAATTTGTAACACTGCATCAGTCTGGGTCAGTTTTAATTTTTTTTTTTCATTGCATAATGTCAGCTGGTTGCCTCTTATTTGGGATTTGTAGGTGAACTCTGTCCTATATTAAGCTTCTGATTTTTTTTTAACAAGCTCTGGTTTATTTCTATTTTATGACTTGATCTTGCTGGAAGTAGATTGTTCTTCTGTGCTACATCTTTGTAAATATTGGTTAACCTGAATGCTTTTAAGCGTTCTTTTGATTGTGTTGTATTTTCCAATGATTCTCAAGGACAGGGTCTTCTCAGCCTCTTGCCTTGGGTACAGGTGAAATGGGTAGCTGAGCGTTTAGTAGGGATGCACATTCTTTAGCATGTATTTAATTTGTTTAGGTGCCTAGTGCCAGTTCATTTGTGCATACATCTGTGGATTAATGTGCATAGTCAGGTTACATGCATAAAAAAATTCTAGCATTCATACAATGTTTGCATTAAAAATGAATGTAGGGAAACAAAAAAGATTCACCTGAAAATCAGGAGAAAAATTAAAAACGAACCAATTTTTTTAATTTTTGGGCCATGTACACCCCTAGTTTTCAGGATGCCCTTTATAAATATGCTTGTGAGAAAGTTGTGCACAATTGAGGCACTTCTTTCATGCATATTTATTAGAGGCATCATGAAAAGCTGTATGTCCTGGAGGATTCCTCAATGCTCACTGTTGAGTATAAACATGAAGTTAACACTGGGTTTGTGCACATGTGTGCTGAATGCTCAGGGAACTTGTGTGCGGTAAAGATGACCACAAATTGTATTAAAATAGATGCTAATGAGGCCAGTAGGTATTCCTTCACAATCCTCAGACGGAAGTGCTGCGGTATGCAGGAGGAAGCGAGGCCTCTAATGCTGAAACGTTTTCGCCAGGTCAGGGGCAGTGTTGAAGGTTTTGCTGAGAGGATTTCTTGTCAGTTTTTCAGATTGAACTGCCGATTTTGTTGTCTCTCACAAGTGGAAGGAAGCTCCTGCAGGTTTTAAAGGCAAATGGGAAGTAACAAACGAGCACGTGTCCAAGTAAAACCGAAAGTAAAAGCACACATCCACGCCTTTCCTGTACCTAAATATTAGCCTTACAAAAATTCCATGCGCTAGTAGTAATTCGGAGGCCCATATTAATTTTTTGAAGAATAAAGGCCCCTTTTACCAAGCTGCGGCAAAAGGGGGCTGGCGCTGGCTTCGGAGCGTGCTTTACATGCATGCCAAGGCCCCCTTTTACTGTAGCTGGTAAAAGGGAAGTCTCGCCTTCCTGCAGGAAATGGCTGCGCGACAAGTAAAGCTCTTGCCGTGCAGCCATTTCGGGGGGTGGGGGGTTCGGGGGGTGGGAGCCCTTACCGCCACCCATTGAGGTGGCAGTAAGAGCTACTGCATTAACCCGGTGGTAAACAGGCAGCTCGCAGCACTGCCCGATTACCGCCGGGTACACTCCGGCATTACAAAAATTAATTTTTGTAGGACTGGAAATGATGGCGTGCTAGGGATGGGAAGTACCACCGGGCTGATGTAGTAGCCCGGAGGTACTTCCTGTATGTTGAGCGGTAAGTCTGCGTTGTGCTTACCACCGCTTACTAAAAGGAAGCCCTAAGTGCTGATATGTGCTAATGCTTCTGTTTTTATGCAAAACCTTTGTGCGCATGTGTCATATATGTTCCTCACCATGAATAAAATTGAAATATCACTTGCTTCAAGCATTGCAGTGCTATTTTTTTTTTGCAATGCTATTGTGTTGTGGACCTATTTGCACATGGTTTTTGTTTGCTGCTTTGAGTATCAGCTCAACAGTGTGGGAGAGAGCTTGATGCGAATGATTCAACCTGTTGGCTGACCCTAGACATTTTTGACTTTCTGTTCCCTTGCTGATTCATGTCTGCATGTAATAGGCATCTCTGGCAGTAAGCGTACAAACAGGATCAAGATCTGTGTGAAAGGTTGGGAGAATAATTACCAACTGGTATATCTGCTCTCCATTTTATGTTCTGTAGAAGTAGTTCATGAATCGGATTTGGCCCCATGATAAGATTTGTTTGGTGTAGTGGTTCCCAAACTTGGTCCTGGAGGCACCCCAGCCTCCACTTCATGCAAATCTATCTCATGAATATTCATTGTGGATATTCTGAAAACCTGACTGACTGGGCTGCCTCCAGGACCAGGTTTGAGAACCACTGGTTTGGTACAACTGAAAAGTACAAAAGAAGATGATGATTAGTGGCAGTATTTGGATAGGGGTTTGGTACAGGTTACAGCACAGTTCACTACAAAGCCTAGGGGGCTAGTGGCAGCCGTCTTTGACCCTAAGTGTTGATCTCTGACCCTTTCCCTAGTGCACAGTGTCCTCCACCTTTTCTTCAGACTTGCTGCTGGCATTCTTCCAGAACAGCTATTCCATTTAATACCTGTACCATACAGCTCTTAGTGTTTGTCTTTGTTTTTTTTTGTTTTTTTGCTTATAAGAGTTGGTTTTGTTACAAAAGTCTGGAGAGAGTGGTGGTGGGGGTGGGGGGGGGGGGGAGGCAGAGAGAGTGTATTTAAGATGATTGAGAATTTACATCTTATAAGGTTTTGTTTGTATTTTTAATGAAGATCTGGTGATTTTTCCTCCAATGTAGATTTTTCAACCTCAGTGTTTTTTCAATTTGAGGTGCAGTTTTGTACTATTAAAAGTATGAAAAACTTAGTGTGAATTATGTGGTACTGGAAGAGAACAGAATAGCTACTCAAAAGCTAACACCGTAAACAGGCCTCCATAAACAGGACCAGATAAATTCCTCTGTAGGGGGAGGGGGAAGTGGGGAGAGCCAGTTTGAAAGGGATAGACATGGAGTCAGAACAGTGGAGGTTAAAAAGGTTGGTTGCTTTGTCTGGTGATGGTATAAGCCTCACATTGAAGTTCATTTGACATACTGACCCCTGCCTGAAAAAGCGAAGTTTCTGGGTTAGAAATTTTAGAACAGATCTTTCAGAGGAATTATTTGGAAAGCTGTTCATTTGCTGAACTCATGGTTGCTCCAGCAAATATTCTTTAGTATTGTGGCATCTACATGCTAGCACATAACTAGCTCTGTGATATAGAAAGAGGTTGAACTTTGCTAAATGTCTATTTTGTAGGGTAGGTGAGAGTGAGGTAAACTTGAGGCAGACAGAAATTTTTAGGCCATGCACTGGGGTATTTGTAAATAGCACACGCTAACCATGTAGACGCCCATAGAAATATTATGGACACGTACACTGTTAGTACGTACTAATGTTTAGCGTGCGCTAAAAATGCTAACATGCCTATAGCACGGCTTAGTAAACATGGCTCTTGTGGAAAACAAATTCTAGTATACTTCATGTACAGATGAGCCTTGAAATAACATTCAACTGAATGGGGTAATTTTGTGGTTTACCCTTGGGTATAGAGTATCCAAAATAAAGTGAGACTTTACTGGCCAACAAAAAGTGCATTCTCTGCTCTTCTCCAGTGTGTATGGGGCTGGAGAAGCCATGGAGGAAGTATTCATAGCCCCAGGAGAGATGATGGGAAGTGGGAGGAGGTATCGATGATACCTAATGGTTAGATTTATGGCCCATGATTACAGGGTTCTGGAATGTGTCTGCATGGCTCCTGGTCAAAGACTTGCTGCAATGACTAGAGTAAAAATCAGTTCAGAGAGTATAAAATAGAGGACAAAAATACCTAGATGGGAAGTTGTAAATGAAAGCTCATGGTACCTAATACCATCCCTTGGAAGTACAGAGGAGTAGAAAACTGCCAGGTTAAAAAGAAATCCGAAAACTATAAACAAAATTACATTCTATAAGTCACAGACTGGCGTATTTATTGCTACCGTGAGCCAATGATGTGAGGTCAGAATGTCCCAAAATTGCCTTTTTGCTACATGTGACTGAGCTGGAAGTGATTAGCTAAGCAATACATTTCAGCAAAATAATGAGGTGGAACTATTTAGTGGTTGGAATTCTAGTTCTTCCCTCATCTGTCTTCTAACCTGAACTGCAGTGTCAGCATTTAGGCCAAAGAAAAGGGAGTTGGTATAAACCTTCCTTCCAGTCATGTGTTCTTCCCTCCCAGCTAGGCTGAAATTCTAGGAGATGTACTCCTATTCTCTGGACTGCCTTACAGTGACTGGCTACCTCTGTTACTTGTGTGTAAGGGAAGAATTTGGATATTGATGGTGGAAGAGATGAGCACTATGAAGGGATAGATCTGAAATCAAATGAATGAGAATGAAACACTTTTTAATATTAGTGACTGTGAGGCTCATTTTCAAAGCACTTAGCCTCCCAAAGTTCCATAGAAACCTATGGAACTTAGCCTCCCAAAGTGCTTTGAAAATATGCCTCTGTGTAACCTTAAAAATAACCTTACAAGCTAACAATTAGTACATGTTATCTGCCATAGGGCTCATCTTATTTCTGGTGGCTCTGCTGCAGATAATATGTACTAATTGTTAGTAAAAGACTCCCTCCTCCCCCAAAGATTGTAATAAAATTTTTCATTTAAGATTAAAGGCCTGCTTCTCTCTTTCCCCTAGACACAGAATAGTTGAAGTCCTTCATGAATCAGCCCCAAAGTACTTAAACACAATTAAAACCCAGCTTAATTAGAGGATTTATGGGTTAATAATTCACACAGTTTCTAGGTGAAAGCACTTGCAGTAATTTAAAATGAAATATTGTTATATTCCTCTTTACTGCTTAAAGTGGGACATTAAATGTAGCTACTGTGAGAAATACTAAATGATTGTAGTCATATTCCCATCAGCTTTATCTGCATTAAATAGGTTCATCTAATTGGTATTTTCCTGTTAAGTAGATTGTTATTGTGAAGAAACAGTGTGTTTTAAGCCTGTAAAATGTATTAGATGTGTTCCTGCATTGATTATGTTCTGAAGTGTCTTTCCTATTTGGTCAGCAGGTGGTGTTTCTTTGCTGTATAGCTGTTACAGAGAGCTGATTTTTTTCTTAAGTTTGATACAAACAGGAAGCAAGAAGCAGTAGATATTTGAAATCTTGTTGACTGGTCTCTGATTGGCCCAGGAGCTCATCTCATTTGGACTTTTCTAGTTTTGAGTTCAGTTTCAGCCTATGAGAAGAGAGAGAGAGATCTCCCTGGGTACTTTCTAGGAAGTATGCAAATGTTTAGTTAGTTGTCTGATTGATCCGTATTTTCAGTTACTTGTTACAGCTTGCTATTGGCACATTTTTTTTGGTCCACTGTTCCAAGTTCTGAGAATAAACACATTTGTTTGTTCTGCCTGTCTGGACTGATAAAGAATCCTGGTGGTTTGTTTGTTGGTTCTGTGAATGCTTTCTGGGAACTGTGGGACCACTGGGAGTGTGGCTCCAGTAACCTAGAAATCACTGGGGATAATTAGAGGGTGGGAGACTCGCCCAGAGTGGGAGGAGAGTGCTAGTGTAGAGCATGAGTGGCAGGTGTAGCTGGACCTAAGCTGTGCTGGGGGTAGAGCCTCTAAGTGGCCGCAGGGTAATCCCAGGCGGGTGGCTAGGCGTTTTGTGACAGTCATTTTTTTGTCTTTTAAAAAAACATGTCCTTATTATATGCTCTTCTACTATATAGCACAAGTAAGAGTTCCAAGGACAATTCTGTAAAGGGGCAGCTAGTTTTAGGTGCCTACTTGGAGCCTATTTCTATAAAGAAAAGAAGCTCCCTACTTTATATAGAATACTAGTGTGTATATATGCATATATTTCTAAGCGCAAGCAGTTACACTAGCCATATATAAGTACATAAGTATTGCCATACTGGGAAAGACCAAAGGTCCATCAAGCCCAGCATCCTGTTTCCAACAGTGGCAAATCCAGGTCACAAATACCTGGCAAGATCCCAAAAAATTACAAAACATTTTATGCTGCTTATCCCAGAAATAGTGGATTTTCCCCAAGTCCAATTTAATAATGGTCTATGGACTTTTCCTTTAGGAAGCTGTCCAAACCTTTTTTAAACTCTGCTAAGCTAACTACCTTTACCACATTCTCTGGCAACGAATTCCAGAGTTTAATTACACGTTCTCTGATTCGTTTTAATTTACTACTTTGTAGCTTCATCATATGCCCCCTAGTCCTAGTATTTTTGGAAAGCGTAAACAGATGCTTCACATCTACCTATTCCACTCCACTCTTTGTTTTATAGACCTCTGTCATATCTCCCTTCAGTTCTCTCCTCCAAGCTGAAGAGCCCTAGCTGCTTTAGTCTTTCCTCATAGGGAAGTCGTCCCATCTCCTTTATTAATTTTCTCGCCCTTCTCTGCACCTTTTCTAATTCCACTATATCTTTTTTGAGGTGCGGCGACCAGAACTGCACACACTATTCGAAGTGTGGTCGCACCATGGAGCAATGCAAAGGCATTATAACATCCTCATTTTTGTTTTCCATTCCTTTCCTAATACAACCTAACATTCTATTTGCTTTCTTAGCCGCAGCAGCACACTGAGCAGAAGGTTTCAACGTATCATCAATGACGACACCTAGATCCCTTTCTTGGTCGGTGACTCTTAACGTGAATCTTGCATGACGTAGCTATAATTCGGGTTCCTCTTTCCCACATGCATCACTTTGCACTTGCTCATATTAAATGTCATCTGCCATTTAGACGCCCAGTCTCGTAAGGTCCTCTTGCGATTTAACAACTTTGAATAACTTTGTGTCGTCAGCAAATCTAATTACCTCACTAGTTACTCCCATCTCTAGGTCATTTATAAATAAGTTAAAAAGCAGCAGTCCCAGCACAGACCCCTGGGGAACCCCACTAACTACTCCATTGAGAATACTGACCATTTAACCTGTTTTCTATCTTCTAACTAGTTTTTAATCCACAATAGGACTATCGCATAGATTCTGAAATAGTGGGAAGGAATAATGGAAAGAAAATGATCAGGTAAAACCTAATTTCTCCTTACATTGGCCACCTTTCAATCTTAAGGTACCATGGACAATTTTAATTATAGATTACTAATAGTCAGTGGCGTTCCTAGGGTGGCTGACACCCAGGGCGGATCGCCGATGCCCCCCCCGGGTGCAGCGTGACCCCCCCCCACCCCCAGCAAAAGGACACCCCCCCCCCCCCGGTGCATTTTTACCTGCTGGGAGGGAGGGGGTGCCGCGCACCTGTCTGTTTCACTTGTTCCATGCTCCCTCTGCCCCAGAACAGGAAGTAACCTGTTCCGGGGCACAGGGAGCACGGAACGAGCAGAGCAGACAGGCGCGCGGCACCCCCCCCCCCAGCGGCGTGCACCTGGGGCGGACCGCACCCACCCACCCCCCCAGGAACACCACTGCCAATAGTAGATGTGAAATTTCATTTTTGAGTTTTTATTTGTATGTGTGTATAAGTGCCCTTCCTGGGTTCCGCCCATGGGATTGCCAGCCTGGACAGTATGTGCTATTGGAGACATAGAATAGTGCATAGCTAGATTGTCAGTTATTCACATACACTTTCACATATGTTAAACGAGTAGAATACTGGTATTTACATATATACTTGCCGAAATTGACATGGCTCTTTTCAGAACGTTCCCGTTAGTGTGCAGTATGTTTGCCTGTGTAGTCTATTATTATTTGTCTGTCTTTAAATCGGTACTTGTTGCATTCACAAAATAAAAACTGTTGAAAATGTAGTATGTATTGTATAATGTTGTGAAGATATTAGGCTGATCTTTTGAAGTATACTGTACATGCAGTAGATCTGGTTATTTGAACATCTGAACTCCTTAAGGGGTAGAAAGTACAGGTGTTGCATAATATGCATACATTTAGCCTTGTAAGAAAGGCATTCCTTTGTCCCAGGGTGAGTAAATGTCACATGTATTATCAAATATATGAGTGCAACTTTTTTTACATTTATATATTTTATTTGTACCTTCATAAGTAGAATTGATTATTCTTCTTTTAAAATGTGTTAGCATCCATGGACAAAAAATATCTGTATAGGCTGCTTGCTGAAGCTCACGTCTTTGCTACTAGAAGGTCTACATAGCTTGTTGTATTTCCTTTTGCTACTGACATAAAATGAGAAATATAAAGACAACGTTTTCCACTTTTGAACATAGAAATGAAGAAGTGATGTGTTTTTCCAAGCTATGCTAAAAGCAAGCCATCCTGTGGCTAAGGTTATAACACTGCAGGATCCAGTTGAGGCTAGGCATGCAACCAAGATTGTGTGTTTAGGTTTGGGGAGGAATGAGGGATGGCTGCCACTGTTGTGATTAACAGCAGTCCAAAGAATGGCAGTCTTGATGCCCTTCTAGTTTTTTTTTTTTTTTACCTAGCCAAGCTTCCCCTGAGCCACCTGGGCATCCCTTTATACGGAGACAATGTTTCAAGAAGACACTTCCCCACTGGATTCCATATAGTGCGCCTAGCTTTCCACTTTAGAATCCAAGTGGATTCTATAACAGTGTGTGTAACTTTATTGGCTTAATAAACTAATTGGCATTGATAACAGCACTTAACAAGCAATAATGAGCACTAATTGGCAATAATTCGAATTTACGCGCACAGCTCGCTAAGTGTATTCTGTAACGCACTGCGTCTAATTTCTAACGTGCAGGCAAAATGGGGCGTAGCTTTGGGCAGGAAAATGGGCATTTCATGGGTGTTCTGAAATTTATGTGCATAGTTATAGAATATGGCCCAGTTCATCTAAAACTACGTGTCGGGATTTATGCCATGTTTTCATTGGCGCAAATAGCCGTGTGTAGTGTTTGGCACTGGAATATCAACTAAGTGTATTCTATATACTGAGTGTGCTTATACAATATGCTTAGGTGGAAATGTTTTCCACGCAGATTTTTTAAGCGCCATGTGTAGAATTCCCTCCCCCCTCCCTTGGGGTAATTCTGTAAACTGGTGCATCCTTTTCAGCCCCCTGATGCAGCTTGTGGGGCTTCAGTTCTATAGCATCATCAGGGTGCCCTGGTTCCATTAATCAATACTAGTGCAAACCCCCACTGGCATGCCAAAAAAAGGCCCGCCAGCTTACCCCCCCCCCCCCCCCGCCACCGACATGTCAAAAAAAGGCATGCCTGCTTACACCAAGTCAAGTAACAGTCATAAGTGGGTGCTCCAGTCAATGCACGCAACTTATAGTATTCAATAAGCTGCACATGATGGTTGACATACCTATGCTCCTCCCACTTTTAGACCACCTTTACAATTGCATACTATGCCACTTCTGCCCAAAGCACTACTTTAAGCTTGCGCATAAGCGTGTGCAATTGGCATCCAATTCAGTGCATTTAACTGCAGGCACGTCTTGTACTAAATATGTGCCTTGTTTACTTTGTGCATCGCACTGAAGCCGTTGTCTGGCAATTGTGATATATCGTACATACATTTTATATAAGTTGTGTGTGTGTGTTTCAAAATGCTCATGTTCATATTTTTACAGACTGTTTTCTTTCCTCTAGGTTTATCTTTGTAAAGCCTCCAGGCTTCGGCTTGGAGAACCTAGCTGTCACCATTGAGCCCAGCAGCTGGAGCGGCAGCGAAAGCCCTGCCGAAGATATTGAAAGAATGAGTGATTCTGCAGATAAGCCTATTGACAATGATGCAGAAGGAGTCTGGAGCCCTGACATTGAGCAGAGCTTTCAGGAGGCCCTTGCTATCTACCCACCATGTGGCAGGAGGAAAATCATCTTATCAGATGAAGGCAAGATGTATGGTAAGTCATATGCATTTAACTCTTGGCATAATTTGTCCATTAAAGGCCCGCAGGTGGAGCTGGATTAAATGACATGGACTGTAAGGACCAAAGATCAGAACTTTCTGATCACTGTAATAGCCTCTGTCATGTACTTTTTAAGAGAATTGTATTGAGAAGGTGTGAGAAACGTTAAAATCTTTGTTTTGTGTAAAAGGTTTTATAAGTGATTTCTGCATGTAAAAAAATGCTGTTTTGTGTTTAGAATCATCTTTTAAAATTGCCCTGGGCTTTTACACAGAAGTATATGCAGAACCTAATTGCGAGCACACTTTTTTTGTATCCAGAAAAAGGCATTGTGGAGAGAAGTGCAGCATGCTTTTTATCAAATATGCACCTGTACAAACAGAAACTCACTCCCAGTAAGGAGCAGGTAGAACTGTGTGCTTCTAATTTTCTGCAGTATTTATAAGGCTTATTTCATAAGGAAAAGTGTGCATATATATGGAGGAGTAGCCTAGTGGTTAGTGCAATGGACTTTGATCCTGGGGAACTGAGTTCTATTCCCACTGCAGCTCCTTGTGACTGTGGGCAAGTCACTTAACCTTCCATTGCCCCAGGTACAAAATAAGTACCTGTATATATGTAAACTGCTTTGAATGTAGTTGCAAAATACCACAGAAAGTCCCATTTCCATTTCCCTTATAAGAGACCAATTTTATATATATACCAGATGCATGGACCTGGGCAGTCTCTCATAAAATTACCCCCTAACCTCGGATTCTATGAACAGCGACTAAAGTTGTGTGCGCAAATCAGCATTTGTAGCCGATTTGTGCATTCAACGTAATAGTTTAACAAGATAATCGGTGCCAGTAATTGACCACTAGCAAGCAATTAGCACTAATTACAATTTACGCACGCAATTTTCTAAGTGTATTCTGGAATGTGTGCATAAATTCTAATACACGAATCTCAATTTTAGTTGGTGTAAATGGCAGCACCTAAATTTTAGTCATGGGGACGGCCACTATACACATTCTATAAACTGCACCTAACTTCAGGCGAAGTTTATGGAGTAGCATTAAGTGTGTGGTTTTCTCGGTGCTGATTTTGTAGATGCAATTTATATAATCTAGTCCTAAATGTGCAATTATCTGGTTTTTGAACTAAAGGGAAATTTTGGTTATGAAGATTGATTAACTGAGTGTGTTACCACATGATGGAACAGTTTAATGGTGTAGAAATGTTCTATTTTTTAACTTTGCCACTTTTTTAAACCAAAAAAAAATTCTATCAGTTTTATTCCCATAGGTGAAATGAAGTGGTTAACTACTCAATCCACCTTAAATTAACATGGTGGTAGCGTGATTGGTAAATATTCTCCCATTCAGATCTGTCACACAGCTTTAGCCTGGTAGCTTTATTAATCCAACCTGTTTCAGCTTTTATTTATGTAGCATTTAACCAACTAAGTGGTTTACAGGGTTTGGAAGAAATGTATAGATAGCATTATCTATGTGCGTATTTAACACTCTCTCTTGTTCTATATAGATATATATATATGTTTTTTTACAGAGCACAATTTCAGACTTCTATGGACTGTAGAAGGCAGATGGAATGGGAGGGGGCTATTCATTTATGCATTTTAGGTGTTGAAAACACAGGTGCACAGCTGCTTCACTATGTTAAGATGTTCTTTAGAAACACTTTTTTTTTCCAGTAGGGTAACCAGAATGATTATGTTGTACCTTTTCTTATGGTCCTCCCCCTCCACCCCCACTTCACACACACAAAAAAAGAGCAGGAAAATCAAAACTCTACTAGCGCCCACTGCCAGGAGAAAGCAGATGGCAGTGTATCTGCCCCCAGCTGTGCTGTCCCTCCCCCCAGTAGGGCTTGGATGATGCAATGACCAGGAGGAATATTTTCTCTCTTTGTTGTGGTGGAGTCTCTCTCTCAGCCCATCAGTGTCAGAGATGCAGAAATAAACCTCTAGGCGTTAGTTCACAGCTGTCATGTGACCCTTCCAGCCAAATGAAATCTAATGTCTGGAAAAACAGACATGCAATGAGGCATCTCAGCTGCTGCTGGCAAAAAGTTTTCAGGGTCCTGATTTCCTGCAGGATTTTTGGCATTGGGGAGTAAATCGTATTTGCCCTGTGCTAGTTCACAATATTTTCATTTTATTTACAGAGACTTAATATACTTACTGCCAGTCACACATGAATGTTGTTAAACAGTTTAACATTTTTATAATCCTTTTGAATTTGCATTTCACAATGAAGAGAGGTTGTCTTAGTTTTTAAAATTGACACACTCATGTATAGTACGTGTGATTTTGTTTTGCTAATGCTTTCTGGTTTAGCTAGCACAGGTTTTTCTATAAGGTAGATATTGGCACGTTAAAACCAGCAAGTGTCATAAATCTTACACTAGCTGCCTACTGGAGGTAGGGGCAGATCGTGGACATGACAGGAGTGGAATTGTGCACTAGCTTTCACAATCGCTGATAGTGTGGCTGCACTTAATGCCACTTCAAGAGGTGATAAGTGCAGCTTCCAGTAGTGTGGCATCTGACCTAATGTGACAGCATGAAAGCCATGGTAGCACAGACCCAGCACCCCTTTATACAGACTGCAGAACCCTAGTGATGGTACTGCAGCATTACTGCTAAAGGGCATTGGTGCCATTTGACGTGGCAGGAATGGCTATGTAAGTCCCGGGGGGAGGGGATTTGTGCTAGGTGATGAGGATCAGAGCCTGTACTAGGGAGATTGTACTAGGATGTAGTAAAAGCAGTTAACGGGGGTTAAAAAAAGGTTTGGATAACTTCCTAAAAGAAAAGTCCATAAGCCATTATTAACATGGAGAAAATCCACTGCTTGTTTCTAGGATAAGCCGCATAAAATGTATTGTACTGTTTTGGGATCTTGCCAGGTACTTGTGACTGGGTTGGCCACCATTGGAAACAGGATGCTGGGCTTGATGGACCTTCCGTCTGTCCCAGTATGGCAAATGCTTATGTTTTTATGTTCTTATTGGAATGCGGGACCTTGATAAGGGAAGGGGGTAGATCCAGGTTGTGCTGCTGCAGTAGTCTTTTTTTTTTTTTCTCTTCATTTTGGCCAACACTATTACGTGTTTTTGGTAGGTATTAGTAGTAGTAGTAGTAGTATTGTAGGAGCACCTGTCCAGTGTAATATTTTACCTGTGCAATAAGGCCCCGATATTCAGACTGTGGGAGATAGGCTGGGCTGTCTCTTGCGGTCTTCGCTGAATCGGGGTATTCAATGCCAGGCTGTTTCTGGTGACCAGAATTGAATATCTTTGGGGGGGGGGGGGGGTTCTGCTTGTTTGAAGATAACTGGATATACATAGCTGGTTATCTTTAAACCGGCCAAAGATATACCAGGGTTTGACCCGCCAAACCCGGTTTAAAAGTTGGTGGATAGCCGGTTATATCACATGATATAACCGGTTATCTGCGAGCCACTAATGACGGATATTCAGCAGAGGATAGCCGGTTATCCCCTGCTGAATATTGGTGGATAGCCCGTTAAGTGCTAGTTTACCAGTCAGCATCCATTCTGATCAGATAAATAGCACTAAATATCAGGCAGTAAGTGTCTTCCTTTGCCACTAAATGCAGGACATATGCTGGGCACGTTCCCTGCACTTACCACATGGGCTTTGCACTTATCACGCTAACTGCGAAAGTTACGCTATGCCAAGTGCAAAAACTTGCACTTTTAGTACATATGCGCCATAAAGGCTTTTGATCTTTTAAATAGATGTTCTTCATTACGATAAAGTTAATACTTTTTGGAAGAGATTAAATTCCTTCCCATTTTGCAGGTCTCCCCGTACTCCCCACAAATCGTGGAATTCACATCTTAATATTTTCTTTTTCAGTAGGGGAATATAGTGCTCTTCAGACTGAGTGACTGCTTTATAGCTTGTGAAAATTTATGGAAGTCCTGCTAGGATTCTGAGGACCCTGGAATAGTCTCGTAGCCAGGAGAGTGTAATTGTTCTCAAAGGATTCTGAAATGAAAACATTCTAAGTGCTCTAGATTTTGTATGGCATAATCAAAATAATTTAATGCCCTTTAGTGGCATTTCAAGTGTATTACACTTGTGAGAGACTTTCTCAGAATTAATTTGCAGTATATATTATAATGTATTGGTAGTCTTTAAAGTGCTCAGAAGGAATGGCCTAGAGAATATCTTTTCTCATTATCCTTCATAGTAGTGTCTTAAATGTAGGTGCCAAAATGTGGCTTACTGGAAGCATAATTTTACTTGTCTTCAGGGCTAAAACAAACTGTTTTTTTTTTGTCCAAGGAAGGGGAATAATCATTAGGTCATCTGCTCTGTTTTTATGAGTAAAATCGGACTTGCCATGAACGTCACGGGTACCATTTATCTTTGTGATGTGATTCTTATATTTCAGCATTAAATTATCCTATAGCAATTCTTTGGAGCTCAGCTACAGTCATAGTTACCAGACTCTCTATAGGTCCCCCAAAATTTGGCACGCAGTTTTGGGCACAGAATGCAGATCCATGTATGTATGAACTGACTTACTAATTTGGCAATAACAGTCAGTTACTGGTGTTAACAAGCAGTTAATTGGCAGTAATTAGGAGTTACATAGTAGATGATGGCAGATAAAGACCTATACGGCCCATCTAGTCTGCCCAACAAGATACCATATTGGTGTAAATGGACGCATGTAGTTTTAGGCGCTGGGATACCAACTATGCTTATCCTATATACCACGCCCAAATCTAGGCAACACTTATAGAATATGCTTAAGCAGAAATATTTTCTGTGTGGATTTTTTAGGCGTTGTTTATAGAATCCCCCCTTAAGGGCTGAATATCAGAAGTTAAGTGGCTAAGTGCTGACTCCGCCCCTGGAACACCCCCAACATAACTAGCTTTGAGTTGGATGCTAACCGTGAATTTCATTGGTACTCGGGGATCCTTTTGCAGCAAATATACACTTTTGAAGAAAGGTGGGGGTAGATATAACAGACATTTCAAATCTCCGTGGCATAAATGCACAGGAGGTGGGCCACTTTTAAATTAAAGGATGCTCTGAAACTAGGGGGCACAGAAGGAAGGTGAAAGGGGACAGACTCAGGAGTAATCTAAGGAAACAGGGTTCAATATTCAGCCAGTAGCAGTGAGCAAAATGTGCTGGCGTCGTTTTTGACGTGCACTGAGGCACCCCTTTACTGAGGGGTAAAAGAAAGGTCTTTTTCTTTTTTTTTTTTTAAATGGCCATGCGGCAACGGAAGCACTTGCCACGCTTCCATTTCAGAGGGGGGGCACTTACTACCACTCATTGAGGTGCTTCCGCGCTAACATGGTAGTAATGAGTTTATGATATGATACTTCATTTGTATACCTGATTTTGATTTGTCCTTGATTTTGGAGCATCTTATCCTGGTGTTTGGACTGATCTCTTGGACTTGGTTCTTTTCTACCCTGTTTTTGTTTAGTTCTGTTTTTGTGGAAATTGTGAACCCCTTTTGTTTTTGCGTTTGATTTGTCCTTGCCATTTTCAGGGCATAGACTGTCCTTGTGAAGTTCTCAAAGCCTCTGAAAAGCTCCACTGCAGCCCATCCAAATCTATTCAGCCATGATCAGAGCACAGACCTTAGAAAACTTACCCAGCACTGTCTTTGCTTCCCAGTTATTTAGTTATTTATTTATTTGTAGCATTTGTATCCCACATTTTCCCACCAACTTGCAGGCTCAATGTGGCTTACATTTGCCGTAATGGCGGTTGCCATTTCTGGGTAACAGAATTACAAATGGTAATGCGTTAAGGTGCATACATACATACATACATGGTAACATACTGGTGTTGCTTCCTAATCTCTGCTAAGCTTCTTTGGATCCATTTCTTCCAATCAGGATTCCTTTGTGTTTATCCCACACATTTTTGAATTCCATTACCATTTTCATCTCCACCACTTCCCATGGGAGGGCATTCCAGGCACCCACCACCCTTTCAGTGAAGAAATACTTCGACATTATTCCTGAGTTGGCCCTCTTTCAACCTCAGTTCATAAATTACATGCAGATCTGCCATACATTCTATTCTATAACATATGTGCTTAAATTTCATAGTGTGCAACTCCAAAGGGGGCATTCCCAGAAATTATGTGCGATATTGCAGAATACCTGCATTTGAGCACCTAATTGCCATCAGTTGGGTGTGAGCATTTACACCAGCTTTAGGCAGGCATTAGTGCTCACATCCAAAGTTAGGGGTGAACCACCAGATTCTGTATATGGTGCCCAGATTTCAGCATGGATCAAAGATGCAAACACAAATTGTTTAACAAGCCATTAACCAGCAATTAATTGATCTTAACAACCTATTACACTTTATTGGCAATAATTACGATTTGCGTGCACATCTGCTCACTATTCTGTAATACCAGGCACCTGAATCCCCTAGCGCACAACTCATTAGGGGACATGGCTGGGGGAGGGTCAGGGTCATTTGAAAATTTGTGGGCGGTTTTATAGAATAGCGCCATTTCTGCACTCAAATGACATGAATTGGGTGCTAGAATTTACACTAGCTGGTGTAAATATTGGCTCCCAACTTTGGTTGCAGGAATCAGCTCTAACGGGTGCTTAGCCCAGAGCACCAATTTTTGAGTGCCATTTATAGATTTCCTCCCGAAATGTGAGCTCAGCTAGTATTCTGTAAAGGTCGTTCTGTGCAGAGCGCCCTTTATAGAATGCTAGTTTAGGGGTCCTTTTACAAAGGCACGCTAGCGTTTTTAACGTGGACTAAACGCTAGAGATGCCCATAGGACTATGTGGGCATCTCTAGCATTTAGCGCATGCATATTTAGTACGTGCTAAAACGCTAGCACACCTTTGAAAATGACCCTTTGGGCACTGTTTATTGAATTTCCTCCTATATGTTTATCCCTCTGCTTCTGGAATATGTTTTTGGAAGAACTAGAGAGTTTGGGTGGCAGGGGATCATACATATTATCAAGTATCTGCATGATATTCCTATCAGAATAGAAGTGTCCCAGGTACTTTTTAGATTCCCCATACCACCTGGGGTCCCTTTTCTGCTCAAATGCTGAAAGGACACTTCTGACATTGCATCCTTGCTATCTCTTTATTTAAAATGAGTTTATATACTGCAAAACTCAAGATCATCCAGTTTGGTTTTCAGTTTACTCTTACAATCAATACATCACCTAAGAAACGTTGCGAGCATTACAGTTTGAAACTTGCTTCGCAACTTCATTACTGGGAGTTACCCAAATGATTTTTTTTTGGGGGGGGGGGGGGGGGGGGGCAAAAATCACTTTTGATCTAACCATTGCTGAAAAAATTTAATTGGCTCCCAATAGAAGCTTGTTGTCATCTTACACGTTGTCTATATAACGTCTTATTACTACTACTACTACTATTTAGCATTTCTTTAGCGCTACAAAGCATACGCAGCGCTGCACAAACATAGAAGAAAGACAGTCCCTGCTCAGAGCTTACAATCTAATAGACAATGCACAATCTCTGGAGTACATGATTAGTCTATTAGTAGTCAGGTTCACTGACTGCCCCTTGTGATTGAAAGATCTTTGTATGTTGTGATACCCTACATATAAGGGAATGAAATGTAAACCTATTCACTCAAATTGGTTCTGCCTATCATGCGGCTCAATGTTGGAATTTGCTGCCATTGTAACTGAGATTGATTTTATGTTATCTGCAATTTTATAAACAATTGAAATCTCATGTATTTCAAAAATATCTGTTTTAAATAGTCATTTCTTTGATAATATTTGATTATTACTGTTTCGTTAATTTTGGTGTTGTGTTGGTGTTAAATGTTTTTAGCTATTTCAAAATGGTGCTGTTTTCCAGGGATGGCCTGATATTTTACTTTGTAATCCGCACTAATCCAAGTTTGGTTTGTAGTGGAGTTTAATTGTAATTACTGAGGTGCACCCAGAGATGGTGTAAACCTTAAAAGAAGGTACTTTAAGGTACTTCAACAAGTTGGCAGTCTGAGTACAAATTTTGCCATGGGGAATAACTCTTTGGGCTATTGGGAGCCAGTGCAAGGATTGCAAAAATGGTGTAATAGATTCACTTCTGTTACAACCAACCAACAATCTTTCATTGTAAAAGCAACTAGTTAGTTAACTTACAATCTGCCAAGAATTCTAAGTTGACTACAATAATACAGTTCACAATAATTAGAGCAGACAAATGTGAAGTAACAAACACATAAAAATAAGACAAAACAAAAGAGAACCAGCACAAATAGATATCTCAGTAGTAAACATTACCTGATGTTAAAATGTAGTCATATTAACTAGGAAAGGCTTGCCCAAAAGAGAGCCTTCCATCGCTGCTTCAACTCTGACGTTTGCACGCAGTCCAGTTGATACAGGGATCCAATTCCACTCCTCAGGACCTGGTTTCAGGAAAATGAATCTCCTTCAGTGAAGAGATGGGCAGCTGCTGTACATTTTAAGCAGTGCTTTTTTTGTAGAAAAAAAGGTGCCGGTACTCACTATGGGCGGGGTCACCACATATGGCTCCACCCCTGTGCTGGCCACACCCACATTAGCCACACCCCATATACCAGCTATGGCGCATATAAACAGACATCACTGAAAATATTATACTATTATAGGAGAAAAAAATAACGTGATTTTTTCATTAGAAATAATTTCTGTAAGCTGTTACAGCTCCAGTATACCCAGTGCAAAATAAGACAGCAGATGTAAATTCTCAAATTGGACATATTTCAAACACTAAAATGAAAATAAAATGATTTTTTTCTACCTTTGTTGTCTGGTGACTTTGTTTTTCTATCCATATTGGTCCCAGTCTCTGATTCTACTGCTCTCTATCTGTTCCCTTAACTCCATTTCCAGAGCTTCCTTTCCAATTATTTCTTTACTTTCCTCCTTTCTTCTTCATTTCTTGCCATACATCCATAAGTAAAAGCTGGGTCCTCCTCCATGGAACTGACTGGAGGAGGTATAACGTGGATCCAGCTTTTGCCTATTTTCTCCATCCATGTGCAGTTTTTTCTCCTCTCTTCCCTTTCCCTCATCTCCATCCATGTGCATCTTCTTCTTTTTTCTTTCCTCCCCGCCATCCAAGTCCAGCACTTCTCCTCTCTCCTCCCCTCCATCCATGCCCAGCATTTCTCCTCTCCCTTCCATCCCCTGTAACCATATAAAGCAATAATTCTCTCTCCCCTCTCCTCCATCCAAGTCCAGCATTTCTCCTCTCTCCCTGCCAACTCCTCATCCATCCATGTCCAGCAATTCTCCTCTATCTCCTGCTCTCCTCTCCATCCACTTGCAGCATTTATCCTCTCTTCCCTGCCCTCCCATCCATGTGCATCTTCTTCCTCTCTTCCCTCCCTTCCATCCATGTCCAGCGATTCTCCTCTGTCCCTGTCCTCCCCTGCCATCCATGTCCAGCGATTCTCCTTTCTCCCCTGCCCTCACTCATCCATATCCAATGATTCTACTCTCTCCCCTGCCCTCTTCCCTTCCATCCATGTCCAGCGAATCTCTCTTCCCTGACCTCTCCTCCCATCCATATCCAGTATGTCTCCTCCTTCCCCTGTCCTCCCCTGCCATCCATGTTCAGCGATTCTCCTCTCTCCCCTGCCCCTCCCCTGTCATCCATGTCCAGCAAGTTTCCTCTCTCCCCTGCCCCTCCCCTGTCATCCATGCCCAGCAATTCTCCTCTTTTCCATGTCCAACGATTTTCCTCTCTTACCTGTCCACCCCTCCAGCCATCCATGTCCAGCAATTCTCTTTCTCCTGCTTTCCTCTCCATCTATGTCTAGGTGAAGATGCGATTCCCCAATGAATGGAGATTTTAATTGTACTGCCAATATTTATAATACCAGGCTTCCCAAGGCAGATTACAACAATAGTTAAGATGAACCCATCAAGAAACAGGTTATCCTCACTGAAATTTTGCCAACTGCATTGTATAGGACAGTGTAGAAAAATGAGCACAAAATACAGTCTCTTTATATCTACATATGGGAAGCTTTCAAATAAATTAAAAAGGTGTCCAATAAGTTAAAAAATAATCTTTTCTCCTCCACCTTTGAAGACACTGTCTATCCAACTAGGACAGCTTTAAACTTTTTACAGATGGACAGACATAGGCAGTCCCTTATTTCTTATTATCTTTTTGCTATTTTTAGCATTTGGAATTGTTTTGGGTGATGCAGTGTGATAGACTCACCCCGTCAGCAGTCTCCCGCTTTTTCTAACCTCGAGTCCAGGATGTCTTTCTCCTGCGCCCCCCCCCCCCCCCCCCCCGTGCACAGGTCAAATGAACATTTCCTCCCTCCCCATGTCTCTCTTCTGCGCCCCCTCCCTTGCCAGCATCGGTAAACACTTCTCCATGCATCCCACCTACCGAGTACATTTTGAAATGATTTTCCCTCTCTGGCGCTAACAGTAGCAGCGTTCCACATTCAGCTGCCTGCCGTGCGTCGTCTCAGGAGTCCTTTCTCTCTGCCGTGCTGTGCTCCGCCCCCTTTGCTGTAACTTCCTGTTTCCGCAGGGGCACACCGGCGCGGCAGAGAGTTGGGCTGATGCAGGACAGGCAGGTAAATGTGAAACGCTGCTTCTGTTAGTGCTCAAAAGTTGAATTGGAACAGGTATGGGATATGGGGAGGGGGGTTGAGAGAGAAGCTTAGGACAGCTACCGTTCCGTTGGTGGCAGAGGCATAGGTGAGAGAGAGAGAGCGAGCGAGAGCGCAGCTCAAAGTCAGGGCAGGTGAAAAAAGGTGCCGGTACGCCGTACCGGCGCGTACCGTCACAAAAAAAGCCCTGATTTTAAGGGAAAGTCTATAAGCCGATGCCAATAGCGCACCTAGTTTATAGAACAGTAGCGCTTACATGCATAACTGGCACCAGTGATAGGCAGTTAAGCACATAAGTGCTAGGCACTATTCTATAAACTGTGCGCCTAAATCGCTTACCCAGGGATTCTATATATGGTGCCCAGATTTGCATGTGTGTCTGAAATTCACACACAATTTAATTATATAAGAACCTAACATAAGACTAATCATATTGGGTCAGGCCAGTGGTCCATCTAGCCTAGTATCCTGCTTCCAACAGTGGCCAATCCAGGTCACAAGTACCTGGCAGAATCCCAAAGAGAAGCAAGATTCTGGAATCCCAAAGAGTAGCAAAATTGCAGGCTACTGAACCCTGGGTCAGTAGTAGCTTCCCCATGTCCATCTCAATAGCATACTATGGACTTTTCCTCCAGGAACCTATCCAAGTCTCTCTTAAACCTAGATACTCTAACCTCTGTTACATCTTCCGGCAATGCGTTCCAAAGCTTAACTATTCATTGAGTGAAAAAGTATTTCCGTGTAACTTAGTTGACAGTCCCCTTTATAGAGTAGCGCTTAGTGCTGATCTTTTTTGGTGGCCATTTTTGAACACCATTTATAGAATGCGGCCCTTAGTGTGCAAGCTTTACACCAGCCATTGACCTGTCTTAAGTAGGCGTGCATAATTTTTAGAGCATCAATGCAGCCTTGAGCTAGTATTCTGTAATAGCTTAGGCATGCCTTTAAGCCACTCTAGAACTGGCATGAAGTGCACCCTTTGTGGTTCCTAAAATGAGGAACCAATTTATAGAATTGTTCCCTTTCTGCTGGAAGGGATCTTGTGAGCTTTGAAGAACAGGTGGCAAATAAGGGGCATTCTGTTGCAAGCCCTTGTAAATCAAGTCAAATCATCTGACTAGACATAGCTGTCTCATTTTGGATTGTATTTTCTTCCATAGCTGGTTAATATGGGAAGAGAAGGTGAGTGAAGAATCAAGCAAGACCCCTATCATTCTGGTTTCAGACTCAACTGTAAAGCTTTGACCATTTGACAAAGATATTGATGATGGGACCTCAGCTCCCTGATTTTGGAATCACAGGACCTTGTTTTTTTTGTGCATTCAGTTTATTGGTCAGAGCCCAGGTGCTAACAGCAATCATACCATTTGCTACAGACTGAGTTGTATCTTTGTTTGATGCTGCCACTGGTAAGGGAAGCAGAATGCCATCTGCATTATTAAGCTCTGGTACTCTTTGCCAGAGGGTGTAGTAATAGCGGTTAGTGTATCTGCAATGCACTGTACGCTGGGTGCAAAGAACAGACAATCAAAAAACTCCAAACTGCCCAGAATACGGCTGCCAGACTCATATTTGGAAAAACTAAATATGAAAGTGCAAAACCACTAAGAGAGAAACTTCACTGGCTCCCAATTAAGGAACGCATTGCGTTCAAGATCTGCACGATTGTACATAAAATCATTCATGCAGACGCCCCAATCTACATGCTAAACCTTGTGGACCTACCTCCCAGAAACGCCACTACCCCAGCTGCAAAGGACTGAAGTACAAACTGATGCATGCCACTACCTTCTCGTACACGAGTACGCAGTTATGGAATGCATTACCCGCAGACTTGAAAGCAATCAACGAAACAACTATCTTTCGAAAATCTCTGAAAGCATTCTTCAACAAGACCTACAATGAACACCTATAATCTAAGTCACCTCACCAACCCACTCAATTATGAAAGCTCACCTTATACAACTATCCTAATCACTCCCTTCCTTCCTTCTTCCCTCCTCCCTACCTGATCGCTACACATTACGAATTGTATCTATGTAAGCCACATTGAGCCTGCAAATAGGTGGGGGAATGTGTGATACAAATGCAATAAATAATAAAAAAGATTTGGACAAGTTCTGGAGCCTAGGCGGTCGGTGGCCCAACTGTTTGGGGAGGCTAAAGGGGGCGGGGCTTACATCCATAATTGTCTGACAACACAGAAAAAAAAAGTAAAAAAGTTAATACCTTTTATTAAATTTAGATATTAAATATGTATCATATGTCAAAGAATAAAGTGGTTGCTCAACTGCAAAACACTACAATTTGTGCAAAAACACACTCATAAACCTTACTGTACCATAACACTGGGCAGACCCTAATAAACCAATATACCACCCATACGGAAAATGCAGACCATCAACAATATGAAACAAGGGATCATAATATCACAATTCTCATGTAGAGCCACAAAACACCCTTTTAGGGTGGAAAGTGTTCACAATGAGCTCCTTTTATGAACAACAATATGTAGATCCTTCAAGAGGTCGTGTGTCATGATTTAGGCTCTAAAACCCTTTCTGATGATTTGGTGCCACCTCAGTAAGGCCAATACACAATCTCTCCACTGCAAAACACTATACACAAACTTGTGCAAAAACACACTCATAACCTTACCAAACCATAACAGCACTAATTCCAAGGACAAGACGAGCTACAACCTTATGCGTGGAAAGACAGTACTGTAATTACACTGGGCTCTAAAACACCGGTACACAACCTAGTGAAACAAAAAAAAACCCCACAAAAAAGGCTGCAAATACTACACGCTAGCAGAATACTGCACGTTGATCACACATGAAAAACACATGACAAAACAGATATGAAGGCAAAATACTGAACTGGAAAGTTACCTCAAGAAGTCAGACTCAACATGCAGCAATACTAGAAAAATTGAAACTTACATGCAAAATATCACAGATGCACATTTCCAAAAGCTGACATATTCCAGTTAATAAATTCTGAATAAAATACTTTTTTCTACCTTTGTTGTCTGATCATTTAGTTTTTCTATTCGCTTTGGTCCCAGTGTCTTCTGTTTTATGCAGTGTCTTCTTTACATTTGATATTTTTTCCACTCACCATGTCCACCATCCTCCTGTGTCCTTATGTTCTCTCCCCCTGCCTTCCCCTCATCCATGTCCAGTAATTTCCTCTCTCCCCTCCATCCATCCATTTTATTTATTTATTACATTTGTACCCCGCGCTTTCCCACACATGGCAGGCTCAATGTGGCTTACATAGTAACAATATAAAAAAATTACAAGTCATAAGAAGAATATACAATTTCTGGTAAACGTAAATATTTCACCAGTCCTTTGAACACATAGGGAAAAGAGAACAAGCTGGACTGCTACAAAAGCCTACACAGAAAGCATATTCTAACAAAACACCTCATCTTGGTCATGTGGAAAATATGAATAAAGTCTCATCAAAAACAGAAACAATGACCCCAAAGTAGACAAAGAAATGTGCAGACAAAATCATAAATTGGAAACCCCAAGAAGCCAGATTCTGCCTACAGTAAAACACAGGAGAAACAGAAGCAGACATACACTTCCTCCTGTGTTGTGCAGAATACAAAAGTATTAGATATGCTGCCCATTCAGATTCCCAAAGCTGACCTATTCACAGCACTAAACCACTGTGTGAAAATGGATTAGGAACCTGGGAGTATTTTAAAGATGATCCTGAGCCTTTCCTTCTGTTTTAAAGCCTTTTTATTCCCATCCTGTTGCCATTTTAAATAAGAAAAAAATCCCATACCACTATCTTCATGCTAAATCAACCTGTGAGATTTTAAAAATATGTTAAATTGTCCAAAAACGTGAGATGGCTTTGGTCATGAACTGCAAAGACTTTAGGCAAAACCAATGTTTATGTACATGAACTAGGGGCCCTTTCACTGTCCTGATGTCCAGCAATTTCCTCTCTCCCCTCCCCTCCAGCGATCTGTTCTCTCCCTCTCCCTTCCCTCCCATCCCATCCCATCCATGGCCGCGATTCTCCCTGCCCTCCCTCAGCTCCCCAACAGCCCTCCGAGCCCTCTCCGTCCCCCCCCCCCGCGCAAACGAGTGTGTTGAACCTGTCCTTTTTCTTTCAGTAGGAAGAGAGAGTAATCCACCTAAGTGGATGAACACAAACTCCCACGTAAAAATAACAGTACAGAAAAAAGAGAGTGGGAAATGGACCAATGACTCCAGGACAACGGGAAATGAAATACCAAGGAACCACTTTATTAATAAAGTGGTTCCTTGGTATTTCATTTCCCGTTGTCCTGGAGTCATTGGTCCATTTCCCACTCTCTTTTTTCTGTACTTTTTCTTTCAGTAGCAGCGAGCGATGTGAAGGCACTGCGAGCTCGCCAGCTTCAAGTTCTCCCTTTCCTCTTCACACAGTGTCCGTCCCGCCGGTGCTTTTACGATGACGTATTTCCTGTTTCCGCGAAGGCGGGATGGACACTGTGTGAAGAGGAAAGGGAGAACTTGAAGCTGGCGAGCTCGCGGTGCCTTCATGTCGCTCGCTGCTACTGAATGAAAAAGGACAGGTTCAACACTCTTGCATGGGGGGGTGCGGAACGGAGGGGGAGGGAGGGAGGAGCGGAGGAGGGCTGCCAGTCGGGCGAGCCGAGGGCGGGAAGGAGGCGCGCTGCGCGGGGACAGCTGGGCTGGGGAGGCTAAGTCTCTTATACGGGGCGCCTATGTTCTGGAGGAATTGTTCATAATCTGCTATTGAGACAAACATGGGGAAGCCACTGCTTGCCCTGGGATTGGTAGCATGGAATGTTACTACTAATTGGATTTCTGCCAGGTAGTTGTGGCCTGGATTGGCTACTGTTGAAAACAGGATACTGGGCTAGATGGACCATTGGTTTATCCCAGTATGGCTATTATGTTCTTATGTATTTATCTGCTATCGTCTATGTTAAATGGTGGTGTGCCAGAGGGATCTTTACTGAATAGAGATTAAAAAGGTAGGGTTTTTTGGTTTGAGGAAGAGATAGCTGAGAGGAAATAAGACAAAACCGTGAGTGAGGTAGAACAGGTGTAAAAAGGGAGCAGTTAAATCTTTCAAATATTGTTAAGACTAGAGGATGCTTTATGAAATTAGTTGGAAGCACATTTTTACAAGAAATTGGAAAGGGGAGTTTTTCATTCAACACACAATAAGCTGTGGAATTGGTCACTGAAAGATGTAGTCAAGGCAGCTAGCATAGCAGGATTTAATCATGGGTTTAGACAGGATACTGGAGGAAACATCTGGAAATCATCATTTGCAGGGTTGACTTTGGCAAGCCATGTCATTAGCCCTGATAGTAAGCAACAAGGAATGGATCTGCTCTTTGGATACTTTTAAGTTTAAGTTGGATTGGTCACTTAAACAGAATTCTGGGCTCAGTGGACTTTTGATGTGACCAGTGTTTCCTTTAAAGTGAGTGTGTGAGCAATTGCTCACCTTGGGGGGCATAATCGAACGGCGCCCAAGTTTTCCTGAGGGCGTCCTCGCAGGACGTCCGCAGGAAGGGGCGGAGAAACCCATATTATCAAAACAAGATGGGCGTCCATCTTTCGTTTCGATAATACGGTCGGGGACACCCAAATCTCAACATTTAGGTCGACCTTAGAGATGGTTGGCCCTGGTTTTCAGCGATAATGGAAACCGAGGGTGCCCATCTCAGAAACGACCAAATGCAAGCCATGTGGTTGTGGGAGGAGCCAGCATTCGTAGTGCACTGGTCCTCCTCACATGCCAGGACACCAACCGGGCACTCTAGAGGGCACTGCAGTGGACTTCATAAAATGCTCCCAGGAACATAGCTCCCTTACCTTGAGTGCTGAGCCCCCCAAACCCAGTACCCACAAATGTACATCACTATCATAGCCCGTATGGGTGAAGGGGGGCACCTAGATGTGGGTACAGTGGGTTTGTGGTGTGTTTTGGAGAACTCACTGTTTCCTCCACAAATGTAACAGGTGGGGGAGGGGTATGGGTTTGGGTCCGTCTGCCTGAAGTGACTGCAGTACCCACTGAAACTGCTTCAGGGACCTTCATGTGCTGTCATGGGGCTGAGTATTTTTTTTAGGGTGGGAGGAGGTTAGTGACCACTGGGGGAGTAAGGGGAGGTCATCCCTGATTCCCTTCAGTGGTCATCTGGTCAGTTCAGGCACCTTTTTGAGGCTTGGTCGCAAGAAAAAATGGACCAAGTAAAGTCGGCCAAGTGCTCGTCAGGGACGCCCTTCTTTTTTCCATTATCGGCCGAGGACGCCCATGTGTTAAGCATGCCCCAGTCCTGCCTTCACTATGCTTCCGACACCCCCCCTTGAACTTTGGTCGTCCCCGTGACAGAAAACAGTTGAGGACGCCCAAAATCGGCTTTTGATTATGCCGATTTGGGTGACCCTGGGAGAAGGACGTCCATCTCCCGATTTGTGTCGAAAGATGGGCGCCCTTCTCTTTCGAAAATAAGCCTGCTTTTGTTTCACAGTCACTCACAAATTGTCACTTCTCTTCCCATGTTCCCCTCCCCTGACGCCTCAATGCACCTGGAAAGCCAGGACACCAAACCTAACCCATGAGAAAAAAATGCTATGAAAGTAAACTTCAGAATCTGTATCCATCATTAAACCTTGACATGCCTTCTTGTCAGGTTCTGCAACCTTCCTTTTGGTTGGCAGTCTGTGTCTCTGCAGCTCCTTCAGTGTCAGCCGCCGCCAGCTTCCGGGTATGTGGATACATTCACATGCCAAAGGAACTTTTAAGGACTGGCAGCAGGAAGCACTGGACCCTGCCTTCCCCTCAATGCCTTGCTTTGTTTACTTCAGTAGTACCTTCTTGATTCCTGCCTTCAGAGAGATTGGATGGGGGGGGGGGGGGGCTCAAGGGGAGGGCGTTATTACATGATAGTCCCTAATTATGGGGCAACAGTGGATATCACCTAACACTTGAGAGCCATGCGAAAAACACAACCAAGAAGATGTTCCACTCAATTTGGAAACTAAAAAGAGTAAGACCTTTCTTCCCAAGGACTGTTTTTCGTAACCTGATACAATAAATGGTGCTCAGTCATCTAGACTACTGCAACACACTCTACACCGCCTGTAAAGAGCAAATAATCAAGAAACTTCAGACAGCCCAGAACACTGCAGCTAGACTCATCTTCGGAAAAACAAAATATGAAAGTGCTAAACCCCTACGAGAAAAACTACACTGGCTCCCACTTAAAGAACGCATCACGTTCAAAGTTTTCTCCCTAGTTCACAAAATCATTCACGGAGACGCACCAGCCTACATGTCAGACCTGATAGATTTACCACCCAGGAATGCAAAAAAATCATCCCGCACATTCCTTAATCTGCACTTCCTCAACTGCAAAGGTCTAAAATACAAACTAATGCATGTGTCAAACTTTACTTACCTGAGCACACAGTTATGGAACGCACTGCTGCGCAACTTAAAAACGATTTACGAACTAATCAACTTCCGCAAGCTACTGAAGACCCATCTCTTTAATAAGGCATACCACAAAGATCAACAAATGTGAACATACACCACTCCTCCACATATACTCAGAACTGTCCTATAATATCTGCTTGTTATATTACTATCATGTTTTGCCTTTATCATGTAACGCAAGATTCTTCTGTAACACTAAATGTCTGTTTTCTAATTTAATTCCACCATTCATGATGTATTGTAAGCCATATTGAGCCTGCAAAGAGTTGGGAAAATGTGGGATACCAATGCAATAAATAAATAAAATAAAAATATAGAGTTGTGTGAATAAGGGGGTAAAGTGGGGGGGACAATGGTTTGGGGTAGGGATTTAAGGATTATTTGGTTGGGTTGAGGTTATGGGTTGTTTTTTTTTTTTGTTTAGAAAGAGATTTCCCTTGTACGAATAATTTCACAGGTGGGAAGATGGGCAGCAGATGTGGCAGTATAGTGGGCATAGAAAAATATAGACCCCACTTTCAAACAAAATTAAATTATAAAACAAAAGCTTTAAATATCCTGATTTAAGCAAGTTTAAAAAAAATTGTGCTAATATTGGCACTCGAAAATAGTTTGTTTTAAAAAAAATTGTTGTTCACATGAAAAAAAAATTTTCAAGTGCCAGGCCAGTCTTAGAGGGAACATTGGATGTGACCCAGGTTGGCAATTATGTTCTAACTACCCTCATATAGTTTTTCCTTTTTTCACCCTCATATAGTTTTTCCTTTTTTCAGTCTCTTAGCTCAAAGGTTCTCAACCCAGTTCTCAGTGTGCACACAGCCAGTCAGGTTTTCAGGATATCTGTAATGAATATGTATGAGACTTGCATGCACTGCTTCTTTCTTATTCAAATCTAATCTATCTCATGCATATTCATTACAGATATTCTGAAAACCTGACTGGCTATGTGTGCCCTGAGGACTACATAGTAGATGACGGCAGAAAAAGACCTGCACGGTCCATCCAGTCTGCCCAACAAGATAACTCATATGTGCTACTTTTTGTGCATACCCTACTTTGATTTGTACCTGTGCTCTTCAGGGCACAGACCGTATAAGTCTGCCCAGCACTATCCCCGCCTCCCAACCACCAGCCCCGCCTCCCACCACCGGCTCTGGCACAGACCATATAAGTCTGCCCAGCACTATCTCTGCCTCCCACCACCAGGTCTGGCACAGACCGTATAAGTCTGCCCAGCACTATCCCTGCCTCCCAACCACCAGTCCTGCTTCCCAGCACCAGCTCTGGCACAGACCGTATAAATCTGCCCAGCACTATCCCCGCCTTCCAACCACCAGCCCCGCCTCCCGATCTTGACTAAGCTCCTGAGGATCCATTCCTTCTGCACAGGATTCCTTTATGCTTATCCCACGCATGTTTGAATTCCGTTACCGTTTTCATTCCAAGCATCCACTACTCTCTCCGTGAAAAAATACTTCCTGACATTTTTCTTGAGTCTGCCCCCCTTCAATCTCATTTCATGTCCTCTCGTTCTACCACCTTCCCATATCCGGACTAGGTTGTGAACCACAGTTTTAGCTGTCAGATATTGGGCTGGGACTCTGGCTCCAGTGGCTTTCATTCATAACTACCAAGGAATTCTAATGATACCCCTATTTTAATAGCACCACCTTCCCACTGTTCCCAGTCTGATCATTGGAGAAAGCCCTGAGGCTGGAAGATCTGCATCATGATCCCTTTCAGAACTCTCTATCATGGGCTTGAAATATTGCTCTTAACCAGTGATTATGACTCCTTGAGGTGTGGCAACCTCTACCATTCCCCGCCTGCCCAAGTGGAGACAAGCTTTTGTCTTATCTGTCTTGCATAAGTACATAAGTAATGCCATACTGGGAAAAGACCAAAGGTCCATCGAGCCCAGCATCCTGTCCCCAAGAGCGGCCAATCCAGGTCAAGGGCATCTGGCAAGCTACCCAAACGTACAAACATTTTATACAAATTATTCCTGAAATTGTGGATGTTTCCCAAGTCCATTTAGTAGCGGTCTATGGACTTGTCCTTTAGGAAACCGTCCAACCCCTTTTTAAACTTTGCCAAGCTAACCGCCTTTACTACGTTCTCTGGCAACGAATTCCAGAGTTTAATTACGCGTTGGGTGATGAAACATTTTCTCCTATTTGTTTTAAATTTACTACACTGTAGTTTCATCGTATGCCCCCTAATCCTAGTATTTTTGGAAAGTGTGAACAGATGCTTCACATCCACCTGTTGCACTCCACTCACTATTTTCTATACCTCTATCATGTCTCCCCTCAGCTGTCTCTTCTCCAAGCTGAAAAGCCCTAGCCTCCTTAATCTTTCTTCATAGGGAAGTTGTCCCATCCTCGCTATCATTTTCGTCACCCTTTGCTGCACCTTTTCCAATTCTGCTATATCTTTCTTGAGATGCGGCGACCAGAATTGAACACAATACTCAAGGTGCGGTCGCACCATGGAGCGATACAATGGCATTATAACATCCTTGCATCTGTTCTCCATACCTTTCCTAATAATACCCAACATTCTATTCGCTTTCCGAGCCGCAGCAGCACACTGAGCAGAAGGTTTCAGTGTATTATCAACGACGACACTCAGATCCCTTTCTTGGTCTGTAACTCCTAATGTGGAACCTTGCATGACGTAGCTATAATTCAGGTTCTTTTTTCCCACATGCATCACCTTGCACTTGTTCACATTAAACGTCATCTGCCATTTAGCCGCCCAGTCTCCCAGTCTCGTTAGGTCCTTCTGTAATTTTTCACAATCCTCTTGCGAGTTAACGACTTTGAATAACTTTGTGTCATCAGCAAATTTAATTACCTCGCTGGTTACTCCCATCTCTAAATCATTTATAAATATATTAAAAAGCAGCGGTCCTAGAACTGACCCCTGAGGAACCCCACTAACTACCCTTCTCCATTGTGAATACTGCCCATTTAACCCCACTCTCTGTTTCCTATCCTTCAACCAATTTTTAATCCACAATAGGACATTTCCTCCTATCCCATGACCCTCCAATTTCCTCTGTAGCCTTTCATGAGGTACCTTGTCAAACGCCTTTTGAAAATCCAGATACACAATGTCAACCGGCTCCCCTTTGTCCACATGTTTGTTTACTCCTTGAAAGAATTGAAGTAAATTGGTCAGACAAGATTTCCCCACACAAAAGCCATGCTGACTTGGTCTCAGTAATCCATGTCCTCAGATGTGCTCTGTAATTTTGTTTTTAATAATAGTCTGTACCATTTTCCCCTGGCACCGACGTCAGACTCACCGGTCTGTAATTTCCCGGATCTCCCCGGAACCTTTTTAAAAAAATCGGCATTACATTGGCAACCCTCCAATCTTCCGGTACCACGCTCGATTTTAAGGATAAATTGCATATCACTAACAGTAGCTCCGCAAGCTCATTTTTCAGTTCTGTCAGTACTCTAGGATGAATACCATCTGGTCCAGGAGATTTGCTACTCTTCAGTTTGCTGAACTGGCCCATTACGTCCTCCAGGTTTACTGTGAATTTAGTAAGTTTCTCTGACTCGTCCGCTTGAAATACCATTTCCGACACAGGTATCCCACCCAAATCTTCCTCGGTGAAGACCGAAGCAAAGAATTCATTTAATCTCTCTGCTACATCTTTGTCTTCCTTGTTTCCCCTTTTACCCCTCGGTCATCCAGCGGCCCAACCGATTCTTTTGCCGGCTTCCTGCTTTTGATATACCGAAAAAATTTTTTTACTATGTTTTTTGCCTCTAATGCTATCTTTTTTTCATAATCTCTCTTGGCCTTCTTTATCTGCGCCTTGCATTTGCTTTGACACTCCTTATGCTGCTTCTTGTTATATTCAGACGGTTCCTTCTTCCATTTTCTGAAGGCGTTTCTTTTAGCCCTAATAGCTTCCTTCACCTCACTTTTCAACCACGCCGGCTGTCTCTTGGACTTCCGTCTTTCTTTTCTAATTTGCGGAATATGTTTGGCCTGGGCCTGCAGGATGGTACTTTTGAACAGCATCCACACCTGTTGTACAGTTTTTACCCTCTTGAATAGATTGTAAGAGATACTCCACAGTTATTTGTGTATGCACAGTTCTGTCTTTGTCTAGTAGTGCTGTAGATTGAGTAGAACAGATCTTGGTATCACTGATCCACATTGTATTTTGATGTGGCTTTCCATTGATCTGAGTCCTGATGAACAGGAGAGAAGGCAGGAGATGTTGGGCCTGCCTTTTAGTTCTTCATTTAACAAAAGTTCTTCTCCTACCCCTCCCCCAAACTAAATTGTTTTAGAAAGTCTAGTGTACTCCTATCCTGTGAGGCCACCTCTTACTACAAAAATAGAACTTTGCTTTGTGTGCCCAGAGAGCAGTGGTGCTTTGAGCAGATTTTATGGGACTGGTTTCCTCTGTGAAGACATCAGTAGTTGCAGAGTATTAAATGTTTGAATGTGAATAAAGCATTCTTGGTGAGCGGCCTGCCAGATGTGAGGTATCAGATTGCATGTTTACTCAACTGTTCCTGCAGTCCTCCTATTGTGGTTTTCAGCCTTTCAGTCGCTCAGCAAATACATGAAATGCTAGAGAAATATTAAACTGTTCATGTGAACGTTAATATTTGGACTGCTTAGATTTTATCTATCTATATTTATCGATATAGATAGATCTATATCTATCTATATCTGGTCACATAAAAGTTAATATTTGGACTGCTTTTTTGGACTGCTTAGGTTTTTTGTAATCTGATACCTCACACTGGCAAAGTTGTTTGCTTGGCCATAGTAAAACGTAGCCAAGTTGAAAACTTAGTATGGACTGCTTAGGTTTATCTATCTATCTATCTATCTATCTATCTATCTATCTATCTATCTATCTATCTATCTATCTATCTATCTATCTATCTATCTATCTATCCACACTAAACTGTATATATACAGTTGAGTAAACATGTAATCTGATACCTCACATTGGCAAAGTTGTGTGCTTGGCTATAGTGAAATGTTGCCGAGTTGAAAAGTTAGTATGGAAAAGGATGTAAAACGTATGCAAAGAAAAATATTTGGATTGGAGAAATTCAGAATGTTAAAAGGTTGAGAAATGTTGCGTATTTTGTACTAGGGTTGTACTAAACATTTGATTTCATTCAGCTCCGAATAGTGCTGCAAATACATTTTATTTGTATTCAACCGAATAGTGATTTAAATTCAAATGCAAATAATCCAGGGCTGTACTGTGCTAAATCCTACTGAAATAAACACTTGATCTCTGATTTCCCATTGCTTCTTTTATTATTTTATGTTAAAGTTCAATGCCCGTTATTTGGTATTCATATTTGGCCGAATAGTAAAATGTGCTTTTCAGTACAGCTGTATTTTGTACATTAGCATATCTTCACTGTAGTGGTATTAAAATGCGTGTTAAGCATGTAAGTTGATTAGCTCCATCTATTTTTATAGCTTGGCTTAAACTGAATATGGTTTTACTACTTGAGTTAAATGGCTGTTTTTCTCAGTGGAGGAGGGTGAATAGTTCCTCTGCCTAATCCAACACTCAGCCTCACCACCTCTTTGTCCATGCTTTACCACACTGATTCCCAATCCTAATCCTGGAGGCTCCCCAGCTAGTCAGGTTTTTGGGATATCCACAATGAATATTCATGAGAGAGAACTGCATGCTGTGGAGGCAGTGCATGCAAATCTCTCTCATGAATACTCATTGTGGATATCCCAAAACCCTGTCTGGCTGAGGTGCCTCCAGGACCAGGTTTGGGAACCACTGCTTTACCATAAAGCTTTAAATTCTGAATTGCTACCATAGCCAGTAAAGATCTTGTTCCCTTAGGTCTCCATAATACCAAGCTTCTTGCCAACTGCCAGAATCGACTCACTTGGTTTCCCACCCAACTACCATGCAGTCTGCATTGATTATCTTGATAAACCTATTGTTTCCCCTCACCACCTTCCCAGAGTTTAAATTTAGCTATTTCCTTAACCATAATTGTTATACTTAAAATAACCAACTGCATCTAAAGGGCTCACATAGAAAGTGATCTAACTTGCTAACTACAGAATTAGCAGGCTAGTTGCTGAGTCTGCTGGTGGCAGGGGAGGAGGTTGTGAATTTTTTTCCCAGTTGAATGACTAAATCTAAATACATTAAACTAATTGGGAGTAAATATATAGGAACTTCCTAGTTTTGAAAAACTTAGGTTGTAATTTTTTAATAATTTCTTTGACTGGGTGACCAGATAGTTGGATCCTGGGAGAGTGCTAGATGTGGTGTATTCAGATTTTAGCAAAGCCCTTGACACGGTTTCTCATAGACGAGTAATAAATAAACTGAGTGCCCTTCTTATGGGCCCTAAAGTGACAGACTGGGTTAGGAACTGGTTGAGTGGAAAGCGACAAAAGGTATAATTAATGGAGATCATTCTGAGGAAAAGGATGTTACCAGTGGTGTGCCACAAGGTTCAGTTCTCAGGTTGGTACATTTTTGTAAACGATATTACTGAAGGACTGTCTGGTAAGGTTTTCCTCTTTGTAAATGATTCAGAAATCTGCAATATGAGTAGACACCCTTGATGATGTGGATAACATGAGGAAGGGACTTAGTGATACTAGAGGAATGGTCTGGAATTTGGCAGCTTAGATTTAATGCTAAAAAATGCAGGTTCATATTTGGGCTTCAGAAACCTGAAGGAATGGTACAGTTTGAAGAACGTTTGTGCATGAAAGAGGAGCAGTGCTTGGGTGTGATCATATGTGATGATTGTAAGGTAGCCAAACAGGTAGAAAAGGCAATGGCAAAAGCTAGAAGGATGCTTGGGTACACAGGGGGAGGAATGGCCAGTAGGAAAAAGGAGGTGGTGATGCCCCTGAATAAGACTCTGGTGAGACCTCATTTAGAATGTTGTGTACAATTCTGGAGACCGCACTTTCAAAAAGTTGTTTGGGATAGAGTCGGTCCAGAGGATGGCTTTTAAAATGGTCAGTGGTCTTCGTCATAAAGCATATGAGGAAAGCCTTAAAGATCTCAATATGTATACTTTTGAAAGAAAGGCAGGAGAGGAGAGATATAATAGAGACATTTAAATACCTACGCAGCATAAATGCTCAGGAGGTGAACTTCTTTCATTTGAAAGGAAGCTCTGGAATGAGGGCATAGGATGAAGGTGAAAGGGGATAGACTAAGAAGTAACCTGTGGAAATACTTCTTCCCGGAAAGGGTGGTGAATTTGTGGAATGGCCTCCTGGTGGAAGTGTTGGAGATGACAACAGTATCTGAATTCAAGAGAGCTTGGGACAAGTACATAGGATCTGTAAGGGAGTGATAGGGAGAACTAGATGGTGGTATGAATCCATTTTAAAATTGATTTATAATTTTAAAGTCTGTCTCTGTGGATGTATGTGAATCAATAGTTTGTCCAAATACCATGGTATTGCAAAAGTCTTTAAATTTGAGTTTGTTCAGCATGTATATGTTGTCCCAACAAGGATCCTAGTTTGAACTTCTTCAGGGGACTTTATATAATCTGCTCAAAAATAAAATGCATTGATTACTTTTTTAATCTGTTATCCTCTTAAAAAATGTATAAATATATCTCACACTTGCCGTAACGCACTAGTGGAATTATACCAAATTTTAGGTGCCTCTTTATAGAATTGCTCTCCATGTTTGTAGCTAACCAGGTAATATTGTAAGGTGTCCTAAACAAAAAAAAAAAATCTCATGTAAGCTCTTAGAATTACCAAACAGTGCTCTTGAATAAATTTAGACAGGAGTAGCAGTGCATCAAAATTTAGTTGTGCAATGAGAACATATTTTTTAATTCTTTTTCTGGGGGTCATCAGATCTAACTGCAGCTTACACCATCGGAGCACAGTGTTCCTTGCTCCATTGAATAACGGTTGTAGTGCAAATCCTCATAGGACCACCCTAACCAGGAGCATCTTTTCAGAATCTTTTAATTCGAAGGTTAAACAAAAGAGCAAGCTTACCTGTTTGAATGTAAGTTATTTACATATATGCATATTATCCCCCGGATTCTATATAGCGCACCTAGCAATCTGCGCAGAAATCCAAGCATCTACTATAATAAAACTCACCCTCAACGTTCTGAGGACACTGACGTCAGTGAAGCCAAGCTCTGACTTCCTTCAAAAAGGTTCGAAGGTTCGTGGTGGTGAAGCCACCAAAATCGCTCCGGCCCCGTCCTCGAGGGCGGAGCAATGGCAGAACAACGAAGGGGTTGGCAGGGAGGGAGGCGGGGGGGGGGGGAAATTGCTCCGGGCCCCGCCCTCGAGGGCAGAGCAATGGCAGAACAACGAAGGGGTTGACAGGCAGGGAGGCGGGGGGGGTGGGAAATCGCTCCGGGCCCCGCCCTCGAGGGCGGAGCAATGCCAGAACAACGCAGGGGTTGGCAGGGAGGGAGGCAGGGAGAGGGAAATCGCTCCGGGCCCCGCCCTCGTGTCAAACGTCATGACGTTGGGGGCGGAGCAATGGCTGAACAACGAAGTGGTTGGCCAGGGAGGGAGGGGGTGTTGGTGTCGAAAACCTTGCGAGCGCCAGTTTCATTTGCTCTGAAACGGGCTTCTTTTACTAGTATTCTATAAAGATGTTTGTAACTTAATTGGATTAACAAGCTAATCAGCGTTGATAACGGCTCTTAATAATGAGCACTAATTGGTAATAATAGAATTTAGGCACACAACTCGCCAAGTACATTCTGTAACACAGTGCGTCTAACTTGTAATGCGCAGGCAAAAGGGGCAAGGTTAGGGGTGAGGAAATGGGCGTTTTGTGTGCGTTATGAAATTTACGCGTGTAGTTATAGAATATGGTCCAGTGCGCCTAAATCTACGTGCAGGGATTTATGCCACATTTTTGTTCATGTAAATGGAGGCTTGTACTTTCAGGTGCTGAGATATCAACTAAGTGTATTCTATATACCGTGCCTAAATTGATTTCCATGCCAATTTTTTGGTCTCTTTAATTTTATTGGCACTGCTTAGCAGCTTTTTGGCAAGTTTCAGAGATTGTCTCTGTCATTCTATAATTCATTATGATTAGAATGATTCCCCCCAGGTTGAGGAATAATCTTTCTATCCAGACACATCTTTCTGGCCTACATGTATATACAGCACAGTTCAAACTTCAGATGTATAGATATTTAAAACTGGCAAAGAGAATTGTTGGGCAATGCCTTTTTCAGTGGTCTGATGTAATAAACAGTTTGCTTGTGGTTGAGCACTTCTTTTATGTGTGCTATAATGTCTTTTCATGTTGGGTATTGTAGCACACATGAAAAATACCCAACTCTATACAACCAAGTATAATTGTGTTAATTGTATTGCAATTAGCATTAAAATGTGTCCTAATATTTTATTTTTGTTACATTTGTACCCCGCTCAGTGCGGCTTACATGGGGCAATGGAGGGTTAAGTGACTTGCCCAGAGTCACAAGGAGCTGCCTGTGCCTGAAGTGGGAATTGAACTCAGTTCCTCAGTTCCCCAGGACCAAAGTCCACCACCCTAACCAGTAGGCCACTCCTCCACTGCATATACTTATTATTTTTTTTTCTTCAGTATTTTATTGAAGATTTTCAGATGTATAACAAGAAATGTAAAACAAACAAACTGACATAGGAGTAACTTCTAATGGAACAAACAACAGTTTTTACTTTATTGCCACTAACGTTTTACTTCACTTCCTGTTGAAGATAGAATGGAAGTAGTTTTCTTCAAGGTTGCATAATTTTCATTTTGATTCATTCCTTCCAGTGTAGTGCCCTTTATTTTATTTCCATTTGTTTTGACTGCTTTTTTTCACATATAATTAGCTTTTGACATTGTAAGTGAAGCAAAAAAAAAAAAAAAAAAACCAACAACAACAAAAGCTTGCCAAGCTAAAAATAACAGTTATTTTTAATTCCATGCTAATTTTAATCTGTTGCAGATTTTAGTGCAATTTTACTACAGGAAGATGCAAGTTAGCATATTTTTGACCACGCTTTTGAAAGTTGGGTTTTTCATCAGGTTATTGTGAAGAAGATGAAAGGATACTGCTCTGGAAAGATAGCTGATGAACATATTTTGGTTGGCTTAATTTTACTAGAACTTGTTTGACCTGGAAACTCTGAGAAGCAGCTCTCACATTGACTTGGTGCTTTTTCTCCTGTTTATTGTGTTACCCCTGACTATTTGATGCCAAAGCGCCAGGGCAAACACCGCACGTACCCCATAGTGCCTACCGCCCTTAAGTCGGTCCGATGGATCGCTTCCTGGCTTCAGGACAGGATATTGCTTCTCTGCCGGTTGGGGCGATGGGACATGAACAATCCCGCCTGCTTGAAGTGGATGTCACTTTTAGCCCCAAGCTATTCTTACCGCTACTGATACCAGTGCAGAGAGAAGTGATCAGTGGGTCATTGACCTCTCCGGAAAGATTGGGGATGGTTCCCGTTTTGGGGGCTGACCGTGGAGGAAATCTGCAGTTGGAAGTCTGTGTTATCTAAGGCTCAGGGTGCTGATGGCATTTCAGTTGGCAGCCTCGAGGGAGGTCATGGCCCAGCACTGATGGACTCTGCAGTATAGGAAATGCTGACCAAGCAGGTTCTACCTACCAAACCTGCAAATGTTATAATGGATTCGATTTGGGATTCATTGGTGAGATTAGACAACTCATTTTCTTCTAAATTTGAGGCAAGATAATATCTTGCATATGAAATTTTCCTATTGTACTTAGTCTGTTGATGGATTATTATGCAATTGTCCATATTTTTTCTGAATCAAGAGTATTCTTGAAATTTATTTTCAAAATGTTGATTAAAAAAAATACTTGTTTGACCTTTATATTAGGGAAGTCTAAATTTGTGGCATGATAACCTTTATGTTAAAACTATCCTGATTTTTATACTCTATTGGCTACGTTTAATTTACAGTACAAAGTCCCAAAAAATCTTAAATTGGTGGGGGCAATAAAGTATTAGCCTTCAACAACCCAGTGCCTCTTGTCTTAGATGTAATGAAATCTTCTCAATTAAGTGAGTATAGATCAACAAATTAAGTCCTATGGGAGGATTTGGCAGCAACTCGTTTCACGCAAGGATAAAACCCTGCGGTTTGCTAAGATCATCATTGGCTCCCGTGTATCAGGACTTTTCTATTTTCACCATTTATTTCCATCAATATTTTAAACAATATCAAACTTTCAAGCTTTACTTAGAACTTTTAAAACTTATCTGTTTCATATGTTGTAAGATTGGACACACGTTGCATGGGTCCATGTTTTGCCACGCTACATTAGAGCAAAAGGTCCCTTTAGAAGTGTGCAATGTGGATGCCAAAATTACATAAGTACATAAGTATTGCCATACTGGGACAGACCAAAGGTCCATTAAACTCAGCATCCTGTTTCCAACAGTGGCCAATCCAGGTCACAAATACCTGGCAAGATCCCCAAAAAAGTACGAAACATTTTATGCTGCTTATCCCAGAAATATTTTCCCTAAGTCCATTTTAATAATGGTCTATGGACTTTTCCTTTAGGAAGCCATCCAAACCTTTTTTAAACTCTTCTAAGCTAACCGCCTTTACCACATTTTCTGGCAACGAGTTCGAGTTGAATTACACATTGAGTGAAGAAATATTTTCTCCGATTCGTTTTAAATGTACTACTTTGTAGCTTTATCGCATGCACCCTAATCCTAGTATTTTTGGAAAGCGTAAACAGACGCTTCACGTCTACCTGTTCCACTGCACTCATTATTTTATAGACCTCTATCATATCTCCCCTCATCTGTCTTTTCTCCAAGCTGAAGAGCCCCAGCCACTTTAGCCTTTTCTCATAGGGAAGTCGTCCCATCCCCTTTATCATTTTAGTCACCCTTCTCGGCACCCTTTCTAATTCCACTATATCTTTTTTGAGATGCGGTGACCAGAATTGATCACAATATTCGAGGTACGGTCACACCGAGCGATACAAAGGCATTATAACATCCTCATTTTTGTTTTCTATTCCTTTCCTAATAATACCTAACATTCTATTTGCTTTCTTAGCCGCCACAGCACACAGAGCAGAAGGTTTCAATGTATCATCGACGATGACACCTAGATCCTTTTCTTGGTCGGTGACTCCTAACATGGAACCTTGCATGACGTAGCGTATTCTGTAACACACATAGATTTTAGAAACACCCACAACCTGCCCATTTCATGCCCATAAATATGCCCCCTTTTCAACTATGTGACTTATACGCTCAGCAAGTAGTGCGTGTAAATTCTAATTAATGCCAAATTAGTGCTGATAATTGGTTGTTAAAATCCAATTATCAGCTCTGATTAGCTTGTATGCACATTGTTATGGAATATACTTCAATTTGTGCACAGAAATCTCGGCGCAATATATAGAATCCCAGGGCTTGCACCTAACTTTGGGTGTGAACATGTACACCTGCTCAAGGCTGGTGTAAATGCTGGCACCCAACTATTTATTTATTGGATTTGGCAGTTACTATAACATTGCACCTAAATTCTGGGAATGTCTGACCACCTATGCCCCTCCTAAGTCCACACCCCCTTTAGAGTTGCATGCTATGAAAGCTAGGCATGCATGTTTTATAGAATAGGGCAGCTCTCTGCATAACTACTAATTACTGCCAATTATTTAATTTATTTATTTAGTTGGATTTTGCTCACACCTTTTTCAGTAGTAGGTCAAGGTGAGTTACATTCAGGTACATTGAGTATTTCCCTGTCCCTGGAGGGCTCACACTCTAAGTTCGTACCTGAGGCAATGAAGAGTAAGTGACTTGCCTAGGATCACAAGGAGCAGCAGTGGGATTTGAAGCGGCCAGCTCTGGATTTCAAGACCAGTGCTTTAACCACTGGATCCTCCACTCCAGGCCACTCCTTCATTCCAATTAAGTGCTTGTTAACACCAATTATTGATGGTGCCTAACCAGTGATTAGTTTACATGTGGATCTGGGACTCACACCAAAATTTAGGTGATCTATTCAGAATCTAGCAGTTAGTGTCTTCAGCGTGGCCTCTTTTGACTCCTCCCTTTCTGCTCATATCCCTTTAAGGCCTTTGTTACTCCATGCCTTCCACCCTGGTTGTAGCCTACCTCTTCTAGCAGCTCTCCCCACCTTCTTTGCCTGTCCTTGATATAGTGTGAGTCATCTATGGGTGACTGAGCTTAAGCCTTTATAGGTCGTACTCGCCCCCCCCCCCATCTTTTTATCAACTCTGAGGAGCATATTAACCGTTTTATCTGATTATAACTTGCATTATCCCAGAATTCTAGGTGGCGTGAGGAGCTTAAGACCAATTTAAATTGCCGTTTAAATTTTTGAATTTATATTTTTGCTTCTTTATATAAAATTGTAATAATGTTTTTGTTTTGAATATTTATTTATGCAGAATGCTCACGTCCGTTTACTTTCCCTTTGTTGTTACTACTTCTGTTAACTATTTATTGCTTCAAGAAATCAGTGTTATATTTAATATCCTTCTGTCTTAATAACAGAGAGATCTAGGGCCAGATGCACAAAGCTTACCTTGCTATTAACGTTTGTTTTAGACTGGTTCTAGCCAGTCTTAAGCAAATGTTTACATAGCTAGTAATGCACAAAGGGGTTTTCTGTGGCTCCAATGTGCGCCGTTATCAGCCACCAAGAACCCCATGCAAATGTATTACAATGAACTCATTGGTATTCTAATGAGCTCATTCATAATCTAATGTATATTCCAGGGGATGCACAGCTCCAGAGCATCCTTAATATAACAAGCAAATTTTACGGCTGCTCTGGAGCTGTTGGAGAGGAGAGAAGCGCAAGCAGGAAGCTATAAAAGGCTACCTGTTTGTATTTCCTACCGCTCACCTCCTGGTGCGTTCCCCCCCCCCCCTAGAATTTTTTCTAAAAATATTTCCCTGGTGGTCCAATGGACCACAAACCTCTCCCCCTCACCACATCTTGTTATTTTCCCGGTGGTCCTATGGACCCTGACCCCCCCCCCCCCCAATCTTTTTTTTTAGACTTTCCCTGGTGGTCCAGTGGACCATGACCCCGGAACCTTTAAAAATAATTTTCCCTGGTGGTCCAGTGGACCAGACCCCTTCCCCTGCACATGTACACACTCCTCCCTCCCGCACCCAACCCACACCCTCGCCCCTCCCTGTACCTTTAAAACAAAGTGGAGGCAGGAGGGCAGGAGCAACAGCTCCTGCCTTGAACCTGCCTGGAAGAAAATGGCAGTGCCCAGGTCCTGCCCAGTGCATCCCAGAGATTTGCATGCGCCACCATTTTGTTGCGGGCGGGCCCAAGGCAGGAGGGAGGAGCCGTTGCTCTTGCTCTCCTGCCTCCACCTTGTTGTAAAGGTACAGGGAGGGGTGGGTGTGTGTGTTGGGTGCGGGAGGGCTGGGTGTGTGCCTGCGCAGGGGAAGGGGTTTGGTCTACTGCACCACCAGGGAAAATTAAAAAAAAAAGGTTCTGGGGTCACGGGAGGGGGGGGGGGGGGAATTGTGGTCCACTAGACCACCAGGGAAAGTTTAAAAACAGATTGGAGGGGGTCAGGGTCCACTGGAGCACCAGGGTAAATTTAAAAAGTAAATAAATAAATAAAAACAATATGGGGTCGGAGAGGCCCAATGCATCTGAGCTGTTAAATGGATTTGACAGCAGTGTCAAATATATTTGACAGCTTGAACTTGCAAACAGCGAGGATGCACAAACTGTGCAGCTTATTTGCGTGCGATCCCCTTTGTGCATTGCTGGCTGTTAGCGATTCACTAAATTTTGTGCATTGGGGCCCTAGTGGTTAAAGGACTGAACTATGAGTCAAGAGAAGTGTAAAACTGTGAGCCAGTTCTTCCTTTTTTTCTTGATGACATTTTAGCCTTCAGCAAGTCACTTTGATCACCCTCTATCTCATCTCTTGGAGATGAAACAAGTCATTTCTTTCTTAGGCTTCCCATTAAAATATAAAAAAGACATAGTAAAACTTGTTCTTTACAAAAGGTGTGGCCAGAAACTTGAACAGAGACTAAGTGTTGCTTCATAGTTGTTCATCTTTATTGGATCCACCACTAGTAAAGCCTAAATGGTGTACAGTTCAATAAGAAATAAATCATGGGCAAGAGGGATAGAACCAAAAAGGTGGCCTAGGTTACAGTGAAGTTTGTTAAAACATAATCATGAAACAAAACTAGGTAAAAATAAATATAAAAAAATTATATAAGACACAATGGGAGCAGGGTGGAGGGTGGCAGACTTGAGAAAAACAACCAAGTTTAAAAATATGCATATGGAAATGCTGACCAACAACTGATACAGGATCACCGTGCTTTCTTTTTTTGCTGCCCCCTTTCACTGGAACTCCCTCTCACTTGATAGTTGTGCTGAAACCTCTTAAATCATTCAAATTGAAATTAAAAGCCTAGCTCTTTGTTAAAGCTTTTAACATAGTTTAATGTTTAGGCAAATAATTCAGGAACATGAGATTCTTACTCTTTCCTCTCTAAAGTTTCAGATCTAACCACATCCTATCGAATTTTGTAGTTCGTTTCATTTTTCTGTGAGACTTTGTATTATTTTAATGTAAACCGCTGAGAACTACTAGTCAGACGTGCCGGTATAGCAAATCTCAATAACCATATATCATGTCAAGAAGGAGACACTTCCACAATGTGGGGGCAACTAAAACAAGAACTGGACAGCCATGTGGGAAACAATAATCAAAATTTTGTTGTGAAAAACAAAGGGTAGGCCAGTGGTGTAGCCAGACCTTGACGTGGTTGGGGGGGGCATATTTTGGCCCGCTGTCCCACCCCCTGCCACTGCCTCCTCACATACCTTGGCTGGCGGGGGTCTTCAACCTCCGCCAGCTGAAGTGTTTGTTCAGTACTGGTCTCTGCCACATTGCCTGACCTGCTCTTCCCCTCACGTTGCATGCATTCTTGTTTAATTTTATTAAAACGAGCATGCACGCATGTGAGGGGAAGAGCAGGGCAGGCAATGCGGCAGAGACCAGTGCTTCAGCCTACAGGGATCCCCGACCCCTGCCTGCCAAACTAGGGACCCCAGAGCCAATTTGGTGGGCCCAGGTCCCTGTGGCCCCCTGTAGCTATGCCACTGGGGTAGGCATGTACAAATGGAAAGCCTGCCTGAAGTAGTACTGTAGAAACAATTAGTGTAGCAAAATAAAATCATTTTGAAAAATGGTTCAGATCTACATTAAAAATGTAGCATGTGTGCTTCTGTGCAGAATAATCTGACATATCTTGGCTACAGCATGATCTTTAAATGTTGAACAACAAGAGAAGGTGGGGGGGGGGGGGGGGGAGGAATCTAAGTATGTTGGATTGTTAAGCGGTTTCATTGGTTGTTCGAGACTATCCCCCGGATTCTATAAAGCGCAAGTAGAGTTACACACAGTTCTGTACACAAGTCTAGGCGTATTCTATAAATGCACGTGTTGATTAATTGTTTTAACAAGCAATAATGATCACTAATTGGCAAAAATTAGAATTTACTTGCGTACATTGCTAAGTGTATTCTGTAATGTACTGCACCTAAATTCTAATATGCACAGGCAAAGAGGGTCGTGGAAATGGACGTTTCATGGGCATACCAAAATCTATGCACATTGTTATAAAATATGGGCCTTTGCACATAATTCTATGTGCAGGGATTTACACCAGCTTTTTGTTGGTATAAATGGAAGCATGAAGATTTAAGCGTGTATTTAGAACACACTTAGGTGTAATTGCCTAACATGCATTAATTTTAGGCGCCATATATAGAATCGGTTCCTATATCCTTTATTAGCTTTAGGTCTGGATGTGTACTTTTTTGACCCTAAATAATAAATATATATATAAAATGTTGAATAAGATTTGCCTTCACCATTGGCAGGTCATGCTCTGTCCCCGCTTGTGCTGGCTAGGCAGGTCTTCTTTTGTATATTATAGTATTGTGAAAGCCAGCACTTATGCATGCTAGGTTTTATCTTCTCAGAGGATCATATACGGAAGGTTACTGTATGCTAACCTTTAGTAAATGACCCCCAAATGCTGTGTATGCATTCTTGTTGTTGTGCTTCTGCAATGTACTAGACATTTCCAAACAAAACAAACTGAGGGCATACAGGCCCGAAATTCTTTTTCTTTGAAGATTTCCTTTTGAAAGCATGCTTCTATGGCAGAAGGCTGTTTTTTTTTCTTCTCAGAAATAAAAGAATAGAGCTTCCTGTTCCAGATTTGAAATGTGTGAATTTTGGTCGTGTTTCCTATTGGACTGTTGCTTTTGGTGGCTGATCAAAAAATGAATAAAATACACTACTGTCTTTTTTTTTTTTTCTTCTTAAGGTATTTTGCAACCTAAGCAAAGACTCTGGTATTCCAGATATGAGAGATGTGCGGATTGCATAAGATGTTATGCATTGCTCACTCTAAGATACACAGTCTTGCCTGCCCTCCAGCCCTTTGTTCTCTTGGCTGAATGCAGTTAATTAGCAACGGTCTCCATGGCAACTGCCTCATAGTCTAAAAACATTGTCTAGTTTTTGCAGTTTAGCTTATCACACTGTTTACCTGAAGGGCTTTTCAATGCTCTGGCTCTCGTTTGAGTTGGCTGCATGCCTGTCCGTGGCAGTTTATTTAATTGTCAGGACAGAAAAACAGCCTGACAACAAGATGCCAAAGAGTGTGGCCTGTTGTACAAAACTGAAGAAAGGTTGTGAAGTTTTGTGAAAATTACGTTGAATGTTTACGGCTTATTGAAACTTAACTTGTGCAGGTGGCATGAGGAGGGTGTGTTCTCAAACATGTTAGCTTTTTAGCGCTGCAATTTGTGGAAGGATGTACAGTAGTATCTGCACTTCACAGGAACATGCATGTTAGGCTCCATCTTTGGATGGAATTCTCAGAAGCTCATGAGTAGTGTCTGTACATGGAGTGGTTTTTTTGGGGGGGTGGGGTGGGGTGGGGGAAGAGGGAATCCATAAAATCTTTTTGGTACTTTTTTTTAACCACAGTTGAGTTTGTACATGGCACTTTGGAGTCCTTTTACTTTTTTTTTTTTTTTTTTTTTTATTTATACTTTATTATAATTTCAAATATACAACTTATCCAAGAAGTATACAAAAACAATAAACACCAAGACCCAAATCATTATTTTGAGACAAAAAAAAAAACTTGTCTCACTTAAGGTAATAAATCATACATTTTCGACCCCCATATGGGAAATACATAAATGGAACCAAGATATATATTTAACATAGTTACCAATTAAAGTAATTAACAATCAGAACATTACAAACTCGAGTGATATTCTCAGCCTATCTTACAGCGACCGTATGAGCACCTAAACTTTCACAATTACATTCTGAACTTCCTTGGAACAGACAAATTCCTCAAATTGTTTTGGATCAAAGAACTGGTAGTTATTCTGTTGGTAAACAAACCGACATACACAAGGAAATTTAAGAGTAAAAGTTACCCCAATATTTAAAGCTCTTTGACGCAATGCCAAAAAGGCCTTGCGTCTACTTTGGGTCTCTCTTGCGAGATCCGGAAAATGGAGCCCTTTTACTAAGCTGTGTTAGCAGGCTGGGGGGGGGGGGGGGGGGGCAAAATTCCCTGGGCCCAGCCTCCAATGGGGGCCTGGCACCAGGCCCTGGGGTATGTCTCTCCTGCTCCTATCGGGAACCAGTCCTGGCACACTGGAGCTGGTAAGAGACAGACTGTGGCGCCGGGTCCCCCCTTGTCACTATATCAGTGCATCTGTTCCTCCCCAGCCTCCAAGGGTGGCCCGGCACCGGGATCTGGTGGCAGCCTGAGAGTGAGTGAGGGGCAGCAGCGGTGGCAGCATCCTGAGTATGGGTGTGGCGGAGGGGCCTGGTGGCTGTGTCCTTAGTGTGGGGGTGCCTGGCAGCTGTGTCCCGAATGGGGAGGGGGGGTCTGGTGGCAGCAGCGGCCCTGCCCCGGGCCCAGCTCTGTCTCTCGGCGGCCCTGTGTGTTAGGCTCTAATGCGTGCTTAACACAGCAAAAAATGGAGTGTCATGGAATGTGTTACAGCTTCATCTAGTACTCCTAAAACATGCTAATGTTTTGTATTTTTTGAGGGGATGTTTTGGGCAGAGAGTGAGTATTCCTGTGCTAGCCAGTTAGTGCATCTACATTTCCGTGTGCTGATTGGTTAGCACATGGATATCGCAGGAGCCCTTACCTTCTACAAAATAGGTGAAAGATGAGTAGTAACTTTTAAAAATGGCAACATTAGCACATGGCCATTAATGGAGAAAATAGAAAAAAGGCCTTTTTATGGCTGTGGTGAAAAATGGCCTTAGCGCATGAGAAAGACCTAAGTAAGGGTACACTAAGGCCAATTTTTACCGCAGCTTAGTAAAAGGACTCCTTTGTTTTTTTATGTGGTTAATTTTGTAACTCACCTCAAGGAATTGGATGAGACATATCATTAAACTGGAATCAATGAATGAATGGATATTAGTTGGGTTTGTCCATAAAAGATATTGCACCCTCCAGTTTTCTCCAAGACCATTATGGTTAGAAGAGCTCTATACTAGATTCATTTAAGTCTGCACTAGAATTTGTGAATAGTATAAACAGTAATGCTCTTAATGCATTGAGGCAACATAAATATATTGCAAGTTTTAAAAAAATATTTAAGCTGGTGCCGAATTCTACAGCTGTATTCATGACACTGCTGATAGCCGTAAAACATAACTTTTTAAATCCTTCCTTGAAGATTGTCTTACTGAGGTATACTAGCCATATTAATCCTATAGAAACTTACTCTAATAAAATGCATAAACATATTCTAAAGAGATTGTATTAGACGGTTTAGATGAACCTTCACCCTTGCAACTCCCTCATTCTCAAGTATCTTTCATGCTCCAAGGCTACCCCAGACATTTTCATAATCAAACTCAACAATCATCATTATACTAATATCACCTATCCCAGGACAATCCTGTAAAATGATACTCCATAAATGTTGAGAAGTTTACTTAAAGCCCACTTCTTTTTAGATCTGAGTTCAGCTAATATGATAAGAATTTTTTAAATAATTGTATTCTTGTATTACTATTGTCTTGTAATGCTTCTTCTTAATTTGTTATGTCTCATTGAACCTGAGCTTTCTTGGGAAAATGCAGGGTAGAAATGTCATAATAAATAAATAAAACCTAGTCTACCTGGAGTGTACACCCCCTATATGCCTATTTTGAAGTGTGAAACTCATTTGCTTTGATTCCATTCCATTGCACTATAGGGATCTTCTGTTTATCCCATGCCTTTTTGAATTCTTTCATTGTTTTATCCCTATTACCTTCACTAGAAGGGCATTCCAGGTCTTCTGTACCTTTTCCATGTAAAAGTATTTCTTGAACTTGAAGTTTACCTCCCCGCTGCTTCATTTCATGCTCTCTAGTTCTATAGCTTCCCTGTCTTTGAAAAAGTTTGTTCAATAATACCTTTCAAATAGTTAAATATCTGTATCATATTTCCCCATTCCTCCACTCCTCTAGGATATACATATTCAGGTCTTCAAGTCTCTTCTCATATGTCTTCTGGTACAAATCTCATACCATTTTGGTCACCACCTTCTGAACCGCTTCCTATCTTTTTATATCTTTAGTGAGATGAGGCTTCCAAAACTGAGCAGAGTACTCTAAGTGGGTCCTCACAGATAACTCCTCTGTACAAGTTATCTATTCCCTTCTGCTGGTTATGCCTTTCTGTGCAACCTAGTATCCTTTTGGCTTTGGCCCCTGCCTTGTCATACTTTTAAATATTAAACTTTTGTTTTGTATATACTTATCTAATAAGGGCAATTTCCAAAAAGCCATTTACTTGGATCAATAGTGATTGATCTAGGTAAATGAGCTATTTTCAAATTCCTCTCCCCTTCCACCCCCCCCCCCCCTCCAGCCCATGGCTAAAAGTATGTATGTGATACTGTGAGTGAAGGTTGAGGATATGTCTCCAAATAACAGTCAAAGTTGGAGAAATAAGATAAATACTATATTCACTAAACCTGAGGCCTGTTGCTTCACAGGGTCATGAACAAAAAGGTAAAGTCTTCAGAAGAGCTTGTTGCTGGCAAGGCCCAAACACAGTTCACGGCCTGTGACTGCCATGCACCAAACAGTCTATAAAGTCTCACTCTCTCTGGGCCAGCCAGGCCTCAGACCCAGGTTCACAAGAATCCAGTTGAAAAAAATTGGCTTACCTCAGCCAGGTCAGAGTAGCTAGACGTACATAGTAAAGGCGTATCCTGGAGATAGCTTTTTCCATCACTGGGATTCCTTAACCCCACTCTGGCTCTGCTTTTTCCATCACTGGGATTCCTTCACCCCACTTTGGCTCTGCTTTTTATAGTTCCTGGTTTGTCCTTTTGGCTCCACCCCTCCTATCTCACTTCCTATCTGGGTGGGAGTAAGGGTTTTAAGGTGTTATTCAGTACCTGAGAGATCATTCATAAGGGTGAGGGGCAGTGTTCTATATACCTCCTCACAACATGGTATTGGTTCTTTGAGGAGTTTTACTATCAAGGGTCTGTTGTCTTGCTCAGACTGTAGCTGCTCTCCAGAAGCTGCTGTGGGAGGTGACCTACCCAGTTTGCCTAAAGGTTAAGCTAGTCCTGCCAACAAATCATAGAGAGAACACAAAACAAGAGGAATGGTGAAAGATGAATGCTGAATGACAGTAGCACTATCATTAGCTCAAAGAAAGGAGAGAAAAGAGCAAACGGGGTGGGGTGGGAGGAGTCTGAATTGGAAGCAATTTTAGGCAAAAATGTACCAACTCCAACTCCAGTTTGAAAATAAAACTTACAAAATTATGAGGCTCGTTTTCAAAGGAAGTCTGTGCTTTGAAAATGAGCACCTACTATCTTGTACACCATCTTGAGTGAATTTCTTCAAAAAGGTAGTAAATAAATCCTTATAAATAAATATATCATTTTATACTTTATATGTATATTTATCCTGGATCTGACATTATATTTACCAGTACTTTAGGTTCAGAACAAAAAATGTAAAGCCTAATACCAGTGGAATCAGTCAGAGCTGGAGGCAGAGTTAAACAGTAGAAAAATCGAGAAATCTGGATTCCATGGTTTGGTGTACTGACTCCACAGACCTGATTTTAATAAGATGTACAAAAATATATATGTATCAATGCACAAATGTAATAGTATAAAGTTATGCAAAAATGTATGGAAGGATAGGATCTAAAGCAATTCCCAAAACACAAATAATAAACATAAAGCAATCAAAAGTATGTAGGAAATACGCATATACAATATCTGAAATGATCCTGATCGTCAGTATTCAGACTGTGTTTGTTCAGTTAATTCAGTAAATTCTATAAATGGCGCCTTATAAATCAGCGGCAAAAAATCACGCACTTAGCATGATTCTATAAACCACCTAGGTGTCGTTTATAGCATATGCTCATGTGCCATTCTTGTGACTAAAATTTAGGTGCACCCATTTAGGCCACCTATAATCAGGCCTAAATACCTGTACCTAACTTAGGCACAGATCGAGTGTATTCCATAATAGTGTGCATAGTTTTTTGAAATGCCCACAACTCAACCATTCCACACCCATGGCGATGCGCCTTTTTTAGCTGCGCGCTTTAGAATTTACACTCAATGCTTTATTGAATACACCTAGAAAGTTGTGCGTGTAAAATCTAATTAAATCCAATTAGTGTCACTAATTGGTTAAGTACCATTTATTGTGCTGATTGGCTTGTTAATTAAGTTGTGCGCGCAATGTGACCATACAGCCAAATTATCATTCACAACTTAAGGCACCATTTATAGAATTTGGGGGTTACTGCTGTACACTGCCTTGGGTGAATCTCTTCATAAAGGTGCTTAATAAATCCCAATAAATAATAAAAAAATAAATTAGCTTTTACCAAGCTGATAGCTGGAGAACAAGCAAGGCTTTTTGATGTGCTGAGAGCATCAGCTATCTATTCTATTTTAAACATATGGAAAGATAACCTAGTTTAAATTTTGTTTTGATTTCCTCCTCTTTCTGTATAGGGATCCTGTTTGTCCCTTCTGTTTTTGAATTCCATCATTGTTTTTGTCCCAACCACCTCCCCCAGGAGGGTATTCCAGGCATCCACCACCCTCTCTGTGAAAAATAGTCCCTGATGTTACTCCTAAGCCTGCCACCCTGCAATCTCAAGTCATGTTTTCCGGTTTTACCACTTCCCTGTCTCTCAAAAAAAATGTGTTCGTGTATTAATACCTTTCAAATATACATACCACTCTTTCTGTCTGTGTTTGGTGTGGCCAAGCCTATTTAACTCTTCAATATAAAGAAATGGCCTTAGAGGTTGACCTTTTCAAAAAGCCTGGGCTCCTCTCGATAAATTTTGCAATACTGCAAATGTCATCTGATTTTTGTATGGGAGCTCGTAACTGTAAGATTATATTCTGGAAGAATGCATTATTACTTGTAACCCTTGGGTATGGTTGTGTATATCTTAAAAAAATAATAAATTTGAACTAAAAAGGCAGAAAGCAGACCTGGAGTGCAGTTCTTTTGGTTCTATTAAATAGGATCACAAGGGTTTCAACAGTGTTTCTTTGAGGTGCTGATAAACATTTTCTGATTTGTATGTGTTTTTTTTATTCTTGGAGCTTTTTCAATATATAGGTTGGCAACTTCTTGTCTTCAAAAGTCCTGGCAGTCTTCAGGGGACCATCAGTCCCCCTCTTGGAGTAGCTCTGCTAGATGGTAATGCAAGATCCCAGAAAAGTACAAAACATTTTATACTGCTTATCCCAGAAATAGTGGATTTTCCCAAGTCCATTTAATAATGGTCTATGGACTTTCCTTTAGGAAGCCTTCCAAACCTTTTTTTAAACTCCGCTAAACTAACCGCCCCTACCACATTCTCTGGCAACGAATTCCAGAGCCCAATTACACGTTGAGTGAAGAAAAATTTCTCCAATTCGTTTTAAATTTACTACATTGTAGCTTCATCGCATGCCCCCTAGTCCTAGTATTTTTGGAAAACGGAAACAGACGCTTCACATCTACCCGTTCAACTCCACTCATTATTTTCTAGACCTCTATCATATCTCCCCTCAGCCGCCTTTTCTCCAAGCTGAAGAGCCCTAGCCGCTTTAGCCTTGCCTCATAGGGAACATCCCATCCCCTTTATCATTTTCGTTGCCCTTCTCTGCACCTTTTCTAATTCCACTATATTTTTTTTGAGATGCGGTGACCAGAATTGAACACACTATTCAAGGTGTGGTTGCACCATGGAGCGATGCAAAGGCATTATAACATCCTCATTTTTGTTTTCCATTCCTTTCCTAATAATACCTAACATTCTATTTGCTTTCTTAGCCGCAGCAGCACTCTGAGCAGAAGGTTTCAACATATCATCAACGACGACACCTAGATCCCTTTCTTGGTCCATGACTCCTAACGTGGAACCTTGCAATATGTAGCTATAATTCGGGTTCCTGTTTCCCACATGCATCACTTAGCACTTGCTCACATTAGCCATCATCTGCCATTTATTTATTTATTGCATTTGTATCCCACATTTTCCCACCTCTCTGCAGGCTCAATGTGGCTTACAATAGATCATGAATAGTGGAAATATAAAAGAGAGGGACATTTAATATTACAAAAGGATCTTGAGCAACATGGTAATGATAAGCATGATAGTAGTATTGTAAGCAGATATTGTAAAACCATAAACGCCCAGTCCCCCAGTCTTGTAAGGTCCTCTTGTAATTTTTCACAATCCTCCCGCGATTTAACGACTTTGAATAACTTTGTGTCATCAGCAAATTTAATTACCTCACTAGTTACTCCCATCTCTAGGTCATTTATAAATATGTTAAAAAGTAGCGGTCCCAGCACAGACCCCTGGGGAACCCCACTAACTACCCTTCTCCATTGAGAATACTGACCATTTAACCCTACTCTCTGTTTTCTATCTTTTAGGATTGTTTTTAGTATGAACTTATACTTTTTTGACATATATTAGTTTTTAACCTATTTTCAGAATTTGGTATTGTCATAGATTCTACCCTTCTACCCATTTTATATACATTTTATCTTTTTTTTTAAATTTGTATCTTGGTTTTTATTTTCTATTAAAATGTCCTCCCCTCTTATTTCTCCCTGCTTAATTATGGCCAATGATTTTATATACTGACAGGTTCTTGTCTTGATATATTGGAGAGTCTCTTTTTGTTCTCTATTCGATATGGAGGTTGTTCCTTCTGCATTCACCTTTCACTGCTGTTATTTTTTGATACATTTTATTGACTGATTAAAAACATCAGGGCTTAATTTCTGGCAGAGTGGGGTTCTCTCATCTTAATTCAGGGCACCATGGAAGGAGACAATTGTTTTAGATCAGTTCCAGCTCCTCTATCGTGCAAACGAGCACAGATGGGACTGACAGCATAGATAACTTTTGTTCATGTCCCGCAGAAGCAGAGTGGAGCTTCCAAGACATTGATCATTTTCGGCATGCACTGGATCTAGAGGAAACAGAGCAGAGAGAATGGTGCAGAACTGGCAACCAGTGTACAAATCCTTTCCCCCTCCTCCTCCCACCAGAGGCAAAAGAAGAGGCTTTTGATTCCCGCCCAAAATGGAATGTGCATTCCTTATTGGCTAGGAAGAAAAAGGAGAAGAGTTGCTGAACATGGCAAGCTTCTGGGGAGGGAGAGCTAGTGACTTATCAGCAAGAGAGGTCTGAGGATCACCAGTGATTACAGAATGAGCTTTGGAGGCTTTTATGACCCTGAGGGAGTGTCCATGAGCTGAGGGACCATGAAAACCTCCCTGTCCACTCTGCTCACAATTTCTTTGGTTCCCATTGGAACAAAGTTCTTTCTCCAAAAAAGATAGTTATGCCCTTGACTTCACCAGTTGACCTTCACTTAACCTTTACTCTCAGATTCTGGGAGAGTCATCCGGGGGAGGGCTCCAGGCCTCATGCGCCTCTAGTTCTTCCCCTCCCCCCCCCCCAAATGTCTCAGGGATTTGCACAGTATCAAGTCAATATCCTAAAAGAAACTCAAATAGGGGAAAAATTATCCAGGAAAATTCTTGAAATTAAAGCACTCAAAAAGGATATGTTACCAAAACACATTGGGTCAAGCATAGTACTGGCCTGCTCACCTGCCACCACTCTTGTAGATTCTAGTCAGTTACAACTACCTGCTAGCAGGTGGTAATTCCATATCTTCAGCTGGTCTGTAGTTTTCAGTCTCTGGCTCAGCTGTAACCTGTTCAGCCTCCCAATCAATTTCAATAATGGCCCCTCAAGCACTAGGCACATCAAAGTGGCTTAAAGTTAAACTACTGTGTTAAAGCACTAAAACAGGTGGTTCTGCACTGTACCGTCTTTCATAAGTTTTAGCTCTGTTTTGAATTTCTCTAAGACCCCTTTTCTCTAAGAGACCCTTTTACTAAGCTGCTTAAGTGTCTACGCGCTCCCAACGTGTTCCAAAATGGAGTTACCGCCTGGCTATTGCAGTAATTTCATTTTTGGCATGCATCCGAAAAAGAATTTTTATTTTTGTATGTGCTTATCGAACGTGCACCAAGTGGCATTTGTCGCACGTAGATCATTACTGCCCAGTTACTGTGTAAGACTTTACTGCTAGGTCAATGGCTGGCGGTAAGGTCTCAGACCCCAATGGCTGGCGGTAAGGTCTCAGACCCAAAATGGACGCATGACAATTCTCATTTTGCCGCACATCCATTTTCTTCGGCAAAAATTTTAAAAAAGGCATTTTTTGCAGGTGTGCTGAAAAACGATTCTGCACGTGTCCCAAACAGTACCACAGGCCATTTTTCAGCACATACTACTACTGCTTAACATTTCTAGAGTGCTACTAGGGTTACGCAGGGCTGTACAGTTTAACAAAGAAAGGCAGACCCTTCTCAAAAGAGCTTACAATCTAAAGGACGAAATGTTAAGTTGGGGCAGTCTAGATTTCCTGCGTAGAGGTATAGTGGTTAGGTGCCGAAGGCGACATTGAAGAGGTGGGCTTTGAGTAAGGATTTGAAGATGGGCAGGGAGGGGGCCTGGCGTATGGGCTCAGGGAGTTTATTCCAAGCATGGGGTGAGGCGAGGTAGAAAGGGCGGAGCCTGGAGTTGGCGGTGGTGGAGAAGGATACTGAAAGGAAGGATTTGTCTTGAGAGCGGAGGTTACGGGTAGGAACATAAGGGGAGATGAGGGTAGAGAGGTAAGGAGGGGCTGCAGAACGAGTGCATTTGTAGGTTAGTAAGAGAAGCTTGAACTGTATGCGGTACCTGATCGGGAGCCAGTGAAGTGACTTGAGGAGAGGGGTGATATATCGGTCCAGGCGGAAGATAAGACGTGCAGCCGAGTTCTGAATGGACTGAAGGGGGGATAGATGGCTAAGTGGGAGGCCAGTGAGTAGTAGGTTGCAGTAGTCGAGGCGAGAGGTAATGAGAGAGTGAATGAGAGTTCGGGTGGTGTGCTCAGAGAGGAAAGGGCGAATTTTGCTGATGTTATAGAGGAAGAAGTGACAGGTATTGGCTATCTGCTGGATATGCGCAGAGGAAGGAGATGGAGGAGTCGAAGATGACTCCGAGGTTGCGGGCAGATGAGACTGGGACGATGGGGGTGTTATCAACTGAAATAGAGAGTGGAGGGAGAGGAGAAGTGGGTTTGGGTGGGAAGACAATAAGCTCGGTCTTGGCCATGTTCAGTTTCAGGTGGCAGTTGGACATCCAGGCAGCGATGTCGGATAAACAGGCCGATACTTTGACCTGGGTTTCTGTAGTGATGTCTGGTGTGGAGAGATAAAGCTGGGTGTCGTCAGCATAAAGATGATATTGGAATCCATGAGATGAGATCAGGGAGCCCAGGGAAGAGGTTTAGATTGAGAAGAGAAGGGGTTCAAGGACAGATCCCTGAGGAACTCCAACAGAGAGTGGGATGGGGGTGGAGGAAGAACCATGAGAATGTACTCTGAAAGTACGGTGGGAGAGGTAAGAGGAGAACCAGGAGAGGACAGAGCCCTGGAACCCAAATGTGGACAGTGTGGCAAGAAGTAAGTTGTGATTGACAGTGTCAAAAGTGGCGGATAGGTCGAGGAGGATGAGGATAGAGTAGTGACCTTTGGATTTGGCAAGGAACAGGTCATTGCAGACTTTAGATAGTGTCGTTTCCGTCGAGTGTAGGGGGTGAAAGCCGGATTGAAGCGGATCGTGGATGGCCTGAGAGGAGAGAAAATCAAGGCAACGGCTGTGAACGGCGCGTTCAAGTATCTTGGAGAGGAAGGGTAGGAGGGAAATGGGGCAGTAGTTGGAGAGACAAGTAGGGTCAAGTGATGGTTTTTTGAGTAGTGGTGTGACTACAGCATGCTTGAAGGTGTCGGGGACAGTTGCAGTGGAGAGAGAGGGGTTGAGGATATGACAGATGGAGGGGGTGACAGTAGGAGAGATGGTGTTAAGTAAGTTGGTGGGGATGGGGTCAGAGGAACAGGTGGTGCATTTCGAGGAGGAAAGAAGATGGGCGGTTTCCTCTTCGGTGATGTCAGGAAAAGAGGAGAAGGAGGACTTGGTTGGTTGGTTGAAGGAGTGGGTTGTAAGGTGAAGAGGAGAAGGTTTGGTGGTGAATTCGAGGTTGATCTTCTGCACCTTGTCGCGGAAGTAGTCAGCCAGTGATTGAGGAGAGAGTGAGGGGGGGTGGGAGCGGAGGGCAATTTGAGGAGGGAGTTAAGGGTGGCGAAGAGACGATGAGGGTTAGAGCTGAGGGAATTAGTCAAATGGGTGTAATAGTCCTGTTTGGCGAGGAATAGGGAGGACTGGAAGGAGGATAACATGAATTTGTAATGAATGAAATCAGTATGGGTGCGAGATTTCCTTCAGAGGCGTTCAGCCGATCGGGCGCAGGAGTGAAGGTATCGGGTGCAAGGGGTCAACAAGGGCTGGGGATTAGTACGCCTTGTGGGACGGGAGATAGATGGTGCAAGGGTGTCCAGAGCAGAGGAGAGAGTGGCATTGTAAGTGGAGACCGCCTTGTCGACAGACTCGGAGGACATGATGGAAGGGAGGAGATTAGAGATACTGGAGGATAAGGTGTGAGGGTCGACAGCCTGGAGATTCCTGGAAGTAGTGGATAGTGTTGGGTGGGACTGAGGGGGAGGGTGATGAAGTGTGAAGGTGATTAGGTGATGGTCAGAGAGAGGAAGAGCTGAGGCGCAGAAATCGGAGGGTGAGCAGGTAGAGGAGAGGACGAGGTCAAGACAGTGGCCAGATTGGTGAGTAGGGGTGGTGGAGCTCAGTTGGAGGTTGAAGGAGGAGGTTAGAGTGAGGAACTGAGAAGCATATGAGTTGGATGGGTTATCAGTGTGTATGTTAAAGTCTCCAAGAATGAGGGATGGGGATGAGGGCTCAAGAAAAATGGAGAGCCAGGCATCGAAGTCGGTAAGGAAGGAAGAGAGGGACTTATCGGGGGGTGGTAAATGACTGTAACTCTGAGTGGCAGTGGGTAGAATAGACGGATGGAGTGAACTTCAAAGGATGAGAAGCAGTGAGACTGCGGTAGGATGAGAGGTTGAAAACTGCAGGAGGGCGAAAGTAGTAACCTGACGCTGCCACCGCGGCCAGCTGGGCGGGGAGAATGGGAGAAAAGATAACCTCCGTGGCTTAGGGCCACTACTGAGGCAGAGTCATCAGGGGTGAGCCAGGTTTCAGTTAGGGCGAGCAGTTGAAGGGAATGGGAGATGAAGAGATCATGGGTGAAGGAAAGTTTGTTGCAGACCGAGCGGGCATTCCACAGGCACAAGAGGAGGAGGGGAATAGAGATGAGATTGGAGACATCGCGGAAACGTTTGCATGGATAGGACGAGGACAGGTGTGGGGGACCAGGGTTGGGATTGATGTCTCCTGCGGATAGCAGGGGAAGGAGCAAGAGAGTGCGGAGGAGGGTGGGGGAGGTAGGGCGACGAATGCGTCAAAGACGGAATGCGCTTAGGAGGAATGAGGAAGGGTTCATGGCAGGAAGGAGGTGTTGAAGGTTGAGAGCTAGGAATGAGGAGGAGGACAGTAGAGATGGAGAGGTGATGGGTGACGAGGGTGGGTAGGGTATTGCAGTAGTGAGCAGGACGGGAGAGGACATGGATGGGCAGGGGGTTCGTGTGGTATACAGCGGTGGGGGGAGGGGGAAAAGATTAGGAAGGGACAGGGCAAGGAAGAGAATGTGTATGGGGGCCATGAGTAGTGACTGAGGTAGAGGAGGCAGGTAGGTAGTTGTGCAGGCTAGGAGGCAGGCAGGCAGGTTGGTTGATTGGCTAGCAGGCAGGTTGGTTGATTGGCTAGCAGGCAGGCAAGCATCTTAGTAACAGGATCCCTAAGACCCCTTTTCTCTAAGATGTAATGGCAAAGTGCTCCACAATGATAATGCAAGAAAACCAAATGTAAATATCTTATAATCTCTAGATGAATCCCTGATAATAAAGAAGATGGGGAAGAAAGTACAAATCTAACCTGAGCATCAGGAGTTAGTCAATTAGCCAAATAGCTTGACTGATCTATATGAACACCTCTTAAATTTTACATATCATAGAAATCAACTTTCCAAAATTATTGGGGGTGCTAGATGCAACCCAAATTACCAGGATCTTATAGAATGAATTTTCAGCAAAGCACAAAAAGATGATGTCACAAAACACCTAGCCACCCGCCTGGGGTTACCTTGTGGCCACTTAGAGGGTCAATCCCCAGCACAGCTCAGGTCCGACTGCACCTGCCACTTGTGCTCTTCACTAGCACCCTCCTCCCACCGACTAGGTCACAACTGCCCCTGGGTGAGTCTCCCGCTCTCAAATTATCCCCAGTTATTTCTAGGTTACTGGAGCCACACTCCCAGTGGTACCATGGTTTCCAGAAAGCACTCACAGACCCAACACACACAAACCACCAGGATTCTTTATCAGTCCAGACAAACATGGTGAACAAATAATTGTTTATTCTCTTAAAAAATATTGGAACAAAATAGAACAATTGGCAAACAATAACAGGTAACTGAAATATGGATCAATTATAACACTAACTAAACACTTGCTTACTTCCTAGAAAGTACCTGGGGAGATCAGGACATATATCTGTTCATAGAGATTCAGCAAAAGAGATAGCACTTGCTCTTTCTCTCAGGCTAAGACTGAAGCAACAGCCAATCAAAGCCTAGAACAGTCAAATAAAAGAAAGAGAAGTAACAGCTGTAACAGTAAAAGCTGTAACAGCTTTAATCATAAACATGCACCATCTGCTGGCCATACAGGAGGAATACACTTCAGACATATTTAAGACTGGAAAATATCCAATGCATTTTACTGTCTTAAAACACACTGTTTCTTTACAGATGTCTTCACAGTGGCTGAGATCTGCAGTTGTAATGTCAAAAAGGTATGCAAATGAAAACATAACATAACTACCAATTTCATAATAATAGGGTTCCCTTGAAAGCCCAGAGCAATGACTGGCATTAGAGCCTTCTTAACCTATTGTAATGCCTTACAGTGAAGCACTCGACACCAGATGATCCAGTTTGTAGCTACTCTACAACTATCCTCTAACACGCATTCTTCAAGCAAAGATGACAGTTTGAGGATGAAGAATCAATTAAAGCCAAGCCTTGCGTAATGCCATCATAGACATATGGTCTGAAGCCTTTAGACTAAATTAGTCACTAAAGGAGTAAGAAACATGTTGAAGAGAACAGGAGCTAATGGTGATCTTGTAGAACACCACCAGAGTGGTTAAGAGTTTGACAGTCCCTTCTTAATGGAGTCTTTAAACGATGTCCTCCCCATATGAGCAAACATTGATAGAATATTTCTAGTGTGACAAGTTTATGTAAATGATTGAGAAGCAACTTGTGATGGTCTAAATCAAAAGCTGAGAATAAATTTAAAAAATGTACCACAATCACAGAATTCCATGCATCAAGCTTTAGCCAAGTCTCTTAACTAACCCTGTCAGCAGGGATTCTGTACTATGGCTGAGTTGAAATCCTGACTACCTTGGGTGCAAAGCCAGAAATTTCTCCAACAAAGAAGAAACTGTAGAAATATTGGATTCTCTAAGATTTTAGACACAAATGAATGATGTGATACTGGTCGTAATATGCCATATTAAATGAATCTAAAGTCAACTCCTTTAAAACAGGAAAAATGATACTTTTGCTTTCAGGGATAGAAACTCCCCATAAAGCAAAGAAGTATGGATCGTAACAACTAGAAAAGGTAAAAGTGCCTGCAATAAATTTAAAGAAGCAGTCATCGGATCAAAACACAAGCTCTCATAGTTCTTGGTGCTTGGAGTACATATTCCACACTTAAAAACATAGGGATCCTTTTACTAAAGGGCGTTAAACCCTTAACCCGCAGTTAGTGCAGACAAACAGGCTACCACAAAAATGCATTAAAACATTTTGCGGTAATTTGCCCGTTTGCATGAGATACTGATTTTCTCAAAAATATTTTTTGGACGGGAGCAGAGAGTGGGTGTTACTGCATTATCTCACTTGCGCGTTCTAATTAGGGTGCACTGCTTTATCTAGTTTGCACGTTCTAATTAATGTGTGCTAACTGGATAACAGAGTTAATGTGGGAGTACTTGGCACCTCCCAAATAATGGGAACACTTAGGGGGCCTTTTACTAAGGTGTGCCAGTGTTTTTAGCTCCCTTGCTAAAAATCAGCTGATACACCTTGGTAAAAGACCCCCTTAGTGCACAACCTGCAAATTAAAAAAAAAAAAAAAAAAAAAAACCAAAAAAGCCCTACAAAAAGTTCTGTTACATCTGGGTTAGTGCACAGGAAAGTTGTGCATTAAAATGCGTTAAGCCCAGATTTGATCACATTTTAGAAAAAGAGCCCCTTAGGAAGAAAAAATGGTTCTACTCACTCGATAATAAACTGGCATCCTACCCTAGGTGAAGACTGCTCAACAGAGTATGCATCTTGTTCTGACTCATCCTTAATATTCTGACTAGCGGAACCAAAGCAGATGCATACATACATAATAGCATTTGTACCCCGTATCATACCATTTCTGGTTCAGTGTGGCTCACAAATTAAACCGGACCTACCCCAGGACAAAATTACGGTATAATATACTAAAATAGTTTAGCATTAAAGGGACCATTGTACATAGGCACACTGAAAAGTGGCCTGTGGTAGTGTAGACGCGTGTTTTGGACACCTGCAGAATCATTTTTTTCAGCACACCTGTAAAAAATGCCTTTTTAAATTTTTGCCGAAAGTGGACATGTGGCAAAATGAAAATTGCTGCGCGTCCATTTTGAGTCTGAGACCTTACTGCCAGCCATTGACCTAGTGGCAAAGTCTCACGTGGTAACCATGCGGTAATGACCTACGTGCGTCAAATGCCACTTGGCATGCGTCTAATACACGTGTATGAAATAAAAATAATTTATCGGACGTATGCCAAAAATGAAATTACTGCAAGAGTCATGCGGTAGCTGGGAAGTAACTCCCATTTTGGCTCGCGTTGGGCACATAGACGTTTATGCGGCTTAGTAAAAGGGGCCCCAAATCAGTTACTTTCCGAAACGCTTCTTAAATAGATAGTCTTAAGCATTGTACAAAAGTTACCATAATTTGTCCGAGTTCTAATTAAATGTGGAAGATCATTGCAATAACAGGATGCCTGATAGGCAAATGTAGCAGAAAATAACTTTTTGTAAATTAACCTTTTCGGACAAGGGAAATGCAAAATTAAAAACTCTCTCGATATAAGATTAGAATTTGTGGCAGATAAATAAGTGATGACATATAGCTACGAGCCAAACTATACAATATCAAAAATACCTGACAACAAACTTTAAGTTATACGTGGATACATTGGTAACCAATGCTTCAAAAGATATATAGCTCTCTCAAATTGTGAACATTTAAAAATCAAATGAGCCGCTGTATTCAATAGTATTTGAAGCTTCTGCATAACAATCTCCTTACAGCCTAAATAGATACTGTGACAATTATCCAAATGAGCTTAAGTCAGTGTTTGAACCACCATTCGGAACGTATTCATAGCACATTGGTCTGGAGAATATTTTTCTCATCCCAGACAAGCTGGTCCTGATAAGTGTGAAAGTAGTGCCTTTATAAAGCTTTTGTACAAGAACTGGTAGGTTTTATTTGATTGTGTCTGTCTATACACGCACATGTAAATATATTTTTATCCAGTATGAGGTATCAAAACTTCAAAAAAAGTTCACACAGCTCAGGATAAATATTGAAGGAAAAATATCATTTTACATAAATGTTTACATGGTGGCTACTTTTTATATGAAATGCAGAAAAGTATGTTTGCAAAGCTTGCTTTAGCTTAAAGAAATACTGTTCATGCTGTGTAATGATTTCCTAATCTGGAATTTATTCAAAGCACTGGTAGCAATAGAAGTCCTACAGCAAGGTTTGCACTGATGTTCTGCTGATTGCTATTTGCTTTTTAATGGAGTCTCCCACTTTGCTATGTAATATTCCTGTTGCTTAATGGTGAAGTGCTCAAAGGATTTATGTTCTGAAGGCCAGTTGCATCTACCATAGGGAGTTCTTCACACATGCTTCAGTAAAAGACGGGAAACAAGGAAAATTGTTGAAGGGAATAGGCAAGATTGTTAAGAGTGGTACTGGAAATAAATAAAATGCAGACTGTATTTAAGTATCATATAAAATTAATAGCTGGCACCATTGAGGATTCAGTGAAAACCTTGCAGGCTGCATTATGAGGAGTCGTGATTTAAAGACACTTTATCTGTCATCATATTATTTACTAGCTTCTAGTAATGTTTTGTCTGTACTATGATTCTAAATGTAAAAATGTCTCTTCATTTGTCTGAGAGGAGCTAACACAGATAAAATTGCCTGTGTTATATCACAGTTCCTCTGTAGGCTGTTTTTGTTCACGTAAGAAACCTGCAGTGTTCATAATTGTAAACCATGTAGTGTTAATGGAAGCTAGGCCAAAAATTACAAATTAACCCATTAATGGTCACAGCAATAAATGGAGGACTAGCATAATGGTTAGAGCAGTGGGCTGGGAGAAAGTCGGGGTTCAAATCCTGTTGACTCTTAATACAATGAGATCCTGTGCTAAAATAGCATGACTTGTGATGAAATAATGTGGGCTACTGGTTAACCCATTTTAACTCCCCCCTCCCCCCCCTTAGATTTTAAGCCTTCCAGGGACAGACATTCTTAAATGTAACTCACCTTGTTATCACTGAAAAGATGTGAGCTAAATCCCCAAGAATAAAAAAAAACAACTTTGGAAGCAGTGCTAATTTTACTACTGTTTTTCAGGGTTGTTAGGCAGGTTTTCATTATACATTGTGCTATCAGATACAAAAACAATTCAGTTGATCGGTTGTGGAGTGAAGTCTTATTCATGATCTCACTAGCATTTACTACTTTTCATGCTGTCCAGGAACTGGAAATGTGCTACTGAGTCATTCAGCAGGAGTGACTGCATATCTTCTCCTGAAACATTGGATATAGCAGTACAATTAAGATCATATGCTGAAAGGTAAAAGGCCAAATCAGCTACAGGAATTAAATAAAAACAAGCTTAAAATCCTTGGCTTAAAAAAAAGGGGGAAGAGGAATAATGAATTGTCAAGAGTTCTTGCCAATTTCCTCAAGCTCATTTGCTTTAATCAATATTTTATCAATCGCTGGGTAAAAACAGCTGGGAAGACTGTTTTCACTAAATACTGCAAAAGTAAACAGCTAGTTTTCAAATGGACTTATCTACACCCAGTGGCGTAGCCAGACCTGAGATTTTGGGTGGGCCTAGAGCTAATATGGGTGGGCACGCACTGTGTATATAAGTATGAGTAGTGTCTGTTGGGATCCTACAAAATAATGCCTTAGAATTCACTTGATGATGGATTTCTAAGTAGTCTGCCCAACAGCTGCCCTACATCAGTATAACCACATACGTACTTAATGGAAAAAAAATTGATATTTTTAAATATAATCACATTGTCCTATTATCTTAAAATTGATCATATGTATGTCAACTACAACGGCAAACCTCTCAACACACATGGCAGGATCCTACAATATAATTACAGAGGAAAAATATATTCAGATTCTGGTGGCACCTCAATAATAGCAATACAAAATTCCTTCACTACCAGGTGCTTTGTGAAGTAACACTAAAGCCTGCAAAGAAGCTTCTTAACACCAATTCTGAACACGAATACCAACAACAGTACTTTTATAAAGACAGCGGTGAATATACATAGCAGGAATTTGTATTCCATTGGAAAATTCAGACAAGTCAGACTCATAACACCACACAAACCACATGCCAGCAGATTCTCTCACCTTGGTCACATGCAGAACACATACCCAACCCTCATGAATTACAGAATAGAGGACCAAAAATTACAAACTGTCCTGTAGCCCGGCATCAGCCCTTCCCTGCCCTACCTGTCTCTTCTTTTTTAACCCTCATCCATCCCCATAGCCCAGCATTAGCATGATCCCTCCAGTTGCACTTCGCCGGGTCCACACTAACCGTTCCCCCCTTCCACACCGACTTACCTCCTGTCCCAGCCTCTGCTTCAGCTCCAGGGCGGCGCACAGATACCCACTATGGCCCACGAAGAGCTCGTTGGAGCCGCGGAGATCTGAGGAGGGCGCACAGACGGGGCCCAGCTGCCGCAGCTGGAAGCGCTCCAGGACCTGCTCGGCCACCTCGGGTTGCTCCAGCACCGTGTGCACCAGCGCCGCTGCCACCGCCTACACGCCGGCCCCGCCCAGCAGGAAGGCGGTGCGGGTCTCGGGCTCGATGTTGTCTGCCCGCAGCGGGGCTTCCAGGAGGCGGTGTGCAGGTAGCGCGAGCGGCGGGGTGCGAAGAGCAGGTGCAGGCTGAGGCGGTAGAGCATGTAGGCCATGCCGGCCAGACCCCCGAACAGCCCCCCGCCTCCGATTGGAGAAGGACAACCAAATGGGCGGGCCTGAGCCAAGAATGGGTGGGCCTGGGCCCACCCAGGTACACCCGTAGCTACGCCCCTGTCTACACCTGCTCTCTCCCCATTCCACCCCCATCCCAGTTGTAGTTAATGCTTTGACTCAGGATAAGTGTTTAAGAAGGGCATTTTTAATAGTGCGTCTAAGTTGGACTTTAGATATTTTGCGCTAAACGAACCAAGTTCAAATAGGAAAGATACCCATTTTCAAAAATAGAAAAAGTCTCTATTTTTTTCTGAAAGTACAGTTTTGAACAAGGTTTTGTGGTTTATGCATTTATCTTTTTAGGCCACTTTTGAAAAATACAAATGCACAAAATCAAGCCATTGGGATGTAGGAGTTGCCAGCATTTTTAGCAGACTGGTTCCCCAGACATCCCATGAGAGCAATGGAGCACCCTTGGGGCCACTGCTGTGGACTTAAATAAATGCTCCCAGTACACGTCACCGTTGCTCCCTTATCTTGTCTGATGCGCCCTCCAAAACCCAGTACCCCAACTGTACACCACTACAATAACCCTTATGGGCGCTTACCTATATGTGGGAACAGTGAGTTTCTGGTGAATTTTGGAGGGCTCACAGTTTACACCACAAGTGTAACAGGTAGGGAGAGGTATGGGCCTGGATCCACCTGTCTACAGTGCACTGCACCCACCGCTAGACAACTCTAATGGACCTGAGTATAAGATCAGAGGCTGTCGTAGAGACTGGTGAGTACTATTTTTATTCACAATTTTGTGGTGTGAGAGAGACCACTGGGGAGAGTAAGGGGGGGAGGTCATCCCTAAATCCGATCATCTGGTCATTTAGGGCACATTTTTGTGTCTTATTTGTTAGAAAAACATGTCTAAACCAAAAGATTGAAGTTTTTCCCCTAGATGTAGAACATCCAAGTGTTAGGCACACCCTGATCCCGGCTTCAAAATGCCCCTAAAAACCCCCCTTGTGATTTGGATGTACTGCAGATGAAATGCATAGATAGATGTCTGCAAAACAGTTTTCTTAAATACCGATTTGGACGTTTTGAGAAGAAATCTGTCCAAATGGTGCTTTATGACACTTTTTGGACATCTTTCTCTTTCGAAAATGAGTCCCTAAGTGCCCATTGAACTGTTTCCTGCTCAGTAGTTTTGCATTTTTTGCGATATGCCTTGAATACCCTTTTTCTTTTGTTGAGATTAGAAACTTAAACATAAAAATATGATGAGAGATAAGAGCCAGATAGCCCATCCAGTCAGCCAGTCCAGAGCAACCACTATCTCCTCCTTTCCCTAAGAGATCCCACATGCCTGTTCCATGCTTTCTTAAATTCAGACACAAGTCCTTGTCTCCTCAACCTCATCTGGGAGGCCATTCCATGCATCCATCACCTTTTCTGTCTTTTCTCTCTGAGTTGTGTGATTCTGTTACTTTCCTCTATTTTAATGGAGTTCCTTTCATTTCTTTATTTTAACTTGTACACAACTGTGCTTTGCTAGTCAGAGTGGTATAGAAAATTCAGGAAATAAATAAAATAAGTTCAGACACAGTCCTCGTCTCTGCCACCTCCACCTGGAGACGGTTCCACATGTCCACCACCCTTTCCGTGAAAAAGTATTTCCTTAGAGTAATCCTGAGTATATAACCTCTTAACTTCATCATAGGCCCTTTCATTTCAAAGAGGCTCACCTCATGTACATTAATGCCACAAAGGCATTTAAATGTCTCTATCATTTATTTATTTATTTTTATTTATTTATTTATTGCATTTGTATCCCACATTATCCCACCTCTTTGCAGGCTCAATGTGGCTTACAATTCGTGTGGAGGAGTGGCCTATTGGTTAGGGTGGTGGACTTTGGTCCTGGGGAACTGAGGAACTGAGTTTGATTCCCACTTCAGGCACAGGTAGCTCGTTGTGACTCTGGGCAAGTCACTTAACCCTTCATTGCCCCATGTAAGCCGCATTGAGCCTGCCATGAGTGGGAAAGCGCGGGGTACAAATATAACAAAACAGTCATGGATACTGGAAATAGAAGAGAATATACGTTTGGTTTTACAGAGGGTTTTGGGTTACATGGTGGTGAAATACATGATTGTGTTAAAGCAAAAGACATTATAAGACATTTCTGGATATATTAAAGATTGTACAGTTACACGTGTTGATCTTTGTGATATATCTTGTCGAAGAGATAAGTTTTCAATAGTTTACGGAAATTGGTCAATTCATGGACCGTTTTCAGGTTACGTGGCAACGCGTTCCATAGCTGCGTGCTCATATAGGAAAAGGTAGATGCGTGCATTAATTTGTATTTCAGACCTTTACACTTGGGAGGATGAAGATTGAGGAATGTGCGAGAAGATTTTATTGCGTTCCTGGGTGGTACTTCTATTAGGTCTGACATGTAGGCTGGGGCGTCACCATGGATGATTTTATGGAGTAGAGTACAAAGTTTGAACGTGATGCGTTCTTTAAGTGGGAGCCAGTGTAGTTTTTCTCGTAGGGTTTCGCGCTTTCGTATTTTGATTTGCCGAATATTAGTCTGGCTGCCGTGTTCTGGGCTGTCTGGAGTTTTTTAAGTATTTGCTTTTTGCAGCCAGCGTAGAGTGAGTTACAATAGTCCAGATGACTGAGTACTAATGATTGTACCAGATTGCGGAAGACAGTCCTTGGAAAAAATGGTTTAATTCTTTTTAGTTTCCACATTGAATGAAACATCTTTTTAGTTATGTTTTTCGCATGGTTCTCAAGTGTTAGGTGTCGATCAATGGTGACTCCAAGAATTTTTAGGGTGTCCGAAACTGGTAGATTTAGTTTAGGTGTGTTGATGGTGGTGAATTTATTCTTATTGTATTGCGAGGTGAGTACTAGGCATTGGGTTTTTTCTGCATTAAGTTTCAGCTGAAATGCATCTACCCAGGAATTCATGATGTGTAGGCTTTGCTTGATTTCGTTGGAAATTTCCCTTAGATCTTGTTTGAATGGGATGAAGATCGTTACATCATCAGCGTATATATATGGGTTTAAGTTCTGATTCGATAGTAGTTTGGCCAAGGGTGTCGTCATTAGGTTGAATATGGTCGCTGAGAGAGGGGATCCCTGTGGAACTCCGCATTCAGGTGTCCATGTAGCTGATGTAACAGAATTTGATGTCACTTGATAAGAGCGTGTAGTTAGGAACCCCTTAAACCAATTGAGAACGTTGCCTCTGATTCCGAAGTATTCGAGGATGTGTAATAAAATTCCATGGTCAACCATGTCAAATGCGCTTGACATGTCAAATTGTAACAGTAGTATGTTATTCCCGTTTGCTATCATTTGTTTGAGTTTGGTCATGAGCGTAACTAGTACGGTTTCAGTACTGTGATTAGAGCGAAATCCTGACTGGGAATCGTGTAATATTGAGAACTTGTTTAGATACTCTGTGAGTTGTTTGGTCACCATACCTTCTGTTGTTTTGGTAATTAAGGGAATGGATGCTACTGGGCTATGGTTCGTTAGTTCATTAGCATTTTTCTTTGCATCCTTGGGTATGGGGGTGAGTAAAATGTTACCTTTCTCCCTTGGGAAGAGTCCATTTTGTAGCATAAAGTTCACGTGGTTTGTTTGGTCTGTTATAAATTGTTGAGGGGCCGACTTCATGAGGTTGTTTGGGAATATATCTAATTTGCAGTGAGATTTGGCTAATCTTTTAAGCGTTTGTGAGATAAGGTCTTCCGGTAGTATTGTGAATTCAGTCCAGATCCTGTCTGCTGGGTAAACGCCAGGGTCTGGGTCTAGGCAGTCTAGAGGTGCGATGTAATCGATGGGGCTGACAGGTATTTTGTGTCACAGTTGTATGATTTTCTCCTTGAAGTACTTCGCCAAGTCGTCAGCTCCTGGTGTGTCTTTGCTGTTGTTGGTGACTGGAGTGGTATCTAATAATTTATTCACGAGATGGAAGAGTTTGTGTGTGTCTTTGTAATTTGGTCCAATTTCAGTTTTGTAGTATTGTCTTTTGGTTTGTCTTATGGTATATTTATATTTCCTTCGGAGTTGCTTCCAAGCGTTGAGAGTGGGATCATCTTTCTTTTTGTTCCACGCACGTTCTAGTTTCCTAACTTGTGTTTTGAGTTTTTTCAGTTATCCCCTCTCTCCCGCCTTTCTGCCAGTATACATATTGAGAATCTTAAGACTGTCCCCATATGCTTTATGAAAGAGTCCACTGACCAATTTTGTAGCCACCCTCTGGACCGACTCCATCCTGTTTATATCTTTTTGAAGGTGCGGTCTCCAGAATTACACACACTATTCTAAAGTCTCACCAGAGACTTATACAAGGGCACTATACCCTCTTTTTTTTTTCCCTACTGACATTCCTCTCCCTATGCACCCGAGCATCTTTCTGGCTTTCACCGTTGCCTTTTTCTTCCTGTTTGGCCACCTTGATATCATCAGACACAATCATCCCCAAGTCTCGCTCTTCTTTTGTACACAGAAGTACTTCATCCCCCCCCCCCCCCCCATACTCTTTCCCTTGGATTTTTGCAACCTAAGTGTATGACCCCGCATTTTTTAGCATTAAATCTTGAGTTGCCAATTGTTGGACCATTCTTCAAGCTATGCCAGATCCCTCTGCATGCTATCCACACCTTCTGGGATGTCTACCCCACTACAAAGTTTGGTATAGTCTGCGAAGTGACAAACCTTACCAGACAGTTCTTCTGCAATATCACTCACAAAGATGTTAAGCTGGCCCAAGGACCGATCCCTGTGTTACACCACTGAAAACATCCTTTTCCTCAAAGCAAACTCCATTTACCACTACTCTGTCTTCTTCCATTTAACCATTTTTTTACCTAATTAGTCACTTCAGCACCAGTACCGAGGGCACTCAGTTTATCAGTTGCCTGTGTGGAACCATGTCAAACGCTTTGCTAAAATCCCAAGTACACTACATCTAGTGCCTCTCCCATATCCAACTGTTTGGTCACCCAGTCAAAGAAATCAATCAGATTTGTCTGACAAGACCTGCCTCTAGTGAAACCATGCTTCTTCTGGTCCTGTAGTCCATTTGATTCTAGAAACCTCACAATCCTCTGCTTTAGAAGCATTCCCTTAATTTACTGACCACTGAGATCAGACTAAACAGGTGTGTAATTCCCAACCCACTCTTGAGCAGAGGGACAACATCCACCCTTCTCCAGTCCTCCGGGGCCACTCCAGACTCTAAGGAAGCATTGAAGAGGTCAGACAACAGAGCACCCTTGGATGTATCAAATCAAGCCCCATTGCTTTGCCTATTTTTAGTTTAGCTAGCTCCTCACAAACAGTCTTCTGAGAATCGGTCCTGGTCTACCGAACATCCATTCCCATTTGTTTTCTGTAGTCTTACCCCTGGCCTTTCATCCGTGAACACAGAACAGAAATAATTGTTAAGCAGTTCAGTTTATCCTTATCTTCTTCATATTCCTCCTTTTAACCCTTGAGCCTCACTATGCCATTTGGGCACTTCCTCCTATCACTTACATATCTAAAAAAGTCTTACCATACAGGCTATCTTTTCTTCCATTCATATCTTTGCTTTCCTGTCAGCTTTTCCAGCTTCTCTTAGCTTTTCTAGGTATTTTTGCCTGTCTTTCTCTTTCTGCGTCGTCTTGTAACTTACGAAGGCAAACCTTTTTTTTCTCTTATCTTTTCAGCTACTAAATTTGAGAACCAAAGCGGCCGTCTTTTCCTCATACTTTTATGTACTTTTCTAATATGAAGGTTTGTTACCTTTAAAAGAGCTCCTTTTAGTTTTGCCCACTGTTCTACTTCCTTCAGCTGTTCCCATCCAACTAACTCTTCTTTGAGATATTCTCCCATCTTGGCAAAGTTCTTTTGTCTGGAACCTTCAATCTTGAATAAGCCCTCTCCTCATGTGTCTTAATATTGAACCACACCATCCAGTGATTGTTAGATGCCAAATGATTGCCCATCGTAAAATCAGAAACACTCTCCATTTGTATGCACCAGGTTCAGAATAGCTTCGTTCTGCATGGGTTCCATTACCAACTGCTGGAACAATTCTTCCTGCAGAGAATCCAAGATCCGCCTTGCTTCTAGACAACCCTGCAGCACGGATGCCCCAATCAACATCCAGTATGCTAAAATCACCTATCAGTAGTACTTCCCCTTTCATAGTTATCTTGTGAACGTCTTTAATTAAATCTCTGTCCATTTCTTCTGATTGTGAGGGAGGCCTGCATATTGCACCAATGTAAATACTTTTTCCATTCCCTTTTTCAAGTTAACCCACAGTGCTTCTTCCTTACCCCATATGTTCTACGATTCTGTCACATTAATATTATTTCTAACATTTGCTGCCACTCCACCCTCTTTTCCTACCCTGTCTTTCCTGTATAGATTATAGCCAGGTATAACTATACCCTAATCATACTTCTCCATGAACTACGTCTCTGTGACCGCCACTAAATCCAAATCGGCTTCTACCATTACCACCTCTAGATCTAGAAATTTGTTTCCCATACTACGTGCATTGGTATATAAAACTCTCCAGATATTCTTTTTTTTTTTCCTATTTCTATAAAAATATTAGATATCTTACATTCTTGAGAGTTGTTAATGACTTTGGGGCTTTTCTAACCTCAGCGAATCTAGTTTAAAGCCCTCTTTAGTGCATTAGTCAGTCTGTTACGGAACACACGTTGTCCTTTCTTTGATGGACAACATCTTTGCTCAGTAGATCTTGGAAAAGCATCCCATGGTCAATGAAACTGAAGCGCTTGTGCTGACACTATCTACGCAGCCACACATTCAGCTCCGGGATGCGAGCTTCCCTCATTTGGCCTTTACCCTCAACAAAAAGGATCGATGAGAACACTGCCTCTGTACCTAACTGCTCTACCCTCTGTCCCAGAGCCATGAAGTCACGTTTGATATGTTCAGCTGAGCAGCATAGCATAGTGGTGAGTAGATTTGAGTCTTTTTTTTTTTTTTTTAAACTTTCTGCTACATCTCCAATCCCGGCACCAGGCAGATTATTGTAACTTTTTTTTTTCCTTGTGCCATTTTTTTTTCTTATAGTTATTGTGAACTGCCTTGTTATCCTGTTTAAGGATGCAATGGTGGTACAGTAAATTCTCTGATAAACTAAACTAACACTATAGATTTTTTTTGTTGTGTGTGTGCTGATGAAGTTTTAGGTTTCATCATAGTGTCTGTTACTTAGCTTGACTCATTTTGTGATGATTCACTGAATAGAGAGTATATTTCCTGAATGGTGCTAAGTGTCATAGGATCTTAAAATGCATGCCATTTATTTTAAATATTTTATACCCGCTTATTTCACTAAAGGGGTCTTTTATTAAAGTGCACTATCGTTTTTAGCTCATGCTAAAAATCAGCTGGCGCTAAACGCTGAGACTCCAATAGGAATTTAATAGCGCACCTTAGTAAAAGACCTCCTAAGTAGATTATAGAAACAAAAATAAAAATCATACACAGTAAAACCAAAAACCCTCAAACAAAATATATAAACACAATAGCATTAAACAAAATCTACAAATCATTCAAAAAGGAAAGTAATCTCAAATGGACTATATTAGGCAAGATGTAAACTATAGATGCACCCCAGCAAGGAAGAAATTTTAATCATTTTTGGAGCAGATGGAAACGGGGGGGGGGGGGGGGGGAGCAAAAAAAAAACCTAATCTGGTTAATCTTTATTTTGTAGGTGGTATCTTTCCTAACAGTTGAATTACTGCTACCTCTACAAGAAAAATTACTCCTTTCCATTTCTTTCAAATTGCTAGATAATTAATTAATTTTCTGAATCAACTTGCAAGATTCTCAGCTGTGTTTAGTCTGGTCTGTGGATTAAGCACATCACTGAAACTGCCTATGTGTGTGTTGCATGAATGAATTCTGTACCCCGTGATTGTTCTATACTTGGACCTCATTTCTATGTTGTTCGCTTTCATCAGTCTGTATTGGTTTGTAGCATGATTGGTCATAATGGTCAATCAAGTATTTTCAACATTACACTGAGATTTCTATATATTTCTCATTTTTCTTGTTCTTATCTGTCCATTTCGTTCTTATTTTATTTATCTATTTATTTATTTGGATTTTGCTCACACCTTTTTCAGTAGTAGCTCACGGTGAGTTACATTTGGTATTTCCCTGTCCCTGGAGGCAATGGAGGGTTAAGTGACTTGCCCAAGATCACAAGGAGCATCAGTGGGATTTATTCTTTTAGCTGTAGATCCATTTGCCATGATGTACTGTACTTCTGTCCTTGGACTGGTGACCCTTCTGTAGGTGCTTACCCCACACCCCATCAATCTCATTTCTGTTTTTAATCTTATCTTTCATTGTACTAATGTATAGTAGTGTCACTCAAACTGTGCATGTCCTGTGATTCACATGATTATGCATTTTATAGTCAGGAGGAGGAGGATTTTGGATTCAGTATTATTTCATGAAGAGTACATTTAGGTACAGTAAGTATTTTTTTTTTATCCCCTGAGGGCTCATGATTTAGTCACCAGCCTTAAGGATGCCCAGGTATGGCTTTTCTTGGCTTTCTGCAATTGAATCGCTTCAAGACTGAAGTTCTATTCCAGTGCTTGAAAAGCCGCCTCAGCTGCATATCTGTTTCTCATGACTCCCTTATTTGAAAGACTCTACAGTTGCCACGTCACTTTTGATCTAAAGCTTTCTTGTCTGTTTTATCTAGTATCTGCAATCTGCCTGTTCATCATGTAGGCAGTATTGCCAAGATTCACTATTTTATCTGTCTACTTCTGCCAAGAACCCCATTCAGGTTTTTATCTCGATTCCTGCAGGCTTCTCTTTAATGACCCCCAAAGTGCTCAATCTCCAACTAATTCATAATCAATTCTTTGTTGTTAATATATTTTTGTTCTTGTACATGAAATGGATTATCAGTGTCTCATCTGTCAGCTTCCTTCTGATCTTTGCTCAACTTATCACCTGTTTGGGATTGGCTATAGCCTTAACTCTTCAAATACTACTTTGTAAAGAATTTTACTGAATTGTACACATGATTCTAAAATATATAGAGATCTAATTTTGCAGAAGACTGTATAAATTCTAATTGGGTACAGCTGCATCTAAGCTACCTTATATACAATATCATTTTAAATAGAAACTTCATGATGAAATGTCCTTTCATCAAATTGATTTAAATAACTTCTTTGTTTTCCTTTTTTCTTGTAGAATGATGCTGCCTAGTTTTATAAAATGAAATGAATAGAGACTGAAAAGCCTGAAATGTACTAGCTATAGGCTAAGACTTGGATAGCTATCTTGACAGAGCCATGCTGATATCATTTGATAGTTTGCAAAGACTAGTTCAGTCATCTTATGATATTAGATAAGCAATAAAGCAATCATAAAGACCTAACCCATGAGCTGAGAAATGGAATGGAGCTGCTAAAGTAGTGAGTGAACAAATTGTGTTCTATTGCTGTATCCAGTTAAACATCTGATTTGTCAGTCTCAACTACATTAAAACTGCTAATCAAATTGAAAATTTTCTTTAAAAAAGCAATGCTTAAAAAAAATCCTAATACACAGACCTCTGGACAGAGCCACATTTCAGCAAGTATATCTTTGGTGAAGGCGGTTAGCTTGGCAGAGTTTAAAAGGGGGTTAGACGGTTTCCTAAAGGACAAGTCCATAAACCACTACTAAATGGACTTGGGAAAAATCCACAATTCCGGGAATAACATGTATAGAATGTTTGTACGTTTGGGAAGCTTGCCAGGTGCCCTTGGCCTGGATTGGCCACTGTCGTGGACAGGATGCTGGGATCGATGGACCCTTGGTCTTTTCCCAGTGTGGCATTACTTATGTACTTATCAAAGGGGAAAATTAAAACAGAAGGTAAAAATTGTATGAAAATTGATGGACTAACCACATCATTGGGGCTCACCCTAATGACACAAGCTGTCTAGCTTGAACATCTGGGTTTCATTCCTGACCCGTCTTTAGCTTCTTGGGCCTGTGGGGGAATGGTGCCAAAAGCCTTTACAGTGACCAGAAGGAAGGGGGTCTTATGCCATTACCAATGAGCAACACCTACTGGTCAGTTCCAAGATAGATGTGTACTTGGTTGCGGAGGAGTTCCGGTTCAGATCCCCAGGTTGTGAAGATTTCCCTGATGGGTGGAGGCAAAGGCTAGAAATGATTAAAAGCTCCTGTTATCTGGGCTAGTTGGGATAAGTTCTAATTTGAACTAGAAGCTGAATGGAAAAGAAGACATGTCTAGTGAGAGGATATACAGCAGCTTGGGGCTTTGATAGAACAAAAGTTCAGCTTGGTTTTGGTAACTTCTTCCACCAGTTTGGCTCTGATTTTCATCTAGTTTCTAATGCATGTTACTACATTAGCAAATGCTAATGCCATTATCATATTATTCTACTACAAGTCCCATATTATTTTGCAGTGGGACCTAGGTACTAGCGTACATTAACAGCATGAGCAATTCTAGCAATTAGTGCTTGTTGCTTATGAGAATGCATGCTTTAATGATATACGTCCAGATTATTCAATAGGATTCCATTCCATCTATATACCTGATATACAATATCACTTGCTACATGTGGATTTTCAACAGAGCTATGCATTCAAGTCTGAATGACAGCATAACTTTATAAAGACAACTTATCCATATAAATGTATCCCTGCTATTTCTGTGTTTAGACTTGAACATATAAATTATACAAAGAGTGGGTGATTTTTGCTGCTCTCCATGTATCTTCTGGCCTTGCCAGACTGCTCCTAATATTCCATTTTCAAAAGATAAATTTTGACTGAAAAGCAGCTTTCATGGCCAAAAGTTGGTCTTTGTGCTGGCATTATTTTCTAAGGCCTTTATTTTGTAGCCACATATTTTTGAATATTGACCCAGGGAACTTTATATCTTGGCCTGGGTATTGCTGCTGCTCTAAATGCCTAAAATCTTTCAAAAACAACTATGCACATCTAAATTTAACAATCGGGGAAGCAGCAGGTCAAACCAGCAAAGAACTTGGCTATGTCTAAATACACTGATGGCTATGCAGCTTATTCTACATGCTTGTCCATACAAAAGATTTTAGCAATGTAAATTACTACCCAGAATTTGAGAATTAGGTTTTGGAGATCATACTGGGAAAAACTTATCTTTATCTGTACTATTTCAGTAGGTCTGTAAATAAGAACTGATAAAACTGGGAACGTAGGAACCAAAATCCCTATAGAGCTTAGCTGTACAGTCAGTAATTTTGGATTGGGGCAGTGGTTGCAGCGAATATGTATTGTAGCAGAGCTGCATTTCTAGAGATGTTTGAAATATTTTAAAAATTCTAGTACATTGGTGGTTCTCATAAAGGTGACCTGAGAGCAGTCATCATTCAAACACACATATGCACTTTATTGTACTACAATGGGTTTTTATTCAAGCATATATGTGCATAATGTTTCTGCAGTTTTTTTTAATTGTTTATTTGGGGCAATTTTTTCAATTACATTCAGAGAAATACTCATTGGATGAAATAACACCAGACATTTTACCAAAATATCAAGAACATAATTATAAAAAGGGGGGGGGGGGGGTAGAGAAAAATACTATAGCCCACAATAATTGGGATCCAAGAATTAGGAAAATATGAGAAAAAAAATCAGAGCAGAAAAGAACCCTCTGCAAAATAGCTGATAAGAGCAAATGTTACATTAATTATCCAGAGATACAGGAATATTGGCTGCTACTTGTGCTTGCAAAAATTCCAGCAACTGTTTTGGTTTAAAAAACAGAAATTTGTTTACCATTATACATAACAAAACATCTAGATGGAAATTTCAATACAAAAGCAGCACCTAATTGTCACATTTTCCAAAAGCAGGAATTAGGATTGTGAGCCCTTGGGCCACTGCCGAGGAGCGGCAGTGGCAGGCAAAACCACCCCACACAGGGATAAGACAGAACTCTGACAGGGACGGCTAGACTTCACCTGTACCTGGCCACCCTTCCCCAAGAGTTGAGCCCCTGGGTGCAGGTGGCCGGCAGGACTTGCCGGACAGGGCCGGAACTGGATACCAGCAGGATACACTCAGGGACTAGAACACACAGGGAGGCTAGGCAGAATACTAGACTAGGACTCTCAGACAGACAAGAGACAGAACTGAAAGCTGCAAGCAGCCACTGAAACAGGGAACAGACACAGATAGACAAGAGACAGAACTGAAAGCTGCAAGCAGTCACTGAAACAGGGAACAAACACTGATAGACCGGAGACAGAACTGAAAGCTGCCAGGCAGCCACTGAACAAGAAACACAGGCAACCAAGAACTAGACAAAGACATACAAACAAGAAACAGGACTGGGAAACAAGCAATACCGAACAAGAAGCTACACAAAGACTAAACTAGAATCAGGCAAGAATTACAGACTATAAACTGGACTAGGCAGAAGTGCACCAGCACCCCAACATACCAGGGCCTTAGGCGATGCAGAGGCAAAGCAGAGAGTTTTCAAATGGTTAATAAGCCCAGCAGCAGCTGAGATTCAGCTGCAGCAATCACCAGGCAGCTGCGGGTGCTGTGCAGGCTCAAACAAGACAAGCAAGTCTGACAGGTCGGAAGATCCGGACTGGACTGGGCTGAAGTCTGGAACGGGAAACAGCACACAGACAATACAATGCAGCCACCAGGTCTAGCCACCAGAGGGCAAGAGGAACACAAACCAAAACACAGGCAGAAAGCATACTGAAGCACTGAGAGGCTTAACACACACAGGTGCAGTATAGTGGAGTAATCAGAGCCATGCTGAAAGCAGCCAGCACACAGAGACAGAACTAACTCAGAAAGAACAGACAGAAGCCAGCTCAGAAGCTGACCGCCGGAAATAAGGTGAGCCTGAGAGGGGTCACGACCACAATCGTGACACTAATGCAATGCCGCTTGACCTAAAGGTTAAAAAGTCATTGCCTCTCTTTTTTTTGTTTCATGAAATGAATCTGGAAATATCTGAACTCTTGAACAACAAAATAGTTGCCCCATCTTTTTGAAATATATGCGCAGAACTCCAATTGTGTTACAGTACTAAGCATTCAATCATTTGTTTCGATAATATGGTTGGGGACGCCCAAATCATGAAATTTAGGTCGACCTTAGAGATGGTTGTCCCTGGTTTTTGGCGATAATGGAAAGCGAGGACGCCCATCTCAGAAACGACCAAATCCAAGCCATTTGGTCGTGGGAGGAGCCAGCATTCTTAGTGCACTGGTCCCACTAACTGAATGGAAAAAGCCCTGCCCTTACCGATCCGGAAGGGAACGGGCATGCATGAAGGAAATTGCATGCAAATGAGCTGCTCGCTGTTAGCTCATTTGCACACGATTTCCTTCCTAAGGAGGGGAAGCGACAGCAGTTGAGGACGTCCTTCCCTGCGACGGCAGTTGAGGACGTCCATGCCTTTGCTATGCCTCCGACACCCTCTTTATTTATTTATTTGGATTTTGGATCACAAGTAGCAGCAGTGGGATTTGAACTGGCCACCTCTAGATTGCAAGACCAGTGCTCTAACCACTAGGCCACTCTGCCACTTCTCTGCTCTACTCCACTCCCTTGAAATTTGGCCATCCCTGTGGGGGGCAGTTGAGGACACCCAAAATGTTTGAAAGAAGGACGTCCAAGCCTTCGTTATGCCTCCGCTGACACACACATACCCCCCCCCCCCCCCACAGGGACCTGCATACTGCCCCTCTCCCACAGGGATGGCCAAATTTCAAGGGAGTGGAGTGGCCTAGTGGTTAGAGCACTGGTCTTGCAATCCAGAGGTGGCTGGTTCAAATCCCACTGCTGCTACTTGTGATCCAAAATCTAAATAAAGAAAGAAAGAGGGTGTCGGAGACATAGCAAAGGCATGGATGTCCTTCTCACAAAAACATCCACAGGGAAGGATGTCTTCAACTGCCATTGCAGGGAATGACGTCCAACTGCCGTCTCAGGGACAGAGGCATAGCGAAAGACATACTCTTTTAAAAAAAAAAAAAGACAAAAGTTTTTTTGAAGATTTTTCGGGGTGAGAGGTGGTTAGTGACCACTGGGGAAGACAGGGGAGGTCATCCCCGATTCCCTCCGGTGGTCATCTGGTCAGTTCGGGCGCTTTTTTGATGCTTGGTTGTGAAAAAAAAGGGACCAAGTAAAGTCGGCCAAATGCTCATCAGGGACGCCCTTCTTTTTTCTATTATCAGCCGAAGACGCCCATCTGTTAACCACGCCCCCGTCCCGCCTTCGGTACACTGCCGACACACCCCCTTGAACTTTGGTCATCCCCGTGATGGAACACAGTTGAGGACGCCCAAAATCGGCTTTCGATTATGCCGATTTGGGTGACCTTAGGAGAAGGACGCCCATCTCCCGGTTTGTGTCGGAAGATGGGCGCCCTTCTCCTTCGAAAATAAGCAGGTTAGTAAACAGTATTTTCTCTTGAATCTGTCTGAAAATTATATATATATAATCAGCATATGGTACTGTTCTACAAAATAAGATATGTTTGAAGTCCTGTTTAACAATTTGGATTTTTATTGTATCTAAGCTGGCAGCCAGAAATCTTACTATCAAATGTTTTAACATTTGTGGAGCTCTGACATTTTGGTGCAGTTGACCATTGAATTCAAAAGAAATAGCTACAGTACAAGACATGCAGATCTCTGAACAAAACATATTTAATTTTTTTTCAAATTGATGAAATCAAAATATTAGCCCATGTGTGTTTTCCAACTTAACAGCTTTCTTCTATAAATAATAAATCCCTGCACACAGCAGTTTTCTTTTGTATTTAATTAAAACTGACTACATTCCAAAAATGAGCTGAATTTAGGATGAGCTGAGCACTACAGTTCATACTGTGGAGAAGTAGCTTCATTCTGTAATGTTTTGGTAAGCAATGGGCAAGTAAAATGTATAGGACTGTATGATGTATGATGGCCATTTATGACTAATTTCAGATTATAATTGTTTTTTAATGCTTACAGTAAAGCCTTTGTTTCAAGGGATTTACATACGATGTGCCTTTGACCCACGCATTGTACTTATTAGCTGCAAACAAGGCTACCAATTGTGCACAGTTACATGATGAATATTCGTGCATCTTCATAAAAAAGTCTTGTTTAACAAAGAGCCAGGCAACTTTGGTTGCATAGAAACTGAAGAAATATTACTTGTTTGTAATTTTAACACCTACTAATGTAAGTATGATTTCCCTAGTGTTTAAGAAACAACCTAAAGCTGTATGTCAGATTACATTTTTACATTTGTTTCCTTTAGAAAGGCTAGCTATATGGCTGGAAAAATCTCGGGTACCTAAAATTTGAACCCTGGCTTAGAAACACAGAAAATGACAACAGATAAAAACCATTTTGCCTATCCAGTCTGCCCATCCATACTAACTACTTGTCTCTATTGTTCCTTTCTCCCTTAGAGATTCTATGAGCTTGCCCCATATTTTCTTGAATTCAGATACTCTGTCTCCACCACCTCCACTGTTCCATATTATCTGTCCCTTTTCCATTAAAAAAAAATATTCAGCCGATATTCAAAGCAATATAGCTGGTCGCTAACTGGTTAAATCTCTTGGTTGGGGTTAGCCACTGATTTTCAGAGGCACTTAACCGGTAAGGGGGGTCTTTTACAAAGCATCAGTAAGCCCAATGTGGGCTTATTGCTCGCTAAAATAGAAGTACTTGCGGGCTACCGCAGCAGCCAGGCGGTAGTTCCTACCCCCTCAGCGTGTGCCATTTCCGGCACTACAAAAATATTTTTATTTTTGTAGTGCTGGTTTGTACCCGGAGATAATCAGACAATGCTGTGCACTGCCCGGTTACCACTGGGTTAGCGCAGAAGCACCTCAATGGGTGGTGGTAAGTGCTCCCCCCCCCCCCCCCCCCCCCCCCGAAATGGAAGTGCGGCAAGTGCTTCCGTTGCCGCACGACCATGTTTTTTTAAAAAGAAAAAGACCTTTCTTTTACCCCGCAGTAAAGGGGTGCCTCAGTGCATGTCAAAAATGACGCCACCACATTTTGCTCACTGATACTGGCTGAATATTGAACCCTGTTTCCTTAGATTACTCCTAAGTCTGTCCCCTTTCACCTTCCTTTTGTGCCCTCTAGTTCCAGAGCATCCTTTCATTTAAGAGGCCGACCTCCTGTGCATTTATGCCATGGAGATTTTAAATGTCTGTTATATCTACCCCCACCTTTCTTCAAAAATGTATATACATCAAGATAGTTTAAGTTTGTCTCCATACACTCTGTGATGAAAGCCACTAGCCATTTTAGTAGTCACCTTCTGGACTGGCTCCATCCTGTTTCTTTTTGAAAGTATGGTCTCCACCAGAGACTTATAAAGAGACACTATCTTCTTTTTCTGCTGGCCATTCCTCTTCTATGTACTTAAACACACTGTTTTTTGCTACTACCTTTTCTACCTTTCTGACCACATTAAAATCATCAGATACAAGCCTCCACCCCAACTCACCCCACCTCAAGTCATGCATTTTTTCATAGTGCTTCACCCACTATTCTACTAGTCCCTTGGGTTTTTGATTAAGACTGGCTACATTCTAAAATGAACTGAATTTAGGATGATCGGAGCATGGTAGTGCAATCTTTAGCGAAGTGGCATCATCCTGTAATGTTCTGGTAAGCAGTGGGCAAGTAAAATGTATAGGATTGTGTGATGCATGAGAGCCATTTATGACTAATGTCAGGTTATATTTGTTTTTTTGTGGTTATAGTAAAGCCTTTGTCTTTAAAGGACATTAACTCTTAGCTGCCAAATTCTAGACCATTGTTCTACCTTCACTAGATCTTTTCTCATGTTATCCACACCATCTGGAATGTCTACCGTATTGTGGCTTTTAGTATCATCCACATAGAGGCAAACCTTAACAGACATCCGTTCTGCAATATTGTTTACAAAAGTGTTAAAAAGACCCAAACCAAGAATCAATCCCTGTGGCACACCACTGGTAACACCTCTTTCCTCAGAGTGACCGCCATATATCACAGTTACCTTCCATTTAACCAGTTTGTAACCCAGTTAGTCATTTTAGGACTATATATACCCCCTAAGTAAAACTATGTCAAAGGCTTTGCTAAAATCTAAGTACACTGTATGTAGTGTACTCCCTTGAGCCAACGTTTAGGTCACCCAGTCAAAGAAATTAATCAGACTAGCATGCTACCTCAGATCCTGCAAGCCATTGCATTCCAGAAATGACAGTTCTTTTTTAGCAGTAGCAGCATTTCTATTAATTTACTCCTCACAGAGATCAGACTAACCAGCCTGTAGTTCCCAACTTCCTCCTTTTGCTTTTATGGGGAGGGACCACATCTGCTCTTCTCTAGCCCTCTGGGGACCACTCCTGACTAGGGGCGTAGCTACGTGGGGCCACTATGGCATAGGCCCCCATAGATTTGGCCCTGCCCCCCCCCCTGTCGGGTACCTTTGCTGGCGGGGGTCCCCAACCCCCACCAGCCGAAGTCTGACGTCCTCAGACTCACAGAAACAGAAGCCTTGCAGATCAGCAACGCGGCCGCGCCGGAGAAGAGGACCAGCTGGCGGGGATTGGGGACCCCCACTAGCAAAAGTACGTGACGATGGTGGCAGGGTTGGCGCCGGGGGGGGAGGGGTCAAAGGTAGTGGTGGTGGCGGCGGCGGGTGTAAAACAAATGGCAGGGGGGAGGGCGGTGGCGCCGGGGGAGAGCTAAAATGTGCCCCCTGACCTCGGGCTCTGGACCCCCCTCCTGCCGAAGTCTGGCTACGCCCCTGCTCCTGACTATATAGAGAAGCATTGAAAAAGTCAGCCAGCAGAACCACCAGAAGTTCCCTAATGTCCTTCAGTACTCTGATGTATCCCATCTGACCCATCACTTTTTCTAGTTTTAGTTTAGCTAACTCCTCTGAGATGCAGGCCGAAAATCATTCAAGGCCTACCTCGCTTCCATTCCTATTTGTCTTCTGTGGTTTCACTCCTGGCCCCTCATCAGAATGCAGAACAGAAATATTTATTAAGTAAATCATCTTTATCCTCATCAGCTTCTATATATTCCTCCCTTTCACCCTTGACTTTCACTGCGTAACTTTGTAAAGTCTAAGTGGTTTGAAAGTATGCCTCCATGCCACTGTTATACTTTCTTCTATCATTAACATATCTTTAAAAAAAAGAGCCTTGTCCCTCATTGTACTGTATTAGCTGTTTTCCCTTTCATTTGTATCTTTGCTTTCCCAGCCATAGTACTATTATAGAAATTTCTTAGCTTTTCCTGATATTGTTGTCTGTTTTCCTCTTTCTGCAATCTCTTATAGTTTATGAAGGCTAACCTCACCTCTTCAGCTATTTCATTTGAGAACTACAGCAGTCTCCTTTTCCTCTTACTTAGCTAAAATAGAGACCATGTATTGGCTACCTTGTTAAGGTTATTTAGTCTCAGTGGACTTCTCGAGCTTAGATAGTAACTGAGAAACGTTAACCTGGAATAGTGTGAAATTGCCCTTAAACATTTCTAAGCTGCATTTGCAGATGCAGTGTATTCATGCCGGGAAGTACTTTTGGCCCTTATCTCACACGACTCTGTGGTAAATAGAATGCATATATATCTAATTAGGCTTCTTGATCACTTGATCATGAGTTTTTCCAAAATTGAGTTGTCTGCATTGTGAAACGAATGCCTTAAAATTGAAGAAATTGGATCACAACATGCTGAAAAATCTTGATACATCTGAAAAGATAACAAAATAGATACCCCCCCCTGCAATTTCCCTCCTTTCTGTTTAGATAGATGTGTGTATAGCTAGATAATTCATAATAGTTGTTTCTTTAGATAAAGGTCTTATTCTTGCTGAGTGTGATTAGAGAGCTTCTGTAATTTATTGCTATGAAGCAAGAATTGAGTAAACTTCTAAATGAACAGCTAGGCTAACATATTTTTTATGCCATGGATGAAAGCCATTTTACTGAAAAAATATTAAATGACTTGAAGGATCCAATGAAGTTAGTCTGGTGTATAATAATCAGTGCTGTCATGACATCAACTACTGTGAAAGCAGGCAAGTCCGATAGGTTGGTTACATCTGATGAACAGAGGGACCCGTTTCATCAGTTCATTCCAATTCCATTTCGAAAGCATTGCTCAGAACTCTAACAACTAGTATTCCATCCTACCTTTCCTCCCTTGTAATTCCTTACACTCCCTCCCACACATCACTCTCTTGAAAACCGTCATCTGCAGGCCCCCCCCCCCCCCCGGCATCTTCTGTTCACCTTGAATTGACCTGTTCCTCTACAATCTTCTGTCGGGCACCATTCCTTTGCAACTTTCTTCGAAAACATTTATGTGTAGATATTTCTAACCCTAAATTCATGAATGGATTAAAGACAATCTGTTTTTTTTCAGCCTTTGATACATGACTTCACGGACCACCTTAACCCAGGAATGCTGTTTGGTATCAGCCTGGATCAACAGTGTCGCACACTTTTTTCATTTCATTCTCTATCCTTTTTGAGATCAACATTCAGCTGTTGGTGGTGTGCATTTTTGCTCACCGCCAACAGCTTTATTCCTGGATTTTTAAATCCGGGACCTGTGTGGGCTCTGGCTTTGAATGTCCAGCTATTTTTAAGCCAGTTAAAACACGTGGAAGCGTATTTTCAAAGCACTTAGACTTACAAAGTTACGCAGGGAAACCCTTATTATCAAAACAAGATGGGTGTCCATCTTTCGTTTTGATAATACAGTCGGGACGCCCAAATCGCGAAATTTAGGTCGACCTTAGAGATGGTCATCCCCGATTTTTGGTGATAATGGAAACCGAGGATGCCAATCTCAGAAAAAACCAAATCCAAGCCATTTGGTCATGGGAGGAGCCAGCATTCGTAGTGCACTGGTCCCCTTGACATGCCAAGACACCAACCGGGCACCCTAGGGGCACTGTAGTGGACTTCAGCAAATGCTCCCAGGTGCATAGTTCCCTTTCCTTGTGTGCTGAGCCCCCCAAAACCCACTCTCCACAACTGTACACCACTACCATAGCCCTAAGGGGTGAAGGGGGGGCACCTACATGTGGGTACAGTGGGTTTGTGGTGGGTTTTGGAGGGCTCACATTTACCACTACAAGTGTAACAGGTAGGGGGGATGGTCCTGGGTCCGCCTGACTGAAGTCCACTGCACCCACTAAAACTGCTCCTTGGACCTGCATACTGCTGTCATGGAGCTAGGTATGATATTTGAGGCTCGCATAGAGGCTGGAAAAAATATTTTAAAAAACATTTTTGAGGGTAGGAGGGTGTTGGTGACCACTGGGGGAGTAAGCGGAGGTCATCCCCGATTCCCTCCGGTGGTCATCCCTGATTCCCTCCGGTGGTCATCTGATTATTTAGGGCACACTTTTGTGGCTTGGTCGTAAGAAAAAAAGGACCAGGTAAAGTAGTCCAAGTGTTCGTCAGGGACGCCCTTCTTTTTTCCATTATTGGTCGAGGACGCCCATGTGTGTAGGCACGCCCCAGTCCCGCTTCTGACACGCCCCCGTGAACTTTGGTCATCCCCACGACGGAAAGCAGTTGAGGATGCCCAAAATTGGCTTTCGATTATGCCGATTTGGGCGACCCTGTGAGAAGGACGCCCATCTTGTGATTTGTGTCGAAAGATGGGCGTCATTCTCTTTCGAAAATAAGCCTGATAGTAAGTCTAAGTGCTTTGAAACTGAGCCTCATAGCTACTTTAATTGATATTCAACACTTAAAAAACCCATGGGTTACCTCAAAAAAAATAGGACAGGCTTTTATGCGGTAAACCTGGCCACTTAAAGGCTCTCAGTGTTTAAGTGGCCAAGTGCTGAGTCTACCCCTGGAATGCCCCTAATATACCCGGCTTTGCTAACCACAATATTAGCATCATTTAGCCAGTTAAATGCCACTGAATATTAGTGGCTAGTCCCACCCAAGCGATTTAACTAGTCAGGGTCCAGCTAAATCGCTTTCAATATCCGGGCCCTTTATCTTTTCTACTCTCTTATTCTTTACTGTTAGATATTGTAGTTCCTTTTTTCTGATGTCTTTATAACTATTGTCCACTGCTTTGCCGTTGTCTATGAAAGGTAGTATTTTAAAACTAATAAATCATAAACCATACTATTTCCCAACCTTTCCAGCCTCGGGCACACCTGCATTAACAAAACTGCTGTGCAAAGCATGCAATGTGAACATAGAGAGATCTAATAGCCAAACAAAAAGAACTAGGGGAGTAGTAAACACCCACCAGTCATTTCCATACAAAGGGAAAGTGTGTGTGCAGAGGGTGGAGGAAGTGGGTGGAAGCACCCATAAACTTATCAAAGTGGCATAGTATTTCAGTGTTTACCTACATAATGGTAGTGAATTCTTACCATCTCTTTTGCAGTTTGTTACAGTTCGGCAGAGCAAGGAGTAACTATCAACCTTGTAATTTTACACAACTACCAGTGCACAATGTGTACAGAATTCCCCACCTCCAACGAATCCTCCTTCTATTGTATAGAATTTGTCCAGGCTGCCTTATATAATTCTCCAGGCTTACAGTCCTATGGTGCTGTGCAATTTTATCCTGTACTAAATTTGCTTCAACAGCAGAGATCTGATCAACTCACTGCGCTGATTTCCTGATATTTCTCAGCCTGACTTGATAAAGGTATTTCAGATATTTACATTGGAAGATGAGTTTCAATGAAGAGAGAATGGTCCACTCGGAGTTTTAAAACAGTTTTACCAGTGTAGCTTTATCTGATATGAGCACAGCTGAAATCAGCCCAGTTGCTATAAGGTTTTCCAATATTTGCTGAAGCAGGATCAGATTTTCCTCTACTGTTTATTCTAGTTTCCTACACCCTCATGATCAAAAGCCCCACGCTGTTCCAAACAGCGCTCTAAAAATTGCGCTGGAACAGCGCAAGGCTTTACCGCACCGATGATCAGAGATAATGCATGCAAATTCAAGCAGCGCAATTATCTCTGATCATGGGGTAGAAGTGCGGGCGAATTGTGCCGAGCATGCGCTCAGCACAATCCTCCCGCACTTGTTTGGCAGGTCGGGGCTGTCAAAAGCCCAAACCTGTCAAACCCTCATGATCAACAGGGCTGGAGGTCCATGGGACCACTAGGCCCTGTCTACCCCTGCCCCGAGCAATGGGGGGCTAGAGGTCCGATGGACCTCCGGTCCCCCCGACGATCCCACCCCCCCCCCAGGTTCAGGGAAGCCTGGAGATCCGGTGGGTCTCCAGCCCCCCAACCCCTCAGACAATGTCAAGTGGCCGCCGGCCAAACCGCCCTCCCACCCAGCGAGGGACCGGGGGTGGGGGGGCTGGAGGTCCGGTGGACCTCCAGCCCTCCCCAACTCCCCCCCCCCCCAGCATTTTCCGAACGATCCCTGGTGGTCCAGCTTGAGGATAAGTAGTAGTAGTAAGGACAACCCCCCTCCCAGCCCCCCTACCTTTCGTTGGAGGAGGGACGCAGCCTGCCTCCCTCCTCTTCCTTCTGTTGACGTCGCCGCAAAATGGCGGCGCCCAGCCCCGCCCATTGCATCCTGGGATGCGCTGGGCGGGGGCTACTAACCATGTAAGGGAGCGATTCCCTTACATGGTCTGTAGCCCTGCCCAGCGCATCCCAGGATGCAATGGGCGGGGCTGGGCGCCGCCATTTTGCGGCGGCGGCATCAACAGAAGGAAGAGGAGGGAAACAGGCTGCGTCCCTCCTCCAACAAAAGGTAGGGGGGCCGGGAGGGGGTTGTCCTCACTACTACTTATCCTCACGCTGGACCACCAGGGCTCGTTCGGAAAACATTGGGGTGGGGAGTTGGGGTGGGCTGGGTGGGTAGGAGGGTGGTTTGGCCAGCGGCCACTTGACATTTTCTGGGGGTTTGGGGGGGGGCTGGAGACCCACCGGATTTCCAGGCCTCCCTGAACCTGGGGGGGTGTATCTTCTGGATAACAATCGTATATCTGCATACACCACGTCCAATGCTGGTGTAAAAGCTGTGTATCTTTGGGATAACAATTGTGTATTCACTCATTGACTTCTAATTATTTTTATGAAATGACTTATTTTAGGAATAAGTTTGCTTGCGTTCAGTGATGTAGGTCAGAATGAGTGTTCAGTAATAAATAGATTTCTTGTGTTTTGTGGCAGATACAAAAGTATTATGTGTTTTAGCTGAACATTTAGCCTGCTTCCTTCTGCCGAAAATTATTTTTCAAGCCTCTAGGTCACTCCCTTGAAGGGAGTCCCTTCTGAGATCTTGGTACTTTAAACACAGTCCCCTTGATCTTTAGCCGGTGTCAGACTATGTGGTGACTGCCCGATGCTGGCGCTCAGACCGGATGTTCAGTGTCGGCCCGTATCTGGTAACCAGCATTGAATATCCGTTTTCACTTTTGACTGTGGCATCTTATCCAGTTAAGTTGATATTCAGCGTTGACTGTTTAAGTGCTTATTGGTTAAAGGTAGGCCTGCTGTTTATGGCCGGTTAAATAGTTTTTCTTATTGGCCAGAGTGTTACTGTAATAGGATTTTTATGTATCATTTGTATATTTTGGTAGTGCTATGTTGATTAGTCCTTAACCTGCCTATCTTTCATAAAATGGGGTAATAAATGAGTAAATAACTCTATCCATTACCCTATCGTCCTCCCCAGAATTATCTTGTAGAAATGGATAATTAGATTTCATGGAGTTGACGTTTGTAAGGATTAGTGGGTGCTAATTGCAATTCCTTTTGAATTTTTAGGGCTAGATTGTATATATTGCGCCTGAAAAATCCGTGCGGAATAAGTTTCCACCTAAGAGTATTCTTTAAGCAGTGCCTAGATTTAGGCACAGTATATAGAATTCGCTTAATTGATATCCCAGCACTTAGAACTTTGCTCATCCATTTACACTAAGAGAAATGTGGCATAAATACCGACACATAGCTTTAGGCGCAGAAGGGCATATTCTATAACAGTGTGTGGAAAGTTTGGAATGCCCACGAAATGCCCTTTTCCCCAAACATAACCACACCCCTTTTTGGCTCCACATATTAGAATTAAGGCACTCTGCGTTACAGAATATGCTTAGTGAATTATGTGCGTAAATTCTAATTATTGCCAATTAGTGCTCATTATTGCTTAAGTGGTGTTAAAAATGCTGATTGTCTTGTTAAGCCAATTGAGTTACAAACGTTATTATAGGATTTGCTTGGATTTCAGCATGAAATGATGTATAGAATCTGGGGGTTAGTAGCTGCCAGGGTATTACTTTGGTCAAATGTCCAGCCAAAATCTGTTTGAGGAGGAGGCAGGATTAGAGGCATTATTTGGGGTGGAGAGGGGAAGAAAGATTATGTGGGTAGCAGTGATACTTAACTGCTATCTAGATAAATTTGCCATTTAATTTTAGAGTCAAATATTCAGAGGCCCTTAAGCAGAGGGCTGCTGAATGTTGGGCATAAAATAAGTGGATAAATTGTCTAGTTACCGTTATGCAAAGGCCATATGACTAAATATCAGCCCTCTTGTTTTCAACATTAGATTATATATATCTATAGCTAAACACACACACTTTAAATGAGGGGAAATTCCCAATGCAGTTAAATGGTCTATTTTGAAATTTGCTCACCTCCTTGTGGGTAAAAGTTCATACTGATGACTCTCTGAGTTTGTGGTCCTTAGCACCTATTATTTTGCTTTGACTACAGCTGCTCTTTGCTAGTTTACTTAGGCGGGCTCTAGAGGGCCTTAGCACTGTGCTAGTGCCTGCATTTACCTGCATAGAATATTCACAGGCCTGGAGCATGGTAACAGATGAGCGCTCAAATGAACAGCGCAAGTAGCATGTTAATGTAGCTCATGTAAATGAAGTCATTTTGTATTCCTCTCCAGTGTTCAGAAAAGAGCGCCCAAAACAAAACTGCCTTACTACTGTAAAAAAAAAAAAAAAACAGGTTGGAGCAGACATTAGGATTTCTCATGATTCTCTCATGCAACACCCTTTCTTCAAAATCTGCCAGTTTTGATTGCTTTTGGAAGCAGAAGGAAGCCCATGAAAGCCCTTAAGTGCTGGTTGTGAGAAACAGTAGACCCAAGCAAAAGAACTCATTGACGTGTGTTTCCTGCATATAAATTTAAAGCGTCCATGCTTTAAAAAAAAAAAAAAATTTTAACACTTATATTTAGGCCACAGAAAACAGACACCAATGTGTGCTTCACGTTTAAGTTGTATGAGGCACATGCGCACAGGAGCTGAGCTTACCGCAGAACTCAACTCTTCTGCATATGCTCCAAGCACAATCCTCCTGCACCAAGGCACAATTCTCCCACTGAACTCATAAGTACATAAGTATTGCCATACTGGAAAGACCAAAGGTCCATCAAGCCCAGCATCCTGTTTCCAACAGTGGCCAATCCAGGTCACAAATACCTGGCAAGATCCCAAAAAAGTACAAAACATTTTATACTGCTTATTTCAGAAATAGTGGATTTTCCCCAAGTCCATTTAATAATGGTCTATGGACTTTTCCTTTAGGAAGCCATCCAAACCTTTTTTAAACTCTGATAAACTAACCGCCCCTACCACATTCTCTGGCAACAAACTCCAAAGTTTAATTACACGTTGAGTGAAGAAAAAATGTTTCAGATTCATTTTAAATTTACTACATTGTAGCTTCATCGCATGCCCCCTAGTCCTAGTATTTTTGGAAAGCGTAAACAGACTCTTCACATCTACCCGTTCAACTCCACTCATTATTTTATAGACCTCTGTCATATCTCTCCTCAGCCGCCTTTTCTCCAAGCTGAAGAGCTCTAGCCGCTTTAGTCTTTCCTCATAGGGAAGTCGTCCCATCCCCTTTATCATATTCGTCGCCCTTCTGTGCACCTTTTCTAATTCCACTTTATCTTTTTTGAGATGCGGTGACCAGAATTGAACACAATATTCGAGGTGCGGTCGCACCATGGAGCGATACAAGGGCATTATAACATCCTCATTTTTGTTTTCCATTCCTAGATCCCTTTCTTGGACCGTGACTCCTAATGTGGAACCTTGCATGACGTAGCTATAATTCGGGTTCCTCTTTCCCATATGCATCACTTTGCACTTGCTCACATTAAACGTCATGTGCCATTAAGACGCCCAGTCTCCCAGTAACGTAAGATCCTCTTGTAATTTTTCACAATCCTCCCACGATTTAATGACTTTGAATAACTTTGTGTCATCAGCAAATTTAATTACCTCACTAGTTACTCCTGTCTCTAGGTCCTTTATAAATATGTTAAAAAGCAGCGGTCCCAGCACAGACCCCTGGGGAACCCCACTAACTACCCTTCTCCATTGAGAATATTGACCATTTAACCCTACTCTGGAATAACTTCTTAACGTCTACTGAGGAATTCCCTACCAATTTAGAATAGTAATCCTTTCTAGCTGCCTTCAAGTTTTGTTTATAATGAGATAATGCTTTCCTTCAAAGCATTTTTTTTATTCCACTGCTTTTCTAGTTTGACAAGTTTGTTTCAACAATAAAAGACTGGAACTAAACTACTTGTTACTATGCCTCTTCTTCACCTTGGGTGCGGAAGTATTTATTAAATTATTTATACCTATTAATTATTATTATACTGTCTCGTCTCTCGGGGAAATGTGAGCCCTTGGGCCGCTGTCACGGAGGTGGCAGCAGCAGGCAAAACCACCCAACAGGAGACAGGTAACCCTAAGACGGACTGAAGTAGACAGGACTGGAGTGGCTGGGCTGGAGTTGAAGAGGCAAGCAACAAGGAATCCAGGAACAACGTCCTACAGCAGGGTTCAGGCTTAAGAAGCAGGATACAGGAGCTACATACAAGCTAAGCTCAAGGGAATGGGAATGACAGATACGCTTGCCAGAGGAAGGGTTAGACTGGAGCTACAGTAGCTAACAGATAGAAAGGAGAGAAATGGCTGCAGCATCAGCCGCTAAACAACCTCAGACAGGGAGCAGAGCCACTGCACAGGGATAACAGAAAGGCTAGAAGCCCACAGAGAATAATATACACAGAAAGGCTGAAAGCCTACAGGTCAGAGAGATACACCCAGAAAGGCTAGAAGCCCACAAAAAGGCTGGAAACCCCCAGGCCGCAGTAATACAGCCAGAAGGCCTGGAAGCCCACAGATAAAAGGGATATACACAGATAGACTGGAGGCCCTCAGAGCAATGGGCACAGAAGGGATGGAAGCCCACAGAGCAATAATACCCAGAGCAGGAAAGCAAGAAGCTCACAGGTAAGTAATAGACTAGGCAGAAAGCCTACGAGCAATAATACCCTGAGCCAGAAGGCAAGGCCCACAGGTGATAGTAACTAGCAAAGCAGAAGGGCTGGAAGCCCACAAGAAAAGACAAGGAAAGCTAACTGTGCAAACAGCACACTAACCTTGGGACCTAAGGCAATGCAAAGGCACTGAAGACCAGAACACCAGTTCCTTAAGAAGGCCCTGACAGATGAGATCACCCCTTCAGGCCACAGGCAAGGAGCATACAGAAGCCCAGAGAGACCTAACCAGGGTTGCCAGCTGGGAAAAATTTTCCCAGCCCGAAACAGCCGTAAACCCGCCCGTAGCCAATCCCCGTCTTCTGCGTCACCGAACCCCGCCCCACGTCACTAACCCCGCCTCCCACATCACTAGCCCTGCACCCTACGTCATCTCTGACGTCAGCCCCGCCCCTGAAAGGCTTCTATTGGTCCAATTTGGACCAATAGAAGCCCCGGAAAAGCTTCTATTGGACCAAATTGGACCAATAGAAGCCCCGGAAAAAACTGCCGAACTCGCACAGCGGCGACGGGAAAACCGCCCAAAAAACCGTGGCTGGCGAAATTTTCCCGCCACCGCTGGCAAAAACCCGTAAAACCGCCCACCTGGCAACCTTGGACCTAACCCACACAGGTGTAGTCTATTGAGGTAATTAGTGTCAGGCTGGAAGCAGCCAGCCCACCCAGCCTGAGACAGAGCTACCTCAGGAACAGCCCACTGAAGTACAGAGAGGCCCAATACACACATGTGTAGAGTAGTGAAGCCATTAGAGCAGCCAGCCCACAGAGACAGAGAAAGAGCTAACTCAGGAACAGTATACTGAAGCACAGAGAGGTTAAACCCACACAGGTGTAGTATACTGAGGCAATCAGCGCCATGCTGGAAGTGGCTAGCACCCAGAGACAGAAACAGAGCCAACTCAGAAGTAGACAGAAACCAGCACAGACACTGATTCCCAGAAATAGGGTAAGTCTGAGGGTGGTCACGACCACAGACGTGACATATACCTTTGACCATGTCTCACAATCTCCTTATGCTCATTTTTCAATCTCTTCCTCTCCATCCTTCCTATTCATTACCCCTCCCAATCTCTTCTTCTTTTGCTCATCCTATCTTTGTTTACCTCTCCATGCTCAATTTACATAGCCTCAAAACCCCACTACTACAATGTTTAATACAAATTGTAACATTCTCCTTCAAGACTTTGTAATTATATTTACTATGTAAGCCACATTGAACCTACTATGTGTGGGAAAGCGCGGGATACAAATGTATTTAATAATAATAATAATAATAATACTCTCTGTTTTCTATCTTTTAACCGGTTTTTAATCCACAATAGAACACTACTACCTCCTATCCCATGACTCTCCAATTTCCTCTGGAGTCTTTCATGAGGTACTTTGTCAAATGCCTTCTGAAAATCCAGGCACACAATATCAACCGGCTCCCCTTTATCCACATGTTTGTTCACTCCTTCAAAGAAATGTAGTAGATTGGTGAGGCAAGATTTCCCTTCATTAAATCCATGTTGACTTTCTCATTAATCCATTCTTTTGAATCTGCTCTGTAATTTTGTTCTTAATAATAGTCTCTACCATTTTGCCCGGCACAGATGTCAGACTCACCATTCTATAATTTCCTGGATCTCCTCTGGAACCTTTTTTAAAAATCGGTGTTACATTGGCCACCCTCCAATCTTCTGGTACCATGGTCGGTTTTAAGGATTAATTACGTATTACTAACAATAGCTCCGCAAGCTCATCTTTCAGTTCTATCAGTACTCTGGGATGAATTCCATCCGGTCCAGGAGATTTGCTACTCTTCAGTTTGTAGAACTGCCCCATTACATCCTCCAGGTTTACAGAGAATTCATTCAGTTCCTCTGACTCGTTAGCTTCGAATACCATTTCCGGCACCGGTATCCCACCCAAATCTTCCTCGGTGAAGACCAAAGCAAAGAATTCATTTAATCTCTCCGCTACGGCTTTGTCTTCTCTGATCGCCCCTTTTACTTCTCGGTCATCCAGCGGTCCAACTGATTCTTTTGCCAGCTTCCTGCTTTTAATATATCTAAAAAAAAATTTACTATGTGTTTTTGCCTCCAACTAATCTTTTTTGCGAAGTCCCTCTTGCTCAACACTATATGCACACCTATATTTGCATCTCATTGGCGTTGAGCATTAGGGCGTTGTTCTGCACTGTTCTAGCAGTATTTTTATAGTGCTATTAACAATAGTGTCAGAGTATTGAGCATCGGGGCCCTAATGGGTAACCTGGCCCCATTTGTATTGTGATCAGAGGCTTTGTGTGATGTTCTGTAATGGCTTAGACACTGGGTTATGCGTTTGCCTTTATATATGCCTAGTCTGCTTGATGTGCCTGCCCTTCCCAGCCAATCCATCTCTGGAATTCTCTGAAACTTTTTTCTCTTACTGTGATCTGCATTGCTTTATAAGGTACTCTAAATCATGGAGCAAAAAACAAAGGAGTTGAGGAAGAAGAAAGGAGAGAATAGGCATGGGACCTAGAACATTTTTGTAGTTTTTGTTTGTGCTTTTTTTGTTCCCAATGAACGTTATTAATAGTGCACCCTCTTCATGAAGAGTGCGTGCTATGGCAGTAATTCTCTATAGATTGGCCAAAGTTAGGTGCCAGGATGACGCAGGTTAAGCGTGAATTGTATATCTGCAGTTGCTCTCACAATTGCCATTATCAAATACTAGCATAAGTACACAGTTACACATCTTAACTTTAAGTGCAAGCACGTACACTAGCTCAATGACTGATGTTAATGCTTGTGTCCAACTGTAGGCAGTTAGACCTGTAACTGCTAATATTTTATGAGATGCATGCATAAGTGCTAGGCATACCCCTGACCCACCCATGCCCCCATGGCCACACTCCATTTTTGGATCCACATAGAAAAATTTACACGCACATCTTTATAGCAACTTTAAAGAACCGCTCATAAATTCCAGTTAATGCCAATTAGCACAATAATTGTTAGCACCCAGTTATCAGCACTAATTAGCTCACCGAAGCAGTGTTTCCCAAGTCCGGTCCTGGAGTTCCCCTTGCCAGTCAGGTTTTCAGGATACCCACAATGTATATGCATGAAGTTGATTTGCATACACTGCCTCCATTATATGCAAATCTCTTTCATGCATATTCATTGTGGGTATCCTGAAAACCTGACTGGCAAGGGGAACTCCAGGATCAGACTTGGAAAACACTGCACTATAGCACACCCAAATTTCTGCATGCAATTTTGAGTGCTGTGTATAGAATTAGGGGGGTAGTGTTTTAGAGTGTGGATGCACCTTGAGGAGAAAACAGGGCACACTATTACCAGCGGACGACATTCATTTCAAGTGACAGCCTATCCCAAGGGGAGATAGGGATGTGTAAAGGTGTATGCACTCAAGAGAAGCATAACAGTTTTCTTGGCAGATTGAAGAAGCCAAATTAATTCTTAGGAGAATTAAGTGAAATTCTCTCATTTTTTACAGTTGACCCTCAGATCGTGCAAGCCAGTACTGTACTCAGATGGCTGCCTCTGTGAATTACGATGTTTGTAAATCTGTTTTTCCTTTTGTAGAACCATCTGACTAACCTACTTCCTAACATAAACACTATGGCCCAGATGATCAAAAGCCCTGCGCTGTTCCAAACAGCGCCCTAAAAATAGCACCGGGACAGCGCAGGGCTTTTCTGCATCGATGATCAAAGATAATGCATGCAAATCTAAGCAGCGCTATTATCTTTGATTGTCATGTTTAAAGTGCGGGAGAATTGTGCCGAGCATGCGCTCAGCACAATCCTCCCGCACTTGTTTGACAGGTCTGGGCTGTCAAAAGCCCAAACCTGTCAAACAGCCTGCCGAGGCCCGAACCCCCCCCCCCCAGAACCCCCAAAAATCATGGTGGCCGCCTCTGGCCAAACGCTATCCCACCCTCCCTCCCACTCAGGGGGGGGGGGGGGCTGGAGGTTCGGTGGGTCTCCAGCCCCCCCCCAAACCCCAAGAAATAGTTGTTGCCGCCACCCTGTTATCCATCGACACCATTTTGCAGCGGCGTCGACAGGAAGAGCAGGGAGGCAGGCAGGTTGCGTCCCTTCTCCAACAAAAGGTAGGGGGGCCAGCCGGGGGGGCTGGCAGGGAGGGTGGGTGACCACGGACCACCAGGGATTCTGAACGCTGGGGGAGGGGAGGAGTTGGGGTGGGCTGGAGGTCCACCGGATCTCCAGCCCCCCACCCCCACCCCCGTCGCTGAGTGGGAGGGAGGGTGGGATAGCGTTTGGCCGGAGGCGGCCACCATGATTTATGGGGGTTCGGGGGGGGGGGGGGCTGGAGACCCACCGGATCTCCAGCCCTCCCTGGGCATGGAGGGGGTTGGATCGTTGGGGGGACAGGAGGTCCACCTGATCTCCAGTCCCCTGTTTGCGTTTGCTTTGGGGGGGGAACGGGGGCCTGCCAGCATGCAACTGCATGCTGGACAGGGCTCACCTTTCCTCCCCAATGATCCGCAAAGTCTAACGCCAGCTCAGAGCTGGCATTGATTTTGCCACGGCCAGCGACCCAATCTTTGGCGCGCTGGCCGCTGATCATTGGGGATGAATGCTGGAAGCCCTGTTTAGCATGCATTTGCATGCTACTTGCGCTAAGAGCCCTCGAGTGCGTTTTTTCAGGCGCTCGAGGGCTCTGGTCATGGGTCGGCTGCAAACTCCGGCGCTAGTATGGCGTTAACAGCCTCTAGCGCCGGAGTTTGCTTTTGATCATGAGGGCCTATATGCATAGGATTTGATCTGTTTAATTGTGTAGAAAAAAGCATTTTGCCTGGTCCACAATAGTCCCTATTCCCTCCCTCCCCCCCCCCCACCACCATCAGACTGCATGTTTATATACTTTAAAATCTGTCTTGTTCACTTTGCAAGGTTTAGCCTTGTTTTGGAGAGAATAGATGTTTTTGTGTTCACTGAACTCAATCAGCACATTACTGTGACCAACCCAGAACTGGTTATCTCTTAGAGGACTGTGAATATCACTTTCTGTTGCCATAAAACTTGAAAAACCTGCTTTCTGTGCAACTCCTTCAGAGCATTTTTTTTTCTGTTTTCTTTTGTTCTGTACAGGGGTCTGTCATGAAGAACTTAAAGCTGAGCCTTAAGTGAATCTTAAGGTGAGAGAGGGTGTTATACATAGCTGAAAAAAAAATCTTTGGCCCAAAATACAAATTCTCAACATTACTCTTCAAATCAAAACTAAGCACTCCATATAGGGGTCATTACACTTTATCATTAGTACTAAGGGTGGAATTGTACTTCATTTTTAGAGAGTGGAATACCTTATACAGCTGGCCAGTTGTCTTCTACATATGCACAAAAACTTACACATGTGCCTAGTAAGTTACACAAACTGCAAACACACAGATAAAAGTACTTCCCCAGATTCTATATAGAGCAGCTTGAGTTGCGTGCACAAATCCAGTCGTATTCTGGATTTGCACATGCAAATTAATTAACTTAACAAACTAGTGCCGCTATTGAACTTAGCAAGCAATTATTGACACTAATTAGTATTAGAATTTACGAACTCAAAACGTGTTCTATAAAGTGATATGTGTAAATTCTAAGACGAGTATGTGAAAAGGGGGCACGGCCACAGGAGGAACATGGGCAGGTCATGGGCATTCCTAGAGTTTACTCACACTGTTATAGAATATGCCTGTTCTGTGCGTGATTTAGGCATCGGCATTTACACCAGGTTTTCATTGATGTAAATGGCCTCAACTAAATATAGTCTCAGAAAATGGGTGTTGGGTGAAATCTGTAAACTACGCCTAGATTTAGGCATATTCTGTAGAATATGCCTAGGCGTATTGTCTTTTAGCACCGAATTTTTAGGCGTGATATATAGAATCTAGCTCTGTGTGTAGAACCAACAAGCAGTTGAATGTGGCAGGTGAGACCTTCTCATGCTGTGAAGACCTTCAGCTTCCTCCCATCACTCCATTTGGTCTGACCTCTCATACTTACCCTCCTATCTCAAAATCCTGAAGGCTCCCTCTGGCAGTGCTGTATTCACAAGACAGTATTTATTTTCATTTGTATTTATTTTTATATATATTTTGATTTATCTGTTTTTATTTTATGCATACATGCTGTAAGCTCAGGAATGGAGGGTGTCTATGGCCCCCAAGCTAATAGACACTGTAGTGTCCCCACCCTTTTCTGGGCTGCCCTGCAGGGCCTGGGTCCCTTTATAACGGTTTATGTCCAGGATACAAAGCAATTTCTTAAGATTTAATTATTTATTCAATCTTTGAATTAAAAAAAACGCTGATACCAACAATTTTGTCTTCAACAACTTTCTAAATTGTATTACACTGCTTGACAACTGCCTCATTTTGTTGGTTCAGAACCTGCCCTGTACATCACTTTTTCACATTTTATTCTTTTTCATTAGGTGGGAAAAAATCTGTTAGGATTCATTTTGTAAGACAAGTGTTACACATCATGTCTTCAGAAACAGAATCAAAGGTTAGAAATTCTTGTCTCTAACGATAAGCAAACAATTACCCAAGAACACTAAGCAGCAATTTACCTAATACAACACTAGCTCAGCCTGAGGCTGCAAAACTAGCTGCTTTTTTTTTCCCTTTTCAACCTAAGAGTGCACACTAATATGCATTATTTTATTTCTAGCTAAAAACTGTTAATGCAACATCTTTGTTCTGAAAAACTCAATATTGCCGCTCAGCAGGGATTCTGACCTTAAATCAACACTTCAATGTCACATACCTTTAAATCACCTTTTCACAAAGGACGAATATTGTGATTCTGCACTGCATTTAATTTCAAAATATATATACATATGCATTTAATAAAATATGGTAGAAATCAGAACACTGATTTTTGCAGTTACAATACAATATTTTAATACAGAATGTGCTGTGTGCTGTATTTATATCTCTGTATATTCTTACACACACGCTATATATATTTATAAATATCTGTATCTACACACACACCCCTAAGAATTGTGTCCACACATTATAAAGGTAATTTAGATTATCTAGCCAAACTCCTACAGCTTTCTTTGTCAGGGTGGTGCCATTATCGTTGACCCTTATTGTACCTTATACCCTAACCTTACCTGACCCCTATTTCAATCTATATTTGTTTACCCCTACTGGACTTGGCGTTCGCCTTTACGGTATTTTGTAAGCCACATTGAGCCTGCGAATGGGTGGGAAAATGTGGGATACAAATGTTACAAATAAATATTTTTCAGTGGAGAGGAGGTTTATGAACAACAGATTGACTTAAGGCACAAAGACAGTTTGGCGAAATGTTGACCCACAAGAAGTTCATCGTGAATAGTGCTGTCCACATACAACCTGCCCATTCTCTACCCATTTCCCATCCCTGGCATGCAAGTAGTTACTGTGGAGATTAGCATGCGATAAGTGCCTTGCTGTGTAGGCGCATACACTGTTAACGCGTGTACATGGTTCATGCACGATAAAAATGCTAATCCATCTATAATGCGGTATAGTAAACAGGGCCCTCAATTTCTTAAGTTGCTACAGCCATTAACATCGGCTGGTGTGTCAATAAATTCTTATATACTTTGAAGGTAATTTTGTGTAGTTTGGAAACGGATCCATCTGTTTAAAACCATATAAGTATTTGAGAAAGGGCTTGACGGCACTGATCCTTTTATAAAATGCATAGAGCACCATTTAAGAAACATGTTGGTATCTTGGACTATTTTTGTGAGGAATAGACAACTAATAAAAATGAAACTACACCATAGGCCCCATATAACTATGATTTTGGGGTCCAAGATATTTGACCGCATTATAAGTGAACCTGCAATTATATGGGGGCCCAAAGAATAATAAGTAATAGCAAATAGAAAAAATGGGTCCACCCCTTGACTAGTTATAAGCGATCCCGTGTTATATCAAGCCACATTATATAGGGTCTATAGGGTATATATGGAAGCGTTTTAAAAAATAAGCTCCCTAGTGTAAATATTCAGATTTGTTCATTTTGATAGCTTTTTAGACAAATACATTTTGAGTACAATGTTAAATGTTCAAAGCATTTTGTGGGTGATCTTGGCAGGCTTCCAGTGGTGTTCTGGGCTGGTCCAAATGACCGTGAGGTAATCCAGGTTCCGCAGCACACCTTGCTCCCTCACTCCGGCAATATCGGGCCCGTTTGAAGCCGATCTCCGGTTAGAAGCATAGATTCTCAAGCCATCCCATTCTTTTTAATAAAGATGAGCTCAGTATGCAAATAAGCATTTATGTTAATGAACAGACATTTAGGTACAGCTATTAGTGCCATCAAGAAACATTGAATCATGAGAATTTAATTGGATGCACTTTAGATTTAACTAAATGAAAATGAAGGATATTGCTATCTTCCATATCTAGAGAATACCCCTCAAAATAAAGAATATTTGAGATTTCACAGAGGTTCTTTTAGATGAACCAGCCTTGATTTCATTGTATTAATAGCTTTAGGTTTGCTTTGAAAGAGGTGTTAGAGAATGCTGTTCTAAAAAGTGTAGATAAACTGCAATCACACTGAAGAAATATCCCCTGTAGTTTTGTGGAGCTGAACTAAGGAAGGAAAAGTTCATGCAAGAAAAAAACAACAACCCCACAATAAAAAAAAAAAAAATTGGTGTAACTTGAAACCAACCCTCCCATTGCCTGAGGCAAATCTCTTCAGCTTGCAGGGCTCTGACACACCCTAGTAACTCATCCAGAAAAGCAATCTTTTAAAATTTTATTTTATTTTTGCAAGATGAAGCTAATTGACTTAAAAGTCAACTGTGGACGACGTGGTTATAAAAGAAGTACATAAACCACGATAAGAATGTAGTTAAAAACAGAAAGACTTTAGTGTTTTTCATATACTGGTGACTGAACAAGCGCTGCCATTGTTAAAAAGCGGCTGTTAACTGTTGAAGTGTACATAATTTAAATCCTTGTGAATCATAAATCTTTCCAGTAAAATGCATCTGTTGTGGCACTGCATGTTCACTTGTGATCAGTCTGGGTCATTTGCATAGTCAGAACTTTTCAGAGCTCTGCAGGGGGACTCTGATTTGTCTTATTTAAGAAAATGAATGCCTTCCATGTGTACATCTGTTTGATCTTTACTTTCTTGGTATGTATGTGGTGAATAGTCTGCTGGGGATATGATCTAAATTAATGGGTTGTTACTATTCAGATTTTTCTAGGGATCCTGCTTCAAAATGCTATCAATCGAACACGTACAAATTCTAGAGTCTCATGAACCATATAGTCACAAGACGGGGCAATGGTAGTGCAAGCTTCCCCATAGTGAGCTGCCAATACTCCTCAGTCCTGCACTGAAGGGATTTTGTCTGGAAGGATAATTTGGTCTCCATCTTTATTTTGATTCTTGATGTACCACCTTTCTGTGGTAAATCAGTGGTTTATATATTACATATGGGTACTTTCTCTGTCTCTAGTGGCTCATAATCTGAACAGGGGCGTAGCCAGAACTGAAGTTTGTGTGGGGGGGGGGGGGGGGGGGGGGCTAGAGTTACCATGGGAGGGCACTAAGCATATAGGTGTGAGTAGTGCTTGGTATACTCCTACATAATGCCTTAGAGTGCACTTGGTAACGGATTTCCAAGTAAATCAACATAAACCACATGCACACTTACAGAAACCTTGGAAACACTGACATTTTTAAATGAAGATGCATTATCCCATAGCTTAAATGCTGCCATTATAGTACACTTGAGTCTGGTCAACCTCTCAGCACACATCACAGTATCCTGGAAAATAATTACTGCAGTGGCACATATCCCTCAACTTTACTTTCTTGGCTGGCAGGGATGCCAAGCCTCGCCAGCCAAAGACCTCTCCTGCCTGAGTAGAGGAGTGGCCTAGTGGTTAGAGCACCAGTCTTGCAATCCAGCGGTGGCTGGTTCAAATCCCACTGCTGCTCCTTGTGATCCTGGGCAAGTCACTTAACCCTCCATTGCCTCAGGTACAAACTTAGATTGTGAGCCCTCCTGGGACAGAGAAATATCCAGTGTACCTGAATGTAACTCACCTTGAGCTACTACTGAAAAAGATGTGAGCAAAAATCTAAATAATTAAAAATACCTTATTAAGCTGTACTAATAAAATAAGTCTTCTTGTCCTTTCCTCTGGTTTCTACTGCTTTCTCTCCTTTCTGAAGCTGACATGAACCAGTTCAAGTCCCTGGAGTTTCTTCCACCCCCTTCTCTTTACGAATTATAGCCATATGTATAAACATACACATACCAGAGCAAGCATTGATACACACATTGCAAAAGTAAACAACAACTTCTACAGAGTATATCCAAAGACTAATTTTTATTTTCTCATTTCCATCTTCCAACATTCTAGACAGCAGATGTACAGATCAGCAGGACCCAAAGCAGTTCAAAACAAGTAGTCAGAAACAACACAGTTTTTATACCTAATTGTTCAACCACCCTTAGGATTCACCTTTGGGTTTATAAAGCAAAACCACGTGCACGTAAGGACTGGATAAAGGAATTAAAACAAAGTTTAAAGCAAATACCCTTAATATGTAATACTTGGTAGCAATAATGAAACTGTAATGGAATATTCACAAAGCAAGCAGCCTGAGCCAACACATTTATTTTCCACGGAACATAATTAACTTTGTATGAACTTGGTGGCTAACAGTGGGCTGAACTGGACAATGCTGCCACATTCAGATTGACTCTGGACAGAACTTCTGCATGAAAGAAGCCCTTCCCTCATTATTTAATACCTCTCTGTGAAATAGTAGTAAAAACGCAAGTGCATTTTTATAATATATCATGCAATCCACAAAACAAAAGGAGAACATTCCCACATGCCATCTTTTTCTTTTGATGTAGGCATAGGAAAAAAAGATGTTAAATGCTCTCAGGTGTCAATCTAGTGTTTTGGTTTTTTTTTAAATTGTACTTATAAATAGTAAGTCTGATTGTTAAGCACTTAATTCTCATAACATTGTGTTTGTTTTGGCAGTCCTTTACTAGATGAACAACACAAGTGGTCCTTTACTGGCTGAAAACATCTCTGCATGAATACAAGTGATCCCTATAACCAGCCCCTCCAATGACACAATGATTTACAATTTAGAACTAATTACTCAGTGGTTCCCCTATGTACCCCCCATGCGGTAAAGCTGGCATGTTTGAAAATATAAGCGAGATCAAATAAAAAAAGTTACCAACAATAAAGGACGACAACATGAGTAGAGCAGCTCATAGGTTTGCTTGTTTTGTTTTGGGTGAATGGGAATGACGGACAGCTGTGCAGAGGAGAGGGAAAGGGAGACCAGCTTTTTGACCTCTCCTGTTCCGTCTTCCTGCACCACTGTCCTTCACTGCTCCCCTTCTTCAATTTTCTGGGCTACCGGCAGGTCAGTAAGGTAAACACACTGTTTTCAGTGGCCCAGGAAGCTCTTCCTCTGTTGTAGCGTCCCGCCTGGGCAGGACAGGAAATTGTAGCAGAGCAGAGGGAAAACGTTCGGCCGCTGAAGGCAGTGTGTTTACCTCACTGACGCTGTCAGTGGCACGGAAAATTGAAGGACAGCAGTGTGTGGTAGTGCTGTCCGATTCAGTCAAAAAAAATTTGATTTGATTAAATTCAATTCACTCAAAAAAAACATGGTTTTTTGATTTGATTCAACTTGATTGAAATATTAGCATATTGGCCTCTCTAAAATAGACAGGGTAAAAAAAAATGTCCCCTTAGCCCCTTCCTCAGCTTCATCCATATAATTTAAGAAATGGCCTAGTAGTTAGAGCAGCTGAATCTGAGCCAGGGAAGCCAAGGTTAAAATCCAAGTTTTCCCAGTCACTCATCTTTTTGTGACTCGGGCACAATAGATTGCCAGCCCTTCTGGAGGGGAAATTATCTAGTGTATCTAGTGGAGTGGAGGAGTGGCCTAGTGGTTAGGGTGGTGGATTTTGGTCCTGAGGAACTGAGTTTGATTCCCACTTCAGGCACAGACAGCTCCTTGTGACTCTGGGCAAGTCACTTAACCCTCCATTGCCCCATGTAAGCCGCATTGCGCCTGCCATGAGTGGGAAAGCGCGGGGTACAAATGTAACAAAAAAAACTTGCCTTAAGCTCAAATTTGTACAGGGTGGGTAATTAAAGCTAAATAGCATTCAGTGAAAGGCAGACATGGGATTATGTGGGGGAAGGGAAAGAAGCGTGGCAGCCTTATGCTTCTAGCACCTCTTCACCCTTCCAGCTAACCACCATCAGTGCAGTTAAGCCCAGTCCCGTCCTGCTGTCTCTTGGTGCTATATTGCTTCACATACTCTTTTAGATCTGTACCCTTTTCTTTTTCCACCCGCTGCATCGCACCCACTTTTCCAATTCTCTGCATCTCCCTCTCACACCCCATGCTTTGTTTTCACCTCCTTCCCCTTCACATCCGCCCTTTGTGGCACTGCAGCTCTTACCTGGGCGCCAGAGCAGCAGGAGGAGCACGCTGAGAACAGTCAACAGCAAAGTCCTCAGCTTATCCATCAGCCCAAGCAAAAAAACAGGAAACAAGATGTCAGCTGAAACCACGTCCCTTCAGGACAGTCTCTATGCTAGAGCCGGTGGTCAGTGGCAGCGCGACTGGGACAGCGAGAGGGGCACCGCGGGGGAGAGTGGAAAGGTGACGGCATGGAGGGGTGGGGCAACGCATCCTGCATCACGTGAGGCAGAGGGGAGCCCAGAGGAAGGTGGCAGCAGTAGAGGAAGGCAGCTAAAAGTGAAGGCTGGTGAGTGAGGAAGAAATCGATTTCAATCGATTTGCCAAAAACGAATTGGTGAATCAGTTGGAATCATGAATTGGACAACACTGGTGCAGGGAGCGGGATGGCAGCCAGTAGTGCCTAAAAAACAGGCACTTGACTGGCCATCAGGGTTAGGGGACTGAAGCTGGAATGGGGGGCCTGGGCCCCCGAGGCCCCCTGTAGCTACGCCACTGAATCTGAGTAGAAGCTGCAGTGGGAATCAAACCTGATTCTCGTGGTTCTCAGCCCACTATGCGAACCATTAGCTGCTCCTCTACTGCCCTCAATAAAGATGGCAAATTGTGCTATGCTTTTAGGGGCCCTTTTACTAAGCTGTGCTAAAAGGGGCTCTGTTCTAGAGCAGGGGCCATTTTTGCCGTACGCTGAGGCCCTATTTACTGCAATGGGTAAAAAGGTCGAAAAAAAGAAATGGCCATGCAGTGTGATTTCACTTACCGTGTGGCCGTGTGTGTGTGGGGGGGGGGGGGGGGGGGGTGGACATATTTACCACCACCCAATGAGGTGGTGGTAAGGGCTCCTGTGCTAACCTAGTGGTAACTGGGTAGTGTGCAGTGTTACCTGATTACCACTGGGTTAGTGCCTGCAGAAATAATTTTTCAAATATTTTCGCTAGTGCCAGAAATGCTGTGATGCTGTGCGCTGGGGATGGAATTACTATTGTGCTCGCGTTGGGCCAGCAGTAGCTCCAGATTGGCATGTGGTAAGTCCACAATGGGTTTACTGCTACTTTGTAAAAGGGCCCCTTATGTTTGGTTTTTTTTTGGTGGGGGGGGGGGGGTGGACAGAACAAGATATTATTGAGCCATCTGTGGTTCTACTGAATAGCAAAAGGATTTAGAGTGTGAGTTAGGCTCTGTGGGCTCCTATACCTTATGTGGTGGCTTTTGTTAATGGGATGTAATTATTACTATTAGGACATAACGGCATGTTAATAAAATTCCATGCTAAGGGTATGCACAGTAAAAACCATTTTGGTTTGTGTTAGCTTAAAATGAATTTTCCTGATTTAGAGATGGGAGTAACTAGCAAGGTAATTAAATTTGCTGATGACACAAAGTTATTCAAAGTCGTTAACTCGCGACAGGATTGTGAAAAATCATTTTTTGGGGAGGTGGGGGGGCTTCTTTCAAAAAAATTTCCAAGGCCCCTTAAGAGTGACTTTTCTTCACACTTCTTTACTTCGTCTTATCGCCCAGAATAATGTAGCTACAAAATAGCAAACGGGAAAAATTCAGAATCTGTAGGATACAACCCCCCCCCCCTTTTGTTTTTTAATTTTTTTTCACTGTAGTGGTCCCAAGCAGATCCTTTCTCTTGATGTTCTTGCGTGATCTCTCTTATGAGGTTGTAGGGTGGGTTCTCCTTGACATTTCTCTTTATGGGTCCAGGACTGGGTACACCCAAGACCGCCGAGAGGGGGGGGAGGCAGGAGGGACAAAATTCCCTGGCCCAGACCTCCAAGGGGGGCCCGGTGCCAGGGTCAGGTCGCTGGCGCTGCAGTCCCTAGTTTCACTTGCCTGCCCTCGGCTCCGCCTGCCACCGGGCCTCCTGCATGCAAATAATAAAATTCAAATCAGCAGCGCCTCACCGCCGTGTGAAAGCGGCAGATCCGCCTCCCTTCGGGCCGTCCCTATGTCTGGCCCTCAAGGAAGCTGGAAGTTACATCAGACGAGGGCAGGGACACAGTGAGGGAAGACCCAAAGGGAGGCGATCTGCCGCTTTCACACGGAGGTGAGGCGCTGACGATTTGAATTTTATTTATTATTTATGTATTTATTGCATTTGTATCCCACATTTTCCCACCATATGGCAGGTTCAGTGTGGCTTACATATTGCTAAACAGGCAGTTACAAAATTTAGATTTGTAGAAGTCTAGTACATAATACAGAAGTACAATAAACGCTTAGGTTAGGGATAAAGCTAAGCCAGACAAACCAATTAGGATTTTTTTCTATGCCTGGTAGTTGTAGGGGAGCCCAGGGGATGGGGGACATCCAAACAGGGTGAGCAGGCAAGGATGGGTGGGGTGAATAGGATCCCGCACTCCTCAGGCAGGGGGCCCGCAAGACCGAGCCAGAAGCCTCACCCAGTGGACATGAAGAACTGCAACTGGGGGCAGCTGAGCCAAGCTCTGTGCTTGACCAGGTCCAGTCTGGGGACTGAATAACCTGGAACTGGCCATTAGGTTCAACCAAGCTGTACAGCTGCGGCCAGGAACAGGAGCACCAGACAGAATGATCTACCAAGGTAGAGAAGGTACTGGGTCTTTCAAGGAGCACCACCAGCAGGTACCAATGAATGCAGGAGGCCTGGTGGTGGACAGAGGGGGACTGTCGACAGGGCTGGGGGAGGGCGGGTGGCGACTTGGGACTGCGGCGCTGGCGGCCTGAGAGCATGGGGGGTGCGGCGGTGGGGGGGGGGGGCAACTTTGCCCTGGGCCCGGCTTAGTCTCTCGGCGGCCCTGGGTACACCTGACTCCTGTGTTTCTCCAGTCTCCTGCAAGATGTTTTCACAGACAGTTTCTGTAGGTCCTAAGCACTTTAGGTGAGTATTTTCAGGGTTGGTATCCTTGGGCTTTCAGTAAGAAAAATCTCTCAATACTCTTCAAAAATACCTCCCTTGGGGTATTACACAATAAGAACATTTGCTTCTCCTGTACAAAAGACAAAAATAGTTTATTAAAAAAAAATCTTTCAGGATTCAAGATGGCAACTAGAGCAGATGTGGCTTCACGAAGCTCCTGAGCACCATGTGTGTGGAATCTGGTTAGAAATTTTCCCAGTGTTAACAATGGGAAAAGGAAAGGGAAACCAAGGTTGCTAACCTCGAGCCCTGTGGAGACCCCAATCGTCCGCCAGACCACCTTGGAAAGCTTAGGAGTACGGAGGCTAGGAGAGCCAGTGTCCGCTTCGATAGAACTTGCAACTTTGGAAGCGGACTGTAGCGTAGAGGGAGTTTAGCTCAGCCCTCCCTCTTGCACAGCTCCTCCAATGCCGGGTATTAGACACACACCGACGAGGTTGCAGCATACAGGGGCGCCCGACAGGGGCCAGGCTTCTAATGCTGACAGAGGAAGATCCGTGGTTATGCAAACCCTGAGAGGAGAATCTTTGGAGGAGAATCAGGTGTCTCGGCTTGCTTCCCCTCCTATCCAGGGCTCTCCTCCCAGAAGCAATGGAGAACCAATGAGACCTGCTGTGGTAACATTAGAACTTTTATGGGATGTAATTCAGGGTTTTAATTCCTCCCTCCTTCAGGTATCTAATACCTTTAAAGGAGAGATTGTGGATTTGAAACAATCTTTTCAAATTTTGTCTGATAATCTTGAAAACTATTCTCATAGAACTGAATCAATAGAAGGGGAGCTATTCCGTTTACAAAGTTTTTCCTCATTGGCTATTAAGGACAGAGATGTGCAAGCCTGTAAGTTGGAATACTTGGAGAACCAAGGAAGGAAAAATAATTTGAGGTTTTTAAATTTCCCTAAGTCACCTCTCATCTCAGCTCTTGATTTGCTAAGGAAATATTTTGGAGAAGTATTGAGAATACCGACTGAGGGTTATCCACCCATTGTCGGAGCCCAATATATCACAGGAACTTCTAGGTCTACTACACAACTTCAATCTGATATGAACTTGACTGTATTTCTAGAAAGTTCCTTGGAAGTAATAACGGAACGGACTACCCTTCTAGTGACTTTTGCATTAGAACCAGACAGAAATAATATTTTTCGAACTTATTTTCGCCACATGAATGCAGAGTTTTTGGGTGCAAAAATAAAAATATTTCCTGACTTAGCTAGGGAAACACAAAAAAGAAGGACAGAATTCTTAGTTTTAAAACCTAGAATTCTTAATTTGGGTGGTACGTTTGTGTTCAAATTCCCTTCCAGATGTTTAAGTTTGCTAAATTCAAATAATTATGTATTTTTTGACCCAAAGAAACTGTTGGAGTATATTAATTCTAAAGAGAGTGTTAGAGATACCTTGGTCACATCTAGTAACTGATCTTGCTGTATATTGGCTGTGAATATCCAGCTCTCTACTGCTAAATTGATGATATATTTTTTTCTTAGTATTGTCTTAATTCCTAGTACATGGATCCAAATATGTGGACAAAGTGAAAAACAATTAGTATTTCTCTTGTTAAATTTATTTGTTTTCCTGTTAATTAAGTTGTGATATTGCTTAAACATTTATGTTAAATATCTAAATGTAAAATAAAAATATATTGAAAGAGAAAAAAAAATCTTTCAAAAAGCTTCTTAATATCTGCTGCCTGGATCTTAGGCATGCACCAGTGTTCAATCCCTCCCAGTATTCCACATCACCACATTCTGGTATTTCCCACTCTCTCTCTCTAGCCCTCAGACCCTCAGTCTATATTAAAACTTGTCTTTTTATCTAAAGGGTCACCAGCAGCAATTTCACATGTGCTGCTTGCAGCTGACCCCAGAGCCTCTCTGATGCAACTTCCTGTTTCTGTACAGGCGGGTGTCAGCAGGAGGAATGCTCTAAGGACCAAATGATCAAAAATAAATACGGGTGCTACAAGCCATTAGCACAGTACTAGAGCCCGCATTTACCAGCGCAGAATGATCAGAGGAGTCTAGCTCAGCAAACAACGAGCGTGCCAGGCCTTAGCGCAGATAGCATGCAAATGTAGTCAAGCTCATTTAAATGAGGTAATTTTGTATTCCTTCTCAATGATCAGAAAAGAGTGCCCAAAACAAAGGTGCCTTACCACTGTAAAAAAAATAGCGCCAGGTGTTGGGTTGTTGGAAGAGAGGATTTGCAGTGATTTTCATGCTTCTCTCATGATTCTTTCTGCAAAATCAATCGGTTTTGATTGCTTTTGGAAGCAGAAGGAGGTTCGTGCAAGCCCTTGAGCACTGGTTGTGAGAAACAGAAGACCTGAATGTAAAGCACACTTTGGTTCTTGTCCTGTGTCTAAACTTAAAGTGGCCATGCTTTAAAAAAAAAACCAAAACCAAAGCACATATTGGCGTCTGTTACTTGCATCTAAATAAAAGCATCCAGAAAAAAAAAAACAATTTTAAATGCTTATATTTAGGCTACAGAAACAGACGCCAATGTGTGCTTCACGTTTGGGTTTTACCAGGCACATTCGCACAGGAGCTGAACTTACCGCTGAACTCTTCTGCGCATGCTCCAAACACAATCCTTCAGAACTCCCTAATGCTCACATCTATGAGCGTGCCTATATTTGCATCTCATTAGCTTTGAGCATTTTGGGCGTCGTTCTGTGCTGTTCTAGTGCTATTTTTGTGGCGCTATTCAGAATAGTGCTGGAGTTTTGATCATCTGCCCCTAAGGTTGGCTGTGAGCAGAGTGTTTGAATTGCTATGATTGCCAGTGACATCTAGATATAAAGACAAGTTTTAAGGTGGACTAGGGCGAAGGGGTTTAGAGAGTGAGAGGAGGCGATTCCAGATAGAGGCGAGGGGGAGAAATACTGTACTGCAGACGGGAGCGTGGAAGAGAGGGAGAGATCCATGTGACATGGTATCTCTGATTTTTGCCCTGTCAATTCATCAGATTAAGTTACCTTGGCAGTCTGTAAAATTACATCTAAAGTAAACAATGGTAAATTCTATGAGAAAATACAGGAATCAAAAAGAAAAATTTTTTTTCTTTCAAAAATAAGGAGGAAAAGACCTTATAAAGACCAAGATCCACATTACTTAGGCTCATTTGAAGTATAGCCACTTAATAGTGCAATCGGTCAACAAATAATCACAAGTGTAGGAAAACCGCCAAAATTTGTTTAGTAGATTTAACAATGTCAAAAACTTTAATTATCATTCATAATGTCTACCAAACAATCATGTGTCCAAAAAGTGCAAAGCAATAATAATAACGAAACAGCACTTAGCTTACGGCGCACAGCAAAAATGGCTTGACTATATTATGTTTTAACAGTTCTACAGGATCCAAGAAATGGGTAACTTGAGTCGTCAAACTTATTAAAGGCAATAGCACCCGTTTGCTGTGTAGTGTTTGCCATAAGAAAGTAAATTGGTCGACAGCACAGCATTACTTACTTCGCAGCAAGGTCTCCAGAAGAAGCCGTTGCGAAACGGATCCCCATTGGGACCTTAGCCTACCCAAGTGCTACACAGCGAATGGGTGCTATTGCCTTTAATAAGTTTAAAGACTTGGTTATCCATTTCTTGGATCCTGTAGAACTGTTAAAACATAATATAGTCAAGCCATTTTTGCTGTGCGCCGTAAGCTAAGTGCTGTTTCGTTATTATTATTGCTTTGCACTTTTTGGACACATGATTGTTTGGTAGACATTATGAATGATAATTAAAGTTTTTGACATTGTTAAACCTTCAAAATTTAATAGATTTTTCTAGACCAATGATTATTTGCTGACTGATCGCATTATTAAGTGACTGTACTTCAAATGAGCTTACGTACTGTGGATCTTGGTCTTTTCCTCCTTATTTTTGAAAGAGAATTTTTTTTTTGATTCTTGTATTTCCTCATAGAATTTACCATTGTTTATTTAGATGTGCTGCATTTTTCTATGGTATAATTGATCCTCTGTTTTTTCTTTGTTGTGAGTCTGTAAAATCAGCCAAATGGCGTACACATTCAAAAGGTCCTGGGGAGAATGTTGAAAAACAGGTGCCTCATTTACTTTATAGAATCCTAGCATAATGGGGGATAGATGTGCATGTGTAGAGCTGATGTAAATGTTCACGAGTAGAGGAGGTACAGTGGTAAGTGACTCCTTGATTCCATATAGGTGGCACAAATTTGGGTGCAGATCCAAGATCTGCGTGAAAACTAATTGGTTAATGAGCTGTTAGCAATCAATTTGTGTTAATTGGCACTCATTTAGAGGTGTGTGGCTCTGCCCTACGCCCTATTCTATAACTGGTGCGCATAACTCAAGAGGATGTGCCATTTATGTGCCTAACTGCCATTAGGTGCATGCCAGAATTACCAGGTTTCAGCAGGTGTAACTGCTCGCGCTCAACGTTTGGCACCATTATTATTCTCACTAAGCTAGTATTCCTCACAGAGCATCCTTTATAGAATACTAGCTTTACGTGCATTTCGGATTAGATTCTATATATGGTGTCTGAAAAATCAATATAAAAAATGTCTATCTCTGTGTATTCTGTGAACTGCGCCTAAATCTAGGCACAGTTCATAGAATATGCCTAGCGGGTTTATAGAATACGCCTAGCAGCCATGCTAGTTCCTAACTCTAGGCGTGTCCATTTATGCCAAGTAAAACTTGGTGTAAATACCAGCGCCTAAGTTAGGTGCGGAGCAGGTGTATTCTATAACTCTGCTTGCAATTTTTCAGAATGCCTACAACCCACCCATGGCCATGCCCCCTTTTTGGAAGCGCAGATTAGAATTTACGCACCCCACTTCACAGAATAAGCTTAGCAAGTTGTGTGTGTAAATTCCAATTAATGCCAGTGTCTATAATTGCTCGTTAATTGGCAATTATTGGCCCTGGCGTGTTAAGGTAATTAAATTCCACTCATACAGACTACGACTCAATTTGCACATGAAATGTTGGTCGTGTGTGAATAGAAACCTTGGGTTCATGCCTAACTTTGGGCACAAGCACTTACGTCTTTCAAAAGCTGGTGTACATGCTCGCGCTCAACTAATGACGGCTGGATACACCTAGACAGGTATTCTGTAACTTTGTGCCTAATTTTTGGGAATGCCCATGACCCCCCCCCCCTGCACCTCCCATGCACCTCCCATGGCCACACCCCTTTTGAGTTGCATGCTATGAAATTTAGGCACACAAGTTATAGAATGGGGTGTAGGGCAGATCTGTGCATAATCCCAATTCCTGCCAATTAAGGGGTCCTTTTATTAAGCCGCGTGAAAAAGGATCCGGTAGCGGCAGGGGGCCATTTTTCCCATGCGCAAGGTCCCTTTTTACCTCAGCGGGTAAAAAGTCCCTAAAAAAAATGGCCATACGGTGGACCGGCGTTAGTTCCAGGATAGCGTGTGGTAAGCCTTTGTTGGGTTTACCTCTGTTTAAAAAAGAAATCCTGCTTATTATTATGTCCTAGTTTTTACAACACACTTTTAGAAAAGCATTACAACATACACAAAGCAGACACATGAATTTAAGCCATTAGGACACAGAAAAACTGGATTGAGCATGTTTTTCTTTTTTCTCTTGGTGAAATAACTTTGGGTGAGACAAGTGAAATTAATGTAAAGTTTGTGAGCTGGACTTTAAAAGTCCTGCTGAGTGTTGTATTTATCCAGTATTCTTGGGGGTGCTTTTCTTTCTAGGGCCGTGAGCTCTCTTTGCTGCTTTCTACACTAATCCGTGATAACAATGCTGTTGTCACAGTTCTAAACTTTCCTATTGACACTTCAATCATTTTTAAAGATCTGAGTGTTCAATGTGTATACACCTAACCTTTTGCACCCCATTAGGATTTAAGAACAGCTTGGTTCTCGGTGAATGCCCAAGCAACTGGATCATGAAAGCATTACTTTGTGCCAGAGGCCATGATGCAGTGCCTGGATTCTTCTTTAAGAAATAATAAGAAGGTTTGACTTTTCATTTACACATTCTGCCAATAGGTAACAAGTTTCCATCTTGTTCAAACACCAGATTGATCCTAAGAAATTGAAAATATTGATTTAACCCTCTGCCTGATTTGTAGCATGGGTACCTGCTAGTACAGTTTTAGCACATTACGATTGCTTGTCTGTAATTCCTCAGGGGATCACTAATAACTACCACATTTGTCTTTTCATCTTCTGAAATTATGCTAGCAGTTGTCCCACTCAATTGTGATTCATTTGATTCCATCTTCCTTCAAGACATATTGAAACCAAATAGACTTGCTGAACAGTAATGTATGTGATGACATAGTTAGCTCTAGTTAATTGACAGAATGATTCAGGCCTTAATGGATGGCATTAATTGGTCCCTAGTGTCCAAGCAATAATTGACCAAAGTAAGCTACATTAGCTTTTCATCCAGACAGAATAATGGCGAGATGAATTTATTGTGGTTCAAACAGCATTTTAAATAAAAACATTTGTAGAAGACAAAATACAATTGTGGTGTCTCTATTTAAATAATAGGCAATAAATAGGTTTTGTGATCATTCACTTAATTAACTTAATTCAATTTATTAGTATTTTTCCCTAGTGATAGGTGAATATTTGAATGTACTAATATATAAAGTAAAACATTCAAATAGCTTTGGAGGGGACAAGATGGCATTGAGTAAGGATGCTTGAGAGAGAGCTCAATCTTACCTTTGGGTTTGCCTTTCATTTCGGAACTCCTCGGACCCAGTGAGATGGGAAAAAGAAGGAGGAAAACCAGGCTATACACCTCAGAATCCGGTCGAACCTCCGATCTGAAGCAGGCTATTCTGGAGGTATTCAGGGTTCCTCAAGACCCAACGGTTGATCCTGCGTCGATGTTTCTGCTGCCTACAGACATGGAGAGGAGCATAGAAAAGGTTTCTCTGAGCCCTGACCAACGTGTACCCCGTTTGCGACCCAGAAGCAGCTGTGTCTGTGTTGGAAGTGGAAAGGCACCTGAGGTTGGTGTTTGGGCTACTCTGTATGAGGGGACACCGATTAGAGCGTCTACTCCTGTGGCTGTGAGTTCTGTTCCACCCAGGGATTTAGAGTCCGTGAGGGCTTGTGTCCAGAGAAGAAATTTGGTTACTCTGGCTCTGATGTTGCAAGGGATTGCAGAACCTTCTATTATAACTCTGGATGCAATTTGGGACACTATCCAGGAGAATAATTCCAGTATCAGAACTGAGGTAAATAAAATTGTGGATACAATAAATACAAGATGTTTTAGATCATTCTTAAGAGCTGAGTAACTTCAAAATCAGTTTAGAGAATTGGAAGATAAGGTCTCTGCAGCACAAAAGGTACATTCTGTTGTGGCAAAGTTGGATTTGTTTTACTTCAGAAGATGGAAGTGGTTGAAAAGCAATTGAGGAGGAATAACTTAAGGTTATTAAATTTTAATAATTTTAATAATTAAAATTAATAGAATCTTTGGACTTGGTTCAGAGATATTTTAAGGAAATATTGGGAATATCTGAAGAATAACGTTCACCTTTTGGCAAGATTATAATATGTATAAAACTGCGCAAGGGATAATTTAAGATCTTTGGATTTTACAATTAGAGTCTTCTATGGAATTGGTTACTCAAAGACTGGCTGTGATTGTGACCTTTGCTTTGGAAAGTGATCACAATGTAGTGCTTTGATGAATATTTAGACATATGCAGGATCAGTTTTTGAGTTCAATTATTAGAATTTTTCCTGATTTATCTAAGGCTACCCAGAAATGAAGGCAGGGAGTTCTTGAAATTTAAATTGAGAACCCTCGCTTTGGGAGCAAACTTTTGTTGAAATTTTCTTGTAATTGTTTTATTTGTGTATGACGGTAATACCTTTTTTCTTTTAAACTTAAAACAGCTCATTAAGGGGCTCTTTTACTAAGCTGTGCTAAAATGTAGCCTGCACTATAACTAGCATGTGGGTTTTCTGCACACTGAGGCCATTTTTAGCGAGGCTGTAAAATAGCGGTATTTTCCATTTTTGCAATAATGGCGACACTCAAATTTTCCCATTAGCATGTGGCCATTAGCACATGGGCCCTTAACTAGTTTAGCTACTCCACCTATTTATCTCAACTAAATATACCACACATCTTGTCCCCATCTATATATCTGCACTTGTAGAAAAGCATTACTATCGTAGCTATGTTATTTGAATGTTCTAATTTTTTTTTTTTTTGTTACATTTGTACCCTGCCAGGGGCGTAGCCAGACACCCAAATTTGGGTGGGCCCGGGCTCAAGATGGGTGGGCAGAAGAACTCCGCCTTGTCCCACAAGTGATTTGGTCTCTCCCTCTCTCGCCTGCATGCCATATGGTCTCTCAAACACCCCCCTCCCCTGCATACCTTTTAAATAGCAGATTTTCACCAGCAGTGAGGAGCAACTAATACACGCTGTTCATGTTGGCCCCACAGCCTTCCCTCTGATGCAACTTCCTGTTTCCGCATAGGCGGAAATACATCAGAGGTAAGGCTGTGGGGCCAGTGCAAACAGTATGCATCAGTTACTGTTCGCTGCAGGTGAAAATCTGCTAAATTTACAAGGTATGCAGGAGGGACTGTTGTTAGGTGTTTTCGGATGGTGGGGCTTGGGGATCCCTGCCAGCCACATCATAGGTGTGCTGCTACTGGGTGGGCCTGAGCCCAAAGTGGGTGGGCTTGGCCCACCCGGGCCCACCCTTGGCTACGCCACTGTACCCCGCGCTTTCCCACTCATGGCAGGCTCAATGCGGCTTACATGAGGCAATAGAGGGGTTAAGTGACTTGCCCAGAGTCACAAGGAGCTACCTGTGCCTGAAGTGGGAATCAAACTCAGTTCCCCAGGACCAAAGTCCACCACCCTAACCACTAGGCCGCTCCTCCTGTGCTTCTTAGATATTTCATTAGTATTATGCCGACATTGTATTATATCTCTTTGAATTTCAGTGCTGTTAAATGTGTGCATTATTGATACTGTTTCATGGTAGTTCTATTATTAGGTTTCAATTACTGTTTTCCAGTTTACCTCATTGTAATTATGTTTATATTTGGTCATTTTACTATTGTTATGCTGTTAACAAAATTGTAAATTTTATGTTACACTGTACCTGCTGTACACAGCCTTGGGTGAATCTCTTCATAAATCCAAATAAATAATAAACTATACCTATTTTCTAGGTGCTAAAGGCTCACACGCTAACCACCCGCTAATGGGTTAGTGTTCGGCAGTGTTGCATGCCTACTCTCCGCCCCTAAATACATCCCCAGCGCTAAAAATAAAAAGTGCTTTTTAGCGCATGGGAAGCGTGCACAGATGCCAAAACTACTGCAGGATGCCCGAGCGCACCCCACAGTGGTGGTTTTGAAGCTGCGATACGCATGCAATAGTGTTTACCACACCTTAGTAAAAAGGCCCCTAAGTTTTTGAAGATATTGCATCTGTTTTGAAGGTATTGTGTCTATTGGTTTATTTTTCCCAATATGTGAATGCTGTTCAATTGCTGGCTGTAGGATTGCCTTTTCTAGTCTTGTTCTCAAATTGTGGATGAACAATTTGATTAATTTTCACTGCTGCATACTTTTTCCTGTTTGAGTTTTTTTTTCTTTATTTCTTTACTATATTGAGTGATGATGCATTAGAGATAGTTATAAATAAATAAATAAAAACCTAAACAAAAAGCTTTGGAGATCCATGTGTTAAGAATATTGCCAGGATTTAACCTTCTTTCCTTTACTTATTTACACATCTCATTGTCCAGGGTTGTTTAACTCGCCAGTATGTACACTAAGTCCATACTGTCCTTTTAAAGGCTGCTTCTTTATTTGGAAACAAAATGCTACATTTTAAATCTAATAGCATCAAATACATAGTTTTGATTTTAGTTTGAATAGATAGCTGCTGTTAGCAATCTGAGAAATCATTGTATTTATTTATTGCTATTTATATCCCACATTATCCAAAATAAGATTATCAGTTCAATGTGGCTAACATATAATTAAAGAAGTGCAATAAGAATGAACAAGCGGATTACAAGAATAATTAGGCATGACAGGCAAATGAAAAAGCTATAGGAGCAGTCATTGTATGCAAATAGGATTGGACATCTTGTAATGTAAACTTTTTTAAAAAGGAAAGTTTTCAGGAATTTACGGAAGGTCAGATAATTGTAAAAAGGAAAGTTTTCAGGAATTTACGGAAGGTCAGATAATTGTCAGTGAGTCTTATTTCATTTGGGATGGTGTGCCACTATTTTGAACCAAGATGAGAAAAGCTTTTGTTCAGTATTAACTTGTATTTTATATTTTTGTAGGTTGGAAAGTGGAGGATGAGATAGTCCCTGGCACCTGGTATAGCATTGTGAGTTGGGAGATCTACGACATCTTGCATGTAGTCGGGTGCTAGCCCATATAGTATTTTGTAAATGAAGATATAGAATTTGAAGACTTTCTTAGCCTTAATGGGGAAGCCAGTGTAGTCTAATGAGAAGTGGAGACTCCCTCTCAAATTTAGGGACTTTGAAGATCAATCTTGAAATAGTCTCTTTCTGAGAGGACTAGTGCTTGGACTAGAGAGCGAAAAGTGTCTGCGTGGTCTTATTCTTTTTAGTTTCCAAAGGGTTTGAATCCTTAGTTATTATAGATCTTCAAAGATTAGGAATTGATCAGTTATGACCCCTAGTATTTTTAACTTCGGATTCTAGAGGGTAATTGATTTGATTGATTTTGAAGTTGTTGTAAACTGAGGGGAAAAGGGGAAAGGGAAATGGGACTTGATATACCGCCTTTCTGAGGTTTTTGCAACTACATTGAAAGCGGTTTACATATATTCAGGTACTTATTTTGTACCAGGGGCAATGGAGGGTTAAGTGACATGCCCAGAGTCTCAAGGAGCTGCAGTGGGAATCGAACTCAGTTCCCCAGGATCAAAGTCCACTGCACTAACCACTAGACGACTACTCCACTCAGGAGTCCTGAGGGTTGGTTATGATTATGAATTTGGTTTTGTCTCTGTTTAGTTTAAGTTGAAATGTGGATGCCCATTCTTCCAACAGATCCAAGCCTTTTTGGATGATATTTAGGATGCCCTGAATCTGGTTTTCAACTGGTATATAAATGATATCAGCATAGATGAATGAGAAATCTGCCTAATGTTGAAGAGGATTGGCAAGATATGTGAGCCTTGGGGTACTCCACATTTGGGGGACCAGGGTGGAACCTGACATTTTAACCAAAGATCTAGTTTTTAGAAACCTCTTGAACTATTTGAGAACTTCTTCACATTCCTATATTGTCCTGTAATTTTAATAAGATGTTATGATCGACAACATCAACTGCACTGGATATATCAAATTGGAGAACAATAATTTTCTTTCCTGCACTTATTTCTCTTTTAATCTTGGATACAAGGGTTGTGAGTACTAATAAGATGACTAAGCTAGCTGTAACATAAGACATACAGACTTGTATAGTGACAAATGTAGAGTAACTGATCAATGAGTCAAATATTGATAACTGCTAACTGGGGATATTAAAGCCAGGATTCGTTTCTTACACAGTAATTGAACTGTTATCATTTAACTTAGAAATTTAAAAGATGACAGCAGATAAAGACCACATGGCCTATCATGTCTGCCCATCCATATCAACTACTAAACTCTACAATTCCTTCTCCCTAAGCATGATTGTGACAAATATTAAGGGCTGGTCATGGGTGGAGTAGGATTGATGATGGAGTGGGGACCTATGGCAGTACAGTGCACCAGTACAAATGGTTTGGGTGAAACAAGTGGTCCTTTTTCTTCTATGTTTCAGTTCATATATTTTAACCTTGGGTGCATTAAATTATTCAATATAAAGCAGGCAGCAGGTAGAACCATACTTGAAACAAACACGTGTTTCTAATATGTATTAAAATGTTCAGTGTGGTCATCTCAAAAGTAACCTCAGTTGAAATTTATCACTACCCACATTTGTGTATTGTATAGCACAAGAATTTAGTTCTGTGTGTTCAAGTGAAGAAAATAACCTCAATAGTTATATTTCAAACTCTAATGACAGAAAATGTCATGGGAACTTTGTTCACCCTCAACAACTAGCAGAACTTATCTAAGATCAATGTACTTATGTTCCAATACTCTGTAACCCTCTGGAAGGGCAGAGAATTACCTACTGTACCTGAATATAATGTACATTGAGCTACCAACCATGAAGATATAAGGTAAATCCAATTAAAGGGTAGGGAAATTGGCTATTGCACACCTGAAATAATGCATCGAAAATTGCCTTTTTCATGGTTATAATATTGTACCTCTTATGCCTAGTGGTAGGGAAATGAGAGGCTGAAGGATTTGACTTTTATGCTGGCCTCAAACGCATGTTAAAGATTTTTCATGCAAAGACCATAGCCACATTCACACACAAGGCATGCTAGTCTTAAATTAGATTCTTAGGGTTTCATTTAGGTCTTTCAGGCCTTTGACGTCAAAAATCGTAAATCACCAAAACTGAATCAGAGTAGAGTCCAATGAATTTCTTGATGTGCCCCAAGCAAAAATGTGAGGTTGTAGGTCAAAGGCTAACATTCAGAAACCTTCTTCGTATTAGGATATGCCAGCCTGATCGTGATTGAGGCTTTGGAAATTTTTTTATTTTTTTTTTGCTTTTAATCGTTAGCTAAAGTCTGCGTAAGGCTTTTGACTCTTGACTTCTTCATGTCTTGCCAAAGCACATCCTGGCAGAGTACTGACACATAACAATCTATAAAGTTTCTCATGTTTCTCACTGAATTAGAATATTGACAGAAACAATCTTTTTCGATTAAAATCATTCAAGTTAAGCTATTTATGTTGTTTGATTTAAAAAAGGACCCGTTTTCTTAAGAATATTCAGATTGAAGGTTTTCAAGTTCTTACAGTGAGAGCTTGGCAGCAGTAATTAACTTTTTAAATTTTGCCCTATGGTCTCAAATTTCTGGGCAACCATGGTTCATTTGCCTTTGGATTTGAAAATTGGATTTAAAAGACTTTGTTCTTTGTTACAACTAAATAAGAAATTCAATGTCCTCTAAATCAGGATATCCAGTGGCATCGCGAGGGCAGCTGACACCCGGGGCGGGTCGCCGCTGCGCACCCCCCCCCCCCGGGTGCAGCACGACGCACCCTCCCCCCTCCGTAGCGCAACCCCCCCCCCTGCGAGAACATACCTGGAAGGCGGTGAGGGGCGGGCGGGAGGGCCAATCTGTCGAGTGCACGCCGCTGGGGGGTGTCGGCGCCTCGCTGGTTCCTTGCTCTCTCTGCCCCGGAACAGGTTACTTCCTGTTCCTGGGCAGAGAGAGCAAGGAACCAGCGAGGCACCGACACCCCCCAGCAGCGTGCACCTGGGGCGGACCGCCCCACCGCCCCCCCCCCCCCCTTCCTATTGAGGATATCCACAATTAATTCTTGCAAGAGAGATCTGCATACCAAGGAAGCAGTGCATGCAAATTTCTCATGCATATTCATTGAGGGTATCCTGAAAACCTAACTGGCCAGGTGGTCCCTGAAGCTTGATTGAAAACCACTTATCTAAATTGGAGTGGATTTGATGGAGATGTGAATTAAGGAATTCTTACACAAAAAAAAAGTTTTATTTAAATAAAATAGTGTGCCTGTTAGCACAATAAAACAGTGATGAATAATGGCAGGATTTCATGCCACTTAACTGCAAAGGTAAGAATTGGCTTCACCCAGGCCTACCTTTATGGACTTTTCCTCCAGGAATTTCTCCAAACCTATGATATACAGTAGCCTCCCCCCCCCCCCCCCCCCCCAAGATTCTGTATACGGTGACTGAAGATGATCTGCATGCTTGGCAATTTGTGTGTGTAACTTGATTATTTAACAAGCTCATTGGTGCCAGTAGTTGACCACTAACAAGTAATTATTGGCACTAATTGGCAATAATTAGAATTTATGCGCACAACTTAAGCATATTCTGTATAGTAGTATATGCAAATGGGTGGTTCACAAAAGGGGGTGTGGCCATGGGAGGGGCACAGGCAGGTCATAAGTGTTCCTAAAAATGCGCATACGTTTACAGAATATGTCCAATTTGTGCCTAAATAAGACATGGGCATTAGCACTAGGTTTTAGTTGGCATAAATGGCTGCACAAATTTTAGTTGTGGGACGGCTGCTATGCATATTTTAAACTGCGCCTAACTTTAGGTGAGATTTATAGAATACTAGTAAAAAAGCCCCGTTTCTGACACAAATGAAACGGGCGCTAGCAAGATTTTCCTTGGAGTGTGTATGTTTGAAAGAGATTGTGTGTGAGAGATGGAGTGTGTGTGTCATAGAGAGAATGAGAGAGAGAGAGAGAGTGTGTGAGAGACAGTGTCTGTGTGTGTATGACAGAGAGATAGAGTGTGATAGACAGGGAGTGTGTCAGAGAGAGTGTATGTGAGAGACAGTGAGTGAGTGTGAGCCCCCACACCCCCTCTCGCAGGGCCTCCCTCCCCATCCCCACCTCTCTGGTCTCAGGACCCCTTCCCCGCCTCCCTCTCCCCTGCCTCCAGCCATCCATGTCCAGTGACCCTCCTCTCCCCCTGCCCCCCCCTGCAGCTACCCATATCCATCGACCCTCCCCTCCCCCCCCCCGGTGCATCAAACCCCCTCACCACCCGCAGCTGCCAGTGGTAACGGTGTCTGGCCGCTGCTGCTTCCCCTGTTGAGCAGCAGCGGCCGCTACAAAAAGAAAAGAAGCGATTAAATGTTTTTAAACCCAGCCCAAATCATTTGCAAATGCCCGAGTCTTACAACGCAGTCTCTGCAGCCGCTCCTCCTCTTGCCTGTCACGTCACTGCGCTCCTCCGGGGTCTTACTCCAGGGGCAGTGACGTGGAGGCGAGAGGGGAGGAGCAGCTGCAGAGACTGCGTTGTAAGACTCGGGCATTTGTGAATGATTTGGGCTGGGTTTTAAAATATCTATCACTTCTTTTCTTTTTGTAGCGGCCGCTGCTGCTCAACAGGAGAAGCAGCAGTGGCCGGATAGCGTTACTACTGGCATCTGCGGGTGGCGATGGGGTTTGATGCGCCAAGGGGGGGGGGTGTTGATGTGCTTCAGGTAGGGGAGGGGGTGTTTGATGTGCTGGGGGGAGGGGGGTGTTTGTGCGGGGAGGGGATTGGGTGATGCGCCGAGGGGGGGGGTTCTGTGGTGCTGCGCTTGTAGGTTTTTGATGCGCTGCTCCCTGCCACTTGCTCTGAAGTGGCAGGGAGCGGCGCACTGACAGCTGATTCCCAGGCAGGGGGAGGAGTAGGGAAACACGCTGCAGGAGCCACGGACACAGGCAGTCCCACATTAGAACGTTGGTGGTGAGAATTATTATATAGGAAGTGCTAAGTGTGGGGGTTTTTCGGTTCCAAGTTGTTGGGGTTTTTTTTTTTTGCATCATATATAGAATCTGGCCCTAGATGGTGATTATAATCTGCAGCCGCATGAAGCATCTCCTGTCCAGTATTGGCATGGACAGCTGAAAGCACAGATCAGTCTGATTTGCTACTTGTGTACTCAAAGAAACCAACTAGACTTGTATCATGGTCATCTGCATACTTGGAGGACAGATCTATGTCTGAGGGGGTTTTTTTTTTGTTTTGTTTTTGCCGTCAGAACAATTGATTTAAGGAGTAAATTTCATGTTGAAGCTGTGCAGTGAGATTGCATTGGTTCTAGAATTTGTCTTGGTATATACCTCTGAAAAGTATATTATAGCACATATTCAAATGAACAACATTTAAGAGATGGCTAAATTCTCTAGTGAAAGCAGAAGAAAAGTGATTTTCCAACAAATTATGTATTGTTGGTTTCTGTCCATTGTGAAGTAAATAGTGGTTTTAGGTCCCTGAAGGAGTTCAGCATGCATAACAGGTCAGCTGGCGATCTGTCCATGCATGCTGAAGATTTTTATTCACGTCGAGCCCTACAAGTGGGTTTAGACAAAATTCCAGGATGCATGTGAATCTTTGTAGTTCTCCTTTGCGCATCCAAACATGGCTGTGTGAAAAGAGCAAAAATTGTGCTGGTGCTTGCAGGGCACCAGAGAGAAAAGAAAATCACTCTTGGGTCCTTTTGTTAAACCACGTTAAGCAGTTACGTGTGCTGAAGACAGGAAAAAGGCATACTGCAAAATGCATTAAAGCATTGCCTGTCAGTGTGTTCTAATTGCGTTCTGTTTATTTATTTTTTTTAGGGGGGGTTCAGGGGGAAATGAGCAGGGAAGCATTATCCGGCTATTTAGGGTGCACTAATTGGATAATGCTGATTTATCGCGGGAGAGTTTAATGCTTCCTAAAGAGAAGTCACTAAGTGCTCCCATGTGTATATTTTTGCAGGTAGTGTGGGACCTGCAAAAATAAAAAAGGAAAAGCTCTATTTTAGCACTACACTAGAAGTAGCCTAAATGCACTAAGCCCATTTGTTAGCGCATCATAATAAAAGGGCCATTCTTAGCATCTCTTCTTAATGCCATTATTTATTTATATTTTTTTATTTTTTTGCAAAGTGTTTATAAGTCCCAACTGATTTATTTAGTATTAGAGGTTTTCAATTTCATGGTCTAATAAAACTTCAGTACCACAAACTGTCAATACAGTCTAAGGATACATATTAAAATATCAATTTATAGAACGGAAAATTACATTAAAAAAATCAGACAGGTTTCAAACCAATTTATTTTATTTTATATGTGCAGTAAACAGTAAGTTCTTTCTAGCAAAAAAGGTGCCGGTACTCAAATGCTAGGCCACCCTTCAGGGGTGGGGTGATCACTGAGGGATCCACCCCACAATAGCCAGGCCCCCTGCAATCAGTCATAGTATCTATGACAAGGCAGAATTGGTGTGTAGAGCCTGAGCTCTTTCATTAAAACTTGTGTTCCATGGGTCAATTTTAGCAGACAATGGAAAAGGTGCCGGTACTCAGTACCCCCAAGTACCCCCTCAAAAAAAGCCCTGGCGGTAAGTAAATGAGGTTGTAATTTAATAACTGCTTGTCAGTATAGCTGATCCAGAGCTTGAATATATATTGAAATGCTGTGTACAGTATTTTGAGAACAGTGGCACCTAACTCAGACCTCAGGACATTCAGCCACTTGGGTTTGCAAAATATCTACAATGAATATTCATGAGAGAAATCTGCCTACACTGACTCCAGAGTATTTGAATCTATAATGTGCACATTCTTTATGAATATCCTGAAAACCTGACTGGCTTGGAGGGGCATTTTCGAAAGAAATGTCTAAGTTGGAATTTGGACGTCTTTGTAAAATGTCCAAATTCGGAGGTGGGTAAAAGGTCATTTTCAAAAAAAGATGGACGTCCATCTTTTGTTTTGAAAACACCAAGGACGTCCTTGGATTTGGATGTCTTTAATTTTCAGCGATTTTCGAAACCAAAGATGTCCAAGTCTTAAAACGTCCAAATGCAAGCCATTTGGATGTGGGAGGAGCCAGCATTTGTAGTACACAGGTCCCCCTGACATGCCAGGACAGCAATCGGGCACCCTAGGGGGCATTGCAGTGGACTTCATAAAATGCTTCCAGGAACATAGCTCCCTTACCTTGTGTGCTGAGCCCCCCAAAACCCACTACCCACAACTGTACACCACTACCATAGCCCTTACGGGTGAAGTGGGCCACCTATATGTGGGTACAGAGGGTTTCTGTGGGCCTGGGTCCACCTGTTTGAAGTGCACTGCACCCACTAAAACTGCTCCAGGGACCTGAATGCGCTGTCATGGACCTGAGGCTGGCACGTAATATTTTTAATGATGTTTTTGAGGGGGGGGGGGGTTAGTGACCACCTGAGGAGTAAGGGGGAGGTCATCCCCGATTCCCTCCAGTGGTCATCTGGTCATTTCAGGCACCTTTTTGTGCCTTATTCGTGATAAAATCAGGTCCGGGTGAAAACGTCCAAGTTTTAGTCTTGGACGTCTCTGCTTTTTTCCATTATGGCTCAGATGTCCCGCCTTCACCATGCCTCCGATACGCCCCATTGAGATTTGGATGTTCTTGCGACGGACTTTCGCTACAGACGTTCAAAATCTGGTTTTGATTATACTGATTTGGACGTCTCTGAGAGATGGATGTCTATTTCTTTCGAAAATGAGCCTGTTAGTGTAGCCCACAGCTTTAGTCAATAACTACTGATTTAGCATTACAACATATTGTCAAATTTAAATCTACTTCAAGCATATACAATATATTTCACAGTAAGCAATCTTTTCTCACCATAATTCAGTGAGTAGTTTCAGATGTTTTAATACCAACTGTTCTCTGAGCTGTGTTTGGCCTGTTTAGGTAGTGGGGTCCTTTGCTGGGTTGCAGCAGGACCAGGAGACAGCTAGGAATGAATAGGCCCCAGCAGAAAAATTAAATTGGACCTCCTTTATCACCACTGGGGGGGGGGGGGGGGGGGGGGGAGCGGAACCCTTTCAGAGCTCCAGTAAAAAAGAAAAAAAAATGTTTAAAAAACATGTGGAGTAGCCTAGTGGTTGGTGCAGCGGACTTTGATCCTGGGGAACTGGGTTCAATTCCTGCTGCAGCTCCTTGTGACTCTGGACGTAACCCTCCATTGCCCCCAGGTACAAAATAAGTACCTGCATAAAGTATGTAAACCAGTTTGATTATAACCACAGAGAGGTGGTATATCAAGTCCCATTTCCTTCCCTTCCGTTGCCTATATAGACACCTATCATAGAACTAGAAACTGAAGTGTAAGATATCAGATGTACATTTCTCAAAGCTGATATATTACAATTAATAAATTCAGAAAAAATACATTTTTCTACCTTTGCCCACAGGAAATTACATCAGAGGAGGTGAGACATGGCAGAGGGAATTCTCTGGTGGGGCTGGGTGGAGGCTGCCTGTTTACATTTACATTGTTGCCTTTGCTTACCACCCATCATGCTTTTGGAGGCCCGTTGGGGGCGTGGGGACAGGGCAGAGAGATACTGGGTCTGCATGGGTAGAAGGCAGGCAGAGAGATGTTGGACGTGTGTGTGGAAGGGGGGAAGGAGAGATGCCAAATAGAGGGTACCTTGGTTCAACAGCAGATGGGCCCTCACCATTGGGCAACCCTGGGATTTTTGACGGGTTTGCCCAATGGCAGCTTTCACCCTACTTGTGCTATAAGCTGTAGTGGGAGTAACAGAGATGCATGACACACTCACTAAAAGTCTTTTTTTTTTCTCCATTTGTTGTGTTACATTTTTATGGTTTGGGTTAGCTAAGGTGAAATGCTAATTCACTTAAACCAGGCTTATTATGTATCTTGGCTGCTTTCCTTGTAACAATGAAAAAATACTGGTACAATAAATTAAAAGTCCAAGTATTATTCTGTTCCTAGCCCCAGAATCCGGCCCCATTCTCTGTTTTTGAGTTTATAAAAATAGTTTTAAGCCCACATGAAACCCATGTTGCATTCATGGAGTATTCAACTGTTGTAAAAATATACTGAGCAGAATCTGGTGCATCACTTTCATGTCAGGTTTTATGAACCATATGTGTGTGTCAGCATTATTGGGAGGAGAAGATTATCTCTAGAACCATAACTGTGAGTGCATGAACTGATATTAAAGAAATTCATCATTTTTATTTGAACATTTAACTTCTACTGCATTTGTGTTAAAGCCCTAAATCTCAGATATCGGTATTTTTGCCTACTTTCCGTGCCATATAGATCATCAAGTTTGTTCCCCATCATTCATCAGGTTTCATCCAGATTTCTGCCACAGACGGTAGAGCTTTCAGTAATCCTCAGCTCATGTGCCAAAAACTACTCCCTTCCCAAAAAAAACAAAAAAAACCCAAGTACATGAGCGCACACACATCCACATGCTTAGGGCTCTGTTGCGCTGTAGGCTCGCTAAGTTAGCATGCCTACAGCGTGGCTTAGTAAGTAGGGCCCTTAGAATTTTCAGAGAACAAGCATTGTCCATCAAAATGGATAATGTAATTTGTCAGTGCCATTTTTGTTCATGACAAATGCATTCTCTCCCATAGGGGGACTTGCACAAAAGTTTTCATACTTTGGTACCTTGGTTGCATTTTTTTTTCATCATCTTAGGCAGTAAACCTGCCTGAGGTGAATCACAATGCTCAAACAGTGAAAGTCCAGTTGTGTATACTGTCGTAACCAACAAGAAGTTTGCCATCACACAATAATGTACATACAAACAACAACAGTTTGCTTTGGATCTTACTATTACATAGTATTTTCATTTATGTTTTATTTTACGGTACTCCTGTTTGCACTGTTTGATGAAAAGATAGCTAAACAAATTTGAAATATAAATACATAAATTTGGAATTAATATAGTTAGCTTTTTTACTCCTTCTGTTTGGGTTTCTGCAAGGTACTTGAGACCTGGACAGGTCACTGTTGGAAGCAGGATACTGGGTTAGATGGAACGTTGGTCTGTCCCAATATGGCTATTCTTATATTAAGTTGTTTTTTTTTTCCTCCTTGGTCATAAGGTCCTGATACTTCATCTGCCATGGCCTCGGTCGATTCGCTTTTCATTGAGAAAAATGTTGTCTTTTGATTTCATATTCATTTTGTTCCAGACGTAGGCTAGTAGATTCAAGTGCTGCACCCAGTGTGACGTAAAAATGTCCATAATCAACCTTCAAAGCATGCATCTGCTGTCTGGGGATAAAGCATGATGTCCTTTGTTATGACATTTAGTTAGATATCTCTTAGGGTGATCAAAGGTCGAAACTACAGATCACTTCCAAGCAAAGGTCCATTGGATCTCCATGAGAATCAAAAGCATTACAGGCCAACCAAATTTTGGTTTCGTTTTCTGCACTGAAACTGGCTTGAGTTCTGGGTTTGGGTTTCAGCCAACAACGCCCTGGAATTTTGGGCTGAAACTGAACCCCCCTCCCCCACCCCCACACTACCACTGCTGCCTCTGCACACAGGCTCTCTTCCCCCTCGCTGTCCCCGCTACTGATGCACACAGCGTCCCTTCCTCTCTATCAAACCCATTTATCAGCCAGATTTATTCCCCCCCCCCCCCCCCACACTTCAGGCCTACCTGGTTGTCTAGTGGCCTATCCAAGGCAAGAGTGATTCAGTCACTTTCACCCCAGCCATCTCCTCTGCCAAGTCCCCATTATCAGTGGGGACCTATTTACTAATGATGCAGATTAGTAACCCATGTTAATACACTAATTTGGGTTAGTAAGTCTAGCCCTTAGATTGTAAGCCCTATGGAAAATGCCTACAGTACCTAGATGTAGTTTGGTGTGAGCTCGACTAAATGCATTTTATTAATATGTAGAAGGAAACCCTTTCTTTATTTAGCCTTTATGTACAAATATACTGTTTATTGTAAGCCATATTGAACTCAGACTTGTTTGGGATAATGTGGGATATAAATGTCACATATAAATAAATAAATAAATATGTAGGGATTGGTTCATCCTGAAATCTCTCGGCCAGTCCCATGATTCACCAATAGATTTGAGTCTTTTCTACAGTCTGAATGTATTTGTGTCTATTGTGTGAGTTTTCTTTTTTTATTTTAGGTGGTTATCAAACTTGATCGCCATTAATAGCAGAGGTCGGCAGTTATGTTGCTGTTGTGGTTGATTGGGAAAGGAAAGGGTGTTTAGACAAGCAGCCTATGACATGAAAAATGCAAATGGTTTTGCCATAATAATTAACTGAGGAGTGCAATAGCAACAACAAATTCTATTCTTTTTGTGGAGAAACTAAACCACTTGTAAGTGCTAAATTGGATTTGTGGATGAATGGAGCATCAGCTGCTGTTGGACAAGCCTATAGAGGCTGGACTGCTGGCCTTTTGTATGCTGGACTTAAAGAATGATTGTTGTATTTTAGAACTTTTGGGATTATTGTAATTCAGAGGAAACTGTTCTGAATGACAGTGAAAGAAAAGGATGTAAAAATACACAGCCCCACAGCTGGTGAGTAGCATGTGTTTGCTAGGTGGGGAGGTCGTGACTGAGCTGATCCCGCTGTGTTTTTTTTTCTTGAGCTGATTGACAGCCAGGAAACTTTGATATCAGAGAGCTGGACCCTTTTTAAGACAGGACAGTAGAGAGGAAAAACCTGAAGTGACTAGACCAAATATATTCTTTGAATTATTTTCTGCCCAAGCACATGCACACTTTTCCAGGTACTTTTAAGTGTCTACATCTGCAGCCATAACAAAAGATGAATTGTTAGGTAGTTGTGAATGTAAGTAAACACGCAGAGTGGCAGGTCATGGAAGTGTTGCATTTATAACGCAGCAGACCTCCAGACACTCATGAGCCATTTTCAGTTGCTTTTGGAATCAATGCCAGTGTGTCCAAGTTTCTTGTTTTTCATGCCTGATATTCAAATGTAAACGCTGTGACATGAGAGGTTATTTTAGTTTGAAAAAGTTTGCTTTTTGTTGCCCATCTATTGTGGAAAGTGATAATCTGTTTGCCACACAAATCCTTTTTTTTTTTTTTTTTTACATATTTGTTAAAACACCTATTCTGAAAATAGTTGGCTGTGCCCCCCCCCCCCCACCTTTGTGAACTTGTTCTTGTGACTGCTTTCTTGAATATATCAGCTGAATGCTTGCAAATGCACACTTAAATGGTTGGATCTCTTACGCATTTAGTGGCCTGCTTTTCTTTCAAAATTTTAGTTTAGCATACCACACAGGAAAGGACCCAAGCTTGCCAAGTCCTGCTGAGCATTTTTTCAAGCCTGTGAAAGGAATGAATTATTCAGCAGTAAGCATGCTTACAGCTGGCCATTTGGGAGCTTTGATCTGCGAATCAGGCTGCTGTGTGAATGCCCTTATTGTCATGTTATGTGTACACAGTGTGTGAATTATTGAAAATAGTGAGGCCTGAGCCTCATCTGGTAGAGATTACAGTGCAGGCATGCTGGGTGAAGGCCTGTAATTGAAAATCCCCAGATGCTATTTATTTGGCCTGTGTCACATGACCTGCTGCAGTAAGCTTGTCTGAACAAAATGCTGTGTGCAGAGAGAGCCAAGCCCAGCCTCCGCCCCTAAGCCTTTACAGGACTCAGTATGTGGACTATTTAAACACCTGCCTGTAATATTTTTAAAAGCCTAAAATAGAAAACTCATAATGTTCCAATAAAAAAAAAACCTCACTCACCGATTGCTTTAAACCACTTAACTTGTCATTGCCTTGTCAAAATTATATATCTACAGGTTTAGTTTTGTGTGTTTTCTTCTAGAACTGATTTTTGTTGTAAATGTGTGTTAGCATTTAGTGGATTAACTTATTCTGTACATATTTGGACCTTGGGGATATGTTTGTATGGGACAGCATACTATAAGACACTTAGGGCTTCTTTTACAAAGGCGCATTGCAAATGGGAGGAAGCCCATAGGAACTGAGGACCCCTTTTACAAAGTGGCAGTAAGACCAATGTGGGCTTACCACTTGCTAAAAAGGAAGTACTGCCGGGCTATCGCAGCAGCCCGGCGGTACTTCCCATCCCCAGCACGCTGTCATATCTGGCGCTACAAAAATATATTTATTTTTGTAGCGCCGGTGTGTATCCAGCGATAATCACTGCCCAGTTACCGCTGGGATAATGTGGGAGCCCTTCCTGCTACCTCAGTGGGTAGCGGTAAGGGCTCCCCCCCCCCCCCCCCCCAAATGTCTGCTTGGCAAGTGCTTCTCTTTCTGCATGGCCATTTGTTAAAAAAAGGAAGACCTACCTTTTAGCCACAATTAACTGTATGTTTGTATTCTGTGTTACATGTTTACTATAAACATGCAATGTGTACAGAAGAAAAGTTATTGATTGCTTGAAACAAGCAAAAAAATGCCCCAAATTGAGACAGGATTAAAATCCCGAGATGAGGGCCAGGAAATAATTTGGAAAAAATGTTTTCCATTTTTGTCCCAAGGTTAAAATGTGGGAAATTTGGTTATTTTTAGTATTCTTCCCTCCCCTACTCTCCAAACGTGTCTAGGTTCCCCCCCCCCCCCCCCCTCAGGTCTTCACTTTAGCTGTTAAAACCAAGGCCACATAACTTTTTTCACCTTTTGAGTCGCTAGAACACAGTGAGAAGAAAAGACTTGTCGGTCAAGTGACTCTCACAAGGTCCCTTGCTACCAGTGCTGACAGATGAGAAGGCTATTTATGCAGAGGTTTAAGTAACAAGAGTATGATATCCAAATATGGGTACAAGACAAGGACAGCCTGGTGAACTGTTGTTCTGTAGCTCTGTTTTATGTGGTTTGCTTCAGATGTAAATTCTTCTAGGCACAGGGCCTTGTTGGACTACATTTATTTATTGTTATTTATTAATCTCCTTTATGAAGAGATTCACCAAATGCGGTGTACAGCAGATACAGTTTAACATAAAACTTACAATTTTGTTAACAGCATAACAATATTAAAATAACCAAGAATAAACATAAATACAATAAATGAGGTAAACTTGAAAACAGTAAATTAAACCTAATAATAGAACTACCATGAAACAGTATAAAAAATTACACATTTAAAAGCACTGGAATTCAATATCAGAGATATAATACAATGTTAACATAATACTAATGATACACCTAATAAACATGCATTAGAACATTCAACTGACATAGATATGATGGTAAAGATTTTCTACAATGTGGCCTATCATATAGCTGAGGGACCAAGAGCAGATATATGATGGGAACAAAATGTGTGGTACTGAGTCAGTTGGGATAATTTGGTAGTTAGCTAAACACAAGGCAAGTTCTTTGTATAGTTAAGCAAGAGATAAGTTACAGTGTGTGTAGCAAGCTAGTCCAGGTGCAGAATGAGTGTATAGTCAGTCACCCTATGTATTAAAGGCTTAGGAGAAGAGGCAAAAACATACAATAAAATTCTTTTTAGGTATATTAAAAGCAAGAAGCTGGCAAAAGAATCATTTGGACCGCTAGATGATCAAGTGGTAAAAGGGGCACTAAGGGAAGACAAAGCCATAGTGCATAAGTACATAAGTAATGCCACACTGGGAAAAGACCAAGGGTCCATTGAGCACAGCATCCTGTCCACGACAGCGGCCAATCCAGGCCAAGAGAGATTAAATGAATTCTTTGCTTCGGTCTTCACCGAGGAAGATTTGGGAAAGATATCGGTGCCAGAAATGGTATTCAAAGCTGATGAGTCAGAGAAACTGAATGAAATCGCTCTAAATCTGGAAGATGTAATGCTGCCGTTTGACAAATTGAAGAGTAGCAAATCGCATGGACCAGATGGTATTCATCCCAGAGTACTGATAGAATTGAAAAAAATGAACTTACAGAACTATTGTTAGTAATGTGTAATTTATCTTTAAAATCAAGCATGGTACCGGAAGATTAGAGGGTGGCCAGTGTAACTCCGATTTAAAAAAAAAAAGGTTCCAGAGGTGATTCGGTAAATTATAGACCAGTGAGCCTGACATCAGTGCCGGGCAAAATGGTAGAGACTATTGAACAAAATTACATAGCATATTAAAAGCATGGATTAATGAGACAAAGCCAACATGGATTTAGTGAAGGGAAATCTTGCTTCACCGATCTATTACATTTCTTTGAAGGGGTCAACAAATGTGGATAAAAGTGAGCCAGTCGACACTGTGTATCTGGATTTTCAAAAGGCATTTGATAAAGTACCTCATGAAAAATGAGCCTGTAAATAGGTGGGGGAATGTGGGATACAAATGCAACAACAACAAAAAAAAACTCCAGAGGAAATTGGAAAGTCCATGGGATAGGAGGTAGTGTTCTATTGTAGATTAAACACTAGTTAAAACATAGAAAACAGAGATTAGGGTTAAATGGTCAGTATTCTCAATGGAGAAGAGGAAATAGTGGGGTTCCCCAGGGGTCTGTGCTGGGACTGCTGCTTTTTAATATATTTATAAATGATCTAGAGATGGGAGTAACTAGTGAGGTAATTAAATTTGCTGACAGGGATCTAGGTGTGGTGGCTAAGAAAGCAAATAGAATGTTAGTTATTATTTTATTTATTTATTTAGGTCAAAAAAGATATAATGGAATTAGAAAAGGTACAGAGAAGGGTGACAAAAATGATAAAGGGGATGTGAAGGTACAGAGAAGGGTGACAAAAATGATAAAGGGGATGGGACAACTTCCCTATGAGGAAAGGCTAAAGCGGCTAGGGCTTTACAGCTGGAGAAAAGACGGCTGAGGGGGAGATATGATAGAGATATATAAAATAATGAGTGCAGTAGAACGGGTAGATGTGAATCACTTGTTTACTTTTTCCAAAAATACTAGGACTAGGGGGCACGCAATGAAGCTACAAAATAGTACATTTAAAAGAAATCGAAGAAAATATTTCTTTGCGCAACATGTGATTAAACTCTGGAATACTTTGCCAAATATTGTACCAAAAGCAGTTAGCGGGGTTTAAAAAAGGATTGAATAGCTTCTTAAAAGAAAAGTCCATAAGCCATTATTAAGATGGACTTGGGGAAAATCCGCTGCATATTTCTAGGATAAGCAGCATAAAATATATTGTTGAGATCTTGCCAGGTACTTGTGACCTAGATTGGTCACTGTTGGAAACAGGATCCTGGGCTTGATGGACCTTTGGTCTGCCCTAGTATGGCAATACTACTACTACTACTACTTAACATTTCTAGAGCGCTACTAGGGTTACGCAGCGCTGTACAAAATAAACAAAAAGGACGGTCCCTGCTCAAATGAGCTTACAATCTAAAGAACGAAATGTCAAGTTGGGCAGTCTAGATTTCCTGGGTAGAGGAGTAGAGGTTAGGTGCCGAAGGCGACATTGAAGAGGTGGGCTTTAAGCAGAGATTTGAAGATGGGGAGGGAGGGGGCCTGACGTATGGGCTCGGGGAGTTTGTTCCATGTGTGGGGTGAGGCGAGGCAGAAAGGGCGGAGCCTGGAGTTGGCGGTGGTGGAGAAGGGTACTGAAATTAGGGATTTGTCTTGAGAGCGGAGGTTACGGGTAGGAACGTAAGGGGAGATGAGGGTTGAGAGATAAGGAGGGGCAGCAGATCGAGTACATTTGTAGGTTAGTAGCAGAAGCTTGAATTGAATGCGGTACCTGATTGGAAGCCAATGAAGTGACTTGAGGAGAGGGGTGATATGAGTGTATCGGTTCAGGCGGAAGATAAGACGTGCAGCAGAGTTCTGAACGGACTGAAGGGGGGATAGGTGGCTAAGTGGGAGACCAGTGAGGAGTAGGTTGCAGTAGTCAAGGTGAGAGGTAACGAGAGAGTGGATGAGAGTTCGGGTGGTGTGCTCAGAGAGGAAAGGGCGGATTTTGCTATGACACAAAATTATTCAGGGTCGTCAAGTCGCAGGAGGAATGTGAACGATTACAGGAGGACCTTGCGAGACTGGGAGAATGGGCGTGCAAGTGGCAGATGAAGTTCAATGTTGACAAGTGCAAAGTGATGCATGTGGGTAAGAGGAACCCGAATTATAGCTACGTCTTGCAAGGTTCCGCGTTAGGAGTTACGGATCAAGAAAGGGATCTGGGTGTCGTCGTCGATGATACGCTGAAACCTTCTGCTCAGTGTGCTGCTGCGGCTAGGAAAGCGAATAGAATGTTGGGTGTTATTAGGAAGGGTATGGAGTCCAGGTGTGCGGATGTTATAATGCCGTTGTATCGCTCCATGGTGCGACCGCACCTGGAGTATTGTGTTCAGTACTGGTCTCCGTATCTCAAAAAAGATATAGTAGAATTGGAAAAGGTACAGCGAAGGGCGACGAAAATGATAGTGGGGATGGGACGACTTTCCTATGAAGAGAGGCTGAGAAGGCTAGGGCTTTTCAGCTTGGAGAAGAGACGGCTGAGGGGAGATATGATAGAAGTGTATAAAATAATGAGTGGAATGGATCGGGTGGATGTGAAGCGACTGTTCACGCTATCCAAAAATACTAGGACTAGAGGGCATGAGTTGAAGCTACAGTGTGGTAAATTTAAAACGAATCGGAGAAAATTTTTCTTCACCCAACGTGTAATTAGACTCTGGAATTCGTTGCCGGAGAACGTGGTACGGGCGGTTAGCTTGACGGAGTTTAAAAAGGGGTTAGATAGATTCCTAAAGGACAAGTCCATAGACCGCTATTAAATGGACTTGGAAAAATTCCGCATTTTTAGGTATAACTTGTCTGGAATGTTTTTACGTTTGGGGAGCGTGCCAGGTGCCCTTGACCTGGATTGGCCACTGTCGGTGACAGGATGCTGGGCTAGATGGACCTTTGGTCTTTCCCAGTATGGCACTACTTATGTACTTATGTACTTATATAGAGGAAGAAGCGACAGGTCTTGGCTATCTGCTGGATGTGTGCAGAGAAGGAGAGGGAGGAGTCGAAGATGACACCGAGGTTGCGGGCAGATGAGACAGGGACGATGAGGGTGTTATCAACTGAGATAGAGAGTGGAGGTAGAGGAGAAGTGGGTTTGGGTGGGAAGACAAGAAGTTCGGTCTTGGCCATGTTTAGTTTCAAGTGGCGGTTGGACATCCAGGCAGCAATGTCGGATAAGCAGGCCGATACTTTGGCTTGGGTTTCCGCAGTGATGTCAGGTGTGGAGAGATATCTTTCCCAAATCTTCCTCGGTGAAGACCGAAGCAAAGTACTTATGTACTTATGGTTTCACCTGCTTTCTGAAGTAGAGGTAGTCTCAAGTTATACGTTGCCCCTCTGGGAGTAAATTCCAGAGTGTGGGGGCTGCTCCTGAGAAGGCTCACTGGCGGGTATCACATTGTACAATTTCTTTGACAAAGGTACAGATAGTGATGATCCTTGAGAGGACCTTAGAGGTCTTACAGGTGTGTAAATTCCTTCAAAAAGGCAGTAAATAACTCCTAATAAATAATTAAAATTAATAACTTATTCTTTAAATACTCTGACCCAACTTCAAAATGGGTGGTTCACTGCCACTGTTTTTCTCCTTTTTTTTTTTTAACTGGTATAACTTTTTTTCTGTTTTTTTTTTTTTTTAATAATGGTGTCAGCTGTGCAATGTTGTAACATCAGTTTTACACCTATGGTATACAGCAATATACAGGAGAGCACTTGCTACTGATTTGCATTTTTCCCAAATAAGCTGATGAATTAGGGAATGGAAAATCTTTCCTGTTCAGCTACATAAAATCAAAAGGCCATAAGCAATTGTAGATTCTTGTAGAAATACATGGACATGTAAGGGTTTTTTTTTTTCATCAATACACAATTTATTTATTTAGGGGTCCTTTTGCTAAGCTGCAGTAAGCGCTGGCGTGTGTTTACCACGGCTTAAAAGGGTTTATCATGTGATGCGCTCATGCATACTATGGTAAATTCCTACTTTGCACTTTCAAACTGCGCGCTACTAAAAATGTTTATTTTTTTCATAGAGAATGGTGTCTGTCACCACGTGCTAACTGATTAGCACAGGATTTACATGCGAGTCCTTACAAAATAGGTGTTAGTAAGTGTTCATGTTTAAATTTTTTTTTTAATTGTCGCACACTAATGGCACCATTAGCGCATGGCCATTGATAGGGAAAATGGAAAATCGGCCACTTTCTGGCTGCTGTAAAAACGGCCTTAGCGCATGGGAACCTGCCCTTAGTAACTGATATTTTAGCTGCAGGATAAATTCTGCTGTGTTTCATAAGTTTACGTCTTCATTCATATGTGACCAGCGATGCAAATATTGTGATGATATGATGCTATAACTGATTCAGCAAGATATAAATGTAAATGCATTTAAAAATCTGTATAAAATTTGATACACGTATTGTGCCAAGGCTATAATGCTACCAAGAGGTAATGTACTTCCCTTATAAAAACAACAATGAAATAAAATAACACCCTGATCAGAATGCTGTGCATTAGAGGAGTTTCATTCCATCCCAAAATTGTACACTTAGTAGTACAGAAGATGGGATGTAATTTTTTTAAAAATTTGGCTGCGAGTGATATTAGGAATGGGCTGTCATTTGCGATGAGTCATTCACCGATAATAGTGCACACTCATCTTTGAGTGTGTGCTCTGTGCAAAGAGGGTGCACGGTTTCTGACAGTGTGTGTGCATAGGTAAACCATAGGGAAAGAGTGTGCCCTCTTTGGACATAATGCTGACTCTTTAAGAATAGTGTGGACTTGTAACGGCATTCGTTCCAGAACAAAAAAAGAACCTGGGAAAAAAAGGACACTCACATTTTCTGACTGCCCACCCTTTATTACTTTTGTAAGTAGCCTTGAGTATTTTTGTAGAAGTGGTCTAAAAATTTTAAGTAAGTGAAATGCATTAGACCTGAAAATTTGACACAGTAAGCAGTCCTTTCCATACCAGCCATGTGTGCCTGCTTGGATGAACCTGGGTAGGTACTTAGCTTCCTAGTTTGGCAAACGCTGCCTCCCACAGTGGCAATATTCTGAATCCTGCTCCCAACCCCATGGCTGCAGTCAGCCCTAGCCTAAAAGATTAATGGCATCACCCTATTGCATACTGCATAGGAGAAGGTAGCCCAAAGCACCCCTGCATCCCATCCATCCTTTCTCCTCCTGCCATCTTTACCCATCGAAGATAGTGTGTTTTAAAAAGAGGGTTAGACTAGAAGGGTTAAAAGAAGGAAGATGGTGTGAGTTTTGGGGTGTAAGAAGAGATGAATCTAAGGATGAGCCTTGGGAATGTGATAGGTGGGGAGAGCCAGAGTGTGTACGCCAAAGGACTGTCAAACCAACAAAAAAGGGTCCAGATCTCCCGCAAAACACATAAAACAACAAAGAAATCGAGAGAAAAACCAAAATAGCTCTTACTCTTTGTGGTTTCTTTCTGGTCTATTTTGGTTTTTCTCCCACTTTCTTTGTTTTACGCCAAAGGACTGTCATCAGACGGGACCACCTGAATGTCATAGCAGGAAAAAATATGCAAATTACTGCATTAGAAAATGTAATACAAATTTGTATCAAAGTTCTGCAGTAAATTAATAAAATTCAAGTCTGATGAGCCTACTCTTCACCACTTTGAAACTTTTTTAAGGATAAGCAGTCTGTTAGTGGATATCAAGAATGCTGCCCCTCACCCTTAAGGATTGTCCCTCAGATAGCCTGAGCCACCTTAAACCCATTAGTTCTGCCCAGGGAGAGAGTGAGACAAGGAGAAGTGGAGCTGAAGGTACAGGAAAGAGGAGGTATAAAAGGTAGGGGCAGACTGGGGTTAAGGAGGCCCAGGGAAGGAAGAGTTGGATCCCCACCATATGCCTCTACAACTTATGTCTAGCAACAGTAACTTGGCTGAGGTAAGTCACTTTTGATTTGAGACTGGTAAGCCTTGCCCTGAGGTCTGGCTAGAGCCAGAACTGGAACTCGGAGAAAGAAGAGCTTACAGGCTGTGTTTGGGGTGTGGCAGCCAACAGTTTCAGACTGTGTTTGGGCCCTGTCAGCCACAGGCCCTGGTTAAGACTGTATTTGTTAAACCAAAGATACTTTTCACCCTGTGTTCCTGGCCCTGTGATGTAACAGGCCTCAGGTTTTCTTTGAACAAAAGAACTTATTTTCAGCTTTACACCTTTGTCTGGCTATGTTATTGTGCAGGCCCACCCTCAACCCTCGCTCCTGGTATCACACAGTCAATAAATATAAAATAGGAGTGAGCATTCATTAGGGTTTTTCCAATTTAGTTTGATAAATTAACACATACTAATCAATTTAGTGTGCCTTAATGTGACAGCTAATGTTTGTTTAATCAATTTAGGGCCTCTTTTACTAAACCGCACTAGCGATTCCCACATGGCAGTGCCAATGAAGCACATTCAAAATGAATGTCTGCATTGCTGCGTCGGGAATCGCTAGTGCAGCTTAGGAAAAGGGGCAGTTAGTGTATGCTGAAAATTCCCTATTAAAACAAATGTGTGAAACTAAGAAAAGAAATCTGAAAATTAGGGGGGAAAAATCTTGAAAAAAAACGAAATCTAGCCAAATTTGTTTTGCCTGTGTATATCCCTAATGTAAAATATAAAGGTTATTAACTGGTTGTGTAGCATATGGTTTACTTTGAATTATGAGCTCAGGGTCAGGAAGTGCCCATTACTTTGTCCATAGTTGATGGCAAAATCATTGGTCACTTCTTTGGTAGCTATTGCATCCTTTTAACATTCATGTGCGCATAGTATGTAATCCTGGGGAACCACAGTGTAAGCATGGACTATCCCTAAGGCTGATGGAACTTCTGTAGGCTGGCATGTTGCAAATGTTGTGCTCTCTCAGTATCTCTATACATATAGATGTGGGATGGGAACCTGTAAGGGTACTTAGTTGTGATGGAATAGTACCTCACAATAAAGATACCTCAGATTCCAATTCTCCAAGAGCTTCCCTTCAGTTGTTTTTTTTTTTTTATTGTGATGCACTCTATTTGCTTAGAAAAGTGGTATATCCAGAGATTTAAATGATTAAAACTTAACTATACTTACCTTGCTGTTTCTGAGGTTTCTGCCCTTTCTGCTGTGCCTTTTTCCTGTTTATTTCCCATCTACTCTTCCTTTGTAAGAGTAGAAGGGTTACCTTCCCTGAGTGGTGCTTGTGTAGCCAGTTCATTGAAAAGAATTGGATTAATGCACAGAAAATACTGCCTAGGAAAATGTGAAGAATATGTTTGGCATTTTTATTTCAGTGTAATATTAGAGTGAATCTTGTTTAGATAATCTTGTCACTAAACTTCCAAGATGACTGCGGAGGCCTTATAGATATAAGTTGCACACTTTAAACTTACTCTTTCTGTGGTTAGGGTTTAAGGGACTCTTTTACAAAGGTGCACAGAAAAATGGCCTGTGGTAGTGTAGACACGTGTTTTGGGCACGCGCAGAATAATTTTTAGCGCACTTGTAAAAAATGCCTTTTTAAAACTTTTTCTGAAAATGGACGTGCGGCAGAATGAAAATTGCTGCGTGTCCATTTTGGGTCTGAGACCTTACTTTCAGCCATTGACCTAGCAGTAAAGTCTCATGCGGTAACCGGGCAGTAATGACCAATGCGCGTCAAATGCCACTTGGCGAGCACCCAATATGCACGTCTGGAAATAAAAATTATTTTTGGATGCACATATTGGGCGCTTGCCAAAAATGGAATTCCTGCAAGAGCCATACAGTAGCCGCACAGTAACTCCACTTTGGCGCGTGTAGACGCTAACGCGGCTTAGTAAATGGGCCCCTAAGCTTTCTATTGACATGATGAAAGTTTTGCATCTTGACAAATGTATAAAATTAAAACTAAGCCATTCAAAAATAGAGGAAGAATCCAACAGAACAAATGCAGAAAAAAAGAGTTGGAAACTAGGAGAAAACCACAGCAGTGTGGTAAGTCACTTTATTGCAGAGGGACCTGACGTGGCCACGTTTTGGCATGCGCCTGCATCACGGGCTAAGTCTATGCTCCTGGTTTCCAACTCCTTTTTTTTTTCTGAAATCCAACCTAATGTAGAACAGCTCAACTTCAGAGTTGCTATGAATTTTTGAGTGCTAAGATAGTATAACCACCAGTGGAAAATACCAGATATGCCAACTCCCTCCACCCCCCCCCCTCATGTGAACATAAATGTGAAATTCAGTTTTTAGTATGAAAGCAGTTACTATTTATTTACAGGGCAGTGATCCATGTTCTTGGCATGGAGTCATGGTTCTGTGCAACAGCATTCAAGCAGTGGGAAAAGAAATGTATGAATCAAGACCAAATAGAAAACAAATTTTGAACATGTATTTGGGCAAGTATTTTGTCCCAGGATGTACAATGAAATCCTTTAAATATGGAGTGTATCACTGTTCTTAACAACATTACAGCCACAAACCTGAGGTTTGGGAATAAAAAGCAAACCTGACTGTGCATTTTTAAGTTAAATTAAAACCTTCCTTTAAAGTTGTTTTTACATGTAGCAGAAACCGTGCCTGGTACACTGGGCTCTAACCAAGTTAGTGCATTTTTCGGCTGTCATATTTAAAATTCTGGTATTCCTAGAGCACATTATGATGCTATTGGGAATCATTAAAGCTGCTCTATCTTTGGTTACTGCCACACGATGCACTCACAGTGCATTTAAGGGTTTTATTTGATTAAAAAAGAATGTGTTGGAAACTGTAGTGCTGTATTTTTATTGCTTTTCAACACATCTGAAAATAATTTTTGTTCAATGCCTAAGTCACCCAGTCTCTTTTTCTATCCATGTGGTGTGAGGGTCAACCATTTGCTTATTGAAAATGACCAGAACCTGATGAGGCTGAGGTAATTTTCAACAGGATAAAAATTGAAAGGTGCTACAGAACCCATGCACACATATGAATTTGACTGCATTGGGTATGCCGCTCATTATAATTTTATATCATATTTATGTTACTTGAATGTTCTAAGGCATGCTTCCTTAGCGTCCCTCCGGCCCAGCCCAGAATGTGACTGATGGGTTGTGCACGCCTTCCAGCAGGTGGAGACTGTTTATGTTACTTGAATGTTCCAAGGCATGCTTATTAGGTGTATCATTAGTATTATGCTAACATTGTATTACATCTCTGGTATTTGAATTCTATGCTGTTAAATGTGTATATTTTTGATACTGTTTCATGGTAGCTTTGTTAAGTTTCAATTTACTATTCATAAAGGTGGTTAAATCCCAATAAATAAATAAAATGAAATAGGTGTTATCTGGCCCTGCATATATGCTCCCATGTGGGCACAGTTTACTAATGAGTTTTATGATAAATTCAAAGCAGGACAAAGCTTTCACCAAACATGGTCCCTGCACATCATGCAGAGTGTCGGTCTGTAGATATTATGTACCATACACCTTCTGAGGGAAAGTAGCCTTATTGCTTGTGTATTAGTATGCATAGGTACTGGGTTTGAATTCTTATTCCTTATTTGTTTCAGGTAGGAATGAATTGATAGCGCGATACATCAAACTAAGAACAGGGAAGACACGGACCAGGAAACAGGTAAAATACGTTTTGGGGAAAGAATGTGTGCGGAGGATGATAAACTGTGTCATGTGTGTTTGAGCTCCAGGTTTGTCCTCATCCCCACTCCGTCCTTGCAAGCTTTGACCCCATCTCCACCCTGACTCTGCAAACTCAAATTCCACTGCACTATTTCCATCATTTTCGATAAGACAATCACTCGCTTTTTGTACAAATGAGTTTTTGTACTGTAGCAGGGATAGGATGGGGACAAACTTTGTCCTTATGTCATTCTCTACACACTACTGTTTAAATGTTCATGCCTTAGAAACATTTATTAACTGACCACTATGTCAGTAACAGCTTGTCATCCCTTAGGGAAATATTCCATCCTACAGGAGCATGCGTTTTTTAATCCCAAGAAACTGTGGGAAGTCCTTTTATAAGAGGGTGCCTGTATCACAGTAATGGAAAGGCATCTATTTTATGCTTATCCTATCAAATAAGCACCCAGAATCGGGTCTGATGGCGTAGAAATTCACACTGACTTTGAAAATATGCTCATACTGCACAACTCTACACCTGTTTCATCCATATTTCACCCCTGGGAATGCTTGCACATGGGGCATGTGTAAGTACATGTGGTTGTTCAGCATGCGTTTTTACATGTACATATATGGCCATGCAATTTTAGAAAAGCTCTTTGGCCCAGATTCTACATAGGTTGCCAGAATTTGGGCACAGTTCCTAGATTGTTAATGAGCCATTAACAATCAGTAATTGGCGTTAATTGACATGCATTTGAATTTACATATAGAGCTGCCCTGTTCTATAAAATGTGCACCTAAATTTTATAGTGCACAACTTAAAAGCGGGTGTGGCCATGGGAATATCCCCACAGACCACCAAACGAAAAGTAGACAGGTCTGGGGCGGCACTGGGAGGGAACCCAAAGTTATGCGGGTGTCGGAAATATTCAGTGCTCAAGAGCTGTCCTAAATAAGGCTGCTTAGCTATGTGGGTGTCGATGCTGAATATTGCCGGCACCCGCATAACAAAAAAAAAACAACAAACAAACCCCAGAGCCCCTCCTTCTGTTCCCCCCAGCCCTGGGCAAAAAGAAGCCTTTCCCCTAGAACCCCCACCCCCACTGGCAAGATAGGAGTATTCCCCCGGGTCTGTCTATAGCCCTGGTGGTCAGCATCGCTCATCAGGGACAGGAGCGCAGCCCCCTCATAGTAAGTAGGCCCATGTTGGGCCTACCTTGACAGCAAGGGACAAGGGTATTCGGGGGGGGGGGGGGGAGGGCTTCTTATTGCCAAGGGCTAGGGAAAGGGGGGAAGAGAAAAAGGGGGCATTGTCGGGAGGAGAGAGGGGGCTCAGGGGCTCTTCAAAGAAGTTATGCGGGCCCCCAGCCTGATATTCAGCTGGAGCTGCATAAGTACCAGCATCTAACCCATCCCAAATTATTCCCCGCTGTTCAGTGCTGGTGCCTGGACATGGCCTGGCACTGAATATCGGGGGATAATTTAGCCGGCAGCAGTCAGCATTTAAAAAAACCACTGACTGCCGCTGGCTAAATATCGAGGAGAATTTTATAGAATAAGGTCATTTATGTTCTCAACTGCCATTAGTTGCACACCAGCATTTACACCAGTTTCAGCAGGCATAAGTGCAGCATCCACAGGTAGGCTTAAGTTCCGTGTTAAACTAGTATTCTATAATGAGTGCTCCACACAGTGTCCTCTTCCCAATGCCTAACTTTAAGCGCCTTTTATAGATTTACTCCCTTTGTGTTTAAAACAGATTTTGTGTGGAAAAACCTTTATAAAGTTGCCCCATTTATGGCTAAAAGTACATATACCGTAAGGTATATAACTATTTGTGGACTTTCTCATAGTCACAAAGGAGCATTCAATGAAGCTACAAAGTAGTACATTTTAAAACAAACCAGAGAAAATATGTCTTCACTCAATGTGTAATTAAACTCTGGAATTTGTTGCCAGAAAATGTGGTAAAAGCAGTTAGCTTAGTGGAATTTAAAAAAGGTTTGGATATCTTAGCGGGGTTTAAAAAAGATTTGGATATCTTCCTAAAAGAAAGTCCATAAGCCATTATTAAGATATACTTGGGAAAATCCACTACTTGTTTCTAGGATAGGCAGCATAAAATGTATTGTACTGATTTGGGATCTTGCCAGGTATTTGCGACCTGAATTGGCCACTATTGGAAACAATATACTGGGCTTGATGGACTTTCAGTCTGTCTCAGTATGGCAGTGCTTATGTTCTTAGCTTTCCAGAATTAAGGGCTAAGGACATTAAGCTCCTAATACATGGTTAGCACATGCCAACAGAAATGCGGTAAAGTGTTTTGCAGTATTTTCTGTTAGCACACAGTTACCTGCACATTACTGGTTTGTTATTTTGTAGAAATATTTTTAGGACGGGGTGTGTCAAGAGTGGAGAGTGGGCATTCCCGCTTTATCTAGCTAGTGTGTTATGATTAGTGTGCGCTAACTGGGTAATGCAGAATTAACGTGGGAGCACTTAGGGCCAGATTCTATAAATGGTGCCTTATAAATCGGCGCCAAAAAACATTTGCTTAGCGCGATTCTGTAAACTATGCCTAAAGTTAGGCGTGGTTTATAGAATATGCTTAGTGGCCGTTCTTGTGACTAAAATTTAGGTGCACCCATTTAGGCCACCTAAAACTAGACCTAAATACCTGAGCCTAACTTAGGCTTAGATTGGTTGTATTCCATAAGTTCACATAGTTTTCTGAAATGCCCACGACCCACCCATTCCACACCCAAGGCCATACCATCTTTTCAGCTGCACGCATTAGAATTTACATGCACCATGTTATAGAATATGCCTAGAAAGTTGTGCATGTAAATTCTAATTAAAGACAATTAGTGCCGCTAATTGGTTAAGTGCTAATTATCGGTGCTGATTGGTTGTTAATTAAGTTGTGTGTGCAATTTGGCCATGTGGACAAATTAGCACGCACAACTTAAGGCGCCTTTTATAGAATTTGGGGTTAGAGAAGAAGTGGTAAGTACTCCTGTGTTAATTTATTGCATGTAATGTGCGCCAATGGAAGCATTAATACTGAACGTGCAAATAAAATGAAAAAGCCTCAGTGTCACACTAAATCTGGTATTAGCATGCAGGAAAGTGCTGTGTTAAAATGCATTGTCCATATTTTACTGCATTTTAGTAAAAGGTCCCCTAAATTTTAGTGCTACCAAGTTATATTAACACATTATTAGTAAACAGGTCCCATTGCAGAAAAGGGGCAGTAAAGCACATTAATACATGTTAGCACACACTAGTGTGGAAGCGCATTTCAGTAGCTCTAGCCTTAAATGCATTGTATACTGGAGCATCAGATTTGTCAGATGATGCGACAGATACACAGACCAATATAAGATTTAATTGTGAAAGCTTGGGCAGAAGTTCAAGTTGCTTTTTTCTGTCAGTCCCTATAGCTTGTTCTGGGGTAAAAATTCCCTGCAATAAGAAAGCCCAGGATTTTTTAAAAAGGGATATCAAATGACCCACAGTGATGTAGACACTTCATTCTCTGTAGCATAATCAAATGAGTTCTGTCACTTTCAGGAACACCTATTAGAATAGCGTGTTGTGTCAATTTGAATTAAATCGTTCAGAAATTCAGATAGTTTTGAATAATTGGTAGTACGTAATATTTTTTCCCCTCACAGCTGTGTAATTTATGCATTTAATCATTTGTAAAGCACATAGCTGATGTACGCAGCAGTGTATAGAAAACACTTTAGGGAGTAATTTAAGCATGTGCATACCTTTCTCCTGGAGGTGCGGACAGATTTTCAGAATGAAAGTGTGCGTGTGTGTGTGCGTGCTCCCTTCCACTTTGAAAATTACCTCAGGGAATTTTCGAACATATATTTGCCCCTGCTTTTAGCCTTCCCTGCCTGCTGTTTTTGTAGCTAGCAGCAGAGACTGAAGGTAGGAATAGGAAGGCAACTGAGGGAGAGGGGGAGGACGTGAAGGCAGTGCCAGACACAGGAAAGGAGGAGGCAATCTAGAGGAAGTTTCTGCATCTTGTGAGAAGCAGAAGACGTAGGAACCTCTTCCAAAAAAATGTCAAAATATATTTCTATGGGAGAAGTAGTTCAACAGCTGTAGTTTGCATACACTAATTCAGTGTTTCCCAAGTCGGTCCTGGAGTACCCCCTTGCCACTTAGGTTTTCAGGATATCCACATTAAATATGCATGAGATTGATTTACATACCCTCCCTCCATTGTATGCAAATCTCTTTAATGCATATTCATTGTGGATATCTTGAAAACCTGACTGGCAAGGGGGAACTCTAGGACCGACTTGGGAAACACTGCACTAATTCACAGTAACATTGTGATTAAGGAATTGCGCCTTTCAAAACTGCCTTCCCCTCTCATCATAGAGACACAGAAAGCACACACACACAGGCCTGCCAAGTCTCCCGCATTGGTGGGTCACCTCCCGCCAAAGCGGGAAATTCTCCCATTCAGCATTGAGAAACTGTCACCGCCACTGCTGCTTCTCTTGATAAGCAGCAGCGGTGGCAAAACAGCAAGCACGGGGGCGCAGCCTTCAGGCATGCACTATCAGCTCTGCCTCCAGTGATGTCAACTTCCTGTTCTGGGGCAGAGGACTAGCAGAACCAACAGCGCATGCCTGAATGCTGCAACCTGATGTTTTCTATTTGTTGGTTTCCCGCATCCTCTGTTGCTCATTGGGAGAAGCAGCAGTGGCCAGAAAACAGAAGATGCTGTGCAAGGGGGAAGGGAAGGGGAGAGTGTGGAGATAGAAGCAGGAGATGTTGAATGGAAGAGGGGTAGAGAAAGAGGAGACATGGATGGAAAAGGACTGGAGAAAGAAAAGATGGGGAGAAAGGGGAGATCCTGGCTGGAAGGATGGAGAGAGAAAGAGGAGAGATGATGGAAGGAAGGAGAGAGAGGGAAGACGATGGAAGGATGGGGAGAGAGGGAGCTAAAGAGAGGAGATGCTGGATGGAAGGATGTAGAAAGAATGCGGGGGAGACACTGGAAGGATGGGAAGAGAAGGGACATGCTGAATGGAAAAGGGGAGAGAGATGGAGACACTGGATAGAATGAAGGGGAGAGAAAGAGGGAAGATGCTAGATGGAAGAATAGGGAGAGAAAGAGGGGGAGACAGGAAGGCTAGGGAGAGGGAAGCTGCTAGATGGACGGGTAGGGAAAGAAAGAGGGGAGATGCTGGAGGGAAGGGTAGGGAAAGAAAGAGGAGATGCTGGGTGAATGGGTAAGGAAAGAAAGAGAGGAGATGCTGGATGGAAGGGGGAGAGGATAGAGTTAGTGAAAGACTGGAGAAGAGGAAGGGGCATAAGGGAGAACAAGGGTGAGGGAAAAATGAGAAGCCATAGGTAAATGAAGTAAAAAGAGGGAAATTAAAGACTGGATAGTAAAAAAGAATTACTGGGCAGGGAGGCAGAGAAATAAATTGAAGAAAACTGAAAGAAAAATGAGAAATGGATAGGAAACCTTAGCAAGAGAGTTAAGAGAAGACAAAGGAAAGCAAAAACGAGACTGGTACTAACACAATTAGAAAAAGTAAATGGCCAGACAACAAAGGGTAAAGAAAATAATTTTATTTTTAATTTAGGATAAAGTAATATGGTAGCTGTGTTAATAAAGGTTAATAAGGACAAGTAAAACACAAAATAGAAAATAAGGTGACACCTTTATATTGGACTAATGTTAATACATTTTTGACTAGCCTTCAGAGACCAACACTTACTTCCTGAGGTCAGGAGAGGGTACCATAACAGCAGTATACTGTCCTGACCTGACCTGAGGCAGGAGGTTTTGGCCTCTGAAAGCTAATTGAAAAAGATATTAGGCTAGTCCAATAAAAAAAGTATCATTTTATTTTCCATTTTCAAGTGCCTGAACTGAGGCTATGCAGGAGGGCCGGCATCGATGGCTGAAGCACGCTGCCGACTGCTGTACTGCTCAAACAGCATTGTAGGGGCTCATTCAATGCAGCGAAAAAAGAAGGCCCAGTGTTGCTTTTTTTGTTTGGAAGCTACAATGTAATAAATTTAAAACGATTCAGAGAAAATATTTCTTCACTCAGCGTGTAATTAAACTCTGGAATTCGTTGCCAGAGAATGTGGTAAAGGCGGTTAGTTTAGCGGAGTTTAAAAAAGGTTTGGATGGCTTCCTAAAGAAAAAGTCCATAGACCATTATTAAATGGACTTGGGGAAAATCCACTATTTCTGGGATAAGCAGTATAGAATGATTTGTACTACTTTGGGATCTTGCCAGGTATTTGTGACCTGAATTGGCCACTGTTGGAAACAGGATGCTAGGCTTGATGGACCTTTGGTCTTTCCCAGTATGGCAATTCTTATGTAGTTATGTACTTATGTCTGTCCCTAGCACAGCTCAGGTCCACCTGCACCTACTACCGCTCATGGTCTACACTAGCACCCTCCTCCCACTGATCGGGTCACAACCACCTCTGGACGAGTCTCCCGCTCTCAAATTATCCCCAATGATTTCTAGGTTACTAGGGCCACACTCCCAGTGGTCCCACAGTTCCCAGAAAGCACTCAGACCCAACATACAAACCACCAGGATTCTTTAGCAGTCCAGACAGGCAGAGTCAGTAAACAAAAAAAATATATTGAACAATGTACAAACAAATGTGCAATCAGCAAACATTCCTTGTCATCAGCAGCAGATGAATCCATTACGAATGGGTTGTGTCCAGTTACCAGCAGGGGGAGATAGAGAACACTGAAAACCATAGTGCCTCTAGGACGGCTAGCTCCATCTGCCTCAGTATTTCTCTATCTCCCAGCAGGGTTGGACGTAGCTTGTTCAGCTCCTTGAAGATTCTGCCTGGGGTTGCTCCTGTGCTTTTGCCAGTTGTAGCAGGAGTGGCTAAGTGGAGCCCACTTTAAAGGCACATAGGTTCGCCCTTTCCCTGCCTTTCCCACCCTCTTCTGCCTCCGGAGTACCTCTGTAGCTGTTTGCCTCTAACTTTCCTCAAGCGTTTAAAAAACAAACAAACCGCGCAGCGTGACCGAAGCTCGTGGACTTGGTCCTTTGAGGTAAGAGTGGTACTCAGCTCCTCCGGGGAGGGCCTGCGGCCGGCGTTCCAATCAGGATGATTTTGGCGCGAAGCCGCCATTTTGAATGTTATTCCGCCGTTTTTCAGCGATGGCTGCTGAGGGAGTTAAGCACTGTTCCCATTGTGGCAACCACAGATCAGCAGCGGGGCTCTGTAAAACGTGCTGTTTAGACGGTAGAGCCAGTACGAGCATGGTGAGCGATGATTCTTCCCGCTCGATGGAGCTAGCAGCAGGCGCCATCTTGGAAGCGCCGCATGGCTCGGCCCCCGCAGTTGCGGAGGAGTCTGAGTGCAGAGGGGTGCCTCGGGCCGAGGCTACCAGAGGAGCTCCGTTTCCCTTGGCTCCTAATTCAGAGACGGGAGGTCAGGGTGAGTTTTTCTCCCCGAGTTTGTGCTTATTTTACATAAAGCCTTCATGCTGAAAAGAGCTCTGCCGCAGGTGTCTGACACTGCGTTGCTACCTGGTTCCCCTCCGACTGATGATGGCCCAGGGCTGATGCCAGACATGGATGCCCCTGAGCGTTGGGATGCACGCTAAGCATAGACGGGTGAATTCCCCGTCGGAGAGTGGCACACCCCCCTTTTTCCCCCCATGGTTGGGCTGTGGGGACTCTGAGGGATCTGGCAGGCCTTCGTGGTCTGAAGAGCCAGAGGAAGGTGCCGGTTTGCCACTGGATCTGGATGATCCCACTGCGGTTCGGATTTTCCACCGTGATGAGCTGCCAGCACTTATCTCTGTTGCCTTACAGGCCCTCTCTATTGATGACCCTGTTCAAGCAAGGCCTCCTCTGGTAATCCGAGGATGGCGAGTACTAAAAAGCCTGCTCGTGCCTTTCCTTTGCATAACTCCATCCAAGAGCTTATTTCTGCTCAATGGGCTGACCCCGAGGGACCCTTGAAAGTGGCCAGGGCGATGGGACATCTTTACCCTCTGAGTGAGGAGCACTTGGCCCGTTTTGGGATACCTAAGGTGGATGCCTTAGTCACGGCGGTGACGAAAAAGACCACCCTCCCAGTAGAGTGAGGAGACGCCCTGAAGGACATTCAGGACCAGCGTCTGGAATCAGCGCTAAAATGGTCCTTTGAGATTTCGGGCCTAGCCTTAAGGGCGTCTGTTTGCAGTTCTTATGCTGCTCGAGCCTGCCTCTCTTGGTTACAACAGGCAGTGGAACAGCCTGTGGATGGTGCGAAGTCCCTCGCTGAGGTTGCACCGCGCATGGAGTCAGCCTTTTCATTTTTAGCTGACACCCTCTATGATTTGGTCAGCGCTTCGGCTAAACAGATGTCTGTGGCGGTGTCCACCCGCTGCCTTCTATGGCTACGGCATTGGGCGGCTGACATGGCCTCTAAGCAAAGGCTGGTGAAGTTGCCCTTTCGGGGCGTTCTGTTATTTGGAGAGGAGTTGGAGAAGATTGTTAAAGACCTGGGGGATGCTAAACCCTAGCGGTTACCTGAGGATAGGCCGAGGCCTTCTTCCAAGGGTCAACTGGTTCCCTCCTCCTCCAGACCTTGCTTCCGTGAAGCTAGAAGGTATCGCCCGGGGCACTCTGCTGGGTTTACTCAATGTGCCCGCTTTCAGCAGAGGAGCTCTTTTCGCTCGGACAAACTCTTCGCAGTGGCAGGCTCAAGGCCAGGAGTTCAGGGCCGTCCTCCACAATGATGGGACACCGGTCCACTCCTCCTTTACAGCTGTAGGAGGACACCTTTCCCTCTTTCTTGAGGAGTGGACCAAGATTACCTCAGATCGGTGGGTCCTGGACCTGATCAGATAAGGTTACCGATTGGAATTTGGTGCCCTGGTGAGAGACGTGTTTGTGGAGTCCTGATGCGGTACTGCCGTCAAACAGGCGGTGGTAGAGGAGACCTTACAAGTCTTGTTGCACCTTGGAGTGGTGATCCCTGTGCCTCCCGCCGAATATGGCTGCGGTCATTACTCCATTTATTTTGTGGTGCCGCAAAAAGGCTGGTCTTTTCGGCCCATTCTCGACTTAAAGAAAGTCAACGAGTCACTAAGAGTGCGGCATTTTCACATAGAAACCCTGCGCTCCGTCATTGTGGCGGTACAGCCAGGAGAATTCCTCATGTCTCTGGACCTAAAAGAAGCTTACTTGCACATTTCTATATGGCCCCCGCACCAACGGTTCCTCCGGTTTGCGGTGTTGGGAAATCATTTCCAGTTTTGGGGCTTGCCTTTTGGCCTCGCCACAGCTCCCCGAACCTTTTCCAAGGTAATGGTGCTAGTAGCTGCTTATCTCAGGTGAGAGGGTATCCGGGTTCACCCATACCTTGACGACTGGCTCATCAGAGTGGACTCTGCAGAAGAGAGTCATCATGTAACAGCCAGAGTGGTCTCAGTACTGCAATCTCTGGGCTGGGACGTCAATATACCCAAAGGTCACCTGACCCCCTCTCAATCTCTAGAATATTTGGGGGTCCGGTTCGACACGGCCTCGGGGTTTGTCTTTCTAGAGGGGTGCTTCAGCTCTGGCCTCCCATGCGGGCCCCTTGTCCAGCTTGGAACCTGGGGCTAGTATTAAAGGCTCTTCAGTGTTCGCTTTTTGAGCCCCTTGGGCAAGCTTCGGAGAAGGATGTGACTCTAAAGACAGTCTTTTTGGTGGCCTTTACATCGGCGAGACTGGTGTCTGAGCTCCAGGCGCTGTCCTGTCGAGACCCATTTCTGCGATTCTCAGAGTCCGGAATAACGGTACGTACTGTGCCTTCCTTCCTGCCGAAGGTGATTTCAGCGTTTCACCTAAACCAGCCTATTTATCTACCCTCCTTTACTAGGGAGGAGTTTCCGGAACCTTTTGGGCAGTTGCACCTTCTGGATGTGAGCAGGGCTCTGTGGCAGTATCTGCAGATGTCTAATGCTTTCAGAACCTCTGATCACCTTTTTGTATTGTTGTCAGGTCCTCGCAGAGGGTCTCCAGCGTCTAAAGCCACTATAGCCCGTTGGCTTAAGGAAGCCATTTTTTCTGCATATCTGCTATCTGGCCGGCCTCTGCCTGACGCCTTTAAGGCACATTCCACAAGAGCGATTTCTTCCTCTTGGGCTGAGACGGGAGCATTCTCTCTTCAAGAGAGATGTAGTGTAGCTACTTCTAAGCTCTCCTTTGCCCGTCATTACAGGCTGGATGTGGCTGCCAGGAGGGACGCGCTTTTTGGAACACAAGTGCTGGCGCATGGTGTGGCTTGTTCCTGCCCTATCTAGGGATTGCTTTGATACATCCCATTCGTAATGGATTCATCTGCTGCTGATGACAAGAAAGGGAAAATTAGGTTCTTACCTTGGTAATTTTCTTTCCTTTAGTCACAGCAGATGAATCCATGATCCCTCCCTGATTGACTCTGTTTTGTGTTCAGTTTTTCCTGCAGACATGTTCCCTCATTGGGAGAAGTTGGAAAACAGTCTTCAGGATTTCTGTTCTACTGCAGGAGGTTGAGTTCATCCCTCCTTTGTGTTGTTGCTCCTGTTCTGGGGCATTCATGTTATGCTACTTTGCGTTTTAACACTGCTTTGGAAGCTTCAAAATACTGAGAGGCAGATGGAGCTAGCCGTCCTAGAGGCACTATGGTTTTCAGTGTTCTCTATCTCCCCCTGCTGGTAGGTGGACACAACCCATTCGTTATGGATTCATTTGCTGTGATTAAAGGAAAGAAAATTACCAAGGTAAGAACCTAATATGAATCAATCATAACACTAACTAAACATTTGTTTACCGTCTAAAATGTACCTGGGAAGATCAGGAAATATAACTGTTTACTGAGCCTCAGCAAAGAGATCCAGCTCTCTTCTTTCTGGCCAAGACTGTAGCAACAGCCAGCAACTGCTGGGTAATTTCAAACTGCAGGCCAATCAGAGTCCAGAACTACAACATTTAAAAAAAAAAAAACCCAAACTGGTTTCGTCACTACAGACATTTCCTTTATTTGTGTTAACTAAAGAATGGAAAGGTTAGTTCTTTATAACAGCTTAAAACATAACATGCACCACCTGTTGGCCAAACTAGAGAAATGCACTTGTAGAATCAAAGGCCATTCTACAGGCTTAAAACATACTGTTTCTTCACAGATACAGGTACTTATTTTGTACCTGGAGCACAAGGAGCTGCAGTGGGAATTGAACCTAGTTCCCCTGGTTCTTAGCCCACTGCACTAACCACTAGGCTATGAGGATATATTGCAGTCTAAGCCCAGTCACATCATATTTTTTGGCTTGGAAACTAAGAGTCTTGGTCTAAAGAAAAATGACTATTTGGACAGAATAATAGTAGGTTTACTGAAGTCAGAGGTTTATGCTTGCATCATTTGGAAAAAATTTGCTTTCTGGTGTTTAGTGACAGAAGGGTTGATTTCGTATGTCTCTCTGAACTTTTTAGTGGAATTTGTATTCAGTGGTCTTGGTAAAGGCACACAAGAAGCAGTATTAATAGGATAACTTTGTGTAGATCATGTAGAATCACTTTTACTAATATTTAGCGCATGCTAATGGAAGTGGACCATTGCCCATAGGTATAAGATAAGATGCGCACCTCTTTTTTTTTTTTTGGACAAGACTTATTTTATTAATATAGCTTAATACTGTATTTTATAGTTGATCATTTTTATTGATGACATATAAACATACATGTTTCTTTAGGTCAAACAAACAAATCTTCCATTATCCACATCTTTCGAAAAAAATATCAAGGAATACCAATGTCATCAAACTTTTAAAATTTTCACCCCTCCTCTCTTATGTTAACTTTCAGATGAACCACTCTGCTATGTGATAGCATCTCTGTTCCACTTGCTTGTCAATGAAATGTCAAACTGCCCTCCCGCCTCCCCTTACCTTCTTACAAAACAACATATTGGGAAAAAGTTAAGTATTGTCACTGAGCATTGTATAGCCCCGCAGAATCACATCATATAACAGAATATAAACTATTCAACATACGTATCATTATCCAACATCCTAATATTCCTCCCCTTTTATTACCCATCCTCTCCCCAGCATCCCTTCCCTCCATATTCACATATCCCTATTGGGTAAGCAATCCTTCCCACTATATCTACATTAGTAAACCTCCATTCCCCCCCCCCCCCCAAATCCCTTCCTCCACCCCCCCTCCTGAAATCCTATCACGCTAATCTGTGTATCAACCGCCCAGATGGAAGGAGCCTGTACTCTTATAGCTCCTCTCCCAAGGCGGCTGTATAAAACTCCCCCCCCCCCCCAATCCCTTCCTCCATCCCCCCTCCTGACATCCTATCACGCTAATCTATGTATCAACCGCCCAGATGGAAGGAGCCTGTACTCTTATAGCTCCTCTCACAAGGCGGCTGTATAAAATTACCCTATCTCCTCACTCTCCCTCCTTTTACCCCCCATTCCAGAGCAAAGGTCCTTCAATAGGTTCTCTATATCTTACAGTGTCATGGAATTCAGAATCATACTACGTGCTCGTCCTGACAAAGATTGTATATAAGGTTCCCAAATGCCCCAAAACTATTTCTTCCGATTAGCAGTGCGACAAGCATCTCGAGCTTCCATCAGCACTAGAGTATGAAAGGTATTCCTCCAGTGCCAATAGGAGGGTGGTATACTCTCAGGCTTATTTTCGAAAGAGGAGGGCACCCATCTTTTGACACAAATCGCAAGATAAGCCTCCTTCTCCCAGGGTCGCCCAAATCGGCATAATCGAAAGCTGATTTTGGGCGTCCTCAACTGCTTTCCGTCACGGGGAGGACCAAAGATCACGGGGGCGTATCGGAAGCATAGCGAAGGCGGGACTGGGGCATGGTTAACACATGGGCACCCCCGGCCGATAATGGAAAAAAGAATGGCGTCCCTGACAAGCCCTTGGGCGACTTTACTTGGTCCATTTTTTTCTTGCGACCAAGTTTCAAAAAGGTGCCCTAACTGACTAGATGACCACCGGAGGGAATCGGGGATGACCTCCCCTTACTCTCCCAGTGGTCACTAACCCCCTCCCACCCTAAAAGAAACTTTAAAAATATTTTTGCCAGCCTCTATGCCAGCCTCAAATGTCATACCCAACTCCCTGACAGCATTATGCAGGTCCCAGGAGCAGTTTTAGTGGGTGCAGTGGACTTCAGACAGGCAGACCCAGTCCCACCCCCCACCTGTTACACTTGTGGTGGTAAATGTGAGCCCTTCAAAACCCACCAGAAACCCACTGTACCCACATGTAGGTGCCCCCCTTCACCCGTAACGGCTATGGTAATGTTGTAGAGTTGTGGGGGGGGGGGGGGGGGGGGGGGGCTCAGCACCCAAGGTAAGGGAGCTATGCACTTGGGAGCTTTTTCTGAAGTCCACTGCAGTGCCCCCTAGGGGCACTGTTGCTGATGGTGATTGCACACCTTGTTTCCCAAGGTAAGGGTCTTGCAGCATACTGCGCCAGCAAACACGGGTGCTATCCTGCGCTAGTCTGGTGCTAATGGTCTCTAGCACCCATATTTACTTTTTAGCATTAGGGTCTCAGAGGCAGATGCTCAAAACTCCGGTGCTGTACTGAACAGCGCCAGAGAAATACCGCCGTGCAGAAGAATAACTCCCTAATGCTCAACATTAATGAGATGCAGATATAGGCACGCTCATAGATAGCATTGAGCATTAAGGAGTTCAGCAGGAGGACAGTGTCTTCTGCGTGCACTGAAGAGTTGTGTATTAAGCACAGCTCTTCAGCGCATGCCCGGAATGCCAGAGGGGAGAAGGGAAGGAGGAGGAAGAGGTGCCGACAGCAGCACTTCATAAAAAACTTCAATGGGTTCCATGTCAGACTCTCTCTTCTGTTGCCAGCTGCTCTACTCTTGTCCCCGGTATGCTCTGTCTTTCTCCCCCCTTCACTTTATCCATTCCCCTGTCTTCCTTTCTTCCTCCATCCCTCCAGCATCTGCTCCTACCTGTACTCCTGCTTTCCAGCATGAACTCCTTGTTGAAACCAAACCAGAATCAAACAAACTGCAATCACACGTTTAAAGTGTGGCTGTAATTTGGTGTTCACTGGATTATTTTTGGAGGGGGGGTTGCCTTTTGCTGCCTTCCTTATTGCTGACCGAACTCCAAGCTGGCATAGGATTTTCAGTGGCAAGAGCGCTCTTGTGTGGCATACTGTCCTCTGAGCATTGGGGAGGAATAGGGAATCAGCTCATCAGCATTCATTTGCATGTTCATTGCACTAGGAGCCGGTCAGCTCGTTGAGTCACATGCAGTGGCGATCCTTGGTTGGCTGCCACCTGGGGCGGATTGCCGCTATGCACTCCCCCACCCCACCTGCTGCAGCACAACCCCCCCCCCCCCCCCCCGGGGTGCATTCTTACCTGCTGGGAGCAGCTGCATGTGCTCTGCCCTCGATATGTCACTGGTCACACGCTTGTTGGCTGTCAGCATTCTGCGTTAGCAAATATGAGTGCTAGTCCGATGCTAATAGCCTCTAGCACCCACGTTTGCTTGTAAGCATCGGAATCTTCGTGACTGATTTGTACACAAATGTTCTTCATTGCTCTTAAAACCCTTCAGGTATTATCTTTACAATTTTCTGTTAAGTTCCTGAAGAGCTCCAAAATTGTGTCCATATCAATGACTGTAGATTTCACCAATCCCTATGGTAAACCAGAGGGCTCTGTGATAACTCCAGTGACTTCAGGGAGAGGATACTTTGTCTGTTGTGATCAATTCAGGGGATTTAATATTAGTTTTAAATTGGACTCCAGAAGCTGCAGAATAGGTACAAATCAAATGAACAAATGCATGAGCTCTTATGTTAAGGATTTTCTTCCATGTTATGTCTGTAGGAAGTTGCTTAGTGCATGGGGCCTTTAGTTCTCTTTACATTTAGAAGTGAAATCAGGTTGATTATTGGTGCAGAAGAACCTGTGCTTCCTGACACCTGAATGAATTCTTTCTACATTAGTTTATGATTAAAAAAAAAATGGTCGGGGCATACAATGGAATTTATATTGGTCATACCAACCTTTTGTTAATGGCATATTTTCTATGCCCTCAGTCAATAGCAGAAAGTCAAATGAAGGGTCCCCAGACCAGAGGAAATCATCCCTACATGGCAGGGTCTGTTTTGATGGAATTTATGCCCCTGCTCATAGCATTGACAGGTGTTCAAAAGGTGGCAAAGAACTCTACAGAACCTGAAACATGAGGTCTGTCCCAGTGCTGATGTCCAGCCACAGTAGATTCCATAGGTCACAGCTTCCCCAAACTGTGGGTTGTAACCCCAAATGGGGTCATGAAATTCTCGTTTGGGGTTGTGACCTTGGTGGGTTCTTCATAGGAGGTCATTGTCCTTTGGTACCAGGAGTTGTGCACTTTCTGCAGAAAGATTGATTGGGTGCTGTTATGCATTCTGTCACTAAGGGGCCCCTTTACTAAGCCGGCGCTAACTCATGCTTAACACAGGAAAAGAAGGCTTACTGCAAAATGTGTTAAAACATTTTGCAGTAATTTGCCTGTTAGCGTGTACTAATTGTGTGCTATTTAATTTAAAAATTGGGGAGGGGTGTGTTATGGGTGGGGAATGAGTATGGGAGTGTTATCCAGCTACAAACGTTCTGCTTAGTGTGCAGTAAGTGGATACGGTGGACTTAATGCGTCAACACATTAAAATTCAGAAAATTATTGAAGACCGTTCTGTTCAAAAAGGCTTGTCCTTCAGACTCTACATAATTTCAAATAACTTTTAGTCTAACAATGATTCAAGGACACTAATTTCTTTATTATCGTTTACATATTATTGTTTTAAATGTTGTTAACTATTTTACTTTTAAACTGTATAATTGTATTTCATGCACTGTAGCCTTTTCTACAGATATGTGTAAGCCACATTGAGCCTGCAATTGGTGGGAGAATGTGGGATATAAATGTATTAAATAAATAAAATAAAAACTAAAACACTTGGGGGGGGGGGGGGGTCTTTTACAAAGGCATGTTAGCATTTTTAGCGCACGCTAAACGCTAGAGACACCGATAGGAATATATGGGCATATCTAGCATTTAGTGCATGCATATTTAGTACACATGCTAAAAAAAACTAGCGTGCCTTTGTAAAAGGACCCCTTAAGGCCTCCTACATAGGAGGCGGTAAGTGCTCCCATGTTATTTGTTTTGCCAGTCCCACATATTAATAGAATAAAATAGCGTGGGACCTGCAATAAAGCAAATAGAAAAATCCTTAATATACTGCTGCAGTAAATCTGTGTTAGTGCATGGGAAAGTACAGCATTAGCACACGTTAAGCCCAGATTTTGCCATGGCTCCTAAATAAGCAACTTATATTTTCTGGTTTTTGCTTTTTTGGGGGGGGGGGGGGGGGGGGGTGGTTAATTTCAGCTTATTCTGTGATAATTTGTGTTTTTCCTGTGGGAAGTATACGAATTGGTATACTTTACTGTTGGGCTGCTTCACTGATGTGCTACCACATTGAGGCAGTGGCGTAGCAAGGGGGGGCGGGAGGGGGGGTCCGCCCCGGGTGTCAGCGCAGGGGGGGTGCTCCCTGCCAGCTCCCCCCCTCGGCGAATCTACACCCCCCCCCCCCCCCGACTAGCTCCCGCACCCTACCTTTAAAAAGAATATCGGGAGGCGAGGCGCCCTGCCCTGCATGTAAAAGAAATGTGGACCGTCGGGTCTTCCCTCGCTCTGTCCCGCCCTCCGCTGACGCAACTTCCTATTTCCGCAAGGGCGGGACAGACAGCGAGAGAAGGCCCGCGGTCCACATTTCTTTTACGTGCAGGGCAGGGCGCCTCGCCTCCCGAAATTCTTTTTAAAGGTAGGGTGCGGGAGCTGGTCGGGGGGAGGGGGGGTGCAACTGCATTGAGGGGGCCTTTTACAAAGCCGCACTAGCATCTTTAGCTCGCAGTAAAAATCAGCTGGCAGTAAATGTTGAGATGCTCGTTACGCTCCTATGGGTGTCTCAGCATTTACCGCCAGCTGATTTTTACCGCAATCTAAAAATGCTAATGTGGCTTTGTGAAAGGCCCCCGAGCCCCTTCACTAACCTTTGTGTTAGTAGTGTACATTAGTAAATCAGCCTATTATTACTATATTGTTTTTTTAATGGCAGAATATGAGATGGATAGCATTTTTCAACTGATCTGTTAAAGGTACATTATTAAATGTTAATCTTTTTTTTTGTCTAAATTAAATCTGAACAGTGACAGTTGCCATCCGTTTTACTTTTATTTCTCCTTCATGCACAATTAAAACTTCATTGTTCACACCAGCACTTTCTGGTTTTTTTTTAATTCTATTTTTACTTCGAGTGCGAACACACACACAATTGACCCTCAAAACTGAGGGGTGTAGTTATCAACGTGGGCTTAATACAAACTTATCTATCTAATAAATATTTAAAATATTTAAGGTGTGTCATCTTACTACTAACTCGTGTTATAGCATGGAGTCTATTTTATGCAATGAGACCTAGTTGATAATAACCCAGGTTAACAGTAAAATAACCCATCTTAACAGTAGCCCACATTGATCACTTCCCCCCTGAGTCATGATGGTAAAAGCTTAGTGCCTGGCTGTGAGTGTTATAGTCCCTAACAGTATTGCTTACATTAACAGCAACATAAATACAAATAATTTCCCAGTAATTAAAAAAAAATAAAAGATTAAAAAAAAAAATTTGATTTCCCTTTTTTGTTTTTGTTTTGTTTGTTTTATAAATCTGAACACTGTAGGTGTCTAGTCACATACAGGTCTTAGCAAGAAAGAAAGTTCGTGAAATTCAAGCCGCCATTAAGGTAGGTTTGGTTTGCCCAGTTGTAGGGGGCTTTTCATCTCCATGGTTACAGGCTTCTCCTTTGTTTTCCTCCCTTCCCTTACCCTGCAGGTGTCTAGTCACATTCAGGTTCTTGCCAGAAGGAAATCTCGCGATTTTCATTCCAAGCTGAAGGTATGCGCTTTTCTGCTTTTGGGCTCTTGGTTGCTATGCATTGCACTTCCTGTTTTCCATGGTGATCTGTGAATGCCTTGCGCTGTGATTCTTGTAACCTAGCACTCCTCATGCATGTGACAGCTGTTTACATTTCCAAGTACCTAATATCCCCTCTGTGCTAGCATGCACACTAAATTAACATCCAGCAAATCCAGATTTAGTCAGGTTTCATAAGTACTCAGCATTCAATTAGAAAAATTATTTTTTTTAAAACTCTTACCATTGCAACCCATTGGATGTAACCATTTCATGTCAGAATGCTATTCGTTTTCCATGAAAATGTTTTTGTCTTGGTGCATGAGCGTTCTGTCATTTTAAACCTGGCATGCATTATTTTCCGATTCTGAAACATTTTAACTTGTGCTTTTGGAAATGCTTTCATGAGACTGAGTTACTGAAACACCACAAACTTAAAAGTTCCATAAACTTTTTATTTAATCAATATATTAGTTTCTGTCCAAACAAATGAAATCTTTATATTAACCTATTCATTTCTATGGAAACTCTAGATAAGACAATAATTTAATAAAAACAATTTGATACCTTTTTAATGTTTTTATTTCCAAGTTATTGGTTTTTAGAAAATTTATTTTATCCACATGTATGTTATTTCATAAGGCTATTTCTAAATGTGTAGTTGGAGGTTGGAATGGATTAGGAGACAGAGAGATAGCCCCTAGCCCCTGCTTTTCCCTCAATTCATCTAATTAGAAATCAACTTCTGAAACGTTTGCATACGTATGCCTGTTTTTCTTCTCGCCATTTATCTGAAAATACATCCAGATTTATTTTTTGAATAATAATAGACAGAGTTAGCTAATATGCACTACTGTGCGAATGTGTGTTTTAGAGGGGGAAGTTATCAACATTGGCTACTGTTAAACTGGATTATTTTACCACAAGTCATGGCTAGTTTAGCACAGGTCCCATTTTTCAGTGAGACCTTGGGCCCTGTTCACCCATATGTTCCTATGGGTGCCTTTAGCATTTAGTGCATGCTAATTATTAGCGCATGCTAAAAACGCTAGTGTTCCTTTAGCATGGCTTAGTAAACAGTGCCCTTAGTTACTAATAACTGGGGTTAACAGTAAAATAACACATCTTAAAGGTAGCCCATGTTGATAACTTCCCCCCTTTAATTAAAGAAAAAAGAAATGTCTGTAGAAATCAAAATCATTGTTATATATAATAAAAGTGAGCCAAGTATAAAGCAACCAAGCCATTGTGACCTCACTGATGAAGTTGGCTCTCAGGCATTGGTGGAATGAGGCATTACGGCATCACAATATCAGCTCTGGTTACCAGAGACCGGAACTCTTCACACTAAACAGGGAAGTCATTAACGTGGGCTACTGTTATTTTACCACTAACTCGTGCTATTTTAGCATAGGTCCCATTTTCTACAGTGAGTCCTAGTTACTAATAACTGGGGTTCACAGTAATAGCACACCTTAACAGTAAGCCCACTTTGATAATTTTCCTCCTAAAGTTCAGGTCCCATTTTATGCAGTGGAACCTAGGTGTTAACAGCATTATCTCATGCTAACACGATAGTTCATGTTAGTAATGTTAGCTACAAATGGTTTAAGGGTAATTTAGCAGTGAAAATTGTAGAAATGTCCCACAATTTTATAATTGTATCTTTGTAAATAACAGCTAGTCAGTATAGCAGACCCCCACCCTTCACCTCCCTTCAAGCATCTTGTTCTAATTATGCAGTGGGCAGCATGTTGGCAAATCTTTATGGCTGTTGGTGGCTGGCTTCTTAGCTGCACTGGCTGAGCAATTTGGTGAAAAACAACTAAGAATACTTAAACACACTGCTTCATTAACCGAGAGTGTAATAGACAAATATAATAGTTTAATGAATTTTAAAGTAATTTTAAAAGAAAATTAAGTTAAAAAAATATATATATAATAAACACATGCAGAAAAAATCTGTAGGTGTTGTGTGTGTATATTCATGTATAATGTGATGAAATTATGAAACAGTTGAAATTTGGAAAATAAAAGTGTTTCTTGATTCTTTGCATTCTTTGTACCTTGTCTGCTCTATGTATGGTACGTTGCAAAGACAGAGTGGACTGTTCAAGGTAGTTCGTTTAAAAATTCTTGTTCCTGGATTCTTCATAAGCTATGGTACATTTTACAGGATTCGTGTAAAGTTAATCCAAAGATGATGATGTGGTATATGAGTTTTTGAGATCTTGTGGAAGTTTTCTTTGTATGACCTAAGATCTCAGAAGCTCCCTTGCAGGATTTTCTTTGAATTATTGGATAGGTACAGTAAAAGGTATAATAGCTTTTGAGGAATCTAGTTTTCTCCAGGACTAATATAGTTTTTAGAATATTTTATTTTTCGGCTTCAGACCCTTCTAGTGAAACTTACATTTTATGAGGGTAGAAGAAGCTTTGCTGTATTTCGAAGGGCAATATTTTACTAGGTTATTGCACCCTTATACCAAATTGTATTCATATATTAAAAAGAAAATGAGCCTATCACAGTACACATTTGTATGGTTTCCAGATTTACGGAATAAAAAAAAATAATGTATTTAAAATATTTTTAAAGTGCCAGAGGACCACACATGTGCTTGGTGTTTTGAAATCTTTCATGCCTACATTCCACATAATGTATGTTATTAGTAGACAATATTGTTGACATTTTTAGAAATGTGAAAGATAGCTCTGTATGCCTACAATGGATGCGGATAAAAGCCTTGGGGAAAATTCTCTTTGATGTGAAATACAATAAAATGGATTAATTGCTACTCATTAGGCAGCAAGTTGGGATAGCTATGAATGCGCATTCTTTTCTCAACATTGGCTATTGCCTGGCTGACACAACCAGCTTTTGTATTTGCTGCAGGCTTCCTTAATAACAAGAAAATTGGAGATCAGGGCTAGAAAATTTCAAGTGCTCTTTTCTTTTATTTGGAACAATTTAATATTTTCGTTATCTTGGAACTTCAGTTCTTGCAACACTTGAATCAGTGCATAAGAATAACTTCAGATATTACATACCTTATTCAAATTTAAGACCTATTTTCTAGCCATTAAATTTCTGTTTCAGCTGATCATGTTTTCCCCATAGCGCTTACAATAAAATGTCTGACTAAATGACCCATTTCTGTAAGTAATTTGCCTCTCTTTATTCAGCTTCATATGTGCTATGTGGAAGTTTATAGATAACTTTGTAAAGCCAGAGTTTTTTCACAAATAATATTCAAGTTTGGCGTGAACAGTATTTTGTCATTTTTAAAAAATGGTAAAAAAGTTTTGAAAAGACCAGAATTTCAGATGAACAACTCCTCATACGTATCATTGTACTTTTGTATATTGCTGCTGTTCTTTTATTTTTGTAATCTGTCCTGAACTGGCCGGTTGTGCGGAATGTAAATACACTAATTAAATTAAATTGATATCTTATTCCCAATGAACAGTATCTTAACACATCAAATTCTCATCACCGAAAGGTGAAGATTATAAATTTTAGGAAGTTTTGCCTAACCAAAATGTCTGTGAAATTAAATTTAAACCCTGTTTCATCTTCAGCTATTGTGCTAGTTTGTAGGAGATCCACATGAAGAGCCCTGTGTACTATTGTACTAAAAATGTTGCCCACTGTTTTCTGTCTCCTTTAGATGACTTCAAGCTAGGAATGGCCTGTTGCTCCATTTTCTCTCAGCAATTAAAGTACGTTATAAAAGGTTTTTTTTTACCAGTTCTTTTTTTGTATCGGGCTGCAAAACTTTGGAACTCCTTGCCCTTAGAAATAAGATTAGAACCTTCATACTTTGGATTTTAGAAACCAGGGGCAAACTGACCTTGTGGGCAACAGGGCAGTACCTGAGGGCCAAGAGGTTCTGCCTGGATGCCCGCCGCTCTCCCCACTCCCACCCAATGCCCCCCTGCCACAGCCACCACTGCTTCTGTTTCAGCAGTGGCGGCAAAAACAGAGAAGATTGTGGCTGCTGGTCCCGCCTTCCTTTGACATAATTTCCTGTTCCGGAGCAGAGCTGGTCAGCTGCGAGTGGGAACAGTGTGGCCTCGCAATCTTTTTCACTGCTTTTGCTGCCACTGCTGAAACAGCAGCTGCAGCAGTGGAGGCCACGGCAAGGGGTATTGGGTGGGAGTGGGGGAGAGCCTGGTGTGCCAGTGGGGGTGGAGAGAGGGTTGGGTATTGGGGGGGGGGGGGGCTTAAAAAAAGACAGACACTGGATGGAGGGGGAAGGCGTACAGATGCTGGATGGGGAATGGAGGGGGAGGGGGAACAGATGCCAGATGGAAGGGAGGAGACAAGATGGGACAGATGTTGGATGGAGGGGGGAGGTGGACAGATGCTGGATGGAGGGGGGGACAGACATCAGATCAAAATCAGGAGAGAAGTGGCAGGTGTTAGATGTCAGGAGAAGAGGAGGATCAGAGGCTGGAGAAGGGGTAGAGAGGGGTGGCAGACAATGGATATAGGGAGAAGAGGAGAGCCAGAAATTGGATGTAGGGACAAGAGGAAGGCCAGATGCTAGATAAGAGGGAGAGAGGGGACAGATGTCAGATGGAAAGAGGGAGAGGAGGGATAGACACTGAATGAGGGGGGGAGAGGGAATAGATGCCGGATGAAAAGAGGAGAGAGGATGGAGATGTTGGATGGATGTGAGGAGAGAGAAGGGTCAGATGCTGGATGGAAAGGGAGAGAGGGGGCAGACGCTGGATGGAAAGGGAGAGAGACAGAGAGGGGCAGATGCTGGATGGAAAAGGGGGGGGGGGAGGGAGAGGGGCAGACACTGATGAGAGTTAAGAAGAGATCAAGGAAAGAGGAAACAAGAGACTGGGTCCAACACAATTAGAAAAAGTAAACGGCCAGACAACAAAGTTAGGAAAAAATGAATTTTCTTTTTAGTTTAGGATACAGTAGTGTGTGGTAGCTGTGTTAATAAATACAGAAAATAGAAATAAGGTAATATCATTATTGGACTAATTTTAATACATTTTTGACTAATGTTTGTAGACCAAACCCTCCTTTCTCATGTCAGAACAGAATACGTTAACACAAGTATATTGTCCTGACCTGAGAAAAGAGTTTTTGACTAATTGAAAAATGTATTTAGTCTAATAAAATGGTATCATATTTTCCTTTTTTTGTTTTATTTGTATTTGTTAATCTATAGTATAGTGATTGAAATATGTCAGTTTTTGAAATTTGCATCTGCTGTTGAGACCCATGAGATTACCACAGGAAGTCTTGGCAGGCAGGGAATAGTGGCAGTGCAGCGGGCAGGAAAGAACATGCTCACCCTCGCAGAGGCCAGTAGACCACCATGACCCATCAGGTAGGACCGGGATGGTGGGGGCATCAGCTGCGGCAGTAGGTGGGGCGTTGGACAGCGGCCGGGTGGGGGGCCCAGACCACTCTCAGTGCCCGGAGGCCCCAGACAACTCAGTCTGCCCCTGTCAGAAATTGTTAAAGACTTTTCTATTTAGGAAGTTTGAAGGCATGATTTTTCATTTTTCTTTAACCAGTCAATATACTGTTTCTTCAGGGATGGATTTTCCCTCAAATGCTGAAAGGTCCCTTGTATTCTTTTGTATATAGCACACACTAATTTTCAACTGGGAATACCATGCAGATGAACTCAATAGAAACATGGCCGCTAGGAAATGAAATAACATACATGGGGGTCCTTTTACTAACCTGTGGTAAACGGGGGCCTGCGCTAGCATAAGCGTGTGTTTTTGATGCATGCTGAAGCCCCCTTTTACCGCAGCGGGTAAAAAGGCTGTCCATTTTTGGGAAAAAGAAATGGCCGTGCAGTAAGTGAAACACTGTGTGGCCATTTTGTAGGGAGCTCTTACCCCATCCATTGAACTGGTGGTAAGGGCTCCCACGCTAACCTGGCGGTAACCGGACAGCATGCAGCGCTGCCCAATTACTGCCAGTTAAGTTCTGGCGCTACAAATAGATGGCGTGTTTTTGTAGTGCTGGATATGGCACGCTAGGGGTGGGAACTACCGCCGGGCTTCTGCGGTAGCCCAGCGGTAGTTCCGGATTGGCATGCGGTAAGTCTGCGGTGGGCTTACTGTCTCTTAGTGAAAGGGCCCCATAGTTTTCTTATGCAAAATTATCTTTCTGAGGCAGATTGGCACATATTTTGTAACTATAAAATATAGTAAAACTTCCACAAAGCAGCTTATTATCACGGTAATTCTTATAATCTAAAAACAGTTTTGCAAGGATAAAACTACACCCAGATGTACTATTTGTGAAGCCCAAAAATGTTGTAAACCCCACTTTGTACACTAAGAGGCCTTTTTACTAAGCCATGATAAAAAGTGGCCTTCGCTAACTTTGGCGTGCACTGGCCACTTTTTACCGCAGTGGGAAAAAGGCCTTTTTAAAAATGGGGTATTAAATGGATTAGCACACAGCTGTTTACTGCCTGAGCCCTTACTGCCACCTAATAGGTGGTAAGGGCTTATGCGCTAACTCCGCGGTAATCGGGCAGCACGTGGTAATGTGCCCATGCTGCCTATTACCGCCAGGAATGCTCCCCGTAGTAACAGAAAACTTATTTTCTACCATGGGAAACTGCACATGCCAACTTTGGAACTACCACCGGGCTCCTATGCTACCCCGGTTGTAGGGCTTATTTGGCATGCGGTAGCCCTATCGCATCTTTGTAAAAGGGCCCATAAAATGACAGCTCTATAACTGGCTGCCTCTATTTAGGTGCCCCAAGGACCCGCGGTAGCAGCCCTATTCTATGATGGCACCTCAATGTCCGGATGCTGATATAGAATGCTGGCGTAACCTGGTATCCATGCTCCCACAGTTATACCAGTCATAGACCTGGCAGAAGTGTGGGTGCATAAATGCGGCACAGACACATGTAGCTTACAGTATTTCTATAATTTGAGCATAACTGGAAGCCTTGCCCATACTGTGCCCATGCGTATGCCCCCTTGATTTACATGCTATGTAGATAGGCACACAATTAGAGAATAATGCTTAGGCACCCTGCTGGCACTTTCATAGGTGTTTACTTACATGCATTAACCCACAGATTCTATATAGGTTCTCCAAAATTGGACGTAGAGCCCACGTGTACGCATAGGGGGGCCCTTTTACTAAGCAACAGTAAGACCACCCCGGGCTTACTGCGTGCCAATCTGGAGCTAGTGCTGGCCCAACATGGGTGCCGGCAGCAGTTCCACCCCCAGCGCACGGCATTTCTGGTGCTAGCAGAAATATTTAAAAAAATATTTCCACAGGGGGTAACCCGGTGGTAATCAGGTAGCGCCGCAGCTACCCGGTTACTGACTGGTTAGCATGGGAGCCAGTACCGCCACCCCAGTGGGTGGTGGTAAGTGCTCCCCCCCCCCCCCCCCCACACACACAAACGTGTCTATTTGGTAAGAGCAATTTTACCGCAGGGCCAAGTCTTTTTTTTCTGTCTTTATACCCGCTGCGGTAAAAATGGCCTCAATGCACTGCAAAAACAGCCCCTGCCGCTAGCACACAGCTCTTTTTACTACAGCTTAGCAAAAGGGCCCCAGAGTAATTAGTCAGTTGGATGCTATCAACCAATTGAGCGAATTGGCACTAATTTGGATTTGCAATCACATCTCCGTACATGACTTTCTATAAGGCTGTGTGCCAAAAGGGCTAGATTCTATATATGTCACATGAAAATTACGCATGTAAAAAAGTACTCTTAGGTATATTCTCTAAAGTATGCCTAAATTTTATAGAATAGGTTTAAATTTCTACATGGTATATAGAATTACGCTGAGCGTCTCTCCATGCAACCAATTTTAGTTACAGCCATTTACACCATGTTGTACTTGGTGTAAATCCTGATGCTTAAATTAGACGCAGAGGGGGAGATTCTGTATATGGTGTTTAAAAAATCCATGCTGAAATCAGTGCCGACTAAGTATATTATATAATCGGCACCTACGCTTAGTTGATACCTCAGTGCTTAAAACTACGTGTATCTATTTACACCAATGAAAATGTAGTGTAAATCCCAGCATGTAGATTTACTTGCACTGGGCCATATTCTATAAATACGAGTGTAAATTTCAGAATGACCACAAAATGCCCATTTCCCCACCCATAACCATGCCCCTTTTTGCCTGCACGTTAGAAGTTTGGTGCACTTCATTACAGAATTCGCTTAGCGAGTTGGGTGTGTAAATTCTAATTAGTGCCAATTAGTGCTAATTCTCCGAGGACAAGCAGGCTGCTTGTTCTCACTGATGGGTGACATCGTCGGCAGCCCCAGAACCGGAATTCTCCCTAGCAACAAAGAGTTTGCTAGCCTCGTGCTCCCGTGTGCACCGCGCATGCGCGATCGTCTTCTCGCCCAAACGCGAGTGTGCTCCTCAGTCTTGTTTTTTCCGCGGCTTGGGACGCTGCTGTTCTCTGCCCCAGAGACCCCTCGCTGTGGCTCTTCAGACACCCGTGAGTTTTTTTGCCGATTTTCGGCCCCTTTTCGCGAACTTCTTCTTTAAAAAAAAAAGAGAGTTTAGTTTCTCCTTTATTTTTCTAGAGTTCCCGTAAGTTTTCTTTCTTTTTCTTCAGCGGCCATTTTGGGCCGCCCGTGCGGGACCCACTTTTTTCTCCGTCTTTGGTGTCCTTTTTTTCCGATACCATCGTGTTCGACCTCGCCGGCGTGATTTTTCCGCCCATGTCTGCGAAGCCTACCAGTGGCTTTAAAAAGTGCACGTCGTGCAACCGGACAATCTCGCTCACTGATAGACACGTTTCATGTCTTTAGTGTTTGGGAGCTGGTCATCGTCCCAACGCCTGTACTTTGTGCCTCCAATTGAAAAAGAGGACTCAGGCGGCAAGATTGGCTCAGTGGAACATTTTGTTTGGAGCCAGTTCCAGTCCTTCGGTATCGAGGTCATTGCCGGTATCGATGTCGGTACCGGAGACTGCATCGACGTCCGGAGTGCAGGTAAGGGCTGTCCACAGGTCCCATGCTGGTGGCAGTTAGCCATCGAGCGGGTCTCCACCAGAGTCGGCAGGGTTGCGGTTAAGCCGCAGAATTGGGCTGCTTTTTGGAAACTGCTGCGGGGAATTTTCGAATCGCATGGGTTGCGGGGATTTGGGCGGGTTTTCGAGTGGGCGCGGTGCGGGATTGGGTGGGTTTTCGCGGCCGCCGATTGTCCGGTTTTCCCGCTGCCGGGACTTCTATTGGTCCAATTTGGTCCAATAGAAGCTTTTCTGGGGCTTCTATTGGTCCAATTTGGTCCAATAGAAGCCTTTCAGGGGCGGGGTTGACGTCAGGGGTGATGTTGGGGGCGGGGTTAGTGACGTGGGAGGCGGGGTTCAGTGACTCGGGGGCGGGGGTTGGCTGCGGGCGGGTTTACGGCTGGTTTTGGGCTGGGAAAATTTTTCTCAGCTGGCAACCTTGGTCTCCACCTGTCTCGAGGACTCCTGTTCTACAGGCCCCCTGGGATCGACCTTCTTCGGACCTGGCCCTAAGCGGCGTGTGGATTCCACGTCTTCCTCTTCGATACCGGAGGGTACCGTTGGTGTGCTTCGGGTGAAGGCTAAGAAGCATCGCCATCGGTCACCTTCCCGCCATGGTACCGAGAGCTCCAGGACGCCAAGGAATTCGGCACCTGAAAAGCGCCAATGCCGGGAGGATCGCTCGCCCTCCTTTCAGGAGTTGTCGGTGCGCTCTACCCAGGACAGCCCGGTACCGACTCCGAGCCCCAGACAGGTTCTGTCATCGTCGCCTGTACCGGCTCCTTTGCCTTTCTCTACAGCTACTCTGAATGAGAGCCTCCGGGCCATACTGCCAGAGATTCTGGGAGAGCTGTTGCGACCATCTCCGGTACCTTCGATGCTTGCGCCGTTGGTACTGTCTGTTCCGGTACCGCAGGTGCTTCTGCCGTCGGTACCGTTGAGGGAGGCAGCGGTTGGATCATCGCCCATGGTGAGGTCTCCGTCCCCGGTACCACTTGCGGTACCGGTATCGGCCACCACCCAGGTTGACTCCCCGCCGACATAGCTGGAGGAAGCTTCGTCGCCTGCAGCTCGGGGGTCTTCCTCTCAACACCGCCACGAAGGACATCGTTCCTCGGCGTCGAGACGGGCCCGGCTTCGGACCGAGGCTCAGCAACTCGTGTCCAATACCGATGGAAGAGGACTCGTGGGAAGCAGAGGCGGACACCAGGTATTTCTCGGATGAGGAGTCCTGTGGTCTGCCTTCCGATCCTACTCCCTCACCTGAGAGGAAGCTTTCTCCCCCGGAGAGTCTTTCCTTCTCTTCATTTGTCCGGGAAATGTCTACGGCCATTCCCTTCCCTGTGGAGACGGTGGATGAGCCCAGGGCTGAGATGTTCGAGGTCCTGGACTATCCATCTCCACCTAAGGAATCCACCACAGTTCCTCTTCATAATGTCCTTAGACAGACATTGTTGACAGACTGGGTGAAGCCATTAACTACTCCCCACATTCCCAAGAAAATTGAGTCCCAGTACCGAATCCACAGGGACCCAGAGTTAATGAAGATCCAATTGCCTCATGACTCTGGGGTGGTGGATTTGGCCCTTAAGAAGGCCAAGAGTTCTAGGGATTACTCCTTGGCGCCCCCTGGGTGTGAGTCTAGAACTATGGATTATTTTGGGCGGAAGGCCTACCATTCTGCTATGTCCAAAATTCAGTCTTACCAGCTCTACACGAGCATTCACATGCGGAATAATGTGCGGCAGTTGGCGGACTTGGTGGACAAGCTCCCTTCTGAGCAAGCCAAGCCATTTCAGGAGGTGGTCAGGCAGCTGAAGGCGTGTCGTAAATTCCTGTCCAGGGGTGCTTACGATACTTTTGATGTTGCATCCAGGGCCGCTGCTCAGGGTATAGTGATACGCAGGCTTTCATGGCTGCGTGCCACTGACCTAGACAGTAGAGTCCAGAAGCGAGTGGCAGATGCGTCTTGCCGGGGGGGATAATATTTTTGGCGAGAAGGTCGAACAGGTGGTAGAACACCTCCACCAGCGGGATACCGTTTTCGACAAGCTCTCCCACCGGACTCCTTCAGCATCTACCTCAACTGGTAGACGATTTTTGGGGGGAAGGAGGAATGCTTCCTACGCTTTTAATAAGCGCAGGTACAATCCACCTTCCCAACAGCCGGCTCAGGCTAAACCCCAGTGCGCTCGTTCTTGTCAACAGCGTGTGCCTCAGCAGGCCCCTGCAGCTCCCCAGCAAAAGCAAGGGACGGGCTTTTGACTGGCTCCAGTTGAGCATAGCCGACATCAAAGTGTCCGTGCCGGACGATCTGCCGGTCGGAGGGAGGTTAAAATTTTTTCACCAAAGGTGGCCTCTCATAACCTCCGATCAGTGGGTTCTGCAAATAGTCCGGCTAGGATGCGCCCTCAATTTCATCTCAAAACCTCCAAATTGCCCACCGGGAGCGCAGTCCTTCAGCTTCCAACATAAGCAGGTACTTGCAGAGGAACTCTCCGCCCTTCTCAGCGCCAATGCAGTCGAGCCCGTGCCACCGGGGCAAGAAGGGCTGGGATTCTATTCCAGGTACTTCCTTGTGGAAAAGAAAACAGGGGGATGCGTCCCATCCTAGACCTAAGGGCCCTGAACAAATACCTGGTCCGAGAAAAGTTCAAGATGCTTTCCCTGGGCACCCTTCTTCCCATGATTCAGGAAAATGATTGGCTATGCTCTCTGGACTTAAAGGATGCTTATACTCACATTCCGATACTGCCAGCTCACAGACAGTATCTTCGATTCCGTCTGGGAACACGGCATTTTCAGTACTGTGTGCTACCCTTTGGTCTCGCCTCTGCGCCCAGAGTATTCACAAAATGCCTGGCTGTCATAGCGGTGGCTCTACGCAGACTGGGAGTGCACGTGTTCCCCTATCTCGACGATTGGCTGGTGAAGAACACCTCAGAAGCAGGAGCCCTACAGTCAATGCGGATGACTATTCAACTCCTGCAGCTACTAGGGTTTGTGATAAATTATCCAAAGTCCCACCTTCTTCCAGTACAGAAACTAGAATTCATAGGAGCTCTGCTGGACTCTCAGACAGCTTGTGCCTACCTTCCCGAGATGAGAGCCGACAATCTCCTGGCTCTCGTCTCTCAGGTGCGGACGTCTCAGCAGATCACGGCTCGGCAGATGTTGAGATTGCTCGGCCACATGGCCTCCACAGTTCATGTGACTCCCATGGCCCGTCTTCACATGAGATCAGCTCAATGGACCCTAGCTTCCCAGTGGTACCAAGCTGCCGGGAATCTAGAGAACGTCATCCACCTGTCCACGAGTTTTCTCGAATCCCTACATTGGTGGACAATTCGATCCAATTTGACCCTGGGACGTCCTTTTCAAATTCCTCAGCCGCAAAAAGTGCTGACTACGGATGCGTCTCTCCTGGGGTGGGGAGCTCATGTCGATGGACTTCACACCCAAGGATATTGGTCCCTCCAGGAAAGACTATTTCATATCAATCTTCTGGAGTTACGAGCGGTCTGGAGCGCTCTAAAGGCTTTCAGGGATCGGCTGTCCTATCAAATATCTAAATTCAGACAGACAACTAGGTTGCCGTGTATTACCGCCTTCTGTGTCAGGAAGCCATCAGAATGTGGCTTTGGGCTCGCCGGAATGGCATGTTTCTTCAAGCCACGTATCTGGCAGGCGTAAACAACAGTCTGGCCGACAGGTTGAGCAGGATAATGCAACCTCACGAGTGGTCTTTCAACTCGAGAGTAGTACGCAAGATCTTCCAAGCGTGGGGCACCCCCTTGGTAGATCTTTTTGCCATTCAGACCAATCACAAGGTCCCTCAATTCTGTCCCAGGCTTCAGGCCCACGGCAGACTAGCGTCGGATGCCTTCCTCCTTCATTGGGGGGAGGGCCTCCTGTATGCGTATCCTCCCATACCTTTGGTGGGGAAGACTTTACTGAAACTCAAGCAAGATTGCGGAACCATGATTTTGATTGCGCCTTTCTGGCCCCGTCAGATTTGGTTCCCTCTTCTTCTGGAGCTGTCCTCCGAAGAACCGTGGAGATTGGAGTGTTTTCCAACCCACATCACTCAGAACGAGGGGGTGCTTCTGCATCCCAACCTCCAGTCCTTGGCCCTCACGGCCTGGATGTTGAGAGCATAGACTTTGCCTCCTTAGGTCTTTCAGAGGGTGTCTCCCGAATCTTACTTGCTTCCAGAAAAGATTCCACTAAAAAGAGTTACTTCTTTTTATGGAGGAGGTTTACCATTTGGTGTGACAGCAAGGCCCTAGATCCTCATTCTTGTCCTACACAGACCTTGCTTGAGTACCTTCTACACTTGTCTGAGTCTGGTCTCAAGACCAACTCTGTAAGGGTTCATCTTAGTGCTATTAGTGCATACCATTACCGTGTGGAAGGTAAGCCGATCTCGGGACAACCTTTAGTTGTTCGCTTCATGAGAGGTTTGCTTTTGTCAAAGCCCTCCATCAAACCTCCTACAGTGTCATGGGATCTCAATGTTGTTCTCACACAGCTGATGAAACCTCCTTTTGAGCCACTAGATTCCTGCCATCTGAAGTACTTGACCTGGAAGGTCATTTTTTTGGTGGTAGTTAGTTCAGCTCGCAGAGTCAGTGAGCTTCAAGCCTTGGGAGCTCATGCTCCTTATACCAAGTTTCATCATAACAAAGTAGTCCTCCGCACTCAATATTGGAGCTATAGGCAGTCAAATTGAAGAAAGCGAGAAGCCGATTGAAATACAGTTGATTGACCCGCGGACCCTGAGGAAGAAGGCGAAACTTGGGCTGAGTCGGGCCGTGGATTGGGTTCAGATGACTGTGTTCCAGTTAAACTGCTTAGAATTTTTCCAGCAGTGAGCTAAGTAACCATTAATTTGAGATTTCTCTAAAATCGGAGAATAGAAGTGGGTTACTTAAATAGGGGTTTTTCAGCCAGTGATGATCGGGCGGTGCTCCCTTACGTTGTTTTACAACACAAGGAGCTTACGCTGGGATTGAGGCTTTTCCCCTATAAATTAAACATATATTTGACGCTATTTATTTCTATGTAGGAGTCTATATTTATATGATTGTCGATGGAATTCCATCTGAACCAGTCAATTGTCTTGCCAACATTTTTTTCCCTTCCTCATACCCACCCTGCTGAACGTCAACTGCACACATTGGACTGCAAGAGAGCATTGGCCTTCTATCTGGAGCGGACACAGCCCCACAGACAGTCCGCCCAAATGTTTGTTTCTTTTGATCCCAACAAGAGGGGAGTGGCTGAAGGGAAACTCACCATATCCAATTGGATAGCAGATTGCATTTCCTTCACTTATGCCCAGGCTGGGATGACTCTTGAGGGTCCTGTCACGGCTCATAATGTTCGAGCCATGGCTGCGTCAGTGGCCCACTTGAAGTCAGCCACTATTGAGGAGATTTGCAAAGCTGCGACGTGGTCATTTGTCCACGCATTCACATCTCATTACTGCCTATAGCAGGATATCGGACGCGACATCAGTTTGGGCAGTCAGTGCTGCAGAATCTGTTTGGGGTTTAGAATCCAACTCCTCCCCCCTAGGCCCTTTTTTATTCTGTTCCAGGCTGCACTCTCAGTTAGTTGAATAAGTTAGGTCAATCTCAGTTAACCAATGTTTGTTGTTTTGAGTGAGCCTGGGGGCTAGGGATACTCCATCAGTGAGAACAAGCAGCCTGCTTGTCCTCGGAGAAAGCGAAAGCTACATACCTGTAGAAGGTATTCTCCGAGGACAGCAGGCTGATTGTTCTCACAATCCCGCCCACTTCCCCTTAGGAGTTGTGTCTTCCCTTTCTTTGCTTTTTACTGGAATGAGGAGCACGCTCGCGTTCGGGTGGGAAGATGGTCACGCATGCGCGGTGCGCACGGGAGCGCGAGGCTAGAAAACTCTTTGTTGCTAGGAAGAATTCTGGTTCTGGGGCTGCCGACGACGTCACCCATCAGTGAGAACAATCAGCCTGCTGTCCTCGGAGAATGCCTTCTACAGGTATGTAGCTTTCGCTTTATTGCTTGTTAAGTGCTGTTGTCAACGCTCAGCTTAGCTTGTTAAGTTACACGCATTGTTATAGAATCCGCTTGGATTTCAGCATGGATCTCTAGGTGCGCTATTCATAATCTAGGGGAGAGTGGATGTATTCTGTGCATAGATTTTAGAAACGCCCATGCCCCACCCATGGCCATGCCCCCTTTTCAACTATGCAACTTAGAATTTATGCACACCATGTTAACAGAATGCGCTTAGCGAGTTCTGCGCTTAAATCTTAATGCCAATTAGTGCTGGTAATTGCCTGTTAGCGTTCAATTGACGGAGCTGATTAGCTCGTTAACCAATTAAATTACATGCATTGTTATAGAATACGCTTTGATTTCCATGCGGAAATTAAGGCGCAGTATATATAGAATCTGGCAGAAAATGTCTCATGTGCAATCCATGGGCAGGTCAAAGGCACTCCAAATATTTATGCGCAGTGTTATAGAATTCCAGGGTTACGCACCCAACTTGCGCGCCAGGATTTGCACCAGATTTCAGCTGGCATAAGCCCTGACGCCCAAAGTTGGGCATGGAAATCCACTCGACGCTTCTTCTAGTGGAGAGAAGTAGGGTTCTATCTAGTTCATTGCTAGATGTTAAAAACATTCCTCCTTAACTATGTAAGAAATGTGTGTATTGTAAACATGCAATTTGTGCTGATCAAATCTGGGTAAATAATATCAACAGATAATTTTATTTAAAAGTTAAAACAGATTGTAACACACAGAATGTAGAGTATGGTATACGTTGTCCTTGCCAATTATGGTATATAGGTGAAACTACACGCAAGATTAAAATGCGTATAGCACAGCATTTGAGCAATTAGATTACAAAAGTGTGATACTCCTCTAGTTAATCACTGGCTGCAATATCAGCATTCAATTCAAGAGCTGCAATTTGTAGTACTTGTCCATATCCAGAAAGGGAGAGGTTGTACTGAGAAACAATTGATACGCAAAGAGCAGCGATTAATATATAATTGGAATACCGTTGAACCCAATGGGCTCAACAAAGAAGTTGATTGGCCGTTGTTATTGTCGGTATAAAAGGAAGTCAGGCTGAATGACAACTTATACGATGCAGGACATGACGTTAACACACCGGAAGCTGGTGCTTACTGTGGTGTGCCTAACGACAATGTGAGGTCGCTTAAGGTAATGAATCATTATTGGGACTATGTTTTATGTGTTGTATGAATGAGTAGTTGTGTAATTGCATATATTGTTCACTGTATAAGGTCTCCTGATGAAGTGATAAAGAAACATGGCCAGTGTTGGGACCAAAGAAAGATTGAATATTCGTTTGTTGGAATGTGTGAAAACATTATCCAGATGATGCCCGACATCAAGAGTGTTGAATAAAGTGGTGATATTTTTCAGCTGTTGGACACATCACTGCTGAATGCAGTGTGTTTGGAACACATCAAGTTACACTTGAAGTTACAAGACTTTTTTTGCTGTTCCTACATACACGTTGGTTGGTGTGTATAATCATTGCAGCTGTGATTGGAACTTTTCTTAGGGGAAAGTGAGAACGTTGGACATCATTTGTAGTGATTAGAAAGATCTGTGTTGATTGTTTTAAAAAGAATTGTGTAGGAATAAATATGATATGTACCATATAGACTGTACAATGAATGTATATGTTACTAAATAGATTGGCAAAATGTTTAGAATGTATTAGTCAAGTGATATGGAGAATTAATGTTTATAGGACTAATTATTGCAGGTTTACCCCATACGTTTGTATATTGAATGTGAATGAGACATTTGCATACAGTAAAGGCAGTATGCATGCAAATCTGTTATGTACGTTCATTAAGGCAGTGTTTTAGTGCTTTCCTGAAGGCACACTTACCCAGTCAGGTTTTTTGGATTACCACAATAAATATGCATATGAGAGATTTGCATATAATAGCTATGCATTCCTCTAAGAGAGGGTTGGGTTGCATGGCTCTTATGCTTATACATGAGAAAAATTTGTATGAAAATTTTCTATGCATGCAAATGCATATTTGTTAGGAATATCCTGAAACCTGAACTATTTGAATACCAGTGTTTTAGTCTGTTACCTTGGAATTCACATTTAATACATATAAATTAGAGATGTTGGGCTCTATGAATAAGCAAATATATTACTCCTTTTTTTTTTTTTTCCAGACATTATTCACATGTCGAAATTCCATCTGTGCACTGACAAACCTATATATAGACTTGTTTTAATATTGAATATGCAGTCTGTCCGTAATAAAAAAAAAACCCAAACTAAATAAACTAAATTAAAAAAAATCAGGAAACCATACAACTCTTTTTCCCGAACCCTCCTCCCTCCCATAGCAGTCTCTGAGAAAACGTAGGAACGTGTTTGTGTTGTATAGTAATTGGCAAATTGTTCTTCATTTGTCATTCATGATCTAGTGATTTTTGACTTAGATTTGCTCTTGTGCACAAACACGTTAATAAATTGTTTATTATTGTATCCAGGTAACAAACATGGTAAGTATTTTCACTTAAGCCTGCTATTTTATGTATTAGCTATGCTTGGCAAATTGTTCAGCAAGCTTTTATTGTGTTTCTGCATTTGCCATTAAGCGGCAGTATAAATGGAAGTGCTTATTTCTAGGACTGTATATTTAAATACCTTCTCTGAGATTTAAAAAGCCATAAGTAAGAGCATGTATACCTTGCCAGCATGCTTGCCAACATGCTAGAGTTGATAAACTTGCTGATAACTGCTTCTGTTTCTTCACCATGCACACCTCTTACTAGAAATTAATATTTTGCTACTCTCATGCCATACAGTAAAAAGGGAGAATCTGGATTTTTCACTTAATTTCAACATTTTTTCCTACAGATGCTTCTGTCTAATAAAAATATTTTAATATAAATTAAGATTAACACGCTGAAGCAAATAGATCAAAACATTTTGCAGATATTGTAACAAGAACAACTAACCACACCTATCCCCCGAACTACCAGTCCTTACCCCACCCACCCTCTCCACCCATTGCCAGAGTTCAAAAACAAAAGTAGTTTCCAATGGGGTTATTAACAAAAAGTGTCACTGTAGGGTTATTTAGACTCCTTCTTTGTGCCACTGGACTGGAGTAAGGGAGGCCCAAAAGGGTTCCCATGTATTTTGCAGAGAAGTAAAGTCTCCTGCATCTTGTTTTTCTACAGTTAAGAGAGAAATCATAGGGGAGCACCATTGCATTAATTGACATCCAATTTAGCAGAATACTTTTGTGGACCAATAAAGCTGCCCTCTGCAGAAATCCTCTCTCCCCCCCCCCCCCCCCCCCCCCCCCCCCCCCCCCCCCCCCCCCCCCGTGGCATTGGAGAAGATACAACAAAGCAATCAAGAAGTAGTCTTGGAGTACTCCAACACGGAGCATAATTTTCCATTATTTCATAACATGGGCAACTTAATAAAGTCCAAAAAGATAAAACAGGTGGACAGAGCCAAAACATATGACTCAAGGTCACTGAAGGCTGTTTACATGATGGGCATACTAAATTTCAAATTTTATTTGCAAAAGTCTAAGATAGCTTCATTATAAACAAAACATTAAAAAAAATTTAGTAAAGGGGTATAAGAACATTGCTCATTTTCCTCTATTTTTTTCCATTAACAGACTTTATACATTCATAGCATCTAATGTATAGCTAAAAGCAATGTAGTAAATCAAGATGTATGGGGCTTTCTTTCAAATTTTTGCAATATAAAGTCTCATAATAAAGAAAGATGAGTATTTATAAAGGATAAACATATAAAAGAAAACAAGTCCAGCATTCACCTATAGTCCACTTTTTAAGATAGAGGGGGCAAAAGAGAAAAGAAACACCTCTAACCACTCATAGCACATTGCTGTACCTAATGAGTGCTGAGTGGTTTAGATTCCCTGAAATCTGGCCACATGATTATATTAAGGTTAATTGTGTAATGGTCAGGAAAACGTTTTTCCCCCATTCTTAATTCCCATTTCCCTGAATTTGAGATTTCAAGCTGGTGGTCTAAAGAAACCCAGTTTAAGCAATGTGTTTCCTCCATAAACCGAGGACTTTATGGAGAGACTGGATTTGAACTGCTTCACGATATTCCAATTCACAGTAGGGCCAGGGAGCAAGAGCGCGCTTCAGATTTAAACCCATCAAACCAGTCCTTAGTCACCTTTGTGTGTGTTTGTGAGTTCATAAGATAACAGCAGTGTTGTGCTGTTCCATCTAGTGAAATAACCATAGAAATAATGGTTAATGGATCTAAATTAATCTGGTTTCTTGGTCATCCCTTATAGAGTAATCTTCTGGTGTTCCAGTAGCTTGTAATATTCTGTGAGGTCAATATTCCACCAATCAATCAACATTTGAAATGTCTAACTTAGTTCCAAATTGTACACATATTCAGATGATATCCACTTACAACTTGAAACATCTAAGGGGACAATGTTAATAAAGTCTGCATTAGCATTGTGCACTGAGCTTTAGCCCCACAGTATTTCCTAATGCACTTATTTAAAGTAATTCAAAAAAAAACCCTGATGCACCAAAAAAACAATTGTATGCAAATAATGTGCATGCAAATTAATATGTGCAAACACAGGAGAGCATGTCAATTGTCATAGAAACAAGCATACAGTTTATTGCATCTCTTAGTTGCAGAAAAATCTGTATTTTATGCCAAGATTGTACTGGTATATCATCTATCGGATGGAAGTATAAGAGCAATATGGGCACAATCTGTCACACATCACATTAGACTAGCAATCAGGGGTGTAGCCTACAGTCCATTTTGGGGAGGCCCAAAGGTAGACACGGGGGGAGGGGAGAAGATGCATTTCATCTCTGCTGTCCACCTCCCCTACCTTGTGGGTCCAGTGTTTTTCTGCCCCCCCCCCCCCTCCCCAATGGTCCTCCATGTTGGATTATTTGTAGTAAATAATTAGCAGATTTTAGTACACACAGCTTCAGCTTTAGAAATGTTAATTTCTTTCTTCATCTCTCTCTCATTCACCCCTGAATAATTCACTGCTGAGTCACTTTAAAGTTGAAGTAACAAAACATCTGTTTACTCACAGTTTGCAGTTAGATTATAATCAGACAGGCTTATATATACATATTACTATACATTTGTATTATCAGCTCCTTCCATGTGCTTAGATGGTAATGGATGCTCACACCACCATAGATCCTCTCAGGTTAGGAGAGATCATGAGCTCCATGTGCTCCATGTGCTGCATGTGCTGCATCTAACTGTGTCTAACCCCCACAGGAAGTTGCATAGCTGTGTGACCTCTCTAAGTAATTCACATCAGAGGTCACAGAGTAATCACAGAGAAATAATAGGTGACAGGCAATGCATGTAAAATACAATTACATTCCAACAAACCCCTTCTCATGCATAACTGTCATGCAATTATTTATTCATACAAAGTCCAAGCTTTATACGCAGATTCACAAATGTTCTCTGGGTAACGGTTTGGTCATGATGTCAGCTGTCATCTCACTGGTGTGACAATAGTGTAGACTGATGACCCCTTCTTTCGCCAACTCTCGCACGTTGTGGTATTTCGTTGCGATGTGCTTGGTGCGTGACTGAACCTTGTCATTCTGTGACAGTCGGATGCAGCTCTGATTATCTTCCATTAACTGGATTGGTCTCTTTTCAGCTATTCCGAAATCCAGCAAAAGTTTTTCAATCCACATCAGTTCTCTGCACGCTTCCGATACGGCCACATATTCAGCTTCTGTAGAAGACAGACTCACAATACTTTGTTTATGACTGGCCCATGAAATTTGTACATTTCCATACATAAACACATATCCACTTGTGGATTTATAATCAGAATGATCCCCTGCCCAATCTGAATCACAGTAACATATTAGTTTTGGATTACTATTGGCTGAAATCTTTAATTTACAATCAATGGTACCCTTTAAATACCTTACCATCCTTTTAACTGCAGTCCAATCTGATTTGGTAGGTGAGCTGACCCTTCTGCTCAAAATTCCTACTGCATTTGCTATATCAGCCCTGTATGTGGTAGCTAGATATAAAAGCTTACCTATGGCTGATCTATATTGGATGTTATCTGGTAAAGGTTCTCTTACTGTTTCATCCTTCAGAAAATCAGTGATCATGGGAGTGCTTACAACTTGGGCATCTTGCATACCTAAACTTTCAATAAGCTCATTTATTTTCTGCTTCTGGCTTAGAAGATAAGAACCATCATTTTGTTTCTCAATTTCTATACCAAGATAGTATGACACATTACCAAGTTCTTTTATCTCAACATTGAGGTTTAAACACTTTACAATGTCCTTGTACTCTTGCTCACTTTTGCTTGCAATGAGCAGATCATCAACAAAAGCTAAAATGTATGCATATTGTCCATTTCTGCACCTAGTGTACAAGCATTTATCTGCTTCACCTTGCTTAAATCCTAAATTTGTCAATATTTCATGCAATTTTTCATTCCAACATTTTGCACTTTGCTTTAATCCATAAAGACCTTTGTTTAATTTACACACTAGCTGTCTTTGTTTTGTATTTATGAAACCTGTTGGCTGTTCCATGTACAAATCTTCAGTTATTTCTCCATGAAGAAACGCTGTTTTCACATCAATGTGGTTGACTTGCATGCCTTTTGAGACTGCAATGCTCAGAAGTGTTCTAATTGTCGTGTGTTTCACTACAGGTGCAAACACTTCATCAAAATCTTCTCCATATTTTGAAGATATCCCTTTGCCACTAATCTGGCTTTATACCTTTCCACTTTTCCTTGTGCATTCCTTTTTAACTTGAATACCCATTTGCATCCTATAGCTTTCTTGCCAGGAGGTAATTTTGTAAGAATCCAAGTATTATTTTTATCCAATGCATCAATTTCTTCTTGTGCAGCTTTATGCCATTCAGCAGCTTCTTCTGCTGGCATTTTCTCAATCTCATCCCATGTTAAGGGCTCTTGAGCTTCTGCTGACTTTGTTAGGTAAGACAGTCTTGGGGGTGGAACACCTTTGTTTTCCCTGGATGAGCGTCTGACAACAGGTTGGTCTGACCTTTCCGCATCCTCTAAATCTGAGAGTCCTTCTCCAATTGATTCCCCTTCTCCAACTGTACTGTCTTCTTCAATGATCCTTTCTGTGTCTGTTTCCTCTGCCTGTTCCTCGTTAGATACAGATGAGTTGCTTTCAGACATCTGCCTTGGTATGGCATTTATATACACTGGCATGTCTATTATGGTTCTAGTTTCATATTCTGGATGATAAGGCTCATCTGGGATAATCCAGCCTTTATCAACCCTCTTGTTTTCATCAAAATATGTAACATGTCTTATGCCAACAATGCCAGTTTTCAGATTCAAAATTCTATATCCTTTGTGTCCTGGAGCATAGCCAACTAAAATGCCCCTTTCTGTTGTGGAATCCAGCTTATGCCTTCTTTGTTTTGGTTCATGAGCATATGCTGTACTTCCAAATGTTCTTATGTGTGACAGGTTTGGCTTCCTACCATGCCATGTCTCATGTGGTGTGCGCTCAGCGCCTTTAGTTGGCATTCTGTTTTGTAGGTACACTGCTGTGAGAATGGCTTCCCCCCATAGTCTTTTAGGGAGATTGCTATCTGACAGCATACATCTGGTCATTTCCACAAGTGACCTAAATTTTCTCTCTGCAACAGAATTTTGCTCTGGTGTATAAGCTACTGTTGTGATATGCTGAATGCCTTCTTGTTCTAGAAATGTGCGCATGCTTTGTGAAGTGAACTCACCACCATTGTCGGTCTGAAGAACCTTTGGTTTTCTTTCAAATTTATTGCTCACCATGGCTACGTATTTCTTCAGCATGTCTGTGACTTGACTTTTTTCTTTCAGCAAATAGGCCACACAATATCTAGAGAAATCATCCAAGAATATTAGCACAAATCTGTTATTTCCCAATGATGGGATATTAAACGGTCCACATAAGTCACTGTGTATTAAGTCCAGCACTTTATTACTCCTATTTCCTGTGTATGCAGGAAATGAGGGTCTCACACCTTTTTGAGTAACACAGTCTATGCATTTCTCCATTTTACCAGCATCTGCACTTATCTGAATGCCGGTGGCCAGTTGCTTACTGTAAAGATCCTGGATCACCTTAGAATCACGATGTCCCAGGCGGCGGTGCCAGATTTCCAGACTACATTTACCATCATTCTTCCTTACTTGCGCCATATGTGAGGCTTCACCTGAAATGCTCAGTTTATAAACATCATTATGCATAAAAGCTTCAGCATACACTTCATCATTTTTAGAGATTGTGCACTTACTGTTTTCAAAATGAATCGCAAATCCCTTCTTATCTAATGTAGATACACTAAGCATATTGCAAACTGCTTGGGGAATATACAAGACATCACTTACAGGAATTTCTTTAACTTCATTAGACACTTTGCATTTTAAGAATCCAATACCTTTTGCTTGGATCTTAGCAGTCCCTGCGTTTGCAGTTTTAAGAATACCTTCCTCTGGACACATTTCCTGAAAGAAATCCTTACAATTGGTTAAATGGCATGTGCTCCCCGAATCCAAAATCCAAGTACTTTCATTTGAATTATTATTTACCATAGTCAAAGATTTTTCTGCCATTAGAAAGCCCTTGTGTTTATCTTTGTCCTTCATACATTTCCTGGTTTGAAAATTCTTTAGTTCCATTGGCTTAGGTGAGCTAGAGGGAGTGTTTTGTGTTTCCTTACACCATTTAGATACATGTCCCTCCTTTCCACATGAGTAGCAAATCAGCTTGCCCTTGGGTGGCGTTTTCCCATAGCTCCGCCTTCCTCTGTTCTTTGCCAAGAAATTTGTTTCATTTCTCTCTGACTGACTTTGAGAACACATCTCCTCAGAATCATTTATTATGCATTCCTGCCTTAGTTTTGATGTTGTCTGTTCAAAAGATTGCCCTTCAATGGCCTCATTTACAGACCTAAAAACATCAAACTTCTTTGATAGTGAGGTAAAAAGAAATGCTCTTTTCAATGCATCACACATGGGAATTCCAGAAAGTTCTAACTTTTGAAATGAAGACATAAGATGCATAATGTGATCATTACATTTACTTTTATCCCTTAATTTGGTTTCATTCAACTCTGCCAACCAAATTGGTTGCTGCTTTGCATATGTAGTTGCATACATAGTTCTCAGCTTACATAAATGTCCTTTGGTGTATCTTTTCCCTCCACTAATATGGCTTGTTTCTCTGAGAGAGCTTCCAAAAGCATGCACTTCACATAATAGTTTGCATTGTCCCATTCAGCCATATTTTCAGCTGTTCTGTCTTGGTCTAAGCATATATTTAATCTTTTTGCTCGAAGGAGACATATGAATCTTAGTTCCCACTGCCGATAATTAAACTCAGTTAATTTAGGCACCTTGAGAGAATAGAACAATGGTGAATTTCTTCCCTCAGCCATTTTCTTAGCCTTCTGTCTGCTGTGTGGGGGGAGAGAGAGACAGACTGAATCTTTCCTTTAAAACTTAAGAGAAAAATGTGGCCTTTTTTTTTTTGCCTGGTAATATTTCTCTTCTTTTTCAATTCCTGACCCTGGGCCCATAACCCTTTTGTTGGATTATTTGTAGTAAATAATTAGCAGATTTTAGTACACACAGCTTCAGCTTTAGAAATGTTAATTTCTTTCTTCATCTCTCTCTCATTCACCCCTGAATAATTCACTGCTGAGTCACTTTAAAGTTGAAGTAACAAAACATCTGTTTACTCACAGTTTGCAGTTAGATTATAATCAGACAGGCTTATATATACATATTACTATACATTTGTATTATCAGCTCCTTCCATGTGCTTAGATGGTAATGGATGCTCACACCACCATAGATCCTCTCAGGTTAGGAGAGATCATGAGCTCCATGTGCTCCATGTGCTGCATGTGCTGCATCTAACTGTGTCTAACCCCCACAGGAAGTTGCATAGCTGTGTGACCTCTCTAAGTAATTCACATCAGAGGTCACAGAGTAATCACAGAGAAATAATAGGTGACAGGCAATGCATGTAAAATACAATTACATTCCAACACTCCAGTCCCAGCATGTGACCAGCAGAGGCAGTGAAATAGACTGTCTATGGCCGGTCCTGTCTGGGTCTTTCCTTTGTCATGTCCTGCCTTCTGTTTCACTGCCTCTGCCAGTCACGACTGGAGGACCGACTGCTAGAAGGGGAGATCAAAGAGACTCCGGATCTGCATGGAGGAGCTACTGTGTTGGAGAGGACCTGAGCCCAAAGGCCCCCCCTATGGCTACTCCATTGCTAGCAATGTTCAAATAATCAGACTTCATCTCCACTATTGTGGATGTGGAACCTCCTGATGATGGTTTGAGTGCCCAATTCTATTCTCTTCCCCTTTCTTCTGTCTCAATGCACTGGGCTCTGTTAGGCCTTCTCTTTCTTCTTCTGTAGTAGCTGGTAGAGGCATTAATGGATTAAGAAAAATGTTGTGGTTAGTTCATATTGCAAAAAACTTGCCTGGGGGGGGGGGGGGGGGGGAGAGTTATCAACCATTAAGATGGATTATTTTACCACAAATCGTGCTATTTTTCCATAGGTCCCATTTTATGCCATGACACCCTGTGTTAAAATAGCATGAATTGTGGTAAAATAACTCTTCCCCCCCCCCCCCCCACATTAGCCACAGAAAAAAAAGCTAACTTTTTAGTCTTCCTGAGACTGAGCTAAATTCCACAGCTTAATACGCCTCAGACCTTTGGGTCGTGTGCTCAGTTCTCTGCATTTGGTTTAATAGCTAATGCCTTCATTCCTATTGATGTTAACAGTGTGCTAATGCCTATAAATTTCTTTGCATGTAGCTTTCTCGTGCGCTAAATTTTTCTATGCATAAGGTGGCCATCTCGGGGCAGAAAATTGGCACAACCCACACTAAGGTGTGCACTAAGCCTTCAGTGCTTCACTACATCGACTCCTAAGTTAGACATTTCAAGTTATACCTGCCATTTGTGCAGGCTGCTTTAACACTAACATGCAAGTTTAGTGGATGAATATAGTCATTGACAATAGAGAAATTTGTTTGCAAATCTGAAGAACTTACAGCGCTGTAAAAATGTGTTATAAATGTTGTAAGTGCTGAAACCAGAATTATATTCACTTGGAGTTTTCCCTTAGATTCATCATTTGTAGAGATCATATATAATGTTTTGGGGGAAGAAATATTCTTATATTTTTCTCTTTTTAGTCTGTTTTCCTCTTTTGTATCTTCTGTATTTATATTTTAAAAAGACAAAATTGGGAAGCAGTGAAATAAGAACAAGAGTGGCCATGTTGTTGTAGGAGAGCCTGAGGCCTACAGTGCTCTGTTCACGCTTGAACGATTGGCACAAGGAGCTAAAGCACTAGAAACTATGTTTTGTCCCTGTGCAGTTTTGATCAGAACCATGCTAGTGCATTGAAGTACCAAACTAATTGGGAGGAAGGGGAAAAGGAACCTCTCACACAATATCACATTGCCCTCAACATACACTTGACTAATTAATATGAATCTAAGATTTGACAGGTGAACCTGACCGTATAAATATTTCAGTTTTGTAAACTAATTTCTTTCTTTGAAAACAATGAGAATCGCTCATTTCCAAATTTTCAATATCCTTTATACTACAACAAACTTAAAGAACATGACCGCCTCAAAGGGAGCCGATTACCAGCAATGCCCAAGAACAGCTCTGTCTGAAATGTATCTTTTTGAATAAGGTTCAAGATTCAATTTATTTGATATTCCACTTAAAGATATGCCATCAAAGTGGGTTACAATCACAAATAATAGAAAGAAAAGAACTGTAGTCCATTATAGTGACAGAAGAGAGAAGAGAAAAAGAAGTAGGAAAAAATACATATATACATATAAGGTAGAAATTTGGGTGACTTCACCCCTTAAGTCTCCTTTAATCTACATAACTCTAAAAGACATTTAAAGTAAGTTCTTTTCAGGGCTGAAAAAATAGAAACTTACCTGTGATGGGATAAATAAAAGCAAGAAAAAATAACCAGCACAACCAGATTCATATAATCAGGTGTAGGCAAAGCAATGCAGATGACCTTTAAAACGGAGAACATTTCACTGTTTTGGAGACATGTTCCGTCCATGCTGTGTGGCTGGTCCCTATAATATTCCCTATCGGGAGCTGCAAGATAAATAATAATGGTTATGTGAAAAATAACCTTGAGGCTACAGCAAATACACTTTTTATATAACATGATTGTTTGTTAGAACTATTCTAATACACTACGTTTACCTTCAAATTCAATGTCAACGATAGGAGAAAAGACATTTCAACTAGCTTGAATGCTTTTTCCATTTTTATTCAACACTTTTTTTTTGTTTGTTCCTTAGGGAAAAAAACATGTTAATGTCATTGTGTGAAAGTAGAAATACATATAGATGATTAAAAATCAATTTTCTTCTGAACAATTGTCAGTGTATAGGTAAGGCTAATGTAAATGCATTTTGGCCTCCATTATAAATGTGTCTGCATGTTTGCTTTTCAGCAACTGAAGCTTTTTAAGTTTTATTATTTTTTAATCATAGCTGTGCTTGTAGCTGCACATAGTAGGATTTTCACTTTAGTGCATTTATTAAGACTGAGTGTACTTATCACATTGAAGGATCAAACGGCGAAGGACAAAGCACTCCAGCATATGGCAGCAATGTCATCAGCCCAGATAGTATCGGCCACTGCTATTCACAGTAAGTTGGGCTTGCCTGGCATTCCACGCCCGACATTTCCTGCAGCACCTGGGGTAAGTCATTCATCAAGCTCCTTTTTTATTACAAACCAAGCAGATCTGACAAAGTTTTGCATTGTCAATTAGAGAGGGAGTCAGCTGTCATTATCTTGCTGATAACGTGACTGTAAAATTTGGAATCTATTTCCTTATTGAATGTCAGATGTTTTCTCTACCTGGAAACAGCAAAAATGGTGGCTGATAAAGGCTGTAAGACCCCACTTCTGCAGTCCCACATTTCATTTTTCTGCTCTATCGGTAGCATCTACCCTGTTGTACATCCTTGTATCGTGTGCAGAAAGAGAAACCTTTCCTACTGATCCATGTTTATCATTTAGAATAATTTATCCCCGAGGCACTTTAAACCACCTTGGTGAGCTCTATTTTACCTTCCTTTGCCAATCAGCCTTCTGATCAGTTTAATACTTTAGGATCCATCTCCTAGGCTGCACAGCTGACAAAAGCCATATGTTAACTCTTCAGTGTATCTCCTAGATCCTTTTTATGGTACAAATGTATGCAAGTCATCGCACTTTACATTATCTTTGGTAGATTACGTTACTTTGGATCTTTACTATTCTTTTTTTTTTTTTTTTTAGTAATGGGTGCATTAATATGCCTATCACAGAGGTCAGACTAACTGACCTGCAGCTTATCGGCTTTCTCTCCAATTCTTTGGTACAATAAGGGGCTCATTTTCAAAACAGAAAAAATATCCAGAAAGCAGCACAAAGCTGCAGATGACAAAACGTCCAAATCGCCATTTTCAAAACACTTTTCTATGCAGTTCATAGCAGTGTGTCCAAATCACAAGGGGGCGTGTTGAGGGTGAGATCTGGGTATTCCAAAAATGCAGATGTTTTTCTGCCATAATCGAACAAAACAAAAACATCTGGGGCTAAAAGATGTTTTGGTCTATACCTGTTTCAATCGCGACTAAGTCATTAAAAGGTGCTGTAGATGACCAAATGCTACTGGAGGGATTAAAGCATGGGCCCCCCCCCCCCCCCGTACTCCCCCAGTGGTCACTGATCCCCCCTCCCCCTCAAAAGGTGTGAAACAAAATGGTACATACCAGATGCTATAGTCAGTCCTATTAAAGCTGCAAGCAGGTTCCTGGAGTAGCTTAGTGTCTGGTGCAGTGCACTATGGAGAAGGGGACACAAGCCCACATCCCATGCTAACTGTTACACTTGTGGAAAGTGTGAGCCCTCCAATACCCACCCAAAACCTACTGTACCCACATGCAGGTGACATCTGCAGATATAAGGGCTATTGTACTAGTGTGCAGTTGGGTACAGTAGGTTTTTTTAGTGGGTTTTGGAGGGCTCCCCATGTAATATAAGGGGGTAACAATGAGATTTGTACATGGGATCTTTTATGTGAAGTCCACTGCAGCGCCCCCTAGGGTGCCCCACTGTTCTGCTGGGGGATGTCTTTGTGTCCAGTCTGCTAAGACTGTTAGCTCCCTATACATCCCAGTGTTTTGTTTTTGTGTGGTTTTCCCTTGAACATTTAGAAAAAAAGAATTAGTGGTCTGAAAAGATAGATGCACTGAGCACAGAAACATCTAGCAAATGGCCATTTCTCAAAATACTATACTATACAGTGCTTATAGTCCACAAACACCTGACCAATTCATTGCGGATTACATAAAGAGAAACTGAATCATATCTTCCAGGAAAATACATTTTGGTTTTCAAAATGAAGACCAAAATTAAACTCCGTAAAATTTCTCAAATAACCAGGGGGTATGTTTACTAAGGTGCGTTAACGTTTTTAGTGCACACCTAAAATTAGTGCATGCTAACAGTGTAGGCGTCCATAGGAGTAGTATGTGTGCCTAAATGGTTAGCACATTCTAATAGTACGTGCTAAAAATGCTAGTGTACCCTTAGCACTGCTTAGTAAACAGGGGCACAGGTTTTTTAAAGTTTTTAAGAAAGCCAAGTAATTTGAACTAACATGAATTATCAAAGGTAACAAATTCCACACTACAGCAGCCTGGTAATATAATGAGTAATTAAATATAGATTTATATCTAAGTTGTCTGATAGAAGGAAACATGAACAACATTAAGTTGCACATTTTATAAGCAGAGTTTGAATGAAGTAAATCAAACCAGTTAACGAGATAAAAAGGTCCTAACCCATTTAATGTCTTGTGAACAAAAGAACAGAGCTTAAATTGAGCTTTTTCTTCATCTGGAAGCCATTGTAGCTTCTCCAAGAACGGAGTAACTGATTCAAGCTTAGAAGCTGAAAATATAAAATGCCCTGCCATATTCTGCACCAATTAGTAAGAATGTTAATAAATTGAATACATATTGCACTAATGTAATCTACTCAGAATTAGTGCCTGAGCTAGCAATGTAAACTCAAAACCAAAAATATTTGCGTATAGCTCTTAGTTTTCGCATGGTATAGAAGGATTTTTGAACAATCTGTTTAACATGATTAAAAAAGGTCAATAAATCTACCTCAATTCCTAAAAATCTTGAAGATTTCTCAAAAACAAAGGAATCCACTCCTATCTGGAAACTGTGTGGGAAACTTAGGCACCCAGGTCCTAACCAAGGAAATCTAGTTTTTTCACGATTTAGTTTCAAACAATTATTGGTAATCCAACTGACACAGTTTTCCAGACTATTCAGTGTAGAAGTCCAATCTTTAACAATTGGTAATAATAGAGTAATGTCATCTGCATAAATATAAAATGGGATTTTAAACTGCTCAAGTTCCTGCCCCAAAGGTTGAAGCATTACATTAAACAAGGTTAGAGATAATGCTGACCCCTGGGTACTAAACAACCCAGTATCCAACTCCTGGAAAAACAATTTTGCTTTTTCACATTATAACTACATAAAGCTAAAACGCCTTTAAACCAAGAAAGTACAGCTCCACCCATACCCAACTCACACTGTCTAAACAATAGAAGATCATGATCAACTCTGAGGAAAACTTGTGTGGAAAAGCACGGGATACAAATGTAATAAATAAATAAATAAAACTTGAATTTTCCATAAGCAATCAGTGTCTTTCCCAAGCCTACATGGCTAATAAGTTCCTGGATGAAAAGTCCATAAATCATTGTCTAAACCTTTTTAAAAGTCAGCTTTGCTAACTGTCTTGATGACATCTGACAACAAATTCCACAGCATAATTTTAGGGACTTTTTATTAAGCAGCACTAAAAATTGGCCTACGCTGTCTTCAGCGTGTGTCTTTTCCACGCGCTAAGGCCAATTATAGTGCTCCTGGGAAAGGGCCAATATTTCTGTTTTGGCATTAGTGGCCGCACATTCATTTTCCCATTTAGTATGTGGCCATTAGCATGTGAGCTCTTAGTGACACCTATTTTGTAGGCAGTAAGGGCTCATGCACTAATTGATTAGAATGAGGCAGTGTAACTGCACTAGCCGAGTACCCCTGGATTCTATATAGCACGCCTAGATTTACATGCACTTCTGTGCATAAATCCAAGCGTATTTTATAACTACCCACATAGATTAATTGTTTTAACAAAGTGTTAAGCATTGTTAATGGCTCTTAACAAGCAATAACGAGCACTAATTGTAAAAAATTAGAATTTACGCTGTACATTGCTAAAGTGTATTCTACAATGTACTACACCTAAATTCTGATGTGCACAGCCAAAAAGGGACATGGTTAAGGACATTTCATGGACGTTCTAAAATCTACATGCATTGTTATAAAATATGGGCTAGTACATGTAAATCTATGCGCAGGGATTTACACCAGCTTTCCATTGGCGTAAATGGATGCGCGTAGGATCAGTCGCATGAAGTATGCCAAAGCGTATTCTAAACACCATGCGTAGATTTACATGCGATATTTAGAATACGCTTAGGTGTGATTGCCTACTGTGTGTTAATTGTAGGCGCAATATATAGAATCTGGCCCTTAGATCAGAACATGCCTACTCTCTGCCCCAGTGCTTTAAAAAATAAAAAAAAATTTAGCACGTGGGTAGCGTGTGCACAAATGATATTGAGTGGAGTGGAACGGGTAGATGTGAAGCGTCTGTTTACGCTTTCCAAAAATAATTGGACTAGGAGGCATGCAATGAAGCTACAAAGTAGTAAATTTAAAATGAATCAGAGAACATTTTCTTAACTCAACGTGTAATTAAACTCTGGAATTCGTTGCCAGAGAATGTGGTAAAGGTGGTTAGCTTAGCGGAGTTTAAAAAAGGTTTGGATGGGTTCCTAAAGAAAAAGTTCATAGACCATTATTAAATGGACTTGGGGAGAATCCACTATTTCTGGGATTAGCAGTATAGAATGTTTTGTACTTTTTTGGGATCTTGCCAGGTATTTGTGACCTGGATTGGCCGCTGTTGGAAACAGGATGCTGGGTTTGATGGACTTTTGGTCTTTCCCAGTATGGCAATACGTATGTACTTACCACAGTATGCCTGTGTGTACCTCATAGTAGTATGTTTTAACCTGTGGTAAGCGCAAATTAGTGCTTACCGCAGCTTAGTGAAAGAGCCCCTTTATATTTAGGGCCTCTTTTACCACACCATGCTAGTGATTCCCATGCGGCAATGCCAATGAAGCCTATGCAGAGTGAATGGTGTTTTATCAGTATTTCTGCATCAGGTATGCTAGCATGGTTTTGGTAAAAGAGGCCCTTAGTGTAAAATATTTTGTCTAGTTTGTTTTAAATCTGCTACCTATTAGTTTTGTCTCCTCAGAAGTTCTTTGTTTTGAATGCACTTTAAAAATGTTGTGTGGTTTTGGTGTCTTGTTTGTTTTATTTTTATTCAAAACTTTTGCCCTGGTTTTTAGGTTTAACTTGTCATTATTCTCTTTCCGGTTTTCTGCTTTGATTTTTTATTAAATCTTTTTGTCTTTAATGGACTTACTTCCTCCTTCAACCTTGTTGGGCAGCATTTGGGTCTTTAGTCAGCCTTTCTAGTGTATGGTCCCCCTTCATAAATGGCTTTTGATGCAGACAGTACGCCATTTTTATTTCATGTTGTATCAGCCTCTGTGTAAGCGTCCGTGTCTGTAGGTAAAATATATTTACTAAGGAACAGTACATATGTATAACAGCAATATTTCTAATTTACCTTTCTAGTTCTGGCCTGGAATGATACAGACAGGACAACCTGGATCATCACAAGAGTAAGTATGTAAAGAAATCAATGCAAACAAATTTAAAGGACCTTTTACTAAGGTGAACTAGCGTTTTTAGCTCGCGCTAGAGATCAGCTGCTGCTAAACACCAAGACACTCATTATATTCCTATAGGCGTCTCAACATTCAGCGCCAGCTGATTTCTAGCATGAGCTTAAAACGGTAGCTCACCTTAGTAAAAGACCCACTTAGACTGAGTTTGAAGAAAGTATATAAATTAAAAAAATTAAAAATGACATCTTTTTATTGGAGTAGCTTTCAATTGAAATGCCTTTAGGTCAGAAATGAGCGAAAAAAAATTAAAAATATCGGGATATATAAATGAAACACAACAGCATTCAAATGACAGTCTCCTGGGGAAAGGCAGAGGTGGTGGATGGGAGTAAAAAATAAGGAGAGATGGATGGGTGATCAGAGAGAGTGACAGAACAATACAATATTACAGTTTTATAATGTAAGAAAACCAGATCTTTAAGTCCTGCTTGGTGAGTATCAAAACATTTCATAAGTGAATTTGAAAGGTCTTACGCTCCTGAGTTGTTTTAAAATTTCCTTTTAGTATTCTGCTCATAAAGTTTTGTTTTATTTCTATTTATTACCTTTTAAAGGTGGATTAACACAGCTCCACTTTTTCCTGAAAAAAAGTATAAAAAGAGTAAGGTGCTCGGCATGGGTTAAAGCAAATACAGAACAGCCATTTTGGAAAAATATCAGCAGTGCAGAAAGAAACCACTGCATGCTGTGATAGATAGCTTGCAGCTTGCTACATTTTCATGTTGTGTTCTCTGCACAAATCATACATAATTGGTGTATTTATGACTTTATCATATGAGGGAGAACACAAATCACTTCCAGTATCTGGGCAGCACAGTACTGTAGTCCAGATCCTTTAGGCATCTGAAGAGTAAATGCCAAATTTGTGTTTTCATCAAAATGTTGCATAAGAAAATATATACAAGATATTCAGCCCACTGTAATGTCTTCGTTGTCTCCTCAGACATGCCTACAAATGCCTATTTGCCCAACTACATATTCCCCTTGTATTCATCTTTAGCAGCCCTAAAACACCTCCCTTTTTTTGCAATAATTAATTGTAAGAGAGAAATTTCTATTAATTTTGTCTCGTTTTTGTTCTTCATGTAAATGTTCATAATTTTCAAAAATATCTTAATTTTGCAAAACTGTTCTTTTTTTTATTCAGTGTAAAGCCATTTGTTCAGCAGGCCTATCCTATCCAGCCAACAATTACAGCACCCATTTCAGGTAATGCTAGCTTTTTTTCTCTCTCTCTCTCTTCTCTACAAGCAGTGTCCTATTGCAGTGCGTCTGGTAGCGCTATACAAATGCTAATAATAATAATATTGCCAGACCTGTCCTGGTGATGCTTTCACACTAGTCTTTCTTTCCAAACTCTCCCTCTCCCCCTCCCCAACTTGTGGGTATCTGTAGTGAATATGCAATACACATTTGTATACACTGGAATCACAGCATGTGCCAATTTATCAAAAACATGTTCATTATGGATATACTGAAAGCCTGACCAGCTATGGCATCACCAAAAACAACTTTCAGAAACATCTCAGCCGTTGTTTATTGATGACACCTACTGGCCAGACTTACATACTGTGGTCTCTGTGTAAAGACAGCTTCAATAACTGCAAAAGATGGGATGCAAAAGCTTAAAACTGATAGGTAGTTTTAAATAAAGGCTGTTGATGCCTAAGTACTAATAAAAGTCCATAATAATGGAACTGGAAGCCCAAAAGAGCATGAGGAAACTCTGGGCCCAATAATTTAAAAAAAAAAAAAAAAAATTGAGGACCAGAATCCCCAGATAAAATGGAGGAAAATTGGCAGCTTTACAGTACATTTTATTCGAGTTTTTTTTTTTTTTTTTTTAAACCCTTTCCCCATTTTCCAAGATGATACTCGGATCTTTTAGTTGGCTGAAGGGTAAAGGCAGGGAGAGTCGATTTTGAACCTGAATCTGTCCACTCCACAGAGTCTATAATGGGCTTTCCAGGTGCCCCTGAGCTTTAATGGCACTGATTTGAACATGAATCTTGTACTGTAGTTGAGCAATGCGGCCTGCCATCCCACAGCAACCTTGCTACTGAAAAACGCAAACAGCATAATAATTACATGGAAAGTGTTTGGTTTGGTTTAAGAAACAGAATTTTTGAAAAATACTGAACTCTTTCAAAATAAGAAAAATCATATTTTTGAATAACCTAAAACATGATAAAGTTTTGCAGTTCTACTTCAGCTTGCTCTTTCCATTGATGGAAAGAAGGTCAAAGGCCATTTTGAATTTGCCTTGTCTTCTGTTTAAGTACAGTACTGACGCTTTTAAATAATTACCAGGGGTTACTTTGGAGTCCTTTTACTAAGCTGTTGTAAAAATTGGACTTAGCGCACCCTTCTTTGAAGAGGTGAGCAAACGTGGATAAAGGTGAGCCAGTCAATATTGTGTATCTGGATTTGGAGGTAGTGTTCTATTGTGGATTAAAAACTGGTTAAAAGATAGAAAACAGAGAGTAGAGCTAAATGGTCAGTATTCCCAATGGAGAAGGGTAGATAGTGGGGTCCCACAGGGGTCTATACTAGGACCACTGCTTTTTAACATATTTATAATGTAGAGATGGGAATAACTAGTGAGGTAATTAAATTTATTCAAAGCTGTTAAATCACAAGAGGATTGTGAAAAATTGCAAGAGGACATTACGAGACTATTTATTTATTGCATTTGTATCCCACATTTTCCCACCTCTTTGCAGGCTCAATGTGGCTTACAATACATCATGAACCCTCCATTACCCCATGTAAGCCGCATTGAGCCTGCCATGAGTGGGGAAAGCGCGGGGTACAAATGTAACAAAAATAAAATATATAAGAAAATAGACATTTAGTATTACAGAAGGATCTTGGGTAACATTATAATGATAAAACATGAAAGTAGTATAACAAGCAGATATTATAAGACAATTCTGGATGTATGTGGAGGAGTTCACATTTGTTGATCTTTGTGGTATACCTTGTTAAAGAGATGGGTCTTCAGTAGTTTGCGGAAGTTAGTTCATAAATCGTTTTTAGGTTGCGCGGCAGCGCGTTCCAGAATTGTGTGCTCAGGTATGAAAAGGTTGATGCGTGCGTTAGTTTGTATTTTAGACCTTTACAGTTGGGGAAGTGAAGATTAAGGAATGTGCAGGATGATTTTTTAGCATTCCTGGGTGGTAAGTCTATCAGGTCTGACATGTAGGCTGGGGCATCTCCGTGAATGATTTTGTGAACTAGGGAGCATATTTTGAACGTGATACGTTCTTTAAGTGGGAGCCAGTGTAGCTTTTCTCGTAGGGGCTTAGCACTTTCATATTTTGTTTTACCGAATATGAGTCTAGCTGCAGTGTTCTGGGCTGTCTGAAGTTTCTTGATTATTTGCTCTTTGCAGCCGGCGTAGAGTGCGTTGCAGTAGTCTAGATGACTGAGTACCATTGATTGTACCAGGTTACGGAAGACGGTCCTTGGGAAGAAAGGTCTTTCTCTTTTTAATTTTACATCTCCTTGGTTGTGTTTTTCGCATGGTTCTCAAGTGTTAGGTGTCGATCAATGGTAACTCCAAGGATTTTTAGGGTGTCTGAGATTGGAAGATTCAGTTTTGGTGTGTTAATGGTGGTGAATTTGTTCGTGCTATATTGAGAGGTGAGTATTAGGCATTGGGTTTTTTCTGCATTGAGTTTCAGCTGAAATGCATCCGCCCATGTGTGCATGATATGTAGACTTTGGTTGATGTCATATGTAGACTAGGAGACTGGGCATCCAAATGGCAGATGACAATTAATGTGAGCAAGTGCAAAGTGATGCATGTGGGAAAGAGGAACTCAAACTATAGCTAAGTGATGCAAGGTTCCCCATTGGGAGTCACCAAAATCAGGAAAAGGATCTAGGTGTTTTCGTTGATGATACGTTAAAACCCTCTGCTCAGTGTGTAATGGGGCTAAGAAAGCAAATAGATTGTTAAATATTATTAGGAAAGGAATGGAAAACAAAAATAAAGATGTTATAATGCCTTTATATTGCTCCGTGGTATGACCATAACTTCCTAAAAGAAAAGTCCATAAGCCATTATTAAAATGGACTTGGGGAAAATCCATTGCTTATTTCTAGGATAAGCAGCATAAAATGTGTTGTACTGTTTTGGGATCTTGCCAGGTACTTGTGACCTGAGTTGGCCACTGTTGGAAACAGGATACTGGGCTTGATTGACCTTTGGTCTGTCCCGGTATGGCAAATGCTTATGTTCTTTCCGGCATGCAAAGGCCATTTTACTGCAACCATAAAGGCTTTTTTTTCTATTTTTTTCTATTAATGACCATGCACTAATACCATTAGTGCATGATCCACATAGTGGCTGAATATGAAGATCCCACGGGAAATACCGCAAGCAACAAAGTAGTAGGAAACGGAAGGAGGCTGAACATTCAATGAGACGAAGATAAAATGGTGCTTTAATTATATGAAACACAATTTACAATGTTGGAAGAAGAGTAGCATAAAAGACTCGACACGGCACAGTTTCCGGCATGGTGTGCCTGCCCCAGGAGGCTGGTAGTAATTGTATCCAAAATCAAGTAAAAAGAAGACTTAACCAACAGGGAGCTGGTTATCTAGGGAATCTTTAAAAAGATCCAAAAAAAGGGGGAGGGCTCCTCTCCTCCGCTGTCTATACTGTTTTCACTCCCCATTTTTTTGTGTCTTTTTGGTGTTTTTTTTCCAAGAGTTGGTTTCTTGACAGTTTGGACTTTCATGGTCTTTTTAAAGGCCCCTTTATAACCAGCTGTTGGTTAACTGTTCTTTTTACTTGATTTTGGATACACTTACTGCCAGACTCCTGAGGCAGGCACTTTGTGCCGAAACATGGTGCCATGTTGATTCTTTTATGTTACTCTTCTTCCAATATGCACCAGCTCCAATTGGTTCAGATTGCTGCAGAAAGACTAGTAGAAGGTTCCAAGCAACGTGACCACATCACACCAGTTTTTGCAAAAACTTCACTGGCTACCAGTACAATACAGGGCTAAATTTAAAATTCTGTGTCTGATCTTTAAGGCCCTTAAAGGAAATGGCCCTGAGTACATGAAGACTAGGATGATCCTCTACACACCTCCAGGACACTAAGGTCTTCCCAAGGACTGTCACTAACCACACCATTACACAGTGTGATACCCGCAAGCGAGCCTTCTCCGGAGTAGCCCCCACACTCTGGAATGCACTCCCTGAAAAGCTCCTCTTAACTAAAGACTATCTCTACTTCAGGAAGCAGATGAAAGCTTGGCTCTTCAACCATGCCTTTAATGGAAGAAGTAACTAACTTGTTAGTCTCGCTGACATGCACATACTGCAGCAGGACATATTTATCCACTCCTACCCTAGCTGAGATAATATTTAACCATCTCTCTGACCTCATGTGCACCTTTCTTTAAATTAGTCACCTTATTTTCTAACTCCTCTTGATTTCTTACCTATCTATATGTTCCATTTGTTTATACCCTCACTATCAATTAAAATGTTTTATTACGTATTGTCGACATTGTAAGTAGTATACTATTCAGCTTATTTTCGAAACAGAAAGACGCCCATATTTCGACCCAAATCGGGAGATGGGCGCCCAAATCGGTATAATCGAAAGCCGATTTTGGGCGTCTCCAACTGCAGTCTGTCGCAGGAACAAACAAAGTTGACGGGGGCGTGTCGGAGGCGTGGTGAAGGCGGGACTGGGGCGTGTTTATGGGCCGAGGAGAGATGGGCGCGCTCGGCCGATAATGGAAAAAAGAAGGGCGCCAGAAGCGAGAATTTGGGTCACTTTTTCTGGACCCTTTTTTTTCATGAACAAGTCCCCAAAAACTGCCCCAACTGCCCAGATGACCACCGGAGGGAATCGGGGATGACCTCCCCTGACTCTCTCAGTGGTCACTAACCCCCTCCCACCAAAAAAAAACTTTAAAAACTTTTTTTCTCAGCCTGTATGCCAGCCTCAAATGTCATACCCAGCTCCATCACAGCAGTATGCAGGTCCCTGGAGCAGTTGTTAGTGGGTGCAGTGGACTTCAGGCAGGTGGACCCAGGCCCATCCCCCCCTACCTGTTAAATGGGAGCCCTCCAAACCACCCCCAAAACCCACTGTACCCACATCTAGGTGCCCCCCCCCTTCAACCATAAGTGCTATGGTAATAGTGTAGCGTTCTGGGGAGTGGGTTTTGGGGAGGATTTGGGGGGCTCTGCACCCAAGGTAAGGGAGCTATGGACTTGGGGGAGGTATTTTAAATTTTTTTTTAATTGTTACAAGTGCCCCCTATGGTGCCCGGTTGGTGTCCTGGCATGTGAGGGGGACCAGTGCACTACGAATCCTGGCCCCTCCCACGACCAAATGCCTTGGATTTGTTTGTTTTTGAGCTGGGTGCCTTCGGTTTCCATTATCGCTGAAAAACGATACCACCCAGCTCAAATCCGCCCAAATCTGATGCATTTGCCCGGCACAAACCGTATTATCGAAACTAAAGATGGAAGCCTATCTTTTTCGAAAATACGGTCTGTCCCGCCCCTTTGCGTATCCATCCTCGGAGATAGGCGCCCATGGAGATGGGCGTTCGATTATGCCCCTCCATGCCATACTTTGTATTGTTTGAATATTTTTACTGCTGTAATTGTCTATTTCTCACGTCTGATTTATTCTTATTGTACGCCGCCTTGAGTGAATTCCTTCAAAAAGGCGTAAATAAATCCAAATAAATATTGTGAATTGTATTTCATATAATTAAAGTACCATTTTATCTTCAAGTACCATTGTGTGTTGAGCCTCCTTTGTTTCTTACCATAGTGCATGGCCATTTATTTTTAAATTACCACAAGAACACTTACTGACACCATTTTATAGATATAGATGCTCTAACTGGTTAGTGCAGGAATGCCAACTCTCTGCCCCTGACATGCCCCCTCAAAAAAATACAAAAATGTATTTAGCGCACGGTTAATCCATTCAAATTCAAAAACTACTGTGTGTATTATTGTATATTAACGAGAGCCTTGACTCAGATAGATTACAAATTCAGCAGGACACAAATCACACCTTTGAATCATTGTGGGTTGAAATTCCATGTATAAAAGGGAAAAAAACGGTGATAGGAGTGTACTACCGTCCGCCTTGATAGGATGAGCAGGTAGACGCAGAAATGATAAAAGAAATCAGAGACGCAAAATGGGCAATGTGATAATAATGGGTGACTTCAATTATCCATATATAGACTGGGTAAATGTAACATCGGGACATGCTAGAGAGGTACAATTCCTTGATGAAATCAAGGACAGCTTTATGGAGCAGCTGGTGCAGGAGCCGACGAGAGAAGGAAAAATTCTAGACTTGGTCCTTAGTGGAGCGCATGATCTGGTGAGGGACGTTATAGTACTGGGGCCGCTTGATAACAGTGATCATAATATGATCAGTTTTGATATCGACCTTGAAGTAACTGTACACAGAAAGTCAAATACGTTAGCGTTTAACTTTAAAAAAGGAGACTATGATAAAATGAGAAGAACGGTAAAAAAAAAAAACTTAGGGGGGCAACTGAAAGAGTAAAAACTGTACAACAGGCGTGGACGCTGTTCAAAAATACCATCCTGGAGGCCCAGGCCATACATATTCCGCGAATTAGAAAAGAAAGACGGAAGTCCAAAAGACAGCCAGCCTGGTTGAAAAGTGAGGTGAAGGAAGCTATTAGGGCTAAAAGAAACGCCTTCAGAAAATGGAAGAAGGAACCGTCTGAAAATAACAAGCAGCAACATAAGGAGTGTCAAAGCAAATGCAAGGTGCAGATAAAGAAGGCCAAGAGGGATTACGAAAAAAAAATAGCATTAGAGGCAAAAAAACATAGTAAAAAATTTTTTCGGTATATTAAAAGCAGGAAGCCGGCAATAGAATCTGTTGGGCCGCTGGATGACCGAGGGGTAAAAGGGGCGATCAAGGAAGACAAAGATGTAACGGAGAGACTGAATGAATTCTTTGCTTCGGTCTTCACCGAGGAAGATTTGGGTGGGATACCGGTGTCGGAAATGGTATTTCAAGCGGACGAGTCGGAGAAACTTACTGACTTCACGGTAAACCTGGAGGAAGTAATGGGGCAGTTCAGCAAACTGAAGAGTAGCAAATCTCCTTGACCGGATGGTATTCATCCTAGAGTACTGATAGAACTGAAAAATGAGCTTGCGGAGCTACTGCTAGTGATATGCAACTTATCCTTAAAATCGAGCGTGGTACCGGAAGATTGGAGGGTGGCCAATGTAACGCCGATTTTTAAAAAAGGCTCCAGGGGAGATCGGGGAAATTATAGACTGGTGAGTCTGACGTCGGTGCCGTGGAAAATGGTAGAGGCTATTATTAAAAACAAAATTACAGAGCACATCTGAGGACAAGAATTACTGAGACCAAGTCAGCATGGCTTTTGTGTGGGGAAATCTTGCCTGACCAATTTACTTCAATTCTTTGAAGGAGTAAACAAACATGTGGACAAAGGGGAACCGGTTGATATTGTGTATCTGGATTTTCAAAAGGTGTTTGAAAGGCTAAAGAGGAAATTTGGAGTGTCATGGGATAGGAGGAAATGTCCTATTGTGGATTAAAAACTGGTTGAAGGATAGGAAACAGAGAGTGGGGTTAAATGGGCAGTATTCACAATGGAGAAGGGTAGTTAGTGGGGTTCCTCAGGGGTGTCTGTGCTAGGACCGCTGCTTTTTAATATATTTATAAATGATTTGGAGATAGGAGTAACTAGCGAGGTAATTAAATTTGCTGATGACATAAAGTTATTCAAAGTTGTTAAATCGCGACAGGATTGTGAAAAATCACAAGAGGACCTTACGAGACTGGGAGACTGGGCGGCTAAATGGCAGATGACGTTTAATGTGAGCAAGTGCAAGGTGATGCATGTGGGAAAAAAGAACCCGAATTATAGCTACGTCATGCAAGGTTCCACGTTAGGAGTTACGGACCAGGAAAGGGACCTGGGTGTCATCGATAATACACTGAAACCTTCTGCTCAGTGTGCTGCTGTGGCTAGGAAAGCGAATAGAATGTTGGGTATTATTAGGAAAGGTATGGAAACAGGTGTGAGGATGTTATAATGCCTTTGTATCGCTCCATGGTGCGACCACACCTTGAGTATTGTGTTCAATTCTGGTCGCCGTATCTCAAGAAAGATATAGTAGAATTGGAAAAGGTGCAGCGAAGGGCGACTAAAATGATAGCGGGGATGGGACGACTTCCCTATGAAGAAAGATTAAGGAGGTTAGGGCTATTCAGCTTGGAGAAGAGACGGCTGAGGGGAGACATGATAGAGGTATATAAAATAATGAGTGGAGTGGAACAGGTGGATGTGAAGCGTCTGTTCACGCTTTCCAAAAATACTAGGACTAGGGGGCATGCGATGAAACTACAGTGTAGTAAATTTAAAACAAATCAGAGAACATTTTTCTTCACCCAACGTATAATTAAACTCTGGAATTCGTTGCCGGAGAAAGTTGTGAAGGCGGTTAGCTTAGTAGAGTTTAAAAAGGGGTTGGACGGTTTCCTAAAGGACGAGTCCATAAACCACTACTAAATGGACTTGGGAAAAATCCACAATTCCGGGAATAACATGTATAGAATGTTTGTACGTTGGGAAGCTTGCCAGGTGCCCTTGGCCTGGATTGGCCGCTGTCGTGGACAGAATGCTGGGCTCGATGGACCCTTGGTCTTTTCCCAGTATGGCATTACTTATGTACTTATGACTCTGTAGCACGTACTGTGGTAGTCCATTTTTTTATGCATTGGGCCCACGTTAATGTCTAACGCAGCTCATTGTTACTCCTCTTTTGAAGAATATACAAGAGGCACATGATTTACCTTCTTAATTACAGACCAGTGACATCCATACTTTTTTTTTTTTAAGATGGGTGACTTACATCTCAGCTTACTGATTATCTTGAACATTATAATATTTTACATATATCTCAATTTGGTTTTAGATCTACACATAGTACGGAAATTGTTCTAGGTTCTGTTTTGGACAAAGCATCGAATCCTTAGGGTGAAACAGCTATTGTCATACAGTTTAATATCTCAAGTGCATTCGATCTTATGGATCATGCACTTTTGTTATATACACTTGAGGATATAGGAATAATGGGGCAGATTTAGGACTGGTTTCATAAAACTCTTACTAAACGCTCATATAAACTTGAGATGTCTGGTTGTCTTTCAGAGCAATGGTGTAACCCATGCGGTGTCGCGTAGGGCTCACCTTTGACCTTCCTTGAATATCAAAAATGCCATCAATTTGGTAAAAGATTGGATGTCTGTACGTAAATTGAAATTGAGTATCAAGAAAACTAAATTCTTATATCTTGATTATCATCCTAATCCTAATGTCTCTTCTATAACTATTGACCGGACTGAATTTAAGCTTGAATCGGTTATTAAATTAGAATTTATTTGGATAGTATTTTATCATTAGAACATCAGGTTAATCTTTTAAGAAATCTTTTTCATATTATTGAGAAAAACTTTATATAATTCTTACATTTTTGAGGAAAAGCAGTTGTATTAATTAGTACAAGCTCTTTTATTAAGTCAATTAGATTACTGTTAATATAATATATTTGGGCCGTCCTACATTGATACTGAAAAAGTTTTAATCCATTCAAAACATGGCTGTAGGACTCCTCTTTTCATTAAAAAGATATGACTAAATCTCTCATTTTTATATTAAGTCATATTGACTCCCAGTAGAGGTAAGGATTTTACTTAAATTGGCATGTTTTTTTTTATTTTAAGATTCCTAAATGGATTAGCTCCTCATTACTGGTATAACCATTTTTTTGTTTACTAACTTGCTTAAGTCTTATAGGAGACCTAGGGCCCTGTTTACAAAGGCGCATTAGCGTTTTTAACATGCCTACAATTAGCGCGTGCGTTAACCATGCTAAGAATTGAAAATATGTAGGACTATAAATCCGAAATTGTTATGTTAGTAAAAGGACCCCTTTATTAGTAGGTAACTGGAATCTAGAAAAGGCTTAAGATTGAGCCAAAAAACACAGTTTCAAGCCTCTAAAATTCATAGTTCCTCTCCTACTCACACTGCCTAAAGAAGTGTACTCAGTTCAGTTGCTGGTGTGTTTCACTCCAATTAGCATGTGAGAACTGACATAGAGGCTCATTTTCAAAGCACTTAGCCTCCCAAAGTTCCATAGAAACCTATGGAACTTAGCCTCCCAAAGTGCTTTGAAAATATGCCTCATAGTGGATTAGAGTAAAGGTCTCCTCCAATGGTGGAAGAAAAGGGGCAGAATGGCCCATCCCTTTTAATTTTTCAGCAGTCATGTTTCATTCTCAATCCAAGTTTGCATTCCTGATTTCTGTTGGTGTCTGACCAAGCTTGTGTGCAGTCCGAAAATGCTTAATCTAGAAAGTGGTTTATAATGTTCATAAAATATAAGCATCTCTATTCCAGGTTTTGAAGCCACATCAGCTCCAGCACCATCCGTTCCTGCATGGCAAGGCCGATCCATTGGAACAACCAAACTTAGGCTGGTTGAGTTCTCAGCTTTCTTGGAACAACAAAGAGACTCAGATTCGGTAGGTTTTAACAGAATATTTAATAGTTTACAAAGTTTGATACATCCCTCTTCAAATGGCCAGAGTGGTTTGCAATCAGAAATTTAAATAGTGTAATTTAAAATGACATTTATATTCTAGTGGAGACCAAATCATTCAATCCAAAAAAAAGGTGGGAAAACCATGTGCTTGCTGTGCTACCAATGCAAATATAATAATTATGCAAAGATACTGTGAAACATTGGGGGAAAAGACCTCGGATGCCTGTGTCTATGCTTACACTGTTGTGATACAGCGATTTTGTCACAGTGCTGGCTTTGATCACAGGTCATAGCTACGTCATGCAAGGTTCCACGTTAGGAGTTAGGGACCAAGAAAGGGATCGGGGTGTCGTCGTCGATAACACTGAAACCTTCTGCTCAGTGTGCTGCTGCGGCTCGGAAAGCGAATAGAATGTTGGGTATTATTAGGAAAGGTATGGAAAAGAGGTGTGAGGATGTTATAATGCTGTTATATCGCTCCATGGTGCGACCGCACCTTGAGTATTGTGTTCAATTCTGGTCGCTGCATCTCAAGAAAGATATAGTGGAATTGGAAAAGGTGTAGCGAAGGGCGACGAAAATGATAGCGGGGAAGGGACGACTTCCCTATGAAGAAAGACTAAGGAGGCTAGGGCTTTTCAGCTTGGAGAAGAGATGGCTGAGGGGAGACATGATAGAGGTATATAAAATAATGAGTGGAGTGGAACAGGTGGATGTGAAACGTCTGTTCATGCTTTCCAAAAATACTAGGACTAGGGGGCATGCAATGAAACTACAGTGTAGTAAATTTAAAACAAATCGGAGAACATTTTTCTTCACCCAACACATAATTAAACTCTGGAATTCGTTGCCAGAGAACGTGGTGAAAGCGGTTAGCTTAGCAGAGTTTAAAAAGGTGTTAGACGGTTTCCTAAAGAACAAGTCCATAAACCACTACTAAATGGACTTGGGAAAAATCCACAATTCCAGGAATAACATGTATAGAATGTTTGTACGTTTGGGAAGCTTGCCAGGTGCCCTTGGCCTGGATTGGCCGCTGTCGTGGACAGGATGCTGGGCTCGATGGACCCTTGGTCTTTTCCCAGTGTGCCATTACTATGTACTTATAAAAACCCCCAATGATGCAATTTATTTGTTAAAAAATGAAACAAATTTTTAACTTATTTTTCTTTTTTTTTTCCCCAAAATATAAAAATGAACTTATGAGCAGCAGTCTGTGGCAATTGTGAAATGTCCCTACGGGGACCCGTTTCACCAAATGACTTCCTTAGGGGACTGATGCTGCCTTGCTACTCTGGAACTGCTAGAAAAATCAACAAAGAACAAAATGACATGAGAGGTAGCCAACCCAGTCGAATCGCAACACATAAAATACAAGATAGAGGAGCAAAATTCCACATACCTCAGTTGCTGCAGCTGTGTATCGTAGCCGCTACAGCAATAAAAATGGCGTATGTTTTTAAAGAGACACCAACGCATGCGCATGCCTGCAACAGTTGCAGTAATCAGCTGAATGAAACACACGTGACACGAAGTGTATGAAAAATCAAAACATAAACAAAAAAGGAAAAACAAAACACCATGATAATGACTGATGTCAATGCATTTGTTGGCGACCCCATCACCGTATGTTAAAAAAAAGCTGACCACTCAACCCTCACATTCAGACCTAGTGGTTCAACTGATTGTAAATGATGAATCCATCATTGTTCAAGTTGTATTAAACTTCTTCCTAAGTCCCCTCCTCGTCTTTGGGCAGATACGCTGTCAATAACCCACAGTGAGTAATCTTCAAAGGAATGATGTTTATCGAGGCTGTGGGCTGTCAGAGGAGCACCTACCCGTTGATGGATTATACTATGTCTGTGCTCATTCATCCAAGTGTTTAAACTCCTGTTAGTCTTGCCCACGTACACTTTGGAACAGGGACATTGAAGAATGTACACCGCAAACAATGATTTGCAGTCAGTCTGTTTTTTGGAATGGTAGGTTCTGTGGTCCACAGGATTAATAAAATTATCGCCCTCCTTAGTGATGGAACACATTTTGCAGTGACCACATCTAAAGTGGCCTACAACAGACTGACCAATCTGTCGATTAACAGGTAAGGGCAGCAGCGCCGGGCTGAGAATTTCTTTGAGATTCTTGCCTCTGGAGAAAGCGATCATCAACTGTTAGTTAGCGAACGCTGTATGTGTACTTAAGATATCCCAATGTTTGTGTAGGATGTTGGCCACCACATTCCCCCCCTGCGTATATCTCATAACACAAACCAATTTGCCACACGTTATCTCAGTAGGGGCCTGTTATTGAGACCTAGGAACCCTGAGGATGGTTCATCCAAATTGGTTTGTGTTATGAGATATATGCGGGGGGGGGGGGGGGGGGGGAATGTGGTGGCCAACATCCTACACATACAGTGTTCGCTAACCAACAGTTGATGATCACTTTCTCCAGAGGCAAGAATCTCAAAGAAATTCTCAGCCCGGCACTGCTGCCCTTACCTGTTGATTGACAGATTGGTCAGTCTGTTGTAGGCCACTTTAGATGTGGTCACTGCAAAACGTGTTCCATCACTAAGGAGGGCGATAGTTTTATTAATCCTGTGGACCACAGGACCTACCGTTCCAAAAAACGGACTGACTGCAAATCATTGTTTGTGGTGTACGTTCTTCAATGTCCCTGTTCCAAAGTGTACATGGGCAAGACTAACAGGAGTTTAAACATTCGGATGAATTAACACAGACCCAGTATAATCCATCAACGGGTAGGTGCTCCTCTGACAGCCCACAGCCTCGATAAACATCATTCCTTTGAAGATTACTCACTGTGGGTTATTGACAGCATATCTGCCCAAAGACGAGGAGGGGACTTAGGAAGAAGTTTAATACAACTTGAACAATGATGGATTCATCATTTACAATCAGTTGAACCACTAGGTCTGAATGTGAGGGTCGAGTGGTCAGCTTTTTTTTTTAACATACAGTGATGGGGGTCGCCAACAAATGCATTGACATCATATCATGGTGTTTTGTTTTTCCTTTTTTTTTTTGTACACTTTGTCACATGTGTTTCATTCAGCTGATTACTGCAACTGTTGCAGGCACGCGCATGCCTTGGCGTCTCTTTAAAAACAGCTGCCATTTTTATTGCTGTAGTGGCTATGATACACAGCCGCAGCAACTGAGGTATGTGGAATTTTGCTCCTCTATCTTGTATTTTATGTGTTGCGATTCGACTGGGTTGGCTACCTCTCATGTCATTTTGTCCTTTGTTGATTTTTCTAGCAGTTCCAGAGTAGTAAGGCAGCATCAGTCCCCTAAGGAAGCCATTTGGTGAAACAGGTCCCCTTAGGGATGTTTCACAATTGCCACAGACTGCTGCTCATAAGATAAGTTCATTTTTATATTTTGGAAAAACAAAAAAGAAAAATAAGTTAAAAATTTGTTTCATTTTTGCACAAATAAATTGCATCATTGGGGGTTTTTATGACCTGTAATTGAAGCCAGCACTGTGATGCAATCGCTGTACCACAACAGCATAAGCATAGACACAGGCATCTGAGGTCTTTTCCCCCAATGTTTCACAGAATCTTTGCATAATTATTATATTTGCATTGGTAGCACAGCAAGCACACATTTTTCTCACCTTTCTTTTTGGATTGTATGATTTGATCTTTAGTGGGTTTCCAGCGTTTTTTGTTACATTTATATTCCAGTGGCCAATGAAAAGGTTGTAGGTATTTATATGTGCACTGGGCTTAGGTGTTCAGTGGGGCAGGGTTTGGGTGGAGCAGAGGTTGAGATGCAATGTAAACATATCCTATATAATAATTCTCCCCTCCAATGTTCTGCCTTGCTGCCTGGGACTGTGGCTCATTCCGAGTTGGTCAGGACGGCTCCATAGATCAGGCTATCATCACCGTAGCCATTATGATGTCAATTCAGAACCCGGGGGGGGGGGGGGGGGAAACATGCCTCACAGCTGATCCATGTTCAGAGGAGGGTCGCTGGACATGGGTGGCTGGAGGGGGGGCAGGTGAGAGAGGAGGGTCGCTGAGGAATGGTACAGTTTAGGAGGTGAAGAATTTGTGTGCACGAAAGAGGAGCGGGACTTGGGTTTGATCATATGTGAAGATCTTTTTTTTTTTTTTAATTATTTATTTTATTTAAACAATATACAAGTTGTAATAACAACATACTTGTGAAACACAGAGATCATATTACAGGAAAACATACATCTAAACAAATCAGGTCTCATCAAATAATATTATAACTATCATATCTGTTTCTCAGACCACTATCTTAGAAAGGGGAAAAGGTGATGAAAATCATATAGGAGAGATTATTAGAAACAAACATTATCTATTAATTAGTGGCATTACTTCTGATGTTTCCTCGTAATTCTTTTAGTTATTCTCAATTCAAGCTTTTCCTATCAACAAAACTCTGTAATTGTTCAGGATTGTAAAAAATATACTTGTTATTCAAATATTTGACAATACATTTGCAGGGGTAGGCGAGTAGAAATGAAGCTCCCATCTCTCTCACTTTCTCCCTCTGTAACAAAAATTTTCTACGTCTTTCCTGAGTTACTCTAGTAACATCAGGGTAGATCCATATTCTTTGACCACAAAATGGTTTCTGAAGATTTTTAAAATATAATCTCATCAATGAGCTTAAGTCTTGCTCAAATATTAGGAAACAATTAAAGTACCGCGAGTCGCCACTTCAGTTAAGGATTCTTCCAATATAGCCGTTAAATTCTGAAGATCTATTTCATTACCCTCCTGTCCAAGTTCATTTTTCTTTGAAGGCAATTTTAAATAGTAAATTTTATTGCAAGGAGGGATAGCTTGATATGGTAAGTTCAAATTCTCAAGTACGTATTTTTTAAATAAATCATTTGGAGATATCCCAGGTACTATGGGAAAATTTACTACCCTAAGAGTCAGTCTTCGATTGAAATTTTCTAGCTTGTTCCATTTTTCTATGGAGCATCAATTTATCTTTTATCAGTGAATCAGCCGTAGTCTTTATACTCTTTATTTCCTCATAGTTCTGAGATATTTTTTCCATTGTTTCTGAACGTACCTTGTCCAAGGATTCTGTTAGCTGAGTCATATTTTTATCCCAATTGAAGTGGTTTCTCAAACGGACTTAGAAACAACTTGTTTTAAAGCGCTTTCCAGATTAAAGTCAACGTTATTTCTGCAGGATCTGCTTCTTCCAAGCTTTCTTCTGTTGCAAACTCAGGAGAGGCACTGCCTGGCTGAGTGTTTCCGTCAACGACTTCCGTTGCTTCAGACACTCCTTGCTCTCTCCTTTGTGTTGCCAGGCATGGAGGTGGAATAATCCCCGGGGGCGAGAGAGAGATATCCAAACCCTGGGGCGCCGGTGCTCCTACAACGGCGTCCATAGCAGGTCTCGCCTCACCGGCTTCGCGAGGTTGATTCACCACGAAGCGCTCCCAACGTTTGCTGCCTCGGGGATGAGGTCCTGACCGCCGGCAGCTGGCCCCTGGTTGTCCCCTTTCTTTTAGTGTGGGGCATCGTAAGAAGCCACAGGTTTTTAGGAAATAATATTTGAGGCAGCAGGAGCGTTTCGTATGTGCGTTAGATCGCCATCTTGCCACCGGAAGTCCCCCCGTCCATATGTGAAGATCTTAAGGTGGCCAAACAGCTAGATAAGGCGACAGCAAATGCTAGAACGATGTTTGGGTGCATAGGGAGAGGAATGGCCAGTAGGAAAAAGGAGGTGATGATGCCCCTATATAAGACTCTGGTGAGACCTCATCCTATATAATAATTCTCACCTCCAACGTTCTGTCTTGCTGCCTGGGACCGTGGCTCATTCTGAGTTGGTCAGGACGGCTCCATAGATCAGGCTGACATCACCGTAGCCATTATGATGTCAACTTCAGAACCCGGGGGGGGGGGGGGGGGGGGAACATGCCTCACAGCTGATCCATGTCCAGAGGAGGGTCGCTGGCAATGGGTGGCTGGAGGGGGGGTAAGGGAGAGAGGAGGGTGGCTGGAGGGGGGCAGGGGAGAGAGGAGGGTCGCTGGACATGGGTGGCTGGAGGGAGGCAGGGGAGAGAGGAGGGTCGCTGGACATGGGTGACTGCAGGGGGGGCAGGGGAGAGAGGAGGGTCACTGGACATGGGTGGCTGCAGGGGGGGGGGCAGGGGGAGAGGAGGGTCGCTGGACCCGGGTAGCTGCAGGGGAGCCGAGGAAAACCTTGCTAGCGCCCGTTTCATTTGTGTCAGAAACGGGCCTTTTTTTACTAGTATTGTGTAAAATTCATATGTACATGCATAGCAGGGGTAAATTTGTTGGAGTGGAGGAGTAGCCTAGTGGTTAGTGCTGTGGACTTTGATCCTGGGGAACTGAGTTCGATTCCCACTGCAGCTCCTTGTGACTCTGGGCATGTCACTGAACCCTCCATTGTCCCTGGTACAAAATAAGTACCTGAATTATGTAAACCGCTTTGAATGTAGTTGCAAAAAACCTCAGAAAGGTGGTATATCAAGTCCCATTTCCCTTTCCATTTCATGAGTATTTCTGTACTACTGAGGCTGGTTCTGGGTGCCTGGTTTATGAAGGAACATAGGTGCCTCTGTTGCTTCTATGACGTAGGCACCTTTTTAGAAGTGTTTCACAATAGGCAATACAGTCTGTTGGTGAGGCTCTGTCCATCCATCTATCTGTACGCATAGGTTTATACATAAGCAAACAAATCTATACCAGGTGACAGATAGAAAGGGAATAGGAAAAGGGAGAATACAGTGAGATACAATAGGTATTTCTTGTCCCCAGAGGGCTTACAAATGAAAGGGGCAGTTCTGTAAAGTGATGCCTAGAGGTAGCTACCATTTATGCACGTCAAAGGTGCCATCAGATTGACAGGCGTCTATGTGCACCAGGTGCTTCATTATAAGATAGCGCCTAGTTGCAAGGGGGAACGTACATGGTTGGAGCATGGGTGTGTCTTACAGATATGTGCATTGTTTATAGAATGCTATAAACTACATGGCTTAGTGCACCTGGGCATGCCAGCATATGCCTGTCATGGCGTAAGAGAACATGCCTATACATGAGTGTGCCAATACCAAACTTGCACTGGTATACTTTAATGGAATCTTGGTGCTGTTATACAATTGACACAAAGTACAGGCATTGGGGTGCTTTCACTGAGGCGCCAATTTATAGAATTGCCTTTCCTGTTTTTATCTTGGGCAGTGGATGGATGAGTGACTTGGCCAAGATCACAAGGGGCTGCAGCAGGATTTGAACCGTGGCTTCTCTGGTTCTCAGCCTGCTGCTCTAACCATTAGGTTACTTCTCCAATCTGAAGGGGAAGGAAGAACTGGCACACACTACTCATTTCCCTAGCCACATCCAATACCTGCAACCACACAGTTCTCCCATCCATTCACTAAGTTTCCAACACTATTTATAACCTCCACCCACCCATTTTCAGCGCTATACTTCCTGCCTGTAATAATCCCCCATTCACTCAAGAATTCATTGTTTTTTACTCCTCCATCCTCTCACTTTTTGAGATATCTATCAGATATTTATTAGATTGTAAGCTGCCCAGACACATGTTTGATGGGCAGGATAGAAAGTAATTAATAAACTTTAACTTACTGACTCAGCCCCCACGTCACTCGGACCTTTTCCACTTCTAGGCACTCCTCACTCAGCTCAGTTGCCATTCATCACCTCTCTCCATCCACTCACTGACTCAGGGGCTCATTTTCAAAAGAGAAAAATGTCCAGAAAGTGGCATAAACCTGCGTTTGGACGGTTTTCTCACAAAAACGTCCAAATTGGTATTTTTAGACATTTTTCAATGAAGTCTTTCAGAAGTGTGTTCTAATCACAAGGGGCGTGTCAGGGGTATGTTAAGGGCAGGATCTGGGCTTTTCTAACCCTTGGACATTTCTCTGCCATAATGCAACAAAACAAAAACATCCAGGACTATAAGTTCGACGTTTTGGTCCAGACCTATTTTATTAACAAATAAGCCACAAAAAAGTGCCCTAAATGACCAGATGACTGCTGTAGGGATGACCTCACCTTACTTACCTCAGTGGTCACTAACCCCCTCCCAGACCCCCAAAATGTGATTAAAAACAGTACTTGCTAGCATCAGATGTTATACTCAGGTCAGTTAGAACAGCATGTGGTCCCTGGAGTAGTCTAGTGGTGGGTACAGTCAGTGCACTGCAAACAGATGGACCCAGGCCCATACCTCCCCCCCTACCTGTTACACTTGTGGTAGAAACTGTGAGCCTTCCAAAAGTCACCAGAAACCTACTGTACCCACATATTGATGCTCTCTTCACCCATAAGGGCTATTGTAATGGTGTACTGTTGGGGGTAGTGGGTTTTGGATGAGTTTTGGGAGCTCAGCAGACAAGGGAGCAACGGTGAGGTGTGTATCTGGGAGCTTTTATTTGAAGTTCATTGCAGTGCCCTCTAGGGTGCCCCACTGCTCTCCTGGGATGTCTGTGTGGCCAGTCTACTAAGAAAGCTGGCTCCTCCTACATCCCAATAGCTTGATTTTGTGCATTTTTCACCTGGATTTTTTTGTTTTGTTTTGAAAATGAACCAAAAATATATCAAATGCCCAATTTTTAAAAATATTTTTCTTTTTTGAAAATGGCTATATTCCTCACTTGAATTTTGGGTGTTTTCAGGGCTTTTTTTGAGGGGGTACTTGTGGGTACTGAGTACCGGCACCTTTTCAATTGTCTACTAATGTAGATCCCCTATGGGTGAGGTTTACAGCAGATAGTTAAGGGTTGTGATCACGGTGAAAAGGCCCCGCACTCAACACTCACCAATCGGGGAAATACAGAGAAAAGTAGGGAAATCTTATATTCTGTATTTTGTATAGGGTGCAACTCAGTATTTTTATAAATGTATTTCCCTTAATGTTAATTCAAATTTTCAAAGTGATGACAATGTTGCACCTTAATAGTGAAATTAAAATAATTTATTATGCAAGACGTTTTTTTTAAGATTCAATAAACAAGTGTAATAGATTCAATAAAAAACGGTATCAATGTACAGTAATGACATGTGACAATTCTTTTCTTTATACCCTTAGAAATTATAAATGTCAGCAAACAATCAATACATTTTACATATCAGTTTTCCTCAATTAAACCAATCAGATAAATATCAGTTTTTAACTTAACTAGTGTATACTGCAATAGAATGTACTGTTTAATATATGTCCTTTATTAAGAGTTGATTCTTTATTTTAGTGATGCCCAAAAGGATACTTTAATTGCAGTTTTCCTCTTCTTCCTTCTTTTCTCTCTTTTAAACGTTGGGTACCATTTAATTCTCAGTTGTGATGATCCCTGGCCAGGGAGCAGGAACCAGGAACTGAAGAATACCTACTACACTAAGCTAATAAAAAAATCAACAACAAAAACCCTAAACCCTAACTAAAGTACCTAACATCTGCCACATTCACCTAAATATTTTCCCTAGCTAGCTATCCCAATTAAATAAACAAATAATTATTTTTCCCTATTCTATACCCTCCCACAAAATGTTGGAATTTTTTAATCCCCTAATGTACAAATATTCTTTAATTCTGTGTTTGGTGTCACAACTTCCACAACCACCAGTATTCTTCAAGAACCTCCTTGCTACACAGAAGGAAAAGAAACCTTCAGACGGTTTCACAGACCCATTCAATAATGAAACTCAGATTTAAAGTATTACATCTGAGCTGCCATAGACAATCTCTCCAAAGAATGTACTTTTAAAGTTCAGAGTAGCTCTTTACAGAAATGGCCTCAGAGCCGCACTGCTTTGCTTACATTTAAAACTTTCTATCAGGGACAGCTTATTTTTCCAGCACTTCCAAATTTTACTCCCTTAGGAAACAGATGATGCTGAAATGATTTACCATCCCAAAACTAGTCAAACAGACATCAAACATCTCCTACCAGCCCTTAAATACGCATCGGGCTTTCAAAATTAAATGCCAGACATCCAAACCACTCTTTCTAAGCACAACCAAAGTATTTTAAACTTACAATTCAATTTATATTTCAATTTCCAGTGACAGCCAGTTGCTGCTCACTGTCACAGGTCTGCTTAGCACTACAATCACCACCCAACTGCCAGCCTGAGCTGTTTTTTTTTTTTCTCCTGAGAGTTCCACCAGCACAAGCCCAACATTCCAAATTCCCCCCAGGGCACAATTACAGCATTTTAAAACAAAATAAACATTTTTCAAACATATACAAACAGGCAACATGTCTAATTGATGTAAACTTTGGTACCTTTCACCCCTGAAGCCTGAAAACCATCTTTATTTCCTGTGCAGCGCTTACACCAATGCGGGCCGTTCCAAAAAATAATAAAACGTCGGGAGAGTGCACTGGTAAGCCCCTTTTAAAAGGGATACAAATCATTTTATTTTTTAATACCCAATTTACACTAAAATTGACCCATGGACCCCATGTTTTAATGAAAGAGCTCAGGTTCTGCACACCAATTCTGCCTTGTCATAGATTCTGTGACTGGTTGCAGGGGGCCTGGTTATTGTGGAGTGGGTCCCTCAGTGATCACCCCACCCCTAAAGGGTGGCCTAGCATTTGAATACTGACGCCTTTATTGCTAGAAAAAACACATTGGGTGTTTTTAGCCAAACGTCCAAAGTTGGACTTAAGTGTCATATCGGAAATGCCCCTATCAAGTCACCAACACACATACAACCCCAGACAAGCCCTCAGTGGGGGTGGAATCTCCCCACCACTGACTAAACCATATAATAAAATGTGGCCATAGATCCAAAGGCTTATTTTGCAGATTAATTGTTTCCTACCAGAGAGTCCTGCTTAGAAATCAAGAACAAGGGGTGTTTCAAACTCCCCAGTGTCCTTCCAGAGTCCTTTGTGATAACACTAGACTAGCTCTTTGCAGCATTTGCCATTTTAACAAACATTCCTGCTCTCTGTAAATTTCCAGAGGAGCCAGTTGCACCCCCTACTGGATGAGACCAAGTGTTATAAAACCAGAGGAGTTCACTGGATTATGCCATTTCTTCTGTGAGGGCAATGGATAAGTTTTAGATGCAGTTCATCCAGTGTACCTTTTTTCTATAGGTTGGAAATCATTGTATAAGTTTGCACATAATTGGAGATCATAAGCCTTGATTTGCGATAATAAGTACAGCCTTGATCATGCGGAATTCCAGGGTGTACAAACATCTATCAGCAGATATTAGTCTCATGGCATTTTGAAATACTGTTTAACACAAGTTATTCACATCAGCCTGTGGCAGTCATTGTGAGGATACCTATCTGTCTAAAAAAAGATTCTTCCTAGGCAGAATTTATTTTGAATACTTTTAGAATGCCCAGAGTAACAGCCTAACTGCCTTTTTTTTTTACCCCATTGTAATCTTTTTTTTTTTTCCCAGCTTAAATTCCAGCTGGATCTGCTGATTTAATGATATCTCTCTCGCTCAAGTGCTGAGAACCTCTGTAAGTGTGTGCAAATCTAAACTGCCACTTTTATTTGGGGGTGTCACTGGAGCCTGAGGTGGTCCTGCTGGATGTGCTGACAGTAGCAGGTTTCCACATGTGCCAGAGCCTGCTGCAGGTGTTGCAGGAAGAGGAGAGGGGTGAAAGGATGATATTGTGCCCTCTAGCCAGTTAGAAAGGGAGGTGGCTGCTGGGTAGGATAATGAGATTTGCTGCAAGTAGCTGATCTTACATGAAGGTGGAAAGAGCAATATGCTTCTGGCAACAGAATGATTTAAAAGAAATACAGAGGTCAGTGGGTGACACAGCTCAGTGCACATGTCACCTGATCAGTGTAGAAAAATTAAGATGCATGTTTCAATGGATAGCTATTGAAGCAGTTCTAGGCATCAGCACTAAAGGTGAAAGTCAGTATAAAACTGTATGTTTGCACCAAATCATTCCACATCCAGGTTCCGCATTTGTTTTCTTTGAAATGCACCTGCCCAGAATTTTTATTTACACCAGGGTAGCTGCCTGCCACAGATCACAAGCCATCAGCAGTTGGAGGCCTATGGCTGACAAATAATGATTTAATGAATGCTGGGTGTTATAGAAGTTCAGTTCTCAGATCAGCTTTTGAAAGTTCACGGACCACTGCCCTGCAGTCTGCAAAATTTACCTCTCCCTGATTTTCAGGGAAGCGGAAGTGAAAAATTCTGGAGGCAGAAGATCGTAATTTAGATAAAAGTTCTTTTATAGGTTCAGCTTTTTAATGAAAGTGATTTGTCTTTATTTTGTAACTTCTTGTAAGTTAGTGCCACTTGACATGGGCAATTTATCTTGGTTTCTTTGAATTCCTAAGTGGATTACTTTTTTTTTCTTAGCAGTATTTGACAGGAGTTATCTTTCATGGTTATACTGCATTCTTCAAATATTTATGCTACTTAAGGCGTTCAAAGGTACTATATAGACATCTTCAGGGTATACTGTGTAGTGCAGCTGTTTTAAGAGTTCTTAACCTTTTTTGGTTCCCTCACTTTTTTAACTGATCAATGAAACCCTCGCACCCCCATCCTAAACCACATGTCAACTAGTGACTACTGGCAGCTACGTGTATGCTAACTTCTATCATGTTAGTAAAATTACTGCAGTAGTCAGTTATACTACCACTCTTAAAGTTACAATGATACATGAATTGTACATAATGTAGAATAAAATGAGCATTTGCAAATGATACGTAGTAAGAAACAACAATGTAGACATTTCAGTCATTAGATCACACAGCCTTTCTCACCAAGACATAATTGTGCAACCTGGAGAAGAAGTGTGCAAATGACATTTTTATAAAAATGTAAGCTTCATTGCCATTAATGAGTGTTCTTCTGTTTACCCTTGATCCTTTGAGCTAGAGTGGATAAATCCAGAGTTATCAGCCCGAGGAATTTACCCAGCTATTAAGTTACCTGGGCAAATTCCTTTGAAAACTGTCCTAAAACTACTTCCTTCAATCTGTCTAGAAAGTTTCAATAAATTGCCTGACCTTTTCCCACACCACTGGTTAAGAACCCCTGGTCTATTAGCCACAGTAAGCTAGTAAAACATCCAGAACAGGGTTATTTTATATCTCTGTGTGTATAGTTAGAACCTTTTCTCTGTGTGGGGTATGCCCGTTTTTTTAAAAAATGGGAGCACTTTGAAAATTATCCCAGGAAAATTGTGCTTACATCTAAAAACATAGGATGCTGCTAAAGCTACTCAGAAAAGGAGAAAAAATATCTTTCACTGCATCAAAAATGCCCAATGTGAGTGCTTTCTTAGATGTTTGCTAACGTAATTCACACCATAAAACTTCATCCTTGAACAGTTGAGTGTTTTTTTTTTCATTATTTCTAAAAGATTTGTCATTGGTACTGCTGCGTCTGAGAGTATAGTAAGTTGGCTATAGTGATAGTTATCTGACAGCACCTACTAGTTCTGTCTTCCTCTGCTCAACTACTCGGTTTCTGTTGCAATTGAATTTGCCTCTTTCCTGTGCTTGGGCCACAGGACCCTAGCAGTGGTATTGCTTGCTGGAATTTGTTTACCTTTATGGATATTTATGGGGAGAGACAGCGACATATCTTTTGCCAACCACTTTTGCACCCCTTAAAGAATTTGTAGGGCTACCGGAATCCTAGGTTTCCATGGTGACAGACTCCGCCTGGTGATTTGCTCCACACAGGAGGGGAGCAATTTCCAACCACTGCAGAAGTGATGCAGCCTCAGAAGAGGAGGAGATGGAAGGTGGGGAGGATCCTAGGGATGTCACAGGACAATAGGGTGAAGAGCAGTGGGGTATGGGTTTTGGAAAGACAGAAAAAGATGAATCGTAGAGGAGGCGGGATATGAACCTAGCTGCTTTAGAAGGCTTCCTAGTCACTTTTTATTCCCAGTTATGCCAATATATTGCTCACTCATTAAAAAGTTAACAAGTGGTTTGTTTTCTAATTTGTACTTCTGTTACATATTTTTATTTCTTCATTCTGAATGAGAAATTACACTCCTTAAACAGCAGTAATACACCTGAGGATCGAGTGGCTCTGTTCTCCGATAATCATATTTTCTTGCACAGTGCTGTTATTTCTTAAGCCTGTCCGTGGTGCTGAAGGCCAGTACAGCAAGTGTTTTCAGATGCAAGTGGTGAGACATTACAGGTACATTAGGTCTGGAAATGCAATACACTGTTTACTAAACACACACAAAAAAATTACAATACTGGTGTGAGTGATAAGAGGTATTCATAAGTGGAGCAGAAGCTCTCAGAGAGAGATTCAACTATCACAGCATTCTAGAGGGCTTCAAAATGTCTTCATCATAGGTCAAAAAATCCAAGCTAAATATGGACTTATTTGGAAATACATCTTTTAAAATTGTATACTTAAAATTATAAAAACACAATCCAGGAAACTCGAACGAGCTTGGAATAAATTAAAAGACATACACACACTCAACGCGTGGAAACAAATACAAAGAAAATACAAATACGCAATAAGACAAACCAAAAGGTCATACTACAGAACCAAAATAGGGCCAGACTATAAAGACACAAAAAAACTATTCCAGCTCGTGAACAAACTACTAGACACCACCTTGGTCACTGCAACCAAGACAGACATCCCATCTGCAGACAAACTTGCTAAATAATTCAAAGAAAAAATTGTAAATCTATGCAATATGCTACCTCAGAACACCACTGACATCGAAAACTTCATAGATGGCATGGACCCAACCCTTGGAGAATACCCGGTGGACCGAATCTGGTCAAACTTCACCTTCCTCACCACTGAAATAGTCACCCAGACATTAAACAAGTTCTCCAGTACTCACTGTAAATTGGATATCTGCCCCAGCTATCTAATAAAATCTGCTCCCCACCACTTCATAGCAGACCTTACATTACACTTAAACTACATGCTCCAACAAGGTCTCTTCCTAAAGAAAATGGCAACATCCTACTCACCCCAATACCAAAAGATACCAAGAAAAAAACAAACAAAATCACCAACTACCTCCCAGTAGCATCTATCCCACTGGTAGTCAAGCTGATGGAAGCATGGTAACCAAACAATTTACGGATTATATAAACAAATTCTCAATACTGCGTGACTCACAATCAGGATTCCGCCCCGCCTCATCCATAGCACAGAAACAGTACTAATTTCTCTACTAGCCAAATTCAAAAGCAAGGTAAAAGCATTCTTCTCCTCCAATTCGACATGTGTAGTGCGTTCGACATGGTAAACCACAGAATACTACTAAGACTCCTAGATTACTACAGGATTGGAGGAAGCGTACTTAGTTGGAGCAAGGGTTTCCTAACCACCAGAACATACCAAGTGAAGTCAAACTCAAACATATCACCATGGAAAGCCGACTGCGGAGTACCCCAAGGATCACCACTATCACCGATCCTTTTCAATCTAATGATGACCCCACTAGCCAAGTCCTTATCCAACCAAGGCCTTAACCCCTTCATTTACGCAGACGATATCACAATATACATCCCTTACAAATCTGATCTAATAGAAATCACAAACGAAATCAAACTCAGCCTGAACACCATGAACTCACGGGCGAATGCATTCCAACTAAAGCTCAACACAGAAAAAACACACTGCCTTATCCTCTCATCCCAATACAATACTTATAAACCCACTAACATAAACACCCCAGATTACACCCTCCCTATCTCAGACAGCCTGAAAATTCTCGGCGTTACAATCGACCGTAACCTCACGCTAGAGAGCCAAGTGAAATCCACAACTAAGAAAATGTTCCATTCAATGTGGAAACTCAAACGCCTGAAACCATTCTTCCCGAGAGAAATATTTCGCAACCTGGTACAATCAATGGTACTAAGCCATGTAGATTACTGCAACGGAATCTATGCGGGATGCAAAGAACAAATCATAAAGAAACTTCAAACTGCTCAAAACACGGCAGCCAGGCTTATATTTGGAAAAACACGATTCGAAAGCGCCAAACTCCTCCGAGAAAAACTGCACTGGTTCCCAATCAAAGAATGGATCGCGTTCAAAATCTGCACACTGATTCATAAAATTATCTACGACGAAGTCCCGGGATACATGACAGACCTCATAGACCTGCCAACCAGAAACACAACAGGTTCAACATGAACATACCTAAATCTCCACTACCCAAGCTGCAAAGGACTCAAATACAAATCAACTTATGCATCCAACTTTTCCTATATAGGCACACAACTCTAGAGCTCATTACCAAACGCAGTGAAAACAACGTTTGGCCACCTAAACTTCCGGAAATCACTAAAAACTTAATTACCTGTTCAAAAAGGCATATCCTACCGACCCAACTTAAATGCCCGAACATTACTAACTGTATCTGATATCCTGATCTGACAATGTTAACAAATCTATGTAAGCCACATTGAGCCTGCAAATAGGTGGTAGAATGTGGGCTACAAGTGCAATAAATAATAATAACCCTGCAACACAATGGATCCAAAGCTTGTACTGGACATAATTTAACTCTTTCTCCTTATGATTCCCTACTGTGTATGTAACACATGATCTTTACTCTTCCGCAACATCACTCTGTATTTGTTCATACCAGTTTTGGCGATTGCCTTACGGTACGGTGTAAGCCACATTGAGCCTGCAAATAGGTGGGAAATTGTTGGATACAAATGTAATAAATAAATAGTAGGTTCCTGAAAAGTATGTTAAATAACCTTAAAAAATGATAGCGGATGAAGATGCTCCTGGCCATTTATATCACTTGCCTGGGGCTAACTGGCCATATTCAGTGGTACTTAACCAGTTAGTGGCACTCGGTATGTCCAGTTAGCGCCTAAGCCGAAAACAGCTATTTTGTGGGTGGTCTGGGAGCAGAGTTGGCACTTAAGTGGTTAAGCGCAATATTCAGTGATTAACCGCACAAATAGGACTGCATAAAACACAGTACTATCTTTGTGGTTTAAATGCTGAATATTGCATGTAACCGCATAAGTTTTAACCAGACGCGTATGCCAAGATATTCATTGCCGGCACCCAGACATGGCCTGGCATTGAATATTAGGGGATAAAGCCAGTGGCGGCCAAAAAACACTGACTGCCACCAGCAATTTAAATTCCTACTCAAATCCCATTACCTCAACAGTGATTTTTCTTTTGACTAGGGTTCAACTGATAATAATAACTTAAGCTCTGTGTGCTCTTGTTTTGTTTGTGTCTTTCCTGTCATAATGGAATTCTTTTCCTTGTTTTTATTTTTGTAATTTTTAGGCAGTTTGTAAACCGCCCTGATCTGCCTGTCCAGAAAGGGCAGTAATAAATTTTAATAAACGTAAAACAACATAAACATTTTACAAACTGAAATGTCCTAACTATGAACAGGGGAAAACAAGAGGCTTTGGACCTCATTGTAGCAGCATAGGAGCATTAGTGTTATAAAATGGTCACACAGATGACCACGAGGAGGAGTAGCCTAATGGTTAGAGCAGCCTGCTGAGATCCGAAAGACCTTAGTTCAAATCCCTCCAGGGATAGAAAAGAACCTACTGTGATGTCTCTCATTCCCTCCAGTGGACAACTGCTCAGTTGAAGCTTCTTTCTGTAACTGGACATGTCAAGTACCAGATCTAAATACCAACATCCATTTGGACAAAGACACACCTTCCCCTTCTGAAATCAGTTGGGTGTCCATATTTTGGCCCCCTCCCTAGTCGTGCCTAAAACATGCCCAGACCATGCCCTCTTGCCATAAGGACATAATTGCAGTTTTAAATATTCGTATCCCAGCTTTATAAAATCAGGATTGGATGTCCATGCAATATGGGTATCTAAATGCCAGTTTTCAGATGTGCAAACACGAATAGAGCTTCTAAAATAAGGGCCCATATGGCCTATCCAGTCTCTGTCCATCCATACCATCTACTATCCCTTTCTGTCCCTTAGAGATCCTGTGTGCTTGTCCTGTGCTTTCTTGAAAACTGTATCTGACTTTGTTTCCATCCCCCAAGGAGGCTATTCCATGCATCTATCACCCTTTCTGTAAAGAAGTGTTTCCTTAGATTAATCCTGAATCTTTCCCTTTCACATATGTCTCCTCATTCCAGATTTTCCTTTCAATTGAGAGACTTGCCTCCTGTGCATTTATGCCACAGAAATATTTCAGTGTCTCTTATTTCTCTCTTCTCACCTCTTCCAAAGCATAGATACATATTGAGATCTTCGTCTGTTCCATATGCTTTATGATGAGGACCACTGACCATTTTAGTAGATGTCCTCTGGACTATCACCATCCTGTTTATATCTTTTTGAGGGTGCAGTCTCCAAAATTGTATACAGTAGTCTAAATGGGATTTCACCAGAGACTTATACAGAGGCAGTATTATCCTCTGTTTCCTGCTGGCCATTCATCTCCCTATCCATACAAACAACCTTCTGGCTTTTGTGTCACCTTAGCCAAACAAGGTGGAAATCTTAAGATCATCAGATATGACCACCCCATTATTTAAATTAGGTTTTATTACTGATAAAGATTCTCAACTTATAGTAACACAAAATGATCCAACTGCTCAAAATATTCAAGATTTTGTGAATCTGTTTTCTTGGTAATATGACAACATCACAAGACTTAACTGGTCCAGGCTTCCAGAGCATCAAATTCTACCTGATAAAGGCCCTTGATGATTCAGGAGTAATCTACAAAGAGACTCTTTTTTTTTTTTTTTTTTATCAGTAGCCAACCGGTAGTCACATACTGGGAATAATTTTATAACGGGGCACCTCTGTCAAAAGTCCAAAGTGGTGCCTATTTTATAAAAGTGCCTTTGTACCTTCATTAGACTAGACGCCTGATAAAGGTGTAAATTTGTGAATGTGTTCATGTACCACTGTATTTTATAAAATACATGTATATATTGCATCTCTTCCTCCACTTTTGCCCAATCTATCCCCTGGGAAAGCCTGTGCACAGGTCACATAAGAACGTAAAAATAGCTATACTAGGTCAGACTGATAGTCCATCTAGTCCAGTATCCTGCTTCCAACAGTGGCCAATCCAGATCATAAGTACCTGACTGGGGGACCCTTTTAACGAAGCAGTATTAAGCTAAAAGGGAAGTACCGCCGGGCTACCGCAGCAGCCCGGTGGTAGGACCCTCCCCCAGTGCGCGCCATTTCCAGAACTGCAAAAATATTTACATTTTTGTAACGCCAATGTGTACCCAGCAGTAATCAGACAGTACTGTTTATCACCGAGTTAGCACGGGAGCCCTTACTGCCACCTCAGTGGGTGGTAGTAAGTGCTTCCCCCCCCCCCCCCCCAAATGGCCACGCAGCAAGTGCTTCCTTGCCATACAGCCATTTCTTGAAAAAAAAACAAAGACCTGCCTGTTACCTGCTGCAGTAAAAGGGGGCCTCAGCATGAGTCAGAAACACACGGGGATATCAGCGCAGGCCCCCTTTTGCCACAGCTTCGTAAAAGGACCCCTGAATCCCAAAGAGTAGCAAGATTCCATGCTTTCCCCAAGTCTACCTTAATAGCAGTTTATGAACTTCTCCAAGAACTTGTCCAAACCTTTTTTTAAATCCAGACACACCTAACTGCTGTTACCACATCTTCTGGCAATGAATTCCAGAGCTTAATCATTTGTTGTTTGAAAATATATTATCGGTCGATTCCAAGATGGCGCTTTGATCACACACACCTGAGTAAGCTCCCTGGGGACGCTATGGTTTGTTGCCTCTTGCGGGTCCCTCGTCCCGTCGTTCGCGATGGGAAAATGGAGGGGGGAGGTAAGGGAGCTTCCCTCGGCTCCTGGGTCCTTGTCAGCATTGAAGCAATCGACTTTGCAGTTCCTCAGGACGCCACCGGGACCTCTATGCACGTCAACTCCTTCTGCAACTGTCGATGCGCCAACGTCGATAGGAAGCGGAGACGGGGTTTCTTTGAGCCCAGGAGACCGCAGGGATCCACCACAGCCAGGAAGTGAATTATTCGCTGCAGCCCGGCCAGTATCCGATACCGAAGGGGTGAATTCGGAGCTGACAAAGGGGAGGCCAGCGGCGAATTTGAGTGGGACCTTGGACCCTGTGTTTTCGGCCAAATTGGCCTTAAAGGTACTGCCACAAGATATTGTTACTAAGCTCTCTAGTACTGAGACCCCACCACACTTCCTTTTACCATCAGGTGGAATAAGCAAGCCCTCTATTGTGACACTTGAGTCACTGTGGGATATGGTATATAACACTCACTCCTCCGTGCAAAGTATGTTAAAAGAAAATACTGACGATATTAAAATTCTTTCAGAAGCAGTTTTGATACAGGCACAGGTGACAGCACATCAGTCCTCTAAGATTGAAAAAGTGGATACTAAAATTCAAGAAATGGGGTCTTTGGAATCCGCTTTGGTTAAGGATAATAACTTTTTGCATAAATGATTGGAATACCTTGAAAACCAGTCTCGGAGACTTAACCTTCGGTTCCTTAATTTCCCCAAGTCTCCTTTAATTCCTCCAATTGAGATGGCGAAAAAATACATGATTGACATTCTGGGAATGGACAAAGATTCATTGCCTCCCATAACTCGGGCCCATTACATCTGGAATATCAGGGGGACAATGGGAGATCCCCCTAGACGAGAAATGGGTGAAGAAATTAACCTTACTTCCTTCCTGGAAAGTTCATTGGACGTGATTACCCATAGGACTACAATGTTAGTCACTTTTGCGCTGGAACCGGATCGGAACGCAGTGTTAAGACTTTCCCTGAGGCATTTAGATGAACTGTTTATGGGCTCCAAGGTTAGGATTTTTCCTGATCTTTCTAGGCCGACACAAGCTAGACGTAGGGCCTTTTTGGAACTGCGTCCTAGAGTAGAAGCCTTGAAAACAAATTTTGTTTTATGTTTTCCTTGTATATGCATTGTATTGCTTGAGGGCAAACAATTTCAATTTGTAGACCATAAACAGCTTAAAGATTTCCTAGATGCTAGAGTTGAAGTGACTGTTACATGCCCTCCTACATAGCAGGCTGGAGTCTGAACTTAGAGGTAGCAATTGTGTAATAATAATCTAATATTTTGGTTTTTTTCCTTTTCTTGGAATCTCCTTTTTCTTTCTATAGTGGACGGAAAATAGTTCTTATTGTTTCCTCATATTTTCATGTAAAGTGATTTTCTTGTTATTTGAATGTGAATTGCATAATCACATTGTTCTGTGAATTATTAAATGATTAATAAAGGATATTAAAAAAAAAAAAGAAAATATATTTTCTCCTATTTGTTTTTTTAAAGTAATACCAGTAACTTCATGGAGCGTCCCCTCGTCTTTGTGTTTTTTGAAAGAGTAAACAATTCATGTTCATCTGCTTTACATAAGTACATAAGTATTGCCATACTAGGAATGACCAAAGGTCCATCAAGCCCAGCATCCTGTTTCCAACACTGGCCAATCCAGGTCACAAATACCTGGCAAGATCCCCAAAAAGTACAAAATATTCTATACTGCTTATCCCAGAAATAGGGGATTTTCCCCAAGTCCGTTTAATAATGGTCTATGGACGTTTCCTTTAGGAAGCCATCTAAACCTTTTTAAAACTCTGCTAAGCTAACCGCCTTTACCACATTCTCTGGCAACGAATTCCAGAGTTTAATTACACGTTGAGTGAAGAAAAAGTTTCTCCGATTCGTTTTAAATTTACTATATTGTAGCTTCATCGTATGCCCCCTAGTCCTAATATTTTTGGAAGGCGTAAAGACACGCGTCACATCTACCCGTTCAACTCCACTCATTATTTTATAGACCTCTATCATATCTCCCCTCAGCCGCCTTTTCTCCAAGCTGAGGAGCACTAGCCACTTTAGTCTTTCCTGATAGGGAAGTCGTCCCATCTCTTTATCATTTTCATCGCCCTTCTCTGCACCTTTTCTAATTCCACTATATCTTTTTTGAGGTGCAGCGACCAGAATTGAACACAATATTTGAGGTGCAGTCGCACCATGGAGCGATACAAAGGCATTATAACATCCTCATTTTTGTTTTCTATTCCTTTCCTAATAATACCTAACATTATATTTGTTTTCTTAGCCGCAGCAGCACATCGAGCAGAAGGTTTCAAAGTATCATCAACGATGACACCTAGATCCATTTCTTGGTCTGTGACTCCTCACATGAAACCTTGCATGATGTAGCTATAATTCGGATTCCTCTTTCCCACATGCATCACTTTGCACTTGCTCACATTAAACGTCATCTGCCATTTAGATGCCCAGTCTCGTAAGGTCCTCTTGTAATTTTTCACAATCCTCCTGCGATTTAATGACTTTGAATAACTTTATGTCATCAGGAAATTTAATTACATCACTAGTTACTCCCATCTCTAGGTCATTTATAAATATGTTAAAAAGCAGCGGTCCCAGCTGGTCCCAGCAGACCCCTGGGGAACCTCACTAACTACCCTTCTCCATTGAGAATACTGACCATTTAACCCTACTCTCAGTTTTCTATCTTTTAACCAGTTTTTAATCACTCAGGATTTTGTAAACCTCTATCTTATCCCCTTTAACCATCTCTTCGCTAACCTCTTAAGCCTTTTCTCATATGAGAAGAGTTCCATCCCTTTAATCATTTGGTTGACCTTTTCTAATTCAACTATGTCTTTTTTTTTTTTTTTTTTTTTTGAGCTATGGTGACCAGAATTGCACACAATACTCAAGATGAGGTTGCACCAGGAAGCAGTACAGAGGCATTATAATGTCTCTTTCCTAATAATTCTTTACATTCTATTTGCTTTTTGGGTTGTCACTACTCACTGAAGAGAAGATGTCAATGTATTGTCAACCTAGATCTTTTTCTTGGGTGGTGCTAGTAACTATGATTTGGATTGTTCTTCCCAATGTACATCACTTTGCATTTGTCCACATTAAATTTCATCTGTACATAAAAGTAAGTACACTCTTACTATGTGTATGCAGTAATATCAGGATACACCCAAATTTGTTTTCCATAAAATAGGACTCGTGAATTATGATGTCTTAATACAGTGTTTAAATCTTGCTCGAACACAAATGAGATTAATAAGGTAGCTTTCAGTTTCTTCAGATAAAGATGATTCAAGTATCTCAGATATATTTAACTCACTATTTTTCCTTCCTTGAACTCGTTGCCCTTATTCTTTCTCTCCAGGCACTTGAGAAAGCAAAAAGTAAATCCTATTCACAGGAGGTGTAGTCTCAGGTGTGAATTTAAAATATCTATCAGGTATCTTCTAAAGACATGCATTGGAGACATCCCCAAGGGCTTAGGAAAATTCAGTAAGCGTAAATTAAGTCTACGGAGCCAGCTGCTGGCATGTACAAGTACATAAGTACATAAGTAATGCCATACTGGGAAAAGACCAAGGGTCCATTGAGCCCAGCATCCTGTCCACGACAGCGGCCAATCCAGGCCAAGGGCACCTGGCAACCTTCCCAAACGTACAAATATTCTATACATATTATTCCTGGAATTGTGGATGTTTCCCAAGTCCATTTAGTAGCGGTTTATGGACTTGTCCTTTAGGAAACCGTCCAACCCCTTTTTAAACTCTGCTAAGCTAACTGTCTTCACCACTTTCTCCGGCAACGAATTCCAGAGTTTAATTATACATTGGGTGAAGAAAAATGTTCTCCGATTTGTTTTAAATTTACTACACTGTAGTTTCATCGCATGCCCCCTAGTCCTCGTATTTTTGGAAAGCGTGAACAGACGCTTCACATCCACCTGTTCCACTCCACTCATTATTTTATATACCTCTATCATGTCTCCCCTCAGTCGTCTCTTCTCCAAGCTGAATAGCCCTAGCCTCCTTAATCTTTCTTATTAGGGAAGTCGTCCCATCCCCGCTATCATTTTAGTCGCCCTTCGCTGCACCTTTTCCAATTCTACTATATCTTTCTTGAGATGCGGCGACCAGAATTGAACACAATACTCAAGGTGCGGTCGCACCATGGAGTGTTACAACGGCATTATAACATCCTCACACCTGTTTTCCATACCTTTCCTAATAATACCCAACATTCTATTCGCTTTCCTAGTCGCAGCAGCACACTGAGCAGAAGGTTTCAGTGTGTTATCGACGACGACACCCAGATCCCTTTCTTGGTCCATAACTCCTAACGTGGAACCTTGTATGACGTAGCTATAATTCGGGTTCTTTTTTTCCCACATGCATCACCTTGCACTTGCTCACATTAAATGTCATCTGCCATTTAGCCGCCCAGTCTCCCAGTCTTGTAAGGTCCTCTTGTAATTTTTTACTTCAACTGTGGAAGTCCACACAGGATCTTTCTCTTCTGCCTGCCCTTTCATGTACCTTATCTTCTGCCAGCCCGTTCATGTACCTTATCATGGCCAACAGGAAGTTCAGGATTGAAGTAAGCTCCCAGGTGGCACTAGAAGATGGAACAGTGCCCAGTTGGCAGAGAGGTGCCCCTACTTCTTTCATCCCTCTCATATTACAAGATAGGGATGGAAAGCAATCAGCTATGTTGAAATGTCTTTCTGCATTGGGCATTTTTATCCTATAACACAAATCTTCCAAGAGACCAGCTATGTGAAAAAAAAATCTGTAATTCTTTTATGTCCCTTGTTGCCCTATGGCGACTGAAATAAGTTAAGCATTTATGGGCACAAAAGAGTTGACAATTTCTTCTGATTAGTATTTGTCTTTGGAGTCTATCAGTGTTTACAGGTTTCTTGATCCCAGGTGGGATGTAGATCAGAAAAAGAAGGAAAGACTGTAATGACAATTTTCAAAACAACATTTTAAAATAGAAGGTAATTTTATAAACTGTTCAATCACATAAAATGCCATTATATGTGTATGAAATGTCTCTTATAAAGTTAGTTTATACCCCAAAAAAAAAAATGTGGTGCAAGTCTGAATGTAACTGGTCTTGAATTACTGGGAAAGGCATGAGCTGAATCCAAAATCCTTCTGTAAAGTAGGCATGCTCAAAGGGAGGAGTTTGGGCACAGCATGGGCAGAGTAAGCATGCTCAGGGGAGGAATTTGGACAGAGCATAGGTGGAGCTGTGATACACACTTATATTATGCACTAAAGGCCCAAACACACTGATATGGAGAATCTTTACCTAGAAGCTCAGCACTCATCGAAATAATTGGATGCATTTCTTATATTTTTGAATTTGCTATAAACAGACCAATGTTTGACCTGCAAGTGAGGCACTTGTTAAAATGATTTCTCTGTTTTGAGCAATCTCCTTTTTATAAAGGACCAACATAAAAATGTTAAGAGTTGTGGGTTATTTGAGAGTTAATATTCTGGGCCTATGTGGTTGGTGATGATATATTAGTTGGTTCCCAAATATAGTTTATAGAGGTTGATTTTTTTTTTGTTTAACATTGAGTATTTTATAAAGCACATAGGTGCCTATGTTTTAATAAAATAGGGAAAATAGACAATTTCCTGTCCTATTAATCTAGGCACCTACCCTCAGTTTGGAAATCCCCCCCCCCCCCCCCCCCCCCCCGGTGCCCTTCTTACACGTAAAAAAAAAGTATATGTGGTTCACAGTGCAGGTACTATTACTGTACCTACATCAGGAAAGAAAAAGTTTAGGTTAAGGGAGGAAGAATACTTATGGGTTTTCATGTAAAAATACTGGATACTTTTGCACCTGTTTTCAAAATGATGCAGAATTACAAAAGCAGATATTTGCAAGATGGTGAAGTGATCGACGTTGCATACCTTTGCCAAGCACTACAGGATGGACTTTGTGGTGCTGCTCAGAAGCCAGTTTTGGGGCTTCAGTCCTCAGGATGGCGGCGGCACCAGGATCCCACACACTAGGGATTGCTTTTGAATATCCCAAAGGTTCTGAAATATTGGGAAGCTATGTAATGGAAGGAGAAATTAGGTCTTAACCTGATAATTGTCTTTCTATTAGTCCTTCCCACTATCCTAGAGGCCCACCTGAGGTTTCTGAGATGTTTAGGCGGTGCAAAGTAATGGGTCAAATAGCGACGGTTAACTTGCATGGTGCTTCCTGCATTTCTCTTCTCTACAAAGTTGTCCAGAGAAGAGGTCTGGTTAGTGTTAGGTTAGCAAATTGTTTAAGGTTTTTGTGTTTATTCTGAGTTTCTCAGTACTGCTTTCCTACCTAAATACTGAGGAACTGGACTAGATGCCAAGAGAGATATCTCAGCTCAGTTTTCAGTTCTCTATCTCCACCTACTGGTTGATGGACACAACTATCCCATAGATTCTGGAATAGTGAGAAGGACTAATGGAAAGAAAATTATCAGATAATACCTGATTTCTCCTTTGTGCATATTATTTTCAGTTGGCTAATCATTTCAGAAGGAGTATTTTTTGATTACACATAGTGAAAGCACATATATGTATATACATGTATACTAGTGATAGAAGATGCCATTATTCTTTGTTTCTTAATGACTCCCACTTCTTCTTTATCTTACAGTACAACAAACACCTCTTCGTGCACATTGGACAGGCCAACCATTCATACAGCGACCCACTGATCGAATCCGTAGACATTCGTCAGATTTATGATAAATTTCCAGAAAAGAAAGGTGGTTTGAAAGAATTGTTTGGAAAAGGACCACAAAATGCATTCTTCCTAGTAAAATTCTGGGTGAGTAATCTCCATTGGGTATGTTTATAGAAGTGTACACCATTAAATCTTTCTGTATTTTTTTTTTTAATTTCTAAATTAAGGCATGTATGCCTGCTCCCCCCCCCCCCCCCCCCCCCCACACACACACACAATTTCTCTTTCTCTTTCCTTCTGTCTGTCTTTCTGTTCTTTCTCCATCTGGGTCATGTTTGACCTTAGACTGTTTGAACTTGTATTTGATTTCTCCCGTTTTTAACCTATGTTGAGGTTGACTCTTCTCTTTTGAGAGGAGAAGGAAGACAAAATGCAATCTCAACTAATCAAGGCAAAATCCAAGAGAACCAAAACAGATAGGGAATGAAATTGAGGACAGAGACCGTATCAGAAAAGATGAGCTGTAAAAAGGAATGGAAAGAGTGAGAAAAAGAAAGCAAGTGTGTATAAAGCAAGAGTGAAACATCCTCAATGAAGAGAAATGCGATATTCTAGAAAACAGGAGCAAGATAATACAAGAGCACAAGTGAATTTGAGTAGGTAGAAGGGGACAGCTAGAGATGAGTTTATTAAAAGGATGAAATCAATGAAGGCTATGTGATATAATCAGGTGCTAGGCAGGGATATAAACATGACTGTTAAACAATTTGGCCTAAGCAGAACTGTAACCACACTTTTTTCTGATCGTATAGAATGTGTTATATGTACTAGCAGTGGAAAATTATAGATGGAAAAACAAATTATGAATCTTACTAATAGTGACTGGAAACACTAAAGATGATCCAGCTCTAAATATGTATAAAAACATGATGTAGTCCCAGATGGACGGAGTTGGACATTCCAGAGAGGTGGCCACATTAGTCTGTATTAGTAAAAACAGTAAGTCTGGTGTCATTTGAAAGCATAAGCTTCAATAAGAGTTAAATTCCTTATATGTAGGAGGGTATTTTAGAAGCCTTGTTAACAATTTGCATGTGTAAATATTGTGTACATATACTGTTTTTAATTACCCCTCTCTAGACCCCCGCAGGACCCTTGCCCACGGAGGTGGAGGGTTTCAGAAGGCTCATAATAAGTCTCCTAAATATGACCTCTGTTTTCTGGCTCCTAATTTCCAAGGACATCCTAGGGCATCTATTCTTCCACATGATGTACTAGAGTTTAAAAGATAGTCTATTTATGTGATATAAGGTGTGAAATGAAACAGAGAAATTAACACAGAGACTAGAGAATATTGAGATAGAAATAGTCTTTTATTCTCACCAATCAGGACTTCAAGTTGGTACACACATCAGTCAGATTCTGGGTCCAACCGGCCAGAGCTTCGCCCTCTGAGATTCGTTGGGGAAAGACTCCGAATTCAACTCAGATTTGCGTTTCTTATATAGTATTTGGTCCCCATACAAGTCTATGGAGAGGGACTTTTTTATCTTAACCACAGGTCAGGTGTCCACCTGTTTCTTAATCTTTTTCCTGTCTTGTAAACAACTCCTAATATGGTCAACTCCTAATATGGACTGTTCCTAATCTTGTGCAACCATCTCTTCTAAGATGAAGAGATCAGTTCCATATCTTGTGACTCACTGCCATTTTAACTGCAACAGACTCCATGTTCTGAACCAAACTTTTTAGGATTTTAGCCATCAATTCCTTGATCTTGGCTTTTGCACTGCTTTTGAATGTCACACTAAATTCTAATAAAGCTTACCAAGCAACCCTGCTACTGCAGGGGCTCAGCAACCAGGCCGTCATAAGTTTTTCAGGCCTAGCCAGTGCCTTTTAGCAGTTTAAGCTGTTTAAGGTATGTAAATTGACCCACCACTATTCCAGTGGATGGATGCCAAGCTGGGACACATATTAACTTGCTGGAAAAGCAAGTCCTTGCTCAGCTAGTCATAGATTTTTAAACCTAGCTGGTATTTTTACAGCCTCAGTCCTAAAATCTGGCCTTCCACCCTTCCGGTGGGCATCCAGTGAGGGCCTCTTGCTATACTATAATTATACAGTACATATCAAGTAAGCATAGAGACCTGATTTTAGAAAGCTGGGATTTATATGTGCAACTCATGAATATGTGCGTATGGCAAGGGGAGGTTGGCTTGGTGGTGGTTAGAGTGGGACTTGGGCAGTGCCAAAATATACATGTGTATTCCCCATTTCAGAAGGGAATGCACGTCTGTGAGCTCTGACATCAGCATTAGGATTTATACCTGTTCCTGGCCATGGCTAGGTTTTGTAAAAGTACTTGTTGTGGGCAGTGCTATACAGGAGGAAGTAGGGGAAGTTGCCTGCTTCATCTCCCTGTCCCCTCCCTCTTCACTTCTCCAGTTCAAATATCTGTGTGTACTGAAATATCAACATAGATACATATGTTGCTGAGTTGCCTCTGATATTTTAGAAGTTGACAGTTGTAAAATGAATGCACCTGCCTCAAGTACCTGGCACATACATGTCCATTACAACACGTATGTTAGAAAAGGCTCTAAAATACTAGAAGAAATTGACAATTCCCAATCTGGACATCTCAATTCTCATTTTTATGTCCTATCTAAAATGGGATTCCACAGAATAATCCTCCATCCAATCAGAAACACAAAGTGTTCCTCAGAGTTACGTTTTTCAGGAAAATAGACGCAACACATTTCTGGCATAATGTTGGTTTTTATGTTTTATTTATAATTATACAATTCACGTTGCACAGTTAGTACTGTAGATAAGATCACTTGCCCATGGACAAAGGTGGCTAGCTCATTACATTTATTGTCCTTTATAGATGGTAGAAACCCCTTATTTAGCTTCTCCTTGTGCTCAGCCTTTCTGAGATTTCAGTCTTTGAAAGTTGGGGATTATGTTTGAGTGTAAAAGGTATGTCTTTGGCATTAAAAAAATAAAAAGTCAGTAAATCTCTGATGGATTGCGACCCCAGTGAAATTTTTTTTAATGACAATCTATATAAAGGGATCTTGTCACTAAGCTGCGGCAAAAAAGTGGCCTTAGCGCACCCTTACGAGGCTCTTTCCTTACTATTTTTCCCATTAATGGCCATGTGCTAATATCACCATTACCACACAGCCAATTCAAATACAGAAAGCAATTTAAACTTAAAAGGAGCAGTAAGTTAATTTTAAGAGCTTTGCAGTAACAAATATATATGCTAGGTAAGTAGTAAGAGGATGGTTGAGCACATCACGTTTCTCAAAATGAGGACATTTTAATCATGATAAAGGCCTAAAAATGGCCCGTACCAAAAACTCTGCTCACTTTCCTTGATGAGGTAGCAAGGCAGCTATCACGTAGGTCAAATGGCTTGCGGTAAGGTCTCAGACCCAAAATGGACACGTGGAAATTTTCATTTTGCTGCATGTCCGTTTTCATCAAAAATTTTTAAAAGGCATTATTTGTAGGTGCGCTAAAAAATAATTCTGCCTGCTTCCAAAACACGCGTCTACACTACCGAAGGCCATCTTTCAGCGCTCCATAGTAAAAGGGCCCCTAAAACACCTAATGCAAAAATTCTCATCAGGGGTATGAAATGGTTATGGATTGCACCTTATAGTTAATACAGGGGTTCTTAGCACACACTAACTGTTAACATGACTGACCACACAGTGCAGTTACTCCAGAAATATAACTGAGTTGTGCATGAGTGACGTGCTGTTAACATGCAGTAGAGATCGTGTGTTGTGTTAGGGGAAGGTAGTAATGCCACTAACTGCTGGGATTACTGTTAACTGAGGGGCCCTTTTACAAAGGTGTGTTAGGGCCTACTCGCATCAGCCATGTGCCAAATCGGCATTACCGCCCAGCTACTGCGTGGCCCAGGCGGTAATTCTGAATTTGACACGCACCAAAAACATGGCAGTGTGCGCGCACTGCATACCTACGCCTGAGTGGGCGGTGGTAAGGTCTCAGGCCGAAAATGGATGCGTGCTGGTTTTTATTGTGCTGCACATCCATTTACTGGCCTTTAAAAAAAAGGCCCTTTTCCAGGTTGCGGCAAAAAATGGCCCCGTGCATGCCCAAGAGATGCGCTCGCACTGCCGCAGGCCATTTTTTTGCCGTGGCTTAGTAAAGTTTTGCAGCTGCTATGAGTTAACTTTAGCAGTTAACCCACATTAAGGTTTTTTCTATTGTCCTCACTCTGAGCCTGTAGTCTCTTACATGAGCATATTTAGAATCTGTGTCCAAGGGACTCCATACTGAATGTTGGCACCAGGAGTTAATAATTATCTTCATTTTGACATTCACTGTTGGGACATCATGGCCGAATGGCTCGATCTCCCTGTATAATGGATTAGAACTTCTTTTCATTTTTATGTAATTCCTAGGATTGTCTAGTTGTCTTTTTTGTGATCTGCACACAGTTGTAAAAGGTATTTGCAGGATACAGTATAGTCTTGATTATCTGAATTTAGCTAATCCGATCATCTGGCATATCCAACAGACCCACGGTGACGTCATTGCATTGCTTTTAAGACGTATGCGGGTTCTCTTCCTGTTTTCTGGTTTCACACACTGCAAGGAAGCCATGTTTGATCTGTTGCTGGTTAGTGATAATAAATAACATCCCCTATGCCTGTTCTTTATATATTCCATGCATTTCTTTGAATTACCATTGTTTACAGCTCGGTCCTGTTTGTTGGATAATCGAGACTGTACTGTACAAGAAATGTTATTGTATTGATAATTGATTTTTTTCTTACCCATCATTTTTCTTCCTGCTTCTTTGGGCCTTCAGTTCAGTCAGAAAGAAGTTTGTAATCATATGTTCCCTCATTTATAAATCTTTCCCACAACATGATGTTAATGGCACCGGGCTGGGAGTCAACTGCCAGGGCTCCTTGGGATCCCTGCAGTCAGGTAACCCTAAATCCAGCCATTCAGAATCCATTACTGAGCAATGAGCACAGCTTTTTCCTACCCCTGGGGATTACTGAAGGCTGCCTCTGCAGCATCATCCCCAGGCCCAACTCAAGCCCAGATGAGAGATTTGTCCTTACTGTGTATGCTTTTTTCCTTTAACAAATCTGAATTAAATTATTTATATTTTGCTCACACCTTTACCTTTTTAGTAGTAGCTTAGGATACTGGGTATTTCTCTATCCCTGGAGGGCTCACAATCTAAGTTTGTACCTGAGGCAGTAGAGGTTTAAGTGACTTGCCAAAGATGAGCAGCAGCAGTGGGATTTGGATGTCAGAACATGTGCTGTAACCACTAGGCCACTCCTCCACTCCAGTTAAATCATCTGTAGCTTTGAAATCCCTGATAATTATTTAAGTTAGACAAGTAACAATCAAATCTTAATAAAACACTCACTGTTCTTGGCAAATAGGGAAGAAATTTTTACCTTTGGTCATTGTGACAGGGACTTGAAAGGCATAACCTGTTTGTTCCCAGAGAAAACTCGTTGCGTTGGATAGATATAAGGTTTTTCCATGAAAGGTAATCTCTGTGATTCTCCAAGGACAAGCAGGCTGCTTGTTCTCACTGATGGGTGACGTCCACGGCAGCCCCTCCAATCGGAAACTTCACTAGCAAAGGCCTTTGCTAGTCCTCGCGCACCCATGCGCACCGCGCATGCGCGGCCGTCTTCCCGCCCGAACCGGCTCGTGTTCGTCAGTCTTCTTTTGTCCGCGCTCGGTATGGTCGTGTTTTCGCCGTGTCGGGCCCCGCAAAGTCGACCTCGCGCGTTCGTCGTGTTATTTCAAAAAAAAAAAAAAAACATTCTGTGTGGAAAAAGACTCTTTGGTCTTTTTTCCCCCCGCTATTTTCAGCTTTTTCGCCCCGGTAAGTTTTCTTTCGTCGTCGGGGTAGGCCGCTTTTAGGCCTCGGGTCGAAGTTTTCTTCCCCTTGTTTTTCGGGTGCCTTTTTCGCCATTTCGACTTTTGATCTTGCCGGCGTGAATTTTCCGCCCATGACATTGAAGTCTCCCAGCGGCTTCAAGAAATGCACCCAGTGCGCCCGGGTCATCTCGCTCACTGACAGGCACGCGTCATGTCTTCAGTGCTTGGGGGCTGGGCACCGCCCGCAGGCCTGTAGTCTGTGTTCCCTTTTGCAAAAGCGGACTCAGGTAGCGAGATTGGCCCAGTGGAACGTTTTGTTCTCGGGCTCTTCGTCGGCATCGGCACCGGGGGTATCGAGTGCATCGACGTCTTCAGCGTCCAGAACTTCATCCTCGGCCGCCAGTGCATCGAGGCATCGGCCCTCTGCATCGGCGCTGAGACATCGGACAGCTGCATCGACGTCGGTGGTACCGGGACCTCGTCGGCTGATGTCGTCGGACGGTGGTGCTTCGTCTGGAGTGCAGGTGAGGGCTGTCCATTCCCCTGCTGGTGGCGGTGAGCCTTCGGGTGGGTCTCCCCCTACCCTGAGGGCTCCTGCGGTACAGCCCCCCCCGAGACCGACCTCCTTCGGCCTCGGCCCCGAGGAAGCGACGGCTGGATTTACGTCCTCCTCGTCGGTGCCGGGAAGCTCCGGTGACATGCTTCGTTCCAAGAAGTCGAAGAAGCATCGTCATCGGTCTCCTTCCCGTGTCGGCACCGAGAGCTCTGGGTCGCCGAGGGAGTCGGCACCCAGCAGGCATCGGCACCGAGAGGACCGCTCACCCTCTGTTCAGGAGGTGTTGATGCACTCCACTCTGGACAGCCCGGAACAGCCTCCACGCCCGGAACAGGTTCTGACGTCGACGCCTGCATCGACCTCCATGCCTTTCTCTGCAGCCGCTCTGAACGAGAGCCTCCGGTCCGTTCTCCCAGAGATTCTGGGAGAGCTGTTGCGCCCTAACCCTCCGGTACCGGCGGTGCTTGCGCCACCGGTACCGTCGAGCGTGGCGCCGGCTGGCCCATCGCCCGAGGTGAGGTCTCCGGCGTCGGTGCCGCGTGCGGTACCGGCTGCCGTCGCCTCCCAGGAAGGCTCCCCGACTACGTCGGCGGAGGGAGCTTCGCCGATGCGGGTGAGGGAGTCTACCTCTCGACGCCCCCATCGTGGACGTGGCTCCACAGAGTCGAGTCGGGCGAGGTTGCAGACACAGGTCCGTGAACTTGTGTCTGACACCGAGGGTGAGGCCTCGTGGGAAGAGGAAGAAGACCCCAGATATTTCTCTGATGAGGAGTCTGAAGGTCTTCCTTCCAATCCCACTCCCTCTCCTGAGAGACAGCTTTCTCCTCCCGAGAGTCTGTCTTTTGCTTCCTTTGTCCGGGAGATGTCTACGGCCATCCCCTTCCCGGTGGTTGTGGAGGACGAGCCCAGGGCTGAAATGTTTGAGCTCCTGGACTATCCTTCTCCACCTAAGGAAGCGTCCACTGTACCCATGCACCATGTCCTAAAAAAGACATTGCTGGCGAACTGGACCAAGCCTCTAACTAATCCCCACATTCCCAAGAAGATCGAGTCCCAGTACCGGATCCATGGGGACCCAGAGCTGATGCGCACTCAGTTGCCTCATGACTCTGGAGTTGTGGATCTGGCCCTAAAGAAGGCTAAGAGTTCTAGAGAGCATGCTTCGGCGCCCCCGGGCAAAGACTCTAGAACCTTAGACTCCTTTGGGAGGAAGGCCTACCATTCCTCTATGCTCATGGCCAAAATTCAGTCCTAACAGCTCTACACGAGCATACACATGCGGAACAATGTGCGGCAGTTGGCGGGCTTGGTTTATGCGCTCCCCCCTGAGCAAGCCAAGCCTTTTCAGGAGGTGGTCAGGCAGCTGAAGGCGTGCAGAAAATTCCTGGCCAGAGGGGTGTATGACACCTTTGATGTTGCGTCCAGGGCCGCTGCTCAAGGTGTGGTGATGCGCAGGCTCTCATGGCTGCGTGCCTCCGACCTGGAGAATAGAATCCAGCAGCGGATTGCGGACTCGCCTTGCCGTGCGGATAATATTTTTGGAGAGAAAGTCGAACAGGTGGTAGAGCAGCTCCACCAGCGGGACACCGCATTCGACAAGTTCTCCCGCCGGCAGCCTTCAGCCTCTACCTCTGCAGGTAGAAGATTTTTGGGGGGAAGGAAGACTGTTCCCTACTCTTCTGGCAAGCGTAGGTACAATCCTCCTTCTTGACAGCCTGCGGCCCAGGCTAAGCCCCAGCGCGCTCGCTCTCGTCAGCAGCGTGCGCCTCAGCAAGGCCCCTCGGCTCCCCAGCAAAAACAAGGGACGAGCTTTTGACTGGCTCCAGCAGAGCATAGCCGACATCCAAGTGTCAGTGCCGGGCGACCTGCCAGTCGGAGGGAGGTTGAAAGCTTTTCACCAAAGGTGGCCTCTCATAACCTCCGATCAGTGGGTTCTCCAAATAGTCCGGCAAGGATACACCCTCAATTTGGCCTCAAAACCTCCAAATTGTCCACCGGGAGCTCAGTCTTAAAGCTTCCAGCACAAGCAGGTACTTGCAGAGGAACTCTCCGCCCTTCTCAGCGCCAATGCGGTCGAGCCCATGCCATCCGGGCAAGAAGGGCTGGGATTCTATTCCAGGTACTTCCTTGTGGAAAAGAAAACAGGGGGGATGCGTCCCATCCTAGACCTAAGGGCCATGAACAAATATCTGGTCAAAGAAAAGTTCAGGATGCTTTCCCTGGGCACCCTTCTTCCCATGATTCAGGAAAACGATTGGCTATGCTCTCTGGACTTGAAGGATGCCTACACACACATCCCGATACTGCCAGCTCACAGACAGTATCTGCGATTTCAGCTGGGCACACGTCACTTCCAGTACTGTGTGCTACCCTTTGGGCTCGCCTCTGCGCCCAGGGTGTTCACAAAGTGCTTGGCTGTAGTAGCAGCGGCACTTCACAGGCTGGGGGTGCACGTGTTCCCATATCTCGACGATTGGCTGGTGAAGAACACATCCGAGGCAGGAGCCCTGCAGTCCATGCAGATGACTATTCGCCTCCTGGAGCTACTGGGGTTTGTGATAAATTATCCAAAGTCCCATCTTCTCCCAGTGCAGAGACTCAAATTCATAGGAGCTCTGCTGGATTCTCGGACGGCTCGCGCCTATCTCCCAGAGACGAGAGCCAACAACTTGTTGTCCCTCGTCTCGCGGGTGCGAGCGTCCCAGCAGATCACAGCTCGGCAGATGTTGAGATTGCTAGGCCACATGGCCTCCACAGTTCATGTGACTCCCATGGCCCGCCTTCACATGAGATCTGCTCAATGGACCCTAGCTTCCCAGTGGTTTCAGGCTGCTGGGGATCTAGAAGACGTAATCCACCTGTCCACGAGTTTTCTCGCATCCCTGTATTGGTGGACGATTTGGTCCAATCTGACTCTGGGACGTCCCTTCCAAATTCCTCAGCCACAAAAAGTGCTGACCACGGATGCATCTCTCCTGGGGTGGGGAGCTCATGTCGAGGGGCTTCACACCCAAGGAAGCTGGTCCCTCCAGGAACGCGATCTGCAGATCAATCTTCTGGAGTTACGAGCGATCTGGAACGCTCTGAAGGCTTTCAGGGATCGGCTGTCCCACCAAATTATCCAAATTCAGACAGACAACCAGGTTGCCATGTACTACGTCAACAAGCAGGGGGGCACCGCATCTCGCCCCCTGTGTCAGGAAGCCGTCAGCATTTGGCTCTGGGCTCGCCGTCACGGCATGGTGCTCCAAGCCACATATCTGGCAGGCGTAAACAACAGTCTGGCCGACAGGTTGAGCAGGATTATGCAACCTCACGAGTGGTCGCTCAATTCCCATGTAGTGCGACAGATCTTCCAGGTGTGGGGCACCCCCTTGGTAGATCTCTTCGCATCTCGAGCCAACCACAAAGTCCCTCAATTCTGTTCCAGGCTTCAGGCCCACGGCAGACTGGCATCGGATGCCTTCCTCCTGGACTGGGGGGAGGGTCTGCTGTATGCTTATCCTCCCATACCTCTGGTGGGGAAGACTTTGTTGAAACTCAAGCAAGACCGAGGCACCATGATTCTGATTGCTCCTTTTTGGCCGCGTCAGATCTGGTTCCCTCTTCTTCTGGAGTTGTCCTCCGAAGAACCGTGGAGATTGGAGTGTTTTCCGACACTCATCACGCAGGACGAAGGGGCGCTTCTGCATCCCAACCTCCGGTCCCTGGCTCTCACGGCCTGGATGTTGAGAGCGTAGACTTTGCCTCTTTGGGTCTGTCAGAGGGTGTCTCCCGTATCTTGCTTGCTTCCAGGAAAGATTCCACCAAGAGGAGTTACTTCTTTCTGTGGAGGAGGTTTGCCGTCTGGTGTGACAGCAAGGCCCTAGATCCTCGCTCTTGTCCTACACAGACCCTGCTTGAATACCTTCTGCACTTGTCTGAGTCTGGTCTCAAGACCAACTCTGTAAGGGTTCACCTTAGTGCAATCAGTGCATACCATTACCGTGTGGAAGGTAAGCCGATCTCAGGACAGCCTTTAGTTGTTCGCTTCATGAGAGGTTTGCTTTTGTCAAAGCCCCCTGTCAAGCCTCCTACAGTGTCATGTGATCTCAATGTCGTTCTCACCCAGCTGATGAAACCTCCTTTTGAGCCACTGAATTCCTGCCATCTGAAGTACTTGACCTGGAAGGTCATTTTCTTGGTGGCAGTTACTTCAGCTCGTAGAGTCAGTGAGCTTCAGGCCCTGGTAGCCCAGGCCCCTTACACCAAATTTCATCATAACAGAGTAGTCCTCCGCACTCACCCTAAGTTCTTGCCGAAGGTTGTGTCGGAGTTCCATCTGAACCAGTCAATTGTCTTGCCAACATTCTTTCCCCGTCCTCATTCCTGCCCTGCTGAACATCAGCTGCACACATTGGACTGCAAGAGAGCATTGGCCTTCTACCTGGAGCGGACACAGCCCAACAGACAGTCCGCCCAATTGTTTGTTTCTTTTGATCCCAATAGGAGGGGAGTGGCTGTGGGGAAACGCACCATATCCAATTGGCTAGCAGATTGCATTTCCTTCACTTACGCCCAGGCTGGGCTGGCTCTTGAGGGTCATGTCACGGCTCATAATGTTAGAGCCATGGCAGCGTCGGTAGCCCACTTGAAGTCAACCTCTATTGAAGAAATTTGCAAAGCTGCGACGTGGTCATCTGTCCACACATTCACATCTCATTACTGCCTGCAGCAGGATACCCGACGCGACAGTCTGTTCGGGCAGTCAGTTCTTCAGAACCTGTTTGGGCTTTAGGATCCAACTCCACCCCCCGAGGGCCCTGTTTGTTCTGTTCCAGGCTGCACTCTCAGTTAGTTGGTAAATTTTTTAGGTCAATCTCAGTTATGTCCTCGCCGTTGCGAGGCCCAATTGACCATGGTTGTTGTTTTGAGTGAGCCTGGGGGCTAGGGATACCCCATCAGTGAGAACAAGCAGCCTGCTTGTCCTCGGAGAAAGCGAATGCTACATACCTGTAGAAGGTATTCTCCGAGGACAGCAGGCTGATTGTTCTCACAAACCCGCCCGCCTCCCCTTTGGAGTTGTGTCTTCCCTTGTCTTTGTCTTGCTACATACGGGACTGACGAACACGAGCCGGTTCGGGCGGGAAGACGGCCGCGCATGCGCGGTGCGCATGGGCGCGCGAGGACTAGCAAAGGCCTTTGCTAGTGAAGTTTCCGATTGGAGGGGCTGCCGTGGACGTCACCCATCAGTGAGAACAATCAGCCTGCTGTCCTCGGAGAATACCTTCTACAGGTATGTAGCATTCGCTTTATACAGGCCTCAATCTTCAGCTCTCTCTCATCTCAAAACGTCACACACTGTAGTTCATGTTCCAAATCCCAAATTTCTACTGCCTCATTAGGTATCCTGTGTCCTTTTTTTTTTTTTTTTTTCTTCTCACATTTTTCTCACACATGACATCCAGACATGGAGCCATCTCAAGAATTATCCTTCATCCCTACATCACCTAAAATGTTAAATAGTTTGAGTCCAGGCTATTTGTCATCTTAACTGAAAACTGTCTTGTTCAGCCCAGTTAACTCATGCCAACAAAGTAAAGCTTCCACCAGCTGCTGCATTCAGATTATAGTCTGTATGTAAGAGGTCATTTAGAGGAAATGTTCTTGAACTTTGGAATGCCCTAACAGCTACATTACGATTAGAACAAGATTTTGAAAGCTGTTGAAAATATAGTTATTTTTAACAAATACTTAAGAGGACCTTTGTTGCTATTTTAATTTTCATTATTGTAAACTGCCTTGACCTATTGTTGTTGGTAGTATGTAACTTTTGATTGTTATGTTAAGGAAACATTGTAGTCTGTGAGGTTTTAAATGTTTTTCATTTTTATCTATTAACAGGAGAATACACTGAGGGGCATATTCGAAAGGGACGCCCAAGTTTTTCTGAGGACATCCTCGCAGGACGTCCCGGTGAAGAGGCGGGGAAACCCCTATTATCAAAACAAGATGGGCGTCCATCTTTCATTTCGATAATACGGTTGGGGACGCCCAAATCGCGAAATTTAGGTCACCCTTAGAGATTTTTGGCATCCCCGATTTTTGGCGATAATGGAAACCAAGGACGCCCATCTCAGAAACGACCAAATCCAAGCCATTTGGTCGTTGGAGGAGCCAGCATTCATAGTGCAATGGTCCTCCTGACATGCCAAGACACCAACCAGGCACCCTAGGGGGCACTGCAGTGAACTTGGGAAATTGCTCCCAGGTGCATAGCTCCTTTACCTTGTGTGCTGAGCCCCCCCAAACTCCACTCCCCACAACTGTACACCACTACCATAGCCCTAAGGGGTGAAGGGGGGCACCTAGATGTGGGTACAGTGGGTTTGTGGTGTGTTTTGGGGGGCTCACATTTACCACCACAAGTGTAACAGGTAGTGGGGGGGGGGGCCTGGGTCCGCCTGCCTGAAGTGCACTGCAGTACCCACTAAAACTGCTCCAGGGACCTGCATACTGCTGTCAAAGATCTGGGTATGACATTTGAGGCTGGCAAAAAATATTTTTAAAGTTTTTTTTTTTTTTAGGGTGGGAGGGGGTTAGTGACCACTGAGGGAGTCAGGGGAGGTCATCCCCGATTCCCTCTGGTGGTCATCTGGTCAGTTCGGGCAACTTTTTGAGGCTTGGTCGCAAGAAAAAAATGGACCAAGTAAAGTCGCCCAAGTGCTCATCAGGGACGCCCTTCTTTTTTCCATTATCGGTTGAGGACGCCCATGTGTTAGGCATGCCCCAGTCCCGCCTTCGCTACGCCTCTGACATGCCCCCGTGAACTTTGGTTGTCCCCGCGACGGAAAGCAGTTGAGGACGCCCAAAATCAGCTTTTGATTATGCCGATTTGGGCGACCCTGCGAGAAGGACGCCCATCTTGCAATTTGTGTCGAAAGATGGACGTCCTTCTGTTTCAAAAATAAGCCTGACTGTGTTTCATAAAAATGATATAGAAGCAATTTTTAATCAACTAAAAACCAGGATGCACCATTAAAGTACAGTTACAACACAACTATGGTGAAGGAGGATGTTATGGAAACACCCTAATAGTTTCCTAATAGTTTTGCAACGTATAATATTAACCATCTAATTTTTAATCAGCATGCGGCTTCCAGTTATCTAGCCCTGTATCTGATGAAAGATGTTTTTGTATAATTAGACATTCAATTGGAATATCCTTTAATTAGCAAGAGGAAAAACAACCTTTTAAAGATTTTTATCATGCATTGAAATTAATGGTTGTTATATGTGTAGGGTTTTTAATATGATTTCAATTGATTTCTTATGTGAACAGAAGAGTGCAAATATAATTCCATTTGTAACTTGTTCATTGTAATCGATGATCTCAGACTGCCTTCAGGGCAAATGACAACTACTTCTACTTAATTCTGAACAATTATAAACTGTGCACTGCTTTCTGCACAGTGTTTTAGGCATATGCACTGAGGAATTCAGTGACTTGTAAATACCGGTGATTTCTGAATCGGTCCCTCTTCCTGTTCCCTATCTACCCACTCTGGCATTGATCCTATGTGCATCATGGCATAATTCTGGGGAATACAATTTGATGGGTTGACATTAAGCCTATAGCTGTTAATATTTCAGTATGGTAAGCATGGAAAAATTTAATTCTGACAGCATAAAAGGCTTGGTACTGCATTTGTTTAGGTCAGTATCTGTTGTTTTATGATGAGACAGATGACATTTTTGTTACTCCCTCAAGTCTGGTGTGGAAGATTCCTGCACAGTACGCTCGGGGCTCTTTGGTTATCTGAAGAGATGAGGCTGATGTTGCATGGCTATGATATCAGTTCTATGTTTTCTAGTTTTAAAGCAGAGGCTACATAGAACTACATACCCAAATGTATTATCCAGAAGGGGCTCCTGTGATATGCTGCTTTATCGAGAAATAAAAATTTGGGAAGGGTGCCTGTATCTCTTCACTGTGGCCGTAAAGCACCACTCCTTGATTTATACTGGCTGTCAGGTCTTTTGGGATTGTAAGGGATGAAAATCTCTCTGGTTTGGAGAATATTAACACCAGTGTGTGGAATATTGTGGAGTTCATTGTCATCCCTTTTCTTTAAAGAAAAAAATATCCTTTTCATTGGTTTTAATTCAGCATGACAAAAGCACATTTCCTTTGTGAAAGCATATTCTATATATTTTTTTTTGAACACCAAGGTTGGAGAGGTCATTCTTCAATAAAATAATCATTTGGTATGGTAATGACCATTGTTGAACAGAGTGTTATGCATGTGATCCACAAAATTATTACCTGGAACAACATAATAAAATGTTTAAAGAATTCTTATAAAAGTGACAGAATGGTTATGTGGTTTGTATTCACTAGTTTTTCCTATTGAGAAGCAATTGCAAAACCAGCTGTGATGGAAATTGATTGTTTAAGACATTACTTTTCTTTTTCTTTTTTCCTTTTCTAATTTGCGACTATGCTGCTCTGCTGACACCCTGTAACTTTTAAAATAGTGCTAATAAAATGATTTCGTGACTATTTTCCTATCTCTTACCAGTAACATAAAATTGTTTAGGTAAAGAAAAAGCACACACCAACACATTACCACACATACCAGCTGGTAAAGAAAGGGGATCAGGGAAAAGAGAATGGGAGTTGATATACTGTCAATCTGTGGTTACAGTCAAAGCAGTTTACATATAATATACAGGTACTTATTTTGTACCTGGGGCAGTGGAGGGTTAAGTGACTTGCCAAGAGTTACAAGGAGCTGCAGTGGGAATCGAACCCAATTCCTCAGGCCACTGCATTAACCACTAGGCTACTCTACTCCTAAGGAAACTTTCTGAGGGGTAGCAAAAATAAGAAGCTAGTGGTGACTTTATAGGTAACCGATTTATTGAAGCATGAGCTCTCAAGAACAAGCATTCACTTCATTAGAGGCCATGTCCTAGACAATATTCCCTCTAAACTGTGCTTGAGTCCTCCATCTGTATTACTGCCAATGGCAATAGCAATGAGAAGCAAGTTCTGCCTGCCTGTCTCTAGAGACTAAAAACACAATATTTAAACACTGCCCCCCACTGGCAGCAATGCAGTTGGAGGACTTGCAAAAGGCTTAGAGGGGACATTAGAGAATGACACGAGGATAAAATGTCCCCGCCCCATCCCCATGGGTTCTGTCTCCATCCCCACCCCATTCCTGTAGGTCCCATCTCTGCCCCCACCCCATAGGCTTTGTTCTCATCTGCAGAAGCCTCGGACACATATGATTTTATATTTAAATCTTTTTATTAAAGTATAAAAAGGAGCAATATGCTGTGCAACTGTTGTGTATAAATTACAAATAGAAAACAATAACAATGAACAACTATATTAGCCCCCCCCCATCCCCACCACCACCACCACCCTCTACCCTTCCAACCCCAACAATAGCTGACTTCTACCCCAAGGAATCCTAATCCACCCTGTTAAAACGTCCAGGGGGAAAAATACAGCCCGTTCTGTATGCCCTAGAGGGGAGAAATATGCCCTATGAATTACTGTTATTGTTTTTTAATCTGTGGATGAATAAGAAGTCATCAACAATTTCAGGATTCAGTCTAGTTCTCCTGTCTTCCTGCAATAGAAGATGTCTTCTTAGAAGATGTGCTGGTAGCAGGATGTACAGGATCCCCCATGCAAACTTTGCTAGCTGTGGCCAGCATGTTTGCTTTTTTTTCCAAAATATAAAAATATTGTCGTCTGCATCAATCAAACATAAATAACAGTCCAGTTCATTAACAGGCTTCAAAATAGAAAGTTTTTCCCCGTCCCCGAGTCGTTCTCTAGGGGACATCAGTCCTAGATACAATCCTACATCTGCTTTTGATACTGTATCAAGTGTTCCTAGGGGCAGAGTTGGAATTTACATGTATCATATGTGCATAATCCACTGGACATAAAGGGGTGAATTCTAGAAATGGTGCTCAAAGTTAGACACTGTAAAGATCCACGCCAAGCACCGAGGGGATGGGATGATTTCCCTATGAGGAAAGGCTAAAGCTGCTAGGGCTCTTCAGCTTGGAGAAGAAGTGGCGGAGGGGAGATATGATAGAGGTCTATAAAATAATTAGTGGATTGGAATGGGTAGACATGAATCGCTTGTTTACTCTTTCCAAAAATACTAGGACTAGGAGGCATGCAATGAAGCTACAAAGTAGTACATTTTAAAATGAATTGAAGAAAATATTTTTTCACTCATTGTGTAATTAAACTCTAGAATTTGTTGCCAGAGCCGGTGGTGGGAGGCAAGGATAGTGCTGGGCAGACTTATACGGTCTGTGTCCTGAAGAGCACAGGTTCAAATCAAAGTAGGTTATACACAAAAAGTAGTACATATGAGTTGTCTTGTTGGGCAGACTGGATGGACCGTGCAGGTCTTTTTCTGCCGTCATCTACTATGTTACTATGTAGAATTCGTTGCCAGAGAATGTAGTAAAAGCCGTTAGCAGGGTTTAAAAAAGGTTTGGACAGTTCCATAAAAGAAAAGTCCATAAGCCATTATTAAAATGGCTTGGGGAAAATCCACTGCTTATTTCTAGGATAAGCAGCATAAAATGTACTGTTTTGGGATCTTTCCAGGTATTTGTGACCTGGATTGGCCACTGCTGGAAACAGGTTACTGGCCTTAATGGACCTTTGATCTGTCCCAGTATGGCAATACTTATGTATTTATGTAGGGTTTTCTGAATTTTAGATAACCATGTAATAGTGTAAGATAGAAAAATCAAGGTATCGTATATCTAGTGGGACACCAGTGAGTTGAGTTCCAGTGAGTTAAGATTAACAGTGTTGTCTATTCATACATGTCAGAGCTTTGAAAAAATGGACTTCATCAATTTTTTTATTCCTGTTGGGCATAGATTTCAAAAGTATAACTAGATGTTTCTTTTCCTGTTAGAATTTTCCTTAGGCAATCACTGTTCATCAGCAGTGTTGCCAATCAAGAAACATTAATGCCAATCACTTGCTGTTCCTTTTTCCTGTAGGCGGATTTGAACTGCAACATTCAAGATGATGCGGGAGCCTTTTACGGTGTAACCAGTCAGTACGAGAGCTCAGAAAACATGACAATCACCTGTTCCACCAAAGTCTGTTCATTTGGAAAGCAAGTAGTAGAAAAAGTAGAGGTATGAAAAGAGAATTCTGTTATGTTCTGTATCTGTGCATTCTTTGCTAAAGCAGCAGGTAGGGATGTGCATGGTAAAAATTAACCCACCCCCCCTCCATTTTTACAAAGCTGCATGGCAATGCCGACAAAGACCATTCACTTTGAATGGACTGTCGGCATTACTGTACCGGCAGCCACTAGCGTGACTTTGTAAAAAAAAAAAAAGGGGGGGGGGGGTAAGTTTGTTTGGGGGTCATTTTGTTTTGTTTTATTTAAACTCACTTTTGGACTTTATTTGGGTCATTTTGTTCTTTTTTTATTAATACAAATTTAACGCACAGAAATGTTTACACACATAAGTTAATGTTTGTTAAATTAGTATGTGTAGAATTTATTTTTGAAGACATGCTAACAAACCAAGGAGTCTTTTTATCAAGCCATGCTAGAAAGTGCCCAGTGCTGCAATGGGTTTGCTGCTCACAGGGGCGTATCTGGACTTCGCCGGTAGGGGGGTCCAGAGCCAAGGTGAGGGGGCACCGCCGCCGACCCTCCACCCGCTGTCGCCTACCTTTGCTGGCGGGGGACCCCAACCCCCGCCAGCCGAAGCCGTCTTCCTTCATTGTTTCTTCTTTCTGAGTCTGACTCTGACGTCCTGCATGTACACAACATGCAGGACATCAGACCTGCACGTTGTGTACGTGCAGGATGTCAGAGTCAGACTCAGAAAGAAGAATCAAACAGCGAAGGAAGACGGCTTCGGCTGGCGGGGGTTGGGATCCCCCGCCAGCAAAGGTAGGCAACGGCAGGTTGGCGGCGGGAGGGGGGTTGCGAGGGCCATCGGTAGGGGGGTCCAGGGCCAAATCTACGGGGGCCCTGGCCCCCGTGGCCCCATTACAGATACGCTTCTGCTCCGGACACTTTCTAGCATGGCTGAAAAATGGCACGGTCAGGTTTTTTTAATGGCCACTCGATAATTTCCCTATTAGCCATGTGGCCGTTACTGCCAGGAGACCTTACCGCCACCTATTTAGGAGGCAGTAAGGTCTCCCATGCTACTCCTTCATTAATTGAATATTGTGAGGTAATGTGTCCGCACTACCTGGTTAGCGCAGGCACACTTACTCTCCACCCTCAAACGTTCCTCCCGTGGTAAAAAGTAAACACATTTTGTACCGTGGGAGTAGCGCACTCTGCTGGCCAAACTATAGCGGTACGCCTCAGTGTATCTTGTAGTAGTGCCCTTTTACCACGCGGTAGGCCTGTGTGAGGTCTACCGCACCTTAATAAAAGGGCTCCCAAATGAATGCACATCCTTAGTGACAGCACTAGGTAGGGATTCTAATGCCATCTTCTGCTGCACTCTATCATTTATTGCTGTTTTATCTCCTTGTCTAATGCCTCTCTAGGGCAGGGGTGGGAAGCTAGAGTTTGTAGAAGCCTCAATCCAGTCAGATTTCCTGGATAGTCTTAACTCTGCATGAAATTTATTTGCATATTGCATAAGTGATGTGAATGGAAATCCATCTCGTGCATATTTTATGGGGATATTGTGAAAATTTTGACCAGTATCATGGCCCAAAGACTAGAATTGATCACTTCTGGCCTAGGGGCTATCATTGATTTTGACTAAGGCATTCTATTGTATGTAGCTTAAGGCACTTGTAAGACTTTTAAAAAGTCTCCGCAATGAAGCAAGGTATATGGCATGCAATATTTTGAATTATCAGTAATACTAACCAATTTGGATTTATGGGATTTTTTGCAATTCCAAGCACTAAATGTCCTTGAATCCCAGATGACTTCACAGCATTTGATCTTTAACCAAAAACTGTATACAGAAATAAAGGTCTACGCATGCCCAATACGTGCCAAAATGGAGTTACCGGCCGGCTACCTTGTGGCTCTTGTGGTAATTTCATTTTTGGCATGCGTCTGATACACGCATCCAAAAAATAATTTTTATTTTTGGACGCGTGTATCGGACATGCGCAAAATGGCATTTGACACACTTAGGTCATTAAGCCACACTGAGCCCGCAAATAGGTGGGAAAATGTGGGATACAAATGCAAATAAATAAATAAATTACCTCCCGGTTACCGTGTGAGACTTTACCACTAGAGGTCAATGGCTGATGGTAAGGTCTCAGACCCAAAATAGACATGCGGCGATTTTCATTTTGCCGCAGATCCGTTTTCGGCAAGAATTTTTAAAAGGCATTTTTTTACAGGTGTGCTGAAAAATGATTCTTTGTGCACCCAAAACACACACCTATACTACCCCAGGCCATTTTCCAGCGCACCTTAGTAAAAGGACCTCATAGTGATCATAGTTATTGGACTCCTTCAGGGAATTTCTTGACTAGTTAGACTCCCTTCATCAGGGCAAGCAAAGTTAAGTCAAACAATGCAGTAAGCCACTGTATCTGAAAAACAGAATCACAGTTCCAGAACTCTGCTTGCAGATAATGACATATGATCTGAGCCAGGTGAATGAGAGTGATGGAAGGGGAAGACTGTTGTGCATTGGAGCCTGCTACTAAGGTTAAGATGCCCCCTCTTTTTTTCTTTTAAGGCAGCCTTCACCCAAACATACCAGTTTTGTGTGTGTCTGTTTTTTTTGTTAAAGCAGGGTTTCCCCAAAGTCAACCAAATAGTGATTTATTAGGGTAATCAGAATATACAAACTAACTTCTTTGACCTGATATATACAGATATATTTTGAATATTTTCTGTGGATGTCAGACCTAGTTTGGAGATTCGATGACTGAGTTTGACAGATCCTGACAAGAATCACCTGCAAATCATTTGTTTTCTTAAAGTAGGGGTTTAGTTTCTGAAGTTCAACATAGATGTGTTGGAAGGGTTTTAATTTCTAAAAATTAGAGGGAGGTGTTTATGGACTCCCAGAGTATATTTTTTCCCTTTAAAAAAAATTTGAGTAGTGGTGATTTGACTTCCAAAAACACTCTATAACATTTTTTTTAAAAACCATTACTTTTAGACATTCATACATTTTAGGGCCCCTTCTACTAAACTGTGGTAACTTTGCACATACTGCATGGGTAGTGCTAAAATTACCATGAGTAAAGTGCAAAGCCTGTGAGGTAATTGCAGGGGGGGTGGCTACCATCGGTCTTGCAGATACCACAGAGGCATTGCGTTGTATCTGCACTTTCAGGCACCGCATGCAATGTGGTTTAAGTTAAATACCAGGCCGTAGCAGTGCTCCCAATGTCCACCCCAACCCCTGACTCTGTGTACTCTCCCTCAAGCCAGAACCCCAACCCTTCAGCTCATGCCTGACCTCCCCCCTTTTTTTGAGGATGCTCTAAACCCCTCGGTCCAATCCCGCCTCCTGTCACAACCCCCCCCCCCCCACAGTTAGCTATTAGGTCATCCAGAGAAGGGTGGTAGTACTGCGGGACAACTGCCAGGGGATTAAGTGCCATGTTAGATGAGGCAGCAGAGAGGGACCACCGCCACCCTGAATGATCTAATAACTGCAGACCCCTCAGTAGGGCACTGGAGTAGTTGGAGAGATGGCAGAGAAGGAGGCCAGGTTTCTGTGGTGAGAGCAGGGTTTCTGAGCAGTAAGGGGCAGGATTGAATGGGAGGGTTCAGGAGACTGTTGCTGGGGGTGTGGAGAGGCTTGGGTAGAAGTTGGAGGGTTGGGGTTCTGGGGAGAGTACTTTTTATGTTGGGGCTTGATGTCATGGTGGGGAGTCAACCAGAGGGGATTGCAGCGGTGTACCGAGGGTGGGGTAGTGGGGGAGGTCCGCCCCGGATGCACACTGCAGGGGGGTGCAGGGAGCAGCCGCACGGCTGTCCCTGTTTCCTCTGATGTTACTTCCTGTTCTGGGGCAGAGGGAGCAGGGAACCGGCGGAGCCAACAGCCTCGCAGCTGCTCCCAGCACCCTAGGAGGAAAGAGCAATGCATCGGGGGAGGGGGTGTCTTGAGGTGATGCGCCGGGGGGGGGGGGGTGGAACGCTGCATCGGGGGGGGGGCAGCGGCGATCCACCTCAGGTGCCAGCCAATCAAGGAACACCACTAGGGGATTGGGAGGGGGTACTGAGTGGGGGCAGGTTGGGAGCACCGTCACGTTGTGTAGCAGCCATGCTAGTGGACTACTGGTAGCACATCTGCACTGTTTGCCGCTTCATTAGTTCTGAAGGAAATAAAATATTTGTTGGCACTCCTTTGACATTTGACAGAACAACTGAATATAGATATATATTTTTAGAACCATTCTCTGCTGATGTACTGTTACTTCTCCAGTCACTACTAACACATAGTAATGCCCTGTTTTTTTGAAACAGGTATGAAAAAAGCATGTTATAGTATTTTTGTTGGAACCCTGCAGCTGATCACAGTATGATAAGCTTAAAATTCTGTGACAGATTTAGGTTTTAGCTGCACCTAGGTACTGCCTGTACCAGCCCTTTTCTTCCTAGCCTGGGGTTATGAGAGGTGAATGGGCTGATGCTGCCAAGAATACTCTGCATCCCTGCGTAGACTGGTCAGATTGCGAAACTGTACTCTTCTCAGTGGGGCAGGTAGTATACACTCTAATGGGGTAGATAGGTAGGTGCTACGACCCAGGTCCATTGAGGTATTTTTCAGTCCTCAGAATTTTAGATCCTGGAGCTGTCTTGAGAAAAAAATTTCGCGATTGGGATAGTGCAGTGCCAATATGTGGCCCAGTGAACAACACGCTTTGAAGACCTTCTTATGAACCCCTGAAACACGGCCCGTGTCGGGTCTTTGTCATATTAAAGGACTACATTTTTCTCAATCCTGAAGGCCCAGTGTTTGCTTTTTTTTGTTTGCTTGAGAGCAAAATTGACAGATTTCAAGTAGTCCCAGGATGTAAAGAATAAAGAAAACATTGCACAAGAAAAACATTTGTGACTTTCTTTTGAGCTGTGTCCAGTAAATAAATGCCTTTGTGAACTGATATGTATTTGTTCATCTATTTTTTATTTAGACGGAATATGCAAGGTTTGAAAATGGTCGATTTGTGTACAGAATAAACCGTTCTCCTATGTGTGAATATATGATCAACTTCATTCACAAGCTTAAACATTTACCTGAGAAATATATGATGAACAGTGTATTGGAAAATTTTACAATCTTGTTGGTAAGGTTTAACACTTATTTATTTTTAGTGTATTAATATTGGAACACAGTTTTCTTTTTAATCAAGCCTTGGTAGAGGACTACAGAGTGATAAAGGTCAACCATTTACTTTATTCATTCACTGATAGGGAGATTGCCCCAATTAATTTCTGCTTTTTCAATCCCTGTCCTCCCTCCACCCCCTCCCCCCCAAAACAAAAAAATCCAATATTATAATTGCCCTGGCAGGGGCCACAAAACTTTGGCTCACTGAGCTAATAGGTATTTAACCTCCACAGGCAAAAAACAAGTTTGACAAGCAGATTTTTCTCCTACGTGGCCAGTCCCAGTATGCAGTAATATGGTAGATGAGAGCCAAAAGGCCACCGATCTATCCACTCTGCGTCATTATTTCTCTCCATCCTGATTGGGATATGTCCTAACTTGTAAGGTATCGCTCCTTCCCAGGATAGTTTTGTCATCTTCCTCCTCTGTGGTGTAATTTTTTTTGTTTTGCTTTGTATAATGTATAATAATGTTTATCAAACATATAAATGGCGAGTGACCATACTCACTCGCAAATGCGCAGTAGAGACTTCCCTCTCTGTCCCGCCCCCGCGTCAATACGTGATGACGGGGGCGGGACAGAGAGGGAAACTGCGCGAAGCCGCCGACGTCGCTACCGCTCCCCCTCCCCCCCCCCCCGAGGTCGCTGCCGCCCCCCCCCCACCCGGCCCGAGCACTCTCTTCAGTATTGAACTTACATCGGCGAAACACAGCACGCAGAACAGCTGAGCTCCCGTTGCCCTTTCTTCCCTGCCTGTGTCCCGCCCTCGCCGACGTTACGTCACACGAGGGCGGGACACAAGCAGAGAAGGAAGGCCGACGGGAGCTCAGCTGATCTGCGTGCTGCCTGCGTTTCGCCGATGTAAGTTCAATACCGAACAGAGGGCCCGGGCCGGGTGCAGGGGTAGTGGCGGCAACTCCAGGGGGGGAGGGGCAGCGGCGAGGGGAGGGGGCCTTGCCAAAACCCCATACTAGCCCGTTTTAACGGGCTCAACAGCTAGTATTTTATAGATATTGCAAGCTGCATAGAATGAGGTATGAAATGAATGAATGAATAACCTGAGGTCAAGTAACATAGAGGTCATTTTACTAAGCTGCGGTAAACACTAGTGCACACAGCACAGGTTAAAATAGCTTACCGCGGGTTGCGCTCAGGTGTCCCGCGGTAAGTTTTGGATCTGTGAGCACAAACCACATGCTAAAGAATATTTTGTAATTTTTCTGGGAGGGGGCATGTCTGAGGGCGGAAATTGGGTGTTTCTGTCCTAATCAGTTAGTGCTTCTGCATTACCGTGCACTGATTAGCATACGAGTCCTTACTGCCTGCAAAATAGGTGTCGGTAAGTGCTCATGTGGCAGTTATTTTAATGGTTGCGTGCTAATGGCAAAATTAGTGCATGGCCATTAATTTAGGGACCCTTTTGTAGCTGTGGTAGGGCTACCACACGCCAAATTGACCCTACCACCGAAGTAACAGGAGTGCCCAGCAGTAGTCCCGAAGTTGATGCATGCAGTTTCCCGCAATAGAATAAAATTTTCTATCGCGGGGGCATTCCCGGCAGTAATTGGCATTACGGACACATTGCCGCACGCTGCCTGATTACCGCACAAGTAGCATGTGAGCCCTTACTGCTAAGTAAATAATTGGCGGTAAGGGCTCAAGTGCATGGCCATTTACTGCCCCATTTTTAAAAAGACCTTTTTACCCGCCACTGTATAAAATGGCCCAGCGCACACCCATTTCACACACCCAAACTAGTGCAGGCCATTTTTTTTTACTGCAGCTTAGTAAAAGGGCACCTTAGAAAATAGGAAAATTGGTCATTATCTGGCAACTGTAAAAATGGCCTTAGCACGCGGGAAAGACCCACGTAAGGGCATGCTAAGGCTACTTTTTACGCAGCTTAGAAAAAGGACCCCATAGAATCTTGCAGCTTTTTGGGATTCTGCCAGGTACCTGTGACCTGGATTGGACACTGATAGAAGCAGGATATTGGGCTTAGAAGCAAGATCCCTTGTTCAGTTCTTATTCGGCACCCCTCCTTTTCCATGTGTAACCACAAAGCTTTGTAATAATCTGGGGGTGGGCACCTCCAGTCCCAAGTGTCTCAGGCCAGTTGGATTTTCAAGATATCCAAAAAGAATAGGGATGAGATGTATTTGCATACAGTGAGGCAGTGCCTGTTCATGCATTTTGTGCATATTCAGTGTGGATATCTTCTTTCCTCAAGCTGATTAGGTTTTCATTTGAGGACTGGCATTACCTATTAGAGATATGTATTCATTAGAACACTTTCAATTAATTAGTGTGCCTTGAATTTAGTGCTGCATGCAAATTGATTTAGCATGCCTAAAATTCATTTGCGTACATTTAAAAAGCTCAGATGTGTGTTAAAAAAATTATTAAACTGAATGTAAGAAACAAATGAGGAAAAACACCTAAACATCAATAAAATGTACAAAGAGCTTAAAAACCACCAGAGAGTTGATTTGTTTTTTTTGTTTGGTTGGTTATGGTCAATCCTGATGTTGCCTTCCCCTGCTGTAAAGCCTCATTCAAGTCCCTAAGCCTTCTACATAGTCTGACAGACATGGCTACATGAGTGCTCATGTTTCCGTTAGGACTTAGATACTGCTGCCCCATCTGCTAGTTTTATCTCTGTTTCCTTGACCTAGCTAGCTTTTGGTAGATAAGTTAGTTTTAGCTTACCATTATCAGGATTTGTAAGTTTGTTCTTCTATTGTCACAGGTTGTAACAAACAGAGACACACAGGAAACCCTCCTCTGCATGGCCTGTGTATTTGAAGTTTCAAACAGTGAACATGGAGCACAGCATCACATTTACAGGCTTGTAAAGGAATGAGCAGTGACAGATAACAGTATGGATTTCATTATTGAAATGGACTGTAAACCTCAATTCAAAAGTGGCAGTGCCTCTGGCCCACCTTTCACCCACATTTTTTAAACCCTGTCTTAGTGAAGTCATTTTGATATGTTTATATATGAATTATAGCTGTGAAATTCTGTTACAGTTGTAAAGCTCTCTATCTGAAATTGATCATCCTTCAGATTTACATACAGCCAGTCTATGGAAAGACTCTTAAGAAGCCTCAGTCTTGCTGTGGATGTCCACTTCAAATGGGCCTCAATTCTGTAAAATTCCTGCACTATACAATAATGAAATGTGGAAATAGTTGGCTTATGGCATTTTTCTCAACGGTAAATCAGTCCACAAACTTTTTCTAAATGTTATCTCTGCAGCTGGGCAGATGCATAAGAATGTTCATTTACTAAGTTATTTTTATAGTGTAACTTTAATTTTCTGTTGGAAACCAAATGTTAAATAGCCTTATATATATATTGCTAGATGGGAATGGAAATGTCCTAAAGCAAGGCCAATCTCTTATATTTTTATCTTAAAGCTAACCGTTTGAATCGATTAAACTTTTTTTTTTAACCAGGTACTGCAAAGAAAATTAAACTGCCCTTTGTGCTCCATGCATCTGATGCATCTAAGCAGCTGTACTGTACTGACAGGATGTGATTATGTAGGCAACAAATGGCTAATTATTGCAATAATTAGGTAAACACTCAGTTTAGACTTAACAATGTTTGGTGTCTTTCATGCGCACCTATTTTATATGGACAAATAGAGTTTTCTGTGGAGTGGAATGGAAAATGTTAAGCACTGAAATCACTTGTAACACTATTGAGAGAAAACCAATTGCAGTTACTGTTGCCTTGCCAATAATCTAAAGGCCAGTCTTGTGGTTGATGGTTTAATACATTCTTGTGGAGGTTTTACCAGCCTTAATTAGCTGAAGGCCAGCTGGAAATTTAGTCAGGGTTTTAACAGATTTTTTTTTTTAATTGATTGCTAAGTTTGAGTTGTAGCATTTCAGCCTTTTTAAGCTGGTCTGTAGTAGTCCAATCTGTGGGTTAATTCTAGGTCACCCACAGTTTAAGCAACACCTGCTGCTCTCATAGAGTTCATTGTCAAATAATCTTTCATTTAGACTCTGCTTGTCTGATTAGACATTTGTTAAGCCCAGGTGAGGAAGGATACATGTCTATCCAAATTATTATCTACTACAAATGTAACTTGAGGATCTTGAAGGATCTACACTTGTAGCATCTGTACACATGATAGCTTGGGACGACATGGTTGAAAGCACCCAGGCTCTGAGTCAGCATAATTTATATTCTCAAGAGGTCTGGTTACATTTCTTGTACTTGTCATTTTTGTTTTACAGATAGGGCAGTTAAGAGCAGCCTAAATTTTGTTCTTGTATTAATAAAGATGATAGGGGCAACCACTGTGGTCTACTGTTTTGTGCTTAGTTTCCACATCTATCAAGACACCTAGTAACAAGGAAGAGCAAGTTTTTCCATCTTCCCTATACATCCTTTGAAATTAGTCAACAATCAATGTACTACGCAAAGCTTTGAGAAGTAGTTACACTTGATAAAGTTATCAGATCCCTTATTTCTACATCTGAAATCTTGTCACCCTATGACACTTCCCCTACAAAAGTATTTTCCATTTAATCCATACGGAAAAGGGTTAAAACTTTCCTGTTTTAGAAATTTGACTTACATCAAAATCCCCAATTGTAATTATCTTTAGTTCTTTATTCAAGATTGTTCTGGTCTCTTGTGATTGTTACCCGCTTTGAACTGAGGCATTAGCGGTATAAACCAGATTATCATTATTGTCATTTGTGGCTAATGTGCCAGGGTACTGCATTTCTCTTTCCTTTTCTCTCTTGACTCTACCTAGATAGTAATTTATGTTTGTTTTCCATTTTTCAAAATGTGAGTAGAAAGTCCAGAAGTGTTCATCTCATTTAATAAGAGCATTAAAGGCCAAATAAAGATGGGGGGAAATTCAGAATATTGTAGCCTATGTCCCAAAGAGAGCCCCGTTCAGTTTGAGTAAAACTCATATCTTGGCTAATCTTCAGAAGACAGAGTCCAGCACAGCAGGTACATGGTCCCACCTGCTTTAACTTTTTTATGTGAGAACTTTCATGCCTTGTTCGGGATTAAATTGTGAGATAAACTGTCTTCACCTCTTATAGAATGTATTGAAAAGCAGATTTAAATACTTTATAGAGAAAATTACCAAAGGACTTTTGCTGCATTAATCTGAACAAATCTTGTTCACCCAATAGCTCCTATTATTCCCTCACTTCTCTTACTTACATTGAAAATGCTATTTTATATTAATCAAATATATCGGTTCTCTTTTGCAACATACTGCTCTATTTGTCTCTATCATTACTCCTGAGGAACAGCAGTAGTAGTTCTTGTGAGGTGCATCTCTACTTGTAATCCAGTAAACTAAATGCCACAACTGAATCATCTGGATTTAATTTCGTAAAAAGAGAAGCGAGATAAGCATACCTAACTGTTGCGTTTAATATCCTGTGGATATTGACCATCTAACCCTCAGGAACTTGAGATTCCTACTTGTCAGGGATCCATGAAAGCAGATTAAGGCTGGTTAACCTCTGTAGTTTATGCTGTGTGAACTCTGCAGGCTAATGTCCGCCTCCACACAGGGTTGACATCGGGTCTCTGAAGATTATAACACTTGACGACCAAGCCCACAAAAGCACTATGTTGTAGCAGCCTAAAGAGAGTTCTTAAGCACTTGGTGTTACAAGATGAAAACTACTTTAAATCTGTCATTTAATTGTCAGAATTGTGATTTTGGTATTTTTCTTTGTATTTGTGTAATGAAAAAAACTATCTGAAACGTACATGCTGTAACAAAATTTACAAACTAGGTACAGGTTTGCTATAATCTTGGTACACTGCATTGTCACACTGTTTATAGGTATTTCATGGTTTGAATCCTCGGAGGGGGCATATGTTTGCATATTTTCTTTCTCTGTACAACCGGTTTAGACCCTGCATGTTTTTGTTCTTTAAAAGCCTTAAATCCCTGAAATGTTAAGTGTTGGCGGTGTCTATGTAATCCAAAAGCTGCCTGCAGACTGTGAGCTCTTTTGTAAGCTGGAATACTTTCTCCTGTTAACTGTTACCTTTTATTCTAGGAACTTTTTAATTCAGAGCTGCCAAAGTAACACAATGTGCAGTGCCTTAGTATATTACCTTAGAAATAACTTGGGGATGATTGCATCGGTTATGGAGGGTGTCTTAGGAATGTGGTTCCTTCAAATCAATTTTTTTTTTCTGTTTGGTGTGCTACTAAAACTGTAGCCTTCAGTACACACTGGTCTACGACTGCAACTAAATAATGTACATGCCAAAACAAAAAGGACACATCATAAATTTCTGTAAAAAGTGCATTGTGTATAGAAAAAAAAAAACCTGCCTTTTAACTTTCATGACCAAATGTTGAAATATTTGTGATTCTTCTGCACACTCGCATGAAAGTGCCTTTGGTTTTAGAAATTCCAGCTTAGAAAAGTGCTGCCATAACTAACAAAAATTTGTAGAGACCAAAAACCATTCAGATATCACCATAAATGCCTTTGGTTTATTAGAACAGGCCTCCAATCACAATAGAGAGCTATCTTTAGTAATACACTTCTACAAGTCATGATTCAGTAAAGCTAGGGAAATGACCTGGTGTCATTGGCTTGTTGGTAGTGAGTTAATTGCACGCTAAACCAGCAGTTAATGTTTCTTATATTGCCAGCTGTCGGTTTTTATCACTTTTCAGCTTTCCAGTTCTTTCATGTGTGCAATGTGACAGTCTTGCAGACCATGGATAAATGTGACTGTTGTGAGGTTCTGCTTTACCTGTGAAGGGATTGTTTTATCCTAATTGCAAACTTAGGGGCCCTTTTACAGAGCAGTGGTAAGCCCAACACGGGCTTCCCGCTCGCTCTTTCAGGACTACCGCCAGTCCAATTCGGCCACCGGCAGTAGTCCCACCCTGAGCATGCGCCATTTCCGGGGGGGGGGGGGGGGGGGGGACACCCCAGAAATGGCTAGCGTGGTGGTAACCTGGTGGTAATTGGACATCGCCGGGTTAGCGCCAGAGCCCTTACCGCCACCTCAGTGGGGCTGCATGGCCATGTGGTGAGAGTTATCTCACCGCGTGGCCATTTATTTTTCAGGTTTTACTGGCTGCGGGAAAAATGGCCACCAGCACAGGGTCCATTTCCCCACAGCTTAGTAAAAGGACCCCTTATTCAGCTTCTAACACAGGTTTGTTAGATAAACAGTGGAAATAATTAGGGTAAATCATAAATTTGCCTGTATATTTTTGTTACATGCAAACAGTGACATATTGGGGATGTGACAGGAGAGGGGGGATTATACAAGCCCATTCAAAAACCGAACTTTTCAAAGGAATGTTAGAATACAGAAAGCAGAATTTTAACACTCCGTGCACCACTGATAATTTTTCTTAGCTTATATGAATTGGGCTCATACAGTGCATTGTTAATGAAGACTGTGGTAAGTATATGTGTGTGTGATGGGGGGGGAGGAGGGAGAACACGCTCTACAATGATTAAACATCAGGAAAACCAAAAGTTGGGAGAGAGAATCTTTACTTTCAAATACAATTTGAAAAGGATGTTAAAATCAATACAAATGAAAAATATGTAAATATTTTTCTATTGCACAACTGCAGCGGATACTAGTGTTTTATTTGGCATAGCTTGCATGAAAATTGACAATACAGTTTGATACCAGCTTGTATCAATGGATGCTTGGATTGGTGTACCCTGTATAATATATCATTTGGGGACTCTGCACGTGATGCAAATTATTTGGAACAGCATAAAATTGACAGTTGTGATCAATTTGATTTGTACTGGTATGTAAATGTAATAGTCTGCACTATTCAGAAAGGTAAAACTACTACTACAAATCATTTCTATAGCGCTACCAGTCGTACGCAGGGCTTCAAAACACTCTATGATACCTTCTTGCTATAACAAAGGGAGTAATTTTCTTTACTTGAATAGCATTTTAATTGACTTAGGGGTCCTTTTACTAAGCTGTGGCAAGTGTTTTTGACACACTCTGAGGCCCCCTTTTACCGCAGCGGGTAAAAGGCTGGGTTTTTTTTTTTGTTTAAAGAAATGGTTGTGCAGCAAGTGAAGCACTTGCCGTGCGGCCATCTCAGGGGGGAGCACTTACCGCCACCTATTAAGGTGGCGGTAAGGGGCTCCCACACTAAACTGGCGGTAACTGGGCAGCATGCGGCACTGCCTGATTACCGCCGGGTAAACACCGGTAATATAAAAATAAAAAAAATATTATTGTAGCACCGTAAATGGTGCGCACTGGGGGTGGGAACTACCACCGGGCTGCTGCTGTAGCCCAGCGGTATTTCCGGTTTAGCAAGCGGTAAGCCCGCATTGGGCTTACCACCACTTAGTGAAAGACCCCCTTAGGTACCGCTGCTCTAGGGAAGGGAAATGCCTACAGGAATCATGTGTATTTTAGTGTGGGAGGGGAGTTCTCTTAGTATCGCACATGTAATTTGATTTCCCTAGGTTTATGAACACTCTGATAAATTGTACTGAAAGGAAAGAAGTCCAAGTAAGTTAGATAATCAAATTTCTACAAGATCTTTTTCTTTTGTCTGTCTTTACAGAAATCATCTTACATGTGGCGCCCATATTACCCACCTCCTAGACACAAAGTAATAGCAGTTTCTGATTTCACTTTTCTCTCAGGTTGATGTTTATTTCTGTTTCTTTTAATCAGACATTTATTTCTGAAGAGAGAGGTAAAATTACTGCACACTTGGTGAATTTAATCTCTCTTCAAGTTGTAAAGTGCCCTTTATCAAAGATAAATTTCCCTTTTACCTCCTGGCAAAATGAGTGTATGGGCTGGTTTGTTTGTTTATTTTTGTGGTTTGTTTTTTTTGTTGTGTGTCTTTTTTTGGGTTTGTTTATTTTTTACTGCAGACTTGGGTCAGCAGATTAGGAAAAAAGAAATTTTTGCAATATGTGCCTGACAAAGGAATTTTGTAACATTAAACCTGAATAGCCTTTAAAACTTCAAAATCAGTACATTTTATGTAAAACATTTTTCCTGCCATGTGCATTTGTTCACATTGTAAATTACCAAGGAATTCTTATGTTCTTTATTTGTGTAATGTGTGTAAACTGGGTTTGTAACTTAAGCATATTCATATAATGGTCAGTGGTTACTTTAATATTGTACTGCTGCTGGTAACTTTGATAATGGAACCTGCCTTTTGATATACCTCCTGCTTGGATTCAGAGGGAAGGCTCTCTGAAGCAAAAGTGAAATGTTCTCAGCATTTCCTCGAGATGAGCTTTTTAAGAAGCTATCAAAAGGAGTTTCAGTCATAGCGCTTGGCAGTGCGGTATTTTTGTATTTGTTGTCTTATGTAGGTACTGGTACCTTTTGTTTAAAAATGTTCTAAGTGTTGGCTTTAAAGTGAATTTATCTTTAGTAAGATAGTAATATGAAAATTATAGGGTTTGTGTGCAGAAAATTTTTTAAACGGTGCTTTGTAAAAAAAAAAATTATTTTAAAAACGGAGACAAAAAAAAAAAAGATGTATTCTAGCTTTTGCGGTAACTTGTGTGATAACTTTAATATCCATGACAGTTAAGTGCAATTATCTCATCACTTTGAAAATGCTACTTTGTGTCAGTTACTGCAGGTGTTTTCATGTCTTTGCAAAGTGACACATTTCGATGCCTTCTTGATAAAGTGGTAGACTTTTTTTGTAGCTTTTTAGAAACTTTGTATTCATACAGTATCAATTAAAATGAAAGAAAAGGAAAACCTTGCTGTGTGGTGGTTTGTGCTTTTTTTGTCTGTGTGTAAAGTGCTGTCTGGCATCTCTTTGAAAATATCTAAGGCACATGGCTAGACCTGTGCTTGTCCCTCCCCCCAGGTCTGTGAGTTTGACGTCCATATTTAAACTTGACCAAGATCATATGTCTGCAAGATTTAACTGGGGGTAATACAGCATACAAGCATACAACAAAGACAAAAAAGCAACACTGGGCCTTCAAGAAAGAGATAAGGGCCGTCCTTTATTGTGAGAAAGACCTGACATGGGCCGTGTTTTGGCGCACAAACTCCTGCCTCAGGGGTCTGACATAAAAACACAGAAATAACAAAAGTATAATCGTAAATACAAACTGCATATAAATTTACATTCATAAAATAGTACAACAGATAATTAAATTGAAAACACACCAAACATCAAACACAGTGGTAGTGAAATCATCATAATTTATGCAAATGGAAAATTAAGATAGATGAGGACCAAAATCTTGTATAAGAATATCAAAATAAACCCAAAAGGTTCTGAAATTAAATAACACAAAAACCCGTGTTGGGTCTTTCTCACAATAAAGGACGGCCCTTATCTCTTTCTTGAAGGCCCAGTGTTGCTTTTTTGACTTTGCAAGATTTAACTAAAATATTTGTTGAATCCGACTCATTTTGAATACTAAGCAGGAAAAGCAGCACACAATGTAAAACATGACTATTTGTAGCTCTTTTCTACTCTTACCTTATAGGGCTGTCTGATGTGGGAAGAAGTCAAATGGGATGCAGAGGTTTTGAGATCTGAGGCACTTTATTAAAACTTTCTAGACAGATGTGAAGGCAGTTATTAAAACAGTTATTGGTACTATAACTGTGTACTTGTCTGTCATATTTAATCTACGATCATAGCTGGTCGTGTGATAGCTTCTTCCATTAGCCAAATTTTGTTTCCTCTAGAAATGACTCAAACTCTAGCTGAATTTGATTTTGCGAGTTGTGTTTTCACAACTGGGCTTTAAAACCGGGCTGCAAGTGGCGTGACCACATCACGCCCTTCCTGCAAAAATGTTACACTGGCTACCAGTACCTTACAGGGCTAAATTTAAAACTCTGATTTTAAAGGCCAGAGTACTTAAAGAAAGTGTTTACACACCTTTAAGACCTCTAAGGGCCTCTCAATGATCATCACTATCTGTACCCTCATCAAAAGAAATTGTATGATTTGATACCCGCCAGCGAGCCTTCTCAGGAGTAGCCCCCACTCTCTGGAATTTACTCCCAGAGGGGGCTACGTATAAGTCGAGACTACCTCTACTTCAGGAACCAGGTGAAAGTCTGGCTCTTCTCCCAATCCTAGGGTGACAGACTATACACCCATTCTGCACCTGGACTAACTTGCTACACATACTGTAACTTAGATCAGTTCCTTATCTCTTGCTGTACTATGAACTTGCACTGATTTTAGCTAACCATCAAGTTATCCCAACTGATCCTGTACCATGTATCTTGTTCCCATATCTTCTCTTGGTCCCTCAGCTATATGGTAAAGCCATATCGTAGAAACTATTTAGCATCATATCAATGTTAGTTGAATGCTCTAATGCATGCTTATTAGGTATATCAGTATTATTTTAACATTGTATTATATCTCTGGTATTTGAATTTCAGTGCTGCTAAATGTGTATATTTTTATACTGTTTCATGGTAGTTCTATTACTAGGTTTCAATTTACTGTTTTCAAGTTTACCTCATTTATGGCTCTGTTTACTAAGGTGCGTTAGTGTTTTTAGTGTGCCAACCATGTAGGTGCCTATAGGGATATTGTAGGTACATACATGGTTAATGTGCGTACATGGTTTACATGCATTAAACAAACAGACAAAGTAAACACTGGGCCTTCAGGAATGAGAAAAATGCAGTCCTTTGTTTATGATGAAAACCCGACACGGGCCGTGTTTCGGCGTACAAACGCCTGCATCAGGGGTCAAAAAGCTCTTCTAGGTCAGCTAATTAGCTAGTAGATGAAGATGATAAACAATCAGGTTATATTCCCCGATGTTTGAACAGCTCATAAATAGAACGCCTTCAGCCGCATTAAAAACATTTGGGTGAACCTCTTCTTAAAGGCAGTTAATAAATCCCAATAAATACATAAAATAAAAGCAATGTCGGTAACCAATACCCATGAATGCTGCATTTGCCTTATAGGTGATTCTCAACAGAGGGGCCAGCTGCAGTAAATGTACTCTTATGTTTGAGAGCCAGGAAATTTAGGGAGTTGAAATTGAGTATTTGGAAAAAGAGCACACGGAACTAACATCTTGATTTTTAACGCAGCTTGATTACTGCAGTTCCATCTATGCTGGATGTAAGGAGGGTGTCCTAAAAAGGCTACAAACAGCCCAAAATATTGCAGCTAGGCTTGTCCTCAAGGTATCTCATTTTGATAGAGCCACTTCATTATTATGCAAGCTACACTGGTTGCCCATTAAAGCCAGGATTCTTTTTAAATTGTGTTTTTGTCTTTCCAATATTATATGGCATAACATTGGATTATATGTAGCCCTTAATAACTATTCCCAAATGCAATATAACCTCTGGTTCTAGGGACTACCTTAGACTTCATCTTCCAGATTGCAAGAGAGTGCGTTATAAGTCAGTTCACTCTGCTGACTTTAGTTACCAGGGTGCCAAGTGGTGGAATTCACTGCCAATGGCAATCAAGGGTCAGCCTGATTATTGGTATTTTGTAAAAGACTGACTCTCCTCTCTGAGAGGTTTCTATCTATTGATGGAGTATGTTTGGGATAATGTGGGGTATAAATGTCAAAATAAATAAAAATGTTTAAAAAATATAATAGTGCTGTTAAAAAGCAAAGCATTTCTAAGAAATACCACTGCTTCCTTTGCTGTTACCTTCAAAATAAAAATACAGCTGCTTTCAAAATCTGAATTTCTCATAAAGGTGCAACAGCTTATTGTTAAACAGCCTGGCTCTGGTAATCCTTTTCATTCATCCATCAGCACAGGAGTCGCCACTGAAGACTAACTCAACCCTTAGTTCATTATTGGTACCTAATAAGTCATGGAGCTCCCCATTGCCTTGGCACCACATGGGGAAGCCTCTTTGGTTCCAATAGGAACAGTATTGAGGCAGTGGAGTCTGGTGCCAGAGTTTCCCTGATTGCATCTCATCAGTGATGATCTGAGTTCAGCACCAGCCATACACAAGCTCAACATAAAAAAGCACTGAAAACATGATAATGATCAGTGCTGAAATCACAGCAGAAATTGGTGCAGAAAGCACAACAGCAATTAGTACCACAGTGCGTTTTTTCTAATGAAAACAAATGCCGATACTCAAATGCCAGGCCACCCTTCAGGGGTGAAGTGATCACCGAGGGACTCACCCCACAATAGCCAGGCCCCCTGCAACCAGTCACAGAATCTATGACAAGACAGAATTGGTGTGTAGGGCCTGAGATCTTTCATTAAAACTTGGGGACCATGGGTCAATTTTAGCAGACAATGGAAAAGGTGCCAGTACTCAGTACCCCCAAGTACCCCCTCAAAAAAAGCCCTGACCATAGGCACTGTTCAAATCATAGCCGTCATAAACTTTCAGATTCTGTTGATAAACTCAGAGCTTCATCAACAAAAGGAGTAAGCTTGTCACCACCTCCAATGTCGGCTCAGGCCAGAGATATTTTGAAATCTCCCAATGTCATCCCATAGTTACTGAGTTATGGAGGGAGTTTTTAAAGGAAAACCATGGAGCTGATAAACCAAGATATTCATCTCCTACAATGTCTCCAAAATGCAAATACAGGTGACACCAGTCTCCCATCTTGTTTCATTACTTCTCATTCTTCATTAGAAGAACCCATATTGTATAACCCTGAGCATGGAAGTAGTGTAGATAGCATTCCTGAGAGTCCTAAAATACTTGGATGTTCCTAAAAATGTTGTTGCCATACCTATTACTAACTTATTGGAAAAACATGAAAAAATATAGCTAACACCTTGCTGTTCTTTGCCAACTTCTAAGAGATTAGAGAGTAAATATAAAGCATAGCCAGTAATGGGGCATGATAAATTACAACTCTCTCATCATTCTATAGTGGTTGAAGCAGCTTTAAAAAGTGCTGAGAGCTCAAGATTATCCAGTACCCCTCCTGGGAAGGATCTTCTGGATACCATTGGTAAAAATATTCCAAAACACCATGCTAATGACCAGAATAGCATTTCACCAATTTCAGCTGAAATTTGCCGCGTAGGAATTGCTAGAATGACTTTGTAAAAGATACTCTGTTAAGCCTTCTGCTTTTGATTCCATTTTATAAGGTATTGCATCGCCGTATCTGTTAATACCCTTTTAAGCTCATTTTCAAAGCACTTAGCCTCCCAAAGTTCCATAGAAACCTATGGAACTTAGCCTCCCAAAGTGCTTTGAAAATATGCCTCTTTGTATGCTTATAAAATTGTATTAAAATACTTTTGCTGGTTTTTACATACAAATATAAATATCAAAAGTGACAACAGATTTAAAAAAAACAACATATAGCCTATCCAGTCTGTCCATCCATACCAACTACTAAGCTCTACAATTCTGCCTGTCCCTCAGAGATTAGTCCTCATCTCCACCACTACCACCCTGGGGGACTGTTCTATTCATCGACCATTCTCAGTAAAGAAATATTTCCTCAGTATTACTCAGTTTTCAGATTTCACTTTCATCGTTTGGCCTTCATGTTCATGAGCTTTCTTGCCAATAAAAAAGGCCTGCATCAAGGAAGTATTTAATTATTTCTATGTTCTCTTTCCTCGCTTGCCTTTCTTTCAAAGTATATATACTTAAAAACCTTTAAGTATGCCCATGCTTTATAGCTCCTGGACAGTTAAGTGCCACAGTTTTTCCTTGTATATTGTATTGCTCTTTACTTACCAGTCAACTAGCACTATTAGAAGTGCCCTTGTTCAAGGAAGTTCCCTTGGTCTAGATGCATCTGTTTTTTCAATGGCCAGCCCTCTACATTAGAATCTCCTTCCTCTTTTGTTGCACACTGATTTGGATTTGCATAAACTTAGGAAAGGGTTTAAAACTCTATTTTGCAACACGTTTGATATGTCATTGGAAGGTGCTGGTGTCTAGTTTAAGTCCAGATCTTATTTGTTGGTTGTTTTAACTAGTTTATTGTATATTAGTTGCACTGTGATTTGTGTATGACTGTTTTATATTGTGTGTGATGTTTGACATTTGATGATGTTGACTTCTAATGATCGCTTATTGCCCACTTTTGATGTTTAGAGAGGCAGGACACCAATTACTTTTTAAATATACTTCCAGATCCACATACTGTATCAACATTTCATATAATCCCAATACAAATCCAATAAGAAATTTCTCTTAAGTGATATTATGGGAGAAATATGCTTAATGAATGTAGCCAGTTGTGTTTCAATGATGTAGGGACACAACATCCCTTTATAAATATCTATCGTTAATGAGACGTCATACTAAGAAGACCCTTATCAGTGTGGAAATGTCAAGGATGCTTTCACTTTTTAAAGTTTGCTCCAAGCACCAGCTCATTGACACAATAACCTCAAAAAAATCTAAGTTCTTGTTCATATGAGTTTTTTAAAACTAATGGTCACAGTGTTAGTTTTGGACTCTTACCTTTGATGAATAACTGCCTTTCAAGACTCCTGCAAAAGGAGAAACCAGAGCCTTTTCCATTTACCTCAGTATAGAGAGAGCCCTTTGGGGGCCCTGGCTGTTCTGGGGCTATTCTATGCCTAGCTGCCTGCGAGCCATCTGTCTGATGCAGAACCTGCTGGCGCTTCCTTACTCCCCATTAAACACCAAACAAAGGTTAAAACATTCCCAAGCATGAGATCTGACTAATCAAAATCACAATGAAGAAGCCATCAATTATAGGCTGAAGAACTAACTTCCTTCTGTAATATCTGGAAGCAGAAAGTCAACCAGAAACCAAGATGTAAATGGATGGGGATAAGTGTGTTTTTTCTGCTGCAGTTTGAAAACAGCTGCAGAATTTAAAGGTGGTTTATAAATGGGAGCAAGGAGCTGGCCCTGAAAGTTCACAGTTCAGTCCCTAAGGGACCCTTTTGCTAAAGAGCGTTAAGCTCTTAACACATGGTTAGCATGCGTAAACAGGCTACAGCAGAAACACGTTAAAGCATTTTGCATTATATTGCCTTTTTGCACATGCTAACCCATGCATTACTGATTTTTTTTTTGGGGGGGGGGGGTGGGAGGGGAGACAGTGGGCATGGAAGTGTTAACCAACTTAATGCAATACACTTAATTTGTGCTAACTGGCTAAAACAGAGTTAATGCAGAGCACATACTGCCTCCTAAATTGGAGATGGTAAATGCTTCTGTGTTAACTTTATGCAGGTACCACACACTCATGACAATATTAGCACACAAGCTGCAATAAAATATTTATAACTGTTGCATAAAGTCTGGGCTTAGCACACAGTAAAATCCCATTTGACCACATGCTAAGCCCAGATTCTAATGTATGTTTGTTAGTAAAAGGGCTCCTAATTTAGGTATTATATTCCCCAAGTTGGGCTGAGGCTGAACATAGGGAGTACTGGTCATCACTCAAGGGTGACACCAAGTGGCCAGATTCAGGACCCAGGGCTGCAGAGTTCAGAAGGAGGCTCTGCTGCATGATTCTCACTGCAAATGAAAAGGCTAGATGTTTATTTATTAGGATTTATGAACTGCCTTTATGAAAGGATTCAGCCATGTCAGGATATGGATATAAAATGGGGCAGGGTACTTGGGAATGAAAGTCATGGTGCCAGATCCTAGCCCTGGTTCTGACTGACTTGGAAGTACAAAGAAGCAGTAGGAAACTGCAGGGGATAATTACATATGTAAATACTAATGTTTGCGCATGTGAAGGGCATGTTTATAACTGGGTCAGAATACTGGCACTTTCCTGGCAGCAACGCGACTAAACGCTATTCTGTAATGATACATGTAATGACTTGTACGGTCTGTGCCAGAGCCGGTGGTTGAGAGGCAGGGCTGTTGGTTGGGAGGTGAGGATAGTGCTGGGCAGACTTATACGGTCTGTGCCCTGAAGAGCACAGGTACAAATCAAAGTAGGGTATACACAAAAAGCAGCAAATATGAGTTATCTTGTTGGGCAGACTGGATGGACCGTGCAGGTCTTTTTCTGCCGTCATCTACTATGTTACTATGTTACATGCAAGTGGCATAGTCTGTAAATGCAAGGGGAGCATGGGCTGTGCTGCCACCTCTGTGTGCAGCTTACAGAATACAGCAATTTAACCAGGTCCCTGCCCAGTTTTATGCCAGGCCTATGGCTGGTGTAAGTGTGGCACATAAATGGAAGACCCGCTGATACCGGGTTCCATTCATATTCTATCATGGAATCTGGGTGCCCAGATGCTGTTGTACAACAAGCTATGACCTCTTATAGAACTACCTCTTTGTTTTATTCCCTTGCCCTTGCTATAGGAAATGGATTAGTTCTTTGAGGGCAGGTGAATTTCCTGTGCATTGGTTAATGTTAAATTCTGCTTTCAGAAAGCTGAAACCTCACTATTCCACACCCTTCCCATCACACCTTTAAGCCAGAGGTGGACAACCTTGATCCTTTGAGGGCCACAATCAAATTGAGATTTCAAGATTTGCACAATGAATATGCATGAGATGTTTCCATGCATTGCCTGCATTATATGCAAATAGCTCTTGTAATAATTAATTGGGGAAATCCTGAAAACCTGACTGGATTGTGACCCTTGATGACTGAGGTTGCCAACTCCTGCTCTATACTGACATTGAAGGCATTACCAATTCTGCCTGTCAAATGCAGCTTGGCACTGACCTTTATTGCCTTTTCTGACGTGAGGTGTGTGAACCTTAGACTTGAAAAGCTCTTGCAATTTCCAGAACCAGTGTTGATTTTCTGCCTAGAAGTAGGAGGAAACACCCTGTGGAGGGAAAGAGAAGGGCTATAAAACTTTGGTTCATAGGACTGGCTCTCCCTTCCGTTCTTTGCTCCCCTGGCCACTGCATCATTAAGCAAGGGAAATTTTTAACTGACTAACCCAACAAATAGATCTTATACATATTCATTGGGGAAATAGTGAAAGCCCAACTGGGTTGCAGCTCTTGAGAACTGAGGTTGCCCACCCCGGTATAGAGCAATGGTCCCACACTTCCTTATAGGCTGTGCTCTTGGTTGTGTCAGTGGGGAGGGGGGAGTGTAGGGCGCTCATGTCAGGTAGGTAGGAGAGAAGGGATCAGACACTATGACATATCAGGTGGTGGAAGGGAGGGGATTGGGTGCACTTTGTAGTGTCAGGGAGGCACTGTAAGTTGGAGCGCCACTGCAGACCTCAGTTTGACTGTAGCCGCACTACTGGACTACCAATAGCATGGCTGCACTTAGAATATGTTAAACTCAGATTTCAGCACACTTTAGTAAAAGGGTCCCTTAATGAGGATAATTAGATTGCATGCAGTGCAGTGCAGCGATACACTGATGAACCTAATGGTGCTCTGGAAGGAGAGTAACAGTGGTGACCAAACAAACGTATACTAGGAGGTGTTCCTTTGTACTGCTCAGTTACTGTTGGCCCTTCCCCTGGGTGTGTGCTGAGTATGTATCCAGAAATGCAATTTCTGCACTTAACTTCTTTGCCAAAGACAAAAGCAGGTACAAGCACTCCTAGATAAAGTCTGATTAGCAAGATATGTGAACTCCTGCATTCTCTGCATAGTCTGGATGAAGAAAGTGTGCATCAGAGAAACATAAGGGTCCAGGTTCATTAGGCATTTGGTATACCATCCATCTGCATGCCTTTGAAACAATATAAAAACTTATCAACCTTTTCTAGCTAGTGAACAAGACGCAGGAATAGGTAAGTTTCACACCTACAAGCATTACTTGTTGCCATTCTTTTGGTTTGGTGGGTAAATTTGTATTTGTTTAAATTATTAAGATTTAATAACCATCTTTATGACAATTCATTAAGTGTCTATACATTTTTTGAGGCTTAAAGCCATTATTAAGATGGACTTGGGAAAATCCACTGCTTATTTCTAGGATAAGCAGCATAAAATCTGTTTTATTGTCCTGGAATCTTACCTGGTACTTGTGACCTGGATTGGCTACTATTGGAAACAGGATACTAGGCTTGATGGACCTTCAATCTATCCCATTATGGCAATGCTTATGTTCTTATGGTCTTAACTGTGACTGATAAGCATATTGGTTAAATGGGTTGGGATGAACCTTCCTGCCTTTGACCTGTTAACATGGATGAGTAATCTTATGGGATGTGTGAGGTACTGTGTACTGGTAGACTGGAGCTGGAAGAGTACAATGTATAGAACCTTACCTGCACAACAAATACTGCAGCTGGAGGAACAGGGTTTCTCACCTTATTGGGTCAGCCAACAGGGAGGGGCAGGGGAAATGGGGTAAAAAGGAAATAATGTGTAATGAGGGTTAACACAAGATGGTTTGGGCATCAAAATGAGATAATGTGACTAGTAGGTTTTCAGTTCTGGCTGTGGTTGTATTAATGAGGCTAATACTGTTACTGTTGGCAACGATTGTATGGTCAAGATGTTATGATGCACTATTGAAATAAAAATGAATGTATAGAAAACCTGGTCCAGCACATTGTAGGTAATTTCATGGTCTGTGATAGTACATGTGACAATTTCAGAGCTCCAAAGCATCAATCAAATGAAAAGAAATCAAAATACTTTTGTTTTTCTTCTATTCAAATAAACTAGAATATTATTTACAGCTCTGTTTTGACTAACATCCAAGCAGAGGGTCTGGACCATTGACTTGGCCTTCAGATTCAGGGCCAGATGCACAAAGCTATTAACGTTTGCTTTAGACTGGTTCTAGCCAGTTTACATAGCTAGTAATGCACAAAGGTGTTTTCCGTGGCTCTAATGTATGACATTGGCAGCCACCGAGAACCCCATGCAAATATATTCCAATGAGCTCATTAGTATTCTAATGAGCTTGTCCGTAGTCTACTGTGTATTCCAGGGGATGCACAGCTCCAGAGCAGGGGTAATTTAATGAGCAAATTTTACGGCTGCTCTGGAGCTGTCAGAGAGGACAGAACCACAAGCAGGAAGCTATAAAGGCTGCCTGCTTGTTCTTCCTACCTCTCACCTCCCGGCACCCCTCCCTGGATTTTTTTTTAAATTTCCATGGTGGTCCAAAGGACCACAACATACCCCTGCATCTTGTTTTCTTTATCAGGTGGACCCTGAACCCCCCAATCTTTTTTTTAAACTTTCCCTGGTGGCCCAGTGGACCACGCCCCCCCCCCCCCCCCCCCGTGACCCTGGAACCTTTTAAAATAAAATTTCCCTAGTGGTCCAGTTGACCAAACTGCTTCCCCTGCACAGGCACACACCCCTCCCTCCCGCATCTGACCCACACCCCGCTCCTCCCTGTACCTTTACAACAAGGCGGAGGCAGGAGAGCAAGAGCAACAGCTCCTTTTTCCTGCCTTGGGCCCGCCCGGAACAAAATGACGGCACCCAGGCCCTGCCATGCATTCTGGGATGCACCAGGCAGGGCTAAACACCATAAAAGGGGAGAAAAACTCCTTATATGGTGTTTAGCCCTGCCCAATGCATCCCAGAATGTACTGGGCAGGGCCTGGGTGCCGCCATTTTGTTCCAGGCAGGCCCGAGGCAGGAAAAAGGAGCTGTTGCTCCTGCCCTCCTGCCTTCACCTTGTTGTAAAGGTGCAGGGTGGGGGTTGGGTACGGAAGGGGGTATGTGTGCACGTGCAGGGGAAGGGATTCTGTGCACTGGACCACCATGGAAATGTAAAAGAAAAAAGGTTCATGGGATCACGGGGGGTTACGGGGAGAGGTCATGGTCCAATGGAAGTAAAGATTGGGTGGTCAGGGTCCACTGGACCACCAGGGTAAATTTGTTTTTAAAAAAGCGTGAGGTCGGGGAGGTCCAGTGCAGCAGAGCTGTCAAACGGATTTGACAGTAGTGTCATCCATTAGACAGCTCGAACTTGCAAACAGTGCTGCATGGATCCTCCTTTGTGCATCGCTGGCTGTTAGCGATTCACTAAATTTTAGCGAGGCAGATGTATTTTACGGCTGCCTTTGTATATCACGGCCTGAGTCTGAGACCCTGTACGATACATCAAGGGGGGGGGAGAAGAATGATTAAGGGTCTGCCCGTTGCCCCCTTTGGGGAGCATGATCAAAGTAGGAAGATTAGAGTGGATCAAAAAAAAAAAAAAAAAACTTCAATTCCCCTGTGTTGGAAGATTTGTGCGACAAGTTTCAGATGCCCTTTTCTTACAGTGGCAGGTGTGGCAGAGCTGAAATCTGGAGGACTGGAGACCAAAGTCTGGTGCATGCAGAATCTTAGCAAAATGTATAATTTATTTTTAGCTACAATTCAGTTGGTTGAGATTGGTAAAAATATCACTTTAACTTCAGAAGGGCACTGTTCTAAATATTTTGATGCTCTGCTCCTGCCCTAGTTTTTTTTTTCTGTCCATTTCTTTGTTGTACATTATGAGGTTTATTTTTCAAAGTGAATTTAACTGGGCAGTTTAACTGGGCAGGAAAAGTTCCTGCCTGGTTGACCAGCCCAGGAGCTGATATTCAGTGGCACTCTAGCAACAGAGGTCCAATTAATATCCATTCTAAGTGCTGTGACACTTTTTCATTAGTGCCAGAGCAGTCTGGGGACAGAATTGGGGTGAAGCCATGAATTATGCGGGCACCATTGCTATTCAATGCCTGAGACCACATACTTGACTGGGCATATAGAACCATAGAAAAAGCAGTCCTAGCTATACCCAGTTAGCTATATGGGTACATCACTGAATATTAGCTGTACATGAGAGCAGTGGCGTAGCCAGACAGCCAATTTTGGGTGGGCCTGAGCCCAAAGTGGGTGGGCACAAAATTTTCTCTCTGTCCCGCCTCCTTCCTCCCCCTATTCTCCACCTCTCCCCCAGCACCTCCCAACTCAAAATAGAAACAGAAACACTTTAGCTCATGAGGATCCCCAAGCACTATCAGCTGATTTCCTCTGAAGAACTCCATTTTACCAAGCTTGGCAGGCTGCTTGACCTACTGATGTTGGCACCCCAGGCATGCTTAGTTATTGGTGACTCGAGGATGTGAGGCGCTGCGTACGACTGGTAGCGCTATAGAAATAATTTATAGTAGTAGTAGTTACCGCTGCCTGCTAAGCTTAGTAGAAGGACGTTTTGGCTGCCGTCAGAGGGCACCTCATCTTATGGGGATTAGGGATCCCCTCCAGCCACAGCAAAGGTCAGGACTGCTGTTTGACATGCTAGGGCCCAGGGCAGAAAATAAACAAGGTCCCCCCCCCCCCACAATTCCCTCTTCTCCCTTTCTCCCCTCCAATCTCCCCACCTGCCATTGCAATCACACCAACAGACCCTCACCAAATACAGAACAAGTGATCACAATTAGAAATAAAAATATGTAGACAAAAATTGAACTGGGAACCTTGGCATATACTGCAGGTTCTAGGTCAGTTCGCACCTAGGACAATTACTACCTAAACAATTCCCACTGCTCCACGGAGTACAATTCCCACCCTTAACAATCATAAAACATCACAGTCTTAAATTTATCTCTTTCCCTTTCCTCTTCCAGATAGGTTTTTTTTTGGGGGGGGGTATGCCCTCCCCCTCCACACACACTCAAATATTACCTTTAACACGCCACACCACACCAAAAAAATTAAAATAAGCCAAATCCAAATTAATACAGAGCATAAAATATTATATATAAAAACTTACACAAAATATTTCCAACACATCCACGACACGCAATGGACACTCCTCATAAAAAAAATACGATGCATAAGAAACCCCCCCAGCAAAACATCAACACAAAAAGACAAAACTACATGCCAGTAAGAACTAGCCAGGAGGGAAACAGACCTAGGAGGGAATTTTCCACCTTGGGGAAACGTCCTAGGAGGGAACTGTCCCAAGCAGGAATTGGTGGCTGGCAACTAGCCGGATACCATACTGCAACAGTGGAGAAATAAAATAAAAATATATGTCTTTTCTACTGAACACAATAAAGTGACATCCACTATGCACATTTCTCAAGCTATCATATTTCAGTTAAGATTCAAAATAAAATGCCTTTTCTACCTTTGTTGTCTGGTCATTTTCTTTTTCCATCATGTTGATCCAGTTTCTCCTTTGAACTTTCCTATCTTTCTGCTATTTCTCCTTCAAGCAGCATCTGTCCATTTGTCTTTTTCTCCTCTCTTGTTCCATTCCCTCACTTCACTTGCCTCTGACATATTGACCTTTCCATTTTAGCTCTTTCCTCTCTTTTTTTTTTCTTTTCTGCTCTCTGTCCACCCAAATTTTATCCTAACCCCTTTTCCTTTGTTTTACTTTGCAGATACCTGTCAGATTTCCATTTCCTTTTCACCCACTAGTTCTCCTAGTCCCCATCTCTCTACTTCCCCAGCCATCCATTCCCTTCCATCTTCAATCTATTCCCCATTATTATTATTATTATTAACATTTGTATTTCTTTCCCCTGTAATCACCATCCTCCTCACGTTCATTCCTTGCCACCCCCTTGGCCTCCCCCCACATGGTGCCACCTTTCCTAGTGTCTCTTTCCCTCCACCCTTCTAGCCCAGCATCTGCTCCCTCTCTTCTCCTCACCATTCACCCCCTCCAGCATCTTCCTGTCACTTCTCTCTTTCCTCTTGCCCCCTCTCCCGTGATCCAGTGTGGCCAAGATCTCCCCCATTCCTTCCCTCATGCCCAGTACCCCTCTCTATGACCCATCCCTCCCCATGGCAAGGATCTCATCCATTCCTTCCCTCATACAGCTTCAGCAGCGAACGAAGCAGCTCAGCAGAGAACGAAGTTGCAGCATCGGAAGATCCATGGCAGAGGAAATCAGCTGGGGATTCATTCTACTGCAGCGCGGGACCAGCCTCATATCCGCTAACAGCTTTGCAGCGTCCCGACTCCAAGTCCCGCCCCTTAAGACACAAACTTCCTGTTTCTCTGTATCGGAAACAGGCCGTTTGTGTCTTAAGGGCGGGACTTGGAGTCGGGACGCTGCAAAGCTGTTAGCGGATATGAGGCTGGTCCCGCGCTGCAGTAGAATGAATCCCCAGCTGATTTCCTCTGCCATGGATCTTCCGATGCTGCAACTTCGTTCTCTGCTGAGCTGTTTCGTTCGCTGCTGAAGCTGCAACAACCAACGGAGGAGGGATAGTGGCTGCCTGGCTGGTTTTCTGCTGGGTGGGCCTGGGATGAAAATGGATGGGCCCAGGCCCACCCGTGGCTACGCCCCTGCATGAGAGCTTCTGGGTATCACCAAAGACCTGAATATTCAGTGCCAGTCCCCCATAGGGCCTGCCACTGAATATCTGAGTCTAATTTAACCAGCGTAGGTCAGAATTGAAAGAAATGCTGACCACTGCTGGCTGAATATTGACCAGAGTGTGTTTTGTTCATTTGGAATAACCATAACCTAACATAAGAGATCTTATAGACCATTTCAACCAGAAGCTCCAAACGGTTCACCTAAAAGGGACAAGCTCTAATAACAATCAAGAAGTACATTAATATATAAACAGAGTCACAATAACTGCAGTGGCAGAAAAGGGAAAATATATTACAATATAAACAGAATCCAAATTAATTATAATAATGGGGAAAAAAAGCCAAGCTTTCAATAACTTTTAAAATCTAAGATAAGTATATAAGCATAGCCACACCGGCAGAGACCAAAGGTCTATCAAGCCCAGAATCCTGTTTCCAACAGTGGCTAATTCAGGTCACAAATACCTGGCAAGATCCCCAAAAAGTTCAATATATTTTATGCTGCTTATCCCAAAAATAAGCAGTGGATTGTCCCCGTCATTTAATAATGGTCTATGCACTTTTCCTTTAGGAAGCCATCCAAACCTTTTTTAAACCCCACTAAGATAACCACCTTACCACATTCTCTGGCAACAAATTCCAGAGTTTAATTACACGTTGAGTGAAGAAGTATTTGTCTGATTTGTTTAAAATTTACTACTTTGTAGCTTCATCGCATGCCGCCTAGTCCTAGTATTTTTGGAAAGAGTAAACAATAATTCACGTCTATCCGTTCCACTCCACTCATTATTCTATAGACCTCTATCATATCTACCCCAGCCATCTTTTCTCCAAGCTGAAGAGCCCTAGCCGCTTCAGCCTTTTCCTTATAGGGAAGTCGTCCCATCCTCTTTATTATTTTTGTCGCCCTGCTCTGTACCTTTTTAAAAAGCCAATTATTGGCACTAATTGGCTTGTTATCCAATTAAATTGCATGTACAAATTGGGCACATGCCCAAATTTGTGTGCACATTTTGGTGACTTTTATAGAAATGGGGGGGGGGGGGGGGGTGGGTGAGGTGGGTGTGGGTGTATATATATATATATATATATATATATATATATAATGTATAAATAAGTACATTTATTTAAGTGGTACTCCTTCCTCTGGTCCAAAATTAGGCACTGGGCAAAATAAGCATTAGCAGTATTCTATAAATGGTACTCCAGGAGGAGCACTCTTTATAGAATAGTGTTCAACTTCAGGGTGTGAGGACTTATTATTTGTTACATTTGTATCCCACATTTTCCCACCTATTTGCAGGCTCAATGTGGCTTACATAGTACCAGAGAGGCGTTCGCCAGCTCCGGTATGATCAAATACAAAGTGATGTTGTGGTAGAATAAGGTTCATGTAACATAGTAACATAGTAGATGACGGCAGAAAAAGACCTGCACGGTCCATCCAGTCTGCCCAACAAGATAACTCTTATGTGCTACTTTTTGTGTATACCTTACCTTGATTTGTATCTACCATTTTCAGGGCACAACCTGTAGAAGTCTTGCCCAGCACTATCTCCACCTCCCAATCTCGGCTAAGCTTCTGAGGATCCATTCCTTCTGAACAGGATTCCTTTATGTTTATGCCACACATGTTTGAATTCTGTTACTGTTTTCATCTGCACCACCTCTCGCGGGAGGGCATTCCAAGTATCCATCACTCTCTCCATGAAAAAATACTTCCTGACATTTTTCATGAGTCTGCCCCCATTCAATCTCATTTCATGTCCTCTAGTTCTACCGCCTTCCCATCTACGGAAGAGGTTTGTTTGCGGATTAATACCTTTCAAATATTTGAACGTCCTGTATCATATCACCCCCGTTTCTCCCTTTCCTCCAGGGGTATACATGTTCAGGTGTGGAACAGACACATTAGGGAATCGGTAGAGCGGAAGAGTTATGTTAAGTCCATTACATGCTTGGTTTGTTGTGTGCGGTGTTCAGGCATTTATGCGAGCTGAAACCTGGTATAAATACTGGTGTGCAAGTATTTCAGAAACCCTGTCCCACCCATGCCCCTCCCATGGCCACATTCCTTTTATGTTGTGCGCTATAGGATTTGGTCACACAGCATTATAGCATAGCACACAGTGAGTCGCATGAGCAAATTCATTTGATGGCAATTATCACCAATAACTGATAGCATCCATTGACTGTTAATTGCCTGTTTACCAATTGAGTTGTCCTTGCAACTCAGGACTGTGCCCAAGTTTTGGCTTACAACTTTCTGCAACTTTTCAGAATTTCGGGGTCTATTCTTTGAGTTCTTTGTAAACACCATCCAGCACAATCCTGCTCTATCCTTGAACCTGGGAGAAATAATAGAGCAGGGCTTTTTTTGAAGGGGTACTTGTGGGTACTGAGTGCCCGGCACCTTTTTCTATGTGTCTGCGTAAAATTGATACATGGGTCCCCAAAGATTTTAAATTAAAGAGTTCAAGGCCTCTACATCAATCAGGCTTCCTGTCATAGCTGCTGTTGACTGGTTACAGGGGGCCTGGCTATTGTGGGGTGGGTCCCCTGATTGATCACCCCACCCACTGAAGGGTGACATGGCATTGAGTACCGGCATCTGTGATCTATCTATATCAATCGGACAGGAGGTTAACGGTTTCTCGGTTGTAGGTTAATATTTAAAGACATAGACCATGAGGGCACATAAAACTGCTGGGTTTAAAAAAACAAAAAAGTTTCCAATAAAAATAATTTCACATCAGTGAAAATGTTATGAGCATATGGCCCTTTCTGGGGCTATGGCTGCAGCTCTATCAAACACTGTTACCTGGGAGCTGAAGGTTACATCTTGTTGTGGAAAGGAGTAAATCTTGGCACAGTAAATCCAGTTGGAAAATGTAAAGCATCTGTTCATAAAAAAAATGTCGGTACAATCCTCGTAGACTATCATGAAAACACTACCCCACCTTGTCTGCCCCTGTCTCCACAGACCTTACTGTATCTCTGGCTTTACCACTTATCCCCTTCCCACTCCCATTAAGAATTCAAGTTCTTCTTGTATGTTTTTTCTTAACTCCCTCACAATTATGCAAAAGTACTTACATACTTACACCCCACCCAGTCAGTCACATTCCCTTCTCCTCCTGTTGTTTACTCACTCTTAACTCTGTCAGTAGCCATCCAGCCCTAATCCCAGGTGCTCTCCTTCCTCTTTTACCATGACTAGCCATCACCACTGGGAGGCATTTTTGTTCTTCCAACACCATTTCTACAAAGAAAACTGTTTGGTATGTTACTACTAAGCCTACCCTCTTCGACTTATGACCTAACCCCCTTGATCGAAACCTTCTCCTCTGACAAATGCTCGATATTTCTGCTTTCAACATGGAATCAATCTCAAAGGAACTTAAGATAAAGTGTTCCAGAATCTGTCCAATACCTGGTTTCCATTGACACAAACCCTCTGGTAACTAGGACTAACTTTGCCTCAAAGGCTGACCATGCAGCTCAGCTATGTATGCTTGACCTTTTATAATCAAGAGGCTATTGGTATACATGATGAAAGAAATGTGTAAAGAGAGTTTCCAAGCAACTATGTTTGGTAAGAAAAGTTCTTTTGTTTAGTTGATATCTCTAGCTCTGTCAGAATCCTAAAACACCATTTTAAAGTATAGTTATTAAACACAATTGTGCAAACAAAACTGTTGCAACAAATATTAGGTAAAATGTAGGTCTTTTACAACAAACCAGGTTGTAAAAGACCTACATAAGAAACAAAACAATATAACTCTGACTGTTCTGGATGAGGCACTCAGTCCTTGTTTGAAGTACATCAGCTGCTGCATAGCTTAATAATAATAAGCACTAATTCCAGAGAGGAGGGCACAGAAGCAAATGGACCTTGTTTGGATGGGCTGCCTCCAAGCTGAAGGGAAAATAATAATCTTTTTAGAGAAAATTATGTACTGAGAATCAGAAAGATATTACATGATTCTCTTAAATGTGTTACAGATGTTGGAGCCAAATAAAAGTTATCTGATGTAACATCTAACTCCACCACCACGGGGTTTACACCAAGGAGGGGTATTTGTCTTCAAACATAATGAAAGTCTACAACAAAATTGTTTTTATCTCATTTTAATGCATGCTAAAAATAGCAATAAATAAATAAGTTTTAAAAACCCCAGAAAAATACAAAATGTGGAAAAACACTGGAAACAAATAAAGAAAACTGATGCACATGCCCCTAAAAAATATACAAGGATTTCGTTCAGATTCACAATACCTCAGTGTATGCTTGTAAACACACACACACAAATCTCATTCCTCAGTTGCACGGTATGTAGTTTCAGAAGGCAGTGAGCAGTAAGAGGTGGCTATAAGTGAAAATAAAAATAGATATTTATTTGTAGCATTTGTATCCCACATTTTCCCACCAATTTGCAGGCTCAATGTGGCTTACATTTGCCATAATGGCGGTTGCCATTTCCGGGTAACAAAATTACGAATGATAATGCGTTAAGTTGTATACATACATGGTAAAATACATGGAACATAACATACGTGGAACAGATCATGGTATAGATATACAAAGGTGGTCCTTAATTATAGATTTGTCTAGGCTTTTGCTTTACAATTGTCCATCAGCCCAACATGCTTCAACATATAATCTGTTCTGAGCCTATGAAGTTATTTTAAGCATCACCAGTATGGTTTCTCCATACTATTAATAGTGAGGTGATATAGACAAAGATATAATTGCCCCTGACATAGGCAATTATGTGCTGAAACATGTTGGGCTGATGGAGAATTGTAAATAAAAGTCTGGACATGTATCTAATTAAGGATTACCTTGTTATACCTTTATTTCTAATAAAATTTGGTTGAGTCCAGTGATGTGCTGGAGCCGGCTTGCACCGGCTCGCAAGTGCCGGTTGTTAACTTTATTGGCATCTTGCGAGCCGGTTGTTGGCGAGCTGGCTTGCCTCTCCTCCCCCCACCCCATGAGCTGCAGCTCCCCTACTCTGCAGGTCGTCCATCTCTCCTGTCTGCCCTCAGCTCCCCGATAGCCCTCGTTTCCTTCCTGCCGCCGCCCTGCCTTTAAATATTGTATTTTTCCTCGAGTCGTGGCGCTGGCATTGAAAGCAGCAGGCTCGGCTCCAGCCTTCCCTCACATGGTTCCGCCCTCGAGGAAACAGGAAAAACATCAGAAGAGGGCGGAACCATGCGAGGGAAGGCTGGAGCTGAGCTGAGCCTGCTGCTTTCAATGCCGGTGCTGCGACTCGAGGAAAAATACAATATTTAAAGGCAGGGCAGCGGCAGGAAGGAAACAAGGGCTATTGGGGAGCTGAGGGCAGACAGGAGATGATGGAAGAGCAGGGGATTGGGAATCGGGGGGGGGGGCTGGAAGAAGGCAGGAAATGTCTGGTGTGGAGTAGGGGAGGGGCTAGAAGGGAGATAGTTGACATGGGCTGCTGGGGGGGGGGGAGGCTGGAAGGAGATGGTTAACATGGGTGGATGCCAGGGAGGGCAGGGGGAGAGAGGGTTGCTGGACATGGGTGGATGGAGGGGGGCAGGGGGGAGAGGAGGGTTGGTGGACATGGGGGGATGGAGGGGAGGGGAGGAGGAGGGGGAGGGTTGGTGGACATGGGTGGATGGATGGGAGGGCAGGGGTAAGAGGAGGGTTGCTGGACAGGGGTGGATGGAGGGGAGGGCAGAGAGAGAGGAGGGTTGCTGGACATGGGTGGGTGGATGGAGGGGAAGGCGGGGGAGAGGAGGGTTGGTGGACATGGGTGGATGGAGGGTAGGGCAGGGGGAGAGGAGGGTTGCTGGACATGGGTGGATGGAGGGGAGGGGAGGGTTGCTGGACATGGGTGGATAGAGGGGAGGGGAGGGGAAGAGGAGGGTTGCTGGACATGGGTAGATGGAGGGGAGGGCAGGGGGAAGAGGAGGGTTGCTGGACATGGGTAGGTGGAGGGGAGGGGAGGGTTGGTGGACATGGGTGGATAGAGGGGAGGGGAAGAGGAGGGTTGCTGGACATGGGTAGATGGAGGGGAGGGCAGGGGGAAGCAGAGGGTTGCTGGACATGGGTGGATGGAGGGAAGGGGGAGAGGAGGGTTGCTTGATATGGGTGGGTGGATGGAGGGGAAGGCAGGGGGAGAGGAGGGTTGCTGGACATGGGTGGATGGAGGGGAGAGGAAGGTTGCTGGACATGGGTGGATGGAGAGGAGGGGAGAGGAGGGTTGCTGGACATGGGTAGGTGGAGGGGAGGGCAGGGGAAGAGGAGGGTTGCTGGACATGGGTGGACGGAGGGGAGGGCAGGGGGAGAGGAGGGTTGCTGGACATGGGTGGATGGAGGGGAAGGCAGGGGGAGAGGAGGGTTGCTGCACATGGGTGGATGGAGGAGAGGGGAGGGTTGCTGGACATGGGTGGATGGAGGAGAGGCCAGGGGAGAGGAGGATTGCTGGACATGGATGGAGGAGAGGGAAGAGTGAGGAAGGAGATGAGATGAGCTCTCTCTTTAGATTGTAATCTCTCTTGAGTAGGGACTGTCCTTCCCCTTGTTTAAAATTGTACAGCGCTGCGTAACCCTAGCAGCACTATAGAAATGCTAAGTAGTAGTAGTAGATGAGGGAAAAGGAAGAGAGGAGAAAAACTGCACATGGATGAAGAAAATAGGCAGAAGCTGGATCCACTGGACCGAAGTCTGCGGAGGACCCAGCTTTTACTTATGGATGTAGGGCAAGAAATGAAGAAGAAAGGCGGAAAGCAAAGAAATAAATGGAAAGAAAGCCCTGGAAACGGAATTAAGAGGACAGATAGCAGCAGAATCGGATACTGGGCCAGCATGATCAGAAAAACAAAGTCACCGGACAACAAAGGTAGAAAAAAATCATTTTATTTTCATTATATTGTTTGGAATATGTCCACTTTGAGAATCAGGTGCTCAACATTAAAAGTTTATATTTATTTACTTATTTAAGGCATTTTATCCCACTTTAAACATGAATTAGATTGGAACCTGGGATCATTTAAAATTTTTTTTCCTGGAGTAATGCATTGCCACCCCCCAGGCTCACTCCCCGGCTATAGCCAGCCCTGCAATTTAGGGGGGGGGGGGGGCGCAGAGGTGGACCGGGGTGAGATCCTGTTGTTAAACATTTACCAGCACACCACTGGTTGAGCCCATGGCTTTCCCACTGCTTTTATTTTCAATTGTATACTCTGCTGCAGTCGGACATCACCTCTTCTCTTTGTCATCGAAGAGTTGGCTCATGCCAATTAACTGGCCTATGATTACATCTCTTAGGCATGATCCAGGCCAGGTCTCTCCTTTGTAAACCTGCCCAATATTCCAGCAGGTTTTTAAAATATGGAGGCTTGGAGGTGAAGAAAAAAAGCTACCAGGTCGGAAACGATACAGTTTCTGGGAAATGTAAATAGGGTGTTTGAAAATTTACATACATACTGAAAACAGATCTTTTCAAGAAGGCATACCGTAAACATTCATCTTAAATACTAAATAATAACATTATACACGATCTATACAAAACTAAACTTTTATCGCATAACTGTTTAACCTCTTTGCCATTAATGATCAAGCACTACCACTTTAAACCTTATGTCGAATAGGGTCTCTCTATAGTCGATGACCTGTTACAACCTGATTTATTACTCAGGAACCTTCTTGCAATACCATAATGTATTCTTCTTTTTTTACCATGTGTGTATGCACATGGTATATACATATACCATGATCTGTTCCATATATATCATGTTCCATGTGTGTTACCATGTATGTATTCACCTAATGCAACACCATTTGTAATTCTGTTACCTGGAAATGGCATCCGCCATTACGGCAAATGTAAGCCACATTGAGCCTGCAAATAGGTGGGAAAATGTGGGATACAAATGCTACAAATAAATTTATTTAATTGTCTAGGAATACATGTTGTTTGGTTTCAGTGGAAGGCTGGTCTTGTTCTCCACACCTGCTGAATATAACTGTCTGACTTGTATTATGGAGGGGATGTATTTCCTATCTTCCCCTAGCCTCCAACATTGTCTCACACTACACTAATTAGATTGCTGAAAATAACAGCCTGGACCAGTCGCTTCCTTCATTCATATTCTTTCTCTTTACTTTTTGGCATAATTAAATTTGTTTTCTTGTACTTTTTATGAATAAAAAATAATACGCTCTAGAAACATAGAAATAGGTGATAGATAAAGATCATATGACCTATCCTTTTGCCCATCCATATGAACTACTAATCTCTAAAATGCTGCCTTCTCCCTTAGAGATTCTCTCTGCTTTTCCCATGCTTTCTTAAATTCAGATAGTCCTCATTTCCACCATCTCCACTGGGAAGCCATTCCATATCCACCACCCTTTTCATAAAGAAATATTGCCTTGTATTACTCAGGAGTCTATTTCCTTTTACCTTTCTCCTATACTCCCCAATTTCAGAGTTTCTTTAGAGGTCCACTTTCTATAGATATGCCATGGAAGTGTTTAAATGTCTTTATCATATCTCCACTCTCTCACTCTTCTTCTAAAGTGTACATATTGGAGATCATTTTCAGGCTTATTTTCAAAAGAGAAGAGCACCCATCTTTCAACACAAATCGGGAGATGGGCGTCCTCTCAGGGTCACCCAAATCGGCATAATCAAAAGCTGAGACGACCAAAGTTCCCGGGGGTGAATCAGAGGCGTAGCAAAGGTGGGACTGGGGCATGCCTAACAGATGGGCATCCTCCAGCGATAATGGAAAAAGGAAGGGCGTCCCTGATGAGCACTTGGGCAACTTTACTTGGTGCATAGCTGAATGGCAGCCCTATCAAACCGGTACCTAGTGAGACACTGCAGGTCAGTGAGGTCTAGGAAACTGCTACGGGGCCTGAAAACTCTGGGTCTTGAGTACCTCCTGCGGTGCCTCCCCTCTTCCTCCAACATGTAAGCCACCTGTGCATTTAGTGCCCTCATTTCCCCACCACCGACAAACAATACAGTCACACACAGCAGAGCCACACTCCAAGCACTCTCTGACCCACTACAAACTCTCCTGCCACACCCTCTAGCCACTCACTCTCCAAGCAGCAAACGACAGTCTTCACAAAAACGCTGCAGCAGGACAAAGAGACAAACAGAGACAACAAACAGGTAAGGGAATGAAATATGAACTTGGGGACAGTAAATGGAGGAGGGATAGGGGGAGGGGATGGGGGAGATTGAGGAAGGAGTAGTGGTGTCTGGGTTTGGGGGCTAGAACGGGTAGGGAAAGCTGAAAAGGTGAAACACAAAACAGGCAGGTGAGGTTGAAAACGTTCCGACTAGGGGACACAGACAAAAGTAACAGGTACTCAACAAACTCTCAGCTTTATCTCCAAACAACGATTCAGCTTTCTCTCCCAACAATGATCTCGCTACTCTCTAACTCCACAAAATCGCTAATGGGTCTAAAGATGACTTTCCCCTTACCCTGGTCGCTTTTATTTCAGGTCTAACTAAGGACGCCCATGTTCCCACCCATGCGAAACCATTTTGGTAGCCGTTATACGTTGAAGGCAACCATCTCGTAATGCCGCCCATAACACGCCCCTAATATGCCCCCTGTGGGAACGTCCTTAGATGGGTGTCCTCGTGGACCTGTTTCGATTATTAGATTTGGATGACCTTCTTTCACAGGGATGCCCATGTGCCTTTTGTGTCACTTTTTAGATGCCCTTCTCTTTAAAAAAAATGAGCCTGATAGTAGTTTAAAATATTTTACAAAACTAAAAGAAAACAGTAAAGAAAGAAAACATTACAATTTTAGAAAAGAAATAGAAGCTTAGTTGCTTGATTCGGGCTATAACTCAGTGTAGACCACCATCCAGCACTATCTCATTATTAGGTCTAAATTTAAAGCTGCTTGAAAATTTTAATTCATCAATTAGTTTTAAATACAGAGTAACACAATTCTGATTGTAAATGATTAATTAGATGATTTCACAAGGTTGGTCCAACAACGCTAAAAATAGAATCCCATGTAAATGAATATGTCTAAATGATGGAACTATTAACAAGTTCTGATGAGCTGATTGTAACATTCTCGCAGTTATATAAGATATCTAAAAAGGAAGTCTGAATTCTAAGTGCAAAATCTTATGAACCAAAATAAATATTTTAAATGTAATGCTATATAACACAGTAAGTCAGTGTTCTTCTAGGAATAATGGCGTCACATGGTCCCTCTTCTTTGCACCTTTTATAAGTGGAACCTGGGTATCGGGCACACACGTCTAGAATCTTCCCCTGGGCGTCACACACAACTTGCATATTGAGTGAGTGGAATGCTTTCCTGTTCCTATAAGTGGCCTCTCGTGCCCGGGGGGGGGGGGGGGGGGGGGGGGGGGGGTCTGAGTGTGACATGTGTGCATGTCCACTTTACCACTGAAACCACTGCCGAGTCCATAACAACTCAACTTGAAATTGCCTCTATCAGAATCCACAATAAATCCCTGCTTGATTACCTGAACTGTGTCTTGTTTTACAGACCACCAGGTAATTAGAACGAAAGCCAGTCAGACTTCATGGACTTCATTTCTAACACTTGTGTAACCAACTCCAATATACTAGTACTAGGAGACATTAACCTCCACCTAGAAGACCCAAACTCTACCAACGCACGAGAATGCAAGGAATTCCTCCACTTATGGGATCTCAAATGGCCACACATGCAAGCAACCCACGGCAAAAGGCATACACTTGACCTCATCTCACACAAACTGTCCACAGACCAGAACCTAATAATAACAGATATTAAATGGACAGAAACACCATAGACTGATCATTACAAATTAAACCTATTCCTAAACTGGCAGAAGAAGGGCTCATATTGTATACAAGAACACACAACCTACAGCACAAGAGGCCAAATAGACTCAAATATAATCTGGCAACAGATATACAATATGAATGGACAGCACAAACGGACTCCATATACTACTTCTCAGACTGGGATAAAAGATGCAAAAGCATACTAGACGAAATAGCACCCTTACGAACAATAACCTCACGAAGACATAATTCGATACCATGGTTCATTGGCGAACTTGAAAAAACTAAAACACAATCCAGGAAACTCGAACGAGCATGGAAAAAAATAAAAGATGAACACACATTCAACGCATGGAAACAAACAGAAAGAAAATACAAATACGCAATAAGACAGACCAAAAGGTCCTACTATAAAACTAAAATAGGGTCAGATTACAAAGACACGAAGAAACTATACCAACTCGTAAACAAACTACTAGACACCACCTTGGTCACCACAACCAATACAGCCATCCCATCTGCAGACAACTTGCTAAATACTTCAATGAAAAAATTGCAAATCCATGCAACACGCTACCTCAGGACAATACCGATATCGAAAACTTCATCAATGGTTTGGACCCAACCTTTGGAGAATACCCAGCGGACCAAACCTGGTCTACCTTCGCTCTCCTCTCCACCGAAACAGTTTGCCCAGGCGATTTATGGGTTCTCCTGACACTCACTGCAAATTGGATACCTGGCCCAGCTACCTTATAAAATCTGCCCCAGACTGCTTCATAGCAGACCTCACATCCCACCTAAACTACATGCTCCAACAAGGTCTCTTCCCTAAGGAAAAAGGCAACATCCTACTCACCCCAATACCAAAGATACCAAGAAAAAAACAATGAACTCACTAATTACCGCCTAGTAGCATCTATCCCATTGGCAGTCAAACTGGTGAAAAACATGGTAACCAAACAACTTACTGATTACATAAACAAATTCTCAATATTACATGAATCACAATCAGGATTTCGCCCCCTCCATAGCACTGATACACAGTACTAATTACTCTTTTAGCCAAATTCAAGCAGGAAATAGCAACAGGTAAAAGCATACTTCTACTCCAATTCGACATGACTAGTGCATTCAACATGGTAAACCATAATATACTACTAGACTCCTAGAATTACTTCGGGATTGGTGGAAACATAGTTGGATCAAGGGTTTCCTACCACTAGTAACATACGAAGTGAAATCAAATTCAAAATATCATCACCGTGGAGAAGCGACTGCGGAGTACCTCAAGGATCACCATTATTCACCGATCCTTCTCAACCTAATGATGACCCTCTAGCCAAGTCCTTATCCAACCAAGGCCTCAACCCATTCATCTATGCAGACGATGTCACATATATATTCCATACAAACATGACCTGACAGAAATCACCAACAGAAATCAAACTCAGCTTGAACATCAGGACTCATGGGCAAATGCATTTCAACTAAAACTCAATACAGAAAAAACACCTGTCTTATCCTCTCATCGCAATACAATATGCCACAACCCACAAATATAACACCCTGGAACTAAACCCTCCCTATCTCAGATAGCTTGAAAATCCTCGGCTTACAATAGACCGAACCTATACACTTGAGAGCCAAATGAAATCTACAACTAAGAAAAAGTTCCACTCAATGAGGGAAACATTCATACTTGATACAACCATGGTACTAAGCCATGTAGACTACTGCAATGGAATCTATGCGGGATGCAAAGAACAAATCATAAAGAAACTTCAGACTGCTCAAAACACAGCAGCCAGGCTCATATTTGGAAAAAACGCAATTCGAAAGCGCCAAACCCCTCCGAGAAAACTGCACTGGCTCCCAATCAAGAGCGTATTGCTTCAAATCTGCACCCTGGTTCATAAATTATCTACAGCGAAGCCCCGGGATGCATGACTGACCTCATAGACCCTACCAATCAGAAACACAATCGGATCAACACGAACATACCTAAATCTCCACTACCCAAACTGCACAGGACTCAAATACAAATCAGCTTATGCATCCAGCTTCTTCTCCTACATAAGCACACAACTGTGGAACGCACTACCAAAAAGCCGGGAAACAACATACGACCACCTAGACTTCCGGAAATTACTAAAAACCAACCTGTTTCAAAAGGCATACCCTACTGACTCACATAATGCCTGAACCCTGCCTAACACATCGAAACCAAAGCTCGTAATGGTCACTACCTACCTCTTCCTCTCTAAGCATTCCCTCAATGTGTCTGTAACACATGAACCTTATTCGACCACAAACATCATTTTGTATTTGTTTCTCTACCGGAGTTGGCAAACGCCTTTACGGTACTAGGTAAGCCATACTGAACCTGCAAATAGGTGGGAAAATGTGGGATACAAATGTAACAAATTAAAAAAAAGTATTTAATGCAGTGTTTTGCAAAAGTTGTAGTCATCAAAGTTTTGTACAATGAATTCCTGCCAAAAGTGATTTACAGTAATCTAATTTTAATAATCTGGCAATTTTCAAACTACAATGGGAGCTTGACAGACACTTCTCAGAAGTTCAGTTGTTTTCTCCTTCATAGCTCCCTCACTAATTCCAGCATAGCTCTGCACATTCAAGATTTTTTCCTCTCAGCATAGCCCCAACACAGCACCACCCCAGCACTCTTTGCCACATATATCCACAAATCCCAATAGAACCCTTTACTAATTCCCCTTCCCTAAGCATAACAACCCTAAATCCAGAAGACATTTTTATAGGAAGCAAGGCTACTGTCATGCCTGATTGTGGCAGTAATAGGTCCTCTGAAGGCATGTAGGGTGAGAGTGGAGCCAGTGCATGCTCCATTACCAAATCCAAAGTTGGCCCTACCCCTTTCTGGCTTCCTTATAACTTTACTAATTTTCCACAAACTCATCAATGGTTTACACAGTAATTATAAATTCTGGTGAGAGACAGAAGCTCCCATGTAGTAGAGGCACATCTTTCTGTGTCTTATGGTTTACTTAACACTCTCTTCTCTGGTTTCTATATATGCTGACTAAGGTTGTGCACGCAAATCAATTAATTGATTAATGAGTCAATCAGTGCCAATAATTGGCTGCTAACAACCAATTATTGGTGTCAATTGGCCTTAATTGGGAGTTATTCACACATTGTATTCTATAATGTTCCTATGCCAAGTAATTTCAAGGGGGCATGTTTAGGAGGTGTTCCTATGAGTTACGTCCATCCTATATAATAAAAAGCACCTCCAACATTCTGAAGCTGACTCCGTGGCACTGTGGCAGTGTAGGGTTCATAAGTCTGTAGTTCAGCGTTTCATTGGCTCTCACTGTCAACGAAGAACCAATCATAACGGAACTTGGAGGAGGGAAGTGGAGTGGATTGAATCTCTAACAAACAATCATATACAGGGAGGTACGAACATCAGTGGAGGCAAATGCACAGAACGGAAGGGAAGACAAACATTTAATCACTTTGTCACTCACACACATATACACACAGACAGACATCACACACACACACACACACTCAATCAATCACTCTGTGTATCTCTCTCTTACACTGTCTGTAAAACAGACTGTCACTCTCAGTCTCTCACATGGGCAACTCTATGTTGCATTCTCACGAGTAAGGAGCTCTTCTGATGTGATTGTTAAACTGATTGAAGGGCCTGAACAAGGAAAACTTTTACCACATTGTAACACAGTTTACACAAAAAATATTGTATATAAAGAAATCTTACACATGTAAACAACAATTATATTCAGAATACAACCGTGGAAACATAATGGCAGGAACTCATTACATTGCTAGCGCCCGTTTCATTGCGTTAAGAAATGGGCCTTTTTTACTAGTTTTTATAGAATATGCTTGATCTGTGCTTAATTTAGACACTGATATTTACACCTGGTTTCAGCAGACATAAATGCAGGCACCTTAAATTAAGGTGCGGATTAGGCACAGATTAGGTACTTAGGCACTATTCTATAAAGTGCAGATACTCTTTATAGAATAGCACTCCATGCATAATTTTTTCTACATTGATATTTTGGTTTGATTTACTGCATCTAGTCCTATATGTGCAGTAGTACTAAACACAATGTCTGTTTTTCAGAAGAATCAACCATGAAGAGATTGTTTATATTAAATCAGTATATTGGTTTCCAAAAAGTGCTGCTTCTTGGAATTATAATTATTGTGTGCACCATGGTGCTCTTTAACTTCACATGGACCAATAAAGGAGAAAAGTGCAACTGTTTAGAAGTGGAACAATCACAAAATGAACTAAAGGTAACCTGGTTACAGGAAGGTACAACTTGGCAGGTACAACATGTCTGTAAGACTAGGACTTAACACTGTCTGACTATAAGGCTGTGATTTACTTAAATCAACACCTCTCTCTCTCTCTCTCTCTCTCTCTCTCTCTCTCTCTCTCTCTCTCTCAGAAAAGAGAGATAGATAAAGCATATGTTAGTAATTCTATAAATTGGAGTCAAGATTTAGGTGCCTCAATACCATGTATGTAGTACCAAGTCTTTAATGGCTTCTGAGTTCCAAGATGCCATTATAGAATACTAGTGTAAGTTGGCATTGGAGCACCTTAAAGTTGGGCCCCAACAGTTATGGCAAGTCAATAGTTCCCTGAAGTGAGTGTAACTTTACAGTATTCTATAAATGACATGGGTGTTCCAGAGACACATCCATGACTTGCCCATACTTCACCCTCACACTTATGTGCTAGACAAAGTTGGTGGGTATGTTACAGAAAAGCACCTAGCACTTCATAATTGCCAATTGTGCCCGTAACTGCTATATTCAGTAACTGATTTGCATAATTGATGCATATCTTTAGATGCTGGTTTATAGAAATGTCTTTCATGTCCGTTCATCTATAGCTCATGAACAACTAGTTCTACCTGCTTAAACTTTTCAAAATTATAGTATAGTATAGTATAGTATGTCCATCATTGAAGTGTGAGAGACTGCCTCCACCTCTATGAGGAACTCAGCATAGCAAGAAAAGGCGTGTGAGAGAGCTGCAGGGAGTAGGGGGAAGAAAGGAATGGACCATCTGCTATACAGCCTTCTTCCTTTCCTTACCCCCGTTCTCTGCAGCTAAGATTATAAAATATGAAAGGGTGGGGACTCACCATCACATTCAACCCTTTCTTTCTTCCTTTACCTGCCTCACCTTCTTTATTACTCAGGTTCTCGCATCCCCCCCCCCTATATTCTTTATATTTATTTATTGCATTTGTATCCCACATTATCCCACCTCTTTGCAGGCTCAATGTGGCTTACAATACATCATGGATATTGGAATTTAGAAAAGAGTAGACATTTGGTATTACAGAAGGATTTTGGGTTAAAAGCACTTAGCCTTCCAAAGTTCCATAGGTTTCTATGGAACTTTGGAAGGCTAAGTGCTTTGAAAATATGCCTCATGGTGATGGAATACATGATATTAATAAAACAGAAGGCATTAATTTACATTTCTGGATGTGTGTGAGAATTTCACCTGCTTTGGTCTTTGTGATATATCTTGTCAAAGAGATGCCCAGTACACACGCCTACATTACCACAGGCCACTTTTTACCTCAGCTTAGAAAAAGGATCCCTTAGTTTTAGTAAAAGGGCCCCATAACCACTTATTCTTCACATTACAGAATAGTTTACCCTTCCTTCTATACCCAGCTGTATTTTCAAGTTTTAGCCGACAGATGATGTTATTTGCTTTATTACAGGTCTATAAAACGGTTGCCTATAGTTTCTGTTTACAGCTCTATAAATTGGTGGCTTACTGTTTATGCTGAAAATGAATCTTATTTTACTGTTTGTGCAGGCTGACACTTTGCAAGAGAATTTTGACCCACCTGTGTCAGAGAAGCGGCAGCCTCTACCTTACAGAGTCACAGATGATGCTTTGGCTCCTTTACCACTTCCATATGAATATTTGTTAGGCTCTCAACCCTCAGGCAAGAGTGAGTGAGTTCTACTATTATCTCATCTTCAGAGAATGGTCTCTCTTTTCTTGCCCTATTCTTGATCCTTTCCTTGTGCCTCCTCTGGAGGTTCCCTCTCATATTCCAGATAACCACTTCCTTGAAATTACTACTAATAATCATTTCTATATCAGTACTAGATGTACACAGCACTGTACATATTATCCCCCAGATTCTATTCAGCGTGCCTAATGATCTGCGCTGAAATCCAGGTGAATTCTATAACAATGCACGTAACTTAATTGGCTTAAAGAAGCTAATCAGCATTGATAACAGCACTCAACAAGCAATAATGAGCACTAATTGGCAATAATTAGAATTTACACACACAACTCACTAAGCGTATTCGGTAATAAACTATTCCTAAATTCTAATGCGTGCAGTTCGAAAGGGGCATGGCTATGGGTGGGGAAGTGGGCATTTCTTGGGTGTTCCCAAATTTATGTGCATTGTTATAGAAAATGGCACAGTGTGCATAAATCTATGTGCGGGGATTTATGCCACGTTTTTGTTGGTGTAAATAGAGGTGCATAGTTGTAGGCGCTGGGATATCAACTACATGCATTCTATATACTATGCCTAAATCTAGGTGCTGCTTATAGAATACACTTAGGGAGAGATTTATTCCATGTGGATTTTTTCAGGTGCCTTGTATTGAATCTGACTCTATATGCAGGTACTTTCTCTGTCCCTAGAGGGCTCACAATCTAAGTTTTTGTACCTGGGGCAATAGACGATTAAAGGGCCCTTTTATTAAGGCACGCCCAAAAGTGGCCTGGGCTGGTGTAGGTGCGTGTTTTGGTTGTGCGCTTGTCCATTTCCTGAGTGTGCCTGGAAAAAAAGGGATTTTTTATTTTGCCGGAAAATGGACATGCAGCAAAATGAAAACCAGCGCACATCCATTTTCAGCCTGAGACCTTAACGCCACCGATTCACTTAGCGGTAAGGTCTCACGTGCTAACTGGGCAGTAAGTGTCCAGCGTGCACCAACTGCCAATTACTGCTGGGAAAGCACCCAGCAGTAGAAAATAGAAAATATTTTCTACTGCGTGTTTTTGGGCTTGTGCTAAAAATGGAATTACTGCCCCGGGCATGCGGTAGCCTGGCGGTAGTGCCAATTTGATGTGCATTGGATACGCGTAGGTGCCTATGCACCTTAGTAAAAGGGCCCCTTACCAGCTCATTTTCGAAAGAGAAGGGCACCCATCTTCCGACACAAATCGGGAGAGGGGCGGCCTTCTCTCAGGACTGGCCAAATCGGCATAATCGAAAGCCGATTTGGCTGGCCTCAACTGCTTTCTGTCGCAGGGACGGCCAAAGTTCAAGGGGGCGTGTCGGCAGTGTACCGAAGGAGGGACAGGGGCATGGTTAAGAGATGGCTATCCTCGGCCGATAATGGAAAAAAGAAGGGTGGACCTGACGAGCATTTGGCCAACTTTACTTGATCCCTTTTTGTTGATGACCAAGTCTTGAAAGGTGCCTGAATCGACCAGATGACCACCGAAGGGAATCGGGGATCACCTCCCCTTACTCCCCCAGTGGTCACCAACCCCCTCCCACCCAAAAAAATTTTTTAAACATTTTTTTCAGCCTCTATGCAGCCTCAAATGTCATACCCAGTTCCATCACAGCAATATGCAGGTCCCTGGAGCAATCTTTAGTGGGTACTGCAGTGCACTTCAGGCAGGGGACCAGGCCTATCCCCCCCTACCTGTTACACTTGTGGTGGTAAATGGGTGCCCTCCAAAACCTACCCGAAACCCACTGTACCCACATCTAGGTGCCCCCCCCCCCTGTTACCCTTTAAGGGCTATGGTAGTGTTGTACAGTTGTGGGTAGTGGGTTTTGGGGGGAGGGGTTGGGGTGCTCAGCACCTAAGGTAAGGGAGCTATGCATCTGGAGCAATTTGTGAAGTCCACTGCAATGCCCCCTAGGGTGCCCGGTTGGTGTCTTGGCATGTGAGGGTGACCAGTGCACTACAAATGCTGGCTCCTCCCACGATAAAATGGCTTGGATTTGGCCGGTTTGAGATGGCCGCCCTTAGTTTCCATTATAGGCGAAAACCAATGTCGGCCATTTCTAAGGGCAGCCCAAATGTTGAGATTTGGCCGTCCCCGACCGTATTATCGAAACAAAAGATGGCCGCCCATCTTGTTTCGATAATACGGTCGTGTACACTTCTTTACGGGGCCGTCCCTAGAGATGGACGCCACCGTTCGATTATGCCCCTCTATGTCACTTGTCCAAGAATACAAGGAGTCGCAGTGGGAATTGAACCCAGGTCATCAAGATCAAAGTCTGCTGCTAATAGACTACTCCTCCACCCATTAGGCTACACATTAGATAGAGGAAGAGCGACTACTAGCTGTATAGATTAATATTAGTTTTTGTATGTTTTTGTCTCTTTTAAGGGTACATGGTGATTGGGATAGCATCCATCAAAAGGCAGAAAGAAAATTATCTAATGGACACCATTCAGTCTATTTTTGATCAGTCAGATCCAGAAGAACTGAAGGAGTTATTGGTAGTTGTCTATCTGGCAGACTATGATGCCAGTGTGAGTAAAGAGACTGCCAAAGAAATCAATAATAAATTTCATGTGCACATTTTTGCAGGATACCTGATTGTTATTTCCTGTCCTCTGGAAAGCTATCCAACCCTAGAGGGTCTGAAAAAGAATTTTAATGATCCAGAAGACCGGGTTAAATACAGGTCAAAACAAAATGTGGATTATGCTTTCCTGATTAACTTTTGTGCCACTCTTTCTCAGTATTATTTAATGCTGGAAGATGATGTCAAGTGTTCCAAAAGCTTTTTTACAATAATTAAACATTCAATCGAGAAGCAAGACCCAGTGTGGACCACAATCTCTTTTTCCAAGTTGGGCTATATTGGAAAAATCTATCACAGTGAAGACCTTCCAAAATTGGCCCGGTTTCTGCTACTGTTCTACGATGAGATGCCCTGTGACTGGCTCTTAGATCATTTCTACAGGTGCAAAGCCCAACCTGATATGATTAACATAGTGCCATCTCTTTTTTCAGCACACGGGTGTGTATTCTTCTTTTCAAAGTATCCGAATAATCTGAAGGATGACCAGTTTCAAGAATTTGTCAGTGATGTTGGAGACATACTACCAGCATCCTGCTACACTGATATAGAAATACATGAGTATTATGGACCAGAACATGTTTGTGAGCACAGTTTCAGTTATTTCTGGGGGAAAAATATAAGAGCAGGCAACTTTTTCAGGGTTGTTTTCAAAGATGCAGTACATCTTCAAAGAATTCAGATCTCGACAGGGTCATCAGAGTACCCAAGTGACTTTTGCACTCAGGTTACTTAGAAATAAGCAAAGAGAAAATAGAAGTGAATGGCATAAAGACATGTCGGAAATTCAGCAAAGTTGGATACTTTCGAGATGGGTACTTTGAAATGAACAATTTGATAAGAAAATTGGAGGCAAAATTGAGTGTCTCCAAATACAGGTAACAGGTGCACAGAAAGAGTGGCTAATAATAAAAAATGTTGCTGTTTGGGTCCAAAAATTGAGGTTTAGGGTTTGAATTTACAAAGATTTGGGATCAGTAAATATAGGGTGTCTGTGCATAGATGATGTGGAGGGGCATAATCGAACAGGGCGCCCAAGTTTTCCTGAGGACGTCCTTTCGTTTTGATAATACGGTCGGGGACACCCAAATCTCAACATTTAGGTCAACCTTAGAGATGGTCGTCATTAGAGATGGTCGTCCCCGGTTTTCGGCGATAATGGAAACCGAGGACGCCCATCTCAGAAATGACCAAATCCAAGCCATTTGGTCATGGGAGGAGCCAGCATTCGTAGTGCACTGGTCCCCCTCAAATGCCAGGACACCCAACCAGGGCACCCTAGGGGGCCACTGCAGTGACCTTCAGAAAAGCTCCCAGGTGCATAGCTCCCTTACCTTGTGTGCTGAGCCCCCCAAACCCACTCCCCACAACTGTACACCACTACCATAGCCCTTAAGGATGAAGGGGGGCACCTAGATGTGGGTACAGTGGGTTTCTGGTGGGCTTTGGAGGCTCCCATTTACCACCACAAGTGTAACAGGTAGGAGGGGATGGGCCTGGGTCCGCCTGCCTGATGTGCACTGCATTACCCACTAAAACTGCTCCAGGGACCTGCATACTGCTGTCATGGAGCTGGGTATGATATTTGAGGCTGGAAAAATATTAAAAAAAATTTTTTTTAGAGTGGGAGGGGGTAGTGACCACTGGGGGAGTAAGGGGAGGTCATCCCTGATTCCCTTCGATGGCCATCTGGTCATTTAGGGCACATTTTTGTGGCTGGTCATTAAAAAAAAGGACCAAGTAAAGTTGTCCAAGTGTTTCGTCAGGGACGCCCTTCTTTTTTCCATTATCGGCCGAGGACACCCATGTGTTTAGCACGCCCAAGTCCACATTCACTATGCTTCCGACACGCCCCTGTGAACTTTGGTCGTCCCCGCGACGGAAAGCAGTTGAGGATGCCCAAAACCGGATTTCGATTATGCCAATTTGGGCGACCCTGTGAGAAGGATGCCCATCTCCCGATTTGTGTCGAAAGATGGGCACCCTTCTCTTTCAAAAATAAGCCTGATAATCTCTGACAGAAATGCCACTTGAACTTGGAAAAGGCCCAATAGGTTGAATTTCAAAGAGTTTAGCATCCTAAATGTCAGAGTTAGGATCCTAAACTGGCCTCTTTGAAATTGAATAGGTTTTTGTTCCTAAATTTAATTTAATGTACAGTTTTATAGCCCATCACTCTCAGTTTAACGAGCTGTACGGAGTGGGTACAATAAAAATAAAATACATACAGTATAAAAAATACCTCCTCCCCTTCATTAAAAACAAAAGAAATATAAAAGTATCACCATCAAAGTACATTAAAACACTCTTTAAATAGCCAAGCAACTAATTTTTAAAACCCCCATAAGTAGAAAAAATGTTTAACTCTGCTGGCAGGCTTATTCTATAACGTGGCTGTGCTCCCCCCCAACCCCCCCCCCCCCCCCCCCCCCATTGAGCTTGCCTAAAAAAGTGGGTGGTTATGAGGGATGGAGTTAAGCTGGGGAAAAATTGGTGCCTGGTTGATTTTCAGCAGTACATACTTAACTTAGGGAACCTAATGCTAGGCAAGAAATTGCAGGCCTAAATTTAGGAGCTGATCCTGCTTATTTTTGAAGGAGATGGCCGGCCATCTTCCGACACAAATCGGGAGATGGCCGGCCATCTCCGAAACGCAGCCAAATCGGTATAATCGAAAGCTGATTTTGGCCGGCTTCCAACTGCTTTCTGTCGCAGAGCCGGCCAAAATTAAAGGGCGTGTCAGGGTAGAGAGGGGTACGGAAGGCGGGACGGGGACGTGGTTACGAGATGGCTGGCTTCGGCCGATAATGGAAAAAAGAAGGCCGGCTCTGACGAGCACTTGGCAGCTTCACTTGGTCCATTTATTTTTAGGACCAAGCCTCCAAAAAGGCCCCCAAACTGACCAGAAGCACCACGGAGGGAATTGGGGATCACCTCCCTTTACTCACCAGTGGCTCAACCACCACCCCCCACCCCCCACCAAAAACAAATTAACAATCATTTTTTGCCAGCCTCAAATGTCATACCCGCATCACCGTGGCGTAGCAGACCCTAACATTTTGGGTGGGCCCAGAGCTAATATGGGGGGCACTCTGTATATGGGTGTGAGTAGTGTTCTCTTGGGACACTCCTAAATAATGCGTTTTAGAGTGCATTGATGAAGATTTTTAATAACAGTCTGCCAGGCAGTTGTCCTGCATCAACCTTAAACCACATACATACTTAGAACCTATGTGCAAACTTAATACCACCAGTCTGAACACACAAATACCCAAAACAGCACCTTTAAAAAGGCAGCAGTGAATATACACTACAGCAATGTGTTCCATTGGAAACAAAACAGACAAGTCAGACTGATAAGATCCCATACAAACCATATGCAAGCAGAATCTCTCACCGGGTCACAGCAAGAACACAGATTAACCTCATCAATTGAAATAGAGGACAATATTTTGAAATGGCTGTTAGCTCAGTATGAGCCTTGCCCTTCCATACCCCCATCCCTCTCTGTCTAGCCTGGCAATCAGCCCTGCCCTTCCTTACCCCCCATCCCAACCCTGTAGCCCAGCATCAGCCCTAAACTTCACCCATTCACGTCATCCCTGTAGCCACTCTCCCCTCCCCCAACCCTGATGCACACAGCATTAAATATAAAATCCACCAACATTTATATTAATGTTGATGGGCTTCTCGGTAGGGGGTGGTCTCGCAGTGCCCAAGTTTTTAAAACAAAGTTTTATATATGACAGTTTTTTAACATCCTTGGCACTACAGAGCCCACCCCCCACCCAGAAACCCACAACATTAATACACAACATTTTTGTTTAAACCTGGTATTACACAAATTAAAACATTTTTGTTACCTGGTCTTGAGCTTCCTATAGTGATCTATTGCCCCCCCATGAGGTCCTAAGAGTGGCATTGGGATTCCAGGCAGTGGCATAGCTAGGAGGGCGCAGGGGGAGCGGTCGCTCCCCTAAACAGATATTTTGAAAAAATGGCACCTATGCACACATGCAAAATCTTTCTCTCCCCCAGTCCCGCGTCATTGAAGGTTCTAGCATCAGCGAAAACAAAGGAATGTCGGAACTGGGATGATGGCGTCCACAAAGCCGCGGATATTGTATATTCTCCAAAGACAAGCAGTGATATTCTCACAAGTGGGTGACGCCACGTCGGCCCCGGAGGATTTAAAGCAAAATCTAAAATCTCTTCTACGGCGTTCTGTCGCACGAGCGAACGCACTGCCGCATGTGCGCACCCTCTTCCGCTCGCCGTTCGGACACGCCCCTCAGTTTTTCTTTTTCCGCGTTCTGAGGAGACACGGAGTTCGTTAGTGCTTTCGTGTTTTCTTAGTGTCCTCGGAGTAAAATCTCTTTTTTTATTTTACCCCTTTTTGGGTGTTCTTTATTTTTTCATTTGATCCTTTCATGGCAGTTCATTGTGGCTATATATACAGGTACTTTTTTGTACCTGGGGCAAGGAAAAGTTAAGTAGTTGCCAGAGTCACAAGGGGCTGTGCCTGAAAGGAAAACAAAGCATATAAGCTTCTCTTTTTCTTTTTTCTTATAAAGTGCTGGCATATTGTTATCTGTGGGCTCTCTCTCGCCAGCAAACTAAACAAGCCCACATTTTTAGGATCCATTTATTAAAACTTTTACAAATGGCTCTCCAGAGCTGTGAGAGCCTGCTCCAGCACACCACTGTCTTTAAGCCCCACAAGTGGTGAAGGTGTATGTCACAGGAAAAACCAGGAACCTAAGCAGGTGCATTCCTGGTCAGCCACTGAATGGGCAACCTGGTGACACAATATCAGTGGTGTACCTTTGAAGTGAGTCTCCACCCGCCTCGGCGCCTCCTGCTATGCAGGTCATTCGGGCGCATCGGAGGATGTGTCTTGGGCCGGAATCATCTCCCTGTGAAGCGCACGTAGTGTCTCAAAGACGAGACGTATTCTACATCTGCCAGGGATGCCCAAAGGAGATCATTCTGGAGTCCGACAGAGACCGATGCACGCTGGGTATAGTTATGCATCGAATAGGTCTCCACCTGCCTCGGCGCCTCCTGCTTGGCAGGTCATTCGGGCGCATCGGCGGATGTGTCTTGGGCCGGATCATCTCCCTGTGAAGGCAAGTAGTGTCTCAAAGACGAGACGTATTCTACTCTGCCAGGGATGCCCAAAGGAGATGCCCAGAGCTTTGCTCCCTCGGTTATGGAGGTATCCGGGCTTCAGACATCAGTCGGTGCCGAGAGCGTTGCTCCCTCTGTTATGGAGGTATCCTGGCATTGGGACGTCGATGCACCGGTACATTCGGTAACCAGATATCATCGGTGCCGTGGATACCATCGGTGCCAGGTGTCATGGTACCGTCGGTACCAGAGGAGTATCGATAACAGGAACATTGGTACCATGGTCGGTGTCATGGGTCCCGTCGGTACCGGTATCATCGGTACCATGGGTCCCGTCGGCACCGGGTATCATCGGTACCATGGGTGCCGTCGATGCCGAGTGTCATCGGTGCCATGGGTGCTGTCGGTACCGGGTATCACGGTGCCATGGGTGCCGTCTGGTACCGAGTATCATCGGTGCCATGGGTACTGTCGGTACCGAATATCATCGGTGCGTCGGTACCGAGGAGTATCGATACCAAGAATCCCGTCGGGCTACCGGGTATCATCGGTTACATGGGTCCCGTCGGCACCGGGTATCATCGGTACCATGGGTGCCGTCGATGCCGAGTGTCATCGGTGCCATGGGTGCTGTCGGTACCGGGTATCATGGGCACCATCGGCACCAGGTATCATGGGCACCATCGACTATCGGTACCAGGTATCATCGCCCATCCGGTACCGAGTATCATGAGTGCCATCGGTACCATAGTATCAGGTATCGTCGGTACCGTGGATACATGGGTATCAGGTATCATGGATGCCGTCGGCACATGAGTACCATCGATACCAGATATCATGACAGGTACCATCGGTGCCATGGGTGCCATTGGTACCAGGTGTCCTGAGCACCGTCGGTTGCCATGTGTACCATCGGTACCGTCGGTGCTGTTGGTGCCGGATATCATGGGTACCATCGGTACCACATGTCATGGCTACCATCGGGTACCAGGTATCATGGGTACCATCGATACCAGATATCATGACTATCATCGGTACCAAGTACCATGGGTACCATTGGTACCGGGGTCCATCGGTACCATGTGTACCATCGGTACCGCGGTGCCATGGTCTAGCAGTCTGGTTTCGATTCTCTTGCATTTCCAGACTTTGTCCTTGGCTTCGGGACCATGGGTACCATTGATGCCATGGGGTGCTACGCCTCCTGCGGCATCTAGCTTTTCACCTGGTCTCCTTCACCGATGCTGCCTCTGGTATGGGTGTTCGCACCCTACTGGGCAACTTCTCGACCCATAGTAGCCTCCATATCGGACGTGTTTGGATCTGAGCTGCTCTGTTTGAGTAGTTAGTTCAGTTCAATGATGGTTCATCTGACATTACAGTGGAGATTGTGAATCCCAATGCCCAGATGCTAGAGGTCCTGGACTACTATCTTCACCTGAGTCTTCTGCACTCAGAACAGATAGGAGTTCTAAGAACTTACTTCGGCGCCCCCGGGGCCAGAGCATACATCCTTAGCCTCTTTTGGAGAATGGCGTACCAGGCTGGCATGATCGCATCCCAAATCAAGTCTTGTCAGATCTTTATGAGCATTCCCACCGGAGTAGGCTAGACCTTTTCACCAAGTGGTCAGGTAGCACACGGTGTGTCGCAGGTTCCTGTCCAAGGGCATTTTCGACACTTGTAATGTAACACCTAGATTTCTGCTCTAGGTACAGTGATGCGCAGACTCTCATGACTGTGTGCCTCGCTCCTGGAGGAGGAGACTCAGCAGAAAACTGTAGATATGCTGTGCATACACTTCCTCATCTTGGAAGTTCTTTAGAGAGAGGAGTAGTTTTCCTTGTGCCTTAAGGGGTCGTACCTATACTCCTACTTCTCGACAGCCGGTTCGGGCTATGCCTCAGCACGCTCGTTCTAGTCAGCGGCGTGCACCTAATCAGGCCCCTGCAGCTATTCCCAGGAACCAGAGGGGTTTTTGACTGGCTCCAATTCAGTATAGCCACTAAAAAAAAAAAAATGTCCGTACCGGCCAATCTGCCTGTCGGGGGGGAAGTTTAAATTTTCTCCACCAAAGGTGACTTCTTTTATCCTCCAACCGGTGGGTTTTTTCAACTAGTCCGGTTAGGATACATTCTCAGTCTGGAATCAAACCCTCCACATTGTTCATTGGAAGCTTAATCCTTTAGCTTCCATCAAAAGTGAGTACTTGCAGAGGAACTCTCTGCTTTTCTCAGCGCCAATGCAGTCGAGCCCGTTCCACCAGGGCAAGAAGGGTTGAGATTCTATTCCAGGTCTTTCCTTGTGGGTTGCGTCCCATCATAGACATAAGGGGCCTAAACAGATTTGGTTCAGGATGCTTTCCCTGGGCATCCTTCTTCCCATACTTCAGGAAAACGATTGGTTATGCTCTCTGGATTTACAGGATACTTATACTCTCTTTGCATCCAGAGTATGTTTTTTTCCTAGTGCCTGGCTGTTGTTGCAGCGTATCTTCATGGACTGGGAGTGCATGTGTTCCCTTAACACGATGATTGCCCGTCTCAACAGATTACAGCACAGTACATATTGAGACTTCTAGACACATGGCTTCCACAGTTCATGTAACTCCCATGGCACTTTTTGCACATGACATCCGCTCAGTGCATCCTAGCTTCCCAGTGGTATCAAGTTTAGGGTATCTAGAGGATGTAACCCCAACTGTTCGCCCAGTCTTCGGTATTCCCCTCAGAGGTGGTTAATTCTCTCTATTTTGATTCTGAGGCATCTTACTCAGTCAAAAGCTGCTGACGAAGGTTGCATCCCTCCTGGCTATCCAACCAAATTATTTTAATTCAACAAACAATCGGGTTGTGATGTACTCGATAACAAAGGAGTACTGGATCTTGCCCTCTGAGTCAGGATGCCATGCAGATGTAGCGGTGGGCCCGCAATGCGGCATGTTTTCTCCAAGCCACTTATCTAATTGGCGGTAAACAGCAGTCTGGCCGACAGGCTGAGCAGGATAATGCTACAGTTGAGCATGCCTATAGTTCGAAAGACCCCTCAGTGGATCTTTTTGCTACTTAGTCCAATCGCAAAGTCCCTCAGTTCTGTTCCAGGCTGCAGGTTCACGGCAGGCTACCATCGGATGCCTTTCTTCTTCTTTGGGAGACAGGTTTTCTGTATGCGTATCCTCCCATACATCTGGTGGAAAAGACTTTGCTGTTTCTCAAGCAAGATTGTGGAGCCATGATTCTGATTGCTCTTTTCTAGCTGCGTCAAATAGGATTCCCTCTTCTTCTGGAGTTGGAATGTTTTCCAGCTCTCATTACGCAGAACAAGGGAGCACTTCTACATCCCAACCTCCAATCTCTGGCTCACACGGTCTGGATGTTGAGAGTGGGGTTTCGTTGAGTTTTCCAGAGTGTCTCCCGACTCTTGCTTGCTTTCAGAAAAGATTTCACAAAGAGGTGTTATTCTTTTTCATGGAAGAGGTTTGCCGTCTAGTGTGACAGCAAGGCCCTAGATCCTGCATCTTGTCTTATACAGACCTTGCTGAGTTTTTTCTACACCTGTCTGAGTCTGGTCTCAAGACCAAACTCTGTCAGTATTCATCTTTGTGCAATAGAGCTTATCATCAACGTGTGAAAGGTCAGCCTTTAGCTGTCCACTTTCACGAGAGGTTTATTTCTCCCCCAATATTGAGAGAATTCCTTGTATGTGTCTAGGGGAGATTATTTCTGTTGGGCTTAGCACCCACAATAATTTTGACAGTTGGCTCTTGTGCTTCGGTCAGAGTTCCTATCACTCCTTATCCAGTATCTTGGGGTCCCAATGTCGTTTTCATCCAGCTGCTGCAAGCTCAATTCGGGCCACTGGATTCCTGCCATCTGAAGTATTGGACCTGGAAGGTCGTTTTCCTAGTGGCTGTTCCTTCAACTCGTAAGGTCGGTGAGCTTCGGTCTCTAGTAGCTCAAGGTCTTACCTACTTCTCATCTAACAGAGTAGTTCTCTGCATGCAGACAAAGTTCTTACTGGCGCTGGTATCAGAGTACCAGCTGATCCAGTCAGTTGTCTTGCCAACATTCTTTCTCCCTCATCTTACAAGCCCTGGCGAAAGCAAGCTCCGCACTTTTTGCGTGGAGCAGACGAGCTCCCTCGGACGGTCCGCCCAGTTGTTTATTTCTTTTAATGCCAGTTGCTGTCGGAAACTGCATAATTTCTTCTTGGCTAGCAGAGTGCATCTCCTTCATTTTTGTCCAAGCTGGACTGACTCTAGAAGGCCATGTCACGGCTCACAAAATTAGAGCCATGGCTGAGTCGGTGGCTCATCTAAGATCAGTCACTATTGAAGAGATCTGCAAAGCTGCGGCGTGGTCATCAGTCCACACATTTTCATCTTACTACTGCCTTCAGCAATAGCCGACTCGTCAGTCGGTTTGGGCAGTCGGGGCTGCAGAACTTCTTTGGGGTTTAGAATCCAACTCCAACCCTCCTAAGCCCATTTTTGTTCTGTTCCAGGCTACACTCATTTAGATATTTCTTCTTTTCAGGTCAATTTTATTCTGGCCTCGCCGTTGCGAGACTCAATTGACCACTGTTTGTTGTGTTGTGTAAGCCTGGAAGCTAGGGATACCCCACTTGTGAGAATATCAGCCTGCTTGTCTTTGGAGAAAGAGTAGTTACTTACCTGTAACAGGTGTTCTCCGAAGACAGCAGGCTGCATATTCTCACAAACCCTCCCACCTTCCCCTTTTGGAGTTGTCTCCTCCATCTTTTGGATTTAACTGAGGGGCGTGTCCGCACGGCGAGCGGGAAGAGGTGTGCGCACATGCGCAGTGCGTTCGCTCGCGCGACGGAACGCCGTAGAAGAGATTTTTAGATTTTGCTTTAAAATCCTCCGGGGCCGACGTGGCGTCACCCACTTGTGAGAATATGCAGCCTGCTGTCTTCGGAGAACACCTGTTACAGGTAAGTAACTACTCTGTACAGTGTGCAGCTCGACTCCCGGACTGCTGCGACTCGTTGAGCTTCACGTGGCATGGCGGTGAGTCTGCGACGCACGCACTTACCTCCAGTACCCGCCCTCCTTTCCCTGCCCAGCTCAGCTCACGCGTCCCCACGTGCTGCCGGCATCTTAAAAGTTGAGGCAATCTAAGTCAGAGCTCTGTGAAAGAGGGAGCGAAAAAGAAGAGAGCCTATCCGTAAATAAGACTGAGGAACAGCTCAGAAGAGCCCGTACGAGGGCATTTAGAAGAGGAGATGTTGAATTCCAATGGTTGCCGGCCAGCGGCTCTGCCCTCGCTGTCTGCCACCAGCAGGAAACACCACCAGCCTGAGGAAGTTGCCCTAGGGCAGTGTGTTGGGGGGCTTGATGCTCCTTCTCTGTGTACCTGCAAGATCAGTAATCTTCCTCCTGACTTCTTAAGTGTCAGCTTTTTGTTTTGCATGGAGCTAGCCCGTTGTACTTGCTTTCCTGTTTTAAACAAATTTGGTTTTGTAGGATACTATTCGAGGTGCAGGTGTAACGATCAGTTTTAGCTTTCTTTTGGAACTCCAGGACTCGTTCCTGCTGCCTGTGTAATTCAGTTTGATTAATTTGCGAGTCACAGAATTTATTTGCTCAAGAAAAAAAAAAGAATTAATGATCTGTAACTGCCAAAAACATTGAACTTGTGTTTCATGCTGTTAAAGGCAGGGTAGCTTTGTTTTTTCATAAGGCAGCCTCCTTTTCGTTGCTCCCCTAGACCTTAAAAGTGTTCTCAATAAATGTAATATTTTTATATCGAACAAAAATGTTTGTGTTACCCATTTTATTTGAAGTCCTGTCTACGTCAGATTTTCAGGGCATATTAAAGTGCACGTGAGAACTTTGAAGGGGTATCAGGTCCATACACTGCAGGTATGTGTTTCAAAAATAGGCGCTTTTAATTCTGGAGGAGATTTCTTGTTCAGTTGTAAGACAAACTTAATAGACAGGAGTGGAAGTGAGCCATCTAGTCCACTGTAAGCATGGAAGCCAGTTTGATTGATTTGTTTCAGCCTTCATTGCCGTTCACACGAAACAAAGCAAGCCAAAGGTATGAGCAGCTGTGTATCCATGTTGTCGTTCTTTATTGTTGGTCCATGCCTGTAACAAGTCTAAAGTTGTTTTAGTTGGATAGGCAGTGCTTTAAAAGCTGGAGGAGAAATGTAGATGTGGTAACAATTGAATATCACTAAAACAGCTTCAAAAATTATAGTAGCTGGTAGAAACTGCAATTATAAACTGTATAGTTTGATTTTTCTTCACTGTGCTTCTATGAAATACAAATATCCAGATTTCAGTGAGGATATCCTGTTTTCTGATGGGTTCATTGTCTTAACTGTTGTTGTAATCTGCCATGGAAAGATAGAATATATTGAAATTAAATGGAGGTAGAATTAAACTCTCCTTTCATTGGGGCACATGAAATCACATTTTCATCTATTTTGTAGTTACCTTTTAGGTACACAAATGGATTATTCCGTTTGAACATGTTTCAGGGGCAAGTGGTTTTATAAGTCAAAATAAAATAAATATTTTGTTTCATGCAGATCTCTTTTGCTTAAACATAAATGGGTTATAAATCCCTAATGCAGCCCATTGGTTTTCTTTTATTTTGTTCTTGTGATGACTTATACTGTGTCAAAACTAAAAACTCTTTATTGGTCGATAATAAAAGGAATACTATCCACTCTAAAAAGTTGTTTTGTGGCTGTACATGAGGAATTGTGGTATTGAATAAATAAGTGTATGCTTGTGTCCCTAGTCAAGAAATCCAGTTAATCGTTTTACATTAGTGGAACATAGCCACAGAGGTATGGTATGGTCGCATTTTTAATATGGTAATACTAGGGCCCAGCTAAGGAATAGGTTATTTTGAGTTAGTCTTCACTGGACCAAACTTGCTTCCCTTGTGCCATCACTATCTAGCAGGATATACATTGTCTTAAAAGGTGGAGGATAAAGGATTTTTGTTGTTGTAATCTGCCATGGGAAGATAGAATATATTGAAATTAAATGAAAGTAGAATTAAACTCTCCTTTCATGGGGGCACATGAAATCACATTTTCATCTGTTTTGTGATTTACCTTTTAGGTACACAAATGGATTATTCTGTTTTGTTTCAACCTAATTCATGTTTAATGTAGGGTATTAATGTAATAAATAAATAAGAGAGAAACTCTGAATGTTGAGCACCTGATTCTCATAACATGATGTCTGTTTTAGTGGCCTTGACCAGGAGAAAAAAATTCTCTGCACAAATATAACATGTGCTAGAGTGTCCCTATAACCAGCCCCTCCAAATGAAACACTGGGGAGTGCTAAAAGAGACAGGGAAAAAGGCTAACATGGGGAGAGAGAAGGAAATAGTAAATGCTGGACAGGGATTGAGAAGGACACAGAGTCTATACTGGACAGGGAGAGGGTAGGGGCATTGAAACACAAAGATGCAGTGCTGGAGAAAGAAGAAATGGGGACACAGGGGCACTTCTGAAAAGGGGGGAGATAGGTGCTCTACTGAAAAGGAGGGGGATAGGGACACGGGGGCAGTACTGGAAAGGGGAAGCAATAGGGACACAGAGAAGGCACTACTGGAAAGGGGGAGGAGGTAGGGTCACAGAGTAGAAAACAGTAGAAAAAGGTATTTTATTTTCAATTTAATAGTAGGAATATGACAATATTTGAAAATGCACATCTCCGATACCTTCAAATTAGCAACCCTGTAGGGGTCTCAGTGCATTTTCTTAAGTCATTTTGGATGTACTGCAGCACAGATTTTGATGGGTAGAATCAGGGACTGCAAATCCCACATGAATTTGGGATGTGAGTTCACACTAGGACTGGTTGAAAAATCTCTCTTCTGTAACTGGATCACTTGGCAGCGTTATACACAGCTATTTGATAGTAGGGACATAAAACAAGAGATCAGTGCCAAACAGATATAGAGAAGGAAAAGAAAAAGACAAGAGGCGAAAGAAGAAATGGAAAGGCCAACTTGGAAAAGAATTTGTAAGGTTGACTCATGGAACATGGAAAAAAAGACTGGGATCAGCCAAATTCCCAGACAACAAAGGTAGAAAAAATATTTTTATTTAATACTTTGAAAGGACTGAGATGTACCTGCTGTCACAATTTGGGTTTCTGCCAGATGCTTGTGACCTGGGTTGGCCACTGTTGGAAACAGGATACTGGGCTAGATGGACCATTGGTTTGTATTATATAGATGAGGATCTGTCCATGTTCTGCATGTGTGCCTGAGGTGAAGGATTCTGCTAGCACGTAGCATCTGTGTAGGAATGTGTAACAGTGCAGCTTGTTCCAGTTTCCCAATAGTAGGTTAATTGGTGCTCTAGAGCCCAGTGTAATATATATAGCACTGTCTGTTCAAAGCTGGGTTAGGGCTGTTATGGTGTGGCAAGTTTTGTGTTCTAGAGCAGTGTTTCCCAAGTTGGTCCTGGAGTACCCTCTTGCCAGTCAGGATTTCAGGATATCCACAATAAATATGCATGACATTGATTTGTATATACTGCCTTCATTACATGCAAATCTTTTTCATGTAGATTCATTGTGGATAACCTGAATGGCAAGGGGGTACTCCAGGACCAATAGGGAAACTTCTCTAGGTCCCACTCACTGTAATATTTATAGCACTGTCTTTTTGTAGGTGGATTAGGGCTGTTATAGTGTAGTAAGTTTTCAGTATAGGTTTTGGGTGTCTTTTTGCAGGGGTTTGTGTTATTTCACAAAATGTCTAGCCCTATTTGAAAGTAGGCTCTGGGGCAAGGGCCCTTGTCACCTAAAATAAAAATGTTCAGTACTAGTGTTCTTCACATCCTGTAGAGTCAACACACAAACGCCCATCTGATTTAAACAAGGTGTCTAGCAGTGGAAGGAATGTGTGTACTATTCCTGAGGTGATGGTCACGATTTGAATATTTTTACTTTGTAGTTAAGAAGACAGGTTACCTGCTCTGGCCAGTCCAGGGATCTCTTCTGCATCCTGCTTCTTGATGTAACTTACTGTTTCCTTGTAGTCAGGATGCAACAGAGACAACCTGTATTAATCAGTGCCCGCTACAGCCCCTGAGCAACAACACAGACACTGCTGTGTAACTGACACCAACCAGCGCCTATGTTATAAAAGTCTGCTCCCCCTGAGATCAAAACCTGGCTACGCCTCTGATTCCAGGTTCTAGGAGTTCACTGCTCAGTCACTCTATGTCTGCCTGGGGGGGGGGGGGGGGACCCGAGCTGTGGAAGATCAGTGTGCATGGGCCTCAGGGGAGACATCCGGTGAGTGCATGGGGCAGGGTGGCAGGGTGTGTGTGCACAGGCTGTGGAGGGCGGGGACAGGCTCTGTGTGCCTGAGCTGCTGGGAGCACACTTTATGTGAGAGTGGGACAGGCTAGAGCTATCAGCCTACAGGAGCAGCCTTGATGACAGCAGATTACAGCCCCATACCAGAACAGGTCTCCCAGCCCCCGCTGCCTGACGCCCGATTCCCCAAGCATAGCAGCAAGAATGTTAAAAAAGCAGGCAGGAAGGCTTCTGTTTGCTCCCTGGTGCTTGCAAATGACTTGCTGTGCAGCCAGGAGAAGAAAAAAAAAAAGCAGAGCCAAGTACTGCAGGGGAAGAAGCACTCGCTTACCTGAATATTAAAAGGAGAGAAAAGCTCAGAAGGAGACGTGCAAGGAGCTCAGCAGGATTTAGAGAGAAAAAAAACACCCTGGCCTGAAAGAAAGCAAATAATGAGCCTGAAGATAAACTCAGCAGGGAGATAGAAGACTGTTAGGCTGATTCAATCGCAGCAGGCTGTCAGGACAGCCATTAGAGCCAGGAGACAAGAGGGAAACTCCGGCCGTTTTTTGCCTCGGTACCGATTGACTGACTCAGGGAGAGCCGGGAGGCGGAGCCCGATGGAATAATGAGAACCGGGCGAGGAAACTGAGAGTGAGCTGCTGACACCTAAAAAGACAGGCACCGATTGGCGGGTCAGAGAGACTGGGTGGGCCTGTGCTGAGATTGGGTGGGCCTGGGCCCACCCAGGCCCACCCGTAGCTATGCCCCGTCAGCTCCATGACAGCAGTATGCAGATCCCTGGAGCAGTTTTTAGTGGGTGCAGTGCACTTCAGGCAGGTGGACCCAGGCTCATACCCCCCCTACCTGTTACACTTGTGGTGGTAAATGGGAACTCTCCAACCCCCCCCCCAAAACCCACTATACCCACATGTAGGTTCCCCCCTTCATCCCTAAGGGCTATGGTAGTGGTGTACAGTTGTGGGGAGTGGGTTTTGGGGGGATTTGGGGGCTCAGCACACAAGGTAAGGGAGGTATGCACCTGGGAGCAATTTTTGAAGTCCACTGCAGTGCCCCCTAGGGTGCCCGGTTGGTGTCCTGCCACTTGAGGGGGATCAGTGCACTACAAATGCTGGCTCCTCCCATGACCAAATGCCTTGGATTTGGCCGGGTTTGAGATCGCCGCCATTAGTTTCCATTATCACTGAAAACCAATGCCGGCCATCTCTAAATCTGGCCTAAATGTTGAGATTTGGCCGGCTCCGACTGTATTATCGAAATGAAAGATGGCCAGCTATCTTGTTTCGATAATACGGTCAGGACGCCGCTTTACGAGGCCGGCCATTTAGATGGCCGGCCCCGTTCGATTATGCCCCTCCACGGGTCCCTTTTAATAAGTCACGTAAGTGTCTATGCGCACCCAGCATGCACCAAAATGGAGTTACCGCACAGCTACCATGTGTCTCTTGCGATAATTTCATTTTTGGCGCACATCCAAAAAATAATTTTTATTTTCTGTGGCGCGTATCGGACGCACACCAAGTGGCATTTGGCACATGTAGGTCATTACCATCCGGTTACTGCATGAGACTTTACTGCTAGGTCAATGGCTGGCGGTAAGGTCTCAGACCCAAAATGGATGCGCAACAATTTTCATTTTGCTGCACGTCCGTTTTTGGCACAAATTTTAAAAAGGTGCTTTGTACAGGTGCGCTGAAAATTGATTCTGTGCGTGCCCAATACCCGTGCCTACAATACCGCAGGCCATTTTTTAGTGCACCTTAATAAAAGGACCCTTAAATTCTAGGACTATTTATTTAAGACTATTTTAGTTATAAACTTCAAGGTCAGTATTCGAACACAAGCTGGCTAAATATTCGCATAGCTTTAAATGGATAACTTTTCCGTTTAATGTTAGGTATTCATCATCATTTGGAATATTGCCATCTTACAGTCAATATTCACAAGGATTTATGTAGTTCACTTTGGACTTAACTATGTAAATCCGTGTTTTTGAATATTCAGGGCTGAACACTACATAACCTTTGGCTAGGTATTTTCATCTCCATCCAAAGTTTGCATTTAGAAGGAGGGAGTGTGTGTGGGGGGGGGGGGGGGGGGGGGAGGGGGACTAGGACAAAAGGTATATGGAGAAGGCCAATGTTCAGTGCTATTTGGAAAACTTGATCTGTTTAAGTAAGGTCTCAGAAATAGCTGTACTTAATTAAACAGACTACTTATCTTCAAGTGGTTAGAATACAGAAGTCCTTTTTCAAGGTATTACCCACCTCTGTTTCACCAGAAATCTGATGGCCTACCCTTTCGTGATCTCATGGAATACCATTTCCTTCTCTGGGGTTTCACAAACCCTTTTAGTGCAAGTCTATCTTGAAGGACAACCTTCAGCTAGTGTGGTTTTCAGAATATTTATAACAAATATGCATGAGATGTATTTGAATATAATTTAAAAAGAGCAGCCAAATATAGTTCTTGCATACTCATTGTGAAAATCCTGATGTTCCGTCAGGGTAAGTTTGAGAACCATTCTTGTATATTTGAGTGCCCCTCAGTATTTTATTTACACTTTTGTCTAGAATTATGAGAGGGCTTTGCTCTCTCTGCAATAACCTTGTCTATTCTTCCACCTGCTTTGGAATCGCTGGTTTGCACAGAATACTATCTAGAGCAGGGATAGGCAACGCCGGTCTTCAAGTGCCACAGGTAGGTCAGGTTCTCAGGATATCCACAATCAATATGCATGAGAGAAATTTGCATGCACTATCTCCATTGTATGTAGATCTCTCTCATGTAACATAGTAACATAGTAAATGACGACAGATAAAGACCTGAACAGTCCATCCAGTCTGCCCAACAAGATAAACTCATTTTACATGGTATGTGATACTTTATACTTGAGTTTGATTTGTCCTTGCCATTCTCAGGGTACAGACCGTAGAAGTCTGCCCAGCACTCTTCTTGTACTAAGTTCTGAAGCTAACATTATCAATAGAAATCAAACAAAATAAAACATGGAAAAGAAAATAAGACGATACCTTTTTTATTGGACATAACTTAATACATTTCTTGATTAGCTTTCGAAGGTTGCCCTTCTTCCTCAGATCGGAAATGCTAACATTGAAACCCTTTAAAATTTATACTCCAGCCCATCCCTATCCAGTCACGATCAGGGCGTAGACCGTAGAAGTCTGCCCAGCATCGGTTTCGCTTCCCAATTACCAGCGTCGCCACCTAATCTCCGCTAAGATTCCGTGGATCCATTCCTTCATGTGTATTCATTGTGGGCTCCTGGAAACCTGACTTTAGTGGCTTTGGAATCACTGTCAAGTGTGATCTTGCAAAAGATGTTAATATTAAACTAGGTGATTTCATCATTGTTGAAAATAATGTCTTACATTAAAGTTTGAATTAAACTCGGTGGTTTCTATCTGAGATAAATGTCCATGTTATAGTTACCTGGATAGATTCAGTTTCTTGAGTACTGATGAGAAACAAATTCTAAACTGAGCCCAGTGTTTTGCAGGGAAAAAGATGCCCTGCCAATAGATTTTGTTTTCTTTTATGGCCTGTTATAACTAGGAAGATCATGATGCTGAATCAAATAGGCAACTAGCCTACAGACCTGCTAAGATTTGAAGGGTCTAGCCTAGGAAGACAGAACAGGAGCACAACACACTCACCACACTCTGCTTTCACAAATTCTCAGCTGAAATTGTGAAAAAGGAACAGCTTTCAAACTTGGGATTTATCCTCTAATTCTATAAATAACGCACATATGATATGAGATGATGTTGCTGGTTCTATGTTGTGTGGCTGTTTATATTTTTATATCTTTTGTTCTTTTACATTTTGAGTTTTGACATATTATTGTATTATCAACCACTCAGAAGGTCTTTCCTATATGCTGTATATCAAATTTTTAATAATCTTGTAAACTTGGAATACTGCCACTTATTCACATAGCTTAATTACTTAATTGGTCCTTTATTGATGCTTATTTGGCAATAGCTATCAATAATTGGCCTTATCTAACAGTAATTTGCACTAATTTGCAGTTATAAGTGACCCCACCCCCAGGTGAGGTGGGTTTTGATGAGAATAAGGAGAGAGAGAGAAAATCTGGGTGAAGTGCTTTTAAAAACACAAACAAGTTTATTCTTTCTGAGTTCACAACTGTCAGTTTGCTTGCCTTAGTAGAGCTGCCCTGGAATGTGCTAAACTTTGTCACAGTTTGCAGGAAGGGGGATGTGTCCTTCAGCTTTTCCTGCATGCAAATGATGGGAGATGGACAGGTTGATGGGAGCTTTTCATACATTTGGAGGGGAGTGATTCACTGAAATAAATAAAGTTGGTTGGACAGACTATGCCTACATACTGTATAGAGAGAGCTGAATTAAACAGAGGGAAATGAAAATCTACTCCCCGTGAGTTCATGGGGGAGGGCAAATCATGGCATGAATAGTGAAGAGAGTTTAGGAAGAAGTTTGGTAAAGAGCTTGGCTAATGCTGAATCATCTATGTGGTGCTGGCTGGGTGTAGAGATTGCTGTGAAGTGAAGAAATTCTGCAACTGGTGATTATAGAGTCTTGATAAAGGATAGTAAATATGAATCCGAACCGCAGTGTTGCCAGGTGGGCGGTTTTACCGCCCAATTGGGCGGTTTTCCGCGACCCGCCGCGGGAAATTTTTGCCCGCGGCGGGTTGCGGTTTTTTAGGCGGCTTTTTGGGTTTCTGTGCGGTTTTTTGGGCGGCTTTTTGCCTTTTTCGGCCGCGGGGGCGGGGTTAGTGACATTTTTTGGGCGGGGTTAGTGACGTTTTGGGCGGGCCGATGACGTGGGAGGCGGGGCCGATGACGTAGGAGGCGGGGCCGATGACGTGGGAGGTGGGGCTGATGACGGGGAGGCGGGGCCGATGACGGGGAGGCGGGGCAGATGACGGGGGAGGCGGGGCTGGTGACGTGGGAGGCGGGGCCGGTGACGGCGGGGGCGGGGCCGGTGACGGCGGGGGCGGGGGTGATGACGCGGGGGTGGGGGTGTCAGGGGCGGGGTTCGTGTTTGGGCGGGTTTTGGGCTGGATTGGGCTAGAAAAAATTTTTCCACCTGGCAACCCTGCCGAACCGGGAAAGTATCTTTAGAGGCTTCTCTGAAGACACGGAAAGTGGAAGCCCTTGGGAGCAGAGCAGTTAAGAGCAAAAGAAAATGGCCTGTGGGGGTGCTATTGGTGCCTAGGGCCAAGAACAGTAGAGGTATCCCTCTAGTAGGGAACCATGCACCTGGTGGTTGCAGAATTCTGTTAAGGGCTGGTAATCCTGAAACTTAGCAGGGAGAAACCCCAGAGGCTCCTCTTGAAGAGAGTACCAGGGAGGGACAAGGCCTCCGGGGAGCAACTGGCACTAGGGGGCAGCGAGGGTGAAGGCGGCTCAGCAAGGGAGAAGGCTCCCTAGGTGTGGCTGGCCCTAGGAGCCCAGCAGAGGAGGACAGTTCTTGGGACAGCTGTTCCCTAGAGCCCAAGTAGAGCCTCCGGGAAGGAAGTCAGAGCAGGGACAGGTATAGCCAGCCTCTGATCCAGCACAACAGCCATCAGCCCAAGAAGTCTCCTGCAGGAGGGGTGAGATCTGATGGAACTGGGAGAGGGTGGACTTGTAAGGTAAAGAAAGGAAGGATCTAAGCCATACAGCCATGCCCTTACACTGATTAGACTAAGCAGCAGGGAAGAGCTTACAGGTACTGCCTTGGCAAGTAAGACTGATAGGGTTTGAACAGTATGTGAAAGACTAAGTCACTGGTTCTGAATACCTGCTTCAAAGACTGTTAATACTAGAGTACATATGGCTTAAGAGGTCAAGTGCCAATACTATTGGTGTTTTGTTTATATTTGCTTTGAGGTTAAGTGTCAAGACTATTGGTGAGTGTGTATAATAGCTGAATATATAAAGATCTGTGTAAACAGTTTAATAAAGCCTGTTTATTAGCCACTCTGTTCTCAGCAGTTCTCCTTGTATTGGATTTTTCCTGGGAGGAGAAGAGGGTAATCCCGCCCACTAACACTTTTCTTCCCCAGGAGGAGGCACCAAGCGCCAAGCGAGAAAGGGACCGATAGACACTGCTTTCGGGAGGCTCCAGCCAGATCGGGCCACGAATCCAGGAGTGCCCAGTAAGGGAGCATTACACAAGCGTGTGTTATGACTCTGTTTTATGATGTGTGTATATAAACCCTGAAATTCTTGAAATGCCGCTTAAATTTGTGTGCGTAAATTATCGGCACCAATTTACATTAATTGAAATTACGCGCATATTTTTAGTCACAGGGGTCTGCATATAAATTTTATGTGTGGCTCCAAAAAGGAGGCATAGCCATGGGAGGTTCATGGATGGATCAAGAGCGTTCCTACAATTTATGCACACTCTTTATAGAACCTAATTGAGATGCGAGGGTTTACACCAGGGTCTACTTGGTGAATCTTAATATGAACCTTAAAATGAACCTTAATATGAAATGTAACTCTCAGAAAAGAAATGTCCAATATTTTTTCCTTCCCCCTAGGCAAAGTACTTTCCCATTTATTTCCTTTCAGTCCCTTGTCTCTGCACCTTCTGCCTACATTTTTTGCAAAGGAGAGTTACTGATGGCAGGTGGTTTATGAAAGGAGCTGAGCACGGAATAGGGGAGATAAAACAGCAGCAGCCCAGCAAACAGACACATGGCATTTTGAGCCCTTCCTATCATTCAATGTCTGCTCTGGATCAGAGGAGCACCACATGCTGAGGGTCAGCGGTTAACACATGAATCACTGAGCAGAAAAAGTGAAGGAACTTCTGCTTGGCCCTCCATTAACTCAACAGCCCCTCAATCTGGGCTCTTATGAATCTCCACTGCTCACTTACCTGCTATCCACTGCTACCAAGCTCACTGCTTCAGGTACAAAGGATGCTGGCACTCAGTTTCAGAGCCTCAGATCTGAGCTGAAAATGAAACAGAAAAGCATTAAGATGTGCTAAGAAATTGGCTTAATACGTTTTAATGTGGGGATTTGATGCTCACTAAATCCATTTCTAGTGTATCCCTAAAATAGGGGTTTTAGCTTTTTGTAGATCCCGTATGAGATATGCAAAAATATTAATGCAGGGGTACTTACTGGCTAGTGTGTGCTAATGTGAACATGCTAGTTGGATGCTGCTTCCATGTCCATTCCTTGCCCATATGCAGAAAACAACCTGAAGGTAAAGGTAAATAAAACAAACCAAAACCCTAAGCAATAACCAAACAAAAAACAAAATAGTAGGGGTGGACCAAAAAAGCTCTTCACAGCCAAATGAAATACAAACAATTTTTATTTCTGTAATTGACCTGACATGCCTGTCTGCTTCAGGGGTCATACACTATGACATAAATAGAAAAATAATTAAAAACATGTTTCCAAATATTATAATCAAAGACTTAATAATATAATGATACAAAAAAATCCTGGTATCTAATTAAAACAATAAAACATTTTGAAAAATAAAGACATATATAAAAGATATAAGAATATTGTATACAGAACTGACCTGAATGGTAGAACAGAAATGTAAATGAAGCACAATTACATTAGGGCCCTGTTTACTAAGGTGCGTTAGTGTTTTTAGCGTGCCTACTCTTAGAGTGCGCACTAACCATGTAGGCGCCTAAAGGAATATTGTAGGCATGTATATGGTTAACTTGCATTAAAAATGTTAACACGCTTATAATGCTGCTTAGTAAACAGGGCCCTTAGGTTACGTAAAGACGCATCACTATTTCAGCTGCTCAATGCCCTTGCAATATTTTATGATTTATTTTGCTATATGTTTGTGTATTTTTCTCATACATTGTACTCCATAATATTATTATAACTCTGATATGGATCAATGATTGTTACATATATATTTTTTTCATTGCGGTGCCTAGGTCTTCACATACACCAGTGTAATTGTGCTTCATTTACATTTGTTTTTTACCATTCAGGTCAGTTATATATACAATATTTTTATATCTTTTATATGTGTCTTTATTTTTTCAAAATGTTTTATTGTTTAAATAGGATACCAGCATATTTTTGCATCATTATATTGTCAAGTCTATGATTATACTATTTTTAAATATGTTTTTAGTTCTTTTTCTATTTATGTCATAGTGTATGACCCCTGAAGCAGACGGGCAAGTCCCGTCGAAACACGGCCCTGTGTCAGGTCAATTACATGACTGGTGTTGAAACAAAAATTGTATTATATTGTAATGAGCTTTTTGGGTCCACCCCCCACTATTTCGTTTTTCTGTTTGGTCATTCCCTCCCCATGACATGTTCCTCCTTAAAAAAAAAAACAGCAAACAATTAGTGCATACTCACAGGCAAATTAACATAAAGGGGTCTTTTTAATAAAAGGTGGTAGGGCTACCACCAGGTAAAACTGCACTACTGCTAGACACACCCAGACATCCAACAGTACTTTTGTTTTTGCTATGCACCGTTTCCCACGCTAGAAAATAATTTTGTGTTTTCTAGTGCATGGGGGGTGGGGAGTAGGCATGTCCAGCGGTAACTGGGCAGCGTAGCATGCTATCTGATTAGCACCGGATTAGCATATGAGTCCTTATTGCCTTCTAAATAGGAGGCAGTAAGAGATCAGGCAGTAAATGGTCACACGCCAATTTTTTTAAATTAACGCACCGCCATTTATGATCTCCATATAAAAAATAGGGTTTTTGCTGCTATGGTAGTAAGTGGCCTTTGCATAAGGCAATTCTACGTGCCCATGCTACTGCAAGCCACTTCCTACTGCACCTTAGCAAAAGGGCCCCGAAATGTTTTAACGCATTTTGTGGTAAGCCTTTTTCCCCACATTAAATGTGCATTAGCGCTTATCCCCGGATTCTATATTTATTTATTTGGATTTTTTTGCTCACACCTTTTTCAGTAGTAGCTATATAGCGCGCCTAGTGATTCTGCACATAAATCTAGGCGCATTCTATAACTACACATGTAGATTAATTGTTTTAACAAGCTGTTAACGTTGTTAACAATACAAAGTATGGCATGGTATACTATTTGCAATGTCAACACAATACGTAATAGAACATTATAATTGATGGTGAAGGGTAAGGCAACGCTGTAACATATAGATGTTAACAGCTCTTAACAAGCAATAAAGAACACTAATTGACAAAAATTAGAATTTACACACGTACATTGCTAAGCGTATTCTGTAATGTACTGCACCTAAATTCTAATGCACGCAGGCAGAAAGAGGAGTGCTTAGGGGGAGTGGAAATGGGCATTTTGTGGGCATTCAAAATTTATGCACGTTGTTATAAAATATGGGCTAGTGCGAGTAAATCTATGTGCAGGGATTTACACCAGCTTTTCATTGGCATAAATGGACGCGTGTAGATTCAGTCACATGATGTATGCCTAAGCATATTCTAAATACCACATGTAGATTTACGCTCGGTATTTAGATTGTACTTAGGCATGATTGCCTATCGTGTGTTTATTTTTTGGCGCCATATATAGAATCGGACCCTTAATGCGGTTTCATTAAAAGGCTCCAATGTGCTCTTATTTATTTATTTGTAACATTTGTATCCCACATTTTCCCACCTATTTGCAGGCTCAGTGTGGCTTACATAGTTCCGTAATGGTGATTACTAGTTCCGGAAAAGAGAAATACATAGTTAAGGAAGAGGAGACAGAATGGATTTAGGTATTCAGGTAAGGAAAGTTCATTTTATAAAAGAAATGAAAGGTATTGGATTAAACTTCATTTGTGATAAATTAGCTTGAACAATCAGGAATATTAAACTTCAAATCATGATAAAATTAGTATGAACAATTAGGAAATAAAGAATTACATTTTGTGTTGATCCAGTGTATATTTTGTTAACTGGCATTTAGGATGAGTTATTGTAGTATGCTTTCTTGAATAAATTGGTTTTCAATAATTTACGGAAATTAATTATGTCGTGGGTTGTTTTTATGGATTTTGGTAATTCATTCCAGATTTGCGTGCTTATATAGGAGAAACTGGATGCATATGTTAATTTATATTTTAGTCCTTTACGGTATCCTCTTATGGATACAAATTTAATTAATTTACTGAGGCACATCAATATGCAAATGACAAAATGGCCAGCAGACTGCATTTTCATGAGTCCCATATATAAATAAGCCTAGGTGTATTCTGTAAACCGTGACTACTCTAGCTGAGATAAAATTTAACCATCTCTCTGACCTCATGTACAACTTTCTTCAAATCAGTCACCTTACTTTCTAACTGTTCCTACTTTCTTTTCCATCTATATGTTACAGCGTTGCCTTACCCTTCACCATCAATTATAATGTTCTATTATGTATTGTGTTGACATTGCAAATAGTATACCATGCCTTACTTTGTATTGTTAGTTGAATATTTTTACTACTGTAACTGCCTATTGCTCATGTTTGATCTATTCTTACTGTACACCGCCTTGAGTGAATTCCTTCAAAAAGGAGGTAAATAAATCCTAATAAATAAAAATAAATAGATTTGGGTTTGGTTCATAAAATACATCAAGCGGCTATGTCTGCACCTAATTCTAGGCACAACTATTTAAGCCCAAGTAAACTTGGTGGAAATACCAGCACCTAACTGAGCACACAGAATTTTGGAATGCCTATGGCCTGCCCATTCCACACCCATGGCCATGCCTCCTTTTTTGTCAGTGCGTATTAGAATTTATATGCACCACTTTACAGAATACGCATAGCAAGCTCTGTGTGTAAATTCTAAATAATGCCAATTTGTGTCAATTACTTGTTAAGTGGCAATTATTGGCGCTGATTGGCTTTTTAAGTAATTAAATTGCATGTGCAAATCCAAATACGACTACATTTGCACGCACAATTTCGATCACACTATATAGAATCTGGGGAATAATATGTGTGGGTTTTTAATTTAATTTAATTGTGATCATCTTGTTTCTAACTTTTCTAACCTGTTGCTGCAGAGGAAGCTGAGAAAGGAAATGAAACATGTTTTAGTTTCATAGAAACAGCAGGTGGCAGTATAGCAACAAGCACCAGAATCATGTGAATAAGGAGGTTGATAGTCAAAATTTTTGTCCAGATAACTTTGGGAGTCATTGGGACAAATCTTATATTTTTGAATGTCCTGTCCTATGGACCAGTTAACTTTTATCTGGACACAGGAAGGGTGTGCATATCACATTCTAGGCTGGAGGGAAAAAAAACACGCTTATGATCTAGGAATAATGCATATCTGGGCAACTTGTTAACTGGATAAAAGCTAAATAGTTAAATACGGGAGGGAAGAGAGGTATTTTGTGGGTACAGATAGTTATCCTATTAAGTCTACAAAAGACTCTCACCCATACCCACCTGTACCTGCTAAGATCCATTCCATCCCCACCCATCCCCACAATTAATCTCCTTCACCCCACCTGTACCCGCAGGAGTCAACACTATTACTTATTGCTCACAGCCTTCCATTTCTGCCTGACTCCAACAGCCTTCCTTGGGGCTTTTTTGGACAGTTTTAGCTATTCAACCAATGAGTGTTCCAAGCCTCAATCTAGTGTTTTGGCTGCCTCTCTAGGCATTCCAAGCCTCATTCTGGTGCACCAATTGCCTCATTGCATTCCAAGCTTTATTCTAGCATCACCAGAATCTTTGACTACTGTGGAAATCCTGTGGCAATTTCTATTATCCCCACAAGAATCTTGCTTTAACTTCTTCCATCCCTGTTGGAATCACGCAGGTTCTGAGGGATTCCTGTGATCCCCGTTCCTGTGCAGCTCTCTAGTCTGAAAAATACCTTGCCTAATGTTAACTGGATATATTCACTGACATACTTTTATTTATTAAAATTTGATAAACTGCTCCTCATTTAGCACATGAAAGCAATGCACTATAAGCAAAACAAGTAACCAAAGAATCTTGCCCTGTTTTACCCCATGCCAATGGTTCCCAAACTCCGGTCTTCTCTCTACAATCTTCCATAATCTCACTCTTAAAATCTTCACATCTAGTCTGCACAGCTTCCCAGCATCCCCGACATCCCACTTCTCCCCTCTGTGGAGCAGTTCAGGGCTACCAGAACCCCTGAAACCACAATTTTATTTTGTAAAAGGCTAAATCTGGAACTCCACTACATAAGCAACACTTTTAAAAATGTTTACTGTGCAACTTCTTAAAATTGGTGATCTTAAATTTGTGATGCCCTGATTCATATATTGCCTTTATGAATAAGAAATCTTTTATAGTAAATTTTCTTCTAAGTCTCATCTCCTGATTTTTATAATGGTCTCCCCCCCCCCCCCCATTCATGTTGTGGTCTAATACAAGATGTAATATTATTTGTTCTAATTCTAGACTTCTAAAACATATATGTATCTGTTTTTCATGATCAAGATGTTAAATGCTTGTAAAGATTATAAATATGTACAAATAAAATAAAATAAATCTTTTATAGCTTTAGTTCTGAAAGCTCACTAAGCAATATGCATTTTCTCCAGCCTAGAATGAGAAGTGCATACTCTTCCTGTATCAGAATGAACCTCACAGACCAGGAGAGAAATGTGTTAAACAAGAATTAACAGGTCAGTTCAGAGATGGTGTAAACATTAAATAGATTGTAAGCCCTGTCGAGCAGGGACTGTCTCTTTGTCCAGTGTACAGTGCTGCATACTTCTAGTAGCGCTATAGAAATGATAAGTAGTAGTACTAGTAATAGTAGTAGTAGTAGTTAAAGTTATTAAAACTGTAGCACAGTGTAAGTGATAGCTCCATACTCAGACAGGACAAACACCAGAAAGAATACAACTATGATGCCTTGCACAAGCTTAAATGGCATTATTTTACAATATTACTGAATTTGGCATTTTATCCTTTGCAGATGGCAAGTCTGATATTTGGCTCTGTAGAAAAGTAAAGATAGTTCCCTTTATGCAAATTGCAAGCAACTTATGGGGACTGACTCTTGTGCGAAGGTTTCTGGGCAGACTATTAGTAGAATGATTTGCTTTTGCCTTTCCTAGTTATCTTTACTGCACCCCCCCCCTCAAGACTGGGTACTCATTAACTGACTGAAAGTGGATAGATGGCTGCATTGGCCAGAGGCCAACTACCTGACAGAAATCCAAGTGTGGGATCCAAATTCAGGTTGTGGGTGCAGTAGGCAAGTAACCCACTAATTAGAGCAGTAAACACATTCAAATAACAATACACATTCCTCCAAATTCTATATATGGCACCTTAAGTGTGCATGCTAATTTGACCGCGTGGCTAAATTGCACACACAACTTAATTGATTAACAAGCCAATCAGCCCTGATAATTGGTACTTAACCAATTAGTGGCACTAATTGGCTTTAATTAGAACATGCACAACTTTCTATGTGTATTCTATAACATGGTGCATGTTAATTCTAATGCACACAGTCAAAAAGGGGGTGCGATATGGGCAGGTTGTGGGCATTCAAAACACTATGCAAACTATTATAGAATACACCCAATGTGCGCCTAACTTAGGCGCAAGTATTTAGGCCTGGTTTTAGGTGGCCTAAATGGGTGCTCCTAAATTGTAGTCACAAGAATGCCGCACGAGCATGTTCTATAAACTACATGTAACTTTAGGCATAATTTATAGAATCACACTAACTGTGTGGTTTTTGGCGCCAATTTTTAAGGCTTCATATATAGAATTCATTATGGCATTGTATGCTACGTACAATATCAACACAATACACATTAAAACATCTTAATAGACAACATAGGGTGGAAGTGGAAGATAGACAGATAAAGAAACAGGAGTTAGACCCACTAACATTCTGGCAACTATTCTATACCGACGAATGGACAACACCTACAGACTCACCCCAATTTCTCCAAGAATGGGACAACAGATGCAGAACAACACTAGACAACATAGCACCACTTCAAACCAGAACCTCACATAGAAAAAACTCATCACCATGGTTTAACGAAGAATTGAAAGAGCTAAAAACTCAAGTTAGAAGATCAGAAAGAGCATGGAATAAGAAAAAAGACGAACACACACTCGAAGACTGGAAACAATTACAAAGAAAATACAAATACACTATCAGACAAACTAAAAGAGCTTACTACTAAACCATAATAGGACCAAATTACAAGGACACACACAAACTCTTCTCACTAGTAAACAAACTCCTAAACACTACATCGGTTACCTCTAATAATACGGACACCCCATCCGCAAACAGCCTTGCGAACTACTTCAATGAAAAAATTAAAAAGCTCAGACTCATGATACCTACCAACACCACTGAGTACACAAGCATCCTTGAATGTCTAGACCCAAACACCTGGAGAATGCCCAGCAGATCGATCATGGACCAACTTCGACACAATATCGTCAGAAGAAACCTCACATTGGCTCAGTAAATACGCCAAGTCACAATGCAAATTAGACATTTGCCCTAACAGCCTAATAAGATCTGCCCCTAAACAATTCAAAAAAGACCTCACGAATCATGTAAACCACAGACTTCAAAATGGTCTCTTTCCCACGGATAAAGGAAATATCTTACTGACTCCGCTACCAAAAGATCCTAAGAAAAGCACAATGGACCTAACCAATTATCGCCCAGTGGCTTCCATTCCACTTATAACAAAAATCATGGAAGGCATAGTGACGAAACAATTTACTGAATACCTAAATAAACATTCAATCCTGAATGAGTCTCAATCAGGATTTCAGTCAAATTACAGCACTGAAATGGTTCTAGTGTCCGCAATGAACTCATTTAAACAAACAATTGCAACTGGAAACAACATACTCCTCCTACAATTCGACATGTCCAGTGCCTTTGACATGGTTAATCATGAAATACTATTACATATACTAGAATACTTCGGAATAGGAGGCACAGTTCTCAAATGGTTCAAAGGATTCCTGACCACAAGATCATACCAAGTAACAACGAACGCGGACAGATCACCCCCATGGTTACCTGAATGTGGAGTCCCCCAAGGATCCCCCATCTCGCCAACCTTATTCAACCTGATGATGATACCTTTAGCCAAGCTGCTAGCCAATCAAAACCTCAACCCCTACATATATACAGATGATGTCACAATCTCCATCCCGTTCAGACATGATCTAAATGAAATCACCAACGAGATCAACCAAAGCCTCCAAACAATGCACACCTGGGCAGATGCATTCCAACTAAAACTTAACGCAGAAAAAACACAATATCTTGTACTTACCTCACAACATAACACAAAACACTTCTCCACCATAATCACACCATATTGTTCTCTCCCTATCTCACAAAATCTGAAAATTCTTGGAATCACCATTGACCGAAACCTCACTCTGGATGCCCATGTGAAAAACACGAAAAAAAAGATGTTTTACTCCATGTGGAAACTTAAAAGAGTAAAACCTTTCTTCCCGAGATACATCTTCCGCACCCTGGTACAGTCAATGGTAATAAGTCATCTGGACTACTGCAACGCACTATACGTGGGTTGCAAAGAGCAGACTATCAAAAAACTCCAGACCGCCCAGAACACTGCTGCCAGACTCATATTTGGAAAAACTAAATATGAAAGCGCAAAACCCTTAAGAGAGAAGCTCCACTGGCTCTCACTTAGGGAGCACATTGCATTCAAGATCTGCATGATTGTACACAAAATCATTCACGCGGACACCCCAATCTACATGATAAACCTCGTGGACCTACCTCCAAGAAACGCCACAAGATCATCCCGCAAATTTCTCAACCTACACTTCCCCAGCTGTAAAGGACTAAAATACAAGCAGATGCACGCCACCACCTTCTCTTACATAAGCACGCAATTGTGGAATGCATTGCCTACAGACCTAAGAACAATTGACGAAACAACTGTTTTCCGCAAATCTCTGAAGCCTTATCTCTCCAACAAGGCCTACAATGAGAACCGATAGCCACACTAGTCCACCTCACCAACCCACTCAGTTAAGATAACCCACCTCCTATAATTACCCTACTCACCCCTTCCTTCTTCTCCCTTCCCTCACTTAATTTCTACTCAACACTAAATGTATCTGCTATCCTGTAATGACAATGTTTACAAAACTATGTAAGCCACAATGAGCCTGCAAATAGGTGGGGTAATGTGGGATACAAATGCAATAAAGAAAGAAAGAAAGAAAGAAAGAAAGAAAGAAAGAAAGAAGCAGGAGTTAGATGGCGAATCAAGGGGCTAACTTTAAAGTTGCAAGTGAAATCAGAAAGGTGCATGAAAATGATCTCAGGTCAGGAATGAATAAGCAAGTCCTGATAGAGAATGTGTTAGTAACTAGGAGCATTGATCATTCCTAACAGGTTTGGGTTCTCTGACATTCATAGGAGTACAACTTCCACAAAAGGTAAGTCAGCACAGCAGCCATTCTCCGTGAGATGGAGCCTGAATATCAAGTGATGCTCATATAGACATCTCCATTTTATGGTTTATTAGGGATGTGCAATTGTTTAAAATGACATGGGAAATGTTAACCATCAACATTCAGTTCTGGATGTTCTAACCTTTCTTCTCACAGATCGTCTATATTAATGATTTGAGCCTGAATTGTACCAATCCTTTCTCTGAAAATAAGCAGCAGATGTTTCTGCCGAGGACTTCATATCTATTTCATCATTCTTGTTTTTTTTAGAGGTCAATAGACCTTTAGCATTTTTAAAGTACATTTTTAGGCATCAATCTGTTCTTTACCTATTAAGTTGGAAAAGTAGCATGTTTTAGTTTCTAAACTATGCTCTTATAATGATTTGACTGTGTTCTTGAAATATCACCTGTCCTTCTCCACTGTCATTCAAAGTTTTGGCATGATGTTTTCTCCTGTGTCAGTATACCATGGTACCAGAGATCTTTTGATAGATATTTTAGATGAAGAGGCCCCCTTACTACTTTAAAATATAGTACCCTACAATTCCAGTTCTCAAGCATCTTTAACTTACCTTTCTTACCCCTCCCCCTTTTTACAAAGTCATACTAGCAGCTGCCGGTGCGGTAATGCCGACACAGCCCATTCAAACGTGAAAGGGCTGTGTCGGCATTGCCAGCTGCTAGCATGTCTTTGTAAAAAGGGGGAGGGGTAGGTAGAGAGGTAAGGTACCAGAAAAGGTGGTAGCCTCCCAGTTATTAGATTTTTTTTTTGAGACAGCAGGAATATTGGATGATTTTCAGTTGGATTTCTGACAAATTCATAGTATAGAAACAATTTTTTTGTGTTGGTTTCTTTAGGGGCCCTTTTACAAAGCTGCGGTAAAAAGTGGCCTGTGGTAGTGTGGGCACATGAAAATTGCTATGCACCAAGGCCACTTTTACTGCAGCAGGAATGCACTAATCTGTCTGAGCCTTTACCGCCTCCTATTTAGCAGGCAGTAAGGGCTCACGCACTAACCCGGCAGTAATCAGACAGTGCACATTGATGGCCAATTACTGACAGGCACGCCTACTCCCTGCCCCGGCACTAGAAAATAGAAAAATATTTTCTGGTGTGGGAAACACTGCACGACAAACACAGAACTACCACTGGATGCTGCAGCGTGCCACACAGTAGCTCTGTTTTGCCGCATGCTACTCGCATGGTAGCCCTACAATGCCTTTGTAAAAGGGTCCCTTACTCTTTCATGTATTCCAAGCAATAGACACCAAAATAATATTATTTGAGTACTTTACCTGGTTGTGTCTTATTCAGGGAATGTTTTGTTATCTATTTGATCCACTACTTTGACCCCTTTAAATTCCCCATTGGTCAACCCCCCCCACCTCCAGCCAAACAACCCCATCACTCATCCATCCCCCCTCTTCCCCTCCCCATCATTCATGCTGTCACAGACTGTTTCTTTTGAACAGTTTCCATTACTCCTCAATCAGTCTTCTTAATGGTGGATCCCTTGTACAGCAATATACTACATAAATTTGCAGCATACTATAAAGTAATGCAACACTGCTAGTTTCTTACTGGAATTTTGCACCCCCATTTCAAGTACAGCCATCCATTCCATTTTACCCAGCCAAAAACCATAAGGGGGTGTCTCTTATTCACCATTCTAAAACTACTTTATGAGCCACCAACAATGCAGTTAACCCCTCCCTTCAGAATCTCTCACCTTCCCAGTAATAGCAGGCTATATCAGTTCCCAAAACTCTTGGGTCAGTGTTGATGATTTCTGGTGAACCCTTCTTTGCTTGATATTTGATTCCATTCCAACCATCCAGAACTCTTAGATCATTGCAACAAAACTGCCTCATCATTTGCTCTTTCAGGGACCTCATACATGATACTAGAAGACCATCCGTTTTTCTGGATCAGGGTCTGGAGCTCTGGAATTAGTTGCCACAACAATTCAGACTTCAAACATCCCAACAAATATTGAAGACTGAATTGAAAACATTCCTTTTTACTGATGCACACAAGTGTTAATGAGCCCTACTGGATCATACAGTTGTCCCTATGTATTCCCCACCCCCCATTCTACTACTATTGTTGTATTTTTCTTCCTTTTCCCTTGTCCTGTAGGCGCCTTTTTCTGTTTATTTTCCCTTAATATTTCAGACTGTATGCCGCTCAGACATTTGCTTGTTGAGTGGGAGAGAAAAATCTAAATAAACTTGCAACTTATGTTCAACTTATTAAGTACACTGGCTTGGGTGAATTTATAAAAAAAACTGATAAATAAATCATATGAAATAAACAAATAAGCAAACAGACACTGTCAGCTGCAGTGAAAGAAGGGCAAAGTGGGCAACTTTTCAAAAGGATAAGGGTGCTAAATTTCACACAAATTGCCCCTCCCTGTACAAAGTAAATGAGTGTGCTCAATTGTAGGGGTGCTCAAGCATCCACAGAGCTGGCACCTTGGACTCTGTCATCACGCTCTCACATTGTGTTGTTTTCCAAAATACCATCACTAGAGGGCAGCAACATCTAACTTTGTAACGACAGCAGCTTAGCTAAAACCTTGCAAAAGAGTTTTTTTTTTGTACACTGTACAATTAAAATAATGACGTCGATCAGACTGCTGAAATACACTGGATGATGTATATAATTTTATTTCACTATGCTGGTTTCCCTTAAGTCTGTATTTCCTTCTCATGTCTGTTAGGGTTTCAGGGTAGCTTTACACACCAGTCTATCATATTTATACATGTTACATTCTCTATGCCTGCTAATACTTTTGTCCCTTCTTCTAAAAACATATAAAAGAGCTGAAAAATAGTTTTAACCTGGCAGTTAATGTTCATCTCCAGCTCCATTAGAACCAAGCTGGGATCTGGAACATGAACCTTCATATTTTCTGGGGCTTTCCCTCTACCATATATTATTCCCTCTTCCCAAACATTGTAGTGACCTTCCTGGACTGCATGTAGCCTGGTTACATGCAGAACATTATAACCATGATCCCTAATTCCAAACCTCTAGGAATCATTATCCCATAATGACCACAACTCTTCCACCCCCCAGTACCCCTATCAAAACGAAGAATCAAACTAAAGATTTACCATTATAAGTCACCAGGACATCCCAGAAATGAGATTTTAAGATATATTAACCAGTGGCATATAACAAGTCTCATATTACAAGACAGGATGTGCAGTTCTTTCATGACGGCTTTCAAAAATTTGTCCATTGTAGGCAGAAATGTTTAGTGAGTGGTGGCAACTATGTCAAAAAGCACTCAACAAAAAGCAAACCTTTTTTGGAAAAAGTGCTCAATATGTCAGATTTGAACTATAGAGACTATTTGTTTAAAGCTTCCACCCCCTGAAGCAGCAGTTTTGGCACCATGAAACGATGGCCAACATCGGGGTGCATCAAGTAGAGTTAAAAGCTAAGGGGTCTTTTACAAAGGTGCATTAGCGTTTTTACCCCTCTGTTTACTAAAGGTTAGCTCAAGTTATCTGTAGCAGGACCCATTTTATTCCCATGGGCCCTGCTGCAGATAACTTAAGCTAAGCTTTAGTAAACAACCCCCTTAGTATGTACTAAAAATAAGCGTACGCTACATTCTAGAGATGCTCATATATTCCTATGGGTGTCTCTAGTGTTTAGCAAGCGCTGAAAATGCTAGTGCACCATTGTAAAAGACCCTGTAAGTTACCTGTCTTTTTAAATGATAATAAAAACTTATGGAGATTTTTTGAGACGATGATTGAAGCAGACAGGTGAAAATTAATTTATACCTGCATAATTTCTGAGATTTTTTTCCTTCCATTCCTAAAAAAAAAAATACAGAAATATACATATAAATTATATGAAAAGTTGTTACCTTTAAATGATGGTGAGTGCACTTTGGTCTTTTAAAGCACTGTGCACTGCTTTAGTGAAGTTTTGACTTTTGTTGAGTGGTTACATTTACTTCACTTCTCTTGAAGTTTTTGTGGTTTACAACTATGTAGAAAAGTAAATAGGAGGCGGTAACTGCTCTTGCATTAATTTTTTTGCAGATACTGCTAATGACATTAGCGCATGAGCTGCCAAAAAAACAATAAAAGAAATGCCCTATAAAATGCCATATTAAATCTAGGTTTTGCGCGCAGGAAAGTTCAAGATATACTGCACTGTACTAAAAGAGCTCCTAACACCTGAAGGGCAGAGCTGATTTACCTTTTCACATAAAGTCTGAACATACTGCTTGGAAGAAAAGCATTGGATTTATAGGTTAACTGATCATTTTCCACATTATGTAATTGTTGAGCCAAATCTCTGCTTCCTTCATGGTAGTTTAGGTCAGTGGTTCCCAAATCTGGTCCTGGAGGCACTCCTGCCAGTCAAGTTTTCAAGATATCCACAATGAATATTCATGAGAGAGATTTGCATGCAGTGGAGGCAGTACATGCAAATCAACTCTCATAAATATTCATTGTGGATATCCTGAAAACCTAACTGGCTGGGGTGCTTCCAGGACCAGGTTTGGGAACCACTGGTTTAGGTGGTCATTGTGGATTCTCCACTGCTGATTGGAGCATCAGAAGACATGTACAGTGCAGTTTTCAAGTGGTCAGCATAGCAGCAGCTTTAAAAAGTTTACCTTAGGAAAGTCTTCAAAGAAAACCTACCCATGCTGTTTCCTTTATTAGCAAGTGTAACCTGTATGTACTCAAAGCAGCTGCCTACCTTTCACCTACTATTTAGCGGGTAGAGAAAGGTGTGGGCAAAATACCAAGCGTCCATTTGAAAATTCTGCATAAATGCTGTTATTCTCCCCTGATCTTGCTTCTCATAAGATCAACACTTAAATGCCCTAAGCAGACCCACACAAAACACGAGAAAGGCATCACGTTTAAACCAGTAGCAACATCACCTTTCCACCTTCCACTCCAATTTATCTGTTTAAAAACATTTATAACCCAAATCACTGTGTGACCCCATTCTGTGTGATATATACAAAAATACATGTAACAAAAACAATGAAAAGTAATTAAACAACAATGAATTAAAAGATATAACGACATATTTATCTCAGTAGACATACTAGACTGTATCATCGCAGATAAACTAGACCTCCTATTTATCACAGAAACCTGGCTCCATAGTCCTACAGATCCAGCCATCTTAGAAATATGCCCACCAGAATACAAAATCACCCACTGGACAAGGAATGGAATAAAAAGAGGAGGTGGAATAGCTATAATTTACAAACCCGAATTCACCATCACAATCACGGGCGAATCTACCTCCCCACAACTCGAAATTGCATCGACAAGAATAAACCATCCAAATCTAACAGGCCACCTCAACACAATCCTATTCTACAGACCCCCAGGGAAATGGCAAGACTCCCAAACACAACTCATGGATTTCATCTCGAATACCTGCGTATCTTCCTCAAACATCCTCATACTAGGAGACATCAACTTACACCTAGAAGATGACACCTCATTAAGCACACGAGAGTTCAAAGAATTCCTAAAACTTTGGGATCTACAAGCACCTTACATGCAACCGACTCATGAAAAAGGACACACACTAGATATCATAACAAACAAATTCGAATCGGATTCAACCATCATGATCACGGACACAAGTTGGACACCTACACTATGGTCAGACCACCATAAAGCAAATGTCACTCTCTGCTGGCGAAAAACACACTTAAACACGACCAATAAACCCGAGCGAACAACATACACAACATACACAACGAGAGGAAAAATAGACTCCGCGACATTCTGGCAACAAATCTACCAGTACGAATGGACAACAAACGCTGACACCATCCAATTCCTCCAAGAATGGGATGAGCTATGTACAACAACATTAGACAAAATCGCCCCAACCCAAACCAGAACATCACACAGGAAAAAAACAAACCCTTGGTTCACCGAAGAGCTGAAAAAACTTAAAACACAAGTCAGGAAACTAGAACGAGCTTGGAACAAAAAGAAAGACGAACAAACACTAAACGACTGGAAACTACTTCGGAGAAAATACAAATACACCATAAAACAAACAAAAAGACAACACTACAAAACAATAATAGGACCAAATTACAAAGACACACATAAACTCTTCAGCCTTGTGAACAAACTGCTAGATACCACACCAGCTACAAATAACGGTGAAAATATACCAGACGTCGACAACCTTGCGAAGTACTTCAAGGAGAAAATCATACTACTACGACACAAAATACCCGCCAGTCCCATAGAATACGCCACTCTTCTAGACTGTCTGGACCCAGAAGAAGGAGCACACCCAGCAGACAGAACCTGGACCGAGTTCGAACCACTACCAGAAGACCTCATCTCTAAAACTCTCAAAAAATATGCCAAATCCAACTGCAAACTAGACGCATGCCCAAACAGCCTCATGAAATCAGCCCCTCAACAATTCACAACTGACCTAACGAATCATGTAAATTACATGTTACAAAATGGACTCTTCCCAAAAGAAAAAGGAAAAATCTTACTCACCCCAATTCCAAAAGATACAAAGAAAAACTTGAGCGAAATTACCAACTACAGACCAGTAGCATCCATACCACTAATAACCAAATTAACCGAAGGGATGGTAACCAAACAACTCACAAACTATCTAAACAAACACTCAATACTGCATGATGCCCAATCCAGATTCCGGTCGAACCATAGCACAGAAACAGTACTAGTCACCCTTATGACCAAATTTAAGCAAATAATAGCAACCGGGAACAATATACTCCTCCTACAATTTGACATGTCAAGCGCCTTTGACATGGTCGACCACGAAATCCTACTACACATACTTGAATACTTCGGCATTGGAGGAAATGTCCTAAGCTGGTTCAAGGGGTTCCTAACCCTGCGCTCGTATCAAGTTACATCACACTCAACCACGTCCAAGGCATGGATACCTGAATGTGGAGTTCCACAAGGATCACCTCTCTCACCAACTATTTTCAACCTAATGATGATCCCTCTAGCAAAACTCCTATCAAACCATAACCTCAATCCACATATATACGCTGATGATGTGACAATATATATCCCTTTCAAACAAGACATCAAAGAAATCTCCAACGAAATCAATCAAAGCCTACACATCATGAACACATGGGCAGACACATTCCGTCTGAAATTAAATGCAGAAAAAACTCAATGCCTGGTACTCACCTCCCTACACAACACCAACGAATTCAACGCGATAAACACAGCAAACCTAAACCTTCCAATCTCAGAAACGCTAAAAATCCTTGGAGTCACTATCGACCGCCACATAACACTGGAAACCCACGCAAACAACACAACTAAGAAGATGTTCTACTGCATGTGGAAACTGAAAAGGATAAGACCACTCTTCCCAAGATTCGTCTTTCGTAACCTAGTGCAATCCCTCGTCCTCAGCCATCTGGACTACTGCAACTCATTATACGCAGGCGGCAAAGAGCAAACACTGAGGAAACTTCAAACAGCCCAAAACACAGCAGCCAGACTCATCTTCGGAAAACCAAAATATGAAAGGGCAACACCACTACGAGAGAAACTACACTGGCTTCCACTGAAGGAACGCATCACCTTCAAGGTATGCACACTAGTCCACAAGATCATCTACGGCGAAGCCCCAGCATACATGTCCGAGTTGATTGACCTACCACCCAGAAATGCCAGGAGATCTTCCCGAACATACCTCAACCTCCATTTCCCTACTTTCAAGGGCGTGAAATACAAGACGCTACACGCGTCAACCTTTTCTCACACGAGCACGCAGCTTTGGAACTCACTGCCATGCAACTTAAGAGCGATCCACGAACAAGCATCCTTCCGCAGATTACTGAAGACCCACTTGTTTGAGACAACCTACGGAAAAAACCTAAACACATAGAGTCTACACTCACTTACATCAATGCATCACACATCCACTCAAGATCTCTCATTCCCCCAATTCCACATAACTCATACATATACTTACAGGAATAGGTAAACCATGTGCCTATATGTCTTAACACTGCCCTTAAACTTCCTATTATCTCCTCCCAAAGTCTCCCTGTTGATGTCCCATTGTGATATTCCTAATGATAATTTGATTATCTCGCATAACTTGTACAATGTAACCCATAACCAATTTGTATCAACTGTATTCTCTTTATTCAAATCTTATTGTAAGCCACACTGAGCCCGCAAAGAGGTGGGAAAATGTGGGATACAAATGCAAACAAACAAACACAGTGAGATCAGGAAAGAAGCAGGTTTGATAAGGTTCTAGGTCAGTGACCTGGGAAAAGAAATCACCACTGTGCTGACATAAAAATTTCTTTTCAACCTTGCAAAAGTGGGTTAGCTAAACTTCAGAAGAGGAATTTTCCAGCAGGACATTTTATCTGGAAAACATCTTTGGACATTACCTTCTTTGCACTTTTTTCTTTAGGTATAGGGGAATAGTGCTACGGTTGCAATGTGCATAATATGTAACCTAATGCATGCTAAAGGTCAGTAATGCAAGTTTTAGTACTGTAATGCATGATATATTACATTACTATGGGATACATACTAATGAGATGCAAATCCTGCAAATGCATGGAAAGCAGCTCACAAGTATGTAAATTCACAAGCTCAGCTTGCAGTGAATACCGCAAGCCATGTTATTACAGAAAAAACAACCTCAGCCAAAATCGTGGGTTATTTTACCATCCCAGATGAACTGGGCTGCAAAGCTGCATCCAAAAGGGGTCACCAGAGGGCAATGTGAGCTGTCACCCAAATCCCCTGATCACAATTCCATCATTCTGAAGACCCCCCCCCCAAAACTGAATATCCCTACCCAAAAGTTCCCCTCCTCCTAAATCCAGATCCATACCCTTTCTGAAGCCCCCCTATCCAATTACATGCCTCTTTACCTAGAAATACTCCCAGGCATCAATACCCCCTCCCCTCAACCTCTTTAAAGGCCCTACAGGGTCTATTTTGTCATTTCTCTGGTGTCTAGTGAAGTCGGGCAGGAAAAATCCTCAGTCACTCCTGCCCTTTCTGTTTGCTAAATTCAAAATGGCAGCAGTGACCCCTAGTGGTAGTCTTGTGGTAGTACTGCTAAGGATCAAGTTGCCCTATAGGGCAAAACAGTTTTTAACATTCATTCCTAGTTTGTGAGCTGAGCCCTGGCTGCTTATCTTTTATATAGGTAGATGTGGGCAGCAATCCTACATATATTTTTATGTGTGAATAAAGTAGGTGTTTCTGATGCCGGAGCTGGGTGAGTTTGGGGTTTATGTGTTTATTTTGCAAAATGCAATGTATAACCTTGTAGACATACACATGGTAAGAAGCTAAATACTTACATGTGTCTGCTGCCACTGGTTGCACATTAGATTGTGAGCCCTCCTGGGACAGAGAAATACCCAGTGTACCTGAATGTAACTCACCTTGAGCTACTACTGAAAAAGGTGTGAGCAAAATCTAAATAAATAAATAAATAAAAAATAAATATAAGTGGTGATTTTAACAGGAAAAGTTCACATATACTTTCCCTTTTGAAAATATCGGCTTTCTAGACATTTACCGGTTGCATCCACTTATGTGACTGGTTCTAAAATTAACTCCTAAACCTAGTTATTACTCTGTCTGGAAAACACTTCAAGATGGACAAAACGTCTTTCCTTACTTACTGTAGGGCTTTAGGAAGAAAAGAGAGGAGTTTTTTTCTTTTTCCATGAGATTTTATTAATTTTGCATATGTAACAGAAACAACAATAATGTAATAATGCAATTTAAAACTTATGCTAAAACTAGAAAATGTGCCAGTTTTGCATAATGTATCAAATTCAAAAAACTGCTAAGAGCAAAAAAGTAGAAACTAAATCATGTAATATTGCTCTCAAATTAGAGATTTACCTGAGCCTTTGACCTAGAGATTGTTAATTAATAATAATTAGCCTCATACGCCCAGGGTACCTTTATATTAGGATACCACTGACTGGCTCTCATCTCATGATTGTACCAAATGCGATCAAAATATTTTTTTTAAAAAGTAGGTAAGAAAAGAGGATCCTGCATAAAAATTGAAGGATAGCAAAAAGATACCTATATCGAATGGGTTTGCATAAAGAGTCCACAAAGTCAGTTATTGGAGACCAAATTACATTTTTTTAAATGATTGAGCCTGAAGACCAACTGTATAACAAAACAGATTGCCACCAAAAATGTTCATTAAGGAATGATTAATTTTTCCAATTTGCTAGGATAATTTGTTGCACTATTGTAATCAGAATATCAAACAATAACCTGTGCTGTCTAGCTAATTGAAGATCCAAAGAACAAGACTTGAAAATAACCGACAAGGATAGAGGAATATCTAAATGAAATATTTTACAAATGGTACGCCAGATAGCTTTCCAGAAAGATTGAATCTAGACAATCAAAGATCATGTGAACCAATGTTCCTGGTAGTTTGTGACAGGGCCAGCAGAGATTTGAGGAGATGAGATTTGCAGAATGCAACTTATGTGGGGTCCAAATCGCTCTATGATTAAAAAAAAGAAGAGCATTGACTGTAGGAAATTTGGTGCAGATAGAGGTTTAATTAAAGATGACCATAGTTCAGTATGAGAGTCTTCAGTGACTGAATGGTTTGAATCTTTTTCCCATATTTGTAGAAGAGTGATTCTATTCTTATACTGTCCCAACATGGCTTCATGGAATGAAGAACATTTCTCTCAAGTAGTTTGTGAAATGAAATGGAAGAGGAATTAGCTACTAATTGATCAGGACAGGAGATTAATTCTTTTTTATTCACTACAAATGACCTTTGCAAAATTCAGCTGGGAAGAGAGAGAATATTGCAGTCTGGAATAAATCTCCCTGAGTGAAGGGATAAATGTGCCCCTGAGCTTATCCAATGCACCGGACAAAATGCTTACATATATTTTAATCATTTATCCATCTCAGGAATTTGGCAGAATTGATGTCTATATAAAATTTTCAGGGCTGATATTCAGCCTGCAGGGGGTCAGCGTTTCTGTAAACTCTGGCTAATGCTGACTGAATTAGACCTGGCTATTGAATGTCTGAGTCTGGGGTGGCCACCGGAGTTACCCAGGTGCCACCATTATTCAGCAATGGTAGCCAGATAGTTGCCTTTTTACTGTTCTAAGTTAAGGAGTGGAGGAGTGGCCTAATGGTTAGAGCAAATGCATGCTAAACCTATTCATCCCCAATGATCAGCGACCAGCACTCAAACATTGGCTCGCTTGCCGCAGCAAACCCTTCACAAGCTGGCGTTAGGGTTTGCAGACCATTGGGGAGGAATGGTGAGCCCTGTTTCTCCCTTATATGGTGTAAAGCCCCGCCAAGTGCATCCCAGGGCTGGGCGCTGCCATTTTCCAGGCAGCGCCAATGGAAGAGGAGGGAAGCCACCTCCCTCCTCCGAAGGGGGGTGGGGAAGGGCTGCTGGACCACCAGGTGGGAGGGGGATTGACCCACGGCCCACTGGGCTACCAGGGACATCTGATGGATGCTAAGGGGGGGGTTTAGACCCCTGGATCTCCAGCCCCCAAACTTGTGTTAGGGAGGGTCAGAGGGACCGGAGGTTCACCAGACCTCCAGCCCCCATTTCACTTGGCTCAGGGCGAGGGTAGTTGGGGTCTGGTGGTCCCATGGACCTCCAGCCCTTGTGTTTAACAGACCTGTCAAAGAAGTGCGGGAGGATTGTGAAGTGACCTAACCCATGATCAGAGAGAATTGTGTGCTTAAATTTGCATGCAATTATCTCTGATCATAGGTGCGGTAAAGCCCAATGCTGTTCCAGTGCTATTTTTAGAGCAGTGTGGGGCTTTTGATCATCTGCTCAATAGACTGTGAGCCCTCCAGGGACAGGGAAATACCCAGAGTACCTGAATGTAAGTCACCTTGAGTTACTACTGGAAAAGGTGTGAGCAAAATCCAAATAAATAAATAAATAAAAATTGAATAGTTATATTAGGACTGCCTCTGAATATTACTGTTGCCTGAGTAACTCCTAACTCCACCCAGGCCCCCTGACCGTTCAGTGGTACTATCTGATTATGAGCCACTAAATATCCTGTCAGGACCCGGTCAGTGCTGCTTAACTGGGTAGGAGATTAATTAGTGCTGAATATTATATATGCAAACAAAAAAGCAACACTGGGCCTTCAAGACTGAGACAACAGGAGTGTTTATTACTGAATGACCCGACACGGGCCGTGTTTAGGCGTAAAACAACGCCTGCCTCAGGGGTCAGAGTTTGGGCATGAATTATGTGAATTATGTATGTATCCAATGCCTCCGAGAATGAACAAATGTTTTTGCAGAACATGAGGCTGAAACAGGTGATTTCTGTTAAATCGCTGCTGTCCGTTGTGACAGCTTTTTTGGCTGCTTAGATTCTCTCCGTTCATTCTCGGAGGCATTGGATACATACATAATTCACATAATTCATGCCCAAACTCTGACCCCTGAGGCAGGCGTTGTTTTACGCCGAAACACGGCCCGTGTCGGGTCATTCACTAATAAACACTCCTGTTGTCTCAGTCTTGAAGGCCCAGTGTTGCTTTTTTGTTTGTGTACTATTTATGTATGCTGGTTACCCTCTCTGTTTGGCGAATATTATATATGTCCATTACCTGCACACATGGTCCTTAAGGTAAGCCACCTTTCTACAGAGACTGCATTAAAACAGGAACCACTTATTAATGCAAAAGGAACAGACAGAATCCTACATACCCAGCTGAAAATATTATTGTAAGAATTATTTATTTATTTATTGACTAATTGACTTATTTTTAGCTCACACCTTTTCAGGTGAGTTATATTCAGATACACTAGGTATTTCCCTGTCCATGGAAGCCTCACAATTCAAGGTTGTACTTAAGGCAGTGGAGGGTTAAGTGACTTGCCTAAGACCGCAAGGAGTGGTAGTGGTATTTGAACTGGGCTTCCCTTTTAATTACTATGCACAACAGAGAAGCTCGGGAGGATGGTTTTATGCAGTGTAAAGGTACAGAGAAAGGCAACCAAATAATTAAGGGGGTAGAACAACTCTTATATGAGGAAAGGCTAAAGATTTAAGGGCTCTTCAGCTTGGAGATAATGATACAGGTCTATAAAATCCTGAATGGAATGGGTAAACATGATTCAATTGTTTATTCTTTCAAAATGTACAAAGACTAGGGGACATTCCATGAAGCTATCGTGGCACATTTAGAACAAATAGGAGAAAATAGTTTTTAACTCAATATATAGTTAGCTGTGGAACAAGTGGTAAAAGCATTTAATATAGCTGGGGTTTAAAAAGGTTTGGACAAATTCCTGGAGGAAAAACCCATAAACAATTAAGATAGATCTGGTGAAAGTTGCTTATCCTTGGGGGTCAGCATGGAATCTGGCTACTTCATGGGATTCTGCTACAGAAACAGGATATTGGGCTAGATGGATGTTTCATTTCACCCAGTAGGGCTACTCTTTTGTTCTTATAACATGGGCAGCCGAGACACCTCGGATTACAAATTCACAACAGTACAGGAAATACAATAATTACACGTACACAGTATTTTATATGGCATAACACGGCCGCAGCTTTATTTGGATACAAAACATCTCAACCATGGGTATACCCAAGCCTATCCAGCCTCAGGCTCATTGTCCAACCCAGTCCGCCGTCATAGCAAGACTGACCAATCGTAACCTGAGCTCCCCGCCGTTGAGCAAGGGAGCTCAACCGTAAGCGCAGCTGCCCCAGCTGCCTAGCTTACACCATCAGGCTTGGGTACCCCGCCAAAACTGCGACAGAATGTATAAAACACAGTAAACATAAGGATAGCTTGTGGAGGGAGGGGTGGGTGCAACTGGAGCCCGGACGCGAGAAGAGGCCGTCCAGGCTCCGCCCCAGGGTTTTAAAACCCCGCTCTCTCTCCTCCCATGCCAGCGGGGTGCCCCCATTTGCGGCGGGAACGCGCCTACCCCGCTTCTCTGGCACCCCGCTGGCATGAACGCGCATGCCCCTCGGTGCATGGTGCCATGTTAGCTACGGCTCCGTGCACCTCTGGGGCAATTTGCCTATCTTTGTTTGTAACTTTTGTGGGTAAGATAAAACATAAACCATTGATCAGGGGTTTGCATTCTAATATGCTTGATTGTTATTGCGCTTCTGCTATATGCTATGAATATTTTTTTTTTAATTTCTGCTGTGTGAGAGAAAACTATAAGGGGAAATCTATCATTAATACATATCAGTACAAATGTGTAATTCCTCTAGCTATACAATGAGCAAAGGCATGTCTGGACATGTAAGAAAGGCTATTATGGGAGGGACTAAATAAGCGGGGGTGGGGGGGGGGGAAAGAAAAAACAAGTAATTGCATACAGGTGGGAAAGGACATGAGGACTGTTTTCCATCACCAACCTGCAGTCAGTCCCTTTTGAGTCAGTGCCCAAAATGGAAAGGACAAGTCCAAATGTCTGAGATTACCCTAGTGATATCAAAAATTGCCCACTATGATATATATATATATACAGCTCTCTCACGATTCATTAATCAATGTCAAACTATAACACTGTATATTACTTCTCATATATAATTCTTCTTATGTTAGACCTCAGAGGTGTTGTTGATGTGAATTTCCACTTTGATGTTATAAAACATCCAGAAATCAAACTTGTATGCCTCTCGTCATTGGTCAACCATCTATAGTTTTTTTATTTTTTGCTTTTAAATTTTTAACTTTTTATATAGAAAAAATTCATTTGTACGTAACTTTAAATAAAGCTTCAAATCATTGAGCTTTCAACCACTCCAAAGGCTCACACCAAATTTTTAACTTTTTATATAGAAAAAAATTTCTTATGTACTTAGCTTTAAATAAAGCTTCAAATCATTGAGTTTTCTACCACTCCAAGGGCTCACATCGACACGTGTTTTGCCATCAGGCTTTTTCAAGACTGTATGCCCCTAGAAAAATAATTATAATGGTTATCTTAATATATTCCATTTTATTTATATCATAACCATTCAACAACAGATCTATTACCTTACTCTCTCATGTCTGAGTAGATTTTCCTTAATCGCAAGCCTCCAATATGGCCGCGGCATTTTTTCTTTCTTTAAATGAAATCAAATGACTCGAACAACCAATCACAGGTACTTTCTATGACGACACCACTACAACATTATGTATGGCGAATTTTGAGGAGACTCAATTGTATACGAGTCATTGGTTCAAGAAAATAAAACTATGGAAACGTTTTTTGGACGACATTTTCTTTATATGGGTTGGATCAGAGGATGAATTAAAGACATTTCATGGTTGGATGAATCAATTGGATCAGAATTTATCTTTTGAGCTTCATTTCTCAAGTTATACCATGAATTTTTTGGATATCAAAATTAACATAACACCAGCTGGTTTTTGCACAACCCTATATAAGAAAACGACTGATCGTAACAATTATTTAAACTTCCATAGTTATCATCCCACCAAATTGAAGGCAAGTTTGCCTATTAGTCAGTTTCTCCGTCTACGAAGAATTTGTTCAACAAATGAAGAATTTAAACAACAAGCTTTAATCTTGACTCAACGATTTACAGCTCGTGGCTATCCTAAAAAAATAATCAGAAAAGCATATCTACGTGCTAAATATGCAAATAGAGCTTTGTTGCTACAATATAAGCGTCCCAGTAATAATGATAAACCTGTATTTGTATTGCCCTATTCTCAAGCTTCGGGAGCATTGACTGAAGCTATACATAGACATTGGCATGTTTTACAATTAAATGACAGGTTTAAAGAACATCCGATTACAGCCCTACAAAGGGGGAAGAATGTGGGAGAACTTGTTAAACATCAATTTACCTGTAGGAATATATCCAACGACATTGGCCATGGAAGTTGTGGCACATGTCAATGGTGCTCTTTATCTATAGTAGGTGATTGTTGGATAGCCCCCACGAATAAATACAAGATTAAAGCGCAGTATAAAACTGATTGTAACACGAGGAATGTAGTTTATATCATTCAGTGTCCGTGTGATAAAGTATATGTTGGGAGAAGTAGTAGACCTATAAGAATCAGATTAAATGAACACAAGTCAAAAATCAACACACAGTCAATTGAAGCTCCTATTGTCCATCATTGGATGGAAAAACAACATACATATAATGATTTGAGATGGAGAATTATTGACATGGTTATACCCAATGAATTAGGGGGTAACATAGAATCCATTTTAAATTATAAAGAACAGAATTGGATATTTAAACTAAAATCAGTCGAGCCTTATGGATTGAATAGGGAAATTGAATGGCAAACACTGTTGTAGTGGTGTCGTCATAGAAAGTACCTGTGATTGGTTGTTCGAGTCATTTGATTTCATTTAAAGAAAGAAAAAATGCCGCGGCCATATTGGAGGCTTGCGATTAAGGAAAATCTACTCAGACATGAGAGAGTAAGGTAATAGATCTGTTGTTGAATGGTTATGATATAAATAAAATGGAATATATTAAGATAACCATTATAATTATTTTTCTAGGGGCATACAGTCTTGAAAAAGCCTGATGGCGAAACACGTGTCGATGTGAGCCCTTGGAGTGGTAGAAAACTCAATGATTTGAAGCTTTATTTAAAGCTAAGTACATAAGAAATTTTTTTCTATATAAAAAGTTAAAAATTTGGTGTGAGCCTTTGGAGTGGTTGAAAGCTCAATGATTTGAAGCTTTATTTAAAGTTATGTACAAATGAATTTTTTCTATATAAAAAGTTAAAAATTTAAAAGCAAAAAATAAAAAAACTATAGATGGTTGACCAATGACGAGAGGCATACAAGTTTGATTTCTGGATGTTTTATAACATCAAAGTGGAAATTCACATCAACAACACCTCTGAGGTCTAACATAAGAAGAATTATATATGAGAAGTAATATACAGTGTTATAGTTTGACATTGATTAATGAATCGTGAGATTACCCTAGTGACACTTTGTGACATGTCAAGACTTATTTAACATGCAAGAAATGTCATGAACTGCCCTACCTGACCTGCACAGAGCCTTAGGGACCTGCTTTTCAGGGCATTTGAAAAAGGAGAAATAGTGATGAACCGCCAAGGACTTGAGTGGACTTTTGGATGGGAGGGAATATTGAAATAAAGGGGCTTTTGCAGTTCAACAATGTATAAAAATGACAGTTTGGCTGCGTTTCAATGTGTGTGTGCTGAACATCTTCCCAGCTGCTGTTGCAATAAATGATGACTTCCCTGCTGTCACTTGACTCTTTCTTGCATCTTTATCAGTTTGCACTGCTTATAACAGAATTTGCTATACATGGGAACCATTAACAGCTGCTAATATAGTGAAGGTACTCCTATGGCCATATACAAAGTCTCTGAGTATTAATCTTGTTTTTTTTTCCCATATAAACTAGTAATTCTATTTCTTTTTGCTATATTTGGCTTAGTAATACCATAAAGTCCTTTTCAATGATATTCACTATAGTTCAAGTGGGCAAGAGAGGCTCCTGCCTGCTTAAACCGTGTTGAGCTGACCAGCTGTTGATAATCAGCCGTACCTAAATGAATATCAGCTCTGGCCATGGCAGCTCTATCTGGGCAGTGCTGGAGTGATCTGGAGGTGGAGTCAAGACAATCCCGGAAGTGGAATTCAGGGCCTTGCCTGCATTTCTAACTGGACAACAGTAGAGTACCAAGGGTGGGGCGGTGGGGGCAATCCACCCTGGGTGCAGGCAGCAAGGGAGAACATGGAGCAGTTGTGTGACTGTTGGGTCCGCCGGTCCTGTGCCCTCTCTGACATTACTTCCTGTTCCGGGTCAGAGGACCGGTGGAGCCAACAGCCGCACGACTGTTCCATGTACTCCCTTGCTAGGAGGAAATGTGGTTGGGGTGATGCACTTTGGGGGGGGGGGGGGGGGTATGATGCACCTCAGGGGGGGGGGTGGGAGGGTGATGCACCTCAGGGGGTGGGGGTGTGCCACACCTTGGGGGGCACAGCAGTGATGCGCCTTGGGGGGGGGGCACAGTGGCGACCTGTCCTGGGTGGCAAGCAAGCTAGGTACGCCACTGCTGGCAAGATTGGCTACAGAAAAGGCTTGTTAGGTATGTGGGTACAGCACTGAATATCGGCTATACCCACATAATTTCCAGGTACCACTGCTAACTGGATGTTCAATGCCAGTGGCTGGTTATGGTCCAACATTGAATATCCAGGTGTAATTCAGATGGCAGTGGACAGTTTTGTTCGATCCTGGACAATACCCCTACAGGTGTTGTCCTGTGTTAGGCTGAGTAACTTGGCAGCAGGAAACCTGCAACCTGAGGGGATTGAACCCTGCCAGTATGCCAGCAGTCCAAGCAGCATTACATTGAAGTGGACGAAGAGTAGAATTTGGTCTCAGGGATAGATTGTTACTCATGCTACCCAGGAAACAGTTCTATATTTTGAATGGATCCCTGGTGATGAATTCTGGAAAAATAGTGGGTCTGCAATTTCCTGGCACATTTGATCTGGTGTCTTGAGTTTCTAATTAAGGGATTATAAGAAAGAACCTGTTTGCTGGGAGAGAGACCAAATGAGTAAAGCTGTGCCTGTTTCCACCTGTTTGCGTTGCCCATAAGGATAGCATTGGCTGATCCCCTAACCTTGTTGTAAGCTAAAAGACTCCTCAGACCTGAATGTTTTAATGCTTCCTGGCAGTTGTTGAGGAAAAGCATCTGAATTCAAGCCAGGATCACCAGCTACAAAGAAACACAGCATACCAGGAAGTGGGTCCTGCTAAAACAGTGAGGACTTTTATTAGATTAGATTTGGATTCTCTAATGCAGGGGTGAGCAACCTAGTTTATACACAGAGGGCCGCATGAATACCAATACAGCTCCTAGAGGGCAAAAACATTTTGTAATGTCAGAACCAGAAATGCACAAAGCTCTGTAGACCTTCTGTGATAAATAAGAAAAAATGTAACTCAAAATGATGGAAACCAACTAGCTAGAGTGGCTGCTCTGAAAATATTTGTAAAATATATTGTTTAAAGTTGCCAAAACTCTGGTTAATGATGTTTTCTGTGTATAGTTGCCATGGTCTCAGGGGCTGCATAAAATTCAATGGTGGGATACAGGGTGCCCACCCCTGCTCTAAGAAAAGGTATGAAAGAAGATTGCCCTTTCTGTCTTAAGGGGATTAGATTCATAAGCCAGAAGCTCTGACCTCTGCTGTAATTTTAATAAAGCATGCTATTTATTAGGATTTATTTACCGCCTTTTTGAAGGAATTCACTCAAGGCGGTGAACAGTAAGAATAGATCAAACATGAGGAATAGACAATTGCAGTAGTAAAAATATTCAAATAATATAAAGTATGGCATAGTGTATTACTTTCAATGTCAAAAAGAAAAACAAAAAAGGCAACAGTCTACTTGCTACATAAAAGTCTGTTATAAAAAGTAGACTGATACACATATATAAAAAGAAAGAAATAATTTATTCAAACCAAGATAAAAGCAGTACCCGACGTGGCCACGTTTTGCCCTCAGGCTGCGTCAGGGGTAAAACTACAAATAAAAACATAAAATAGTGATAACATCATCTCAAGTTATGTATATATATATATATATATATATATATAAAGCCATAAAAGCAAATGATAAAATAAAGTACAATAAATGCATTACACATTCAAAAGTAAAATGGAGGAAGAGATAAGACAAGCCACTTTTCAAACATATAAAAGTGTATAAAACGTTGGATGGATTTAATCAAATCCAATAATGTATTAATACATACCTAAAAATTTTTAGGTATGTATTGATACATTATTGGATTTGATTAAATTATTATGGTTTGAATAAATTATTTCTTTGTTTTTATATATGTGTATCGGTCTACTTTTTATAACTTACTTTCAATGTCAACACAATACGTAATAGAACATTTTAATTGATAGTGAAGGATAGAAAACTCTTGCAACTTATGCCTGCTGTTCCTTCCTCCCCAGCTGCTCTTTTACCGTCCCTTCATCCTTCCATCTATCTCTGCACAAAATCTCAAGGAAGCTCAGCATTTGTAGCTAATTTTCCCTCTTCCCATTTTCTATAATTATGACATATTAACATAATAAATGGTGGCAGATAAAGACCACCATGACCCATCTAGTCGGCCCAGTAAAGTGGTCAGGGTTGTAACTGCCGCTCCATGCAGATTACTTCTTGTGTCTTAATACATACATACACACCTTACATACATTTTACACATCTAGAATGTAGCTACATGCTATCAATAGAAATGCACAGAATTTGCATAATTAGATTTGCCTTGACCTGTAAATGTTCCACATAAAGACATCCTCATATACATATGAGCTCCCCAGCTCCCCAAACATCACAGAAATTACAAAGAAAAGTGTTGAATTAACTAGTAAAAGGTCAAGGGTCATGGATTTGATATACCGCCTTCTGTGGTACAACCTGAACAGTTTACATTTATTATGTACAGCTGCTTTATATTTTGTACTATTTTACCGTGTGCCTGGGTATTGAGGTCTTGCTAACTACCATCTCTGTAATTTTCTACACATTTGCAAAATCAGTAAAGAATGTGGTAAGGGGAAGACAGATTATACGTTTGAGTGGAGTGGAATGATTAGTTGGACATGGGTGTTAAAGGGCACACGGCCCCCACTCCCCAACCCCATCACCCACATGGACACTTCCTGACAATTGTTTACAAAATAACGTGGAGAAAGCAAACTGGTTTAAATGACAAGAGACTCTCAATTCAGCAGCCCACTGCAAGACAGAAGTGAAGAACATTGTGCTGATGATGGATGGAGAGGCATTTTGTGCTGAAAGACAGCCGGAGATGCCTTGGGAGGATAACCTGCCTATTGTACAGATGTTAATTTGCAGGCTGACCAGCCTGTGAGTGAATCCTGGCAGGGCAGGAAGTATTGAGTACAATATGGATGAACAAATAATTAAGCTGCAACATAATCAAGTATTTGGTGCCTGGGAGACCTTGAAGCTCTTCCCTTTCGCTTGATCTAACAGGGTGATCTTCACTGGTTTTCAAGCAAGGACCACTTTGGCAAAAAAAAACCCAAAAAAAAACCTTCAATAAGAGAGCCAGGACTGTTGCCAAACAAAGTGATTAGCATTCTGGGCTAAGGGAGATCCTCTCCAATAACAGGGCTGGTCCAGCTTAGAGTGACTTGCTTAACTAAAATGAAGTCTACTCCACTACACTTTCTCTTTATCAGCCTGTCTCTTCCCTTCAATCCTTCTCCACTCCACTTCCTCCCTCCTCTCCTCATCTCCCCCTAAACATTCTTCCCTCATTTCATTTCCCCAAACACATTTCCTCCATTACACCCTCTCCCCATCCCCACCCCAGGCAATCTCAAGCCCCACCCATTTCTCTATATTCTTTGGCTTCCACTATCCTGTCCCTAGCCCCATCCTGTCCAAGCCTGCTATACTCCCCCCCACCTTCATTATGTTAACCCCCTCTTCACCATCTTTGGAGGCTTCCAAAATTGCTATTCTGTTTTCTTTTACCACTGCGTAATTCTCAGTGACTTTAACTGTGCATTGCTCAAACTCCAGCAAAATCTGGTAAGAATAGCACTGGAATCTGGACACTGCACAGCTCAACCTCACCAACAGCCATGCAGTGCCCAAAGAGAATAGAACAGCTACCTCCAGAGAAGGTGAGCGGAAAGTTGATGGGAGCCACCACTGGCTCCTGAACCCTACAGTGAAGAACATGGAATCGGAGGTAAGGTATTATTATGGATTAAGAACTGGTTGAAAGATAGGAAGCAGAGAGTAGGATTGCGTGGCCAGTATTCTCAGTGGAGGAGGGTAGTTAGTGGGGTCCCGCAGGGGTCTGTGCTGGGTCCGTTGCTTTTTAATGTATTTATAAATGACCTAGAGATGGGAATAACTAGTTAGGTAATTAAATTCGCCAATGACACAAAATTATTCAGGGTCGTCAAGTCGCAGGAGGAATGTGAACGATTACAGGAGGACCTTGCGAGACTGGGAGAATGGGCGTGCAAGTGGCAGATGAAGTTCAATGTTGACAAGTGCAAAGTGATGCATGTGGGTAAGAGGAACCCGAATTATAGCTACGTCTTGCAAGGTTCCGCGTTAGGAGTTACGGATCAAGAAAGGGATCTGGGTGTCGTCGTCGATGATACGCTGAAACCTTCTGCTCAGTGTGCTGCTGCGGCTAGGAAAGCGAATAGAATGTTGGGTGTTATTAGGAAGGGTATGGAGTCCAGGTGTGCGGATGTTATAATGCCGTTGTATTGCTCCATGGTGCGACCGCACCTGGAGTATTGTGTTCAGTACTGGTCTCCGTATCTCAAAAAAGATATAGTAGAATTGGAAAAGGTACAGCGAAGGGCGACGAAAATGATAGTGGGGATGGGACGACTTTCCTATGAAGAGAGGCTGGGAAGGCTAGGGCTTTTCAGCTTGGAGAAGAGACGGCTGAGGGGAGATATGATAGAAGTGTATAAAATAATGAGTGGAATGGATCGGGTGGATGTGAAGCGACTGTTCACTCTATCCAAAAATACTAGGACTAGAGGGCATGAGTTGAAGCTACAGTGTGGTAAATTTAAAACGAATCGGAGAAAATTTTTCTTCACCCAACGTGTAATTAGACTCTGGAATTCGTTGCCGGAGAACGTGGTATGGGCGGTTAGCTTGACGGAGTTTAAAAAGGGGTTAGATAGATTCCTAAAGGACAAGTCCATAGACCGCTATTAAATGGACTTGGAAAAATTCCGCATTTTTAGGTATAACTTGTCTGGAATGTTTTTACGTTTGGGGAGCGTGCCAGGTGCCCTTGACCTGGATTGGCCACTGTCGGTGACAGGATGCTGGGCTAGATGGACCTTTGGTCTTTCCCAGTATGGCACTACTTATGTACTTATGTACTTATGTAACATTAACAGCCTTATTTCCAAAAGTGTTGGACGCCTATATTTCGACCCAAATTGGGAGATGGGCGCCCATCTCGCAAAGGCGCCCAAATTGGTGTAATCGAAAGCCGATTTTGGGCGTCTTCAACTGCAATCTGTCGTGGAAATGGGCAAAGTTGACGGGGGCGTGTTGGAGGCGTGGTGAAGGCTGGACTGGGGCGTGTTTATCGGCTGGGGAGAGATGGGTGCCTTCAGCCAATAATCGAAAAAAGAAAGGCGCTTTTAGTGAGAATTTGGGTCATTTTTTGGACCCTTTTTTTCACGAACAAGTCCCAAAAAAGTGCCCTAAATGACCAGCTGACCACCGGAGGGAATCGGGGATGACTACCCCTGACTACCCCAGTGGTCGCTAACCCCTTCCCACCAAAAAAAAGAACTTTAAAAACTTTTTTTCGCAGCCTGTATGCCAGCCTTAAATGTCATACCCAGCTCCAACACAGCAGTATGCAGGTCCCTGGAGCAGTTGTTAGTGGGTGCAGTGGACTTCAGGCAGGTGGACCCAGGCCCAACCCCCCCTACCTGTTACACTTGTGGTGGTAAATGGGAGCCCTCCAAACCGCCCCCAAAACCCACTGTAGGTGCCCCCCTTCAGCCATAAGGGCTATGGTAATAGTGTAGAGTTGTGGGGAGTGGGTTTTGGGGGGAGGGGATTTAAGGGGCTCAGCACCCAAGGGATGGGAGCTATGCACCCGGGAGCAATTTCTGAAGTCCACTGCAGTACCCCCTAGGGTGCCCGGTTGGTGTCCTGGCATGTAAGGGGGACCAGTGCACTACGAATCCTGGCCCCTCCCATGACCCAATGCCTTGGATTTGTTCGTTTTTGAGCTGGGCGCCTTCGGTTTCCATTATCGCTGAAAAACGAAACCGCCCAGCTCAAATCCGCACAAATCCGTTGCATTTGCCGGGCACAAACCGTATTATCAAAAAAAAAGATGGACGCCCATTTTTTTCAAAAATACGGTGTGTCCCGCCCCTTCACATACCTGTTCTTGGACATAAACGCCCATGGAGATGGGTGTTCACGTTCGATTATGCCCCTCTAAGGGACTCAATGTCAAAGCACTTAGAGTAACAAAGTTCCATAGGTTACTAGGTGCTTTGAAAATACGCCTCTAAGACTCTTCAAAGCACTGCTAGTTCAGCAGAAGCTCGCAAAATATTTATAAAAGACCTACAGATGGGAATTACTAGTGAGGTAGTTAAATTGGCTGATGACACAAAGTTATTCAAAGTCATTAAATCACAGGAGGATTGTGAAAAATTACAAGAGGACCATACGAGACTAGGAGACTGGTCATCTAAATGGCAGATGACGTTTAATGTGAGCAAGTGCAAAGTGATGCATGTGGGAAAGAGGAATCCGAATTATAGCTACATCATGCAAGGTTCCACATCAGGAGTCACCGACCAAGAAAGGGATCTAGGTGTCGTCGTTGATGATACGTTGAAACCTTCTGCTCAGTGTGCTGCTGCTGCGGCTAAAAAAGCAAATAGAATGTTAGGTATTATTAGGAAAGGAATGGAAAACAAAAATGAGGATGTTATAATGCCTTTGTATCGCTCCATGGTGCGACTGCACCTTGAATATTGTGTTCAATTCTGGTCAACGCATCTCAAAAAAATATAGCGGAATTAGAAAAGGTGCAGAGAAGGGCGATGAAAATGATAAAGGGGATGGGATGACTTCCCTATGAGGAAAGGCTGAAGTGCTTAGGGCTCTTCAGCTTGGAGAAACGACGGCTGAGGGGAGATATGATGGAGGTCTATATAATAATGAGTGGAGTGGAATGGGCAGACATGAAGTGTGTGTTTACGCTTTCCAAAAATACTAGGACTATTTGTAGTTAAATTTCACTTTGCTGATTGAACAAACCGTAAAAGGTAAATCTTTATGAAATTACCTGATGAAAGAATTTGACCTCAGGCTTCCTCTTCTTTTTAGTCTTCCTCATCTCCTAAAGTGAGTATTGAGCAATTACATGGCATGAATCTTTCTCTGTGGCCCCTTCCAGGTGTGTTCTCTGGACATCCTGGGCTCTTTTTACAACATTCTCTTTGTTTCTTCAATGCATTTGAAAATAAGCCTGCTCCATGATCAAAGGAAATGCATTTCAAATAGGCTTGCTTTTCTGAAGTAGGCTGTGAAAACTGTAAGGCTGTTTATAGCTGTTCTGCATGCTAGGGGTCCTTTTACTAAGCTGTGCTATAAAGTGGCCAGCAGTAGTTTCCCTCATGCTCTAGTCACTTTTTAGTTTGGCTTTAAAATGGCTGAATTTCTATTTTTGCCATTAATGGCCATGTGCTAGTTGTCAAATTAGCATGCAGCAATTACCACCTGAGCCCTTACTGCCACCTATTTAGAAGACAGTAAGGGCTTATGTGCTACTCATGCAGTAATCAGGCAGCATACGACAATGTGCCCATGCTGCCTAATTACCACTGGGCATGCCTACTCCCCACCCCCACGCTAGAAAATAAAAATGATTTCTAGCGTGGCAAATGGCGTGCAGCAAAGCAGAATTACTGCAGGGCACCTGGGTGTGCCCAGTGATCATGCTGTTTTGCTGCATGCTACCCGTGCAGTAGCCTACCATACATTCATAAAAGGGCCCCTTAGTTTGTAATTTGTATTTTATATTTTGTAAATTGTATTTTGTATTTCTTATCTTTTCATTACTTTTTATTATTTATTTTTTTAGGGCAGCATTTGTAAGCACAATTAACAGTATGTTATTTATTTACTAGTAAAAAAGGCCTGTTTCTGACACAAATGAAACGGGCGCTAGCAAGGTTTTCCTCGGAGTGTGTATGTTTGGGAGAGTGTATGTGAGAGTGACTGTGAGAGAGAGAGAGTGAAAGTGCGAGTGTGTGTATGTGAGAGAGAGAGAGTGAGTCTGGGTGTGAGTGTGTCTGTGAGAGAGTGTGTGTGTGAGAATGAGAGTGTGTGCAAGTGCGTATGTGAGACACAGTGTGAGAGAGAGTGTGTTTCACACAGATACAGTGTGTGCGAGAGAGAGTGTGTGTGAGACACAGATTCTCTGTGAGACAGAGTGTATGAGACCAAGCGAGTGTGTGAGTGACTGTGTGACACATAGACAGTGAATGTGATACACTGTGAGACATAGAGTGTGTGAGAGTGAGAGACAGAAAGACATTGTCTGTGAGAGAGAGAGAGAGAGTGTGTGAGGGAGAGAGAGAGTGTGTGTGTGTGACAGAGATACCTCCCTCCCTCTCTCTCTCTCTGGTGTCAGGCCCCCCCTCTCTCTCTGGTGTCTGAGGGGGAGAGAGAGAGTGTGTAGGGGGGTGGGGGGGGGATGTGTTGGGGGGGGGGGGGGGAAGTTCAGCTTGGAAGAAGAGGGGTGTGGGTAGGGTTACCATATGGCTCCAGAAAAAGGAGGACGGATTGAGCCAGCCGGGTTTTACTTCCATTGCTTTCAATGGAAGTAATTGAGCCAGTCGGGTTTTACTTCCATTGCTTTGGCAATGGAAGTAAAACTCGGCTGGCTCAATCCATCCTCCTTTTTCTGGAGCCATATGGTAGCCCTAGGTGTGGGGGGTTCAGGAAGCGCTGCCAGATGTGAGTGAGAGTGAGAGTGTGTGTGTGTGTGTGTGTGGGGGGGGGGGGGGTTCAGGAAGCGATGCCAGATGACAGAGTGAGTGAGTGTATGTGTGTGTGGGGGCAGGGGGTTCAGGAAGCGCTGCCAGATAAGAGAGTGAGTGTGTGTGTGGGGGGGGGGAGGCGGTTTATCAAGCGTTTCCACATGAGAGTGAGTTTGTGTGTGTGTGTGTGGGGGGGGGGGGGTTCAGGAACCGCTGCCAGATGAGAGAATGAGTGTGTGTGTGTGTGTGGGGGGGGGGGTTCAGAAACCGCTGCCAGATGAGTGAGTGAGTGTGTGTGTGGGGGGCAGGGGTTTCAGGAAGCGCTGCCAGATCAGAGAGTGTGTGTGTGTGTGGTGGGGGGGGGGGTTGCCAGATGAGTGAGTGAGTGTGTGTGGAGGGGGGCAGGGATTTCAGGAAGCGCTGCCAGATGAGAGAGTGAGTGTGTGTGTGTGTGTGTGGGGGGGGGGGGGTTCAGGAACCGCTGCCAGATGAGTGAGTGAGTGTGTGTGGGGGGGGAGGGGGCAGGGGTTTCAAGAAGCGCTGCCAGATGAGAGAGTGAGTGTGTGTGTGTGTTGTATAGTTCAGTTGGGGGGGGGGGGTGGATTCTGCTTGGAAGAACAATGAAGGAAGTGCTGGCAGATTACAGGGGTGTGTTTGTTGAGTGCCGTCACCGCCTCCTCTGCGCGATGCACCCCCCCTGCCATCCTACCCACCGTTGCGTAGTTTTGCTGGCGGGGGACCCAAAATCCCACCAGCAGAAGTCCTGTGTTATCTACTGACTCCGGCGTGATCTTCGGCACTGCTAGCCTGTGCAGAGCGGGGTTCTGTGCGTCTGACGTCCTGCACATGCAGGATGTCAGACGCACAGAAGCCCTGCCTGCAGAGGCCTGCAAAGGCTAGCAATGCCGAAGATCACGCCATAGTCAGAAGACAGGACATGTGCTGGCGGGGTTTCGGGTCCCCCACTGGCAAAGCTACGCGACGGTGGGTGGCTTGGGGGGGGGTTGCGGGAGGGGATGGGTGTTGCACCTCCAGCATTCTGTGGACGGGGCTTCTTTGAAACTCCTTAGCTTTGGTGGGTGGCTTGGGGGGGGGGTGTGCGTGGGGGGGGGTGTTGGACCTCGAACAGTGTGTGGGCGGGGCTTCATTGGGACTCCGGAGCTTTGGAGGTGGTTTCCTTCCAGAGTTTGTCCGTGGGTGGGTCGGGAGGTTGGTAGCCTGCGTTTCCTAGGCAGGGGGAGAAGTAGGGAAACACGCTCCTCCCCCTCCCTGGGTGCGATCCCTTCTTTTAGTTTTCTGTATGTTTTCCGCCCTCGACGTCATGACTTTTGATGCAAGGGCGGGGCACAGAGTCATGGTCAGTGGGGTGGCTTCACCACCATGGAGTCTGAGTGACTTCAGAACGTTGTCTTCAGAACGTTGAGGTGAGTTTTATTATAGTAGATTTGTTCCGTTGTAGCTCCTTGTGACTTTGGGCAATGGAGGGTTAAGTGACTTGCCCATAGTCACAAAAAGCTGCGGGGGGGGGGGGGGGGGGGGGGGGGGGGGAGGGGGGGGGGAGAGAAATAGCATGCCTTTAATCTTGTGATTAAAATTGTAATCGAAAAGCAATCCTAATTTCAAACGCTCTGGAAAATAATTCAGTATCACAGACTTTTTTTCATAAGGTGATTGAAACGTAGAGACATCAGGTTCAACGGTCAGCAGGTTTTTAACAAATGGTAGTTGTACCATTTTAAATACATGCATATTCAGTGCCACTATGAGGGCAATTCCGGAAGTGGTGCTCCAATGCTGCCTGTTGAGAGCCTAGATGCACCAGTCAATGAGTTGAGGCCATTGTTTGGAGATATGCCATGGCCTGCCCATGCTCCACCCATGCATATGCTCTCCTTGCATATATGCTCTACTTTATAGATTATATACTATATACAGTATACCAATATGTGCATATATATAAACCAAAATCGGTGATTGTTTTCTGAAGACCTCAGCCAGGAGGAGTGATGGATCATATATTTATTCCATCAAACCCTTCTATCGTCACTGGTCTTCGTTATTTTTGATCTTTTTCTCTTTTTAATGTTTTTTGACTATCTTTCTTCCTTGTATATAAAGCGCCCAACTTTTCAATTTTATAGGTATTTCAAAACATTTTAATTATTCAGATGAAATTCCTTCACTTATCTTAAATTTGTCGGCTCTATATACACATGTCACTGACGATTATCGGCACTGAAGAGGCATGAAAGTGGCGTGTAGTTCTATGCACCTGTTTCTCGAATTGCCCTGTATGTGTATACTTGTGTGGATTCTACCAGCAAAGAACGTGCGTAAAAGACCGGAAATACCACTATTTTATGTACCTTTCTGCTGCCTTAAACTAGGTGCTCATTAACAAATTACCCCCTTTCCCCCAGATTCTATATATGCGCTTTGAGTTGCATACACAAATTTGGATGCACTTCCAATTTGCTTGTGCAACTTAAACGGTTTGGTTTGATATGACGGTTGAAATGGAGGGCGGCCACTCAAAACTCAAAGTCCTGGATTTCAAGCGTGCTGACTTTAGTAAAATGGGGGAATACCTGAGGAAGGAACTGAGGGGCTGGGAGGACGAACGAGAAGTGGAAGGACAGTGGTCGAAGCTGAAAGAAGCTATAAATAGGGCCACAAACCTTTATGTAAGGAGAGTAAATAAAAGCAAGAGAAAAAGGAAACCAATATGGTTCTCCAAGCAAGTGGCCGAGAAAATAAAGGCCAAAGAGTTGATGTTCCTGAAATACAGAAAAACTCAAGAAGAGGAACACGGAGAGGAATACCGGATGAAACTGAAAGAAGCCCAGAGAGAGATACGTCTGGCGAAAGCAGAAGAAAAAATGGCTAGAAAGGTAAGGAGGAATGACAAAAATTTCTTCAGATATATTAGTGAAAGGAGGAAGACTAAAAAAGGAATTGTGAGACTGAAAGATGCTGCGAACCGCTATGTAGATAGTGATGAAGAAAAAGCTAATTTGCTAAATAGATACTTTTGTTCTGTTTTCACTGAAGAAAATCCTGGAGAAGGACTGCGATTGACTGGCAAAAGTACAAATGAGAATGGAGTGGATACAGAACCGTTCATGGAAGAGAGTGTGTATGAACAACTTGAAAAGCTAAAGGTGGACAAAGCCATGGGACTGGACGGGATCCACCCCAGGATATTGAAGGAGCTCAGAGAGGTTCTGGCGGGTCCTCTTAAAGATTTGTTTAATAAATCCTTGGAGACGGGAGAGATTCCAGGGGAATGGAGAACAGCGGAGGTGGTCCCTCTTCACAAAAGTGGTGATATGGAAGAAGCTGGAAACTACAGGCCGGTAAGCCTCACTTTGGTTATTGGAAAAGTAATGGAAGCGATGCTGAAGGAAAGGATAGTGAATTTCCTGGAAGCCAATAAGTTGCAGGATCCGAGACAACATGGTTTTACCAAAGGTAAATCGTGTCAAACGAATCTCATTGAATTCTTTGACTGGGTGACCAGAGAATTGAATCAGGGACGTGCTATAGATGTAATCTACTTAGATTTCAGCAAAGCTTTTGACACGGTTCCCCACAGGAGGCTCTTGAATAAACTTGACAGACTGAAGATAGGACCCGACATGGTGAACTGGATTAGGAACTGGTTGACGGAATTCGCTCGGATGAGGGAAAGGTGAGTAGTGGAGTGCCTCAGAGATCGGTGCTGGGGCCGATTCTGTTCAATATATTTGTGAATGACATTGCCGAAGGGTTAGACGGTAAAGTTTGCCTTTTTGTGGATGATACTAAGATTTGTAACAGAGTAGACACCCGGGAGGGAGTGGAAAACATGAAAAAGGATCTGTGGAAGCTAGAAGAATGGTCTAAGCTTTGGCAATTAAAATTCAATGCAAAGAAATGCAAAGTGATGCACTTAGGGAGTAGAAATCCATGGGAGAGGTATGTGTTAGGCGGTGAGAGTCTGATATGTATGGACGGGGAGAGGGATCTTGGGTTGATAGTATCTGAGGATCTGAAGGCGACAAAACAGTGTGACAAGGCGGTGGCCATAGCTGGGAGGTTGCTAGGCTGTATAGAGAGAGGTGTGACCAGCAGAAGAAAAGAGGTTTTAATGCCCCTGTGTAAGTTGTTGGTGAGGCCCCACCTGGAGTATTGTGTTCAGTTTTGGAGGCTGTATCTTGCTAAGGATGTAAAAAGAATTGAAGCAGTGCAAAGAAAAGCTACAAGAATGGTATGGGATTTGCGTTACAAGACGTATGAGGAGAGACAAAACAAGATGGGTGTCCATCTTTCGTTTCAATAATACGGTCGGGGACGCCCAAATCTCAACATTTAGGTCGACCTAAGAGATGGTTGACCTAAATGTTGAGATGGTCGCCCTTAGAGAGGGATGACCTCGGTTTTCGCCGATAATGGAAACCAAGGATGCCCATCTCAAAAATGACCAAATCCAAGCCTTTTGGTTGTGGGAGGAGCCAGCATTCGTAGTGCACTGGTCCCCCTCACATGCCAGGACACCAACCGGGCACCCTAGGGGGTACTGCAGTGGACTTCAGAAATTGCTCCCAGGTGCATAGCTCCCTTACCTTCGGTGCTGAGCCCCCCAACCCCCCCCCCAAAACCCACTCCCCACAACTGAACACAACTACCATAGCCCTAAGGGGTGAAGGGGGGCACCTAGATGTGGGTACAGTGAGTTTCGGGTGGGTTTTGGAGGGCTCACATTTACCACCACAAGTGTAACATGTAGGGGGGGATGGGCCTGGGTCCACCTGCCTGAAGTGCACTGCACCCACTAAAAACTGCTCCAGGGACCTGCATAGTGCACCGATAACTGGGCAATAATAGGCAATTATTGGCACTAATTGCAATAATTAGAATTTACATGCGCATCCTTTTAGGTGTATTCTACAAAGATATGCATGTAAATTCTAGTGTGTGGATCTAAAAAGGGGGTGTGGCCATGGAAGTAGCATGGGTGGGTCAGGGGCAATCCTAAAATTTATGCATCTTGTTATAGAATTAGCGGGATCTGCACCTAATTTACACATGGGGATTCACACCAGTTTTTCATTGGCATAAATGGTCATGGCCAAATGTAGTCGCGGTTTCTGGCACTAAACACTATTCTATAAGCCACGCCTAACTGTAAGCATGATTGATAGAATAGCAGTAAGTGCTATTTTTTTTGTGCCAACTAGTCCTTAGTGATAAGTGCTAAACACATCAATTCCTTTGAATATTGACCCAGCAGGGTATGATGGCAGTGAAAGACCTCAAAGCCCATCTGGTCTATCCATATTCTCTTTCCATTGCATACCATAGACTACTTGAACTCTGGCTTTTTCCTTTAACGCGGAGTCTTCTGTGCCTGTCCAGCATTGTGTTAAGTCCTGATACTGGGAGGCTGCTCAGTGCCTCCATCATCCTTTCCTTAAAGAAATATTTCCCTATGGAATTTTGGAAACTGTCCTCTTTCACTACCTTTTGATTTGTAACTTCTTTCCACTGAAAAATGACCTGCTTCTCAAGCATCTCCTTCTAGACTTTTGAGACATTTGAAATGTCAATGTGAGAAGGGAGCCAGAAAATGTTCATTTTGTGTCTTCTACTATGATGACACAAGCAATGGGGGAGGGGGAGGGAAGAGAACCCCAAACAAAATGGAAATCCCCCAAATGACATGGGAAAGGATATGAAATAAAAATGACAGTGCACTCCATTTAAGTGAACGTCGGATAAGCGCATGCTCTGTTTAACTGCATGCTGTACTTCGGTCCCGTTTTTGGCACCATCAATTTCTATGGGGACAAGCTTCGGTTTAGCGCACCACTGATAAGTGCAAGATTCGCTTATATGCATGGTTCAAGACCGCTCCTCTGCAGGAAAGACTCCGCATAAGCGTGCACATGGAATATGGAAGCCGATTGGTGCGTGACAACCAACAAGATTTCAAATTTACTGCCTCTTTAACTGCCACAGGCAGAATAAGTGAAAGAATGTTGTTAGGGCGTACACTGGGGTCGTCGTTGTGGCGAAACTGTAAGACTTTAACACTGGCTGAATGAATAGAAGTTCTTAAAAAATTAGAAAACAAACAAAGTCAAGCATCTATTGCTAAAGAATATAGTGTCAATCCCAGTCAAATTTCACATGTCTTGAAGCAGAAAGACCAGCTTCTGGAAGACTGGCAAAACAATACAAATCCACAATAGAAACGAAAATGGGCGGGAAAAGCTGAGGAGGTAGAAGATGCTCTTCAGTGGTTTTCTCGAGTCAGGAGCAGACAGTTTCCTGTCAGAGGTCCACTGCTTATGGAGAAAGCTAACCAGCTAGCTGAAAGTCTTGGACTAACTGAATTCAAAGCCACTGTTGGATGGTTGGAAAGATGGAAGGAGAGGAACAGCATAAAATTCAAGAAACAGCATGGTGAGAAACAAGACGCTGATGACTTTGGTGCTGAAAATTGGGTGGTTTCACTTCTTCCTACCATCTTGAACAAGTTTGCACCTCGTGACATTTTCAATGCTGACGAAAATGGTCTCTACTGGCGAGCGATTCCTGATGGAACACCTGCATTCAAACATGCCGAAACTACTGGAGGTAAAACATCGAAGGACTGACTGACAATCCTCCTTTGCTGCAATATGGATGGGAGTGAGAAGTTGGAACCCCTCATCAATGGAAAGAGCAAACAGCCCCGTTGCTTCAAGAAAGTTAAGCGACTTCCTGTGTCATACGAGGCTAATGCAAATTCATGGATGACTGGGGAAATTTGGAAGCAGTGGCTAAAGAAGTTAGACATTAGAATGCGGGCACAAAAGCGTCAGATTTTGTTGCTTTGTGATAATTGTGCTGCACACAGGGATGATGTCAGGCTGTCTAACGCCAAGGTGGTCTTCCTGCCACCAAACACTACCTCTCTGATCCAACCTATGGATCAGGGCATAATAGCCAATTTCAAACAACATTATCGGGCTCTTGTGCTACGTCGTGTGATGAGCGTTATGGATGACCAGACTGGCAAGGACAAACGTGCTGTTGAACTGGCTCATAATCTATCACTGTTGGATTCCCTACATATGCAGAAAGAAGCCTGGAATCATGTTACACAGGCAACCATTGTGAACTGCTACAAGCGGGCAAGCTTTGTTAAGGATGTGGAGAGGGACGAAACAGATGCAGCTGTTGCAAACGCATCAGATAAACAGGTTATTGGCATCCCAGCCGGTGTTACTGAAGAGGAGTTCCATCGCTACGCAGCTGTTGATTACGATCTACAAACAGCTGAAGACAGCACTGATGTCGAGATATGCGCCTGCACGCAGGCAACAATGGTTGATGATGGAACAGATGAAGAAATGAGCAGCGAGGCACATGCTGACAAAATTCAACAACCTTCCCCTGTCACTTTTGCAAGAACGCTGGAGAGTCTCAACACCTTGCGGGCTCTCTGGAGGCCACTGGATGTCAGTGCTATGACAGTTTTTACCGTCTGGCAGACGTAGTCTATGGAACTCACAGACCCAAGAGTGTACAGAGGACTATAACTGGTTACTTCAAGCAAGCCTAATGTCAGTTAACTGAGACTGTATACTGTATATATAATAATAAACAGTACTGTACATATGTTTATCAGATGTCAAGCTTCTTTGGGTCACAACGGTTAAGTGCATGCTCTGGTTAACTGCATGCATTTCTTTGGTCCCAGACCCTTGCACTTAAGCGGATTGCACTGTTTCGGGTTGCCCATCCCTAGTATCAAGCCCTTAGGGGAAACTTCTTCAGCCCTGTACATTTTTTTTGTTACATTTGTACCCCTCACTTTCCCACTCATAGCAGGTTCAATGCGGCTTACATATTATATAGAGGTACTTATTTATACCTGGGGCAATGGAGGGTTAAGTGACTTGCCCAGAGTCACAAGAAGCTGCCTGTGCCTGTAGTCCACCCCACTAACCACTAGGCCACTCCTCCACATCCTCAATTAACTCTGGGACCCCTAGACCTCACTCCAAGACTTTGATAACGTGAACAACCATGATTGCCTCAATATTATCTCTCTCAGAACAATGCTATTAAAATGCATAATTGGACACCATACTTACAGGATGAGGGCAATTTGCAAAGCTATTTACCTGGGTAAATGGGCTATTTGAAACTGCCTGCTCTCTCTCTCTCTCTCTCTCTCTCTCTCTCTCTCTCTCTCCACCCCCCCTCTCTGTGGGTTAAAGTATGTGCTAATTGTTCTTTGAATTTCTGTGGCTGTCAAGACCTATTGCTTTGCTTTCACTGAAGCTGCTATTTGCCACCCCCAGAGCTGCCGCCCTAGCTTAGTCAGCCCTGACTAAGATTTGGCAATTGATGCTATGCTCATGAGTTTCGAATTTGGCTTATTTCACTCTTCTTTTCTCTGTGTATTATCTTGTGTTCAATATAGGCTTCTGTATTTCTCAGTGTAAACTTCTTGGAGGGAATGTCACAAGATGTACCACATCCAGTGCTGTAGGAATCTGTACAAGTGATTATCTTTGTAATGGCTGTCACATGGGCCAATGCAGTAAAGTATGCTAAGCTTTTTACACAGGTTAGGTCAGCTTTTGTGAACAATTTTGTGTGCACCCTATGTAGAAATGAGTTTTGTGTATGAGCTAAACTGTGTGTGAAGCCTCAGGTAGACAGTGCACAACATATTTAAATCTATGCTAATGAAGCTGTTAGCAGTTCTGCTCAGATGCAGATGTGTGCTTACCGCAGGTTAGACTGCAGTACCAGGTGTCCCACAGTAGTTTTTGCATGTTTACACGCTACCCACATGCTAAAAAATAAAATGTATGGGTGCGGAGGATGGGCACAGCTATGCTAATTGTTTAGCGCATGGGCACTGCCATACACTAACTGATTAGTGCAGGATTAGTGCATGAGCCCTTATTACCTACAAAATCGGTGTCAGTAAGTGTACACGTGTGGCCATTATTGCAGAAATAGGAAATTTGGCTATTTACCGGCAGTAAATAGCAAACCATAGCACACAGGAAAGACCCACACTGGGGATAGCACAGACCAGTTTTTAGTGCTCTTAGTTATATTATGTTATACAGGATTAATAACCTGCCTAATCTTCAAATACAGAACTCAAGGCAGGGTGACATAAAAGATACTGTTGTATTTCATCAGGATATAACATCAAATTAAAAAAAAAAAAAAACCTAATACAGGTGCAAAATTAATTAGTTAGAAAATAAGTGTGTTTTTAAAACCTTTCTAAAAACAAATAAATTTGATAGGGAACGAAAATCAGAAGGTAGATCATTCCACAGACGAGCTGCAGATTTATAAGGTCTGTGCCCTGAAGAGCACAGGTACAAATCAAAGTAGGGTATACACAAAAAGTAGCACACATGAGTTGTCTTGTTGGGCAGACTGGATGGACCATGCAGGTCTTTTTCTGCTGTCATCTACTATGTTATGTTTGTAAACCACTTTGTTATGTGTGTCAGGAAAGGTTTGCATTCAGCCTATCTGCATACTGTCTGCTTACAGAACTGGGGAGCAAAATTTGTATATTATGCTTGCATTAGGAAGCCATTCGCTTTAGCATGTGGCTGTAACCCTATGTAACTGAATTGACCCTCATAGATTGTAAATATCTGTATAGGCGAGAAGGAGAAAGGGGGCACAGAAAGCATGAACATATATATAGATTTAATTCCCACCAAATTTATTTTTACAAATCAGTAAAATGTATTTGCTTCTCCTCTGGCTTCTACAAATTAAGATTCTATTTCTAAGAGCCCACTGCCCACTGTTAAAAAAGAGCTTAGTTTAGCCAGTATCAGAGGCACTGAGTGGCTGGGACAAAAATCACTAGTCACATAATTGATATTGAAAAATACCTTCTGAAAATTCATGGGTGAAGGCTCCAAATTACATTTCTAGCAAAGTGTTCTTTTTCTGTAGGTAAAGGAAGTTCTTCATGACCTGCATTTTGATTATGGATCCTTATTTGCAATATACATCATTCTGTTGTTCTGTGCCCCACAATGAAAGGAGGGAAAAAGGCATCTGTGAAAGAGTGATTTGTGAGCTCAAGTGGCCTCTTCTCTATTCATATATCTAGAAGCTCAGGCAAGCTTTCCTGGGAGTCTGTAATGGATCTTATTGATAGGCTAATTGAGTTTTGGAATAGTCTAATTGTGTTGGGGGATTGACTGAGGTGTTTTTTGTGTGTATCAGACAAACAAGTGCACGGGTCCCAGTGTTAAACCATGTAAACTAAGATTAACAGGAACCCAGGGAGAGCAAATAGCAGGGTTGCTCTGGGACAGAACAAAAAGGAACTTTTGGGGGGAGTTGGTGGGGGGGGGGGGGGGGGGGGGAACTCATGGACTGATGGATCACTCAGCTGTAGTCTGCATTTGCCCATCCGGCACAGAGCCATTACTGCTATTGTGGACTCTACAGGAACTGACTGACTCAGGTTAGGTGAGCCCTACAGTCCATTTCCACTATCATTTTCTCCTTCCTCTTTGAATGCTGCAACATTTTGGTCTTATTTTCTACCTCCCTAACACTGCAAATAGTTTGGTTTATTTTTAATAAATTAAAAGATTTACTGTGTTGCCAATGAGGAGGTAGGTGCTGAAAATCTCGCTGATAAAACATTTAAAATCAGTGAGTTGCATCGCTGAGAGGCAACTAGTACAAGATATAATTGTGTGGGATTAATGTGATGTTAGAATGTTCTAGAACCCGTATGTGTAACTGCCTGACATGCCCCTCCCAGATCCATACCTCCTTGGAGTTCCATGCTCTGGAATTTGAGTAGCCTAGTGGTTAATGCAGCGGGCTTTCATCCTGGTGATGTGGGTTCCATTCCCACTGCAGCTCCTTGAGACCTTGGGTGAGTCACTTAACCCTCCATTGCCCCAGGTACAAACTTAGATTGTGAGCCCTCTAGGGACAAAGTACCTGCATATAATGTGTACAGTTCTGGTGAGTCTAGTAGTGCTATAAAAATGATAAGTAATAGTAACATAGAATATCAACTAAGGGTGGTTTTGCACACAACTACCAATTATAGCCAACAATTGGTTCAGACCAATTAGCATCTAATTAATCTATAGTTATCAGTACAACTAGTCTTATTCTATAAATTGTGTGTGCATTTTTCAGTCCTAGTTTGTTTGTTTGTTTGTTTATTTATCTGCAATAATTTTCTATACTGCTCTAGCTGACTGGCAGAACAGAGTGCGGTGTACAGGCTAAAAATAGGAAACCAGGAAAGACCGCATCTCGAATATTGTGTTCAATTCCTGGTCACCACATCTCAAAAAAGATATAGTGGAATTAGAAAAGGTACAGAGAAGGATGACGAAAATGATAAAGGGGATGGGATGACTTCCCTATGAGGAAAGGCTGAAGCGGCTAGGGCTCTACAGCTTGGAGAAAAGATGGCTGAGGGGAGATATGATAGAGGTCTATAAAATAATGAGTGGAGTGGAATGGAATGGGTGGATGTGAATCCTTGTTTACTCTTTCCAAAAATACTAGGAATAGGGGGCATGTAATGAAGCTAAAAAGTAGTAAATTTAAAACGAATCAGAGAAAAGTTTTCTTCACCAACGTGTAATTAAACTCTGAAGTTCATTGCCAGAGAATGTGGTAAAGGCGTTTAGCTTAGCGGGGTGTAAAAAAAGGTTTGGATGGCTTCCTAAAAGAAAAGACCATAGACCATTATTAAAATGGACTTGTGGAAAATCCACTGCTTATATCTAGGATAAGCAGCATAAAATGTATTGTACTTTTTTGAGCTCTTGCCAGGTACTTGTGATCTGGATTGGCCACTGTTGGAAACAGGATGCTGGGCTTGATGGAACTTCAGTCTGTCCCAGTATGGCAATACATATGTTCTTATGTAACTCCATTAATGTATAAGAAAGCAGGGTGTTTAGAGACATATGCATTGTAAAAAGAGGGTAAAGCAAACAAACAAAAGACGGACAGGGTAGAAGGGTAACACTGATAATTTCTGCAACCTGTTTCACCAAAAGCTAAGCGAAAAAGCCAGCTTATGAAGCATCCAACAACATTCACAGCTGTGATGCATGTAACACTACAGTTCATAACTGAACAAAAAAAAAATCCTTTACATCATTCATTATTGCTGCAAATGATACAAAGAAAATGCACACACCGTAGTGATGACTGCTGGGTAAGGAACAATAGACCTGCGACATTTCCAGTTGGGGCTAGTGGCAGCAGTGATCATTGTGGGTAATGGCTAGTCAGCAATTTGGGCATGCAACTTTCTAGAATTAGAAGAATTACGCTGGAGCATTTTGAGTGATTTTTGCTGGCAGGATCTGAATAATGCCTTTGGAAAAACAGCAGCTTAAGAAAAAAGTGTAATATCTTTCAGCAATTAGTCTGAATGTTCCTATGAGATATAATCCTTCCGCAACACTCTCTGCTTAAGGCACAGGTGGGAATGAGTCCCCAAGGCTCCTGATGGTTAGAACAAAATGCAAAATGCTGAACTTAGCAACAGATTGAGAATTCAACTACTGGCCGTAGGTTCTGTCTAGCTTTTTCGAAATGGAATTTTCTATTACATTGTGTACTAACCCTCTAATTCTATATAGGGCACCGAAAGGTAGGTGTTGATTAAGTGCCTAATATTTATTTATTTTTATTTATTTATGTATTAGGATTTATTTACCGCCTTTTTAAAGGAATTCACTCAAGGCTGTGTACAGTAAGACTAGATCAAACATGAGCAATAGGCAAGTAGAGCAGTAAAAAAATTCAAAAACAATACAAAGTATGGCATGGTATACTACTTACAATGTCAAAACAATACATAATAAAAAAACATTTTAATTCATAGTGAAGGGTGCTCAGATGGAAGTTAAGGGCCAAAACAGGATGAAAACAGCAGTTAGGTGCCTAAGGCGTTCATTTTTGAATGAGATAAACATCTAAAAAGTGGCATAAAACAGCATTTGGATGTTTTTCTCACCAAAATGTCCAAATCAGTATTTTTGAAACTCATATTCCGTATGTTTTTCTATGCAGTTTGTCTACAGTATATCCAAATCACAAGGGGATGTGTTAAGGGTGGGATTTGGACATTCCTAGCACTTGGACATTTTTCTGCCACAATGGAACTAAACCAAAACATCCAGGACTAAAACTAAGACATTTTGAGCTAGACCTGTTCTAACAATGACTAAGCCACAAAAAAGTGCTCTAAATGACCAGATGACCACTGGTGGAATAATGGAAAAAAGAAGGGCGTCCCTGACAAGCATTTGGCCGACTTTACTTGGTCCCTTTTTGTTCACGACCAAGCCTTGAAAAGGTGCCTGAATTGACCAGATGACCACTGGAGGGAATCAGGGATGACCTCCCCTTACTCCCCCAGTGGTCACCAACCCCCTCCCACCCAAAAAAAAAAAAAAAGAAAAACATTTTTTTGCCAGCCTCTATGCCAGCCTCAAATGTCATACCCAGCTCCATCACAGCACTATGCAGGTCCCTGGAGCAGTTTTTAGTGGGTACTGCAGTGCACTTCAGGCAGGCGGACCCAGGCCCATCCCACCCTATCTGTTACACTTGTGGTGGTAAATGGGAGCCCTCCAAAACCCACCCGAAACCCACTGTACCCACATCTAGGTGTCCCCCGTTACCCTTTAAGGGCTATGGTAGTGTTGTACAGTTGTGGGTTTTGGGGATGTTGGGGGGCTCAGCACCCAAGGTAAGGGTGCACCTGGGAACAATTTGTGAAGTCCACTGCAGTGCCCCCTAGGGTGCCCGGTTGGTGTCCTGGCATGTGAGGGGGACCAGTGCTCTACAAATGCTGGCTCCTCCCATGACGAAATGGCTTGGATTTGGCCGGTTTTGAGATGGCCGTCCTTAGTTTCCATTATCGGCGAAAACCAATGGCAGCCATCTCTAAGGTCGACCCAAATGTTGAGATTTGGCCGTCCTCGACCGTGTTATCGAAACGAAAGATGGCCAGCCATCTTGTTTCGATAATACGGTCAGGAACGCCGCTTTATGGGGCCGTCCTTAGAGATGGCCACCCTTATAGATGGGCGTCCCCGTTCGATTATGCCCTTCCACGTTTAAACACCCCTTGTGCTGGTAAAAGTACATTTACTTGTAAGTATTCACCCCAAAATGCCAGCAAGGCACCTAAGCAGCATTCTGTAGTAGTGCACATAAGCTGCACAGGGCATCTTGGGCAAGTCACTTAACCCTCCACTGCCTTAGGTACAATATTAGATTGTGAACCCTCCAGGGACAGGGAAATACCTAGTGTGCCTTAATGTAACTCACCTTCAGCTACTAATGAAAAAGGTGTGAGCAAAATCCAAATAAATAATAAATGCCAGGGGATGCATGCATGGGCGAAGCATGGATAGGACACAGAGCTGCCTCCCACTTATGGCCCTTGCGATAATTTCATTTTTGTTGCGTGTCCGCTACGTGCTTCTGAAAAAATATTTTTTATTTTCTGGTGTGCGTCAGCCATGCACGCCAAGTGGCATTTTGTACCAAATAGGTCATTACCGCCCAGTTACCGTGTGAGACTTTACCACTAGGTCAATGGCTGGTGGTAAGGTCTCAGACCCAAAATGGACGCACGGCAATTTTCATTTTGCTGCATGTCCATTTTCGACAAAAATTAAAACAAAGGTCTTTTTTATAGGTGTGCTGAAAAATGATTCTGTGTGCGCCCAAAACCCGCGCCTACACTACCGCAGCCTATTTTTCAGCACACTTTAGTAAAAGATCGTAAACCCTTAGGGATAGGAAAAATCCATGCTCTGCCTGAACGCAACTCCCCTGAAGGAGTTCTAAACACTACTACTACTTATCATTTCTATAGCGCTACAAGACGTACGCAGCGCTGTACGCTTGAACATGAAGAGACAGTCCCTGCTCGACAGAGCTTGCAATCTAATTAGGACAGACAAAAGTGGTAAAAAGAATTATACAGTGCAGTAGAGAAATAAAAATGAAAGGATTCTGGTGAAAAACACGTCTTTCCTATCACACACTTCTATTATTTACATATATAACTGGGGTTTACTAACTACCTTTATGAAGAGATTCACCCAATTCCGGAAGAGAGACGAATGCAATTGAATTGTTATCCAACTTATTGCTTAAATAATATGTACTTCTTCTTGCCAAGCACTGGGTACTTCTTTGGGGGGATGGGGTTATGCAAATGAGGAATCGGGGGCTGAGTGGGCAATGCCATTCTAAATAAGCCTAGTGGAAACAATAGAAGTCCCTGCAACTAAAAGTTTGGCACTGTGCTGTAAGCGTTGCATGATTTTTCCATTAAAACTGAGTGCTGACAGTGCAGAGAGGTAAATAGTGATTTAAGTGGCAAGGCGGTGGAGAGAATTATATGCATCTACCGTAATTTCATACATGTAAGCCTTTTACTCTTAAGGTAGTCTGCAGAGCTGGCTTTTTTTTTTTTTTTAATCCTGACGGCCGGGGGTGGGGAAATGTTGCAAAGTCTGCAGGAGCTAAAGGGGCAGGCAATGCATGTGATCAGCGGGAAGGAAAAGCTGCCAGCCGGGGCAGTGCAGAGGGAGAAAGAGAGAGGCACTGCCACGGGCAGGAGGATCCCAGCAGGGAGCGAAGCCTCAAACCACACACCGCGCCAAACCAGACTGCGTTTTCCTTTAGAGCGCTTTAGAAGCCTTTTTGACTTCAGACCTTACAGACGGGTTGAAATCTGAATTTACTGGGTGCGTTTGTGCTGTTGCTTCCAAGCCACCTGTGAGAAGAGAGAAACTTTGAGCAGGATAGCTGGCTTTTTTTTTTCCTCGGGTCTCCTACGAAGCTTTTCTCCACACCTGTCCGACCAGCCTGTTTTGACTTTGCTCTGCCTCCCGGGCAGTTCGTTCCCCTTGGAAAAGCTCAGATGGAGAAGGAGGAGTGCAAAATCTCCGTGTGGCTTTGCCAGGAAGAGAAACTGGTCTCGGGGCTGACCAGACGCACCACCTGCTCGGATGTGGTCCAGGTTCTCCTGGACGATCACAACCAGAACCATCAGACGGAGAGCGGGGCCAGAGCTATGCTCTCGGGACCTCCCCGGTCGTACTGCATGGTGGAGAAATGGAGGGGCTTCGAAAGGATCTTACCCAACAAAACCAAGATCCTAAGACTCTGGACGGCTTGGGGAGAGGAGCAGGAGAACGTGCGCTTCGTACTGGTGAGGAGCGAGGCTTCCCTGCCCAACAATGGACCCAGGAGCGCCGAGGCACGGGTGGTTCCGAGCAAAGAGAGTCCCTGCAACTTGAAAGGGGCAGCCAGGATGGCAATGACCCTCACCCAAGAGAAGCAACGCAGGGTGGTGAGGAAAGCGTTTCGGAAACTGGCCAAAATCAACAAGAAGCGACAGGAGGCTCTGCCGAAAGATTCGTCTTCGGTGGAGAGAATGGAAACTTTGGTGCACTTGGTGCTGTCCCAGGATCACACCATCCGCCAGCAGATCCAAAGGATTAAAGAGCTGGACAGGGAGATCGACAGGTACGAAGCGAAAATTCACTTTGACAGAATGAAGAGGCACGGGGTGAACTACGTGCAAGACACCTATTTGGAGGGTGCCAGCCCCGAAAAAGGGGGGTCCGGGAGGGAGCACGATCCAGACGGGGGAGCGGAGGCGCTCGCTGTGCTCGAGGAGTATGCCAAAAAGTGCCAGGAGGTCATCGAGCTGCACGAGCGACTTTCGGAGCAGGAGCAACTGCAGGAGCGAATGGCAGCCGAAATCGAGGAGGAACTGAATCAGAGGTGGATGGACCGACGCAAGGAGGAGCTGGCAGCCAAGGAGACGGAGTCCTGCGGCAGCCCCCTGGAATTAGGCAGCTCCGGGGACGAGCTGCTCCTGGAGCAGGAGAGGGTCAAAACGCAGCTGAGCACCAGCCTGTACATAGGCCTCCGACTGAACACAGACCTGGAGGCGGTCAGAGGCGACTTGGATTATACACAGAAAGTGTGCGAGGACAAGGAGGCCGAAATGCAGACTTTGTTAGCCACCCTGCAGGCTTTAGAGTCCCCGGACACCCCGGAAGCGGGGGCTGGAGATGGCAGCAGCTGCGGCAGCCCCGTCCCAAGGTCTCCCCCGGACAGCCCCGGGGTTTGGGCCGAGACGGGGGGACTGTGCAAAGAGTGTGAGGCCAACGACGAGGATTCGGACACGGGGCTGAGCTCCATGCACAGCCAGGATTCGGATTCGGTTTCGGTACCGGTATCGCACAGTGAATCACTCGTGTAGACTTCTCTATACAACCCATCAGAAAGCTCAGGGACAGTGGTAGGGGGAGGATGCATTCTCCGCAAGTTTTGCTTAAATTAACAAAAAGAAGTTGCACGCGTTCAAAAAGACTGGTTTGGTTGGAGGAAACACCGTTGTTAGTACTACAGACTGGAACTTGTGATTATGGGGGAAATACCAGTTTACATAGAAACCATATTTCTGTATTTTGTGCTAACAAATGTTCCTCAGGAAGCCACTGCAATCTATTCACTTCTGTAAACGATTTCTTGGCGTTCTTTCCAGTGTCAAAGGTAAATGGCAGCATTTTGAATGGAAGGAGTTACCTGTACCATGCGTTTAAAGAATTAAGTACATTTCAGTGGGTTTTATTGCAAAGACGGAATGTTAAGTGCCTAGTTAGTGCTTCTGCAGGAAAGTTACCTTCCTCTAGGAAGTTTGTGGTTAAATGGTAACCTCTGAAGTTTTTTTTTTTAAAGTTTATACTGTAAAATGCAGAAATAAAAGGAAACTTATTTCCACTCCTGACAGAGAGGCCTGTCATCCCTTTTGGACTTGCACATTAATACTTTGGTCTTTTTATTGTATTTAAAATGTCATGAGATGAAGGTTTTGTATTTTATCCAGCTTTGGAATTTACCTGTTTCCCAGCTGGAATCTTTTCAGTTGAAACATTTTGATGAATAAGGATATTAATCCTCTGTTTCTGCAAGGAAAATATGTTTGTGTCTACAAACTCTTCTGTGCTTTGTACCATTTGAAAAACGAATTGGGATTACTGTATTAATCCACTTGGATATGTAAAAATAAGGGTCAACAAACAGTCTGGGCTAATTTAATAAATCTGTAATTAGCTTTCCAGAGCTATGCTCATTTTACAGGTCATGATGAAGGAAGGATAGCTTTGGAAAACTACTCAGGTACTACTGAAAAAGGTGTGAGCAAAATACAGATAAATAAGTCAGTCAGTCAGTTCTATAGAAAGATCTCACCTACTCCGTAACAGGTTTTTTAAAAAGGGGGTCAGCTTTTATTAGCTTGGCCTTCTGCACATTCAAAGAACTCAGATTAAAAATGATTACATACCTTGCAGCTCCTAAAGATTTTTGATGCTTTCATGAGTTTGAGTTGCAAACTGTGATTAAAACATCAAAGTAAGAAATGGTAGTCAGTCTGCCACTCTTAATAGATGTTTCAGTGCTCTCAAAAGAGCTTAGTATGTTTCTCTTTTGGAGATACCAACGTTTACCAGAGTAATCTATGAAGATTAACGGCTTCAAGCAGTCAGTTTCAGTTTAAATGCTCTTGGTTGGTGCAGTGAATGCCAAAATGAGAGTTAAAAGAGCCTATGGCTAGAATATGGGCAGCAAAAAAAAGCAAGCTATGCAGTATTCTAGAAATGACGCTGAAAGTTGGGTGTCATTTATTGAATCGCGGTAAGTGCCAGGGTCTGCACCCAATTTCAGGCATGAGGATTTACACCAACTGAACCCTGGTATAAATCCCCGCACCTAAATTAGATGTGGATCTCCTGAAGTCTATAACGCTGTGCACCAATCCTAGAAATGCCCAAGCCCCGCCCATGCCCCTCCCATAGTCACACCCCCATTTTAGATCCACATGCAGAAATTTACATGAACATCTTTCTAGAATAACAACTATAAAGATTCATGCATAAATTTCTATTATTGCCAATTGTTAGCGGCAAATTATCAGCGCTATTGGCTCATTAAGCAATTAAATTGCATGCACGATTTGGATGTGTGTCCAAATTTGCACACACAATTTTGAGCACTATATATATGGAATTAGGGGATATAGGCCTTAGGATGGAGCTGTGATTATCCTAAATTGCTCAGAAGTTTCTTGTTCAGTTCAGTAGCTTATCTAATATGAATCTGTCATCTGCAATACCTTGGTAGCCTTAGATGAATTTCTATCACTATCCTTGCAGAGTAGCAATGCATTGTAGAATGAACAAACCCTGGGATTAATCTGCGGGGACTGAGAAGGAGAAGTAAGATGTCTTCCATAACCAAATGCAGGTTCAAAAGTGTCCACAGGACACTTTTTTCAGATATGATTCATTTTTGGGTTTTAAAAGAGTCATATTTAAATAGCTATATACCATGTTCCAAAAATGTGTATCTTCCCTTGAGAGCTGCATTTAACAAGAAATGTTCAAAAATCTCAGAATCAAATCAAGAAAGGAGAAAACTAAGTTTTACTACCATACAAGGCACATTTTCAAATTTACAGGAGAGTCTTCATTACAAAATTCCCCCTCATCCCACAACAGGGATTAGGTTATCAAAACATCAATATATGTCACAGTCTCATTACATATTGTACTGCATGTCTGATCCAGTGTGAAACTGATTAAATACATGTATAAATATTTAAATGCCGGGTTTTCAAGTTTAGGAGAATTCTGAAGAGTGCAACGGGAGAAGCTGAAATTCACGGTCTGCTCTTCCCGCTTATCAGCTCTCACTAAACTGAACCTGATCCTATCAGTGTGGCCCATCAAAAGTAGGTTTCTAGATTTAATTTAATTGGAATATATTTTTATCCAGCCTTTTTTTATGTTCAAGGTTTTTTTTTAATGGAAACATGGTGTAATTTGTAAAAATGAAAAAACAACTAGCTACTGAAGCACATTGAATTCTGAGTGAAACAAAGTTTTGCAGGTATAGGGGGAGATTCTACATACGGTGCCTATAAAATTGGCACAGAAATTAGTGTAGATTTAGGGGCACTTGGTCGTATTCTATAACAATGTGTGTAAATTACAGAACACCCAAAAAAGGCCCATTTCTATGCCCATAACCACACCCCTTTTTGCCTGCACACATTAGAAGCTAGGCGTATTGCATTACAGAATGCACTTAGCAAGTTCTTTGCATACATTTTAATTAATGCCAATTAGTACTCATTATTGCTTGTTAAGAGCTGATAGCAATGCTGATTAGCTTGTTAAGCCAATTAAGTTATGCGTGTTGTTATAGAATATGCTTGGATTTCAGCACAGATCTCTAGGCACGATATTTAGAATCCGGAGGGGTGGGATATTGTGTACTGTATGATTTTACCTATTCTATTTCCTTTTTGTGGAATTATCAGTCTTTAGTTGACTTGTCCCTGTCTGGTTTATCTGTTCTAGAGTAGGGAGTTAAACATTGTCTCTTGCTTTCCTCCCACAGAGCTTTCCCATGGGAAGCAGGGTACCTTTTGAGCCCCAGTCTATGATCAAAGAGAAAACGGTCATGCTTGAATTGCAGATTGTTTCAGTACTATAGGTGAATGTGCCACTTGGCACTATGAGAAGACTATAAGTAAAGGATGCCTGCAGAGCTCCCAACTTCTGTGAATGTCATTGCTCCTGAAATCTAAGGGTATGTTGGTTTAGGGATAGCACAAGCAGGTGTCTTCATTCTTCACAGTTCAGATAACATCCCTGACAAACTGTGTGGAGATTCCGAGATACAGACTGCAGGAATCAGGTTAATGAGCCCAGATTCATTTTTCTTGGTCAATGATTCTGATTTAGATCTCAGATCTCCCAATAGATGCATGATTTCTGAAGTATGGATTCTCAGCTAGGGCCTCAAACAGGTCTGGATCTGATCTATTTCATTTCATTGAAAACTTGTAAACTGCTTTTCCAGCTGTAGGCTGTCTAGAGTGGATAGCAAAATGCATTATTTATATAATGAGGGGAATATACAGCCTTATATAAATAATATAAAACAATCTGAACTAGGATCCCAAGAAAGTACACCATAAATCAAAAATACAAATTTGATTACAAAATGAGTCAATTAAAATAAAATATGATATCAGTAAGACATGGGCAGCCCCATGTTAGATAGAATGTTGAAATATGAATTGAAGCAACTTACTTGGGATGTGTTCCAATTCTAATAGTATTTTAGAAAATGATCTGTCAATGCAGAGCCTTTTCTAAAATCTATGCAGGAATGCACACATACTTGGAATGCCCTCCCGCGGGAGGTGGTGGAGATGAAAACGGTAACAGAATTCAAAAATGCATGGGATAAACATAAAGGAATCCTGTCAGAAGGAATGGATCCTCAGAAGCTCAGCGGAGATTGGGTGGCAAAGCCAGTGGTGGGAGGTGGGGCTAGTGGTTGGGAGGCGGGGCCAGTGATGGGCAGAATTCTATGGTCTGTGCCCTGAAATGGCACATACAAATCAAGATCAGGTATATACATAAAGTAGCACATATGAGTTTATCTTGTTGGGCAGACGGGATGGACTGTGCAGGTCTTTCTCTGCCGTCATCTACTATGTTACTCACGTTACTATGTAATGGCTTTGTGCAACTACTATACATGTGTTGACATCTAAAACACCAATGGAGACAACTTGGTAACTTACACGCCTAACTGGCGGTTCTTACACCACAGCATGTGAGAACATAGACATGTAGGTGTATCTGCCATTAGGAAACCTACATACCTAATGCCCCTAATTAAGTTCAGAGGCCACTATATTTCTGAACTATCAGTTATGAGGGGAAAACACTGGAGGATTAAGGGGGAGACCCAGAGCCGCCTCAACTGTGGTGCCCTGAGCCAACTTTTGAATTGAATCCCTACCGCTGCAGTCCAGTATCTCTCCCTCCACTCCTTCTTTCCCTTCACCCTCAGATTCCGCCCATGTGTACACCCATCTGTACACTAAGATATGCATGCATTTACAGAATAGCATGCAATTGGATTGTGCATTTATGCCAATATTCTAGTCAGTTACATATTTTTTTTGCCACATAAAGGTTAGTGCCTTATTTATAGAATTACCCTCTTAATGCATGTGCATTAGACTTGAGATGTTATCTAGAAATCATTGTACTTTCTGCTAGTCATGTTAGATAAATCTAAGGATTTCATTGTAGAAAAAGCCCTCTACATGCATCTATCACCTCACACTCTGCACAGAGGACAAACATACAAGGTTGAGTGGAGGAGTGGCCTAATGGTTAGTGCAGCAGGTTGTGGACCTGGGAAACTGGGCTTGATTCCCGCTGCTGCCTGACGGTCAGCAGTGGGTTGAGATCTTGGGGAACCAGGTTCAATTCCCTTTGTAGTTCCATGTGACCCTGAGCAAGTCACTTAGCCCTCCATTGCTCCACATATAAAGATTGTGAGCCCAATAGGAACAGTGCAAAATACCTGTAATAGAAATTTTAAACTGTACAGTTACCTCAGGGATGGAATTGGACTTGATATACTGTCTGTCTGTGGTTTTTTGCAACTATATTCAAAGCAGTTTACATAATATATACAGGTACTTATGGGCTAAGTGACTTGCCCAAAGTCACAAGGAGCGTCAGTGGGAATTGAACCCAGTCCCCAGGATCAAAGTCTGTTGCACTAACCACTAGGCTACTCCTCCACACTTGCAATAGATCAAGCACTGAAAATTAAAAAAAATAAAAAAGGTTTGCTTCCTCTAAATCTGTTTTTCTGTCCTTTTGCTGGTCTTGAATTCTGAGATTCACTGTGTTGAGGCTTTTTTTTTCTTCACTGACACACAGATAACCTAGTGTAGCAATTTTCACTAGTTTCCAAACCAGGGCCACTTTGGCAAAATGCCTCCAAAGTGAGAGCCAGGACCATTATTGAATAATGATGTGGTCAGCCTAGCTGCTCAAGCACACTCAGTGACTCATAAAACTCAAAGTCTGCACCTCCCATGCTCTTCAGCCCAGCTTTCCCTCCAACTACCCTGTTTGCATCCCTAACACCAGCCCTGAATTCTAATGCATTATTTTCCCCAATATGTACTCTCCCTCAATGGCATCCCAGCCAGTCTGAAGCCCCACTCATCTCTCTCACCAGTCACCCTGTCTGAGTCTTCACTCCAATCCCATCCAAGCCAGATTTTCTACCAGTTTTTAACCCCTCAACAATGGCCTTATCTGGCGATTTGCAGCCAGCACTGCCTGCAAATTGATCTGTGCACTTCTCAGTAAGTTCAAACCATGAGATACCCAAACTCCTGCATTGCTCTCAGTCAGGACCAGTATTCAGAGCAGAAATGTGGGCTGTGCCTTTTTCAGCTTTGGGCAGGCTTGGGGCCCCTATGGCCTGAGGGCCCAGGGCAACTGCCCTAGTTGTGTTTCCTTAACACTAGCCTTACTTGCAAGAATTTTGGCAGTGCACAGTTCAAACTCACAACCACACAGTGCTGGAGAAAAAGAACAGTGGTGCAGGTAACACATTTTTGGAGAAGCTGGAGGGTGAGTAGTTACTGAGGGAAGAGTCAGAGAAGCGCTTAGGTTCAGTAGGAGCTTCTACTGGCTCCTGGGCCTTACCATAAAGAAACACTGGCCTAGTGCTATGCATTACTACAGGCAGTACATTTAAGCCCATAGACACTTATCCTTAGGGCTAGACAGGGCCAGCTCAACCATTAGGCAAGACTAGGAGATGACCTAGGGCAGCAGCTTCTGGAAGGCAGCAAAGAGCAGCTGTAGGCAAAGCAAAACAATAGGTTCTGACACCACACTAACTGAAAGAAATTATCAGTGTGTATTTTTACCTGAAAGAGGAGTGATCAGTTTTCAAATAGCCCAATTATCCATGTATTTAAAGGCACACTGTGTCGGGGGGGGGGGGGGGGGGGGAAGGAGGGGCGGATTAGGGGCCTGAAAGTTAATTGAGAGGACTGACCTAGTACTCTTTCACCCAGATATTTTAAGGGATTTCTAAGCCCCCCCCTATAGATACAGAATGAGAGAAAAGTCTTAATAAGTCAGGCCCAAATGTGTGTCTGGGGGGGGGGGGGGGGGGGGGGAATAGCGGACAATTCTACAACTGCTACCTCCTTTCAATGCCCCAATGTCATGCAATGATGATCAATTGGTTGCCACTTTCTGAGCGAATCCAGTTTAAGATCTTAGTTCTGGTATTTAAGTCATATCTTCCTATGCCTCCTGATTACCTTTCTCATCTTCTGTTACCAATACACCCCATCTTGTGCACTACATTCTTCTGAAGCAGGACTCCTTGCACTACTCCCTCCCTCTGTCATTCATCTAGAATCCACGAGGGCTTGTGCCATCAGTTGTATTGGACCGAAGCTTTGGAATGTACTACCTTCTGCTCTTTGCCTAGAATCTTCCTACCATGTATTCAAAACTGCCCTAAAGACATCTTTTTACTCTTGCTTACCCAACTTCTCTGTGAACTTTGCACTTTACACTACCCCTCACTGTACCCTAAACCTCTCCATATAGCATTGATTGTTGTACACTGCTTTGAAGTCATTCCCCATGGGATATGTCGGCATATCAAGCCTCTGTAAATAATAAATTCTGAAATAGCATTTGGGTGCCCAGATATAACATGCCCACGGTTACACCAACCATAGACCTGGCAAAACTGTAGCATGTAAATGCAGCCAGGACACATGTAAGTTGCACACACTTTCCCATGCCCCTCCCATGCCCCCTCGCATTTATGCACTATGCCACATAACACACCCTTACAGAACAGCTCTCATTTCCTTGCTGTCATTCAAGTGGCACCCTGTTATAGAAATGCCCTTCCCATGTAGAAGGCTCTAAAGTCGTCCCCATCTCCATTCCTTTCAGCACCTCACCCAACAGTCTGTTCTGGAGTATTATGGCATGATTGTTGTCCCCATGGCTCAGCTCTAATTTCAATACAGTTCAATGGTATGCGACCAGCAGAAAGCCATGAAACACTGCAAAAATGTTTTTTTTTTACATGTTTAAATCTTTTTATTAAATTTCATTATTCATTATTGCAGTCCGTACTAAAGTGCCAGTGATCCCCAAAAGGGGTCCCATATTTTCATAAAATGCTTTTTTAACATCTTTCCTACTGTTTCCGCCAACAAATGCTTCAGTCTCAACAGTTCATGCACTTGATTCCACTAAAGAATTATAATAGGGGATCTGCACTGATCCACTGGAACAGTAAGCATCATTTCACAATCAGGCAAGCCTTTCAAACAAACCACTCGTGCACTTGAATGAATGGGCAAATCACTGATGATATCAAGCAAACACGCTATTGGAGTTTTTTGCGACTGCACTTCTAGCATGGTACTTAATGTATCCATAGAGCATCCCAAAAATTCTCAAAGCAGGAGCAGGTCTGTGTAACATGTTTGATGGTGCCTCTTTCTTCCCACATTTTAGGAAAGCCCTCAATGACACTTTTCTGGGCAAGTCACTTAACCCTTCATTGCCCCTGGTACAAAATAAATACCTGAATATATGTAAACCGCGTTGAATGTAGTTGCAAAAACCTCAGAAAGGCGGTATATCAAGTCCCATTTCACTTTCCCTTTCCCATCTTGTGGGCCCTTGTAGGGTGAATGTAGAGGCGGTGGAGCATCTTAAAATGGAGTTCAAGCAGCAGTATACTATCTACCAGTTTATGGTCTCACTTAGCTCCCTCCATCAGATCTTCCTCAGAATAACAACGCTCCCTAAAATCTCCCTCTCATTTACCTATGTTTTCCTGAAAGGGGAATGTTTAAACCCCCTTTCGGGAAATGTATGAGAATAACCACCCAACCACCCCTAACTCACTGCATCTAATGGCCATCTTTTATCAGATCGATTATCTACCATGTCTGCCGGATAGACACGTACTAATTCAGACACTTATTGGTGTATTTGTGATAAACCAATCTGAGGGAGAGATGACATAATGTTGTTTATGTTTATTAAAATTTGCTATACCACTGTCTGGGCGGTTTACAATACAAACTAAATAACATAAAAACTGGAAACAGAAATGAAATCCATTATGAATAGGAAAGAATCACACAAACAAGAACAAACACACCTTTATTAAAATGGATTAAACGCTGGAGACAGAAAAATTACTATTGCTGAGTTCCAAAGGCTTGGGAAAAATAAGTTTCAAAACTCAATATATCAGTTTCTTCTGTGGGATAAGGATCTCTGGTCTGGCTCATAGTCTCTCTCTCTGCTCCTGGATCCCATAGCTCACACTGAAACTGTGCACAGCTCTATTACAGCAGTCGCTGACCAGCCACTGCTCAGGCCTTTTCTGTTCTTTTTTAGATCATGTGCCATTTTAAAACTGTAATTGTCAAAAATGTAATTGAAAAAAATCTATTGGTTTGGGGGTGTCACGTTTTCAAATCTGGAACTGGGTTGTGAGCCCTTGGGCCACTGCCGAGGAGCGGCAGTGGCAGGCAAAACCACCCCACACTAGGGGCAAGGCAGAACTCTGACAACAGTTAGGCTTCACCTGTACCTGGCCACTTTCCACCAGGAGTTAAGCTCCCAGCTTCAGGTGGCCCACAGGACTTTGCAGGGCAGAGCAGGAGCTGGATAACAGCTAGGCAACACAGGGACTGAGTGTCACAGGGGAAAGGAAGGAACATGGGCAGCAAGGCAGAAAACTGGGGTAGACAATACAACACAAGGCAGGGACAGGACAAGCTAGGGGACAGAAACTGGAAGCTGCAAGCAGCCACTGAAACAGGGAACAAAACACTGACTAACAAGACACAGAACTAAAAGCTGCAGAGCAGCCAGCAGGATACAAACAGACAAGGACTAAACGCAAAACTAAAGCCCAGAGACAAGACTAGCAAACTAACAACAACCTAATCTAACTACACACTGACTGGCAAGAACAGACAAGAATCAAGACAAGGATTCAAAACTAGGCAGCAGAGCAACAAGCACTAACATACCAGGGCCTTAGATGCAATGCAAAGGCAAAGCAGAAATGTTCCAAGATGGCTGATAAGCCCAGAAGCAGTTCGAACTCAGCTGCTGCAATCACCAGGCAACTATGGGTGCTGTGCAGGCTCAAACAGCACAAGCAACCCTGGCAGCCTGGAAGATCCGGACCGGACTAAGCTGAAATCTGGAACGGGTGACAGTCCACAGCAGCCACCAGTTCTGGCCACCAGAGGGCGAGGTGAGCACAGACGCAACAGGGGGCAAAAGTATAGTGTTTACACTTTCAAACGACACTTCATGCCTATCTATAGGATGTTGGGAAAACATGTATTCTTTATTGATATGTAGCCAACAATTCTCTCTTACTGCATCTTGCAGTAACTTCAGGCTATTAAGGAACCACAGTATCTCCTTTGATGAGATGATGATGTCTTTCTTTCTTCCACTGGCTCATGCTGGCCGATGATGTTAACACCAGTGTTCAAAAAGCTGCATTTTTATCAAGCCATATAGACAGGGCCGGCTTAACCTATGGACCAGGTGAGACTCTGGCCCAGGGCACCAGAGATAAAGGGTGCCTGTGATGCAACTGGCCCTATAAATTAAGCTGGCCCACAGCTTACCTGGCAGCGTTGTGTATACAGGGAAAAAAAGAGCCAGTAACCCCTTTCCGCTTTCTGTCTCAGGCCATCTTCCCTGTCTACCTTTAAATGTAATTTCCCCCTTTTGAATACTGACAGTGTATCACCTAATGCTGCCTGCATTAGCCCCAGTGTCTTCCTTCTGCCGTGCCCCGGCCCCTCCTTTGACATAACTTCCTGTTTCCACAGGGGCCCAGCAGAGGGAAGACGCAGTATCCATTGCTTTTGGAAGATGTGACGCTATTTTTAATACATCTGAGTGTTGTGCTTAGTGGTACTATCCCTTCTATGATTTAACAGGTTGAGATATTACCGCTCAGGCTGTGTCGCTTGGGAGAGAGTACTTCAGGGGACTGAGGAGGTGCCCCTTTCACTGTGGGTTCAGCACATCATGAGGGTTACCCCCTTGCCTACTGCCTAATCCTCCTCCTCAAGCCCCACACCTCCAGCTCCTGTTCCTAAGGTGGTCTCAGTGGTAAATCTGGCTCTGTCCTGCTGTCCTTCTATCCGTTTATCCAGCATGCTGCTAACACCCCCATCTCCTTGTTCTTCTACATCACCAGTGTAATGTCTATATCCTGCCTTTGTAAAATCGGGATTTGGGCGTCCCTGCGATATGGATGTCTAAATGCTAGTTTTCAGACATCCAAAACACGACTAGAGCTTCTAAAATAACCACCTATGCCACTTAGGCATGAAAAGTGCTTAGGGGGATTATTGACGATTGCACACATATGTCAATGTCAGTATTATGTACATTGTGTGTCCCATTGTAGAAATGCTTCCATGAAGGGCGATTATAGAAAGGGACATCTATTTTTAGGCACCATAAAGGCACCTACTTGAAGTTTATTCTATAAAGCAGTGGTTCCCAAACCTGGTCCTGGAGGTACCCCAGCCAGCTAGAGTTTTAGGATATACACAATGAATAGTCATGAGAGAGATTTGCATGCACTGCCTCCATTCTTTGTGAGTATCCTGGAAACCTGCCTGGCTGGGGTGCCTCCAGGACCAGGTTTGGGAATTACTTCTATAAAGGACAGTGTGTGTGTGTGTGTGTGTGGGGAGGGGGAATTCTATAAGGGGCCCTTTTACTAAGCCGTGTAGGTGCCTATGTGCACCCAATACGTGCCAGTTTGGAACTACTGCCCGGCTACCGTATGGCCTGGGTGGTAATTTTAATTTGTATGCATGTCCAGTAGGTGTTAACGGGGTGGTAATCAGCATTGTACGCCCACTGATGATTACCGCCTAGTTAACGTATGAGACCTTACTGTTAAGTGAATGGGTGGTGGTAAGGTCTCAGGCCCAAAATGGACCCACGCCAATTTTCATTTTGCCACACGTCCATTTTTGGCCAAAAAAGGCCTTTTTTGCAGGCGTGCTGGAAAATGGACTTGCTTGCATCCAATACATGTGTCTACAACAGTGTAGGCCAGTTTTTGGCGCACCTCAGTAAAAGGACCCTTAAATGAAGCCCAGAGTTAGGTGCTGGGAAGATCTGCAGTGGGTGCTGAATGCAGAGTATCCTTTAGAGAATACTAGTTTAGCGCAGATCTCACGCCTATCTTTAGACACCGCACTTCTGCCTGTTGAAATCTGGTGTAAATGCTGGCATGCAACTAATGACAGTTGGGCACCTAAATTACTCTATTCTATAACATCACACCTGAATTCTGGGAACGCCTCTGACCCGCCCATGCTCTCTGCCATGGCCACTCCCCCTTTGGAGTTGGCTCACTATGGGGCTCATTTTCAAAGCACTTAGCCTTCCAAAGTTGCCTACTTTTCACTCCTGTATTTACTCTCCTCCCCCCTCAGTTTTATAAGAGCTATATTCCACCTCTTTTTACACATGGAAAATGCTTTATAAAATGAACTTAAAGATGTCAGGCCCATGTTTTCTATAGGTTATACTAGGAACTCATGGGCTAAATTCTATATATGGCACCTAAAAAATTGGTGCTGAAACATACCCACAGAAATGGCATTCTATTAGCTGCACCTAAAGTTTGGCACAGTTTATAGAATACATGCTTAATTGGAAAGTTGTGTGTAAATTTAGGCATGGCCATTTGCACTAGTGAAAATGGTGCAAATGTCTGTGCCTAAATTTATGCTCGTAGCATCATTATTCTGCAATTACACACGTAACCCGAATCCACACCCCCATTCCACCCCAAAACATCCATAACCTCCCATTTTCGCACCCCTTACTTTGGACCCTGAGTACATTTTAGGCTTGGATCCTACGCCTAACTTTACACATTTTGGTCCCAATTAAATCTAATTACTGCCAATAATTGTTTGTTTAAAAGCCAATTATTGGCACTAATTGGTTAATTATTCTATTAAATTGCATGTGCAAATCAGGTACATGCCTAAATTTGTGTGTGCAATTTTTGGCAACCTTAATAGAGTCAGGGGGATAAGGCTGTCTTGATGTTTTGTCAGCATCTCCCTTAGTAGGACGGGAGGACAATCATCAGTGTGATAGATATGGGATAACAAAACCTAATTAAATGGGACTGTCATCTGCTCTGACAGTAATCACTTGTCGGATATAGAAGTTCACTCTTTCCTGTCAGGGTATCTTTAAAATTACAAAAGAAAAAAAAAATCCATCCCCAGGGAGCACCTGTAAGCTTGTTCATTCATAGTCAATTCTATGTTTGTTAGGAGATCGAATGCGTCCTTGGTGCAGGTTTGTGTTTAGTCTGCCTCTGGGAGTCTAATGTGTGGCATACAAGGCTGACCACATTGTACTAAAGGACTATTTCCTGACAGTATTAGTTGTTTCATGCTTTGTAACACAGTAGGTGATGGCAGATAAGGACCAGTGGGCCCATCCAGTCTGCCTGATTGTTGCCATCTACAATTGCTGTAGCTATGAATACACTGGTCTCAAGGGGGCCTTTTGTATAAGTTCAGGTAGTGAATCTGGAGTTTGGTGGCTGGTTCATGGTAGATGTGCTGCCTGGAGAGTAGTTTGCGTAGATAGGGCAAGATAACAGATTCTCAAAGCCTCCATGCGGAATCAGAAAGAACCTGCTCCCCCCCCCCCCCCCCACTACCCCTGTTTTTTTTTCATGTAGAACACGGCTACTTGAGTGTTCATCAGAATAGAAATTATTTTCCCTCATAGTCAACTTTGAAAAATTGGATTTAGACATCATATTGAAAATATCCCTCCACTATTTAGGTAGCATGTAAACTCCTTCCATTCTGTTGATACGTCCTCCAGAACTGATCAGGGGCATGCATGCAGAAAATTCTCATCTGATTTTATTTATTTATTTAATGTATTTATATACTGCCTAGACCTAAGCAGTTTACAATTTTCTTTTTCAGGTGCTGTTCCTAATGGGCTCAAAATCTAGCATTATATTGTAAGTGGGGCAATGGAGGGCTAAGTGATTTTCCCAGGGTCACACAGAGCTGCAGAGAGAATAGAACCTTATTCCCCAGGATCTCAACCCACTGCTGACCATTAGGCAGCAGCGGGAATTGAACCTGGTTTCCCAGGTCTGCAACCTGGGAGTGGAGGAGTGGCCTAATGGTTAGGGTGGTGGACTTTGGTCCGGGGGAAGTGTGGAACTGAGTTCAATTCCCAGCACAGGCAGCTCCTTGTGACTCTGGGCAAGTCACTTAACCCTCCATTGCCCACTGCATAGAGCCTGCCATGAGTGGGAAAGTGCGGGGTACAAATGTAACAAAAAAAAAAACCTGCTGCACTAACCATTAGGCCACTCCTTTTGCTTTGTTTTCTATTTTAGTTTTCTTTCTTTTGTTTTCCAGTGCACAGTTTCAGAGAAGAACACTACTTACTGCACACCAACAGGATCATTTACTAACAGTTAACATGAACTAATAACGTGCTTTGAAGTCCTTTTACTAAGCTGCAGCTAAAAAAGGCCTCAGCGCGCCCTTGTGTGGATTTCTTCTACTAGCTAAGGCCACTTTTGCTGCGACTGTAAAATAACTGATTTTCTGTTTATTTTATTAATCATCATGCACTTATGTTGCCATTAGAATGCATTCATTAAAAAAAAAAAAACCTGCCATGTGAACATTTGCCACCGCCCATTATGTAGGTGGTAAGGGCTCACATGGTAATCCTGCACTAACTAGTTTATTTGTTGGGATTTATTAGCCACCTTTATGATTCACCCAAGGCTGTGTACAGCAGGCACAGTTTAACATAAAACTTACAATTTTGTTAACAGCATAACAATAGTAAAATAACCAAGTATAAACATAACTACAATAAATGAGGTAAACTTGAAAACAGTAAATTGAGACCTAATAATAGAACCACAGTGAAACAGTATCAAAAATATACACATTTAACAGCACTGGAATTCAAATACCAGAGATATAATATAATACTAATGATACACCTAATAGGCATGCATTAGAACATTCAACTAACATAGATATGATGCTAATGATTTTCTACAGTTAGCATGTGCTAATGTGGATGTACTAACTGTTTAGCTCAGGAGTGCCCACTCTCTACCTCTTGACACGTCCCCTCTCAAAAAAAAAAAGCAAATATTTTTTAGTGCTCGGATTAGCATACATTGATTTGCCATTTACCACAGGACACTTGAGCGCATCCCACAGTCCACCATTTTAAGCTGCATTAGGTGTGTGTTACCACTTAATTAGCTTAGTAACGCCTATGTTTACTTCAGCGGCATTATGGGTGCATTAGCATTTTGAATGTGCATAAATGGTTTATGCGTGTTAAATGCTAATGCGCCCATAGAAATGTATAGGCGCATTAGCGTTTAATGCACCTTAAATTTACAGGCGCGTTAAAAATGCTAACGCACCTTAGTAAACATACCCAAGGGCCCCTTTGCCACAGGGAACACTGAAGTAAATAACATGCACTGATGACCTTAACATGAGTTAACTGTCAGTAAATGAGCCTCTAAATGAAATAGTGCATGCTTAAGAAATGAGAAAAAACAAAAATGCACATCTCTAGCCTTGAGGGTGGGATCTCACAAAGACCTACACAAAGCTCTATTTCACCAGCTAACCATATCTCTGCATATGTGCTCTACTTTTAGTCTTCAAGTCATCTGAGATGATCATTCCTAGGTCTCGTTCCTGCTTAACAACTGCCAGTTTTTGTTCTTCAGATTCTGTGGTATTCAACCAGTCCTCAAGGATTGCAAACAGGTTGGGTTTTAAGTATATCCCTAATGAATATGCATGACAGATTTGCATGAATACCAGCTCAATATCTCATGCATATTTATTAGAAATATCCTGAAAATCTGGCACGTTTGTGGCTCTTGAGGACTGGGAGTGAATATCACCATTGCTGTTTGATAAACAGCTAATGGATGATGCAACTTATTCCTAGAAATAGTGATAAGCAGACTGCTGCTAGGAGTAAGATAAATGAGTAATTATAATAAGAGTTTGGTTCATGTGTACAGTATTTGTGTTCTTATGTTTGCTTTTTGATATATTATGTTTAAAGAGGCCAATATCCTTAACCAGTGGCCTATGTTTCCACTCTGGTTTCCATATAGAAGGCAGTGGGTTTAAGATGGACTAAACCACATCGTGCACCTCCCCAGGACTGACCAGAATGTTAGCACCCTATTTATTTATAAACATTTATATACCCTCTTCTTGGCATCTCAAAATGCCAATCAAGATGGTGTACAATCATAAAACATTAAACCCCCAACATAACATCAAGAGAACTGCAGTGCTTTCACTGCTTTCCTAAACCACGAGTCCAAGTCGTCCCTCCTAGGTTCATCAGGCAGCTTATTCCACTGTTACACATTCCTTATTCTAAATGCCCTCTTTCTCCATACTTTCTTTTTCATAACAACTGCATTAGGAAGTGTCAAAAGACCAAAGAAAATGTGTAGTCACATACTGCGCTAACCAGGATGCAGCAATTGTAGCCAATCACCATACATAGCCTTAAATGCCATCCAAAGCAATTTAAAAGCACATCTTTTCCTCATTGGTAACCAATGTGACTGTCTAAGCAAGGATTATTTATTTAGATTTTGCTCACGCCTTTTTCAGTAGTAGCTCAAAGTGGGTTATAGTCAGGTACACTGGATATTTCTCTGTCCTAGGAGGACTCACAATCTAATTTTATACCTGAGGCAATAGAGGGTTAAGTGACTTGCCCAAGGTCACAAGGAGCAGCAGTGGGATTTGAACTAGCCACCTCTGGATTACAAGACTGGTGCTCTAACCACTTGGCCACTCCACTTTACATTAGTCTGAGTTCTGCATGAAGCTAGGTGTAGTTTACAGGGTGTTTGCTGGAGAAGAGCCTCCAGGGCAGGGATACAGAAGTTCAGGCTTTGAGTGCTTCAAACAGGCCAGTTTTTCAAGATATCCTTACTGAATATGCATGAGATAGATTTGCATACAATGAAAGCAGTATCCATGCAGATGTATTTTATTGTCCCTAAACATAAACCACTTTGGGTCCCGTTTTGCGGGATCAGGGGCAAGTCACTTAACCCTCCATTGCCCCAAGTAAGCCGCATGGAGCCTGCCATGAGTGGGAAAGCGCGGGTACAAATGTATATATGATTGAGGTCTACAAAATCTTGATTGACGTAGAACGAGTAGAAGTGAATCATACTCTTTCAAAAAGTACAAAGACTAGGGAACACTCAATGAAGTTACATGGAAATTCTTTTAAAACAAATAAGAGGAAATATTTTTTCACTCAACAAATAGTTAAGTTCTGGAACTCATTGCTAGAGGATGTGGTAACAGTGTTTAGTGTATCTGGATTTAAAAAAGGTTTGGACAAATTCCTGGAGGAAAAGTCCACAGTCTGCTATGGAAATAGACATGGGGATGCCACTGCTTGCCCTGGGATTGGTAACATGGAATGTTGCTACTATTTGGGTTTCTGCTAGGTACTTGTGACCTGGATTGGCCACTGATGGAAACAGGATACTAGGCTACATGGACCTTTGGTCTGACCCAGTATGGCTATTCTTATGTTCTTATGAAGGCAGGATATAAACTAAAATGCAAATAGAAATACAATGTATATTCTCTTAGTCTTCTGCAGCTGGTATCATGATTGTTGCATTTTTCCAGGTCTTGCTGCATCAGAATAAGTGTAATTGACATTTCAGCCATTGTGCTGTGACTTTCTTCACCCTGAAGAAAGCCATATATGATGGCAAGACCCAGACAACCACAACAATCAGAAATACAATGTCTTTACATGTATTCTAGGTTTACAGATAGGGTTGATGCAGCCCAGTTCCTTTTACTTATCTCTGTGTCTGGTCTTCTAGTTCTTATTACATGGGTTTGTGTATCACAGGGCCTTAGGTGTGCACAGCGGTCATCAGGTGTAGTCCTTGTAGAAATTGAGGTATCTCAGGTTAGGTAAAATTACATTTTAAGAAAAGAAGAACAAAGAGCTGGCAGGTGCTTCCTTGGCTGTCCTTTCCCTTATCGAATGTAACGGAGACCCAGATGGGATATTCTTCATGGAAAGAACAACGTCACTGTAAACTATAGTTATTTTTATTTTGCTTAAGGTTGATCTTTCTCATACTTAACTAAGACTTTATTTCAGTTTGGCTTTTCCCTCCAATTTTCGAGCATTATATTTGGTTCATCCTAACTCTTTTTTGCATGTACAACTTAATTGTAGATGTGTCCATTTTTTCTGACATCTTGTTTTTGTATGTTTGACTGGCTATTTTGTTGTTTGACTAAATAAATATTGAAAAAAAAATAAAAGTATGCTAAATCAGTTAAGTGCATATTTTTATTGCATATTATTGAATATTTTTATTGCATATTATTGACCCCAATGCATTCTAGTGACTGACATTCTACCTTCAAAGGAAATTGGTAGCACCTCATTGGTGTTAGGTAATGAAAGCCAATGTTTATACCTCTTCCCACCCAACTTACATTTCTTGCAAAGGTCTCAAATACTCCCATGAAGTGAAAGGATTTATGAACATCTCTAGGAGAACCTCTATTAGAGGACCGCAAGTCCCTCCATCAGATGTCATATACAGGCAACGGAGGCTATCTGGGATATTCCAATTCACATAGGTAATTAATAAAAAACCTTGATACTACAAGAATAGTGTTACTAATAGAAGTATTGCTACTAGGTGACTATTCTGTATTAAGAGTGAAGAAAGAGAGAAAATACTTAAATACTAACAAATGCAATCAGAGACCAAGAAAATATGGTAGTAAGGTGCGGACATTGTCCTACCTGTATTGGGAGCCACTGGCCTGATTAAAAAGAACTTCCAAGTGCATCTTGATGGGTTGCCTGTGTATATTTTACCTTACAAACTCCAGAAGAAGGCACTCTTTGCAACAATGTGAGTGTTGAGACCAGCAATAGCAGTGAATCTGAGAGGCTGAGATCATCTTCAACATATTCTGGCATTAGTGTGAGATTCATTCCAGTCATGGAATCTGAAAAATTAATTCATTCAAAGACATTATGCCAGAAAAGGAGGCTCTCTGTGGCACAATGCAAATATTAAGAAGAGCACTAGAACTCTGAGAAACTGAAACCATACTTAAGATAACCCCAGCTTATGAGGGACATTCACTCCTGTCAAAGTATGCTTAAAGCAAACCTATTTGGACACACTGCCCCCATGAGAAATGTATTTCTCCAAAGTTATTATCACCAGTCATATACTAATTGAATTTCTTTTTTCCAAGTAAAATGAAACAGATATCATAAGGTGACAGGCAGCAGCTTACCAGATTTACATGTGACTGGATATTAATTACGAGGCTTAATAGGCTTATGTTCATTGAGGGGAAAGCTCTCTGTGTCCTGTACAATGATCCAGGGTAGGCTAACTGAATGAGCGTATGCAGCCTAAGGGAAGACGAGGCTTTAATCTGTTAATTTGTCTATGCTTACAATGCCTTGCTTTTAATCTTTTAATGCACTTCTATATTTCAAGAGAATGGTTACTGTTATAGCCATGCAATTCACAAAGAATAAAGTTATTATTATTTGGATTTAGTTCATGCTCTTTCAGTTGTACCTCAAGGTGAGTTACATTCAGGTACACCAAGCTATTTTCCTGCCCCCAGAGGACTCATGATCTAAGTTTCTATCTGAGACAATGGAGGGTTAAGTGACTTGCCCCAAGGAATAATCGTGGGATTTGAACCCTAGCTTCCCTTATTTTCAGCCCACTGCTCTAATTAGTAGGCTACTTCTCCATTTGGCTAAATAATTATTGAGGTTTCTCACAATAGGACAGAAGGAATAGAAGTTTTGATTAGTGAGATGAATAATTTCTAGATATTCTTTACAATATATGTGGAACGCATTACGTGCCTGACCACATCGATTTGCATTATTTTTCATTTGTGCATGCATAGTTACTCATAAGCATTATTTCACTGCCTACCAACATCAGTGGAAAAGTTATACATGTAGTTTGAAAAACACAGAGAAAAGAGGTACATCAGATGGCTCCAGCAGCAATGGTGATAAGGACCATGGCAGCAATAGATGCCACTGACATGAAGCGGCACAGACCAACGACTAAAGCCCACCAGTGTCCTGCAGAGCTCAGAATGTCAGTCAGGCTCCCAGTTGCAGGGGAGGAGGACATGACACATGGCCAACTGTCTTCCTTTTCCTTCTGCAAGCCTAATCAACGGTAGGTGAAATTTAATTTTATTTAAAATATTTATAAATCTCACTATCTACACATTCTAGATGGTGTACAAAATCAACATACATAGAGTCAAAAAAGATATTAAAATATAATCAAATACAAATTCAATAACAAGCAAACAAGACAATCAAAAAATAAAATAAAATATATATTCAGAGACCACAGGCTTATGCAAATAAGAAACCCTTGAGCTACTTTCTTAACTATAAAACTGAGCTTACACTTCTGATCTCTTGGGGAAGAGTGTTCCAAAGATGTGCTACTTCAATCTGAACCATTTATTTATTTATTACATTTGTACCCCACGCTTTCCCACATACAGCAGGCTCAATGTGGGTTACATAGAGGGGCATAATCGAACATCGCCGGCCAAATAGATCGCCGGCGATCTATGTTGGCGGCGGCGCAACAGCTGGCCAGAACCGTATTATCGAAAAAGATGGCCGGCCATCTTTTTTGTCGATAATATGGTTTAGCCCAGCCAAATGCTGTGGAGTTCGCCGGGTTTGAGATGGCCGCGTTTGTTTTTCAGCGATAATTGAAAGTTATGTCGGCCATCTCAAACCCCGGCCAAATTCAAGGCATTTGGCCATGGGAGGAGCCAGCATTTTTAGTGCACTGGTCCCCCTGACATGCCAGGACACCAACCAGCCACTCTAGGGGTCACTGTGGTGGACTTCAGAAAAGCTCCCACGTGCATAGCTCCCTTACTTTGGGAGCTGAGCCCCCCAACCCCCCCCCCAACCCCACTACCCACAAATGTACTGCACCCACTAAAATTGCTCCAGGGACCTGCATACAGCCTCTAGGACTTATTGCTGCTGTATAACTTTGGCACACCAGTTCACACCTGAAGACTAATCTCTCTGAAAAAGTCCTTTCTTGAAATAACCACGTTTACTCACAGTTAACTGCAGATCAGAGGTTGTGCCCCACTGGCAAAGAGTCCCCTGGTACTAAGATTAGCAGTAGGTCAGAGCTGGCACAATGGTGTACAATGCCCTCTTTCAGCACCATTCAAGATAAGAACTACGTTCTCTAACGTGGGTAACACAGGAAAGGGAACTAAAACTGGCTTACAAAAATGGCCACTACCGCATGGACTACAACAGGAAACAAAACAAGGCACACTCTAACCCAGTTAGCAGGGGGGAAAAGCACCATGGGAGTAGAGCCCAGTACCCTACACCCACCACAATGTATTGCTAATGTGACTCTGCAGGGCACCTAACAGAAAAGGTGTCACACTCACCGGAGAGCCACATCGCAACCAGGGAAAGGCTGTCGGAGGATACAACACATTCTGCTGTCATAGAGGTGGGTACGGCATTTGAGGCTGGCATACAGGCTGGCAAAAAAGGTTTTTAGTTTTATTTTTTTAGTATAGAAGGGGGTTGGTGACCACTGGGGGAGTATGGGGAGGTCATCCCCCATTCCCTCCAGTGGTCATCTGGTCAGTTGGGGTACCTTTTTGAGGCTTGGTCGTGAAAATAAAAGGACCAAGTAAACCCGGTGAAATGCTGCTTAACGCCGCTTTTTTTTCCCCATTATCGGCGAAAGCCGGCCATCTGGTAGTCACGCCCATGCCCGCCCATGACCCGCCTTCACTTATCTACCAACACGCCCCCTTGAACTTTCACCAGCGAAGCGATGGGAAAGCGGCAATGCTGTCAAAAATGCCGCTTTCGATTATACCGATTTCGCCGCTTTTAAGAAATTGCCGGCCATCTCCCGATTTGTGTCGGAAGATGGCCGGTGATCACTTTCGATTATAAGCTGGATAGTAAAGAAGCATTATAAAGAACATGTAAGAGGAATATTATAATCTGTGATAAGCACAGTGGCAACAATGCCCAAGAATATTTGAATTATAATAGGGAAGGTAAACAAGGATAGGCTAGAAAAGGTGAAATGGAAGGAGATTGGGAAGGATATGATAAAAAAGCATGTGTGTCAAGTCTGACATGTTGAAAACTGAGAACATCCCATAAAAGTTGATCAACTGACTTCCAACTGCGACTTGGACGATTGATTCTCGGTGCAGTTGTTAAGGCTAAAAGCACCTCATTATTCAATGCTTTGTGAATTAAAAGCAATACTTTGAACTGAACAAGAGACCATAAATTGTTGCAGTCATTCCTCTTTAGGAAATTTACCACCACAGGGGAACTTCACCAGGCTTAGTTTAGGATTACAATTCTACACAAGTTTGTGTTATCTTGGCAGTGTTTATCTTTGGAATATTAGAACATAACAACATAAGAGTAGCCATACTGTGTCAGACCAATGGTCTATCTAACACAGTATCCTGTTTCCAACAGTGGCCAAGCCAGGTCACAAGTACCTGGCAAAAACCCAATAAGCAGCAACATTCTATTGTACCAATCACGAGGCAAGCAGTTGCTTCCCCATGTCTGTCTCAATAGCACATTATGGACTTTTCCTCCAGGAATTTGCCCAAACCTTTTTTAAACCCTGATACGCTAACCGCTGTTACCACATCCTCCGGCAAAGAGTTCTAGAGCTTAACTATTCGTTGAGTGAAAAAATATTTCCTCCTATTTATTTTAAAAGTATTTCCATGTAACTTCCTTGCGTGTCCCCTAGTCTTTGTACGTTTGGAATGAATAAAAAATCAATTTCCTTCTATTCGTTCTAAACCACTCAGGATTTTGTAGTCCTCAATCATATCTCCCCTCATCCGTCTCTTTCGTCTCTTTTCCAAGCTGGTTCCAAGAATGGTTTTGTGCTTTTGAAATTGAGTGTAATGTATTATATATTGTTTTCATTGTGTGCTTGTTTTCACTGTGCTTTGTAAGCCACATTGAACCTGAGGTTGCTTGGGATAATGTGGGGAATAAATGTCGTAAATAAATAAATATATATTGGGAGCCAATGGAGTTCCTTCAATACCGGAGAAATGTGGCATGATCGAGGGAGTCCAGTGAGTAATCTAGCTGCTGAATTCTGAGCAAGTTGCAAGGCCTGCATTAAATGTTTATGAAGGCCTAGTAGCACAGAGTTACAATAGTCAAGAATAGGACATAGCAAAGCTTGCAACACAGTCTGAAAATTATCAACTGATAAAAAATCATTCAGTCTACGAATGGATTTTAGGCTATAAAATGTCTTTTGAACAACATTACTCACTTGAGGTTTAAGAGATAACTAGGAATCAAGAATATTATATTAATCAAGGTTAATACAATCTAACTGGTCATATCTTACTACATATAGGAATCAAGAATGATAACTCTCAAATAACAACATTGTAATACAATCAGAACAGAGATATCATCCATTTTAACCTCAGGAGAAACAACAGAAGGTTCAATATTACTTGACAAAAATAGAATCTGAGATTTAGCGAGATTCAGCTTAAACTTGTTGACCTGCATCCAACAAGAAATTGCAACAGGCAAAAGCATACTTCTCCTACAATTCGACATGTCTAGTGCGTTCGACATAGTGAACCATAACATTCTACTAAACATCCTAGAATACTTCGGGATTAGTGGAAGTGTACTTAACTGGATCAAGGGTTTCCTAATGACTAGAACTTACCAAGTGAAATCAAAGTCGACCATATCATCACCATGGAAAGCAGACTGTGGAGTACCTCAAGGACTGCCACTATCGCCGCTCCTTTCCAACCTAATGATGACCCCATTAGCCAAGTCTTTATCCAATCAAGGCCTTAACCCTTTCATTTACGCTGACGATGTCACACTGTACATCCCTTACAAAAATGATCTAACAGAAATCACCAATGAAATCAAACTCAGCTTGAACATCATGAACTCATGGGCAAATGCATTTCAACTTAAACTCAACACAGAAAAAACAAACTGTCTCATCCTCTCATCCCAATATAACATGTGGAAAATGTGGGATACAAATGTAACAAATAAATAAATACATAAATAAAAACATTTAACCATTTGGAAGCATATACGTAATGAATTCTCAACAGTAGAAAGGGAAATTGGTGGAGGGAAGGGTCTGACAGGGTGGTCAGAAGGAGCTTGGCTTGGATATGATTAGAAGGGGCTGAGGCTGAGAGAGAGGTCAGAATGGTGTACTTGGGAAAGAAGAAATTGTTGTTGGTTGTGAAAGAGAGAAGGGATAGGATGATGTGAGAGAAGGCTTGTGAGACTTTTGGTGGAACAGGAATGGAGTAGGGTTTGAAGAGCACTTAGAAAGGGGTGGGGATGTGAAAGGGAGAAGGACTGGTGGCAGGGAAGAGATATTTTTCTCTGTTCTTTGATCTCACCTCCCACCTCCCATAACCTTTCAAGATTTATGGTCTTCCCAACATAATCCCAAATCTTCTCTCCTTCACTTCCTTTTCCTCCAGAGCACTTTATCTCTTTCTCCTCCCAGAACTTTATGTGGACACCCCATAGTTTCCTCCTGCTTATAGCTTAGAATCAGGTCCATGATCTTTCTCCCATTAGCCTTCTATTTCCAAATAGACTGGCATTTTTCTCCTTGCTATATTTTCCACATCCTCACCACCAGTACTTACAGTACACCTTTTACAAAGGCATGCTAGCGTTTTTAGTGCACACTAAAAATAAGCATGCACTAAACATTAGAGACGCCCATATATTTCTATGGGTGTCTCTAGCATTTAGCATGCACTAAAAACGCTAGTGCAGCTTTGTAAAAGGAACCCCTAGTCTGGCAGTTGTAGCCAACAATCTTCTGGCTAGCTACAGTGCACCAGGGATTCCTTCAGACTCTTCAGTCGTGGGCCTTGATTCTGGTTTCTAGGTGTCATCATTAAGAGATTGATCACAACTTTCTTCCCTCTACACCTTCCCCTGCTCCAGTCATTGGGAATTGAACCAGGGACTTTCTGCATGGCAATACATAGCACTACCACTAAGATACCAGGTCAGCTCAAAATGCACTCTTGTAGTCCAGTAGGATATACATGTGATGCATGCAACAATTGCAAATCAAAGTGGTCCATTAGTAAGCTTGATGTCCATGTAAAGAATGCCCTGGCAAATTTCATGTAGTCTGTAGAATACACCTTTCCAACCCTGTTGTTTTTAGAGATATGCATAAAACCATATCGCTAGATAATTGATTGCTGCTCCCATGTGCATCCTGAGTAGAAGATGAAAATTTGTAATTCTGAATCTAGTGTAATTGAGAAAGAACCTACAGTCCATGAAGGCCATCACTTTAAAAGTATGCAACAGGTGCTCATGTTAGTAACCAAGGTAACGCCATTTGCGGTTAAGCTACTGATGTGCAACTTGGCAGACTAGATGGGCCTCCTTGTTTGTCTGCAGCTGTGTGTTATATTTCAACCTAAAGAGATCTTCTTCTTTTCAAAGATGAGCACGATTCTCCTGCTTTGCTTAATTTAGCAGGGTTGTTTCATTGCTGGTTAGATTACAGAGTTCAATATGCATAACATTAAAAAATAAAACACTCAGATTCTCAGAAGAAGGTATGGTTGGTTTTTTTAATGTCAATTAGTCATATGTTATGAAATTCTCTCTTCCATAAGTTTATTGTTCTTCTGAGCTGTACAGGCTAATGCTTTTCTCAGGGGGTCTTTTACAAAGTGGCGATAAGCCTAATGCAGGTTTACCGCATGCTAAAACGGAGCTTCTGCTGGCCCAATGCGGCCGGCGGCGGCAATAGCGTACCAAGGACATGATGGTGGGGGCGGCCCGTCCCAGATGCAAGCAGCAAGGGGGCGCATGGAGCAGTCACTTGGCTGTTGGATCCACTGGCTGACGTTACTTCCTGATGCACTTGGGAGGAGGGGGAGGTAGGTGATGCACCGGGAGAGGGGTGATGTGCCAAGAGGCGGGAGGGGGTGACACACCATGGGCTGGTGTGCCAAGGGCATAGCAGCGACCCACCCTGGGTGGCAGCCAACCTAGTTATGCCACTGGCCAGTGGTAGTTCTGGCTGGAGTATGCGCCATTTCCAGCACTCCGTGAAAATTATTTTCCCTAGTGTAATGCCTAGTTACTGCCAGGTTACTGCAGGAGCCCTTACCGCCACCTCAATGGGTGCTGGTAAGTGCTCCCAGCCGCATGGCCATGCAGTAAGGGTTATCTTACCACGTAGCCATTTTGGGGGGGGGGGGGGGGGCTTTTTACCCGCTGCAGTAAAAAGGGCCCTGGTGCATGGGAAAAACAGTCCCTGCCTCTATTGCAGGGCACTTTTCCCTACAGCTTAGTGAAAGGACTCCTCAATGTAGTGTTTTATTTCAATATTGCACATTCCAATCCTAATAAAGCCAAATTTGTCTGTGGGACACTGGTTGGTTTTAAGCTGTAAAAGGGAGAGGAGAACAATATCTCTATGAGGAAATCAAAATGCTAAAGAAATAGTAGAGAAAAAAAAACCAAATACACATGGAGAAGGAAACCTAGTAGGAAGAATCCAAGTATATTCAAAACACTTTTCCAAAAGGTAAAAGTATAAGTTTTATTAACAGTCCCACACATAAAACTACAATATTCATATATACAAAACTGACTGTGTTCCAACAGATAAGGATGTAGACTCGACACGGTGCTATGTTTCTATGAGAATGCCTGGGTCAGGAGTCAACCAAATCTGAGTGTATTTAACACATTAGCATGAACAAATGATAATCAGTAATCACATAGAGGCATATTCAGCAGTCCTGCTGCTTCTCCAATCAAAATGAAGCAGTGCTAGCACTATTAAACTGGCCTAATTTTTCAAGAATAAGCATTCTGTTATTTTTTAACCCCTCTGTCCTGTAGAAACTACTGCAACATTTGACTAAGCTAATGTAATAGTCCTCCTGAGTGCAAAGCGCTATAATGAAATAATAACCTATGTACAAGATCTAAAATTAGGATGGGACATGCTGACATTGAGAGAAGTTGGAGAATATTTTATAAGGATGCTTGCTGCACCAAGCATGTATTCTGCCAACTTCTAAAAGGCCCAGGGCAAATAGCAACATACACACTGTATCTTTCAATATATACATTTTTTTATTGTAGCAGTTGTTTTAAATGCCTGCCATGGTCTTTAATTTATTCATGGATACTCGGTGGCATTATCGAGAGAGTGAGCAGTGCTGAATATCCGTGAAGAGCAGTGAGTGCTGTTTTCTGGATATTCAAACTACTCTCCAGAGAGCTAACAGATAAAGACAGGACAACAACTTTTCTTTCCTAAGTTTATCTGGGTAGTTATCAAGATAATACAATTGCCAAACTCGAGAGCAGGTCTGGAGGGCGACCCCTAACTGATGGACAGGGGCCCTCCTTTCTGGTGGGGGGGAGAGGTGAAAGGGCAGCAGGAAAAGAGGGTCAGAGGAGCAGGCAAAGGGAAGTTAGGGGACAGAGCGGCTGGCTATTGGGTCATTTAAAATGTAGCCAGACTGCAGGAAAGAGGGGATTGGTAGGAGCACATTTGAGTGTTGCAGGGTGGGAGGGGTACTTAAAGGGAATGCCTCCAGGGAATAGGGTTTTTCCTGCTCCTTGGAGGTGGCTTTTCCCACCTACCCACCCTAGCTTACTGGCAACGAGTGGGAAGTTTTGGTGGGATGGGTCTCATTGCAGCTGGTGGGAGCCTGCACTTACAGGGCCAATGACTCAAGGGGTTCAGCCAGAGGGTAATCAAAGGATCAGGTAACCTGGGTGAATAAACAGGCATGGAGGGACATGCCAGTGCCACTTGTCTGAGTCTGGGCCAGGGAGTTGATATGCCACTTTGCTGTGGGGGCAAGTGGTTACGAGTGCTAATCAAGTTTGGTGAGTGTGTTGTAGCTCGGGCTAAATTGTATATTAATTGTTCTTGACTTTAAACTGTTTTATAATAAGGAAGCTGCAGCCTTTTATTTATTCCACAAGGGTGTGACGTTTTTATTCAAGAGGTCGAGTGTCCTGAGAATGATAGTGAGAGGGGTGGCAGGGGTTGCAATGAGAGTATTGTAGAGGAAAGGTGGAACTCCCGTATCTGAAGTTATTTCACCAGTCTCCAGATAACTGCCAGGCTCCACCCACACACCGTCCTGACAAATTCAGAGGCACTATCCAAACAGTGCCACTGAATATCCACGCTCATTGCTGGTTAAATGGAGCTCTTTCCAGATTCAAGAATCCAATCCCAGAGATTGAGTCCACAAAACCACAAATATCCAAATCACACTAGGCTCTCCTAAATTATTCAGATCCTTTCATGCAATTGAATAATCTCAAATATCACAAGTTTTGTACATCTAAACAAATTTAAATGGAAAAGAAGACCTAATTCAAAAATAAAGTTCATTTATTGAAAGTGACTTTTAAACTGGAGGTTGCTTAAATCTGTGTATCGATTGCAAAAAAAAGTGAGGCCCAAACAACCCAAGAAGTTGAAACCATAAAGTTCCAATATTCACAATACACACCTCATTCAAGAATTATCTTCATGATATCAATATATAGTATATACACACATAACTTATGAATCCCATCTTTCATATGCTAATGAAAGTGTTTGATTGTGATATATTAGAAAAAATCTCCATGTTCATTGAGCCTTTTCTAATATGCTCAGATTTTTGCATGCATGTCCGTAAACGGACTATTTTTTGACTTATACCAAGTTATTCTCCACAGTATACAGTTTCATAGAAGTATAATAAAATTAAATGCCAGCTAAGTTATGTAACAAGCTCCTAACATAAAACATACTGCTCTGTAGTATTATATTCATTTTATCTTTTTATCTTTCATATAATAAGGTTTAAATCAAACCTGATCAAAAGATAAATTTGCCAGACTAGATAGAATACTGACAGTCTTTAGCATAAGAAGGTTTTCTTTTGCGTCACTGGCTTAACAAGAGCAGTTCCTCATTTTTAAATGAACTACACCTAGGTAATAAATTCTAATTACAGTCATTTAGAATTTTTTTATTCATATTTTAAATGCTTTCTTTCTCACCTTGGTCCTTAATGACCACTCCCTTTCCTTCTGATTGCCTGGCATGGAATCCTGGCATCTTTGTCTTCTAATAAACAATCAATTTATTTGTAACTCATCTTTCTTAGATAGCTCAAGGTGCAATACAGCAAAACAAAAAAAAATCCACTCACAAAATACAATTATAAAATGCAAATCCAAGTGATGAAAACTTCACAGCATTCATAACATGATAGATAATATCTGCTTGTCTTTTACTTTTTGCTACATATATGTCCCTCTGTTACCATACTATACGTGGTGTCCTCTAACAAATGGCATGCTTGGAGAGGTGGTGAATGATGCACTTCATTAAGTAAGAGGACCCCCATGGCTAATGCTAGAACGGACAGAACCTTAGAACAGGGTTTCCTCAACTTGCCCTGGGGACCCCACAGCCAGTCAGATTCTCAGCATATCCACAATGAATATGAATGAAAGAGTTGTATACACTGAAGACTCAGCATATGGAAATTTATTTCATGTATATTCATTGTGGATATCTTGAAAGTCCAGAACAGATTTGGGGAAGCTCTAGCTTAGAGTTAGTGATATTTTTCTAAAACATTTTTTAAAAATACTGGTTCAGAGCCAGTGGGGTTGCCCCCTTCCACAAGGTTCTGCCTGGGTCAACTAGCATAGAGCGTTCTGGAAAGTGACAGGAGTTGCTGTGAAGAGGATTTTTGTTTTAAATTTCCTCTCCTCCTAAAGAAAATTGCACAAGGGACATAGTGCATAATCTGAGCAGTATCTCGGTAGCAACTACATACCCAGCCAGATTGCTCACACAGCTCTTGGTACAGTGCTCTACATAAACATGAAAACAAATGAAGTTATACAATATAAGCAATCCTCAATTATAATACAAGTGGGCAAATTAATATTTTTTGTAATGAAAGATGCTTAATTATGGCTATGCCTCCTGTATTTCATTCAGTAAAGAGTCACAGATTTGATATACTGACTTTCTGTATATATATATATGATCAATTATTCTAATTAGGATAACAAGGGAGGAGTGCTTTCACAGAGTTTTTTAAAATTACATTTCATTACTTTCAAAGAAGAAAACAGTAAATAAATCAAACAATATACTATATAAGCTAAATACTTTTTTTTATACTAGACTAATATCCTTAATACCTAGCAAGTTTTAAATTATTGAAAAACTCAAAAACACTAAGACAGAGACAGCAGTCCAGCAGTGAAAGGGGTGCTATCTAGTCTTTTGCATTGAGTGTCACTGTATGATTTTCTCCTGGTTGGCGAGCGGTTATATGTGTGTGCCCAATTCAAAGAGCTTCTAGCTGTCAAAGAATGGATCTGTTCTCTTGAGGCTAGAGTAGCAGACCTGGAAGAACAGAGGGAGACAGAGAGGTACATACAGGAGACCTACAAGTCCCACCTCCAGTCTGGCAGCCCCTGTGCTGCCTTGGAGGAGGGAGGTCTCCTAGAAGGAGAGCATCACCCTGGTGCAGTAGGAAGTACTCCTATAGCCAGGATCTACCCACCAGGGGATACACTATCCTCTCGCACTGAGGATATGTCTCCGAGAACTTCTGCCCAGGTGGGAAGGAGCAACTCATGAACAAGGTCATATGTTAGACTTCGTGCCCTTCTATCCTATGGGCTTGATTAGCTCATGCCAATACCATGGTCCAATCACTTCCAACTCGATTTTACTATTGATATATGTATGTCAAGCTCAACCAAACACAAACCTTTCAGTCTCATATCTACATGAGGTAAAATCAATGAGGTTAATTTCTGGGCTGAGCTGAAATATTCCCTTACCCACTGGATCCCCACACAAGACTCGGTTAAACCACTCTGGAATACTAAGGTAGAGACGGTGCTGAACAAAATTGGTCCATTCATTACTAAAAAAGTCAGGACAACCAGAAACTCTCCATGGTTTTCAGAAGAACTGGCCAACCTGAAACCTGCAGAAGCAGTTCATTGGATACAAGATGATCTCATCAGACTGCTATAATCTGGCTCGCTTCCAGTAGGGCAAAATTGTTCTCGTTCCTCTGCTGAAGGTTTCTGATCTAGACTGAACATTGGCTGCAAACTACAGTCCAGTGGCTAGCATACCACTTTTTAACCAAAATATTAGAAACCTACATTAGCAAACAATCTGGAAATCATTACATCTGGAAAGATTCTCTATTCTGCATTGTCACAATTTGGCTTCAGACTGGCACACAGCATGGAAACATTGCTACTTGTTCTAATGACATATGTCAAACAACATCTATGCAAAGGAGATCAAGTAATAGTTCTCCAATTTGATATCTCGGCGGCGTTTGATGTGGTTGATCACGCACGTCTTCTCAAATGACTAGATCAGTTAGGAATAACAGATACGGTCCTCAAATAGTTCAGCGAGTTCCTTTCAAACTAAAGCTACTCTGTTAAGCAAAATAACCAACTTTCCGACTACTGGTCACCCAACTGTGGGGTTCCTCAGGGTTCTCCACTGTCTCCCATCCTGTTTAATTTCTTCATGTATTGGCTCAATAGATCAAAGACTCAATGAGCTTCTACTATCATATACTGATGACATCCTACTTCTCCTACCATTAACCTCTACAAATAAAGACCCTATTCAGTCGGTAACAGCTGGCATGAATGCTATTAGTACTTGGGTCCTGACCAACAAACTGAAATTGAATGAGCAAAAAACCAAGGTTCTGTGGTTCAGGAGTCAGGGAGTTATGGTCCCATCTTCAATATCTCTATCTAATAGTCAAAACTTGGCAGTGGAGCCAGAAACCAAAGTGTTAGGGGTCGTGCTAGACTCCTCACATTCTCCTCTCACATTAACCAGATATGGAAGAAATCTCTATTCAAAATGAGACAACTACGTCTGGTCAGATCCTTCTTCAACCAAAAAAACCTTTGCACTGTTAGTTGAAATACTAATTTTACAACACCTGGATTATTGTAATGTCCTATTTCTTGGTATTAAGTGTCAATATGACACTTCCCGCGGGAGGTGGTGGAAATGAAAATGGTAACGGAATTCAAACATGCGTGGGATAAGCATAAAGGAATCCTGTGCAGAAGGAATGGATCCTCAGGAGCTTAGTTGAGATCGGGAGGCGGGACTGGTGGTTGGGAGGCGGGGATAGTGCTGGGCAGACTTATACGGTCTGTGCCCTGAAGAGCACAGGTACAAATCAAAGTAGGGTATACACAAAAAGTAGCACATATGAGTTATCTTGTTGGGCAGACTGGATGGACCGTGCAGGTCTTTTTCTGCCGTCATCTACTATATGTTACAATCTGTTACTAAAAAAAGAAATAAATGAAATATCATTAAAAATTTAAGATTATTCATTTTATTTTATTTGTAGCATTTGTATCCCACATTTTCCCACCAATTTGCAGGCTCAATGTGGCTTACATTTGCCGTAATGGCGGTTGCCATTTCCAGGTAACAGAATTACAAATGGCATTGCGTTAGGTGCAGACATACATGGTAACATACATGGAACATAATATATATGGAAAAAATCATGGTATATATATATACCATGTGCATACATACATGGTAAAGCAGAATACATTATCCTGCTCAACCTGTCGGCCAGACTGTTGTTTACGCCTGCCAGATAAGGGCTTGGAGGAACATGCTGTTACGGCGAGCCCAAAGCCACATCTGGACGGCTTCCTGACACAGAGGGCGAGATCCGGTGCCCCCGTTTGTTGGTGTAATACATGGCAACCTGATTGTCTGTCTGAATTAAAATGATTTGGTTGGACAGCCAATCTCTGAAATCCTTTAGAGCTTTCCAGATTGCTCTTAATTCCAGGAGGTTGATCTGCAGACCTCTTTCCTGAAAGGACCAGGCTCCCTGAGTGTGAAGCCCATCTACATGAGCTTCCCACCCCAGGAGAGAGATGCATCCGTTGTCAGCACTTTTCGTGGCTGAGGAACTTGGAATGGTTGTCCCATGGTCAAATTGGAATTCTTTCCACTGGTGGAGAGAATTCCAAAAGCCAGTGGACAGTTGGATGACATCCTCTAGATCCGCCGCAGCTTGAAACCACTGGGAAGCTAGGGTCCATTCAGCTGATCTCATATGTAGACGTGCCATGGGAGTTACATTAACATATACAGAACACAGCTGCCAGACTAATATTCAGATTGAACAGATATTCTAATGTTTCATCCTATCTTATCAATCTTCATTGGCTTCCCATATCAGAAAGAATAAGGTTTAAAGCTGCCTGCCTAGGCTATCAAATCTTACAGGGTTATACATCAGAATTGCTAATGAGAGTTGCTTCACTATGCTTGACCCAGTCCAACAGACTAAAAGAACAAATGATGCTAGCGACACCGTTTCATAAAGCAATCCAATATCAGAAGACTTTTGGATCTCTATACCCTGTACTTGGAGTTAAAACATGGAACTCTCTACCTATGATCATCAGAACAGTTAATAGATAGCTTCCAGAAGAGACTAAAAACCTTCCTCTTTCCAAAGACTGCTTCATAACAAACCTGTATAACAGTTATCTCCTCATACTATCCATCTGATTTCACGATTAAGTTCCTTCAATTCACTTTCAGGCTCATTTTCAAAAGAGAAGGACGCTCATCTTTCAACACAAATCGGAAGATGGGCGTCCTTTTCACAGGGTCGCCCAAATCGGTATAATCGAAAGCCGATTTTGGGCGTCCCCAACTGCTTTCCGTTACAGGGACGACCAACGTTCATGGGGGCGTGTCAGAGGCATAGTGAAGGTGGGACTTGGGTGTGCCTAACAAATGGACGTCCTTGAACCATAATGGAAAAAAAAAGGGCATCCCTGACGACCACTTGGATGACTTTACTTGGTCCTATTTTTCTTACGTCAAGGCACAAAAAGGTGCCCGAATTGACCAGATGACCACTGGAGAGAATCGGGGATGACCTCCCCTTACTCCCCCAGTAGTCACTAACCCCCTCCCACCCTCAAAAAAATCTTTAAAAATATTTTGTTTCAGCCTCTATGCCAGCCTCAAATGTCATACTCAGGTCCATCGTAGCAGTATGCAGGTCCCGGAGCAGTTTTAGTGGGTGCAGTGCACTTCAGGCAGGCAGACCCAGGCCTATCCCCCCACCTGTTATACTTGTGGTGGTAAATGTGAGCCCTCCAAAACCCACCACAAACCCACTGTACTCACATCTAGGTGCCCCCTTCACCCGTAAGGACTATGGTAGTGGTGTACAGTTGTGGGTAGTGGGTTTTAGGGGAGATTTGGGGGGCTCAGCACACAAGGTAAGGGAGCTATGTACCTGGGAGCAATTTCTGAAGTCCACTGCAGTGCCCCCTAGGGTGCCTGGTTGGTGTCTTGGCATGTCAGGGGGACCAGTGCACTACGAATGCTGGCTCCTCCCATGACCAAATGGCTTGAATTTGGTCATTTCTGAGATGGGCGTCCTTGGTTTCCATTATTGCCAAAAATCAGAAATGACCAAGTCTAGGGATGACCATCTCTAAGGATGACCAAAATTTCAGGATTTGAGCGTCCCCGACCGTATTATCGAAACAAAAGATGGACGTCCATCTTGTTTTGATAATATGGGTTTCCCTGCCCCTCCATCGGGACATTTTGCGAGGACGTCCTCAGCAAAACTTGGGTGTCCCTTTTGATTATGCCCCTCCACGTCTCACCCATTATGTAAACTGCACTGAACACTGAGAAGGGGATTTTAGTGGTATACAAGAGCTGATTTGATTTGATTTGAAAGTGCGACTATAATAAAATGAGGAAAATGGTTAAAAAGAAACTAAAAGAATCAGCAGTTAAGGTTAGGACACTAATAAGCTCATTTCGAAAGAGAAGGTCGCCCATCTTTCGACACAAATCGGGAGATGGGCGTCCTTCTCTCAGGGTCGCCCAAATCGGCATAATCGAAAGCCGATTTTGGGCGTCCTCAACTGCTTTCCGTCACGGGAACAACCAAAGTTCACAGGGGCATGTCGGAAGCATAGCGAAGGTGGGACTGGAGCGTGCTTAACATATGGGCGTCCTCAGCCGATAATGGAAAAAAGAAGGGCGTCCCTGACGAACACTTGGCCGACTTTACCTGGTCCTTTTATTTTTTACGACCAAGCCACAAAAATGTGCCCTAAATGACCAGATGACCTCCGGAGGGTATCGGGGATGACCTCCCCCTACTCCCCCAGTGGTCACTAACCCCCTCCCACCCTATATACTTATATACTTTTTTAGACTCTCATCTACGTGCAGCTGTACATGAAGCATATCTTTTAAGCTTGGATGAACATGTTACAGTTTTAGACCATTAGGAGGTTTTTACAAGCTAGCCAAAAAGCATATCTAAGAACATTCAGTTCTTGTAACACACAAGGTCAGAAGCCGTTTCTTTTCTTATAATTTGTTATTTGTTACATTTGTACCCCACATTTTCCCACCTATTTGCAGGCTCAATGTGGCTTACATAGTACCATAGAGGCGTTTGCCAATTCGGTTGATAGCAGATACAAAGTTATATTGTGGTCAGATGAGGTAGGTGTGGATTAGGCATCATGGGGGTTGAAGGAAGTGAAGATTATAAATTGTCCAGTACGATCATTAGTTATGCTGTGTTGCTGGGTGCTGGGATTTATGTTGGATCGGTGGGAAAGGCCTTTTGAAGAGGTGAGTTTTGAGTGATTTCCTGAAGTTTAAGTGGGAAGTTTAAGTTTAGTATAAGTTTAAGTTTAGTATATGTTAAAATGATTAACTCAATAATTTCTCTACAAGGAGGGTGAACAGTGGAGTGCCACAGGGATCTGTACTGGGACCAGCATTTGGATGAGGGGGGTTCTGAGTTTTTAGAATTTGTGATTTGTAAGATTGTGTATTGTTGTGTTTTTTAATGAATGTTTTATTGTACCTCGCCTAGATGTTTGGATAGGTGGGTTATAAATGTAATAAATAAATTTATAAATGATAAGGAAATTAGAACAATGAGTGAGGTGATTAAATTTGCAGATAATACAAAACTATTCAAGGTTGTTAAAACACGTGAGGACTGTGAAATATTGCAGGAAGACTTTAGGAAATTGGAAGAATGGGCATTGAAATAGCAGATGACATTTAATGTGGACAAAGGAAGTTACATGGAAATACTTTTAAAACAAATAGGAGGAAATATTTTTTAATAGTTATGCTCTTGAACTCTTTGCCGGAGGATGTGGTAACAGCAGTTAGCATATTTGGGTTTAAAAAAGGTTTGGACAAGTTCCTGGAGGAAAAGTCCATAGTTTGCTATTAAGACAGACACAGGGAAGCAACTGCATGCCCCAGAATTGGTAGCATGAAATGTTGCTGCCAACTGAGTGTCTGCCAGGTACTTGTGCCCTGGCTTGGCCACTGTTGGAAACAAGATGCTGGGCTAGATGGACCATTGGTCTGACCCAGTATGGCTATTCTTATGTTCTTATATTCTGTGGTACAATCAAAGCAATGTATATATACTATATGCAGTACTTTCTTTGTTCCTAGTGGGCTAAATTTTGTAGCTGGAGTAAAGGAGAGTTGCCTAGGGTCACAAGGAGCTGCAGTGGCCCTGACCCTTTCTTCAGCTCTTCATTCCCCAGTGATTCCTGTACAGTTTACGCTTTATGACTTCAAATATTCATATCTTCTCAGGAATGGAACATAAATCAGTACCAAAAATGTTAATGATTTTGTTGCATTGCCAATTTAGCTCCCTGAAAGAAACTGTAAAGATTTTATAAAACCACAACATTAAGCAATATGCTCTCTTAATCAGAGTCTGAAGGCTGCAGTGTTGTAATTACCCATTTTATTGATCTTATCATTACCCAGTATATCAACCCAATTAAACCCTCTCTATAATTTCAAAGAGATGATGTCAATAGCAGGAAACATGATGCCAAATTTCTAATTATCTCTATTGCCCTCACTATGAAATCCATCAGTCTTGCACATAATCTGAGGGAGAAGTATTATGAAGCCCCAAAAGTTTGATAACATTTATATAAAACTGTTTTTTTTTTTTTTGGGGGGGGGGAGAACTGCTTTAGTAAAAGATGGTACTATCTTGTACCTACTAACGAGAGATGCAAGAGGTTTCCAACTCATCTCCAAATTCTAAGAAAAACCTGGTTCAAAACATTAGGCCCTGAGATGATCCTCAGTCATTCTGGTTACCGCACAAAGAGGAGGTTCAGCTGAAAAGTTCAGGTTCACCTACTGACCCATTATTTAAATTAGGATCAGGACTTGGATGCCAGAAGAAGCCAAAGGATTGTGCCAACGTATGAATGGAAATAAAGATGAGCAAAGGAAAGAAAAATGTTGTTAGTGTCCATCTGGAATGTGGGCTGCAACCAAGGCTGCTTCTGTTGGATCTCCTTTAATGACTGTTAATTAAATCATTTACTGCAGAATAATAACTCAGTCTGGCACACTACCTGCCCAAGCATGTGCAATCAAAGAGCTCCGCGTGTTGGATAGCCCTGAGCCTTGACATGCAAACATGCCTCCTACTTGGATTTTCTCCCAAGGCATTATTTATTTATTTTTAAATTGTCTTTCAGTTCTAAATGAAGATTGGTTCCGTTTTGTTTTTTTTAATATTAAAGTGAGCTACTGCTCTCTATGGTATTTTACAAGTAAGGTGCAGAAAGTTGAACTGGTGTGAAAGAATGTTGTCACTGTCCTTGTCACTGGAACAAATGGAGTTTTGTTTTTCTTTAGATATTTAACATTTACAGTCCAAAAAAGAAAAAGGAAATGGACAAGTTAAAGGGATGAAAAAGTAAAGCATAAGAAGCAAATCTGAAAGTCCACATCATAGGAAAAGAGATGTGTGATATATGCAAAGTAATGAACAAAGGAAAACACACAAGAGGAACATTAGATTGTAAGCTCTGTTGAGCAGGAACTGTCTTTTCATGTTCAAGTGTACAGCACTGCGTACGTCTTGTAGTGCTATAGAAATGATAAGTAGTAGTAACATCCCTCCCCCTTAACACACTGCAAATGATATGGCAAAGTTCCTTTTCGTATTACATAGAAGTGACCTAGCCAGAAACACATTTATTTATTTTTTTTTTTTTTTTGGGGGGGGGGGGGGCAATGTTTAACATGGGTAGGCACTAGGTACCCGACTGTTTTCTTTGTTATCATAAAATGGCATCCTTTCTTAACTTCGTATTTTAATTTTTGTACAATGCCTAGACCTTTCTTTAGATTGGGCAGTATAGCAAATTTGAAATAAACCATAAACCATTTCCTCTTCCCCACCAAAATTAAAATTAAATATACTTTAGCTGACGGGATCCTTAAGCCCCACTAGCTGAAGAAATGCAGGTCATGGGGAACTGAGCATGCTTGTGATGCCAGTGTCAGTGACTCACATTGTAGCTGCTGACTGCCTGCTGTTCTGACTAGGGATTAAAAATCCTTGGGCCCTGTTTACTAAGCCACGCTATAGGCATGCTAACTTTTTAGCGCATGCTAATGCTAGAGACACTCATGGCTGTCTTTAGCGTTAGTTTGTGCTAATTTTTAGCACGTGCTAAACAGTTAACTTGCTTAGAGCGCAGCTTAGTAAACAGTCTCCTTTACTGGCGCTAACCTCTGGATTCTATATATGATGACATTTGACAGTGAGGCCAAATTGCGTGCAAAACATAATTGTTTAACAAGCCAATCAGTGCCGATAATTTGGCCACTGACAAGCAATTATAGGCACTAATTAGAATTTATCTGCATAACTTTCTAAGCGTATACTGTAAAGTGTGTGCATATATTGTAATGCCCGATTCGTGCCTAAGTTAGGCGCGGGCATTTATACTAGGTTTTAGTTGGCATAAATGGTTGCACCTAAATTTTAGTTGTGGGAACAGGTGTTACTCATGTTCTATAATCTGTGCCTAACTTAAGGTGAGGTTTATAGAATAGCACTAAACCGTGTTTTTTCAGGAACAATTTTTTAGGCACCATGTATAGGATCTGGTCCGAAATGCATAATCGGTCTGCTAAGTTTAACCCTCAACCAAAGGGCAGCTCCAGAGATTTGTATGCAATTACGGTGTCGTTTCTGAAACAGGGATGCTAACCACGTAAGTAGACAGTGGAAAAGAGCTGCCTGCCATTCCGAGTGACAATACGTTGGATAATGGATGAAAAAAGCCATTTTTGATGAGAGAAACTTCATCACTCTAGCACAGAAAATAACATTTGCATCTGCCTTTCACATTTAACTCTGCTTTACAAATGAAAACAGATAAAGGAGCACCCTTTGCTACCGGGGCTGACATTAGAGAGGTGCAAACAGGGCAGTTGCCTTCGACCCCTGTTTGACAAGGAGCCCCCAAGCCTGCCTAGATCTGAAGGAAATACAGCTGGGCCTCCATCTAAAATTTTTCCCTGGGCCTCAACATGTTTTATAGCGCAGCCTGATGGCTACAGTTTCTGTACTGGATTGGATTTTCTTTTAATGTGACAGCACATTTTAGATAGAATGTAGAAATAGGAATTGACGCATTCTAGTTGTGGGATATACAATTCCAATAGTATTTTAGGAAAGGATCTATCAAGGTAAAGCCTTTTCCAAAATACATACCAGAGCCTGCATGTAATTTGCCTGCCCATGCAGATTGAGGAGGCATTATGGTGAAAACCCAGCAATTTACACATGAGAATGTCGACACATACACATGTATGTTTTTTTAAATACCGACTTGCACATGTATGTCAATCTGTTTCCAAACCTATACATCTACCTGCTGCTCATTACCTCCACAGTCTTCAATCCTCTTTTTTTTTTTTTTTTTTTTTTTTACTATTTGGAGGGAGAAAGTAACAGTAGGTGATTAATGAGGATTGCTCTCTTAATCCCTCCTGTAAAGGGCTGACTGAAACCAACACTTTTTAAAACCTGTGTCTTCTAGAAACCTAATTCACCATGACACCAACTGTCAAAGCCATTTGATATGGCCGGTCTGATGCTACTGAACGTTGTGAGCAAGCCTGAACAACTGAAAATTGCCATATTTCTGCTTTTTAAGCCAACAGAAGCTTGATGGACAAGTTTCCTCTATCTTTGTACCGCAGTTGCTGGTACAGTAGAGACAGTGCATATTTCAATGGGCTATATTTACTGTTCTCGTAATCCATGCATTACTGCTATATAGCCTTGGGGTACCTCCTGAGTAAGTTCTAGGATATCTGAGTGTGTAGGAGCTAGAACTCCACACTCTATACCTTTGGAGCCATATTGGATAGGGGGTAGAGCAGGCTGTGAATGCCCTGCCTCTGTGGAACTTTCATCTCTTGTCCCCAAGAATCAATCAGCATTGTCATTCTCAAGAAATGCAAATGTCTTCTGGGAATGGCTTTTCTAAAGAAATTGAGTTCTTTACTGACAAAATCCTTCACAACAGGTACACATACAAGTACTCAGCAAAATCCAAAAAAGAAAATACAAAGATGAACCTAGATTGTGGATCCTGGAACCTTTTCATTCCTCTCTTCAGACTCCAAGTCATCCTGACACACGGAATAAATAGGAACTTAGTGCTCTTCTCACTTGGCTAGTGGCCAGAATTCCACACAGGCCTTCTTATTCTTAAACTCTCATTTTTCTTGATTCCTCAAACCTTCCTCTAGGGATCTCCTGGGAAACAGACCCCAAATAACAGTGGACTTCCTTTCCCTAACTTCAGATCTCCTGGCCCAAGATCCCACTCCCTGGAGCCCAGGTGTTCTCAAAGAAGAGAAGAAAGGAAGGACAAGATCCCCTCCCAAACATAGGTTTTTAAACTTACATATGACATCACTGACACCTCCCCTGTGGACAATCGAGCCAAAAAACAAAAGGAGTTATGTTCACTGGCCACTGGTGAGCTTGTAACTGTACTATTCCTGTATTTTCAAAACGTATACAGATTGTATTAGGATGAATATATAATTGAATGGCTCAATATTATCTCTATAAGAGACCAGGTTTGGACTGGGGTAAGGGTGGACTAAAAAATGATCCATTTACCAGCGATATTCAGTCACTAACCCTCAGATTCTACATATGGTGCACAACATTGTGTGCACAAATTTGGGTGGCGCACAATTTAGTTGAATAATGAATCAATTATCACTGATAATTGGGTGCTAATAATCAATTATTGACACTAATTGACAATAATTAGAATTTACGCGCACATCTCGTAGATGCTATTCTATAAAAATGTGCACATAAATTCTTGTGCATGGATTTGAAAAGGGGCATGGCCATGGAAGGGGCATGGGCAGGTCAAGCACTGTTACAGATTATGCCTGATTTAGATGCAGAGATTTACACCAGGTTTCAATTGGTCTAAATCCTCATGCCTAAAAGTTAGCTGTGGATCCCAGTGCTAGGCGCTATTCTAAAAATGGCACCCAACTCAGAGCACCATTTATAGAATTAGTGCTCATTTATTTGGTGCTGAGTTTTTGACGCCATGTATAGAATTTGGTCCTAAATGGATAAATGTTTATTTTAGGCCTGCTGATTAAACTAAATAGATACTGCCAGTGCAGTCACTGTACTATCCATACATACAAATACATATGTGATACCCGCCAGCAAGCCTTCTCCAAAGTAGCCCAAACACTCTGGAATGCACTCCCTGAAAGGCTTTGCTTAACACAAGACTCTATATTTCAGGAAGCAGGTGAAAGCTTGGCTCTTCAACCAGGCCTTTAACGGAAGAAGTAAATGACACCGGCTGCACATAGTATAGCAGGACATGTTTATCCACTACTACCCTAGCCAAGATAATGATCAGGCACCTTTCTGACCTCATTTGCAACTCTCTTTAACTAGTCCCTTATTTTCTTAATCCTGGTACTCCATCTGATCTGTCTATATGTTCCTTTTTTTCCAGGGTCACCGAGAGACACAGCTGGGCTCGGGGCAGAACCAGACCGCCACAAGTCCCCCCACCCCCACTTGCGCTTCTCCCCTACTCACCCACCCCCTTACCTTTCTGTCTTTACCTCCAAGGGGGGACCCGGGTCTGGCACTAGCAAGCCGCTTCCTGTGTGCCTGCTCCCATGGTCTGTCTTCTCCTGCTCCTATCCGTGCCGTGCACTAATGCAATCATCCGGGTCCTGGGCGGCACGCAGGAGCAGGGGAGGACAGACTTGGAAGCAGGAAGAAGCTTGCTGGCGCTGGGCCCGAGCCCGGGCTCCCCCTTGGAGGCCAGGCCCGGGGAATTTTGCCTCCCTTCTCGGTGGCCCTGATCTTTGCTTACACCCTATGCTATTTAAATGTTTTATTACATATTGTGTTGACATTGTTTGAATATTTTTACTGCTGTAATGGTCTATTGCTGATGTTTGACTTATTCTTGCTGTACACTGCCTTGAGTGAATTCTTTCAAAAAGGCAGTAAATAAATCCTAATAAATAAATAAAAATATTTGGCTGTGCTACCGATACACATAATGGTGCCAAATATGTGGAATGTTATATGCTGTAGCCAGCTGTAAACTGGGCAAGATACTATTAACATACCTATGCACCCCACTATTTACTGCCAGTAGAAAGTGAGTTAGGGGTTGAAGCCACTAAATTTACATTTTATTTCTGATGCTATTGGCACATAGAAGAATTTTAGAGACCCCATCGTAGTGTTCTGCCTGAGTAGCACCTGGTGAAACAGTGTTGCTGCACATTGGAACAATGCTATTCTCTGTTTTTCGTACTGTGTTTGACAGCACTAAAAGCATCACTGTGCTAGAGAATACAGAAATAAAGCTAAAAATTATCCCTTTTATCTTCAATGGTCTTATTTCCAGTGGGGCTCATTTCAAAGCACTCAGACTTACAAAGCTATATAGTAATCTAAGGAACTTTATAAGTCTAAGTGCTTTGAAAATGAGCCCCAATGTGTCCTACTAGGCAAGAGAAAACTTGTCCACTTCACAGACTTTTGAAAGTTGAGGGATGAGTGGTGCACACATCAGTAACAGCCCAGCAGTGCAGGGTGTCAATTGCAAATAATTGTGAAAACTCTAATTAAAACCCCAAACTGAAGATAAAAGAGCTCTAGCTGTGAATGCAACAATATGTTTCATTTGATGGCAGGAAAGACAGTTCATGACAGCATATCAGATGATTAAGGAACTTCTGTAGAAGTTCAAAACTAAATTAGTGTATGTAAAAATATATATCAATATACAAACTCGAGTGAAGAACCCGATCACTGCAAACAAGTTTCCACTCAAAGTCAAAAAAATAATGATCACTCCTAATACCCTTATCTATTCTGTAGATCTTTATCAACAATCGTTCATTAGTTTTTAATGTCTATCATTAATAGGAGGAAAAGAGCATCAGCTGTTACTGATACCCCTATTTTAAAGGGCATTCTAAAGAACTGCATAATGAAGAATTCTCTGCTCAGCTGTACACAATCATCGGCTCCAAAAAAACTCCATAAAAATCATGCACATTAATGTCTTTATCTTTTTATTTTTATTTTCCATTATTGAGCATAAGATAGGACTGAGAGAGACTTATCTTTCACTTGGACATGATGTGCATAATTTTTATGGAGGTTTTTTTGGAGCCGATGTTTGAGTACAGCTGAGCAGAGAATGCTTCATTAGGCAGTTCTTATGAATGCCCTTTAAAATAAGGGCATCAGCAATAACTGAGGCTCTTTTCCTATTAAAAACTAATGAACGATTGTTGATAAAGATCTACAGAATAGATAAGGGTATTAGGAGTGATCACTATTTTTTTTACTTTGAATTTAAAAATATATAGCATGAGACAGATTCCACTTGACTGACACTAAAGAATGAAGGAAAGTCAGCTGCAGGATAGTACCATGATGTTCCTAATCTTGGAAAGAAGACAGGTGAAAGAAATGGATAGGCGACTTGGCTTGGAACTGTGGTGTATGGTTAGGACAGAGCTCCCCATTTTCCTTATCTGGACACAGTTCACTAGAAAGGCCTCAATGGAGCTATAAATACCCATAGAGCAGAAGGAAAGAAGAAGCTTTATTAGCTAGACATATGTTCTCATAAACCTGGGTAGAGTGCTCTAAGTCCTTTCTGCTCACCTGGAGTTTTTCCAATCATCCAATGATTTGAATTACATGGGGCCTTGTAGGCTCAAAGGACTTATGGACTCTGCATTGTTCATTGGCTATTTAACTCAACTCTCTGCTTCCTATCTTTTAACCAGTTTCCAATCCACGACAGGACAATGCATCCTATCCCATAGCTTTTCAATGTTCTCAGGAGTCTCTCATGAGGTACTTTATTAAAAGACTAGACTTTGAGCCCGTAAAAACGGGCTATTATAGGAAGGGGGGGTTGAAAGGCCCGCCCCCACCGCCGAGTTTGCCGCTGCCCCTCCCCCTCTGAGTTCGCGCCCCCCCACGAGCCGTCACCACCCACCTTCCACCCGGCCGGGCCCTCGCTCTGCTATTGAAACAGCGAGGGTCCGGGAACGCAGCACTGAGCTCTGCTGAGCTGCCGACGTCGGCCTTCGTTCTTCTTCTCTGCCTGACCTGCCCTCGTGTGACGTAACGTCGTCGAGGGCGGGACAGAGGCAGAGAAGAAGAAGGAAGGGCGATGTCGGCAGCTCAGCAGAGCTCAGTGCTGCGTTCCTGGACCCTCGCTGTTTCAATAGTGGAGCGAGGGCCCGACCGGGTAGAAGGTGGGTGGCGGCGGCGACTCGGGTGGGGGGAGCGTTAGACGGCGGTGTCCCTCCCTCAGCAATGCGCAGTACAGACCCTCTGTGTTCCGCCCCCCGTCATCACGTATTGACGTGGGGGCGGGGCAGAGAAGGTCTCTACTGCGCATTTGCAAGTGAGTACGGTCACTCGCCATTTATATGTTTGATGATTTCTGAAAATTTAGATACACTACATCAACTGGCTCACTTTTAGCCTCATGTTTATTCACACCTTCAAAATAAAATGTAGCAAATTGTTGCGGCAAGTCTTCTCTTGGCTAAATCCATGTTGGCTCTGTCCAATTAAACTCATGTTTGTCTATGTTTTCAGTTGTGTTCATTATGATCATTTCTATCATTTTGCCCTGCCTTGATGTCAAGCTTACCACTCTGTAGTTTCTTGGATCACATCTTTAACACTTTTTAAAAAAATTGTCCATGTTCCAATCTTCATGTACTATGGATGATTTTAATGACAGATTACAGATCATTAATAGTAGATCTGCAATTTCATTGTTGAATTCTTTCAGTACTCTGGGGTATATACCATCTGGACTAAATGATTTACTGCTCTGTAACTTGCTGATTTAGCTTATTACATTATCCAGGTTCACAAAGATTTGTTTCAGTTCCTCCATATCATCACCATTAAATACCATTTCTGGCACAGGTAGTTCCCTTACATCCTCTTCAGTAAAAACCAAAGGAAAGATTTCATTTAGTCTCTCTACTATGGCTTTGCCCTCCTTGAATACCCCTTTTACTTCTTGATGATTTAATGGTCCAACTGACTTCCTCACACACTTTCTACTTCTAATATACCTGAAAAGTTTTTATTGTTAGTTTATGCTTCTACAACAGGCTTCTTTTCAAATTATTTCCTTATCAATGCTTTGCACTTAATTTGCCAATGGTTATGCTGCTTCCTGTTTTCTTCATTTGGATCCTTTTTCCATTTTTTGAAAGATTTGGCTCTAATAGCCCCTTTCATCTCATCTTTTTGCCATGCCAACTGTCATTTGGCCTTCCTTCCACCTTTTTTATCATGTGGAATACATCTGCTCTGTGCTTCCAAGATGGTATTTTTAAACATCATGCCTAATTTAAACTTCTAACCTTTGCATTTGTTCCTTTGAAAGCATTTTTTTCATTTTATCATAGTTGCTCTTTTGAAAGTTAAATGCTGACAAAGTAGATTTCCTTAGTGTCTTCACTCCAATTATTAACTCAGATTTGATTATGTTATGAACACTAGTGCCAAGCAAACCTAACATGGTTACCTCTTGCACTAAGTCCTGCATTCCACAAAGAATTAGATTAAAAGTAGCTCCACCTCTTGGCAGTTCCTGAATCAGTACTCCATGAAGCAGTCATTGACACAAGTGATTGACACAGTCAGCCAGCCCTTTGCCAGCGTCAGGGCCTCTCCTCAGGCGCGTCCCACCTCTGTGGAAAACAGGAAGTTGCATTAGAGTAGGCAGGATGTGCCTGAGGAGAGGCCCTGACACTTGCAAAGGGCTGGCTGACTGTGTCAATCGCCGACGGTGCCAGAGGGAGAAGAAGAATGCTTCAGGGCAGTCAAAATGACCATGCAGATGGGAGAGAGCGAGCTCAAAAGAGGGAGAAAGATGTAAGACATGGCAGCGGGTAGCGGGGGGGGGGGGGGGGGGGGGGGGGGGGGGAGGAAGAGGGAAAAGGGAAAAAAAGCTGCCCAATTTGGTTTAATAGACAGGAATGGAAGTGAGCCATCTAGTCCACTGTAAGGAAGGAAGCCAGACAGTTTGATTAATTTGTTTTCACTCCCCCACGCAGTCATCATTACTGTTCACGCGAAACAAAGAAAGCAAACATATTTATTTATTTAATTTTTTTATTTATTGCATTTGCTGCTGCACCCATGTCGTTCTTTATCTGTAACAAGTCTAAAGCTGTTTCAGTTGGATAGGCAGTGCCTTAAAAGTGGGAGAAGAAAAGTAGTAACAATTGAATATCACTAAAACGGCTTCAAAAATTATTGTAGCTGGTAGAAACCGCAATTATAAACTCTGTAGTTCTTTGATTTTTCTTCACTGTTCTTCTATACAATGCAGACGTCCAGATTTCAGTGAGGATATTCTGTTTCCTGATGAGTTCATCTTAACTGTTGTTGTAATCTGTCTTGTGAAGCCTGGTGTTATAAAGATGATAGAATATATTGACATTAAATGGAAGTGGAATTAAACTCTCCTTTCATTGTAGCACATGGAATCACATCTTCATCTGTTTTGTAGTTTACCTTTTAGGTACACAAATGGATTATTCTGTTTTGAACATGTTTCAGGGGCAAGTGGTTTTATAAGTCAAAATAAAATTAAATATTTTGTTTCATGCAGATCTCTTTTGCTTAAACATAAATGGGCTTTAAGCCCCTAATGCAGTCCATTGGTTTTCTTATATTTTGTTCTTGTGATGACTTATCCTGTGCCAAAACTAAAAACTCTTACTTCTATTTGGTCGATGATAATAGGAATACTATCCACCCTAAAAAGTTGTTTTGTGGCTGTAGATGAGGAATTGTGGTATTGAATAAATATGTGTATATTTGTGTCCCTAGTCATGCATCCTACATTTATATAGTCCTTTCAAGAAATCCAGTTAATCATTTAACATTAGTGGAACATAGCCACAGAGACATGGTATGGTCGCATTTTTAATATGGTAATACTAGGGCCCAGCTAAGGACCAGGTTATTTTGAGTTAATCTTCACTGGACCAAAATTGGTTTCCTTGTACTGTTTATAGAGTCTGGCTTCCTTGGACAGAGAGAAGGGGGTCTCTATTTCAATTTTTGTTGTTGTTGTTGTTGGTGTTTACTTTTCTTTTTTTTTTTTTTTTGGCTCCCTATTCTGTATTAGATTGGTAGCTTGGAATATTGTCACAATTTGGGTTTCTGCCAGGTGCTTGTGACCTGGGTTGGCAACTGTTGGAAACAGGATACTGGGCTAGATGGACCATTGGTTTATATTATATAGATGAGGGTCTGTCCATGTTCTGCATGTGTGACTGAGGTGAAGGATTCTGCTAGCATGTAGCATCTTTGTAGGAATGTGTAACAGTGCAGTTTGTTCCAGTTTTCTAATAGTAGGTTAATTGGTGTTCCAGAGCCCAGTGTAATATATATAGCACTGTCTTTTCATAGGTGGGTTAGGGCTGTTATGGTGTGGTAAGTTTTGTGTTCTAGGGCAGTGTTTCCTAAGTTGGTCCTGGAGTACCCCCTTCCAGTCAGGTTTTCAGGATATCCACAATAGATATGCATGACATTGATTTGTATATATTGCCTCCATTACATGCAAATCTTTTTCATGCAGATTCATTGTGGATAGTCTGAAAACCTGAATGGCAAGAGTGTACTCCAGGACCACCTAAGGAAACACTTCTCTAGGTCCCACTGTAATATTTATAGCACCATTTTTTAATAGGTGGGTTAGAGCTGATATGGAGGGGCATAATTGAACGAAAACGTCTATCTCCATGGGCGTTTATCTCCGAGAACGGGTCCGAGAAGGGGCGGACCGAACCGTATTTTCGAAAAAAATAGACGTCCATGTTTTATTCGACAATTTGTGAGCTGGGCGTTTTTGTTTTTCAGCGATAATGGAAAATGAAAGCGCCCAGCTCAAAAACGAATAAATCCAAGGCATTTGTTCGTGGGAGGGGCCAGGACTCGTAGTGCACTGGTCCCCCTCACATGCCAGGACACCAACCGGGCACCCTAGGGGGCACTTTTACAAAAACAAAAAAAAAGGTAAAAGAGCTCCCAGGTGCATAGCACCCTTCCCTTGTGTGTTGAGCCCCCCAAATCCCCCTCAAAACCCACTGCCCACAAGTCTACACCATTACTATAGCCCTAAGGGGTGAAGGGGGGCACCTACATGTGGGTACAGTGGGTTTGGGGGGGTTGGACGACTAAGCATTAAGCAGCACAATTGTAACAGGTGGGGGGGATGGGCCTGGGTCCACCTGCCTGAAGTCCACTGCACCCCCTAACAACTGCTCCAGGGGCCTGCATACTGCTGCCAGGGAGGTGGGTATGACATTTGAGGGTGAAAATAAAAAGTTGTGAAACATCATTTTTTGTGGTGGGAGGGGGTTAGTGACCACTGGAGGAGTCAGGGGAGGTCATCCCCGATTCCTTCCGGTGGTCATCTGGTCATTTAGGGCACTTTTTGGGGCCTTATTCGTGAAAAAACAGGGTCTAGGAAAAGTGTCCTAAATTCTAGCTAAAAACGCATACTTTTTTTCCATTAACGGTGAAATGCGCCCATCTCTGTTCGGCCGATAACCACGCCCCAGTTCCGCCTTCACCACACCTCTGACACGCCCCCATCAACTTTGTCCGCATCCGCGACGGAGTGCAGTTGAAAACGTCCAAAATCGGCTTTCGATTATACCGATTTATTCGTTTTGGGGAGATAAACGTCTATCTCCCGATTTGGGTCGCAATATAGGCGTTTTTCTCTTTCGATTATAAGCTGGATGGTGTAGTAAGTTTTCAGTATAAGTTTTGGGTGTCTTTTTGCAGGGGTTTGTGTTATTTCACAAAGTGTCTATCCCTATTTGAAAGTAGGCTCTGGGGCAAGGGCCACCTTTTAGTCTTCTGCCTTGGGATCATTGGCTCTGGTTTGACTTCTTCACCTTGCTTGCCTTGAGAGTGTCGGCTCAGGCTTTGTTGCTTTATCTTGCCTGCCTTGGGAGCATTGTGCTCGGGCGCCTCAGTGACTGTTGGCTTGTCTTAGGTGACATCCCTAGTCTTCTGTGAGTGGAGTGACCCCCGCTTGCTTCTACCTATGGTGCAGGTCCTTAAAAGACTCTTTTCTTTTCCCTTTGTTTTGCTTCTGCTCCACTCTGGTTTTGAGGGAGCTTGCTGCAGTTGTTCAGCGGTTCATCTGAGTGTACTAACAGAATGAACCCTTTTCTTAACCACTAGCGGTGTTACCTCTGTCGGCCAAGTATTGCCTGTTTGTCTTTGTCCCACTAGGGTGGGCCCTTTGTCTAGTCTATTGTGTTCTACTGTATGCCATATGTTTGCATTGCTCTGCTAGTATTGAGATGTGCAGCTAGGCTGCTTATGTTTGATTTCCCTATGCAGCTAGGCTGTTCTACTTTACTTTTACTGTATACTTTATGCTTTGTATTGTGTCCGCTAGTATTGAGATGCGCTACTAGGCTGCTTATGTTTGATTTCCCTATACAGCTAGGCTGTTCTACTTTACCTTATTCTGTTTTATGTTAGCCTTGCTTCAGCTAGGTTAAACTATATAGCTAGGCTGCATGTTTTCCTTTCTGTGCCATTTGTCTACTGTTTTCGCCTTGTGTTTTTGCTACTAATAAAGCTGCCTCAGTTCATCTCCACTTGGGATCCAATGCAGTTCTTGGGAGTGCTCTTAGTTCTGAGGGGACTCAGTCTACCCAGAGGTGGTTGGGTGATTCTCATGCAGCCACCTCTAGGCCAAGGGCTCACAAATGTCAAACAATATAATTTGCATGCTATGGTAACCCAGTGTTATTCTCTTTCCACCAAGTCTCTGAGATGCCTATTATATCTACCTCTTCATTTAGCAGAGTAGTTATCAATGTAGGATATTAAGTTGTATTTTTTTACTGTTAACTCCAGGTCTCATTGCATAAAATGGGATCTGTGCTAAAATAGCACAAGTTATAGGTAAAATAACATATCTTAACTGTAGCCCACATTAATAACTACGCTCCTAACTCTCCCATCTTATTATTTAGGTTTTCAGCATTTGTATGCAGACCTTTAAAGGTGTGCTTTTTGTTTGTATCTAAAAGCTGCTTAGCAGTTGACATGGATAATTTGCAGTCTTCACTCTGCTCTTCCTTTGAAGGCACCTGGCTTACTTTTGCCTTTGTTGAAACCTCTCTATCAGGATGCCTTAATTTCCCTGTTTGGTTAGTATCCTTTAAAGATACCTTACTCTAAACCATGTGCTCCTGAGTGACTGTCAGCTCTGCCCCCAGTTGACAGATACAGATCATTAAGTTTATTCATGGTTCTTAATAGTAGGGTCTTCTTTATCATCTAAGCTGTAGAGTATTGATTTCTAGTTTAAAAGCTGCTCTATCTCCTTTTTAAACATTAGTGCTATCAGCCTGGTTCAATCCCAGTTAAGGCGGAGTCCATCTTTTTTGGAATAAGTTCCCCTTTCCACAAAATGTTGTCCAGGTCTTAACAATCTAAATTCCTCTTCCCTGAACCATCTTGTCCATGCATTGAGACTCCAGAGCTCTGCCTACCCCTTGGGTCCTGCTCATAAAACAAGGAAGCATTTCTAAAAATGCTACCCTGGGATACTCAAAATTCTAACTCATTTTATGTGGGTTCCTTGTGTTTCAAAATTGCACATCCTTGCAGTTAGTTGCAGATCTGAAAATGGACCCTGACATGTGACATTGCACAAGCTTGCAGATTCCAAGCAACTTTATGGTGCTGTGCATAGTGCACTTTCCTGATCTATCACAAGCTTTCTCTATATCATTGGCGGTCTCAGCTAAGGACTAATGTGTTCACCTTACTCAGCTATCGTATTTATACACTGGTTAATGCCATTCTGCCATTTTGCAGGACATTACCCACAATGCTTACTGTACTGAAGCCTGGATTAAAAGGCATGCCATTGTTTGAGTACATTCAGAGAATAACCACAGCAGCTGCTTTCATCTGCCTAATTGGATTATATTATAGCTCATTTCACATAATTGTAGCTTTCATGCTAGCTTTATCTGTGCACCTCCCTGCTGCGAACAAAGGCTCAGGGCACCTGCAAAGCTAGATCCCAACTCACTGCTGATCTGGTTTCCATCACATTGGTAGATTAACGAGTAGCATGCACCTATCACACAGGGTACCCTATCAAAATGTGGATCTCTCTGTGCCTCATTCTATGCTGATGCTGAACACATACTTGTGGTTTATAAGATATGAGGTAAAACCAGCTGACTTCAGTGACGCAAGTACAGTAATCTTAGTACCAGTTCTGAAATGTAAGGTTATCGTTTTCTATTTTCTGTATCACTGCAAAAACATTGTACTGCCTGAGACCATAGGTATTATCACTGCCTGAATATCCAGAAGTGCTGTGATCATAGTTTGCTGGTAACAGATGTACTGAAAGAATTTCCTGGAGCTTGATATAATTATAATATATTAAGGCAAAGCCCCTTATGTAAGTATGTATGCTCAGGGTTCAGAAGACTGCCTTCTACTGAGTGAGTGATGGAACCAAGGAACATTTCAGTTCTCTTAGTGATGTCTTCATAGTATGTAGCAGTTAAGGATGCAACACTTCTTGTCTGTGCTTAAGGTAATGAAAGGATATACCCTGTTGATCTGGCTGCTGATTTCCATTCCTCATCCTTCCTCTGCCTCAGCAAAGTGTTACAATCATGCCCATCACTTCACTAGGGTCAGAATATAAATATTATTAAATAAAATTGTAGAGCAGATCTTTAAGGTGTTGAAAAGCCAGTTATGCATTCTGGACCATACAAGACACTTCCCAGGACCGATTAACCACTGGAGCAAGTGAGGCACTGGGTCAGGGTGCCAGGGACAAAATAACCTCTGACATCACCTGGTCTTATGGTTAAGCCTTTTCTTCCCCCTCTTTCCCATAGCTTCAGCATCTCTCTCTCCATCTTTCAGGCCAGTATCTCTCCCCTTTTCCCCCCATCCTCTCAGCCCAGTCTCTTTCTCCCCCCTCTGAACCCCCCTCCCTACTGGTCTAGCATAACCCCTTCTCCTCTCTCCATCTTCCCTTTCCCTTGCAGTACTGTACACTGCATGCTGCCTTTGCCCTTGCCCTGGATCTTCCATCTGCTGCATCCCACTTCCTCTGCTGCATTTTCCTGTGGGTAGGACATGGTAGAGGGAAGACCCAGGGCATGGCTGAAGGCAGCCTTTCTTCAGGCTGCTGCTGAGAGAGAGAGAGGAAAAGGAGCAATGCCAGACCTGTGGAGAGGAGAGGAGGAGGAGAGAGAGAGACTGGGCTGGGGGGAATGGGGAGAGAAGGGGAGAGACGTTGGACTGAGGGAGAGAAGGAGAGGTGCCAGACCCATGGGGGTGGGGTGGAAGCGATGTACTGTAGGAGGGGTGGCATGCCCATGCAAGCTGGCTCAGGGCATAACAATCCCTTGAGCCATCCCTGAGACTTCCTACCCCTTATTCCTACTGATCTCCATCACTTATGTTTGCTGCCATCTTTCTTGGCTCAAGAGGGAAGCTGTGAAGGCAGGAAAGAGGGATGAAAGGACACAACAAAGGATGGGCAAAGATCTGGTGCTTACTAGCTGCTTAACGCCAACATTGTCCCTGACTGGAAGCAGAACTATCGCTGCTTAACTAACTTTATAGATCTCTAATATCATAAAGACCCAATAGAGCTTAATCAGGAAACAATATTTACAAATATAATGAAGAGTCTCTTCTTTTCCATCAAATTGTATCCTCAAAAAGAGGCTGTCCACTCAATGTGTGAATACTGGCTGTTCCAAGGATTTTAAAGTGTGTATCCACCATTGTTCACGACTCACTTTATCCCGATCTCCTCTCCGGACATTAGGAGGAACATAATGTAAGCACCATGTTTGAAGTCTGATGCAGTCTTTTAAAAGAATAAGTTTGTTCATCTTTAGTATGGTTATTCATATTTATTGAATGCAATGACATTTTGTATTTTACATTTTTTAGGGGCATAATTGAACGGGGCGCCCAAGTTTTCCTGAGGACGTCCTCACAGGATGTTCCCGCAAAGGGGAGGGGAAACCCGTATTATCGAATAAAGATGGGCGGCCATCTTTCTTTTCGATAATACTGTCGGGGACGCCCAAATCTCAACATTTAGGTCGACCTTAGAGATGGTCATCCCCGATTTTTGGCGATAATGGAAACCAAAGATGCCCATCTTAGAAACGACCAAATCCAAGCCATTTGGTCATGGGAGGAGCCAGCATTCATAGTGCACTGGTCCCCCTCACATGCCAGGACACCAACTGGGCACCCTAGGGGGCACTGCAGTGGACTTCAGAAAAAGCTCCCAGGTGCATAGCTCCCTTACCTTGTGTGCTGAGCCCCCAAACCCTCCCCCAAACCCCCTCCCCACAACTGTACACCACTACCATAGCCTTTAGGGATGAAGGGAGGCACCTAGATGTGGGTACAGTGGGTTTGTGGTGGGTTTTGGAGGGCTCACATTTACCACAACAAGTTTAACAGGTAGAGGGGGATGGGCCTGGGTCCGCCTGCCTGAAGTGCACTTCAGTACCCACTAAAACTTCTCCGGGACCTGCATACTGCTGTCATGGAGCTGGGTATGATATTTGAGGTTGGCATAGAGGCTGGAACAAATATTTTAAAATTTTTTAGGGTGGGAGGGGCTTATTGACCACTGGGGGAGTAGGCGAGGTCATCCCCGATTCCTTCCGGTGGTCATCTGGTCATTTAGGGCACATTTTTGTAGCTTGTTCATAAAAAAAAAGGACCAAGTAAAGTCGGCCAAGTGTTTATCAGGGACACCCTTCTTTTTGCCATTATCAGCCGAGGACGCCCATGTGTTAAGCACACCCCAGTCCCGCCTTAGCTATGCTTCCAACACACCCCCGTGAACTTTGGCCATCCCCGTGATGGAAAGCAGTTGAGGACGCCCAAAATCAGCTTTCGATTATGCCGATTTGGGCGACCCTGGGAGAAGGACGCCCATCTCCCGATTTTTGTCAAAAGATAGGTGCCCTTCTCTTTCGAAAATAAGCCTGTATGCAGCACTTAGTCCTCTGAGGAAGCTTGTGTAAAAGTGAAACGGAGAGCCCCGTTGGGTGTGAAAGCATAGAGCTAAGTGCTTTAAATATATTATTTAATGTTTGAGTATATCACATTGAGACTTAGTAATATTGGAAACAGTTTGGAGTGCACCATAGATAGAAAAAAATTATAGTAAAAAATTTTAAAGGAGATTTTTTAGACCTATAAGAAAACCAGAGTCCAATGAATGCTGGCTGTAAGAATTTACTGCTAGCTGCTAAGCTGGGACATTTGAGGTCTTTCTCCTCCTCTTTTTCAGGTGACATACTGCTGAAAGGGTTCCGAATAGAATGTTTGGGCATATAGGGCATCTTTTCACATGGGTATATAAGATATCTTTTCATTGAGTGCATTTAGAGTAATGTTTTGCAATACTTTGATGATGCCACTTGACCTATTTTAAGCCTCTGAGTTGTAAAGCCAATTTAATGTTGAAAAAAATAGAGCACTACTTCTTCAAAGTTAAGAGAAAAGTATGATTTGCCAGCTGAGCTGTTACTAATATACCTTTATGATGCGTATGAGCTGATCAATTGAGAAAGAAATAGAGCATAGGCCATAAACAAAGTAGGATTCTGGTTTAAGAGACACATAAGTGTATTGATGCTCCTTTCTAACCCATTGATTATTTTGGATCTGGACTGTGTAAGTGTTTCAGATTATATTTAAAGGAGACTGACTGAAGTGTGGGTAATGATTTTGATTCCTTGTCCATAGGCTGCACTGATATCACATCTTGAGCATTCTCCATTTGCTTCCTCTTTCCAGATGTTGCTAATATTCTCTAAAGTATGCCTAAATTTTATAGGATAGACTTAAATTTCCACCCGTTATATAGAATATGCCGAGCGACTTGCCACATGACCAAATTTAGTCGCATCCCTTTAGGCCACGTTTCACTTGGTGTAAATCCCGAAGCAGATCAGGTGTATTCTATAATAATGTACATAACGTATTACCTTCAAAATCTGCACCCTGGTCCCATGGGCACCCGATATAAGAGGCTTGGAGAGGCTAAGCCTCCCCTGCTGTGCTCTGAGGGGTTTAAATTGTTGATTTACCTCCATCCTCACAACAGGAGCTGCAGTGAAAGCCCTCTAGCCTTGTGTAACCAGTTATAGAAATTGGTTTATGGTTTGTTTACCTTAATGCTGGGAGAGGGGGGGGGGGGGGGGGGGGAGGTTGGCTGGAGGTGTCCTGGGTTGCCAGGGAGATATTTAACGAGGATGACTTCCTGACCTGCCCTGAGGACAGATAGCAGCAGAATCAGATACTGGGCCAGCATGATCAAAAAAGTCACCAGACAACAAAGGTAGAAAAGATCATTTTATTTTCATTATAGTCTTTGGAATAGGTCCACTTTGAGAATCATAGTAACATAGTAACATAGTAGATGACGGCAGAAAAAGACCTGCATGGTCCATCCAGTCTACCCAACAAGATAAACTCATATGTGTATACCTTACCTTGATTTGTACCTGCCTTTTTCAGGGCACAGACCGTACAAGTCTGCCCAACAGTATTTCCTGCCTCCCAACCACCAGTCCCGCCTCCCATCACTGGCTCTGGCACAGATCGTATAAGTCTGCCCTCCACTATCCTCGCCTCCCAACCACCAACCTCTCTTCCCCCACCTGCTCCGCCACCCAATTTTGGCTCAGCTTCTGAGGATCCATTCCTACTGCATAGGATTCCTTTATGCATATCCCACGCATGTTTGAATTCCATTACAGTTTTCATCTCCACCACCTCCCGCGGGAGGGCATTCCCACCCAAGGGCAGGCTCGATGTGGCGTACAATAGTTAATAAGCAAACAATAGTACAAAATACAGGTCACAAGAGGGAGAAAGAAATAACTGAGGAGGAAAGGAAGAGAGGGGAGCCAATGAAGCCAATAGCATATTATGTACTGAGAATGAGGAGGGAGGGAGAGAGACAGCTGTGTTCAAGGGCGGTGGCTCATATGGAAGCCCGATGTTAATGGGGGGGATGAGATACCACTCTTGATGGTGCTAGGAGCTCAATGGCAGGCCCAATCCTTTGGGCATAGCTGAGGACCTGGCAGGAAGCTGAGAAGGGGGAGGGGAAGAATAGACACTTGGCTCTAGAAGGAGCCAGAAAAACTAACGGCAGTGGCCCTAACTGGGCAGTTTAATTTTAAAACTCTGATGACAGGAATTCTCTCCCAAAGGGGAGCACTTCCTGAGCTACTGGGGAGGGATCTGGCAAGGCAATTTAAAGGAGCACCTCCGAGGTTCAGGATCCTTCCAGCTCCCTGGAGGCAACTCGATCACCCATCCCACCCTCCCTTTCTCCTTCTTCTTCTTTCATCTGATGTTTGTTATATGCAATTTGCTGTTGTAACTCAGGAGTTTGTCACAGTTGGGGGGGGGGGGGGGAAACCCTCTCCGTGAGGTGCTCAACATTAAAAGTTTATATTTATTTACTTATTTATGGCATTTTATCCCACATTAATTGGGGTGTTTTGTGGATCTACATGAGAATTGTGATGATATGATCCCTTGGTTCATATTGTTGACGGTCTGCATTTTCCGTATGGGTGGTATATTGGTGTATTAGGTTCTGCCCAGTGTAATATTTATGGTACAGTAAGGTTCTGAGTGTGTTTTTGCACAAAGTTATGCATAGTGTTTTGCAGTTGAGCGATTGTGCTTAGAATATGCTTTGAGCAACCACTTTATTCTTTGATATATGATACATATCTAATATCTAAATTTAATAAAAGGTATTAATTGTGACTTTTATTTTTATTTATTTATTTTTTCTGTGTGTTATCAGACAATTATGGATTTAAGCTCCACCTCTGGCCCCACCCCTAACCCCGCCCCCTTTACCCTCCCCAAACAGTTGGGCCACCGACCGCCTATGCCTGGTTCACAATATTATCTACAGCAAAGTCTCAGGATATATGACAGACCTCATAGACCTACCAACTAGAAACACAATCGGATCATCACGAACATATCTAAACCTTCACTACCCAAATTGCAAAGGACTCAAATACAAATCAACCTATGCATCCAGCTTCTCCTTCATAAGCACACAACTATGGAATGCACTGCCAAAAGCCGTGAAAACAATCTACGACCATCTAAACTTCAGGAAATCACTAAAAACCAACCTGTTCAAAAAGGCATACCCTACCGACCCAACATAAATGATTACATTCCGCAACACAGCAAAACCAAAGCTCGTAAAGGACACTACATAGCCTTTCCTCTCTTCGATCCCCAATATTCCTGAAACACATGAACCTTATTCGACCACAACATCACCTTGTATTTGTTTCTCTACCGGACCTGACGAATGCCTTTATGGTACTATGTAAGCCACACTGAGCCTGTAAATAGATGGGAAAATGTGGGATACAAATGTAAAAAATAAATAAATAAATAAGTTTTAGAAATACCCATGCTGTGCCCATGGCCCCACCCCCTTTTCAACTATGCGGCTTAGAATTTAGGCGCACCACGTTATAGAATGCACTTTGTGAGCGTAAATCTCAATGCCAATTAATACTGATAATTGCCTGTTAATATCTAATTAACAGCACTGATTAGCAAGTTTACCAATTAAGTAATGCGCTTTGTTATAGAATACCCTTCGGTTTCCATGTTGATTTTCAGGCAACATATATAGAATCTGGGGGAAAGTGACTTTCCCTGTCTGAAAAGGGATAATGAGCCTCATACATATTATTTTATTTTTATTTATTTATTTATGACATTTATATCCCACAGTATTCCCACCCAAGGGCAGGCTCGATGTGGCGTACAATAGTTAATAAGCAAACAATAGTACAAAATACAGGTCACAAGAGGGAGAAAGAAATAACTGAGGAGGAAAGGAAGAGAGGGGAGCCAATGAAGCCAATAGCATATTATGTACTGAGAATGAGGAGGGAGGGAGAGAGACAGCTGTGTTCAAGGGCGGTGGCTCATATGGAAGCCCGATGTTAATGGGGGGGATGAGATACCACCCTTGATGGTGCTAGGAGCTCAATGGCAGGCCCAATCCTTTGGGCATAGCTGAGGACCTGGCAGGAAGCTGAGAAGGGGGAGGGGAAGAATAGACACTTGGCTCTAGAAGGAGCCAGAAAAACTAACGGCAGTAGCCCTAACTGGGCAGTTTAATTTTAAAACTCTGATGACAGGAATTCTCTCCCAAAGGGGAGCACTTCCTGAGCTACTGGGAAGGGATCTGGCAAGGCAATTTAAAGGAGCACCTCCGAGGTTCAGGATCCTTCCAGCTCCCTGGAGGCAACTCGATCACCCATCCCACCCTCCCTTTCTCCTTCTTCTTCTTTCATCTGATGTTTGTTATATGCAATTTGCTGTTGTAACTCAGGAGTTTGTCACAGTTGGGGGGGGGGGGGGGGGGGGAAACCCAGGCTATTTTGAGCGATCATGGGCTAATACATGGTCATGAGAGATTCCTTTGTTCACAAGTTGTTTAGCGGTTTTTGTCCTGCCGTTCAAGATTGCATCACTGGAGAGTGACTTCACCAACAGTGTTTTACTATCCACGGCTAGATTTGGATAGCTAGTGATTACATAGTAACATAGTAGATGACGGCAGAAAATCTACTATGTTACTATGTAATCACTAGCTATCCATTATAACATCCGACCGAAGAGTCCTGATGCAGGCCATTGAGGCCAAAACACAACTTGTGTCAAGTCATGGGGGGGGGGGGGGGGGTCCTTTAACTAAGCTGCGGTAAAAAGTGGCCTGCAGTGGTGTGGGCATGTGTTTTTGGCATGCGTTGGGCCATTTTTTACCACATCTGTGAAAGAAGGCTTTTTTGAATGGGGGCAGTAAATGGCCGTGTGCTAGAACTAAAGGTAGCGTACATCTATTTACTGCCTGAGCCCTTATTGCCACCCACTGACATAGCGGTAAGGGCTCACACGCTACATGAGCAGTACTCATGCAGCGCATGCCAATGTGGCCTTGCTGTCGATTACCACTGGGAACGCCCCCCACGGTAGAAAATAGAAAAATGTTTTTTAACATGGGAAACATCACGCTCCAACTTTGGCATTACTGTCGGGTGGGCGCACTAACTGGATGGTAGCATCGATCTGGCATGTGCTACACTCCCGGTAGCCCTACCGCTGCTTTGTAAAAGGGCCCCTGGATGTTCTGATAAACTTATAGTACATCATCAACATCATCTAGCTTCTATTTTTTTGTCACCTTTGCTGTGTTTGGCATGTCATTGAGACTGCGAAGGTTCCTGTTCTTCTGTGTATTGATGGGGTATTACTTATGCAATTTGATTAGTGTGGCAATTGGACTCTCAGCAGTTATGGCGGGTGGTCCTGGGGTTTATTGTGTTTTGTATTTTGCACTTATTTTTAGCTCAGGATCTGTTATACCAATAAACGGAGCTGCAGCCAAGTTTTACCCATCACTCACGACTGATCTCGTCATTTCTGTTAAGTCTATCTGTTGCAATCAGTATGTCTCAGGTTACAAGTGTTTTAATTCTTCGTAAATGCTCTTGGAAGGAAGTGGGTGACAGTCTCATATTCTCTGTTAATACAGGCTTGCCAAGATGTGTGGGGGAGTCCTGCAGCTTTTTTCATACATAGAACATGGTCAATTTTATTTAACCAGGACAGTAAATAAAGTTTTGTCAGAAAATGTTCTAAGTCCCAGGTGAGTTTCAACCAACCACACACTGAATTCAGTACACAGAAAATAATATGTACAAAGAAGGAAATAAAAGAAGAAAATAAATTGAAACTATAGCAATTCTTTCTACTACTACTGCTTAGCATTTCTATAGCACTACTAGACATACGTAGCGCTGTACACCAAACATGTAAGAGACAGTCCTTGCTCGACAGAGCTTACAATCTAATCAAGACAGCCAAAAGAACAAATAAGGGAAAAGGCCAAACAGTAGCAAGATTCCGGAATATCAAAGAGTAGCAAGATTCATGAGAGGTTGGCTTTTGTCAAAGCCCCCTGTCAAACCTCCTATGGTGTCATAGGATCTCAACATTGTCCTCACCCAGCTGATGAAAGCTCCTTTTGAGCCACTGGATTCCTGCCATCTGAAGTATTTGACCTGGAAGGTCATTTTCTTGGTGGCTGTTACTTCAGCTCGTAGAGTCAGTGAGCTTCAAGCCTTGGTAGCCCATGCTCCCTATACTAAATTTCATCATAACAGAGTAGTTCTCCACACTCACCCTAAGTTCTTGCTGAAAGTGGTGTCGGAGTTCCATCTGAACCAGTCAATTGTCTTGCCAACATTCTTTCCCCGTCCTCATACCCGCCCTGCTGAACATCAGTTGCACACATTGGACTGCAAGAGAGCATTGGCCTTCTATGTGGAGCTGACAAGCCCCTTCAGACAGTCTGCCCAAATGTTTGTTTCGTTCGACCCCAACAGAAGGGGAGTAGCTGTCGGGAAATGCACCATTTCCAATTGGCTAGCAGATTGCATTTCCTTCACTTACGCCCAAGCTGGGCTGACTCTTGAGGGTCATGTCACGGCTCATAGGGTTAGAGCCATGGCAGCATCAGTGGCCCACTTGAAGTCAGCCACTATTGAAGAGATTTGCAAGGCTGCGACGTGGTCATCAGTCCACACATTCACATCTCATTACTGCCTTCAGCAGTATAGCCGACGCGACAGTCGGTTTGGGCAGTCGGTGCTGCAGAATCTGTTCAGGGTTTAGAATCCAACTCCACCCCCCTAGGCCCATTTTTATTCTGTTCCAGGCTGCACTCTCAGTTAGATATTTCTTCGTAGGTCAATCTTTGTTATGTCCTCGCCATTGTGAGGCCCAGTTGACCCTGTTTGTTGTTTTGAGTGAGCCTGGGGGCTAGGGATACCCACATGTGAGAACAAGCAGCCTGCTTGTCCTTGGAGAAAGCGAAGTTACTTACCTGTAGCAGGTGTTGTCCGAGCAGGCTGATTGTTCTCACCAACTTGCCCACCTCCCCTTTGGAGTTGTTCCTTTCTTTGGTTTTGCTTCATAAGTTGACTGAAGCGGGACTCTCGCGCGACGAGCGGGAAGACAGCTGTGCGTGCGTGCACCCGCAAAGGCTTTTAGCAACCTTTGTTGCTAGGAAGATTTTCCAGACCTGGGGCTGCCGTGGACGTCACCCACATGTGAGAACAATCAGCCTGCTGTCCTCGGAGAATACCTGCTACAGGTAAGTAACTTCGCTTTCTGTGCAGAATACCAAAGAATAGCAAGATTCCGGAATCCCAAAGACTTTTACTACTAGTACTTATCATTTTTATAGCATGACTAGACATACATAGCGCTGTACACTGAACATGTAAGAGACAGTCCCTTTATGACAGAGCTTACAATCTAATCAAAACAGACAAACAGAACAAATAAGAGATAAGGGAATTACTTAAGGTGAGAATGCTAAAACAGACATGGTGGGTACTGAACAAGTGAATAGGAGTTAGAAGTTAAAAGCAGCCTGGGGAGTTGTGGCAATAGACAGAAGCAGATGACTGGTCCTGTAGCAGCCCATGTCTGTTACAATTCACCAGTAATCACCAAGATCATGAAATGACTGAAAACACGCTTAGCTTCCTGGCAGCCATCATGTTTGAACATCAGTTCTGCTGATCTACTAACTCTGTGGGTGGCTTCAAGACTGCAGACTTGCTAAAATGTTTAGTCTTTGGGTGATCATTATGCATTAAGTCTGTGCTTGGAAAGCACTTTCTCAGTCATATACAGGATAGTACTCCATTAAATGCTGTCAGAAATATATTCAGCAAGTTTGATAGAGAACAGAAGAGACTTTGTGAGAGTGTGATTGTTTAAAACAAAAATGCAGTATTTGTAGAACTGCAAGAATCTGACCTAATTGATCAACCATTGTCAAAACTGGATGGGGTCTGCTATTCCAGAATACACTACTAATCAACATTTCTGTGGTAAAAATAATAACATCTTAATTATATTTTACATGTAACTGGGAGGTTAATCTCCAATTCAAGACGTGCTCGGGATCAGCAGTTGTTAACGTGTTTCTTGCTATGCAAGTCTTTGCTTGCAGATCAAAAATTATTGAGCACCAAGAAACTTAATTTATATAGGATTAGAGATAAAAACTTACAACTTTCTGGCTGGATTTGAGTAAAATGAAGGAAGGGTGGAAAAGCTTGCTTTATAAACACTATAAATTGAGACATCCTACCAGTGAGAGTTTAACAATGCAGCCTATTGCAAATGTAAGCTTTAAACCTTTCCTCTTATATGCCACGTATGTTTCTTAACATAGGAACAAGTCATTTATCAATACAGTGATGTACAACAGTAGCAGCAGCAGCATAGTATAGACCACTAGAGAGACCATACAAAGTTGCATAAGCCATTTTGGGGGTCCAAAGGTTGATTCTTCCACCGGGAGACACAACTGGCTATCTAAACATTGCTTTTCAGCTTTGCCTCATTCACACCATAATATTAAGGGACTGTGACTTTTTTGTAACCAGGAGAATCACATGGTGTGATCAAAGACACTAGGGAGCCCTTTTACAAAGGTGCACTGAAAAATGGCCTGCGGTAGTGTAGATGCGTGTTTTGGGTGTGCGCAGAATCAAAAGGCAAATGCCTTTTTAAAATTTTTGCTGAAAATAGGCATGCAGCAAAATGAAAATTGCTGCACATCCATTTTGGGTCTGAGACCTTACCGCCAGCCATGGACCTAGTGGTAAAGTCTTGCGTGGGCAGTAATGGTCTACACGTGTAAAATGCTGATTACTGCCCGATTACCACCCATGCGCCAGAAAATAAAAATATTTTCCGGTACGCGTGGTAATAATGAGTGGAGTGGAACAGGTGGATGTGAAACGTCTGTTCACGCTTTCCAAAAATACTAGGATTAGGAGGCATGCGATGAAATTACAGTGTAGTAAATTTAAAACAAATAGGAGAAAATTTTTCTTCACCCAACGCATAATTAAACTCTGGAATTTGTTGCCGGAGAACGTAGTGAAGGCGGTTAGCTTGGCAGAGTTTAAAAAGGGGTTGGACGGAGCATTCCAGAGGGCAAAGGGGGCGTTACCTAAGATGGCGGAAGTGTGAGCGCGTTCGGCGAAACCGCTCCTTGCTGTTCGTGGGTGAAGAGATTCCTTTATTTCACAATGCCGCACACAAAACGAAAAGGAGCCGTGAGGCTTCCACCGCCGCCCACAGCTTCTTCTTCTCCACTCCGGGGCAGCATGGTCCGCTTCCTGACGCGCCCGTCACAGAGAGAAGAGACGGGGTCGCCTGCAGCAGGGGCAACCGGTGGAGCAGAGCTCCTGATGGGCCTAGAAACAACTTTATCCCCGCCTCCCGATTCTAAATGTCCTCCGTGTCCGGCTACAGATGTGGTGAGGGGAGCAGGCATCCAAGAGCCCAACATGGGGAACAAGGAGCCAGCGGACGGAGGTCCCATGCCACAGGAAAGTAGCCAGGAGAGAGAGGTCCTTGGATTTAAGGGACCCATAACAACTCCGGAGGTTAATCTAGAGAAGATTTGGCTAAAGCTGAGTAAAATGGACTCTACGCTTCAAAATGCTTCAGAAAAGGTAAATACTTTGTCTTTGAAAATTGAGGACATGGCAAAAAATTTAGAAATGGTTAAAGAAGACCTGACGACTCAAGTAAAAGATTTAAAAAAAGATATGGATCAATTGCAAGACTTTAAAATGACGGTGATAAAAGATAATTTGGCAATACATAGAAAAATTGAACAGATTGAGAATTTCAATAAAAGACTAAACCTCCGTGTTTTGAACTTTCCAAAAATTCCTGATAAGACGCCTATTGAGTTATTTAAAAAATACCTACAAGAAAATTTGAAAATGCCTCAAGAATTTATTCCTCCTATAAATAAAATTTATTATCTTCCGACAAGTTCAGGTGGAAAAGAAGGAAAAAAAGAAGGTTTGGATGGTATAGACTTTAACAATTTGTCTGAGATTCTAGAACAATCTATTGAAATAGCTCCACAAAGAGCCACCCTTCTGGTTTCGCTAGTATTCGAACAAGACCTCAATGCAATATTAAAGTTATACTTTAAGTTTTCAAAGGTTCCTTTTTATGGAACAAAAATATGGATATTTCCAGATGTTACTAAAGTAACCCAAGAACGCAGAAAATTATTCCTAGCATTGAAACAGGATGTTCTAAAATTGGGCGGTTCATTTTTGCTAGTGTACCCTTGCAAATGCTTGGTCAGGTATAGTGGGATAAAGTACGTATTTTATGACTCAGAACAGCTAAAATCCTTTCTGGATATGAAACAGCTTAATGTAGAATTAGTTAAATGATATGTGACGAATTACACACTTAAACCGCATTTTTTTTATTTTTATTTTATATTTGTGCTAATATACCTGTATAAAACTCCACTAAACTGTAACTCTCCCCTCAATTTGAGGTCTAAGGAAGCATGTATAATTTTTCCTTTGATTATTTTCTTTAACGTTTGTATTATGCTGTTTTTCTGTAACAAGTGATATGCTTGTAAGAAATTTGGAAATTTATGAATAAAAAAAAAAAAAAAAGGGGTTGGACGGTTTCCTAAAGGACAAGTCCATAGGCCGCTACTAAATGGACTTGGAAAAATCCACAATTTTGGGAATAACTTGTATAAAATGTTTGTACGTTTGAGTAGCTTGCCAGGTGCCCTTGACCTGGATTGGCCGCTGTCGGGGACAGGATGCTGGGCTCGATGGACCTTTGGTCTTTTCCCAGTATGGCATTGCTTATGTACTTATAAAATGAAATTACCGCAAGATCCACATGGTAGCCAGGTGGTAACTCAAAATTGATGTGCATTGGGCGTGCATAGGCGCCTACCCAGCTTAGTAGAAGGGCCCCTAGGGATGTGCATTTGGTTTCTGGTTTCCATTCATAAAATGTTATGCATGGAAAGAGCATAAAACCTATAATTTAATGTGTAAAAAGTTGATTTATGCACATTAAGATATTGTGTAAGTGTAATCAAATTGTATATGTATCAATTTCTGAAAAGACCCCCAAAATATCTGAGAATCTGCACAAAATACTCCAAAATTGATCTGAAAATGAACTGATTTTTCTCTGTGCACTGCAAAAAATACATGGTAAAATTAAGAGGGATTCATTTGTATAGCTGACTTGAAACCAGCTGGGCTCGATGGATCTTGGGTTGACTCAGCATGGCTTTTCTTATATTCTGTTCGGAAGCCCTAATATTTTCTATGCAAATGCCATGACTCTGGCAATCCACTTCTTTCAGTAAACCATCTCCTCATCAGCCATGACTTCTTAAATCAAGCGTGGAAGATAAAACAAAGACAGCACAAGGATTTATGGCAGCCCCTTAATAATAGAGAGAAATATATCTTTGGTGATAAACTATGGAGCTTATTTTCAAAGCATATGGACATCTCAAAATGCTCAAATTGACATCCGGGGCCAAAAAGAGACGTCCAACACTTCAGTATGTCCAAATAGCAAGGGGACCTGTCTCCTTTTCCTGATGAGATTAATGATTGGGACAGGTTTAGTTTGATCATACTGTTGATGCACTGTATTGTATTGTATTACTTTTTATTAAAATAAACAATAGGAGGATCACCATACAGGACTCCAAGATACAAGGTCACCAAACATATAAAGAGGAACCCAATAAAATTTATATGGAAATATGATGTTTGATTTTAAAAAAATATTTCTAAAAAGCAAGGAAAAGACCTCAAAACGCCCAACCACTTACTTTCAGTTTTTGGCGGCTTTAACTGGGGGCGTGGTGTTCATCACTGGTCATAAAAACCTTGCTTGGAAAGAATTATTTTAACTTTTAATTTATTTCCAAATTTATTTCCTAAAAGATTTTAGCAATTTTGATCTTTTTTACAAAAAAGTTTTTTTTTAATATGTTGACAATATCAATGCTATCTTTAAAATTTATTTAATTCATAAAAACCTTCACTGATTCTCATGAAGTGCTATAAAGCAGCTTTGCAAAGATAAAGTAAAGTCGAGCACTTATCTGTTGCCCGACGGTGGCCCCATCCGTTTCGCTTGTAGGCTTTTTCAAGGGCTGTGCTTCGACAGAGAGAGCATTGAGAAAATTTTTTTCCTCTCTCTTGATCTGATCATGGCATAGTTCAAAGCAGCACAGTGCTCGACTTTACTTTATCTTTGCAAAGCTGCTTTATAGCACTTCATGAGAATCAGTGAAGGTTTTTATGAATTAAATAAATTTTGAAGATAGCATTGATATTGTCAACATATTTAAAAAAAACTTTTTTGTAAAAAAATAGCAAAATTGCTAAAATCGTTTTGGAAATAAATTTGGAAATAAATTAAAAGTTAAAATAATTCTTTCCAAGTAAGGTTTTTATGACCAGTGATGAACACCATGCCCCCAGTTAAAGCCGCCGAAAACTGAAAGTAAGCGGTCGAGCATTTTGAGGTCTTTTCCTTGCTTTTTAGAAATATTTTGTTAAAATCAAACATCATATTTTCATATAAATTTTATTGGATTCCTCTTTATATGTTTGATTACTTTTTATTATACATGTATTTGCTTTCTACACTATAAACCACTTCAGGTCCCCTTTCTTGGGTAAAAGACAGCTTATGAGCATAACATACAATAAAATGTGTTTCTGCTTGGGTGAATCTCTTCATAAAGGTGATTAATAAATCCCAAACAATAAATAATATGTAAGTCCTATCTTATTTATACATAATTGTCTATACAGAGCTTTCCAAACCTGTTCTAGAGACCTGCAGTCGGTTGGATTTTTAGGATATCGAAAGTGAATATACATGATGTAAATTTGCATATGCTAAGTTTCCACTATATGCAAATGTATCTCATGTCTATTCATTGTGAATGCCATAAAAACTCAACTGGTTTTTGGCTTCCTAGGGCAGGTTTGGAAAGCCCTCATCTATATGACCTTATAAATGAAGACACATGGGAGACTTTTGTGAAACATTTTAATATTTCTTTATTTTCATTAATATTTTTTTTCAGAACTGAAGCCTGTTACCTCTACTCCAACTTGTTGACCCTCAGCTAGCATGAAAATGATGGGTGGAACTAAAACATTATAGCCCAATTTTCAAAAACTGCTGAGCTCCTAAATTTGGCTGCTGTTACAAGGTAAGTGCCTCAATTTGTTTCCTATTTTCAAACATAGGCGCCTAAGTTTTCTGCTGAAAATTCACCTACAACTAAGACCTTAAATGTTATGCTCTTTATTAAGGCATGCATTCATTTCCTAGCTTTATGAGCCTAGGTTAGGTGACTAGTGCTGAAAATTCGTGTCCGAGCAATTTTTTGTGGCACCCTCCCCCCGACCCCCTTCCCCGGCCACACTGATCTTCGCCCTCCCCAGCCACACAGGTCTCTGCACCCCCCTCCCCAGCCACACAGATCGCCATCTTTTTCTCTGCACAAATATAACAGGGCTAGGGTGTCCCAATAACCAGCCCCTCCAAATGACTCACTGATTACGATTTATAACCAATTACTACTCTACCTATGAAAAGTTACTCTGTTATTATACTTCCTCTTTGCACATCTTTATGCTGCACAAGCCAGCATGTTTGACTACTACTACTTAACATTTCTAGAGCGCTATTAGGGTTATGCAGCGCTGTACAGTTTAACAAAAAGGACAGTCCCTGCTCAAAGGAGCTTACAATCTAAAGGGCGAAATGTCAAGTTGGGGCAGTCTAGATTTCCTGAATAGAAGTATGGTGGTTAGGTGCCGAAGGCGACATTGAAGAGGCGGGCTTTGAGCAAGGCTTTGAAGATGGGCAGGGAGGGGGCCTGACGTATGGGCTCAGGGAGTTTATTCCATGCATGGGGTGAGGCGAGGCAGAAAGGGCGGAGCCTGGAGTTGGCGGTGGTGAAGAAGGGTACTGAAAGGAGGGATTTGTCTTGAGAGCGGAGGTTACAGGTAGGAATATAAGGGGAGATGAGGGTAGAGAGGTAAGGAGGGGTTGCAGATCGAGTGCATTTGTAGGTTAATAGGAGAAGCTTAAACTGTATGCGGTACCTGATCGAAGCCAGTGAAGTGACTTGAGGAGAGGGGTGATATGAGTGTATCGGTCCAGGTGGAAGATAAGACGTGCAGCAGAGTTCTGAACGGGCTGAAGGGGGGATAGATGGCAAAGTGGGAGGCCAGTGAGGAGTAGGTTGCAGTAGTCAAGGCGAGAGGTAATGAGAGAGTGGATGAGAGTTTGGGTGGTATGCTCAGAGAGGAAAGGGCGAATTTTGCTGATGTTATAGAGGAAGAAGCGACAGGTCTTGGCTATCTGCTGGATATGCGCAGAGAAGGAGAGGGAGGAGTCAAAGATGACTCCGAGGTTGCGGGCAGATGAGACGGGGACGATGAGGGTGTTATTAACTGAGATAGAGAGTGGAGGGAGAGGAGAAGTGGGTTTCGGTGGGAAGACAATAAGCTCGGTCTTGGCCATGTTCAGTTTCAAGTGGCGGTTGGACATCCAGGCCGCAACGTCGGATAAGCAGGCCGATACTTTGGCCTGGGTTTCCACAGTGATGTCTGGTGTGGAGAGATAAAGCTGGGTGTCATCAGCATAAAGATGATATTGGAAACCATGAGAGGAGTTTAGGGAGCCCAGGGAGGGGGTCCAAGGAGAGATCCCTGAGGAACTCCAACAGAGAGCGGGATGGGGGTGGAGGAAGAACCATGAGAATGTACTCTGAAGGTGCGGTGGGAGAGATAAGAGGAGAACCAGGAGAGGACAAAGCCCTGGAACCCAAATGAGTACAGTGTGGCAAGAAGTAAGTTGTGATTGACAGTGTCAAAAGCGGCGGATAGGTCGAGGAGGATGAGGATGGAGTAGTGACCTTTGGATTTGGCAAGGAACAGGTCATTGCAGACTTTGGATAGTGCCGTTTCTGTCGAGTGTAGGGGGCGAAAGCCGGATTGAAGCGGATCGAGGATGGCATGAGAGGAGAGAAAATCAAGGCAACAGCTGTGAACGGCATGTTCAAGTATCTTGGAGAGGAAGGGTAGGAGGGAAATGGGGCGGTAGTTGGAGGGACAGGTAGGGTCAAGTGATGGTTTTTTGAGGAGTGGTGTGACTACAGCATGCTTGAAGGTGTCAGGGACAGTTGCAGTGGAGAGAGAGAGGTTGAGGATATTGTTGGAATGTAATTGTATTTTTACATGCATTGCCTGTCACCTATTATTTCTCTGTGATTACTCTGTGACCTCTGATGTGAATTACTTAGAGAGGTCACACAGCTATGCAACTTCCTGGTGGGGGTTTAGATGCAGCAGACACAGCACATGCAGCACATGGAGCACATGGAGCTCATGATCTCTCCTAACCTGAGAGGATCTATGGTGGTGTGAGCATCCATTACCATCTAAGCACATGGAATGAGCTGATAATACAAATGTATAGTAATATGTATATATAAGCCTGTCTGATTATAATCTAACTACAAACTGTGAGTAAACAGATGTTTTGTTACTTCAACTTTAAAGTGACTCAGCAGTGAATTATTCAGGGGTGAATGAGAGAGAGATGAAGAAAGAAATTAACATTTCTAAAGCTGAAGCTGTGTGTACTAAAATCTGCTAATTATTTACTACAAATAATCCAACAAAAGGGTTATGGGCCCAGGGTCCAGGAATTGAAAAAGAAGAGAAATATTACCAGGCAGAAAAAAAGGCCACATTTTTCTCTTAAGTTTTAAAGGAAAGATTCAGTCTGTCTCTCTCTCCCCCCACACAGCAGACAGAAGGCTAAGAAAATGGCTGAGGGAGGAAATTCACCATTTTTCTATTCTCTCAAGGTGCCTAGATTAACTGAGTTTAATTATCGGCAGTGGGAATTAAGATTCATATGTTTCCTTCGAGCAAAAAGATTAGATATATGCTTAGACCAAGACAGAACAGCTGAAAATATGGCTGAATGGGACAATGCAAACTATTATGTGAAGTGCATGCTTTTGGAAGCTCTCTCAGAGAAACAAGCCATATTAGTGGAGGGAAAAGATACACCAAAGGACATTTTATATAAACTGAGAACTATGTATGCAACTACATATGCAAAGCAGCAACCAATTTGGTTGGCAGAGTTGAATGAAACCAAATTAAGGGATAAAAGTAAATGTAATGATCACATTATGTATCTTATGTCTTCATTTCAAAAGCTAGAACTTTCTGGAATTCCCATGTGTGATGCATTGAAAAGAGCATTTCTTTTTACCTCACTATCAAAGAAGTTTGATGTTTTTAGGTCTGTAAATGAGGCCATTGAAGGGCAATCTTTTGAACAGACAACATCAAAACTAAGGCAGGAATGCATAATAAATGATTCTGAGGAGATGTGTTCTCAAAGTCAGTCAGAGAGAAATGAAACAAATTTCTTGGCAAAGAACAGAGGAAGGCGGAGCTATGGGAAAACTCCACCCAAGGGCAAGCTGATTTGCTACTCATGTGGAAAGGAGGGACATGTATCTAAATGGTGTAAGGAAACACAAAACACTCCCTCTAGCTCACCTAAGCCAATGGAACTAAAGAATTTTCAAACCAGGAAATGTATGAAGGACAAAGATAAACACAAGGGCTTTCTAATGGCAGAAAAATCTTTGACTATGGTAAATAATAATTCAAATGAAAGTACTTGGATTTTGGATTCAGGGAGCACATGCCATTTAACCAATTGTAAGAATTTCTTTCAGGAAATGTGTCCAGAGGAAGGTATTCTTAAAACTGCAAACGCAGGGACTGCTAAGATCCAAGCAAAAGGTATTGGATTCTTAAAATGCAAAGTGTCTAATGAAGTTAAAGAAATTCCTGTAAGTGATGTCTTGTATATTCCCCAAGCAGTTTGCAATATGCTTAGTGTATCTACATTAGATAAGAAGGGATTTGTGATTCATTTTGAAAACAGTAAGTGCACAATCTCTAAAAATGATGAAGTGTATGCTGAAGCTTTTATGCATAATGATGTTTATAAACTGAGCATTTCAGGTGAAGCCTCACATATGGCGCAAGTAAGGAAGAATGATGGTAAATGTAGTCTGGAAATCTGGCACCGCCGCCTGGGACATCGTGATTCTAAGGTGATCCAGGATCTTTACAGTAAGCAACTGGCCACCGGCATTCAGATAAGTGCAGATGCTGGTAAAATGGAGAAATGCATAGACTGTGTTACTCAAAAAGGTGTGAGACCCTCATTTCCTGCATACACAGGAAATAGGAGTAATAAAGTACTGGACTTAATACACAGTGACTTATGTGGACCGTTTAATATCCCATCATTGGGAAATAACAGATTTGTGCTAATATTCTTGGATGATTTCTCTAGATATTGTGTGGCCTATTTGCTGAAAGAAAAAAGTCAAGTCACAGACATGCTGAAGAAATACGTAGCCATGGTGAGCAATAAATTTGAAAGAAAACCAAAGGTTCTTCAGACCGACAATGGTGGTGAGTTCACTTCACAAAGCATGCGCACATTTCTAGAACAAGAAGGCATTCAGCATATCACAACAGTAGCTTACACACCAGAGCAAAATTCTGTTGCAGAGAGAAAATTTAGGTCACTTGTGGAAATGACCAGATGTATGCTGTCAGATAGCAATCTCCCTAAAAGACTATGGGGGGAAGCCATTCTCACAGCAGTGTACCTACAAAACAGAATGCCAACTAAAGGCGCTGAGCGCACACCACATGAGACATGGCATGGTAGGAAGCCAAACCTGTCACACATAAGAACATTTGGAAGTACAGCATATGCTCATGTACCAAAGCAAAGAAGGCATAAGCTGGATTCCACAACAGAAAGGGGCATTTTAGTTGGCTATACTCCAGGACACAAAGGATATAGAATTTTGAATCTGAAAACTGGCATTGTTGGCATAAGACATGTTACATATTTTGATGAAAACAAAAGGGTTGATAAAGGCTGGATTATCCCAGATGAGCCTTATCATCCAGAATATGAAACTAGAACCATAATAGACATGCCAGTGTATATAAATGCCATACCAAGGCAGATGTCTGAAAGCAACTCACCTGTATCTAACGAGGAACAGGCAGAGGAAGCAGACACAGAAAGGATCATTGAAGAAGACAGTACAGTTGGAGAAGGGGAATCAATTGGAGAAGAACTCTCAGATTTAGAGGATGCGGAAAGGTCAGACCAACCTGTTGTCAGACGCTCATCCAGGGAAAACAAAGGTGTTCCACCCCCAAGACTGTCTTACTTAACAAAGTCAGCAGAAGCTCAAGAGCCCTTAACATGGGATGAGATTGAGAAAATGCCAGCAGAAGAAGCTGCTGAATGGCATAAAGCTGCACAAGAAGAAATTGATGCATTGGATAAAAATAATACTTGGATTCTTACAAAATTACCTCCTGGCAAGAAAGCTATAGGATGCAAATGGGTATTCAAGTTAAAAAGGAATGCACAAGGAAAAGTGGAAAGGTATAAAGCCAGATTAGTGGCAAAGGGATATCTTCAAAAATATGGAGAAGATTTTGATGAAGTGTTTGCACCTGTAGTGAAACACACGACAATAAGAACACTTCTGAGCATTGCAGTCTCAAAAGGCATGCAAGTCAACCACGTTGATGTGAAAACAGCGTTTCTTCATGGAGAAATAACTGAAGACTTGTACATGGAACAACCAACAGGTTTCATAAATACAAAACAAAGACAGCTAGTGTGTAAATTAAACAAAGGTCTTTATGGATTAAAGCAAAGTGCAAAATGTTGGAATGAAAAATTGCATGAAATATTGACAAATTTAGGATTTAAGCAAGGTGAAGCAGATAAATGTTTGTACACTAGGTGCACAAATGGACAATATGCATACATTTTAGCTTTTGTTGATGATCTGCTCATTGCAAGCAAAAGTGAGCAAGAGTACAAGGACATTGTAAAGTGTTTAAACCTCAATGTTGAGATAAAAGAACTTGGTAATGTGTCATACTATCTTGGTATAGAAATTGAGAAACAAAATGATGGTTCTTATCTTCTAAGCCAGAAGCAGAAAATAAATGAGCTTATTGAAAGTTTAGGTATGCAAGATGCCCAAGTTGTAAGCACTCCCATGATCACTGATTTTCTGAAGGATGAAACAGTAAGAGAACCTTTACCAGATAACATCCAATATAGATCAGCCATAGGTAAGCTTTTATATCTAGCTACCACATACAGGGCTGATATAGCAAATGCAGTAGGAATTTTGAGCAGAAGGGTCAGCTCACCTACCAAATCAGATTGGACTGCAGTTAAAGGATGGTAAGGTATTTAAAGGGTACCATTGATTGTAAATTAAAGATTTCAGCCAATAGTAATCCAAAACTAATATGTTACTGTGATTCAGATTGGGCAGGGGATCATTCTAATTATAAATCCACAAGTGGATATGTGTTTATGTATGGAAATGTACAAATTTCATGGGCCAGTCATAAACAAAGTATTGTGAGTTTGTCTTCTACAGAAGCTGAATACGTGGCCGTATCGGAAGCGTGCAGAGAACTGATGTGGATTGAAAAACTTTTGCTGGATTTTGGAATAGCTGAAAAGAGACCAATCCAGATAATGGAAGATAATCAGAGCTGCATCCGACTGTCACAGAATGACAAGGTTCAGTCACGCACCAAGCACATCGCAACGAAATACCACAACGTGCGAGAGTTGGCGAAAGAAGGGGTCATCAGTCTACACTATTGTCACACCAGTGAGATGACAGCTGACATCATGACCAAACCGTTACCCAGAGAACATTTTGTGGATCTGCGTATAAAGCTTGGACTTTGTATGAATAAATAATTGCATGACAGTTATGCATGAGAAGGGGTTTGTTGGAATGTAATTGTATTTTTACATGCATTGCCTGTCACCTATTATTTCTCTGTGATTACTCTGTGACCTCTGATGTGAATTACTTAGAGAGGTCACACAGCTATGCAACTTCCTGGTGGGGGTTTAGATGCAGCAGACACAGCACATGCAGCACATGGAGCACATGGAGCTCATGATCTCTCCTAACCTGAGAGGATCTATGGTGGTGTGAGCATCCATTACCATCTAAGCACATGGAATGAGCTGATAATACAAATGTATAGTAATATGTATATATAAGCCTGTCTGATTATAATCTAACTACAAACTGTGAGTAAACAGATGTTTTGTTACTTCAACTTTAAAGTGACTCAGCAGTGAATTATTCAGGGGTGAATGAGAGAGAGATGAAGAAAGAAATTAACATTTCTAAAGCTGAAGCTGTGTGTACTAAAATCTGCTAATTATTTACTACAAATAATCCAACAGATATGACAGATGGGGGGGTGACAGTAGGAGTGATGGTGTTAAGTAAGTTGGTGGGGATGGGGTCTGAGGAACAGGTGGTGCATTTCGAGGAGGAGAGAAGATAGGCGGCTTCCTCTTCAGTGATATTAGGAAAAGAGGAAAAGGAGGCCTGGGTTGGTTGGTTGAGGGAGATTAAATAAAAAATGCTACCAACAATAAAGAATGACAACTTGGATGCTGCAGGTTATAGGTTTGCTTGCTTTGTTTTGAATGGGAAGGGAAACAGAGACTGACCTATTGGTTTCAACTTTTTGACTTCATCCCGTTTCCAGTTTTCATCCAACCTCCTTGGCAGTCAACTCTGCGAGTCCCAAAGGTTGTGTACTCCCTGTCCCCAGTGGCCGCGCCAAAAAAAAAAAAAAACAAGCGCAGGGCCGCAGCAGCCTTCAGGCACGTGCTGTCGGCTCTGCTGGTCCTCTGTCCCTGCTGACGTCAACTTCCAGTTCCGGGGGCAGGGGACCAGCAGAACTGACAGCACCTGCCTGAAGGCTGCAGTAGCCCTGTGCTTGCTTTTTTTTGTTTTTGTTTTTCTGCAGCTGCTGTCTGCAGTAGCAGTTAGGGAGGGAGAGAGTTCGCTTCGGCGTACCAGGGTACTGTGGCGCACAGTTTGGGAAATAGGCTTAAATTTCTGCGTGGTATATAGAATAGGCCAAGCTCCTCTCCAAGTGACCAAATTTAGTTGCAGCCATTTATGCCATGCTTTACTCTGCATAAATCCCAATGACTAGATTAGGCGAGAGGGCCAGATTCTATACATGGCGCCTAGATTTACGCACAGAAATCCAGATACATTCTAAAACTACTCGCATTGCTTAATTGGCTCAACAAGCAAATCAGCATTTTTAACAGCACTTAACAAGCAATAATGAGCACTAATTGACAATAATTGCAACTTACACGCACAACTCAGTAAGTACATTCTTTAATGAACTGCGACTAAATGGTGAAGTGCACAGTTCAAACTAAATGCACACAGTTCAAAAGGGGCATGTTTATGGGCATTTTGTGGATATTCCAAAATTTATGTGCGTAGTTATAGAATATGGCGTGGTCCGCCTAAATCTATCTGCCTGGATTTACACCACGCTTTCGTTGGTGTAAATGGGAGCATGCAGATTTAGGCACGATGAAATTGACTAAGGGGTCATTTTACTAAGGTGCACTGAAAAGTGGGCTGTGCTAGTGTAGGTGCGTGTTTTGGGCGCACACAGATCCATTTGTCAGCATGCCTGTAAAAAAGGCCTTTTTAAAAGTTTTGCCAAAAATGAGCATGCGGTAAAATAAAAATTGTCACGTGTCCATTTTGGGGTCTGAGACCTTACCGTCACACATTGACTTAGCGGTAAGGTCTCATGCAGTAACCGTACAGTAATCATCTGTGTGTGTAGAATGATGGTTACTGCCCGGTTTCCGCCATGCGCAGGAAAATAAAAATTATTTTCTGGTGCCCATAGCGGATGGGCGTAAAAAATGAAATTACCGCCTGGGCCACACAGTAGCCAGGTGGTAACTCCAAACTGATGCACGTAGGTTGTGCTTATGCACCTACACGGCTTAGTAAAAGGGCCTCTAAACTGATGCACGTAGGTTGTGCGTATGCACCTACACGGCTTAGTAAAAGGGCCTCTAAGTGTATTCTATATACCGCGCATAAATCTTATAGAACATGCTTTGGTGACATTGAGTTCCGTGTGGATTTTTTGGGCGTCATATATAGAATCTGGTCCAGAGTGGGTGTATTCTATAACAACATGCATAGATTTTAGAAGTGCCCACACCCGCTTTTCATGTATGTGACTTAGAATTTATGCACACCATGTTACAGATTATGCTTAGAGAGTTGTACGCGTAAATCTTAATTAATGGCAATTAGTGCTGATAAGTGCTTGTTAACATCCAATTGACAGTGCTGATTAGCTACTTAACCAATTAAATTACAAACATTGTTATAGAATACGCTTTGATTTCCATGTGGAAATTAAGGTGCAATATATAGAATCCAGCAACATGCGTATGGCAATGTAGCTAAACTGATTAGCACAGACATGCGCACCCCCAGACATCCCCCCTCCGTGAATGTGCGGTTTACATGCACACATTCATAAATGACCGCAGGATGCCTGAGTGCACCCACAGAACGAAATTTTAATCTGCAGTAAGCATGCATTAGTGCTTACCGGATCTCGGTAAAAGGACGCCTCTATTTCTAGGATACAGAAACTTCTAAGATAAAAAAAATAAATAGGAAATGGAATGCCAGAGTGTTCAAAATTCAGGAACCTAGAAATTCAGACCTCCCCTCCCCCTCCCTTTGTGGTCAACAAATCTCCACCTCAGTAGAGGTTTATAATGCATGGCTACCAGGAATTGCAAGCACTGCAATAAAACAGACACCAAAGGGAACTGGCAATTAAATCATAGCTGATGTGCTATGGACGTAATCAAATGCAAGATGTAATTTATTTCAAGCTTTGGCTTGTACTTAAGAGTTATTCATGCATATTATTAAGTCATAGTTAAAGGTGACGTTTTCTTCTGATAGCTGGTTTCATTCTCTCAATTTTTGTGGCTAGAGTTCTGGATTTAAGTCTCAAGTTAAACAGGCTTGGAGGATTCAATGTAGTCACTAGCACAACTTATTAACATAATGGCTATAACGGACCTTAGAAATTTTTTTGCTGCTACATAGGTGAAGTACCAGAACTATTATTAAGATGGACTTGGGAAAATCCACTGCTTATTCCTGGGGAGGTGTGAAGGGGGAATCAGAGCTTGACAGGAAGGTGGAAGGAAGCATCAGAGCATGGGATATGCAAAAAAAAAATCCTTAAAATACTGGTGCCTTAAATATGAGCTCAGCGCACGTGAAAGTCCCATATTATAATGTGCTAAGCCCATTTCTTAACTCAGTTTAGTAAAAGTGTCCCTTAAAAAGAGTAAAGCAATTGCCATGTTAGGGCACATAGATATATAGAAAAAATGTATTGACCTGAAAGCCCAGGTCTCTGAAAGTCAATCACAAATGTTTCACATTAGCTCATTAAAAAGCTGTTAACTACAAATGATTTGTGGGCCTCTATTTCTACACTTAAACAGGAGTTGGTGTACTACTCAGTCACCTTGGTCTATGTCAGCAGAATCCGGGTGGTGGTACAGATTTTGTTTTTGTAAGGGGAAACATTTCAAGTGTTTTCATTCATTCCTCCTACTTGTCTCTGAGAGTAGCTCCAAACCTCCCTTGATAGAATGAGGTGGTGGGTCTGGTTTGTTCCTCAACAGGTCTTGAGCACAATGGGAGGGTTGAAAGCTTTTGTACTCCTGTCCTTGCCATATTGTGAAGCTGGCCGAGGTCAGCAGAGATGCAGTACTCGGGCCTTTGGCTATTCTCTTCACTTTTGTCATCTTAAGAGTCATGAAATAAGTTGAAAAAAGCAGCACGCTCGAAGGGACAGAAGCCCAGTGACGCCATTTCATAAGCAGGCATCTACTGCTGAAGCTGAGGTCACAGAGCCATAGCACTTTGAGCGACTGCCTGCTGGGCCTTTGTGTCCTTCTGAACCAGTGGTTTAAAATGTCACATGCTTAACACTTTCCACAGGTCTTAAGCCTTCAACAGGTTGTCTTTGCTTAGGCACAAATTTCTTCTTTATGCATGAAGGCATTCCTTAAATTCAGATATCTCTAACAGCAATAGTTGAGATGAAAATAAATGTTCTACCCTTCTGTTACTATTTTTTTATTATTTACACAGCTGGAAAACTTTTTGCAGGATAAGGAGGTGACATGAGTATCTGTTAAGCAAACGTCTTTGGGGGTTTATATAGTTTGAAGAAGGTTATTTGTCATTAATTAGAAGGCAGTTTATCCATTTATTATTGCTTTTTCCTTTAATATTTTTTCTTCCCCTTAATGTGGGCTATGTTGATAAGGATGATTCATTATGTGAGAACTTTTGATCTGCTTCTATTGTCGTGTGCTTTTTGCTTGTACACGTTATAATTACAAAATTAAAAATATATTCTACCTTAAATGGTGATCAACATATAAGAGTGCAGCAACTAAGCCGGCCTTCATTAAAACATGGCACTTTTTAAACAGGACCTGACCATTTGATTCAGTAGCTCAAACAACTTCTAACTCTAGGCAATGTTTTTTGTTCACATGTGTAATTCAGAAACTGTGCTGGAAATTAAAATCCTGCTCTCTTTGGGCATAATGCACATAAACTGAGCTTTCTTGTTCTGTTTAGCCCTTCTTTGGTGTGATGAAACAGTGAAAAATGCCATTTTGATCATCAAAAAATCACTTAAATATGGTACTAGGACAAGAATCCAGTGACACTTTGAAACTTGCAGTGGGACTCATCTGATCTCTTCCACTTTTAGAGATACTTGCATGATGCCGCATGCCCTGCTCCAGCATATCTGCAAGTTGTTACAGAAGGCAGTCTCTGCAGGAAAGAAGTGGGGGTACAATGCCACCACTGGTTGCATAGCACGGTGGGGGGGGGGGGGGGGGAGGTGGAGAGGAAATGATGTCAGCTGTGCCATAAGATCTGCTCCTATGACCCAGAGAAACTCTGAGACTTTCAGGGACAGCTCCACTGTGTGTCTGCTTAGCAGGCTGAGAGTGTTCTAGAAACTGGTAAGTGTATGAACGTAGGACGTTGGAACACACTGGTGTTCTGATGGATTGCATGGGACTGGGAACACTTTTGAGAAGAGATGGGGAAATCCAGGTCCAGGTTATTGTTTCAAAGCATAATGTCATTTGGCTGTCAACACTCATAGAAGATTAGTATACAGTTCGAGTCCACTATATTCTAAGGTGATAGAGCTTTCAATTCCTCCCCTATGCAGAAGACACACATATTCCCCATCTATGTCAAGCAGGCTTTTTCAAAGGTTATAGCACAGAGACTGTCCTGACTGGTCTTTGGAGTGAGATGCACTCTATCCTTGATTAGGGTTGGATCTCATGGAGCATTAGCTTCTTCATCACCGTCTTGCCAATTGTGGACACTTTGGTACCATATTGGAAGTGTTGAAGTTTTTCTCATCGATTGTTCTTTCTCAGTTTGTGCTCATTCTACTCTCTCCACACTAGCTTTCACGTGTGGTGTACCCCAGGGTTCTTCTTTTCAACATATTTCTCAGCCCTCTTGCTACCACTACTCAGAATGCAGGTATTTCATTTTATTTCTAGGCTGATGGCATCCTTCTTTTTGTTCTACAGGAGTATCTTACCCTTGATCTCTACCAGGTCCAATACTATCACAACTCAGTTCATCTCTGGTTCCAATCTAAGCGTTAGATTTTGAACCCTACAAAAACAGTCATTTGTTGAGATACAGGTGCCAAGAACTGTTCATCACTTACCCCGACACTGGCAGGAGAGCCAATCACCTTAGTTGGCTCATTTAAATACCTTGGCATTTATATCAACCTGCAACTCTCTTTTGAAATTCAGATCTCTCATGTTGTCCACACCTTCTTCAGGTATTGCAGCAGTTTAGATCTACCAGGTCATATCTCAACCAAGACTCTCAGCTCATGTTGCTGCACGTTCATGTCACATCTTGGCTAGATTATTGTAACACTATTGTACACTGGGCTTCCACTGATTCTTCTTAAATGTCTTTGATTATTACAAAATCCGCAATCCGTTTTCTCTGCCATGCACATAGATCTGATCACATCACTCTATTTACTTCATCACCATCACTGGCTTCCAGTCATGTTTCAAATTCAGTTTGAATCATTGGCTCTCACCCACAGAGCTGTCTATACCAGTAATCCTCCCTATCTGGTTGCACTTATCACCCCGTACTTATCTTTCCATCTTTGATGTTCATCAAATTTACTGTGGCTTTTTATACCTCCACCTTTCTCAGTGCATCTTGATACCACTAGATGCTCATTGATTTCCTTTATGGCTCCTACATCCTGGAATCTCCTTCCACCAGTTATTCAGCTTAAATAATCATTTCTTAAATTTAAGATAGCTGTAAAAACTTATTTTATGAGTGAGGCTTTGGCATGAACCTAAGGTTCCGGAGAGGATTGGGCAGGCATGCAGTTCTGCCATCTCCTTCTTTCTTTTCCTTGCTCTCCTATTTGAATACTGGCAGTCCTTTTCACATTCATGATTTTGGATTGGAAACCAATTTGTTTTGTCCTTGTGAAAGACGGCATATCAAATAAGCTTAATCATAACCATTGCTGCATGTTTGAAATAAGAACTACAAGTGCCAACATCCAGTGGGTGGAAAACCAGGATATGGCGCTATAGGATTACCCTGCGTAATACAGCACAGTATTTTTCAGATGGCCAGACTATTTCCTTTCTCAGTTCCATTTCCATGTTTTCAACTTTTAAGAATAAGTTACTGAAGGACAACTGTTACTAAACCTTCCCCTCCCCCCCCCCCACCGCCCTCAGTTCCTTTCATTAATATTTACCTTGCTTAAGCATTTGCTATATTTTTCACAAAGACAAATGAAAACTATCAACATATGTGGCAAAGACCCCCTTCATACCTCAGGGGCAATTACCGTGTAGAAGGTGTCCATCTCAATCCACAGATTAGATCCTACACGTCTGGGTCAGTTAGGCTTGGGGATGTTGTTCCCAATGCCCACAGGGGAGGAACTCATTGGCATTGCTTAAGGATAACACCTCTTGGATGGGATATAGGACCCATGATTATAGAGTTCCAGAAAGAGCTCAGCAAAACCAGACAATGTATGCTGGAGTAGGTGATAAAGATATTAAATAGGGGGCAGATCCCCTGACAGTTGCAGGATCCATAGTGCCAGATCCTATCCCCTGAATCCAAATGAACTGGATGCCCAAAGGAACAGAAGGAAACTGGCAGATCAAAACATGACTAGAATGTTTTATTTTATTTTCATTTTTCCATTTGCTTATTTTCATTTATTGCCTGCAAATTCTGATTCCCCCCCCCCCCCCCCCAAAAAAAAGCATAAACATTTACACACTTTCTATTTTTTATTCTATGGAACTGAATATCCAGAGGTTACATTCATTAAATATTTTGTTCTAGAAACCACTCACTTGGTCCTTACTAGGCAGACAAATTTCGAAGTGGTTTCTTTTACAGGGATTTTGTACCCCACATCCCTGTCCTCTCTACAGCCTTGTAGAAGCTGTGCGGTGTACACTGGCATCTTATTCCCTCTACTCCCTAATTATTTGCTTTGCCCAGAAACAAATAGTCTTGTGTTTGAATCACATCTGTCTGTGATCTCAAATTAGCTTATAGGGCACAGAGAAATTTGTAGTTGTAAAGATTTTGGCCAGCTGCCTTGGCTGCTCCGAGGATAGAATATTTGTTCTGCCTCAGCATTATAGGGAGCCTTTGCCAATTCCTGTGTTTGAGCTACAGTTTCACTTAAAATAATGCTTAGAAAAACAGTTTTGTTTGTTTCATTGAGATCCAGGACTAATTTTTCAGAAAACATTCCCCTACAGCCTGACATAATAGAAAAATATATGTTGCATGGTTGTCCTTAAAAAGCCTGTAGATGATCTTTCTAGTAACCGGGTCTGCACTGCAAAGGAAATAGAGTAAAATGGTGGCTCCCAATAACAAGGTGATACTAGAACAATATAGGGGTAACTTCATCAATATTTTGTTTTTGCACCTAGCTCCCTGTTTAATGCATGTAAAGGGCATTTTGAAAATTACATCAGGAGTTACACATGTAGAAGTGCATGCGGTGCAGGGGCAGAGTGATAGAGTTTTGGGCTCTCGGGCAAAAAGGGCCCCGGGCCCCTAACGACCTATCATAAGTGATAAAATTAGATGGAAGCTAGAGAAGAGTGGGCCCCCCTACTGCTGTGGGCCCTCGGACACTGATCTATTGTTCCAATGGTCAGTCCGGCCCTGATGCGGTGTAATACTGAGTGACCCAAAGCATGTTCTGGGATGGAGCATAAGTGGCGTTGCAGGCAAAATCACAATTTATACACCTGTTTATACAGTTTATATCTCAATATTTACGCCTGTTGAGTGCTTCAATCTAGCAGCGATGTCTGCTGGTTTATCCATGGGTGTTTTTAATAAAGATACATAGAGGGGCATAATCGAACAGGGCGCCCAAGTTTTCCTGAGGGTGTCCTCGCAGGAAGTCCCTGCAAAGGGGCGGGGAAACCCATATTATCGTAACAAGATGGGCAGCCATCTTTTGTTTCAATAATACGGTTGGGGATGCCCAAATCTCAACATTTAGGTCGACCTTAGAGATGGTCGTCCTTAGAGATGGTCGTCCCCGATTTATGACGATAATGGAAACCAAGGACTCCCATCTCAGAAACGACCAAATCCAAGTCATTTGGTCATGGGAGGAGCCAGCATTCGTAGTGCACTGGTCCCCCTCACGAGCACCCTAGGGGGCATTGCAGTGGACTTCAGAAATTGCTCCGAGGTGCATAGCTCCTTTACCTTGTGTGCTGAGCCCCCCAAAACCCTCCCCCAAACCCACTCCCCACAACTGTACATCACTACCATAGCCCTTAGGGATGAAGGGGGGCACCTAGATGTGGGTACAGTGGGTTTCTGGTGGTTTTTGGAGGGCTCATATTTACCACCACAAGTTTAACAGGTAGGGGGGGATGGGCTTGGGTCTGCCTGCCTGAAGTGCACTGCAGTACCCACTAAAACTGCTCCAGGGACCTGCATACTGCTGTCATGGAGCTGGGTATGATATTTGAGGCTGGCATTGAGGCTGGAAAAAATATTAAAAAATTTTTTTTAGGGTGGGAGGGGGTTAGTGACCACTGGGGGAGTAGGGGGAGGTCATCCCCGATTCCCTCCGGTGGTCATCTGGTCATATTAATTGGATCCTGAAAGGAAGAGGGAGCCAATGAAGATTTCTGATAGAGAGAAGAATATGATTGTGGGATTTAGTCTTGAGTAAGGCAGTATGTTGTATAATTGGTATTGATTGGTGCTAATTGGCACTGATTAATAGTTAGGTGCATAAGTGCCACTAGTTGGTATTCCATAAATTGCATACGAAAAATCTGTCATACACAACTTCAAGGAGGCGAGGACCTGAGAGGGGCATGGGCAGGTCAAGGGCGGGCCTACCAGTAACGCACTCAGTTTATAGAATACTACCATAATACTACTACAGTTAGGCCCACACATTTATGCTAGTCTAATTGCTTGCTCTGAAAGTTAAACACGTAACTTAAGACTTACGTTAGTATTCTATAATGGCAATTTTGCATGATTAGCGCAGGCTATCCCGGTGCCTCTCTTTAGGTGTCCTTTTGAGAATTAATCCCTTAGCAGCACCTATTAAGCCACTTTAGCTAAAGGGCCCTTAAGGACTAGATTCTATATATGACGACTTAAAAATCACCACTGAAACAAAATATGCCTAGGCGTATTCTATAAAGTATGCCTAAATTTAGTCAGAATAGAATAAGCCTAAATTTCTGTGCGGTTTATAGAATATGTCGAGCTTTCATCCATGTGACTATCTTTAGTAGCAGGCAGTTACACCAAGTAAATCTTGGTGTAAATGCCGATTCCTAAATTAGGCACAGACCTAGTGTATTCTATAACCACGCGCATAGATTTTAGAAATGCCCATGACCCACCTATTCCACTCCGATGGCCATGCCCGCTTTTCAACTATGCAACTTAGAATTTACACACATCACATTATAAAATATGCTTAAGCAGTTCTGCATGTAAATTCTAATTAATGCCTTTTAGTGTCTATAATTGGCAATTATCAATGCTGAACGACTTGTTAACTAAGTTGTATGCACAAATCCAGACTATGACTGGATTTACGCACACAACTTAAGTCGAGCTATATAGAATCCGGAGTAAATGTCCTTCTCTTCCTGATTTCACCATGCTGTGTTGATTTTTCTTCAGGGGCACTAAAATGGAAAGAAAACAGCATTTTCATGAATGGTAAAAAAAGCAGCTATGCAACGACATGTACAATAGGGATTTGCATTCATTAGAAAAGACATGTGAAGTGCCCCTTGTTATTTCATTTCATATTTCATTTAACCTGAAATTACAGGAAAGAAACCCAGAAATTTTGCTTTTCCCTATCATTAATAGTGTGCACTCTTGCTCAATAGGCTCCTATTGAAGTCAAGGAAGTAGCTACGGGAAGTGGAGGGGCTGGAGGAATACAGGCCCCTCCATGTTTGACTCAGGCCCCTCTAGTGCTCCTGGAAAGAATACTGCAGCTGGCGGGGATCCTCAAGCCTGGCCAGCTGAAGATACATGAATGCCACAAACCTATTGCTTTCTATTGCTCCTGTACATATCTGTCTGTAGCAAATGCTTGTGGGCACCACAAGAACATCACAGGATGTACAACCCAAGAGGTTTCAAAGCACTTGGATACAGGCATTACAAGAGCTAGAGAAAAGGGAAGTGGAGAGATGGATCAAGGTTTGAGTGTGGCAGAAGTTGCTACCAGTCTACACTTAAACGTATCTATGGGCAGAGGTTGCCTCTTACCAAATACAACCACCAGAGATTGGCAGGAAAATGGAGGATTTTCATCCTGTCTGTGGCCCCTTCAAAGTATAGCAACTGCTAAATTGGGTCTACTGCTGAGAAGTGCATGAAATGTATTCTAAATGTTTGACCTGGAACAGATTTGCATCCATAGCAAGCTTTTGTGGAAATTGACCTTTCATCATGGACAGTACTGTGAGTTAATACATCAGCCCCTTAAATTGTAAGCACTGTGGGAACCGTACCTGAACTAAACTCACCTTGAGCTTGGATCTGGGAAGGTAACTAATAAATCTTTTCTATTATGTTCCTACAGGCTAAGGGCCAGATACTCAAAGGATTTATGCTCCTAACTTTGAGGCCCATTTACATAGTTACTATATTTGCTCCCCCCCCCAAAAGAGGACACATGCCCTGCCCCCTGCCCCATCCCACCCATCATGCCCCATCCCACCCCCTTTCACACCCCACCCTGCCCCCTTTCACATACTGCCCTGCCCCTTTCACACACCCCTAAGGATGTCCTATCCTCCCCTGCCCTTACCTTACTATACTGCCCCCTCTTTCCTGCCCGGAGCGCATGCATACTGTTCTTTGCCGACTCCGGTCCCGGTGCCAATTCAAAATGGCCACCGAGAGTTGAAGCGGCCTCACAAGACTTCAACTCTTGGTGGCCATTTTAAATCGGCGCCGGGGCTGTCAGCAAGGAACAGTATGCAGGCACTGGGAGTAGGAAAGAGGGGGCTCTTTCCTGCCCCGAAGAGGCCACTAGACCACCAGGGCAGTATAGTAAGGTAAGGGGAGTGGAGGATAGGACACTACTAGGCCTGCCGGCCTGCCCGTTTGTCCGGAAATCCAGACAAACAGGCAGGCTGGCAAAACCCCGCCTAATGCAGGCTTGCCATGCACCAATTCAGCACTACCGTTGAGCTACCACAGGAGCTCAGCGGTAGTTCCTACCCTCACTTTGCGTCATTTCCGAAGTTTGAAAAATATGTTTTTATTTTTAGCGCCAGGGGCTTATCACCGGGTTTAGTGTGGGAGCCCTTACTACCTCCTAAATAGGTGGCGGTAAGGGCTCCCCCAGGAAATGGCCATGTGGCAAGTATTTAACTTACCGCATGGCCATTTCCTTTTTTTAACAAAAAATAGCCTTTTACCCGCTGCAGAAAAAAGGGGCTTTAGCACGTGGCAAATGCATGTGCTTACACCACCACAGGGCCCCTTTTACTGCAGCTTGGTCAAAGGGGCCCTTTGAGCATTATGCTCATAAATTGGCTGCTTTAAAAATTTACCAGAGCTGAGTGTATAACTTTACACTCAAAATTTCACTAAACTCCTAAATTTACAAGTGGGTGGCAACAGGGGTGGATTTAGGGCAGGGAAAATTGTTAGGAGTTTAGCACTGATTTCCAGCTCTAGTTCATAAATCTAGGCAAACAAATGACAGGCCTAGATTTATATACATTACTTTTAAGCTCCTAAATTAAGATACATTTTAGCTGGAGATCAATGCTCTTCAGTTTGGCTGAAAATAGGGAACACAGTTAGGAGCCTGCCTTAGAAGCATAAATTTAAGAGTTGAGCTTTTTGCGAATATTGGGCCCAAAATGTTTTGAAGACAATTCTCATTGTGCATCTTAATAATACTTATCATTTGTTTAACATTCCTGGATGCATGCAGCACTGTCCCAAAAGAATGTAACATCTAAGAAGGTATCTGAGGAAACAGGAGATAAAAAGACAACCCAAGGGATATCAATGGGAGGAGCAGGATTTGAACCCTGCCCTCTCTGGTGCCAACCTCTTGGTAAGGTCCTAAGCTATAACGTATACAATAATAACCATGATATTATTCTCACACACAATAAGACTCCTGACACCATCCCTAGATTTGATTAGCTCGGCATCTCCTGATCCCAGACTCTGATTACTGGCTCTCTTCACTGTTTCTGAAAAATCACCTATCCAAAGTTGAGCTGCCAAGTTGTTCTTCTGTGTGTCATTGGAAGCCTGGAACCAAGGACAATTCTATTTTGTTCAGTGGGCTGCCTGTTATCCCTGCTTTTGTCATTTAGCTTGCCCACCCATCCTAATCAAGAGAATTACATAGGCAAGCTGAGACAGTAGGATTAAAGTCTAAAACTTGCTAATGCTCTGATTCAGACTTTGCCACAGTTAAGAAGCTCTCTCAGAATGTGCTGACTTTACACACACGCATGCTGATTGCTGCATAACCTTTCTCATTAGTCTCAGAGCTACAAGTCATTGGTGGGCATCTGGATTTAAAGCCTTCTTGAATATGTTTGTTTCTTAATTTTCTTTCCTTTCAGTCTCACTAAAGCTCAGCTGATGTTTTTGCTTTTTACTGCTTTATTATCCAAGGAAGCCAGCCAATGATAATAATATGCACAAAAATCCCTCTTTTCCACCCACTCAGTGTTACGGTGTTTACACAGTATGTGATTTTTGACACTTGTTGCTTTGATCAGATTAAAATAATTCAGGTAGTTGGGAAAAAAATGAGATAGTTAATTTTATTAACCCCTCCAATGCATATTTTATGTGTTGCCTATGTCTGTGTCTTGATTTTTAGCAGAAGAAATGTATTTTCAGGTGAGAGAAGATGAAAAGATACAGCCGTGAGGGGCAATAATGAAAGGAAAACATCGCTAAGGAAACATTTGGGAAGATCAAGACTGGAAGCCCTCACAGAAAGACCACTGTGGTAAGTTGAGGGCTATGTCCAAACTCGATGGCTAATGGCTAGATTCGTTAGGCTTTCTGGCCCCTGTAGGATAACAAAAGTCTTTTATACATTAGCAGGTCTTTTTTATTTTATTTATTCAGAAATCCTATAGTCCGCACTATCTCCAATTCTAGATGGCTTACAAATATCATACATAATAAAATTCATATTAAAAATAAGGACTGTCATAAACAAAATTAAATATAATTTCACACATTGTCAACACTACACAAAATAAACGTAGTGGGTCGATATTCCAAAGCACTTGTATTCCAAAGTAGTTGTAGATGGGGCCAACTACACGAATCATGTTTTTAAAAAAACATTTCCAGGTGTTGAATGGATAATTTTGGGCTCCAAATGGTGGAACTCAATACCAAAAACCATAAGAAGCATCACAAACCTCCTCCAATTCAGAAAAGAAATGACATCCTACCTCTTCAAAATAATTCTACAGCTAATCACAAAGATATCGTCGCCTTCCTTTCAAATCTACCTCTTCAAAAACTGAATGAATAAATTTCACCAAAACTCTACAACTGAACACAAAAGCTACCACTACCTTTTCCACTTCAAATCTATCTCTTCAAAAACTCTATTAATAACCACACGAACTATAGATGCCCTCTCAACATTGCACAACACTATTGTAACTCCACCAGAATGTAAATTGTAAGCCATTTGGAAACGAAACTTGTTTTTAGATAATAGTGGGATACAAGAATGTATAAATTAAATAAATAAATATGTATTGTATACGTTCAAAATTATCTGACCAGAAAAGGAGGGCAAGATTTGGGACATTCCATCAGTGGTGAAAATTGCATGTCTAGTTTATATGTCTAAGTGACAGTATTCAACCACTATGGGCTGCATTCAGTAAATGGCACTCAAAATTTGGCGCCAAATGAAATCGGAGCTGAACGGTATTCTATAATTAGCATTCCAGGATCAGTGCCCTTTTAGAATAGTGCATAGCACCAGGATCTGCTCCCAACTTTAGGTGCAAGGATGTTCACCAACCTGGTGTAAATCTCGGCATGTAAGTTAGGCACAGATCCCTGGTATTCAGTAATACTGTGTGAATCTTTAGTGAATGCCCTTGACCCACTCATGCCCTTCCCATGGCCACGCCCTCTTTCGAGTTGCACACTATGGGGGGTCTTTTACAAAGGCACAGTAACATTTTTAGCATGCATTAATGATTAGCTTGTGGAGGAGGGGCCTAATGGTTAGTGCAGTGGGTTTTGATCCTGGCAACCTGGGTTTGATTCCCACTGCAGCTCCTTGTGACCTTGGGCAAGTTGTTTAATCTTCCACTGCCCTGGGTACAAAAAACCCCCCAAAACTTAGATTGTAAGCTCCCTAGGGACAGAGAAAGTACCTGTATATAATGTGTACAGCACTGACTATGTCTAGTAGCACTACAGAAATGATTAGTAATACAGTGAAACCTCGGTTTTCGTCGATAATCCGTCCGAAAATAATTGGCGAAAACCAAAACCGACGAAAACTGAGGCATCAAGCCACAGTCATTTATGAAGAGGCACTGAACCAAAAGCAGCAGTGTGGGCAAAACGAGAGCAGGCAGTGATCACACAACGAGAAACAACGCAGTGTGGGACAAACAACAAAATTCTTATTTGCAATCTGCTGTCTGAGAGCTGGCAGTGATCACACAACGAGACACGACGCCCAGGGAAGAACGCCGCAGGAGAATGCAAAATTAGCAGTGTGGGCACGCCAACAAAATCCGAAGCAACCAACGAAAACCGAGACAAATTTTTCGCTAATAAATTCGATGAAAACAGAAAATGACGAAATCCAAAGTCAACGAAAACCGAGGTTTCACTGTAATAATAAATAAACTCTAGAGACTCCCATAGGAATATATGGGCATTTAGTACATACATATATTTAGTGCATACTAAAAACACTAGTGTGCCTTTGTAAAAGGCCCACAATATGATTTGCGTGCGGATCTTTCTAGAATATGCTTAGTCCAAATTGTTGCCAATTAACGCCAATAATTGTTAGCTCCCAATTATTAGCACTAATTGGCTCATTAGCCAATTCAGTTGCATGTGTGTCTGAGAATAGCATGCAATTTTGCTTGTACACTGAACATTTCTTATACAGGCAGGGGAGGTAGAACAGTGAGACGTATGCGAGAACTTATTGCCTCTCTCAATTTGTTGTTTTCAGTATTGCATGAAGAGGATGGTTTGTCACCATAGAGAAATGGGGAGCTCCTCATAAAGTCCTGGCATGTTCCTAGTACCTATTGTAAAGCAAACATTCAATTCTGAGAAGTCACAGCTATCATCAATATTTACAAAGGCTTAGTTTATTTACCAATGAAAAAATGTAATACATAAAAGCCAGCCGAAAATAACTTTTTGCCCACAAGCCTGTGTTGTGAACTTTTCTTGAACGCACATTATATACCTACAGAGACCATGTCATAATACTGGGATAGGAAGTTTGAATAAGATTCAAAGGGAGAGCTTTAGGGATCAGGCAGGGAACAAAGAAGGGGAACTGGCAAGTATCTTTCCTTGTACAATGTTAATCAAATAATATTTTATCTATGGTGTGTATAGAAGTCAGCTCTGTGGATGCCAGTGGGTGCTGAGCACCCCCGCTATTGAGTAAGCCCCTTCCAGGGAGGGGGAATGTCTAGGGAAGCACATTTGTTTGATATGATTTGGAAGATGTTGATGACATTTCCCATGTTGTTTTCAAATGAAATTGACAGAACAAACATGAAATTGTGTGTTTTTCATGTGTCATTAAGAGCGTGTGTTCTTTTGAAAGATTGCACACTGTTTACAAAGAGTGCACGTGGGGGCCCTGCGCTAGCAACTGTGGCCATTTTTTTGCTGCACACCAGGACCCCTTCTACCGCAGCAGTTGAAAATTGAAAAAATGAAATGGCTGTGCAATATGTTTGCACTTGCTGTGCAGCCATTTCGGAGGGAGCACTTACTGCCACCCATTGAGCTGGCAGTAAGGGCTCCTGCACTAACCCTGCAGTAACTAGGCAGCATGCGACACTATCTGATTACCACCGGGTAACCCCCGGTAGTAATATGTTTCCCTAATTGCCACTAGCACCATAAATGGCTTGCCGCTGGGGGTGGAGCTACCACTGGCACCCAGGTTGGGCCAGCAGTAGTTCCAGATTGTTGGGCCCTATGATTGACAATTGGTGTGCATTCTCTGTGACTAGTGGGCACTCTGCCTGAAAGAGCACACACTCCTAATGACATTGCTCCCATAATGAAAAAATGCCACCCCCCCCAAACAAAACGAACATTCCCATAAACAATATGAGAAACAACATGACATGAAAGATTTCGAGCTGAACACCCCTAGTGACGTGGAGGGGCATTTTTAAAAACGAAAAACACCTATCATTTTCAAAAATACTGTTTTGAACAAGGTTTTGCGATTTGGACGTTTTGTTTTTTGGTCCATTTTCGAAAAAAAACACGTCCAAGTGCAAAACACACAAAATTAAGCCATTGGGATGTAGGAGGAGCTAGCAATTTTAGCAGACTGGTCCCTCTGACATCCCAGGAAAGCAATAGGGCACCTAGGGGGCACTGCAGTGGACTTCAAAAATGCTCCCAGGTACACATCTCACCCTTGCTCCCTTACCTTGTGTGCTGAGCCCCCCAAAACCCACCCAAAACACACTACCCCCAACTGTACACCACTACCATAACCCTTACAGGTGACGGGGCACCTATATGTGGGTACAGTGGGTTTCTGGTGAGTTTTGGAGGGCTCACAGTTTCCTCCACAAGTGTAACAGTTAGGGGGAGGTAGAAGCCTGGGTCCACCTGTCTGCAGTGCACTGCACCCAACACTAGACTACTCCAGAGACCTGCACGCTATTCTAATGAACCTGAATATAACATCTGAGGCTGGCAAGTAATATTTTTCATCACATTTTTGGGGGGTGGAAGGAGGTTAGTGACCACTGGGGGAATAAGGAGAGGTCATTCCTGATTCCCTCCAGTGGTCATCTGGTTATTTAGGGCACCTTTTTGTGCCTTATTCGTTATAAAAACAGGTCTAGCTCAAAACATCTTAGTTTTAGTCCTGGATGGTTTTGTTTTATTCCATTATGGCTGAAAAACTTCTAAGTGTTAGGAACGCCCAAGTCCCAGCCTGAACACACCCCTGACACGCCCCCTTGAGATTTGGACGCACTTCTGATGGACTTCATAGAAAAACGTCTAGAAATAGGTTTAGAAAATACTGATTTGGACATTTTTGTGAGAAAAACGTCCAAATGCTGCTTTATGCCACTTTTTAGATGTTTTTCTGTTTTGAAAATGAGCCCGATAGTAACATAGTAAATGCCAGCAGATAGAGATCTGCATGATCCATCCAGTCTGCCCATCAGGATGGCCAGAGTTGATCTAGCACTTTGCACAGGTTCCGCTTTTTCATGATTAAAAACTGGTATACTCTCTCCTTGCCAGTTTTGGGGCACAGACTGTAGACGTCTACATGGCACCAGTCCTACTTTCCAACTACTGGACTTTCCATTGAAACCCACTCCAGCCTTGATCCTGACCTGTTGTTGCCACTTACAGGACCCAGACCATAGAAGTCTGCCCGGCATCGCTCGTACTTCCCAACCTCTGAAGCTGCCATCAAAGCTCGCTCCAGTTGTGAGGTGCCAAATAATTTGTTGTGTTTGGAAACCTCAATCATTTTGAAATGTTCACGCCCATGCTTCCAGCTCACTTGGAACAAGTGTCTGTTGGACTATAATGTCATGAATTGGGGAATCCCCCTTCCTCTCCTATTTTATATTTCCCTCCCTCCCAATTCAGTTATATTAGGCATTCTAGCAAAACATCTCAGATGACTCCTATTGAACATAGTGCTCATGATCACAGGGTTCTGGAAGGAGCCTAGGTGTGTGCCCCCTCTCCCCCATGAAGATCATCACTGTATATAAATATGGGGGGGGGGGTGACCTGCTCAGTGAAAAGGTATCAAAAGTGGCGTATGTGACTTATTTATACCATATGATAGAGAGAATAGAGGGATATCAACTGCATAATCCTGCCAAAATTTCAACCTCATGCATGAACCAATTATGTCTTTAAAAAAATGAGAAATGTTTAGCAATAGAAAATGTAATATACAGGTACCTTTTAGGCACTGGTAGTTTTTAGCCTGAAGAACATGAAAAACATCAACGTTATGGAAAAAATTGCATAGCCCCATTCTACTGACCCTATAACACACAAAACTTTCAAAAATGAAAGTTGCCCAAATTTACCCCTCCAAACTTTTATAGCCATATACACCAAATCCTTTGAAAAGGTGTTCCGGGCCTTTTCTTCAATTCATAAACTGTCAGGCAAGATGCCCATGTTGATTTTTTGCAAAAAGTTTTGTCTTGCACAAATTTTTTTTTTCCTGTGGATCATTTTTCCTTCCATAAGAATAGTATATTTTATGTAACCAACACCAGGATCTTCTTACACAGGATTCTAGATGAAATATCCCTTTAAAAGTGGAGTGATGTGATTGAATTTTCATGCATCTGTAAGAAGTTTGATTGCCACATTTCTATGGGGTCTAAACGTTAATAGAAGGGGTACAAGGCTAAAGGTTTCCCTAGGGTGCCTGATACCCTTGCACTGGCTCTGCAAAGGAGCAGAAGGAAGCTACCAGGCCACAAAAAGAAAAAAAAAAAACATGGAAAGATATTGAAATAGTCTAACTCTCTTTTTCATCTCCATGACTATGGATGCAGGAATCCCTTTCAATTTAAGTTTTGATGTTGATTGTGATCGAGTATGTACTTGGGAGTTTTGAGAATACGTCAAAGAGCTTGGCCCATCTCTTAATCCATTATAACATTTCTGCACCACAGATTAACCATAACTTGGACTCACCTTGTGCATTCAAGCCAGCAAAGAAAGCAAAGCCTCATCGTCCATCCAGTACAGCGTAACAACATCCTCCTTCAGCCAGCTCAAGCAATACCCTGGAAACTGAGCTCACCCATAAATGATTAACTTTCTCTGTTGTTATTCTTTTAGCCTTCTCTCCCTGTTCAGTTATCTGTAGCAGTTCTTGAGTTTTATGAACAGCAGGTCTACCTGTATTGAAGGGCCTTTCCCTGGTGATTCATCTTACATTCTCTTAATACCAAAAGGTAATTTTATTGTGTTGAACTTCTTAATGGGAACAAGCAAATGATTCATTTCTGAATACAAAAGTGCAAAAGCTAACAGTCCATTCCATTAATTGAAATGCTATTATTTATTTCTCATGGTGTTTTATAGCAAACTGAATCTGGGTAATTGTTTGTAGTTTGTCAGCTTCAAAAAATGCCTGTTTTTGTAGTAGCCATCTTCAACAACTTTCTGGTCTTCTTATTAATAAATGGGGGGGGGGGGGGGGGGGCTAATATTGAGCTGCTGGTGGTCAGTATTGTTGTAAACGCTGGTCACTGCCGGCTGAACTGTGCTTGGATATTTAGTACTGACACTGAATCTCCGGGCTGTCAGTAGCTAGCCAGGAATTACCTGGGTATTGGCAATATTCAATGGTGCTACCCAGAAAGTTATCCAGTTAACTTCACACAGCCAGTCTATAAAATAATGAGTGGAGTGGAATGGGTAGAAGTGAATCATTTGTTTACTCTTTCCAAAATACTAGGACTAGGGGGCATGTAATTAAGCTACAAAGTAGTACATTTAACACAACTCAGAGAAAATGTTTCTTCACTCAGTGTGTAATTAAACTCTGGAATTGTTGCCAGAGAATGTGGTAAAGGTGGTTAGCTTAGTGGGGTTTAAAAAAGGTCTGGATGGCTTCCTAAAGGAAAAGTCCATAGACCATTATTAACATGGACTTGGGGGAAATCCACTGCCTATTTCTGGGTTAAGCAGCATAAAATGTATTGAACTTTTTCGGGATCTTGTCAGGTATTTGTGACCTGGATTGGCCACTGTTGGAAACAGGATGCTGGGCTTGATGGACCTTTGGTCTGTCTCAGTGTGGCAGTACTTATATACTAGCCCCTTTACAGTCCTAATTTAACCACTACTGAAAATCAGCAGCGCTGTCCTGACTCCACCGCCCCCCCCCCCGGACCACCACGGCACTAGCTGGAAACTAACATTAAGTGGTCTCTGTGGATTTCTATCAGTACTATGTAGTAATGTGCCACCGAAAATCTGGAGATCACTCCATCAGCGAGAATTAACCAGGCAGGAGTCCTCTTAGCCACTTATCGCCACAAAATGTGTAAATATTGGACATTCATAATGGGAGGATATTATATGTATTTATTTATTTTATTTATTTGTTACATTTGTATGCCACATTTTCCCACCTATTTGCAGGCTCAAAGTGGCTTACATAATACCGTAGGTGTTCGCCAAGCCGGTAAAGAACAAATACAAAGTGGTATTATGGTAGAATAATAAGGTTAATGTGTTACAGACACATTTCAGAATCGTAGAGAGGAAGAGTTGCGTTAAGTTCATTATTAGCTTTAGTTAATTGTGTAGCAGGGTTCAGGCATTTAAGTTATAGAGTGGAATAGCCACTTTCACATGTCTTCAGTACCACAATTTAATCATTGGTCCATAATACCACTTTTTCCAGCACTTCAGATCCATAAAATAGGCTAAATTATTTATTAAACTTTAGTCTTATCTGCAAATGTTGCCAGTTTCAGTGCTGCCTTCATAAAATAGGCTCCAAGAACCAGCTGAACGGTATGCAAATGCCAATGGACAAATTTACACTTGCTGCCTAAAAGTGTACATGTGTGCCTGTGCTCTGTCTGTGTACGTGTACACACAACCCTGCCTCTGTTCTGTCCCCAGAAGGCCCTTGAGAATGCCTATGTGCGAAACTCTGAAAAGCAAGCACACGTATGTAGCCACTCAACTTTATAAAATCCTTTTTCTGTGTGTAGAACAGGATTTACATGTGGAAATACTTTGTACAATTATCCCCTCTAAAACGACCTGCTTTTCTTGGCCATCGTTTATTTATGTATTATTAACCTCTTGATATATCTCCTTTCTGTGTTACAACCAAAGAGGTTTACACATATTATATACAGGTACTTTCTCTGTCTCTAGTGAGCTCACAGTTTAAGGGCCCTGTTTACTAAGCCTTAGCATTCCTGTGAGGGTCTACACCATTAGCACACGCTAATTTTTAGCATGCGCTAAAAATGCTAGCACACATTAATAAACAGGGCCCTAAGTTTTGTACCTGGGACAATGGAGGGTTAAAAGACTTACCCATGGTCACAGGGAGCCGCAGTGGGAATTGAACCTGGTTCCTCCAGTTCTCAGCCCACTGTGTATAAATCCCTTCTAACGAGATTCATTTCTGGACCTTTCTGTTCATCTTAGTTCTCTACTGATGTCGCCTACCTGGCTGTGCTAGTGTGAAGCTCTTGACATTTGTCTCAAATAACAGCTTACAATCCTGCTTCTTTGTGTGCACATTCGCTCTTCCTCTGTACCTTTAGACTCTCTGCCTTGGTCTCCAGTACAGCGTTGGACCATTCAAACTGCTTTTCTGAATATGGTCTTTGAGGAGCTTTCTTCTGAAGTTCCCATTACATGGGTCAAATGACAAAACCAGTCAAATCCCAGGAGAATGACTGCGGTACTTCTTACATAATATACAGCTTAAAAGTGCAAGTGGAGTTTTATCAGTTACAGGTCTCTAATGAGGGTTCTTTGAGAACTGAATATCAAATTCTTACACATAAAACATTAGTGTGTTGCAAGGTTTAGATATCCCATAGTACTTCATGACTTTACAAAAGAAAAACATGGGATGACATCCTTCAGCTCACCTATTTACTGCTACATGTATAATGCATGTGTTGTGGAAAAGCTTTCAGTGTTAATAATTAGGGAGATGCAAACATTCCAAAGTCAAACTCAAGTCAGATACAGGCTGATATTAAATCTCCACAATCAGCATTTTCTTTAAATGCCAGCCACATCATTTCAGGTTATAACCAAATATTAAGTGCCGACTGCTACCCTAAGTTACACAGATACTGGCGTTGATTATCACTGGTTTCCAGGCAACTCCCAGATTCACCAGGCACCATCCTTAGACCACCTCATTGTTATCTGGCTGGCACAGGGGCTGTCAATCCCGAAAGGAGTGGAATGGGTAAACGTGAATCAATTGGTTACTCTTTCAAAAAGTACAAAGACTAGGGGACACTCCTGGAAGTTACATGGAGGGGCATAATCGAACGTCGCCAGCGAAATAGATCGCCGGTGATCTATTTTGGCGGCGGCGCAACAGCTGGTCAGAAACGTATTTTCAAAAAAGATGGCCGGCCATCTTTTTTTTCGAAAATACGGTTTAGCCCGGCCAAATGCCAGAGTTCGCCGGGGTTGAGATCGCCGGTTTTGTTTTTCAGCGATAATGGAAAAAACTGCCAGCCATCTCAAACCCGGTGAAATGCAAGGCATTTGGTCATGGGAGGAGCCAGCATTTGTACTGCACTGGCCCCCCTGACATGCCAGGACACCAACTGGGCACCCTAGGGGTCAGTGCGGTGGACTTCAAAAAAAGCTCCCACATGCATAGCTCCCTTACTTTGGGTGCTGAGCCCCCCAACTCCCCCCCCCAAAAAAAAACTCACTACCCACAAATGTACTTAGGGGTGAAGGGGCAACTACATGTGGGTACAGTGGGTTTTGGAGGGCTCCCATTTACCAGCACAAGTGTTACAGGTGGGGGGGGGGGATGGGCCTGGGTCCGCCTGCCTTAAGTGCACTGCGGTACCCACTACAAGTGCTCCAGGTACCTGCTTACAAGCTGGCCTCTAGGACTTGTTGCTGCTGTATAACCTTGGCACACCAGTTGACACCTGAAAACTAATCTCTTTGAAAAAGTCCTTTATTTGAATAAGCACGTTTACTCACAGTTAACTGCAGATCAGAGGTTGTGCCCCACTGGCAAAGAGTCTCCCTGGTACTGAGATTAGCAGTAGGTCAGAGCTGGCAGAATGCTGTACAATGCCCTCTTTCCGCAACATTCAAGGTAATAACTAAGTTCTCTAACGTGGGTAACACATGAAAGGGATCTAAAACTGGCTTACAAAAATGGCCACTACCTCATGGACTACCAGAAACAAAACTGGACACACTCTAACCCAGTTAGCAGGGGGAAAAGCACCATGGGAGTAGAGCCCACTACCCTACACCCACCACAATGCATTGCTGATGTGACTCTGCAGGGCACCTAACAGAAAAGGTGTCACACTCACCCGAGAGCCACATCACAACCAGGGAAAGGCTGTCAGAGGATAGAATACATTCTGCTGTCATGGAGGTGGGTATGGCATTTGAGGCTGGCATATAGGCTGGCAAAAAAGTTTTTTAGTTTTATTATTTTAGTGTGGGAGGGGGTTGGTGACCACTGGGGGAGTACGGGGAGGTCATCCCCGATTACTTCCAGTGGTCATCTGGTCAGTTGGGGCACCTTTTTGAGGCTTGGTCATGAAAATAAAAGGACCAAGAAAACCCAGCGAAATACTGCTGAACGCTGCTTTTTTTTTCCATTATCGGTGAAAGCCGGCCATCTGGAAGCCACGCCCATGCCTGCCCATGTCCCGCCTTCGCTAAGCTACCGACACGCCCCCTTGAACTTTCGCCAGCGAAGCGACGGGAAAGTGGCGATGCTGTCAAACATGCCGCTTTCGATTATACCGATTTCGCCGCTTTTAAGAAATCGCCGGCCATCTCCCGATTTATGTCGGGAAATGGCCGGCGATCACTTTCGAAAATGAGCTGGATAGTGGCACATTTAAATCAAATAGGGGAAAATATTTTTTCATATAGTTAAACTCTAGAACTCATTACCAGAGCAAGTGGTAAAAGCAGTTAATGTAGCTGAGTTTTAAAAAAGTCACTGCTCATCCCTGGGATTGGTAGCATAGAATCTTGCTACTTTTTGGGACTCTGCCAGGTACCTATAACCTGGGTTGACCACTGTTGGACCCTAGGTCTGACCCAGTGGGGAACTCTTATATTCTTATGTCTACAGAAATTTTCAGTGGGCATTATTCGGATAATGCCAATGAAAATCCAGATGTTGCCCCAGTCGGTGACACAAATACAAGTAGTAAGTTCTACTGAATACTGGGCAGATGGATTTTAGCCTGATGTGAATTTGACTAAAATATGGATCTCAACTACTACTACTACTACTAATCATTTCTAGAGTGCTACTAGACGTATGCAGTGCTGTATACATTATGTGCAGGTATTTTCTCTGTCCCTAGTGGCTCACAATCTAACTTTTTTGTACCTGGGGCAATGGAGGGTTAAGGAAGTCTTTTACTTAGGTGCGCTGGGGTTTTTAGTATGCGTTAAAAATAGGCGCGCTAAACGCTAAAGACGCCAATGTATTCCTATGGGCATCTTTAGCGTTTAGTGTGCACCTATTTTTAACGTGCGCTAGTGCGCCTAAGTAAAAGGCCCCCCTAAGTGACTTGCCGAAGGTCACAAGGAGCTGCAGTGGGAATTGAACCCAGGTTACCAGGATCTAAGCCCAAAGTGAATTGGGAGGGAATATGAAATAGGGAAAAGATTCCTGGGTAGCAGTAAACAAAGGCTCAGAGCACCATAGCACAGCAGAGGCCAGATCCAAAAAAATATTGTACTTGCAACTTGCCTACAATGGTATGCAGCAAGTGTGACTGCACAGACAGCTCTGAACAGCGGCAGGGCAAAGAAACAAATCCTATTGCATCCAAATCAGAAAAAGAAGATATGAAAAGAAAAATGTTATATACATAAGAACATAAGAATAGCCATAATGGGTCAGACCAATTGTCCATCTAGCCCAGTATCCTGCTTCCAATAGTGGCCAATCCAGGTCACAAATACCTGGGAGAAACCCAAATAGTAGCAAGATTCCATGCTACCAATCCTAGGATAAGCAGTTAGTTGCTTCCCCCATGTCTATCTCAATAGCATACTATTAACTTTTCCTCCAGGAACTTGTCCAAACCTTTTTTTAAACTTAGATATGCTAACTGATATTAACCACATTCTCCTCAAAACAATTTCAGATTGTCTGCTTTGGCGAAGTCTGAACTTTGCACCTAGTGTCAAAGAAAGAGTACATGTGTACATTCACTTTGAATTTAGCCATGGGTACTTGCTGGCTAAAGTGATTTAAGTGGGCAGGAGAGACTCTGGCTTGCCTAAGTTGCCTGGGGCCACCAAACCAAAGATATTCAGCAGCACTTCACCGGGCATTGCTACTGAACATCAGCTCTGACCGGCACAAAAAAATATGGGCAGGGCAGGGGCAGTACAGGGGGCAGTATTGGGGAGGTACTGGCGGTTATGGGATGTGGCAATATTGAGAGGAGTTGTGAGGTTGTTTCAGGAGGAGGAGAGGGTGCTTGCTGGTGTGGGATGGGGAAGGAGGCACATGTAAGCTACTTTGGGGGGCTTGAGGAGGGAAATGTTTTTAAAGTTATTCAGGGCCCATATAAGCTCCAGCGGCTAGCGCAGCTGAATACCCTCCCCTCAAATTTTAGCCCTTCTCTTGGTGTGGATTCACCTCATTCTATAACAGGGTACTTAAATTTTATCAGCATTTGCATTCTTCCATTAATAGAATACTTATGTGCATGAATGTACCCTGGTGTGGGTAATGTGTTAGCAGGGTGCTCAGCACTGTTCTATAATTGAAGTATTCTAATAAATGTAAGGAGGTGTTCACAGGGAAGGGGCATGGGCAGGTCTAACAGTTACATGCAGAACTTGTAGAATACTGTAAGCATAAGTACATAACTGTTGCCATACTGGGACAGACCGAAGGTCCATCAAGCCCAGAATCCTGTTTCCAACACAGGCCAATCCAGGTCACAAGTACCTGGCAAGATCCCTAAACAGTACAATACATTTTATGCTGCTTATCCCAGAAATAAGCAGTGGATTTTCTCAAGTCCATTTTAATAATGGCTTATGGACTTTTCTTTTAGGAAGTTATCCATATCTTTTTTAAATCCCGCTAAGCTAACTGCTTTTACCACATTCTCTGGCAACGAATTCCAGAGTTTAATTACACGTTGAGTGAAGAAATATTTTTTCTGATTTGTTTTAAATGTACTACTTTGTAGCTTCATTGCATGCCCCCTAGTCCTAGTACTTTTGGAAAGAGTAAACAAGTGATTCACGTCTACCTGTTCCACCCCACTCACTATTTTATATGCTTCTATCAGACGTCTTTTCTCCAAGCTGAAGAGCCCAAGCCATTTCAGTCGCATTTAGATGTCATCACTTAGGTCAGCCTTAGACCTGGCATAAGTGGGCATGCCTAAATGTAGGCGCATTGATGCCAACTTACTCTAGTGTTCTCTAGAATAGGCTCACAGCATACATAGCCTCGAATTACCTTGTGTGCACAATTTAATTGAATAATGAGCTAATTAGTGCCGATAATTGGCTTGTTAACAAGCAGTTATTTATTCTAAATTTATTCTAAAATCTATGCATGTTGTTATAGAATACACCCAGTCTGCACTTAATTTAGGCATTTACACCAAGTTTTATGTGGCATAACTGTCTGCAACTACATTTAGTCACGTGGACGGGCACCCAGCATATTCTATAAACTGCTTGGAAATTTAGGCCTGTTCTATAAAGTACGGCTAAAAGTAGGTGTACTTTATAGAACATGCCTAGGCATATTTTGTTCCAGTGCCAATCTTTTAGTTGTTATATATAAAATCTAGTCCTATATGTGTTATATTTATTTGTATTTATCTATAAACTTTGATAACATGCATCTACCACCACAATTGAAGCATGTTACATTTAAAAACACATTTCCCTATATAACAATAAATCAACACCTCCCCCACACCCCCACACATATAACCCGATCTAATGCCACCCACAATATGCCCCCTGGAACACTGAATACATTCAGTCATATTGAGGGGGGAACAATTTTGAAAGTTATCCCAGCTTAATAAGTGGATTACACCATTTCTGAGCATTTTTATTAGCTATGACAAAAAACTTCCAAGGCCACTCTCTGACCTAGTGGACTATACCAAAATATCTTTAAACCATTTAAATATGTAATCTGGGTGGCTTTGTACAAGTTGAGTAACATTGGAGATAATTTTCCAAACCTAAAGGCCGGTTATAAATGCAAACAACAAAATATGCACAACCTACAATTTTGTGCAGGATACACCTTGAACTTGTATCCTCCAAACACAGTGGAGTGGAGGAGTGGCCTAGTGGTTAGGGTGGTGGACTTTGGTCCTGGGGAACTGAGTTCAATTCCCACTTCAGGCACAGGCAGCTCCTTGTGACTCTGGGCAAGTCACTTAACTCTCCATTGCCCCATGTAAGCCGCATTGAGCCTGCCATGAGTGGGAAAGCGTGGGGTACAAATGTAACAAAAAATAAAAAAACAGAGGATTTATGCATATGAAAAAGAGGGGTGTGCTGGGTGCTCCTTCCAAGCATATGTGTGTTTTGTGTTTTATAATCTGATACAAGTACATATGAACATAAGAACAGCCATACTGGGTCAGACCAATGGTCCATCTAGCCCAGAGAACAATCAACGAAACAACTATTTTTTGCAGATCTCTAAAGACATATCTCTTCAACAAGGCATACAATGAGAACTAACGGCCACACAAATCCTCCTGACAACCCACTCAGCCAAGATAACTCACCTACTATAATCATTGGAGCCAACTCTGTGGGTGCTGTGGGTGCTTGAACACCCCCAATATTGAGAAAATTCCTTGTATGTGTCCAGGGAGGGGTAATTTCCATTGGGCTTAGCACCCCCAATAATTTTGAAAAGTTGGCTCCTATGACTATAATTACCACTCAGCCAAGATAACTCACCTACTATAACTACCTAATCACCCCTTTCTTCTTCCTCCTACCCTTACCTAACCTTGACACAATATTAAATGTATCTGTCACCCTGCAATGACTTTACTAACAAAATATGTAAGCCACATTGAGCCTGCAAATAGGTGGGATAATGTGGGATACAAATGCAATAAATAATAATAATAATAATAATAAATAATAACATCCTGTTTCTAACAGTGGCCAATCCAGGGTACAAGTACTTGGCAGAAACCCAATTAGCAGCAACATTTAATGCTATCAATCCTGGGGCAAGTAGTGGCTTCCCATGTCTGTCTCAATAGCAGACTACGGACTTTGTCCAAACCAACTGCTGTCCAAACCAACTGCTGTTACTACATCCTCCGGCAAAGAGTTCCAGAGCTTAACTATTAGTTGAGTGAAAAAAATATTTCCTCCTATTTGTTTTAGAAGTATTTCCATGTAACTTCCTCGAGTGTCCCCTAGTCTTTGTACTTTTGGAATGAGTAAAAAACTGATTTACTTCAATTCATTCTACACCACTTAGGATTTTGTAGACCTTAGTTATAGCTCCCCTCACCTGTCTCTTTTCCAAGATGAAGAGCCCTAACTACTTTAGCCTTTCCTCATATAAGAGGAGTTCCATCCCCTTTATCATTTTGGTTGCTCTTCTTTAAACCTTTTCTAATTCCGCTATATCTTTTTTTAGATACGGCGACCAGAACTGAACACAATAATCAAGATGAGATTGCACCATGGAGCGATACAGAGGTATTATAGTATTTTTCAGTTTTATTCACCATCCCTTTCCTAATAATTCCTAGCTTTTTTGGCTGCCACCGCCACATACTGAGCAAAAGATTTCAGTGTATTATCTGCAGCGACACCTAGATCTTTTTCTTGGGTGCTGATCCCCAAGGTGGACCCCAATACATTTACTTTTTGAGGCCTGGGGCTTGGAGGATTCTTGAATGTGATGATTTATTCATGACTCATTGGTAATTCTAGCCTCCCTGCAGCAAAGTTTGCCTTTCTTCCCTGCTGTGTGCATGGAAATAACTATAAATATTATATGGCTGTGTTCCTGATCTGGAAATCACCAGTGCTTTTGTGCACTTGTCATATACACATCGATCTTCAGCCAGCATTACACATAATTTATAAAAGGCTAAGAACTCACTGAGTCTTTTATCAAATATTTGCCTACTTTTAAGTGCACCAGCTTAGGGGCCTTTTTACTAGCTGCGCGGCAACCCAGAACTACCGCCGGCACCCCCAGCATGTACCATTTCTGGTGCTAGTGGAAATATTGAAAACATATTTCCACAGGGGGTTACCCGGCGGTAATTGGGTAGTGCCGCACACTGCCTGGTTACTGCTGGGTTAGCGTGGAAACCCTCACTGCCACTTCAATGGGTGGTGGTTAGTGCTCCCCACTGAAATGCCTGCACGGCAAGAGCAAATTTACCACATGGCCATTTCATTTTTGGTTATTTTCACCCACTGCGGTAAAAGGGGCCCTGGTGCACAGCAAAAATGGCCACCGCTCCTAGCACAGGACCCCTTTTACCGCAGCTTAGTATAAGAGCCCCTTAGCCATCTTCTTTGGCTCTCAGTCTACTTTTATACTTGGAAATAGATGCCTAATATATGTTTGACAGAGGTTGCCCAGGTCATGTCTGTCCTTCTGGCATTTCATTTTTTTTAAAGTGCTTCCATTCACCCACATCTGTCCTGTGCAGACTTGTTGCTGAACTGCACCCAGCCTGCGACCTGTGCTCAGAGTCGGAAGTAGCCTGAAGCAGAAGGTGCATCCATGTCCTCTGTGCTTCTGGTACATGAAGAGAAGCTATGGGAACACCCATTCATAAATGCATCTTTGATTTATGGTTTATTGGGGAAGTCAAGCGCTCCTTCTTTTTCAAGTGAGGTAGAAGAGATTCTATTCAGGAGGAAGTGTGGATACACGAAAAGTACGTTAAATTAATAATGCTGGTTGATGCTCCCCAGAGAAAGGCGGGTGGAATGCAGAAGCAGGTGGATGAATCCAGCTGCTGTGCATGTTGATGAACTGGTCAACTATAGCAAAATATCTTCAAACTCCAGAATATATATGGCATGCTTCTCAAATTGAAAGTAAAGTTTTATTTAAAACCCAGGGCACTTGTTTGCTCACCTTTCCTTTCCTGTAGATGACCTCCCATCGCAGAAATCGGTCAGGACAGAAGGCACACCATGGGTATGCCTACTTATTCCCATGGCTTTATGACTATGTATTTACTAATGCTTCTTGGGATTGTCCAGGATTCATGAGTTTCTTTAGACTTCTTTTGATATTAGTTATGTGTAAAGATGGGGTTGCTTTTGGTGATCAGGAATTTTTTTCCAAAGAAAAGCATAAATCTTCACTGCAAGGAAAAAAACATATATTCTTCCAGAATAAGACAGATATTTATAAATTAATTAAGGCCATTCTACTAACAGGAAGCCATCTGTGTGGTTCTTGTCAGTTGAGGAGACCCAAGTGTGATGAGCGGGCTAGGTCCACGGAGATTCCCCATAGAGTGTGGTGTCCTCCACTTCAGACCCAGGAGAAGGTAGGGCACAGTCTTCTGCTTGAAGCAACCACCTTCCCTTCAGGTTGAGCCCTTCAGTGCTGGTGGCTGCCAGGACTTCACTGCCTGAATCTAGAACCATGGTATTACTGCTAGGGTTCAGGCTACAAAATAAGGTAATATATCCTAATTCGCAACCTGAACCATAGAGGTAGAACTGCTAGGGGCTCGGGCAGCCATTTTGGAAGATGGAGCTACTATGAGAGATCAGGACCTGCTCCTGCCCCTCACTAGAATCGAGGAACAGCTCCAGTAAAAGGGTACGGTGGGGTAGAAGAATCAGGTGGTGGGCTCCTATTGTTTCTGCTAATCAATAACCCCTTTAAAAGATGGTAGGCCTAAGTTCTGGGCCTACTATCTTTGCCCTCCTGCAGCTGGGAATATGTGACACAAAAAATATATACAGTATACCATGAGATTCACTAACCTGTAATAGCACAGTGCTGAGTTACCATGGGTTTGTAAATCTTGTGAACTGATGTATTATTTTACTTTGGGTTAGGAAACAGAGGCCTAAGTTTGTACCTGAGGCATGGAGAGCTAGGTGACTTGCCAAAGATCACAAGGAGTATCAGCAGGATGTGAACCCAGGCTTTCCTGGATCTCAGCCTCATGATCTCACTAAGGCTTCTCAAGAACTTAACTAGTTAAAGCAGAAAGAGTGTGAAGGCCAGCCATGCTCTTCAGTTTCTAAACTGATTTTAGATCTTGTATTGAGAAACTTTCCCATAATGTATATCAGTATCTACTCCAAAGGTTCCCAAACCTGTCCTGGGGAACTCCATCCAGTCAGGCCTTCAAGATATCAACAATGAATATGCATGAGACAGATTTGCATACCAAGGAGGCAGTGCATGCAAATCGATCTCATAAATATTCATTATAGATATCCTGAAAATCTGACTGGCTGGGGTACCCCTAGGCAGTGGCATAGCAAGGGCGGGGCGGTGGGGGCGGTTCCCTCCCGGGTGCACGCCGCTGGGGGGGGGTGTCAGCTTCACTGGTTCCCTGCTCCCTCTGCCCCGGAACAGGTTATTTCCTGTTCTGGGGCAGACGGAGCAGGGAACCAGCGGAACCGACACCCCCCCAGCGGCGTGCACACGGCATGCAAGAATGCACTCGGAGGGGGGGCTTGGGTGATGCGCCGAGGGGGGGGCTTGGATGATGTGCCGAGGGGGGGCTGTCATACTGCACCGGGGGGGGGGGGGGTGTGTGCAGCAGCGAACCGCCCCGGGTGGCAGCCGCCCTCGCTACGCCACTGCCCCTAGGACAGGTTTAGGAATCACTGATCTGCTCAATCATAAACCCAGACTGATTTGTACAGATAAATGATGAATTTCCTTAAAAACAATGAAAAAAAGGCAGTTTATCACTGAACTTACTGCAACAAATTCAATTCTATGAATAACTAAGAGAGATTAACTTTGCCTCCATTGCAAATGTAGATGGAGGATAAAGGAACATTTCACAAATCATTTTAACAATTTCAGACTCCTCATCCACCTCTTTAGCAAGCTGAAACAGAGACGCACCACGCTTCTAGTCTGTTGAATGTTCCTTTTTCAAAAGGATTTCTTCCATTCTGTGGCTTTGACTAAACTATTTTGTGAAAAGTATTCATGGAACTTGTGTTTCTTTACACTGGCAGCTGGTTCTGCTTCAAGGCTGCTTCTGTGCAACAAACTGAATGATAATGCGTCAGAGCAAGCCCAGTAATTTCTTCTGCTTGAGAGATAAACTATCCTTATCATATATTACAGCAGCCTAACTAGTTGAAAAGATAAGATTCCTAAACACAAACTCCCTTGAATTACAGTACACTGTTTTCCTTTGAAATAGTAGAACACATTGGAAAGGTAATATCAGCTTGTACATGGGTCGGTACCTTCCGCTACCTGTCATGACTGCTGATAGCACAGCTGAACTTACTGCCACCTTGAGGAGAGGGTAAGTGCAGCACACCATCATTGACTAAATACCAGGTCCAACAATTTCAAGAACATTGAAATCAGAAATAAGTACAATGTTCAATCAAAACAGGAAAATACATACATCCAAATGAAAATGTAGCATGTCCTTAATCAGAAGGAAAAAGAAAAGAAAGGAGCTGGAAAGCCCTGGAATCAGGACCTTAAGAGAATAATGGAGAATGAAGAGGCTATGATCACCTGAGACATCCCTATTCTGACAGAGTGCCAGGAAACCAGACATGCTGGGAAAAGAGAAAATCTCCAGAACAGTAAGCGACATCTCTGTGAATAATGTAAAGAGAGAAAAGATCTTCAAGTACCAAAAAAAATGCAGTCTGAGACCAAGAAAATGTGGCAGAAAGATGCAGAAATGTTTCCCATTGTATTGGAAGCCTGATTCAAAAGAATTTCCAAGTGCACCTGGATAGATTTCCTATACATTATTTATTTAGATTTTGCTCACACCTTTTTCAGTAGTAGCTCAAGGTGAGTTACATTCAGGTATACACTCTCATATTGTCACGACTGTGGTCGTGATTCCCCTCTGTCGCAATGGTCAGCTGCTGAGATGGCTACTGTCTGCATTGTCTCTTTCCTGTGTGTTTCAAGCCTCACTTTGGGTTCAGTGTATTTCCTGTCTCTGTCCATAGGGTCTCCACTTCCTGCATGTTTCAAGCCTCACTTTGGGTTCAGTGTATTTCCTGCCTCTGTCCTGTTTATAAGGAAGTGGTGCACTTTCATTCAGTGCCTTTGCAATGCCAAAGGTCTCCAGGTTAGTCCATGTGCAGTGAAGCACTTCTGCTTTGTTTATTGTCTGTGTGCCTGTGGGCACTTCTGCCTTGATTTCCTGTTGATTTGTTTATTGTCTGTGTGCCTATGGGCACTTCTGCCTTGATCTGTGCCAGAGCCGGTGGTGGGAGGCGGGGCTGGTGGTTGGAAGGCGGGGATAGTGCTGGGCAGACTTATACGGTCTGTGCCAGAGCCGGAGGTGGGAGGCGGGGATAGTGCTGGGCAGAGTCTGGCACTTATACGGTCTGTGCTCTGAAAAATACAGGTACAAATCAAGGTAAGGTATACACAAAAAGTAGCACATATGAATTTATTTTGTTGGGCAGACTGGATGGATCGTGCAGGTCTTTTTCTGCCGTCATCTACTATGTTACTATGTTACACTGGATATTTCTTTGTCCCAGGAGGGCTCACAATCTAAGTTTGTACCTGAGGCAATGGTTAAGTGACTTGCCCAAGATCACAAGGAGCAGCAGCAGCGGGATTTGAACCTCTAGATTGCAAGACCTGTGCTCTAACCACTAGGCCACTCCTCCACATGTCACATCTTATGAACTCCAGTTCTCTTTGGCAGGATGCAAGTACTACAGCAAGCATTAGCAGTAAATGTGAGAGACTGGTTTAGGAGTGAGGTTTATTCTTGTTATGGTCTGCGCAAAACTATCCTATTTGGAGGCACTGCTCCCTAAGGAAACATTGACGCATGCATTACAATACCAGCCGTAGGTGCATATGTGTACATTTTAGTCACTTAAACCCACTTAACTTACACAGTGCATATTTTTCAAGGGAAGCAGACACAAGGATTTGGCATAGGTGGGGCTCCCACTTACATATGCACCGCTTGAGCATAAATGCATAGAATGCTGCCATTTTCACACGACCATGGACATTTACACATGCAAGTACATAAGTAACGCCACATTGGGAAAAGACCAAGGGTCCATCGAGCCCAGCAACCTGTCTATGGCAGCAGCCAATCCAGGCCAAGGGCACCTGGCGAGCTTCCCAAACGTACAAACATTTTATGCATGTTATTCCTGGAATTGTGGATTTTTCCCAAGTCCATTTAGTAGTGGTTTATGGACTTGTCCTTTAGGAAACCGTCTAACCCCTTTTAAAACTCTGCCAAGCTAACCGCCTTCACCACATTCTCCGGCAACAAATTCCAGAGTTTAATTATGCGTTGGGCGAAGAAATATTTTCTCCGATTTGTTTTAAATTTACTACACTGTAGTTTCATCGCATGCCCCCCAGTCCTAGTATTTTTGGAAAGCGTGAGCAGACGTTTCACATCCACCTGTTCCACTCCACTCATTATTTTATATGCCTCTATCATGTCTCTCCTCAGCCGTCTCTTCTCCAAGCTGAAAAGCCCTAGCCTCCTTAGTCTTTCTTCATAGGGAAGTCTTCCCAACCCCGCTATCATTTTAGTCGCCCTTCGCTGCACCTTTTCCAATTCTAGTATATCTTTCTTGAGATGCGGCGACCAGAATTGAACACAAAGTGGCAACAGAACACCTATGCACTATTCTGGAAGGACACATGTAAGTGGCATAACCCATATATGCAAGGGGGATGCATGGGCAGGACTGCCACTTACAGAATATAGGGGCCCTTTTATTAAGTTATGCCGAAAAGTGGCCTGTGCTTGTGTAGGCGCATGTTTTGGATGCACACAGGTCAATTTTTCAGTGCGGCAAAACCAGTGCGCGTCCATTTTCGACCGGAGACCTTACAGCCACCCATTGACTTAGCGGTAAGGTCTCACATGCTAACTGGGCGATAAGCGGCCAGCACTTGTAAACTGCCGATTACAGCCGGGTAAGTGCCAAGCAATAGAAAATGTTTTGAGTGCACATCAAAAATTGAATTACTGCCCTAGCCAGGCAGTAGTTCTAATTTGGTGCATGTTGGACGTGCATAGTAAAAGGGCCCCACAGTAAGGTACATGTGACTTTGTAGCATTTGGGCCTTCATATTTATACCAGCTCTAAGCCTGGTGTCCTTTAGTGTACCAAGGGCGGGGCATTGGGGGTGGTCTACCCTGTGTGCAGTTAGCAAGAGGGTGCGCCAAGGAGGCACGCGGCTGTTGGCTCTGCCAGTCCTCTACCTCCTCTGATATCAACTTCCTGTTCTGGAGCAGGGGACCAGCAGAGCTGACAAATGCTCTCATCCTCCTCGGTGCATCCCTTGCTCGGAGGAGGGGATGCTCCACCCTGGGTGGCAACTAAGGGGAGGTCTAAATATAAGGTTACACTAATGTTCTATAATGTAATCTGGGTGCCCAGATGTCCATCTGGAATAGCCTTTCACTGCATTGCATTGGGCACCTAGAATTACCCCCTTACAGAACACTTACTTGCTGACTTAGACGTTTACACTATAACTCCCATAGGAGGTGGAAGGGGGAAGAAACAAGGGGTGAATCAGCCTGTTTGGTGGACCTGGGCTGAGGTCAGTGTTGCCATATTAAAAAAAAAATTCCCGCCCAAAACAGCCCAAAACCCGCCCAAAAACCGCACACACCCCACCCCGACGTCATCACCCCCGCCCCTTCCGTCATCACCCCCACCCCCGCCGTCATCAACCCCGCCCCTTCCGTCATCACCCCGCCCCGCCGTCATCAGCCCCACCCCTTCCGTCATCACCCCGCCCCGCCGTCATCAGCCCCGCCCCATCGTCATCACCCCGCCCAATACGTCACCTCGTCCCGCCCAATACGTCACCAAACCCCGCCTCTGTCGCCATTAGCCCCACCCCCGCCGGCCGAAAAACCGCCCAAAGGCTGCACAAAAAAAAAAAAAACAAGCCCAAAAAACCGCAACCCGCCGCGGGCAAACGTTTTCCGCGGCGGGTTGCGGAAAACCGGCCAATTGGGCTGGAAAACCGCCCATCTGGCAACCCTGGCTGAGGTGGCAACCCTGAATAAAAACATGTATTTGAGATTATGTGACTTTGGAGCATTTTAGATTATTTATATGGCAGCATTTTGAAGTAGGTTCTGAACACTGTAAGGGTGTTTATAGCTATTCCGCATGCTGTTTTAGATTCTTTCATTTGTAATTTTTCAATTTGTATTCTGTATTTATTATCTTTTTATTACTTTTTATTCTTTAATTTTTTTAGAACTGCATTTTGATTAAAATTTGTAATCATGATTAATCATGCAATTAAAGGTATATTATTTAGGGCCTCTTTTATCAAGCTGTGCTAGTGGCTCCTGGTATGGTAATGCCAACAAAGCCCATTCACTTTTTATTGTTCCCACTGCAGTTCTTGTAACTCTGGGCAATGGAGGGTTAAGTGACTTGCCCAGAGTCACAAGGAGCTGCAGTGGGAAAAAAGTAAATAAATAGCATGTTTAATCACGCAATTAAAATTGTAATCAAAATGCAGCCCTAATTATTTGTATTTTAAAAATATTTTCTGACATTCGTGGCACAGGCAGCTGAAATTCCAGAGAGAGAAAGAAATAGCCCATCCTCTGGGACTCTCTGAAGTGATGCTTAGCCCCAGCAATACCCTAATTCTAAGTTTAAACTAAAAATTCAATTGACCCTGAATGGGTGGCAGTGCATTCCTTATGGTAACTCTGTCCTGCAACGTTTAGCGATGCTTTCTTATGATTTCTTCATTTTTTTGTCTGCAGAAGGATGTTGTGTAGGTATATAAAATGTACCTTCCGCTTCTGTCCCTTTTTCTGTCCTGCTCATCTTCCTGAAGTTCATTAGCCAGGTTTGGGCCACCCACCTCTCAAAGGTTCCCAGACCCCAGATCTTCCTGAACCACTTCTCCCTCCTGCTGCCTTTCCCTTCATTGTCCTATTGGTACCCACTCAACACTGCCTCACACTTTTACTTGCATGTGGACAAAGTCTGAGGAATTTGACAATAATACAACAGGAGCTAAAGAGCCCCTTCTGCCTTCACAGAAGTATGGGTGGATCAGAGGGACTTTGGGGGGTCAAGTAGACTTGCCAGAGCGCTTGGGCACCATTGTTGTATTGAGGGAGCAGCAGGAGTATTGGGGCCTGTGTAGGTTTGTTGCTGTCATGATAACAGGTAAGCAATCAGCATCTAATTGGCCTCTTTTGTATCAGGAAAGGAAGGAAAGGAGGGCTGTTGTGGGAGAAGAGGGCGGGCAGGTGAGGGCTGGGGTTGGAACTGGAACTCAGGGGCTGAAAAGGGGGCAGGAGGGGGCTGGGGTGAGTTACTGGACTTGGATGGGAGGGGAGGGCAGGGGAGAGAGGAGAAATCGCTGGACATAGATGGGATGGGAGGGGAGGGCCGAGGAAAATCGCTGGACAGATGGGAGTGGAGAGTAGGGGAGAGAGGAGAAATTGCTGGAGGGGAGGGAAGACAGAGGAAGTATATGCACATGGATGGAGGAGAGAGAGGAAATGCTGGACATGGATGGAGAGGAGAGAAGACAGAGGAGGAGATGCACATGGATGGAGGGGAGAGAGGAGAAATTTGGGACATGGAGGGGAGGGAAGATAGAGGAAGGAGATGCACATGGATGGAGGGGAAGGGAGAGAGGAGAAATGATGGACATGGATGGAGGGGAGGGCAGAGGAGAATCATTGGACAGATGGGAGGGGAGATGCACATGGATGGAGGGGAGGAGAGAGAGGAGAAATGCTGGACATGGATGGAAGGATGAGAGGAAAAATGCTGGACATGGATGGAGGAGAGGGAAGAAAGAGGAAGGAGATGCATACTGAACAGAGGTGAGGGAAAGGGAAAAGAGGAGAAAAACTAAATATGGATGGAGAAAATAGGCAAAAGCTAGATCCACTCTATACCTCCTCCAGTCAAGTCCGCGGAGGACCCAGCTTTTACCTATGGATGTATGGCAAAAAATGAAGAAGAAAAGAGGAAAGTAAAGAAATAAATGGAAAGGAAGCCCTGGAAACGGAGTTAAGAGAACAGATAGTGAGCAGTAGAATCAGAGACTGGGACCAACATGATCAGAAAAACAAAGTCACCAGACAACAAAGGTAGAAAAAATAATTTTATTTTCATTTTAGTGTTTGGAATATGTCCAATTTGAGAATTTACATCTGCTGTCTTATTTTGCAATGTATTTCTTTCTGTTTTTCTGGTATTGTGCTAAATGCAGAGTCTAATTTCTTAGGATTTCAGGTTAAAATTTGAAGACCAAAATGATAAATCCTCTTTCCATGCCAGAGCTCAAAACAGTAGAGCACTTTACATCAGAAGTTCCTTTATCTGAAAACTCCCATCATATAGAGAAAATGACAGGTTTCAGCTCACATTCTGTTACCTGGAAAAACACCTATTATCTGAGATTTGGCACTGCACAGACTTCACATCCATGCCTAATCCAAATAAATATGTGTCTGCGTTGCTTATGATACAATTTTTTTTTATCTAACTGAGACCTCAGTTTGGGGTTTCAAGCACACCAGTTATTTACGGTAGATGCTTAAAGGCACCCGATTCGTCACGGGTCCCTTTAAATTACTCGTGTTTATAGTGAAACCAATTTTTGGGAAAATTTTTTATTTTTTTCTTTTTCTTTTTCTTTTCGTTGTTAGTTTTCCTTTGTTTAAAAACTTTTAGTATGCTATAAATTTACTTAGCTTTTTCAGCGAAAGAGTAGTGTCGGCTTCAGAGGGATGTTGGTCCAACATGAGTCATGTTTCACCGCTGAGCAGTTTTTTCAAGGATTCCCCCTGGATATAAAATAAATATTTAATCACCATTCAGTTATCCTATATAATAATTCTCACCACCAACGTTCTAAAGTAGCTGCCTGTGTCCGTGGCTCCTGGAGTTGCTGAGCTAGGCTCTGTAGCCAGGCTGACGTCACTCACAGCTGATTCCCAGGCAGGGGGAGGAGTAGGGAAACACACAGAGCAACTCCGTGTGTTTCCCTACTCCTCCCCCTGCCTGGGAATCAGCTGTGAGTGGCTGGAGGGGGGGCAGGGGGGGAGGAGGAGGGGAGGGTCGCTGGACATGGGTGGCTGCAGGGGGGCAGGGGGAGAGGAGGGTCGCTGGACATGGATGGCTGGAGGGGGGGCAGGGGAGAGGGAGGTGGGGAGGGGGTCCTGAGACCAGAGAGATGGGGGTGGGGGACCTGCGAGAGGGGGGGCACACACTCACTGTCTCTCACATACACTCTCTCTGACACACTATCTGTCTATCACACTCTATCTCTCTGTCACACACACACAGTCTCACATACACAGACACTCTGTCTCTCACACACTCTCTCTCACACAAACACACGCACACACTCTGTCTCTCTCTCATTCTCTCTCTGACATACACACTCCATCTCTCACACATACTCTCTCTCAAACATTGAGCCTGCAAATAGGTGGGAAAATGTGGGATACAAATGCTACAAATAAATAAATAAATAAATAAATAAACATATACACTCCGAGGAAAACCTTGCTAGCGCCTGTTTCATTTCTGTCAGAAACTGACCTTTTTTACTAGTATATATATATATATTTGTCAATGTATACTGGGGGCAAGGTCACCTTTTGTTAAATAGTTATTCATACCTCTTATTGCTGCTGTGCTAACATGCCGGACGATCTGGGATTTAAAATATGCCAAGATGGCGGCTAAGCGTCCTGCTTCTAATTTAAAGGTCTACTTTTGGATGACATGGCCCAATGAGGAGGTTTAGATTCTAATTGAATAGACATGAATATTTAAATGAAGGTGGACCATTCTAAGTTCTGCGTTTAAACCCCTAGGGGTTGCTGTATTAAGTGTGTAAATCTAGAAGTGTTCATGATAGTTAAGTAATCTGTCTGTATGGCCTCCCTCCCACCCTGTCTGCACTGTGTCAATTATTCGCCATCTTATATCTTGCCAGTTATGGGAATGTTGTTGCCAGTGAATCACTAACTGGGCTTGTAGATTTTCTGTATTGATCCTTGATTTATGCTCGTTTAATCTCAGTTTTATAGGACATCCACTTCTGCCTACGTACATTAAATTAAAGGGACCAGTGACGAATCGGGTGCCTTTAAGCATCTACCGTAAATAATTGGTGTGCTTGAAACCCCAAACTGAGTTAGATAAAAAAAATTGTATCGTAAGCAACGCAGACACCGAGGGCCAGATGCACTAAACTTAACGAGCCCTTAACGAGCCATTAATGAGCAAGTAGTAAACCCTGGCATGCACTAAACACTTTTTTCCGAGGACGGTAGCAGCTAATGAAAACGGAATGCAGATAAGCAAATCGTGTAGAAACCCTATTGTAATGAGATGCACTAACCTTTTCCGATTGCCTTAATGCTGGAAAACGCTGGAAAATCAAGCGAGAGGTCTGTACCTCTCGTTGGGGCTGCGTGGGATTGGAAAAATTATTAAAATGTAAAAAAAAAAATTGGGGGGCAAAAATAGCCAAGTGCTCGTCAGGAGCGTCCTTTATGGATGTTCTTCACTATATAAAAAAAAAATCAAACAGGCTCCAATGCTGTTTTGATAAATGTTCAATAAAGAATTCATACAACTTAAAAAAGTGGAAAAAAAATCCAATCCTTTAATGGGATTTGAATCCACCACCTCTGGATTACTAGACCAGTGCTGTAACCACTAGGCTACAACTCTACTTGCTTAGGTGCCTCTCCCTTATGTCCAGGTCTCTCAGCTGAGTGAAGCACGGCCAAAAAGGACATTTTTATTATTGCGGGGGGGGGGAGGCAGCACAAATGTACGTGGTTTTTTTTTAAAGTGAACCTTTATTTTAAAAAAATCAAACAGGATCCGATCCTGCAAGCTCTTTTTTGGACATCATTCAACCCCAGAATTATAAAAACATCCTTTTTGGCTGTGCTTCACTCAGCTGAGAGACCCAGAAGTCTCTGAGCCAATCACAGCGCGTTTAGCTCAGCTAAATGTGCTGTGATTGGCTCAGAGACTTCCGGGTTTCTCTGTTTCTTTGTCAATATATGGGGAAACTTCCATTATCCGTAAAGATACAGTATCCAGAACAACCCTTGTCAGATGTAAGGTGCTCTGTTGTATAGATCACCACAGAAACTTTGAATTTGCATTTATTTTTGTTAATTTGATTGCTCTTGGAGGGGAGGAGTAAGATGGTTATCTGGAGCAGATGCAGAGTGACCAGCTCTGAGAGTTTGCTGCTGAGACTGGTACAGATGCATTACTTGATGGGGAAGTGGACAGGCAGGAGCCGAGCCTATCCTGCTCCAGTAGAGACCCAGCTTCAAACCTCACAGCAATCATTGTTGGTCTAACCTTCTCACATTTCTTTGCAAAGTACACCACAGAGAGTCTTTGCTTATTTGAGACCAAAATTATGGAATTCTCTGCCCTTGACTTTGCATCAAGAGAATAATTCCAGTTACAGTTATTTTTCTTATATTCTACTAATTCCATTTGCATAGTTCATAGCGGATTATAGAAAGGCTGTAGACCACAAAACACCTAGGATGCAGCATGTTTAAAGAAAATATAACAAGGCTGACATCCACTATTTCCTATCCACATATTGAGAAACAATAAAGGCTTAAGGCCCTTCTTAAACGTATCATAAGATAATAAAAACTGTAAACTGAAAGGCAGAGATTTCCAAAGGGCTGCCTGAAATGCAAACAGACATATAAAATGTTTCTTCCCAGGGATACCCTTGGGACTTGGAAAATCAAACGGAAGAGAATTATGAGTGTTATATAACTTTCTTCCTAACGCGTGTACAAGAGATATTAAATATTGAGGTACTAATCCCTGCACAATTTTCCATAACATACATACAGTACATACTGGTTCCCTAAATTAAAGCATGGTTATTTCCTCTGTAAGAGGGATTTTATGAGTTGCATATTTAGGGCACATTATAGCCCAAATTCAATCATCAGTAGCTTATAATTTGTGTATGTTTCTGAAAACTGTTATAACTTTTTGGGTTAGGACATATGAGATAGGGGTAGAGGATATCACCTATTAATATGGTAAAGAAGTCTTTATTGGCGATGTTCAAATAGACAGGGATGCCTTGCCTCCTATATCACTTGCATATTATGGTTGGATCTGGTGGGTAAGCAGGTGGAAGAGATCACAGATATGAGCCTGCTACTGATAGTTTGGATCTGACTAACATTTTGGAATACTTCCAAGTGGTTTCTTTCTCCCAGATGACTTCAATAACTACTGTTGCCTTAGAACCAGATAGGAATTGGGTCTTGAGATTATGTTTCCGAAATAAAGATGTTTTATTTGTGGGTCAGCAAGTTTCAATTTTTTTCCTGATTGTTCAGGGCCACTTAGGAGAGATGTAAGGCTTCTTGGCTGTGTGTCCACAGGTTTTGGCCCTAGAATTTACAATTCTCCAACAGTTTCCATGCAAGTGTTAAGTATAGTGATAATAGTAACCTGTTCTTTGACCCAAATCCATTGATGCAAGGATTAATTCTTATGGTATGGTAGCTTCTGTATCCTTCTATTAATTTTTCTGTCTCACTCAAGGTTATTTCCCCCTGGACTATGCTCCCCCCCCCCCCCCCCTCTTTTTTCATGTTTCATGCTTTGTGGATCTTAGTATAACAACTATATCTAAAGAAACTATGACATTCCCAGATCGTGTAGGAATTAAAAATGTTCCTGGGCTTGGGATGCAGGGAAAAGGAAGGAAGAAGACTAAGACAGGGGAAAGAGAATGAGCACTGAGAGGAAGCTAGTGAACGAAACCTCTTTTACTTGATTTTGTAAACTAAATATAGTCATACAACACTTTCAGCAAACAAAAAGAAAATCATTTTGGCAGATTTGTGACACTTCTGGTTTAATGTGCAACACGCACATAGTACAGTAAGTAAACCTAAGCCAGGATCAACACATTCATAACAGGCAAGTAAAAAGCATGCCTGGCATTCTAATGGGAGCTTTATTGCAGAACCACAGTCACTTGATCCTCCCTATTTACAGAACATCAATAGGCAGCTGTATGCCTGCCAAGCCTAACAATGCCAAGAGGTTTACCACCTGGAAGATACACATGATCTTAAGAGTCAGTATACAAGGGGTTCCTGAGTTTCATTTTAGTTTAGCTCAGTGTTCACTACAAGAAAAGATAGAGGCCCTTCTGCAGAGCTGTCCTAAAAAGTGGCCTGCGCTATTTTTGGCCCATGGGTTTCCTGCAAGCCGAGGCCACTTTTAGTGCGGCTGTAAAATGGCCGCAATTTTCTTTTTTTCCACTAATGGCCATGCGCTAATTTCCCAATTAGATTGGCCATTACCGCCTCCTATTTTGTAGGCAGTAAGGGCTCATGTGCTAACCCTGTGCTAATCAGCAGCGCACAGCGATTTGCCTGCACTAACCGATTAGTGCAGGCAGTGGCGTACAAAGGGGGGGCAGTGGGGGCGGTCCGCCCCGGGTGCACGCCGCTGGGGGGTGCCACGGCGCGCGCCTGTCAGCTCCGAGTTCGCTACGCTAACTTCACTGGTTCGCTGCAGCTCCCTCCCTCTGCCCCGGAACAGGTTACTTCCTGTTCTGGGGCAGAGGGAGCTGCAGCGAACCAGCGAAGTTAGTGTAGCGAACTCGGAGCTGACAGGCGCGCGCCGTGGCACCCCCCCCCCAGCAGCATGCACCTGGGGAGGTGTCATTTCGCCGGGGGGGGGGAGGTGTCATTTCACGGGGGGGGGGGGGGGGGGCGCTGCACCGGGGGGGGGGGGCGCATCGGCGATCCGCCCCGGGTGTCATCGAGGGTAGGAACGCCACTGAGTGCAGGGCATGCCTGCTCTCCACCCCCAAACTTGCTCCCCACATGCGCACTGATCCCAGAAAGACTCAGAACATCTGAGCGCATCCCGTGGTAGTGCTTTTCAGCATACAGTAAGCATGCATTTATGCTTACTGCCACTTAGTGAAAATGAATAGCAGGACCCTTGACATGAATAGCAGAACCCTTGACATGGACATTAGGTGAAAGTCATATGGAAATGTATTTACAGTTACAATTCTCATTCCTCCTTTAGATAATGTCATCATATGAAAATCCTACAAATAGCCTAGGCAATAAACTCTGGGCTAGACAGACTAGCCATTCCTAACCCAGTCCTTCAGGAACACCTAGTCCCATCGGTTTTTCAGGATATCCACAATGAATATTTATGAGTTAGATTTGCATGCAGTTGAGGCATCGCATACAAATCTATCTCATGCATATTCATTGTGGATATCCTGAAAACCTGATGGGACTAGGTGTTCCCCAAAGACTGGGTTGGGAATGGCTAGACTAAGGTGTTTCTTCGATTGTGTTTGTAGGGGAAGAGATATACATAGAATATCTAATTACCTGGTCATTTTTGAGACTGAAATCATTCCCACCAGTAGACTGTAACTTGGAGTTCACTTGTATATCATAAGTGCCCCCCAGCAGTTTACCAATGAGATGCTCTGAATCCTGCATCTTACAGGTTTGCAAAGGGGTTGCTCTTATATCTTTTGCAGCTAACACCTTCTTTTTTTGTTGTTGTTGTTACATTTGTACCCCGCGTCATGGCAGGCTCAATGCAGCTTACATATTGTATACAGGTACTTATTTGTACCTGGGGCAATGGAGGATTAAGTGACTTGCCCAGAGTCACAAGGAGCTGCCTGTGCCTGAAGTGGGAATTGAACTCAGTTCCTCAGTTCTCCAGGACCAAAGTCCATCACCCTAACCACTAGGCCACTCCTCCACTACACCGATGAGGGGTAGTTTGCTAGTTTTGACAACAACTACTTTTAAGTTCCAGATTCAAGATACAATGCAATGTCTAGCCTTTAGAACAGTAACCAAAACTAAAGTTCCTGCACTTTCAGAAGCATGCAGAACACATTCAGTGAAACGGAACATTATGATCTAATATTTCATTGCATGCATGCTTATTTCTCTGAAGCCTCAAACCCTGGGGATGCTGAGCACTGCTTATTTTCTATTTTGGACTGGACTCCATGGATTTCTTTGGATGACACGTCTATAATTTTTAAGCTCTATAAAAATACTATAAAATGGTTTAACCATATTCTTTTTCATAAGGACAACTGAAAGCTGAAGAAAAGGGAAGGCCAGTTTATAGCAATATGTGATCTAACTAAGGGCTGAAGAAAAGGGAGGACCAGCTTATAGCAATGTGTGATCGGAATAATCCTTACATTTTTAACCAATCCTCTTTTGCTGTTGAGTTGTGAAATTATGGTGGTTATTTTATAAGTTCTATTTGTGATTTGCACATATGTAAACCAATATTTAGATGTGTATAGCATTTACAGATGTAAATTCCAATTTTAGAGCACCACCAGCATATACATGTCCAAATCGCGAATGCATGTACTTTTACTTTGAAAATACTCCACAATATGTGTACTGAAAAGTGTACATATACTTTTTCTTAATGCACATAATTATAAAATTACCCCAAAATGTGGCAACCAGTGAACTGGAGTGTGGACAAGCGGACATTAGGGCATGCTAATGTCATGTTATCAAAATGCTCCATTTGCTTCTACCAAATTCAAGATGCTACTGGCATCAGCAGCGTGACTCTGCCTGTCTGAATAGGGATAATGAGTCTCAGAAGCTGAGAATATGGGCAGAACTATTAAGCGATGCAGAAAGGGTCCGTTGAGAAACATGGGGCCTCTTGGCAGGTATGTTCATATTTAGGGTACAACAATTTTGATTTGCCCAGCAGCAAATTTATATTTGCCATATTTTTTTCTAAATTTTGAGCTGGGGTAATCATTTTAGCCCAGTGTGAACAGGAGGAAAATATACCACCTCAACAGAACTATGAATGGAAACTGTTAAAGGCTACCATAATGAATTCTGAATCCAATGTCTTGGTTCAATCCATTCTGTTTAAAATGTATTTATTGTATTTGATATACTGCTGAACACATCAAATGAAACAGTTTAAAATATTAGGTTCAACAAAAAGAAAAAATAAGCCTATTGAAAAAAAAAACTCTAATAGATGGAAGTTTGCATCTCCTATATTTTTCTTTCCTATGTATTTTTTTTAAATTAAGGGGCCCTTTTACTAAGCCGCTTGTCTACGCGCATCCAACGTGTGCCAAAATGGAGTTACCGCCTGGCTATCACGTGGCTCTTGTGGTAATTTCATTTTTTGTGTGCGTCCGATATGCGAGGCCGAAAATTTTTTCAGATGCGCGTATCGGACGCGCACCAAGTGGCATTTGACATGCATAGGTCATTGCTGCCCGGTTACCACATGAGACTTTACCACTAGGTCAATGGCTGGCAGTAAGGTCGCAGACCCAAAATAGAATTGCGGCAATTTTTATTTTGCCGCACATCCATTTTCGGCAAAAATTTTTAAAAGGTCTTTTTTACAGGCGTGCTGAAAAATGGATCAGTGAGTGCCCAAAACCCACACCTACACTAAGTACATAAGTACATAAGTAATGCCACACTGGGAAAAGACCAAGGGTCCATCGAGCCCAGCATCCTGTCCACGACAGCGGCCAATCCAGGCCAAGGGCACCTAGCGAGCTTCCCAAATGTACAAACATTCTATACATGTTATTCCTGGAATTGTGGATTTTTCCCAAGTCCATTTATGGACTTGTCCTTTAGGAAACCATCTAACCCCTTTTTAAACTCTGCTAAGCTAACCGCCTTCACCACGTTCTCCGGCAACAAATTCCAGAGTTTAATTATGCGTTGGGTGAAGAAACATTTTCTCCAATTTGTTTTAAATTTACTACACTGTAGTTTCATCGCATGCCCCCTAGTCCTAGTATTTTTGGAAAGCGTGAACAGACGCTTCACATCCAACTGTTCCACTCCACTCATTATTTTATATACCTCTATCATGTCTCCCCTCAGCCGTCTCTTCTCCAAGCTGAAAAGCCCTAGCCTCCTTAGTCTTTCTTCATAGGGAAGTCATCCCATCCCCGCTATCATTTTCATCGCCCTTCGCTGCACCTTTTCCAGTTCCACTATATCTTTCTTGAGATGCGGCAACCAGAATTGAACACAATACTCAAGGTGCGTTCGCACCATGGAGCGATACAACGGCATTATAATATCCTCACACCTGTTTTCCATACCTTTCCTAATAATACCCAACATTCTATTCGCTTTCCTAGCCGCAGCAGCACACTGAGCAGAAGGTTTCAGTGTATTATCGATGACGACATCCAGATCCCTTTCCTGGTCCGTAACTCCTAATGTGGAACCTTGCATGACGCAAGCCTTAGTAAAAGGACCTTTAATTGAGTCCACTAGTTAAGTAAAGCACTATCCCACACAAATGTTGATGTTTGAGTCTCATACAATGTCTTGATGGAGGTCCATCCTGGTATGATGAGCCTGTTTGGTCTTTCTCTCACAGCATGCACTGAGTCATTTCTTACACTGGATGACATGTACAGTAATTTTGGATTTGCAGGTGAATGAGGCAGGGGCTTTTACGTGTTTTTGATGTGGTGTCAGGATAGTACTTTCCAATATGATATACAATAAAGAACATTAAATCATTCGTAGATCCTCAGTCCAATTCCTTAATATTATAACCTTATACTTTCAAAACCCAAGAGAAACAAGGCTCCTAAAATATCCAAATTGAACCTCCAATTTTCCATATGAAAAATTTAATAAAACTTATAAGTTGTTAAAAACAAATACAGTTTAAAAAGCTGAATATTAATGTTGCACTTTGCTAATACATACATATATATATATATTATTTTTTGCATTTGTACCCCACATTTTCCCACCTTTTTGCAGGCTCAATGTGGCTTACATATAACTGTTAACAATGTTTTTATTTATTTTTGTTACATTTGTACCCCGTGCTTTCCCCACTCATGGCAGGCTCAATGCGACTTACATATTGTATACAGGTACTTATTTCTACCTGGGGCAATGGAGGGTTAAGTGACTTGCCCAGAGTCACAAGGAGCTGCCTGTGCCTGAAGTGGGAATCAAACTCAGTTCTTTAGGTCCCCAGGACCAGAGTCCACCACCCTAACCACTAGGCCACTCCTCCACTCATGTTAGCCAATTCCAGTCTGAACAAATACATGGTATGAATGAATACAAAGTGATATTTTGGTAGAATGAGGTACATGTATGGTAGGTACAATTGGGGGGAACTTAGAGAGGGAAAGGGGGAAGAAGAGTCAGGTAATGTCTGTTATGGTCTTTGGTTACATTGTGTCGCAAGTGTCCAGGTATTTTTATGTTGGGTTGGTGGGGTATGCTCTTCTGGTCTGTCTTTAGTGCTTTCCGAAAATTTAGGTGGCTGTTATCTACAGACCTCCAGCACATTGGGAGAAGCTGGACAAAGATCAGGGGTTCTCTGAAGAGGAGGCGGGGCCAGCGCAGAGAAAGAATTCCTAGCATGCGGAGGCCCTGGCGCTGCGCGGCTCTGCTGCTCACTTCAGTTTTCCCTCCTCCCAGCCACCCGACAGAACGCCGCAGGCATTTGTTACCTCCCTGCTCTCTCCACTGTCATCATCCCCGTCCGGACCGCCAGTTGTGTTAGCTCCGCTGCTTCAGCAGAGCCGCGCAGCGCCAGGGCCTCCGCACGCTAGGAATTCTTCCTCTGCGCTGGCCCCGCCTCCTCTTCAGAGAACCCCTGATGCAGGCGTTTGTACGCCGAAACACGGACCGTGTCGGGTCTCCATTATAAATAAAGAACTACATTTTTCTCAATCCTGAAGGCCCAGTGTTTGCTTTGTTTGGTTGTTCTTGTATACTGTATTCCCTCTCTTTTGTGACTGTAAAAGCATATATGACATACACACACACACACACACACACACACACACACACACACACATATATATATATATATATGGCTCTCTCATTCTCCCTGTCTCCTCAGCTCGAAACCTTGGGGTCATCTTTGACTCTTCTCTCTCCTTCTCTGCTCATATCCAGCAGACCGCCAAGACCTGTCGTTTCTTTCTTTACAACATCCATAAAATCCGCCCCTTTCTTTCCGAGCACTCTACCAAAACCCTCATCCACACCCTTGTCACCTCTCGTTTAGACTACTGCAATCTGCTTCTTGCTGGCCTCCCACTTAGTCACCTCTCCCCTCTCCAGTCGGTTCAAAACTCTGCTGCCCGTCTCATCTTCCTCCAGGGTCGCTTTACTCATACTACCCCTCTCTTCAAGACCCTTCACTGGCTCCCTATCCGTTTTCGCATCCTGTTCAAACTTCTTCTACTAACCTATAAATGTATTCACTCTGCTGCTCCCCAGTATCTCTCCACACTCGTCCTTCCCTACACCCCTTCCCGTGCACTCCGCTCCATGGATAAATCCTTCTTATCTGTTCCCTTCTCCACTACTGCCAACTCCAGACTTCGCGCCTTCTGTCTCGCTGCACCCTACGCCTGGAATAAACTTCCTGAGCCCCTACGTCTTGCCCCATCCTTGGCCACCTTTAAATCTAGACTGAAAGCCCACCTCTTTAACATTGCTTTTGACTCGTAACCACTTGTAACCACTCGCCTCCACCTACCCTCCTCTCTTCCTTCCCGTTCACATTAATTGATTTGATTTGCTTACTTTATTTATTTTTTGTCTATTAGATTGTAAGCTCTTTGAGCAGGGACTGTCTTTCTTCTATGTTTGTGCAGCGCTGCGTATGCCTTGTAGCGCTATAGAAATGCTAAATAGTAGTAGTAGTAGTAATATATATATATATATATATATATATATATATATATATATATATATATATAAGAAGCATCGCAAATCTCCTCCAATTCAGAAAAGAAATGAAAACCTACCTCTTCAAAAAATTCTACAGCTAATCACAAAGATATCATCACCTTCATTTCAAATCTACCTCTTCAAAAACTATGAATAAATATCACCGAAACTCTACAACCAGTGGTGTGCTGGAGCCGGCTTGCACTGGCTCGCAAGAGCCGGTTGTTAACTTTGCTTCTGACTTGCGAGCCGGTTGTTGAAACGCGCAAGCTGGCTCTCCTCCCTCCCTCCGGATCCGGTCCCTCACGTCACCAACCTGGCTCTTCGAATTCTTCGGGGCAGGCACTCTTGCCTGCCTGCTGCCAGCGCTGACTCTCCCCCGCTGTCTACAACTGAACACAAAAGCTACTACTACCTTTTCCTCTTCAAATCTAATTCTTCAAAAACTCTATATATAACCACACGAACTATAGATGCCCTCTCCACATTGCACACTATTGTAACTCCACCAAAATGTAAATTGCAAGCCACTTTGAACCGAAATTTGCTTTTTGGATAATAATGGGAAACACGAATGAATGAAGAGAGAGATTAGATAGATAGGTGGAATACATTTAGGACAAAATGTGGTAACAGTCTGTCTGTGCATCCCAAAGCAGGACTCCATTGACCACAGGCCTGAAGCGAAATGGGGAGTGTGGGACAAGCAGAGCAGATGGAATCTGAAGGAAAAGGAGGGAATGGTGGGAAAAGAGTAAGTCACTGGGCAGGAGTGAGCCACAGGACAGGTGGAACAGATGAGAGAGAAGAGATGAAGGACAGGAGGGAGCCACAGAGCCACCAATCACAATGGAAAACAGGGAAATTTGCTCATGAAGGGTCAGGCTAAATGGGAGGGAGAGATGCAGGGCTTTGTTTGAGGGGGTACTTGAGGGTACTAAGTACCGGCACCTTTTCCATTGTCTGCTAAAATTGACCCATGGTCCCTAAGTTTTAATGAAAGAGCTCAGGCTCTACACATCAATTTTGCCTTGTCATAGTTTCTGTGACTGGTTGCAGGGGGCCTGGCTATTGTGGGGTGAGTCCCTCAGTGATCACCCCACCCCCTGAAAGGTAGCCTGGCATTTGAGTGCCGGCACCTTTTTTGCTAGAAAAAAATGCACTGGTTAGATGAAACTGCAGGGTCCATGCTGGAGTGGACAGAGGTGGCTATTTGTCCAAGACAGACATAATGGACTCCGGCTGTGGAGGGGTCACCTAGCAGGAGAAATATGAGTGTGTGGTTGGCACCTGTGCTGGCACCATCAGCTGCATAACTGCTTTCAAATATTAGCATGGAGTGGAATGCTATGGAAAGAGAAATTATGCAGAAAAGGGGATAGTGCATCAAAGCCTAGAAATCTATGGGTCATCGAAAACCAGCTAACTCATGCGTCATGCTCTCAGTGCCCTTGTCAGTAGCCAGCAATGGGTAAGCAGCACAATTCAGATCCACAGGAGTCTGACAGGAAAGGCGATATGAATGATTCTGTCACTGCTCTGGACGCGTGCTCTCAAAAACTGGCTTGAGCCTTTCAGTTTCTGCCTTTATCCCTTGCTGCTTTATATATCACTTGTATGTGTGCAGACATGAATAACATGAGAGAGACACAAAACCAGTAGTAAGATAAAGGGTATTCTAGGTGAATCATCTCACTGTGTTGAAGCACACTGGCGAGATTAAACACCTGCCCTTGGCTAAAAGCATTGTTTTCCTATTAATAATCTCGGTTTCGTTCCTTATAAAACAGCATGAACCGGATTTTCAGCAGGGTCAACCAGCAGTTAAAGTTAAGAATCAGTGCTTATCTTTACCCTTCTGTGTGGTGCTGTTTAAATAGTACAGCTGAACATATCTATAGTAGCAAGTACTGAGCCATGCACAGCAAAGCACTAACATAGGCAGGCAGCACACTCCTCACTCAGGCCCAAGCTTGCAGGTGAAACATCTTGTTAATCTCTAATAATCAATACACAGCTAGCGGTTTCTTGGTAGATTTGTGGGAATTCAAGTCACAGCTTTACTTAACAAATTTAAGCACCGGAGCCAGTGAATCAATAGTTCAGCTGATCCACGCTCCGCCTTGTGTCAGCTAAGGAGGAATGCTGTATTTCTCGTGCAACCTGGCTTGCATTGTGCTTTCTTCTCCAGCTAGGCCACGCACTGTTCCATAATTTTAAGCTACATTCATTCATCATCCCATGCTCACCATGTTCCAGCTATGTGCATATAACAGGGCCACCGCCCAGTGTAAGTTTCCTCTTCTGATGGCCCACAGCTTATCTGAGCTTGGGTGCCTCCACAGCTGTGACAATGTATAGGGAAAGGGAAATGGGATTTGATATACTGCCTTTTTGAGGTTTTTTTACAACTACATTCAAAGCGGTTTACATATATTCAGGTACTTATTTTGTACCAGGGGCAATGGAGGGTTAAGTGACTTGCCCAGAGTCACAAGGAGCAGCAGTGGGAATCGAACTCAAAGTCCACTGCACTATCCACTAGGCTACTCCTCCAATGGTTTCAATGAACTAGCCATAGAGGACATTGCGCCTTTGGATGTAAAATCAATGAACAGTAAGAATGGGCAGGAGAGAAGCTGATCTGAAGTGAAGAGGAGTTCCCCAGAGGAAGCAGGGACTTTAAATCCCTGCCTACAGTTTTGTGCAGGGCAGTTCTGCCCCTCAGTAAACCAGCATCTAATGGCCTCCCAAGATGTCACCAGTGACATCACTGGTGACATCAGCAGGGAGTCCCCCCCAAATCCTGGCCCGATTCATTTCTGGCTGGGGAGCCAAGGTGGAAGCCTGACTCCACATGTGGCTACTGCCATGTTAATTGTGGCCATGGGGTAATCCTTCTGCGTGCCTTTCAACAACTGTGCACATGTTTTCTGGCACACAGCTCATGAATGTTGCTAATATGATCACGTTGTTGCTGACCACATAAGCGACTCTGAATCAGTGGCATAGCCACTGGTGGGCCTGGGTGAGTAGGGGCCCAATCATCAAATGGTTCATCCAGCACTGGAGGGGAGGGGGGAACTGGGCAACAGTTACTGGGGACCCTCATGGTCCACCATCACCTTCCTCTTCCACTGGTCTACCTTAATATCTGTCTTTGTTTATAAGGGTCGCCAGCAACAGCGGATTTCACTCATTCTGACCCCAGAGCATGGGCGTAGACTGGGGGGGGCGAGGGGGGGGCAATGCCCCCCCAAACGCAGGGCCGGCAACAGGCAGCTCTCCCTTCACCCCACCCTCTCCCCCGTTCCTTCTCCTCCCTCCCCCCCCCCGTGAGCCGGCTCTCCTCCCTCCCTCCGTATCCGTCCCTCACCGACCTGATCTTCGAATCCTTTGCCTGCCCGCTAGGCGCTAGCACTCTCTCCCCTGCTGGTTCGCGCTTTAAAAATGGCCGCCGAGACTTTCAGAGGCGGCCTCGCGAGAAGTCTAGGTGGCCATTTTGAAGCGTGAACCGGCAGTGGAGAGTCAGCGCTAGCGGGCCGGGCAGGTGAAAAATTCGAAGATCGTTGGTGAGGGACGGATCCGGAGGGAGGGAGGAGAACTGGCTCGCTGGGGGGGGGGAGGGGGGGAATGAAGGGAGGGCAGGGGAGAGGAGGGTCACTACTGGACTAAGTGGATGGAGGGCAGGGGAAAGGAGGGCCACTGGATATGGGGGCAGGGGAGAGGAGGGTCACTGCTGGACTGAGTGGATGGAGGGCAGGGGAAAGGAGGGCCACTGGATATGGGGGCAGGGGAGAGGAGGGTCACTACTGGACTAAGTGGATGGAGGGCAGGGGAAAGGAGGGCCACTGGGCATGGGGACAGGGGAGAGGAGGGTCACTGCTGGACTGGGTGGATGGAGGGCAGGGGAAAGGAGGGCCACTGGGCATGGGGACAGGGGAGAGGAAGGTCACTGCTGGACTGGGTGGATGGAGGGCAGGGGAAAGGAGGGCCACTGGGTGGATGGAGGGCAGGGGAGAGGAGGGCCACTGGGCATGGGGACAGGGGAGAGGAGGGTCACTGCTGGACTGGGTGGATGGAGGGCAGGGGAAAGGAGGGCCACTGGGTATGGGGACAGGGGAGAGGAGGGTCACTGTTGGACTGGGTGGATGGAGGGCAGGGGAGAGAAAAGAAATGCTGGACATGGATGGAGGGGAGGAAAGAGTGAGGAAGGAGATGAGATGAGGGAAAAGGAAGAGAGGAGAAAAACTGCACATGGATGAAGAAAATAGGCAGAAGCTGAGGACCAGAAATGAAGAAGAAAGGAAGAAAGAAATAAATGGAAAGGAAGCCCTGGAAACGGAGTTAAGAGGACAGATAGCAGCAGAATCAGATACTGCACCAGCATGATCAGAAAAACAGTCACCAGACAACAAAGGTAGAAAAAAATCATTTTATTTTCATTATAGTGTTTGCAATATGTTCACTTTGAGAATCAGGTGCTCAACATTAAAAGTTTATATTTACTTATTTATACCCCCCCCCCCCCCCCCCAGGCTCTCTCCCCGGCTATAGCCAGCTCTGCAATTTGGGGGGGGCACAGAGGGGGACTGGGGGGAGAGCCTGTTGTTAAACATTTGCCAGCACACCACTGCCTGTCGCCAAACCCGCTGCCTCTCTGATTCAGTGGCTATCCATTGGCAAACGAACACTGGTTATTCCCAAAAAAGCCAGCTCTTGCTCCCTTCCTTCCTCCATATTAGCATAATTTGCATATACATATATGCAAATGATATGCTAATATGCCCCGCCCCTTCCTTTGCCCCCCCAAATGAAACAGTCAAACTACGCCTATGCCCCAGAGCCTTCCCTCTGCTGCTTTTTGCCTCCTCTGATGCAACTTCCTGTTTCCATAGGGGGGAAGTGGCAGAGAGAAGGCTCTAGGGTCGGACACAGACAGAATGAGAAAATCATGCTGGGAACCTCTATAAATGAAAACACATGATAAGGTAAACCAGAGATTAAGGCGATAAGAAAGGGGGGAAGATACTAGAATGCAAGGTGGGGGCAGAGAGAAAATGTTTTGTCCACTCACGGTTTGCTCAGACCCACCTAAAATTGCCTGGCTGTGCCAATGCTCACAATATGAGCCACCCGGTGTTTTAACACAGCTTTGCCTTTGCGAAGAGTTCAAAAGATGTTGTACAAAATGAAAGGTTTGAGACTTACTCTACCTAGCATAATTTATCAAATTATTCAAATCCAAAAGTTGATGATGAAGGCCAAACTTTTCGTTTTCATACCTGCTACTCAGAAAAACTATAGACAGGAGAGCACACTCCCTTTTTCATCATGTGGTTGTGAAACTTTGCTTTAAAAAGTTTTATGATCTAGCTTTCTTTTCTTACTGCCAAAATACTAGACTAGCATGCAGCACGAAGCAGGGCTGACTGATTTCCTCCGACTCCGACATGTTCTTCCAAGCCCAGCATTCATCTCCAGACATATAATATCTGTTTTATGGGGTGTGTTTTTGTTTTTTAGAAATGCCTCTAGCATGTACCAGTAACATCAATGTTTCTCTTTGGTGTTTTTTTTTCCTTTCCCCTCCTCTTTTTAATTGTTTTATGTGTAAACAAAGGTCCCTCCCACATATGGAACGCCTGTGTGCATTTCTGAAGGTTCATGATTCTTCTTATTTTAAAGGACAATGGTCCTGGGTGACCTCTCTTCTTTAATGTTTGTGGCCCAGAATACTTGTATAAGGAGGTCACTGCCATCAGCTATATTCTGCTGCTATATGCATTGCTAAAGTGGATCGTTATTAAGACATGATAAAAATCGGGCTTTTACCACACCTTAGTTTATTGTGGGAGTCACTTACCTGCAGTATCTCAGTATATCAGCCCCTCAAGGAGCACTATTCTTAATGCCTGAGAGCATCACACCTTTAAGCCACGGCCCAATGCTCCTGGGCTACATCATAAGGGATCAGGCAATCTAATGTACATCAGTTCGTCATCATCACCCCCCCCCCCCCCTTGAAGCCTCCTCACATCATAATCCCTCCTGATGAACTCCTCCCTTTCCTCCAAAGACCCTGCCCCCACTCCCCCGAACCCCTCCGAAGCTCACCTTTAGAAATCCTTGAGGGTCCACCTCTTCGCCCCCCTTCCCCCCCAAAATTGCAGAGCTGGCTATACCCAGGGAGAGAGACAGGGGTGCAATGCATTACTCTCTCCAGGACAAAAAAAAATTAAATGCTCCCAGGTTCCAGTCTAATTCATGTTTAATGTGGGATAAAATGCCATAAAGAAGTAAATAAATAGTTAGAAACTCTGAACGTTGAGCACCTGATTCTCATAACATTATGTCTGTTTTTAGAAGCCCTTTACCAGGAGAAAAAAAATTCTCTGCACCAATATAACAGACTTATGGTGACCCTATAACCAGCCCCTCCAAATGACACACTAATTACGATTTATAAACAAATGACTACTCTACCTATGAAAAGTTATTCCCTTATTATACTTCCTCTGTATACATCCATATGCTGCACAAGCCGGCATGTTTGAAAATATAACTTTTTTAAAAATATAGTATCCTCCCCACGGTTCCCTCCCCACCTCACCCAGACCTCCTCCCCGCTCCCCCAGTGAAATATTATTCCCTCATTATACTTCCTCTGTGTAAATCCTATGCACAAGCCGGCATGTTTTTTTTACGGTATCCTCCCCACAGTCCGGTCCCCATCCCACCTCACCCACCCGATCTATTGCAGACTTACTCACCGCTCCCCTGAGCAGCAGGGTCCCAGCACATACCGCAAGGCAGCCACCCTGGTGGTCTAGTGGATTCTTCGGGGCAGGATCGGTACTTGGACTGGTTCTATTTAACATATTTATAAATGATATGGAAATCGGAACGACGAACGAGGTGATCAAATTTGCAGATGATACAAAACTATTCAAGGTTGTTAAAACACATGCGGGCTGTGAAATATTGCAGGAAGACCTTAGGAAATTGGAAGACTGGGCATCCAAATGGCAGATGAAATTTAATGTGGACAAATGCAAGGTAATGCACATTGGATAGAATAATCCAAATCATAGTTACTTGATGCTAGGGTCCACCTTGGGGGTCAGCACTCAAAAAAAAGATCTGGGTATCGTTGTAGATCATACACTGAAATCTTATGCTCAGTGTGTGGTGGCAGCAAAAAAAGCAAACAGGATGTTAGGAATTACTAGGAAAGGGATGGTGAACAAGACTGAAAATACTATAATGCCTTTGTATTGCTCCATGGTGCATCCGCACGTTGAGAATTGTGTTCAGTTCTGGTCGCTGTATCTCAAAAATGATATAGCAGAATTAGAAAAGGTTCAAAGAAGAGCGAACAAAATGATAAAGGGGATGGAACTCCTCTTGTATGAGGAAAGGCTAAAGAGGTTATGGCTCTTCAGCTTGGAAAAGAGATGGGTGAGGGGAGATATGATTCAGGTCTACAAAATCCTGAGTGGTGTAGAACGAGTAGAAGTAAATTGATTTTTTATTCGTTCCAAAAGTACAAAGACTGGGGTACACTCAAGGAAGTTATATGGAAATACTTTTAAAACAAATAGGAGGAAATATTTTTTCACTCAATGAATAGTTAAGCTCTGGAATTCTTTGTCAGAGGACGTGGTAACAGCGGTTAGCATATCTGGGTTTAAAAAAGGTTTAGATAAATTCCTGGAGGAAAAGTCCATAGTCTGCTATTCAGACAGACATGGGGAAGCAACTGGTTGCCCTGGGATTTGTAGTATGGAGTGTTGCCACAATTTGGGTTTCTACCAGGTACTTGTGACCTGGCTTGGCCACTGTTTGGAAAACAGGATACTGGGCTAGATGGACCATTGGTCTGACTCATTTATGGCTACTCTTATGAAAGATTCCCAGTCTTTCCTGCCCGCTGCCGGCGCTGATTCTCCCACTGCCGCATTGCTCTTTAAAATGGCTGCTGAGACTTACAAGGGCGGCCTCCAAGACTTCAGCAGAAGTCTCACAAGGCTGCCTCTGGAAGTCTCAGCAGGCATTTTTAAAGAACAATTCGGCAGCGGGAGGGTCAGCGCTGGCAGCAGGCAGGAAAGACTGGGGATCTTTCCTGCCCCAAAGAATCCACTGGCCCACCAGGGTGGCTGTCTTCTTCAGGTTTGTGCTGGAGCCTGGGACCCTGTAGCTCGGGTGGGGGGGGAGAGCCGGCTCGCCCTGCCAGAACAACCAGCTCACAAAATGCTAAAAAATTTAACAACTGGCTCTTGCGAGCCAGTGCGAGTGGGTCTAAGGAAAATAGCGCAGGAGTGATCCATAGTCTCTTCTGCCACTGCGACTAGTGCTGTCCGATTGTGGAGGAGTGGCCTAGTGGTTAGGGTGGTGTACTTTGGTCCTGAGGAACTGAGTTCGATTCCCGGCACAGGCAGCTCCTTGTGACTCTGGGCAAGTCACTTAACCCTCCATTGCCCGCCGCATTGAGCCTGCCGTGAGTGGGAAAGCGCGGGGTACAAATGTAACAAAAATAAAACAAAAATAAATTCACTCAAAAATGCTTCAATTCGATTTGCTCATATGAATTGGTTTCTTGATTCTATTTGATTCAATTCAGCTTAACTGAAATATAGGGGCCCATAGCCTCAGACCTATGCAAATATAACAGACAGAGTAACACACACAGGCAGCAGCAATTCAAGAAAGCATTTCCATTGACAGGTTAAACTGCACCAGCCTCTGCTTCTCTAAAATGTCTACCCTATCCACAATTTATTTATTCATACTTGTATCCCACAATTGTCCAAAAATGGGTTTCGTTTCAATGTGGCTTACATTTATGATGCTGTGTTTTACCGTGGTTGGCAAGATAACTATTAGTATGTATGGAATAGTCATTGGGTTTCTTGAGAAGATATGTATTAGTTCATTTCTTAAATGAAAAGATGTGTTACAATTAGATGTTGTGTTCTGTATTGTTGTTCCAGAATGATTAGTGCATATTTCACTCATACAATTTCATGAAGAGGTAGGTCCTTTGGTCTTTTCTGAACTGGAGGTAGTTTGTGATGCTTGCTTCTTATCACTATGAATTATTGTTCAGTAGTAGAGCGGACAGATGTGAAGCATTTGTTTACACTTTCAAACAACAATAGAACCAGGGGACACAAGATGAACCTAGAATATGGTAGATTTAAAACAAACAGGAGAAAGTTTTTCTTTACTCAGGGTGTAGTTGGACTCTGGAACTCGTTGCCAGAGAATGTAGTGACAGCAGCTGGCCTTACGGAGTTTAAAGGAGGTTTGGACAGATTCCTGAGGGAAAAGTCCATTGAACATTATAAAAAAAATTTTTTGATGCTGGGCTTGATGGACCATTGGTCTTTTCCCAGTATGGCAGTGCTTATGTTCTTATGTTCTTAAAAATTAAGTTCAAAACATACACCACCAGCACCACCATCCTGGTGCTGGAAACCCCTAGCAATAGTCTCATGGTACTATCATTAGGGGTCAAGCTGTGATATTAGATTTAGTCCCCTGTTTACTAAGCTGTGCTATAGGCGTGCTAACTTTTTAGCATGTACTAAAAATTAGCATGCGCTAACACTAGAGGCACCCATTGGAATATAGGGGGTGTTAATTTTTAGCGCAAGCTAAAAAGTTAGCACGTCTACAGCACAGCTTAGGGCCCTTACATAGTAATGAGGTGTTTTGCATGCTTTGCTTCTCATTAGTATGTATTCCATGGTAACTAATATTAGTGTGTATTACAGCAATATATCATACATTATTGCTGTTTAACGCACAATAAGGGACAAGTAATGTATGTTATAGCCATAACCCACCTTAATAACAAACCCCCTAACTGGTTTAAGTTAGGACAGTTTTTTTTTCTGTCCTAAGTTAAACAACTTTAGCCGCCCAGATAGCAGCTGAAATCATCACTAACCATATAGTTAGGTGCGCCACCTTAACTCTGTCGCAGCACTCTCCATATAGAGGGGCAATTTTGATATGACGTCTAAGTCTGACTTTGGACGTTTTGCAAAAAGTCCAAAATCCGAATAGCAAAGAAGGTAATTTTTGAAAAAAGAAAAACGTCTATCTTTTTTTTTTTTAAACACCATTTTGAACAAGGTCTTGTGCTTTGTCTGTTTGGGTAGGGGAGTTAAGGGCCTGGGTCCATCTGTCTGCAGTGCACTACACCCATGACTAGACCACTCCAGGGACCTGCATGCTGTTCTAATGGACCTGACTATTACATCTGAGCAGGGGCGTATCTGCGTGGGGCCAGAGCCCCCGCAGATTTCGCCCTGGACCCCCTACCGCCGCCAACCCTCCCCCGACGTTGCCATGGGTACCTTTGCTGGCGGGGGACCCCAACCCCCGCCAGCCGAGATCCGCTTCCTCCTGTCGCTTTTAAGTTCTTCTTCGTCCTAGGCTCCTTCACTCCATGCTGTTCAAAGAAGCTGGCGCTGCTACCTCAATCCACTTTCGGAGTCTGACGTCGCTGCATGGTAGGTGACGGTGGCGGGGGGGGGGGGGGGGGGAGGGTCGGCAATAGTGGCCGGGGGGGGGGGGGGTCAGAAATGGCGGCGGCAGGGGGGGGGGGCTATAATGTGCCCCCTCACTCTGGCTCCAGCCCCTGCTACTGCCGACTTTTAGATACGCCCCTGCATCTGAGGCTGGCATAGATGCTGGTAAGTAATGTTTTTAATCACATTTTTGGAGCATGGTAGGGGGGTGAGTGACCATTGGGGGAGTAAGGGAAGGTTGTCCCTGATTCCCTCCAGTGGTCATCTGGTCATTTAGGGCACCTTTTTGAGCCTTATTCGTAATAAAAACAGGTCTAACTCAAAACGTCTTAGTTTTAGTCCTGGACTATTTTGTTTTGTTCCATTATGGCTGAAAAATGTCTAAGTGTTAGGAACGCCCAGATCCCACCCTTAACACGCCTCTGACATGCACTTCTGACAGACTTCATAGAAAAACGTCTAAAAATTGGTTTCAAATATACCAGTTTGGACGTATTTGTGAGAAAAAAGTTCAAATACAGATTTATGCCACTTTTTGTTTTTTTCTTTTGCAAATGAGCCCCGTGGAGGGGCATAATCGAACGGGGCACCTATGTTTTCCTGAGGGCGTCCTCGCAGGACGTCCCCCCGTGAAGGGTCGGGGAAACCCATATTATCGAAACAAGATGGGCGTCCATCTTTCATTTTGATAATATGGTCGGGGACGCCTAAATCTCAACATTTGGGTCGACCTTAGAGATGGTCATCCCCGGTTTTTGGCGATAATGGAAACCGAGAACGCCCATTTCAGAAATGACCAAATCCAAGCCATTTTGTCATGGGAGGAGCCATCACTCGTAGTGCACTATTCCCCCTGACATGCCAGGACATCAACTGGGCACCCTAGGGGGCACCCTAAGTGTAACAGGTAGGTGGGGGTGGGCCTGGGTCCGCCTGCCTGAAGTGCACTGCAGTACCCACTAAAACTGCTCCAGGGACCTGCATACTGCTGTCAGGGAGTTGGGTATGACATTTCAGGCTGGCAAAAAATATTTTAAAAGTTTTTTAGGGTGGGAGGGGGTTAGTGACCACTGGGGGAGTAAGGGGAGGTCATCCCCGATTCCCTCCGGTGGTCATCTGGTCAGTTTGGGCACCTTTTTGAGGCTTGGTCGCAAGAAAAAATGGACCAAGTAATGTCGGCCAAGTGTTCGTCGGACACCCTTCTTTTTTCCATTATCTTCCGACGCCCATGTGTTAAGCACGCCCCAGTCCCACCTTCGCTACGCTTCCGACAGGCCCCCGGGAACTTTGGTTGTCCCCGCAATGGAAAGCAGTTGGGGACGCCTAAATTCGGCTTTCAATTATGCCTATTTGGGCAAACCTACTACTACTACTACTACTTAACATTTCTAAAGCGCTACCAGGGTCACGCAGCACTGTACAATCTAACAAGGAAGGACAGTCCCTGCTCAAAGGAGCTTACAATCTAAAGGACAAAGTATGCAGTCAATCAAATTGGGGCAGTCTAGGTTTCCTGAATAGAGGTAAATGGTTATGTGCTGAAAGCTACATTGAAGAGGTGGGCATTGAGCAAGGATTTGAAGATGGGCAGGGAGGGGGCTTGGCGTATGGGCTCAGGAAGTTTATTCCAAGCATAGGGTGAGATGAGGCAGAAAGGGCAGAGCCTGGAGTTGGCGGTGGTGGAGAAGGGTACTGATAGGAGGGATTTGTCCTGTGAGCGAATTGTGTAGAAAGATGGGCGTCGTTCTCTTTCAAAAATAAGCCTGACAGTATCACAGAGGTTAGAAACATTTTCAGCAACACTATCAAGATACGTTGTTCCATTGAACATCTGCCAGGGTTTCTACCAGGTACTTGTGACTTGGATTGGCCACTGTAGGAAGCAGGATAATGGACAAGATGGACCATTGGTCTGACCCAGTATGACTATTCTTATGTTCTTATGTAGGACCAGATTCTGTAAATGGTGCTATTCTATAAACTGTATCTACAGTAAAATGTAGTTTATAGAACAGCGCATAGGCCGGGAGAACGTGTGTACATTTAGGCACGGCCATTTACGCCAATGAAAACCTGGTGTAAATGCCCATGCCTAAATGTATGCGCATTCCCCCGAATTCTATAACAAAGCATAAATGTGATTGACACCCCCAATACACCTACACTCCTCCCATGGGTGTGCCCCCTTTTCTGCTAAGTGCATTAGGATTTACGTACATCTCTTTTTAGAATATGCTTAAAAAGAAGTGCACCTAAATTCCAATTATTGCCAATTAGTGATTGCCAATTGTGTAGCGCACATAAATTGGCACATAAATTGGAGTGGAGGAGTGGCCTAGTGGTTAGGGTGGTGAACATTGGTCCTGAGGAACTGAGTTTAATTCCCACTTCAGGCACAGGCAGCTCCTTGTGACTCTGGGCAAGTCACTTAACCCTTCATTGCCCCATGTAAGCCGCATTGAGCCTGCCATGAGTGGGAAAGCGCGGGGTACAAATGTAACAAAAGAAAAAAAATTTAACACATGCTACTCTCTGCACCTTATATAGAATCTGGGGGTTCATGGTGGTCACTGGGGAGGCTATTCTGTGAAAAGTCACCAAAATGTAACTGCCAAATTTCCACAAACCTATTCTATTTGAACGCTTAAATATTAACATAAGCCAGCATTGGCACCTAAATGCAGGTGCCCACATGTACATGAGATCTATGGCTGGTATAACTGGATGTGCCTAATGTGACAATTATATGCGTAAATTAAAGTATTCTGTAAGTTAAGTATGTAAATGTCATTGATGCCTATGAGACACCCAAGCCTCTCCCTGCGACCACCCCCTGAGCTATTTTAGTATGTAGTAGAGTGATGGCCCCTAGACAGCTGTTTTTTTGGGTGTTTTTCTCTTGGACATTTTATTCCCCAAAATGGTCCCAAGAGAAAAATACACTGAGCACAAGAAAACTAGAAAAAGGCGATTTCCAGACCAAAAAGATAGCCATTTTTTAATCCGAAAAACTTCAATGTTCACCACTCAATTTTGAGCAAAACGGACTTAGACATATTGTTGAAAACACCCCTTTGTGCCTCTTTAGCTTTTCCTCTCAGGGAAGTCATTCCATCTCCTTTATCATTTTCGTCCCCCTTCTCCGTACCTTTTCTTATTCTGCTATATCTTTATTTGAGATTCAGTGACCAAAATTGCACACAATATTTGCAGCATTTTAATAATCTTAGGTATGTTCTTCATTCCTTTCCTAATAATTCCTAGCATTGTATTTGCCTTCTTAGCTGTCCCTTCACACTGAGCAGAGGGTTTCAACATATCAGCGATGACAACACCTGAATCCTTTTCCTGGGCAGTGACTCCTAATGTATCATATAGCTGTAGTTTGGATTAATTTCCCTATGGGCATCACTTGACATTTATTGTGAGCAAATGCAGTCTGCCATTTGGATGCCCAGTCTCCTAGTCTTGTAAGGTCCTCTTGCGATTTTTCACAATTCTCTTGTGGTTTAACTGTGTCGTCAGCAGATTTAATCACCTCATTCATTATTCCCATTTCAAGATCATTTATAAATATGTTTTAAAAAGCAGCAGACCCAGTACAGACCTCTGGGGAACCCTACTATTTACCCTTCTCCATGGAGAATATTGACTGTTTAACCCTACTCTCTCTTTTTACCAGTTCTTAATCCATAATAGGGCACTGCCTCCTATCCCATGACTTTTTAATTTCCTCAGGAGTCATTCATGATGCCTTCTGAAAGTCCAGATATATCAACCAACGCAGGTTTATCTACATGTTTATTCACCCCTTAAAAAAAATGTAGCAGATTGGTGAGACGAGATTTCCCTTGGCTAAATCCATGTTGTTGTTCTCCCATTAATCCAATCCTATTTGTGTGCTCAGTAATTTTGTTCATTATGATAGTCTCTACCATTTTGTCTGGCACTGATGGGCTCACTGGTCTACAATTTCCCAGGTTACCTCAGGAATCCTTTTTAAAAATTGGTATTACATTGGCCACCCTGAATCTTCTGTTACCACACTTGATTTTATCCACGCATTCAAAAATGCATGGGATAAACATAAAGGAATCCTGTTCAGAAGGAATGGATCCTCAGAAGCGTAGCCGAGATTGGGTGGCAGAGCCGGTGGTGGGAGGCAGGGCTAGTGGTTTGGAGGTGGGGCTAGTGCTGGGCAGATTTCTAGGGTCTGTGCCCTGAAAATCGCAGAAACAAATCAAGGTCAGGTATACACAAAAAGTAGCACATATGAGTTTATCTTGTTGGGCAGACTGGATGGACCGTGCAGGTCTTTTTCTGCCGTCAGCTACTATGTTACTATATATTTACACATGCACATAGCAGTATCCTATAAATAAGCACCCAAATCACACTTCGGTTTAGGCAACCTGTTAAAGAAGGAGGGGGTAGATATATAAGTGCTTTTTTAATTATTATTTTTACTAACACTTTTTACTAACGCTTGCAAGTCTTGATACAACAGCAATTGTTTCATTTAAACAGATGTGTAAGAGCTTTTCACTATTAACCTGATCATTAACCTGATATAGTAGAATTGGAAAAGGTACAGAGAAGGGCGACGAAAATGATAAAGGGGATGGGATGACTTCCCTATGAGGAAAGACTGAAGCAGCTAGGATTCTTCAGCATGGAGAAAAGACGGCTGAGGAGAGATATGATAGAGTTATATAAAATAATGAGTGGAGTGGAACGGGTAGACGTGAATCATTTGTTTACTCTTTCCAAAAATACTAGGACTAGGGGGCATGCGATGAAGCTACAAAGTAGTACATTTAAAACGAATTGTAGAAAATGTTTCTTCACTCAATGTGTAATTAAACTCTGGAATTTGTTGCCAGAGAATGTGGTAAAGGCGGTTAGCTTAGCTGGGTTTTAAAAATGTTTGGACGGTTTCCTAAAGGAAAAGTCCATAGACCATTGTTAAAATGGACTTGGGGAAAATCCACTGCTTATTTCTGGGATAAGCAGCATAAAATGTATTGAGCTTTTTTGGGATCTTGCCAGGTATTTGTGACCTGTATTGGTCACTTGGAAACAGAATGCTGGGTTTGATGGACCTTTGATCTGTCCCATTGTGGCAATATTTATGTACTTATGTATTTGCCTGTTGGCTATCTACCACTTAAGCTCTCTGTCAAAGTTTCTCACTGGATGTCTGCTGTAAGAATTATTATTTATTATATCCCTGATACATTGTTACAGGTTTGTTTTTGTGAAGTGCCATCTGTCAAAGTGTGCATTTTAATTGCGAGTTCAACAAATAGGTAATTTACATCATATTCTAATTATATTACTAATTATAGTAGATCATTTATTTATCTACAAAATATATATAAAAAGATATTCATAATTTATAAATTTAATTTTTGAAGTAGATTAGTTGATAAAGAATATACTGTACATACACATATGTATGTATATATGTGTGTGTATGTATGTATATGTATGTATATTTATATGTGTATGTTTATGCATGTGTATATATATGTATATATTTATTTATTTAATGATTTAGATTTGGATACTTGTCTATAATTTTCGGTATTTATTTTTCTATAATCTTTAGTGATTATTTTTGTATTTCTATTTTTTTATATTCATTTTTTATTTTTCACTTTTTATTTAATATTCTCTAGATACTCAAGTGGAGACTATATGTTTTTATAGATATCGATTAGGTATGTGTCAAATTTACTTTAAACATATATGCAGCATATATTTCATTGGCTTTTTAATTCAATTTACTTCATTTATTTATATATTAAATATATTATGAAGTTTTTGATTATTTATTAACATAATATGTGTTTTATTTGATGTCTGTTTAACAGGATACATATATATATGTCTATGAATGTTATGTTAGTGACTTACATTATATTATTTTTATTCATAGTTTTTATTCAATGTGTACAATTAAGTTCTATACAATATCATTTTGATATTTCAATTAATTAATTTATTTTTTATTTAACTGTATCACCATGGTGTTCTATTACTATCAGCCGAGTATGAGATTATGGTAATGAAATGTAATTATTATTTTATATCTATTTTTATGTTTACTTGCTTTTATATTTGTTCTAATTGTTATATGATTGTTTGTTTTGTAGCCCCTGATGCAGCCCAGTGGGGCGAAACACAGCCTGTGTTGGGCTTGTTAATTTTTTATTGATCCATATCAATTAAATATTGCTTTCCACATACGTATCTGCTTCGTTTGGGGTCCTTATTTTACCTTAATGCATATTACTATAAGGCAACACAGGCTACATAATGATGAGAGACAAAGAATGCCAATGCAAGCCATATAATGGGTCAGACCAATGATCCATCCGGCCCAGTATGCTGTTTCCAAGGAGTGGCCAATCTAGATCACAAGTACCTGGCAGAAACCCAATTAGTAGCAACATTCCATGCATACCACCTCCTTATTATGCAAATTGAAAAATGCAGCTTGCAATTAACTTTGCAAGCTGTATTATTCTTGTAAAAGTAATGCCAGTTCCAAGCCACTAACATTCAGTCTTAAGGTCCAGAGTATTCTTATAGGAACTAGTGTCAAGGATTCACATGTGCATGTATGGACTACCTCAATCTCCTTTTCCCCCTGAAGACATCACTCCCCCCCAGTCAAGCCCCCCCCCCCCGACTCCCCCTGGAAGTCATTACTCACCTACTGAAGACCCCCCCCCCCACTGGGAGTTCCCTGGTGTCTAGGGGCTAAAGGGCAGGAGCAATCCCCATTAGCTTCTGCCTGCTCTGGTGCCAGGTCCAAAATGGTACCAACTGATCTGACTCTGCAGTAATCTCATGGTATTACTGCTAGGGGTCAAGCTACCAGTTAAAGAGCAAAAGCACTTATTTGGCAGCTGGAGCCTTAGTGGTAATACTGCGAGACAACCAATACTGGAGCAGGTAGGAGAACCCCCCTCCCCAAGTAGGTCCCAAAAGGGTCTTCAGGGGAGTGAGTGATGCTTTGGGGGGGGACTTCAGGGATGCCTCAAGGGGTAAGAATGGTCCACACATGCATGGATACCTTAACCCTGACCTCTTTAGAAAGTCAGCCCAAAGTCTCCCATGTTAATGAGTAGTTCTGATTAGTCTTGCATCAGATTTGCACTAATTGACATTATTGTTCTTTTGACATTTTTAAGTACCTATTTTACCCTTTATATCTTACTGTATTTCCTTGATTCTAAAATGCACTATTTCCGGTTTTAATGTCTGTAGAAAGTAGGTGCAGCTTACATTCGGTGGCGTCTTAGAATGGAGGTCCAAAATGTTAAATCATGCAGCCTAATTCCTTATTCTCTCCACATAGCTACCAGTAATTGAAAATAAATGTGTTTGTGCTTTTCTTTTTGCATAGCTTTGTTTAGGGTATTTATTTACCATATTTTTCACTTTTGCAAAATGAGGGTGTATCTTAGAATCAAGGGCATCTTAGAATCGAGTGTTTTTCCCCCTTGTATGCAAAGAGGAAGTGAATCTTAGAATCGAAGAAATATATCCTCCCTGTTTACTAAGCCGTACTAGTGGCTGGTGGTGCGCTAATGACGACACAGCCCATTCACTTTGAATTGGCTGTGTCATCATAAGTACATAAGTAATGCCATATGGGAAAAGACCAAGGGTCCATCGAGCCCAGCATCTTGTCCACGACAGCGGCCAATCCAGGCCAAGGGCACCTGGCAAGCTTCCCAAACGTACAAACATTCTATACATGTTATTCCTGGGATTTTGGATTTTTCCAAGTCCGTTTAGTAGCGGTTTATGGACTTGTCCTTTAGGAAACCGTCCAACCCCTTTTTAAACTCTGCTAAGCTAACCGCCTTCACCACATTTTCCGGCAATGAATTCCAGAATTTAATTACACGTTGGGTGAAGAAAGATTTTCTCCGATTTGTTTTAAATTTACTACACTGTAGTTTAATCGCATGCCCCCTAGTCCTAGTATTTTTGGAAAGCGTGAACAGACGCTTCACATCCACCTGTTCCACTCCACTCGTTATTTTATAAACCTCTATCATGTCTCCCCTCAGCCATCTCTTCTCCAAGCTGAATAGCCCTAGCCTCCTTAGTCTTTCTTCATAGGGAAGTCGTCCCATCCCCGCTATCATTTTAGTCGCCCTTCGCTGCACCTTTTCCAATTCTACTATATCTTTCTTGAGATGCGGCGACCAGAATTGAACACAATACTCCAGGTGCGGTTGCACCATGGAGCGATACAACGGCATTATAACATTCTCACACCTGTTTTCCATACCTTTCCTAATAATACCCAACATTCTATTCGCTTTCCTAGCTGCAGCAGCACACTGAGCAGAAGGTTTCAGTGTGTTATCGACGACGACACCCAGATCCCTTTCTTGGTCCGTAACTCCTAACGTGGAACCTTGCATGACTTAGCTATAATTCGGGTTCTTTTTTCCCACATGCATCACCTTGCACTTGCTCACATTAAACGTCATCTGCCATTTAGCCGCCCAGTCTCCCAGTCTCGTAAGGTCCTCTTGTAATTTTTCACAATCCTGTCGCGAGTTAACGACTTTGAATAACTTTGTGTCATCAGCAAATTTAATTACCTCACTAGTTACTCCCATCTCTAAATCATTTATAAATATATTAAAAAGCAGCAGTCCTAGCACAGACCCCTGAGGAACCCCACTAACTACCCTTCTCCATTGTGAATACTGCCCATTTAACCCCACTCTCTGTTTCCTATCCTTCAACCAGTTTTAATCCACAATAGGACATTTCCTCCTATCCCATGACCCTCCAATTTCTTCTGTAGCCTTTCATGAGGTACCTTGTCAAACCCCTTTTGAAAATCCAGATACACAATATCAACCAGCTCCCCTTTGTCCACATGTTTGTTTACTCCTTCAAAGAATTGAAGTAAATTGGTCAGGCAAGATTTCCCCACACAAAAGCCGTGCTGACTCGGTCTCAGTAATCCATGTCCTCGGATGTGCTCTGTAATTTTGTTTTTAATAATAGCCTCTACCATTTTCCCCGGCACCGACGTCAGACTCACCGGTCTATAATTTCCCGGATCTCCCCTGGAGCCTTTTTAAAAAATGGGCGTTACATTGGCCACCCTCCAATCTTCCGGTACCACGCTCGATTTTAAGGATAAGTTGCATATCACTAGCAGTAGCTCCGCAAGCTCATTTTTCAGTTCTATCAGTACTCTAGGATGAATACCATCCGGTCAAGGAGATTTGCTACTCTTCAGTTTGCCGAACTGCCCCATTACGTCCTCCAGGTTTACCGTGAAGTCAGTAAGTTTCTCCGACTCGTCCGCTTGAAATACCATTTCCGACACCGGTATCCCACCCAAATCTTCCTCGGTGAAGACCGAAGCAAAGAATTCATTCAGTCTCTCCACTACGTCTTTGTCTTCCTTGATCGCCCCTTTTACCCCACGGTCATCCAGCGGCCCAACTGATTCTTTTGCCGGCTTCCTGTTTTTAATATATCGAAAAAAATTTTTACTATGTTTTTTTGCCTCTAATGCTATCTTTTTTTCGTAATCCCTCTTGGCCTTCTTTATCTGTGCCTTGCATTTGCTTTGACACTCCTTATGCTGCTTCTTGTTATTTTCAGATGGTTCCTTCTTCCATTTTCTGAAGGCGTTTCTTTTAGCCCTAATAGCTTCTTTCACCTCACTTTTCAACCAGGCCGGCTGTCTTTTGGAGTTCCGTCTTTCTTTTTTAATTCGCGGAATATGTATGGCCTGGGCCTCCAGGATGGTATTTTTGAACAGCGTCCACGCCTGTTGTACAGTTTTTACTCTCTCAGTTGCCCCCCTAAGTTTTTTTTTTACCGTTCTTCTCATTTTATCATAGTCTCCTTTTTTAAAGTTAAACGCTAACGTATTTGACTTTCTGTGTGCAGTTACTTCAAGGTCGATATCATTGATGCACAGCTTAGTAAACAGGGGGGGGGGGATAATATTTTGGTTTATAAGGCTTATTTTATTTTCCATTATTATCATTTATTGTATTTTATTATTTGCCGTATATCACGTCTAATAAGCCACAAACCATGTGTCTTGCAAGCTTTTTAGATCAGATTTAGTCTGGGGAGATTCACCTGCAGTTCTCAACTCAGCATTAATTCTGAATAAAGTGATGGATGTGATTACACTGTTACTCCATTTATATATGAAAGTCTAATGATTAGAGCAGTAAACTAAGAATTAGGAAGCCTCGTTCAAATCTCACTTCTAATCCATGAGGTCTTGGGCAAGTCCCTTCATTTTCTATTACCTCAGTTACAAACTCAGAAGACCTTTTGAAAAGCAGTGCTAAAAAGTGGCTGTAGTGAGCCCTTACCTGGGTCTTTCCCACGAGTGAAGGCCATTTTTAGCATAGCAGTAAAATGTCCAATTTTCAGATTTTTGTATTAATGACCATGTGCTAATGTTGTCATTAAAAGAGATTAGTGTGTGAGCCCTTCCTGCTATCCATTTTGTAGACAGTAAAGGCTCACATGCTAATCACATGCTAATTGTACCCTTCTCCCCCATCGCTAACTCCAGACTCCGTTCCTTTTATCTTGCCTCACCTTATGCCTGGAATAGACTCTCTGAGCCATTACGTCAAGCTCCATCCCTGGCCGCCTTCAAATCCGGGCCTACATGTTTGATGCTGCTTTTAATTCCTAACTTGTCACCTGCTTGTAACCTTTATCTTGTCTTCCTCTCTTCAATAGTCCCTTCCCCATATGTCCCATCTGTCTGTCCCACCCTTATCTGTTATTTGCCCTGTCTGTCTGTCCTATTAGATTGTAAGCTGTCTTGAGCAGGGACTGTCTTTTCTACATGTTAAATTGTGAAGCGCTGCGTACGACTGGTAGCGCTATAGAAATGATTTATAGTAGTAGTAGTAATCAGTTAGCACGTGGCAATGTAGCTGTGCTAACTGATTACTGCAGACACACCCACTCTCCGCTCCCAGACATGCCCCCTCCATGGTAAAAATAGAAATAATTTTTTACTGCATGTGCGTCCATGGTAACTTAGCACAGGATGCCTGAACATGCCCCCAGTAAGCCCTTTTAAGCTGCAGTAAGCATGTGCTAGCGCCTATAGCAGCTTGGTAAAAGGACCCCTTAGGGCCCCTTTTACTTAATTGCCTTAAGTTTTGTGCTTAATATGCTTTAATGCAGGAATTTAGGGCCCCTTTTACAAAGACACGCTAGCATTTTTTGTGTGCGCTAAAAATAAGCATGCGCTAAATGCTACAGATGCCCATATATTCCTATGGGCGTCTCTAGTGTTTTAGCACGTGCTAATCATTAGCGTGCACTAAAATACTAGTGCACCTTTGTAAAAGATCCCCTTAACATGCAGTAAGCCCAGAACTAACACTGCAGCAAGAAGGGGTGCTCCTCCCACTATCTTTTTTCTTGCAGGTTATGTGTTAGTATTTGGATTAACACTTAGTGGTCTAGATTCTATATATAGTGCCAGAAAAATCTGCATGGAATAAATTTCCACCAAAGCGTATTCTACAAGTGGCATCTAGATTTAGGCACAGTATATATAGAATATGCTTAGTTGATATCCCAGCACACTTTGTTACAGAATATGCTTAGCAATTTGTGTGCTTAAATTCTAATCTGTGGTAATTAGCTTGTTAAATTATATGCATTGTTATAGAATCCACACAAATTTTGGCATTGACCTTTGGGTGACCAATATAGAATCCGGGGGACAGCGCCTGTCCCCATGACTAAAATTTAGGCACAGCCATTTACACCAACTTAAACCTGATGTAAATGCCCGTGCCTAATTTAGGCGCAGATCGGGCATATTCTATAACAGTGCACATAATTTTCAGGAACACCCATGACCCACCAATGGCCACACCTCCTTTTGTGATCCGCACATTAGAATTTACACTCACCACTTTACAGAATACATTTAGAAAGTTGCTCACATAAATTCTAATTAGTGCCAATTAGCTTATTTACTGATTAGCTTATTAACAATTAAGCAGGGTGTGCAAATTGGCTACGCTTGCTGAATTTTGTGCACAATTTTGGTCACCGTTTATAGAATCTGGAGGTTAGTGTACAGTAAGTGCAGTGCATTAACTGCCAAACACCTTCCATACCCACTCTTCCCTCACTCCCTGACAGAGAAAGCCACGAAAGGTAAGCAACAGTTTAACACGTGGTAACAGGCCAACTACTGCAAAATCCCTTAATGTGGTCCCTTGGGAACCTGTTTCTGCATGTTAAGTGCTTAAAAGACAGTGACTCAGCCATTTAGGTGGTCACAAGCACAAACAGACAGTGGCCCAGCTCAGCAGGAAGAGGAGGGAGGGAAGGGGAGGTTGATGAGAAGTAGGAAAGGGCTAGTAGAAAATAAGCAAGTTAGGTCAGGGATAAGAAAGGGGGGTAGCATAGGTAAAGGAGGGATGGGGAGGTAGGAAACAGAGAGGAAATACAGGAGGCGGGGAAGGAGGTGGCCACCGGAACCAGTATAGGCGACGTTTGCAAAGGTGCAATTGCCATTTTTGCCTGCTGCTCCAATGGCTCAAACGGGCTCCCCTAATGGCTTAACCTCTGTTCCTGTCTGTTAACTTTTCTACAATTCTTACGCATGGCTCAGTCGCTGTTCCTTTTCTATAATTCCCATGCAGCAGGCAACTATGTCTAGAGTGCTGGCCCGGAGTTGTGATCAGCACAGACATGTGTGTGTGCGGAAGGTTCTCGTTTTCCTTTCGTACTTTCCCTGTTTCCGGGCGTTGTGGGTTGCACGGTGAGTGGAGCTTCAGTAATGAGGTGCACACTTGTTGAAACAGGGAGGTGTGGCACTGTGGTCACTGGGCTTTGGTTGCAGGCTTTAGATGGGTGCAGTTCCATGGCAGTGACTTGGCCTAGTGCGAAAGCCCTGGAGCGGCACGATTTTGTCCTCCTGTATAGCAGTTCACTGCTCCGGGGGCTGCTCCGGTTGGTGGCACTAAAATTTACACTGCATATTGACTTGCCTATCCATGCAGCTCATTTATGGTCCTGCTCCCTTATGCACCACGCAATTACTTCTCTTCCAGGTGGGAACGGAGTCGGAGCTGGACCCAATCCTGGTGTCTGATGCTGACATGTTTACACACCAGGTAGTTGTTGGGGCCTGGGTAAGTCCTCAGGATAGTCTTGGGGGTTGATGTCAGTGCTGGGGTCTAGGACACAAGGGGCGAAGTCAGATGCTTACAAGTTTAGTGCGGGTCTGCCAAAGGTGCAACATTTTTTACTGTATTGTCCTGGGAGACCAACGGGGTGCATGACCGCCTCTGAAGTGGTGGGTGCACGTCCAACCAAGGCGCAACTTCTCTGCTTCCTCTACCCCTGGGGTGATGTGGTCACACACACGAAGCTATGTGCCCTCCCGCATTTAGTTGCCCATGCCCAATGGCCATGTGGGCCCTGCGGATATGTGATGTTGCTCCCGCAGACTTTTCCATTAATGGGGGCACATTTGCCTCTGAGATGTGGTGGCCTTCTCTCTTGGGCTTCAGCTCCCATTCTAGAGCCAGCAGCCATTTCGCTTGGGGCTGAATTGTGCCTGTGTTGGGGTGGACTCTACTCCTGTGTGAAGGGCCAGTTTTTGTGGGGGAGGATGAGTCTTGTCGGGTATGGGGTTCAAGTGCACAGGGTGCTATTGCTGTACTGCATTGCACACTTTCCCTCAGGTGGGGTCAGGGGTACTTTTGAACCACTCTTATGTGCTCAGGATTCCTTTCGCACTTACGGCTTCCTGCATCACTGCCAACAGGCTTAAGTTTGCAATGCCTTTTGGGTCCAATGAGATGTTTTTTGCCTAGGTTGCCCAGGAGGAATCTTGCAGCCGTCACTTTGTTTGGACCTGGTTAGTAGCTAAAGTGGTCATTTAATTGTGGTACATGCAGTGGTTTACTGGTCAGCCATTTTGTTTGGGGGCTAGATGGTTCATACTATTAATGAATGCAGCTACCATGTGATGAATGGGGTTGTGCTAACCAGCCATTTCCTCACATACAAGAACCATGGCCATCTTGTTTGTGGCAAAAAAAGTGTCATGCTCGCCTCCATTTTGTGTGCTATTAGGCTACCTATCTGGCCATTTCATAAGCCATTGAACTTTTTCCTTATCCAATGGTCTTTTTAAAAACCAGTTCATGTTTGCTTTACCAGACGCTTTTACCAAGGATTTATGTGACTGTCATGTATACACATCAAGACTCCTGAGGCAGGCACATATGTGCTGAAACATGGTGCCATGTCGAGCCAGCTTAAATAAATACCTTTAATTTCATTTTGGAGTCCTGAGTCTGTTTTCAAAGAGCCTGATTTTATTTTTTATTACATTTATACCCCGTGCTTTCCCACTCATGGCAGGCTCAATGCGGCTTACATATTATATACAGATACTTATTTGTACCTGGGGCAATGGAGGGTTAAGTGACTTGCCCAGAGTCACAAGGAGCTACATGTGCCTGAAGTGGGAATCAAACTCAGTTCCCCAGGACCAGAGTCCACCACCCTAACCACTAGGCCACTCCTCCACTTCCCAATTACCAGTGTTGCCACTTAGTATCCAGTTCTCACTCCTTTTTGTTTGACTGTGATTATGTTACCATATAGTGGTTTGTTCATGCTAACAGGTAGCAAAGGAGAGACTTATTGATTCACTAGCACTGGCAACCAGACACCTGAGAATCGCCAATCTGCCCAGAGAACATCGGGGCCCAGTCCACGTGCCATTCCTGCTTTGCGGCAGAAGCAGGGGTCTGGGAGCAATAGCCATTTTGTTTTCTGCTGTGTGTTAAATGTACTTTCCTGCTCACCCCCCCCCCCCCCCCCCCGTAGCTGTTTCCTCTAAGATAGTAACATAGTAGATGACGGCAGACCTGTATGGTCCACTCAGTCTGCCTGAAGAGATAAACTCTTCACGCACATTCCTAAATCTTCACTTCCCTAGCTGCAAAGGACTAAAATATAAGTTAATACATTCATCCAGTTTTTCTTACATAGGAACGCAGCTTTGGAATGCATTACCACTTGATGTGAAAAAAATAAGTGACCTTATCAATTTTCGGAAATCACTGAAGACCTATCTCTTCAATAGAACATATCATAACGACCCATCACTTGAACTCTAGTACATTACTGTTTTAACTGTTATTTCATTATTGATTTTGTTATACCTAATGTTTCATTCCATTATGTTACTTATATTCTTGTGTTATTATTATTAATTGTATTTCTATTCAGCCATGGCAATAGCCAGGGCAGAGCAATGTAAGCCACACTGAGCCTGCAAATAGGTGGGAAAATGTGGGATACAAATGCAACAAATAAATAAATAAATAAGATATGAGGTGATACAACATATGTATACTTGAACTTGATTTGTCCATGCTGTTCTCAGGGCAAAGACCGTAGTAGTCTGCCTGGCACTGTCCTTGTTCAAAAACTTTTGAAGTTGTTATCTAACCCCTTGATAAGCTCCATTTCAGCCCATCCAAATCTATCCAGCCACAATCAAGGCATAGACCCTAGAAGTCTGCCCCGCACTGGCTTTGCTTCCTAATTACCAGTGTTGCCACTTAGTATCTGCTAAGCTTCTTTGGATCGACTCATTTTAAATAGGATTCATATGTGTTTATCCCACACATTTTTGAATTCTGTTACGGTTTTCATCTTCACTACCTGCGGCAGTAAGGCATTCCAAGTATCCACCACCCTCTCAGTGAAAAAATACTTCCTGACATTATTCCTGAGTCTTCTTCCCTTCAACCTCAAATCATGCCCTTTAGTTCTACCACCTTCCCATTTCTGGAAAAGTTTTGTCAAATATTTGAACGCCTTTATCATATCAACCCTGGTTCTCCTTTCCTTCAGGGTATACATGTTCAGGTCATCAAGTCTCTCCTCGTATGTCGAGTAACATGTCTAATTTCCTGCCCCCTCTACTACCTGGAGCTGCCACTGCTGGAGAAAGGGGGCTGTGGAAGATTGGACTGTTGGGTCAGATACATTGTGGATATGCTGATTTTCTTATGTTCTTATGTGTAATCAATAGAAATAAAACATGGAAAAGAAAATAAGATGATACCTTTTTTATTGGACATAACTTAATACATTTCTTGATTAGCTTTCGAAGGTTGCCCTTCTTCGTCAGTTCGGAAATAAGCAAATGTTGGTAGATGACAGTATATATAAGTGAAACATCAAAGCATTCCAGTGACAGTCTAACAGGATGGGGGTGGATAGGTGAGAGACAGGAAGAGGGACAGGGAGACATGCATGGAGATAGGAGGGTGACAAAGCAGTACAATTTTCAAAGCAGTACAATTTTATGGTTTATAATGGGCTAGAAAACCCAGATCTTTGTTAAGTCCTGTCTGGTGGGTGTCAAAATATTTAATCATTCTGACTTCAAAGGTCTTACGTTCCTGTATTGTTTTAAAGTTCCCTTTTAAGATTCTTGAAGTCACTGGTACAGTGTTCTGGTTTTGTAAAGTGCTGCCCCACAGGCGTGACATCTTTATTGGTACAGGCATTTTTCATATGGTTTCTATGTAAATTAAATCTCTTCTTTAGCATCTGACTGGTTTCTCCAATGTAGCAGCCTTCGTTGCATTTTTTACACTGAATGATATATACCACATTGGAAGATGAGCATGTGAAAGAGCAGAAAATATACATTGAGGGGCATAATCAAATGGGGACGACCATCTCTAAGGACGTCCCGGTGAAGGGGGCGGGGAAACCCATATTATCGAAACAAGATGGGCGTCCATCTTTCGTTTCGATAATACGGTCGGGGACGCCCAAATCTCAACATTTAGGTCGACCTTAGAGATGGTCATCCCCGGTTTTCGGCGATAATGGAAACCAAGGACGCCCATCTCAAAAACGACCAAATCCAAGTCATTTGGTTGTGGGAGGAGCCAGCATTTGTAGTACACTGGTCCCCCTGACATGCCAGGACACCAACCGGGCACCCTAGGGGGCACTGCAGTGGACTAACTGATGCACTAACTGAATGGAAAAAGGCATGCAGTGGTCACTATCCACCTCCCACCCCGAAAAAAACAACTTTAAAAACTTTTGTCTTTTTTTTTAGAGAATGGGTGAAGGATGTCCTTCACTATGCCTCCATGATGGCAGTTAAGGACGTCCTTCGCTATTTATTTATTTATTTAGATTTTGCTCACACCTTTTTCAGTAGTAGCTCAAGGTGAGTTACATTCAGGTACTCTGGATATTTCTATGCTGCTCACACCTTTTTCAGTAGTAGCTCAAGGTGAATTACATTCAGGTACTCTGGATATTTCTATGCCTCCGTCCCTGCAACGGCAGTTGAGGATGTCCTTTGATATGCCTCTGGGTCTGCGACGGCTATGGGAGGACGTCCAAAATGTGGATGTTTGTGAGAAGGACATCCATGCCTGGATGTTTCTGTGAGAAGGATATCCATGCCTGTGATGCCTCCGACACCCCCTTTATTTATTTGGATTTTGGATCACAAGTAGCAACAGTAGGATTTGAACTGACCACCTCTGGATTGCAAGACCAGTGCTTTAACCACTAGGCCACTCCTCCACTCCACTCCCTTGAAATTTGGCCATTCCTGTGGGGGGGGGGGGGGAGCAGTTGAGGATGTCCAAAATGTTTGAAAGAAGGACATCCACGCCGTTAAGCCTCTGCTTACACACACATACCGCCCCCCAGGGACCTGCATACTGCCCCCCCACAGGAATGGCCAAATTTCAAGGGAGTGGAGTGGAGGAGTGGCCTAGTGGTTAGAGCACTGGTCTTGCAATCCGGAGGTGGCTGGTTCAAATCCCACTATTGCTACTTGTGATCCAAAATCCAAATAAATAAAGGGGGTGTTGGATGCATAGCAGTCATGGACATCCTTCTCACAGAAACATCCAGGCATGGAAATCCTTCTCACAAACATCCACATTTTGGACATCTTCAACTGCCTTCGCAGGGACGGAGGCATAGAAATATCCAGTGTACCTGAATGTAACTCACCTTGAGCTACTACTGAAAAAGGTGTGAGCAAAATCTAAATAAATAAATAGCGAAGGACGTCCTCAACTGCCATCGAAGGGACGGAGGCATAGCAAAGGAGGTCCTTCACCCATACTCTAAAAAAAAAAGACAAACATTTTTATGGTTCAACATTTTTATTGATGACAATTCAAAACAAACACATTCAACAAAATGAGTAACAGATAGTCAAATATGAAATTGTACTCAGTGATAACAACAGGATACCGTCCGTCATCAAACTTTTAACACTTTATCCCCACCCCACCCTTCTATTTTTATATATTTAAGTTCAACATTGTTATTGATGACAAATAATTGTTCACTTAACACTAGAAAAATACATACATCTAGACTTATAAGTGCTTTCTTCAGTTTCAAATTTTCTATTATCCATCATCCAGTTCTTCCCCCCTTTTACAGTATATCCCCCATCCCCCCCCCCCCCCCCCCCCCCCCCCGTCCCATCCCTCTTTATCCATAACAGTCTTGGTTACAACAAGGAAAGAAATTCTAACCAGTCCAATACAAGCCAGTTTAAATCTAGAATATAACAAATCTCCTCCCAGCCTGAATTTCCCCCTTCCCTCCCCAACTTTACTTATGTAACTAACGTGGGAGCTGTTTGGATGTATGCTGTGTAACCTATGTATCATCGGAACTACAGATTGACCGGTTCAGACCATCCACATTTGTGCCCCTATTGTCCAGCTGTATTTTGGAGGTCACCTATATCCTTCTCCCTCACATTATATCTTCTTCTCCCCTCTCCTTCATCCCAATCCTTTTAGGATGCTCCAATTCCAGCTCTCCCAAATCCCTCCTTCGTATCTCCAAAAAAGACAAACATTTTTAAAGTTGTTTTTTTCAGGGTGGGAGGTGGTTAGTGACCACTGGGGGAGTCAGGGGAGGTCATCCCCGATTCCCTCCAGTGGTCACCTGGTCATTTAGGGCACATTTTTTGGCTTGGTCGTAAAAAAAAAAGGACCAAGTAAAGTCAGCCAAGTGTTCATCAGGGACGCCCTTCTTTTTTCCATTATCGCTTGAGGAAGCCCATCTGTTAGGCACGCCCCAGTTCCGGTTCTGACACCCCCCCCGAGAACTTTGGTCATCCCCACAACGGGAAGCAGTTGGGGACGCCCAAAATCGGCTTTCGATTATGCCAATTTGGGTGACCCGGAGAGAAGGACGCCCATCTTCCGATTTGTGTCGAAAGATGATTGTGACTAAGGCAAAATAGAGGAAGCTGTGTGACTCAAATGGCTAGGCCACTTTACCCCCAAATGCTCTAGATAGATAATTAAGTAATATATGTGAATTGTTTATTAATGTAAGATGTATATAGGAATGAAATTGTTTGCTATTGTGAGCATATTTGCATATGTAAATTATAGAATGTTGCAGCCATAATAAATTCCACTCTTTCTCAGATATCTTGTTAAGTATTGATATATGTTGTGTATAGTTTAAGGATGAAAGGATAGTGCTAGGTGCTGCCTGCCCAGTTTGTGCCTCTTAGATTGCAACTTCTCTGTAGACAGGAAGTTACCCCAGGCTACTGCAGAAAATTCGTGGGTAAAGTCCTTCCCTTCCCTTAAAAAAAAGTCAGTAAAGGTCTCTGATAATCATGTCTGAAATGTGTAACTTGCCTTAAAAGCTTTGCAATCAGTTTTCAACTTAAGAACCACATTTCCTTAGAGTTTAGGGGAGATAAATGTAAGTTCTGTTAATGCTTGATTAGGTTTCCTGGCCATGTTTCATGCTATAGGATCTGCAAAGGGAGAAGAAATCCGCAAACGGTCATTCTAATTTCCTTTTCAGAGGGCTGTAATAAAACGTGGAGTCACCCACTTTAGAGAATGGATGATATATTCTCCATACATAACATGAACAATATTCTGAAATCCTTCCAAAAACCAGCAGGTTAATTCCTTGATTATGCAATGTCTTTCAACATTCACATATCAACTATCAAATCTCCATTATTTCTGTAACCTATATTCAAGTGATTCACTGCAATAAAATTTGATGGCACTTCTAAGGGCAGCTCCAAGGGAGTAAGTTAAGCTTCTGGAAGATTCGTCTCAGGCGTTTACCATCCTCTCACCAACTTTTGTGATCTTGGGATATGAGTGGCTGTAGCACACTCACAGCATGTTTTCCTAGCTGTACTCTGGGAGCTGATTGAGCAGGTATATATATAGAAAAAACAGCAAGCCAATAATATCACTGAAAGGCTGGATACTAATTCAAATTGGCATAGGAGCTGAAACCCCAGGAACCCCCCCCCCCCACACCCCCCCCCCCCAAACAATAATTTTCAATAGGTGTTTTAAACAGGTACCATTTTCATATCATCGGCTTCATATAAGCTCCATATTACCCAATTTCAATTACAACAAATTAGTATAAGTGTGGAGAAAAAGATCATGGCAACAATACCTCATTTATTGTATTTTGTTTATTCTTGGTTATTTTACTATTGTTATGCTGTTAATAAAATTGTAAGTTTTATGTTGAACTGTGCCTGCTGTACACCGCCTTGGGTGAACCTCTTCACAAAGGCGGTTAATAAATCCCAATAAATAAATAAACAACAACAACAACAACAACAAAAAACAATGGCCAAAAAAACTCCACAGCGACCCTGTATAAAAGGATGCCGCCACTTTTGTAGAGAAGGCCAGACGAATTTCATATTTAATATAAACAGTTTACTCATTTGTTTAGTGTACAAGCTGATTACCATCAATAGGGGTAGTCAGGAAGCATTTCTATACTCAAAGCATATCTACACACACAAGCAATTTACAGCAAGCTTAAGGCAAATCAAAAATGCTCTAGACAGACAAAGAAAAATTCAAAATGCTTGCTACCTCTTTGTTCCAATCTGATTTTATATCGTTCTTCTTTGGCATCTGACCAATTCTCTCATACAACATTCCTGTGCAAGTCTCTGAATACCACAAACTGTTAATCATGTGCAGAACATCTGCTTTCTATTACCCCCCTACCTTTTAGCCCACAGACTTTCTGGAGCCTGCCTTTGGCTAATGTGTTGCCACATTCTTTTCATGCCTCAGGAGGGTTAGTGTTAAAACAGCTTGTTGTAATCATGGAGCCTTCCACTCCGCATTTTTCATACTTTTATTCAACAAATCTTTCATACTTTTGTTCAACAAATCCTCCCTTTTGAGGCCTGGTATTCCAGGACTCAAACATCTGTTTTAGCTCCAGTCTGTATCCTTACCTCCCTTCTAAATTTCCTCCCCCCTTGTTTGTGGCATTCAGTTTCTGCACGCTTTTTCAATATTTTTGGCTGACATATTAAAGTTCTATTCATTCCTGATTTCAGTTATCATTATCATTTTAAAAACATCCTGGCACATCTTTGCAAACATGCTAATACATGTTGCATTAAACAGATTCAATTGTACTAGGGTACAAAATTTATATTTCCTTTGAATACAGACAGTGAGCTTCATCAAAGGGGAATACACTGTCATTCATTCTTACTTCTCATTAGTTGATGTGGCATTAAAAATTACACAAATTAAAAGCATAACATTCATTGAATCAGTTGTTACAACATTCTGCGTGTAAGTGCACTTTATCGGGGGAATGTGTTCAGTTGTCATACTATTAATCAGACACCAACATGATGTCTGTGGGTACTTGTCCATAAGCAAGGCTTGCTTATAAATAGTCTCATTTGTCCAATGAAGTCCCTTACACAGGTATTATTGGGATAACAGACATGATTTTATCATTGTAGTCCCATATATCATAGCTGGCAAGGACAAGGATGATGTCAATCAGTGGGCACATATGATACAATCAGTCAAATTCAACATTTTGGCCACTGTAACAAGTCTATTCTCATATGTGTTCATTGTCCATTAACAAACAACAACAGTCCAATACCATCATGTTTAGGGACATGATGTTTGTTTATTCTTTGTCCATTTCAATGTTATTAATTCGTCGACTATCTGCTAAATGTATCCAAGAAGTATGACCTTCCAGACGGGCAGCGGTCTGAGTAAGGGCCGTGATAGCAAAAGGTCCTACATACACAGGATCCTTCCATGTTTTATGTGTAAAGTTCTTTCGCAGTACTAGATCACCTACTTTAAAAGCACAAACATCATTAGTAGTCCCTGCCTGTGATGCTACATTTGTTCGGATCATATCACTTGTCAGGTTCAACATAGGTTGTAGCTTTTGCCAGTACTGAGCTGTGCTATCAGTACTTGCTGTCTGCATCGGGAAGAAATGACGTCCTGTCTGAATTTGGAATGGGGTCAATTTAGTACGCCCATTAGGTTGGGCCCTTATAACCATCAAAGCTAATGGTAACAAATCAAGCCAGGTATATGGTTTACCTGCTGTTTCCTTGTTTAAAGCCTTCAGTAATACTCTCAATTTAGTTTTTAAAATACCATTGTAGCGCTCCACCAAACCATTGGAGGTGGGGCGATACACTGATACTTTTCTGTGTGTTAAACCCATAATCGTTTCCATTTCTTTCAAAACACTGTTATTAAAATGTGTCCCGTTATCAGAAATTATTCTAGACGGACACCCATGTCTTGGCATAATATGAGTTACCAGGCATTGTACCACTTCATGTGCTGTCTCCCTTTTACATGGAAATGCTTCTATCCACCTTGAAAAAGCATCCACCCAAACTAACAAATACCTTTTTCCCTGCACTGGAACAATCATATCGGTGAAATCGATATACCATTCTTTTGCTGGGCCTTCTGGTATTGGAATTGTCCCAGGTGATATTTTAGGACCTCGTTTAGGTATGTTAATATTGCATACCATGCAATTTTGCACAACCTGTTGAATCAAGTTATCAATTTTCAAGGTCCAAAACCTTTGTTCAAACTGTTGTCTCATTGTTTCCTTATTCCAATGCATGGTTGCATGCCAACCAGCCAATACCTTAATCGCCTGGCTCATTGGCATACAAGGTAATCCTTCTTCTGCATTAAACCATTCACTTCCCAATTTCATACATCCTCTCTTCAACCATTTTTCACTTTCCTGTCCCTCTGGCTGCCACATTTCAATCTTATCTACATTCGTAAGTGGCCCTTCCTGTGTCTGTCTAGTATTATACAAAATCTTTTCACTTTGCTTAACCACCTCCGTTGCTGCTGCATCAGCCATTGCATTACCTAGTGCTTCAAAGGTTGGCTTTTCAGTGTGGGCCGGGGTCCACACAACTGCAGTTTTTCTACCTTCACGTTCCCTTCTTGCCAAAATTTCAAACAGCAATTTCCAATATGTGTAATGTTGTAAATTTTTACCTGCACTGGTTATCATCCCCCTACGCTGCCATTTTAATATATGATACTGTAGTGAACTTGCAACGTAACCACTATCAGTATATATAGTGACATTTTGAGTCATATCAGTGTGTTGTAAGGCCGTAATAACGGCTAAAAGTTCAGCATGCTGTGCAGTATGATCAGGAGGGGTTTTATATTGTACTTGCATTATCTTTCTTAGATTCTCATCTACCTGCACGCAGGCAAAGCCTGCAACAGTCCTTTCACAAGCTCCATCTGTAAACCATATTAACCCATCAGATAAGGGTTCAAAAGTAAGACAATGAAATGTAGGGATTACTATAGTATCAATCTCACCCTCTTGATCGACAGGAAAAAGCAGATCTATCTTATTTCTCTGTTCTTTAGTTAATGGTATTATTCTTATATCTTGTCCTAAAAGTACTGCTTGATATTTTCCAAATCTAGTGGCTGTCAATGCCGTCTGGCTAGAGTTCAACAGCGTTTTAATCGTGTGGTTGGTATGTATTACAATAGGAACAAAAGGCATTTGTGCTCTCCATTTACCTACTGCTGCCACAATAGCTGTCAGTAACTTTGGTATTTCTTTCATTCCCTTTTCCACATGATTAAAAGAGCCTGACAAAAAAGCTACTGGTGCATTTACTTCATTGTTTTGATTAATCATAGCTGCCCAACTATTTCCCATGTCTTTTACCCACAAATGCACAGGTGATTGGATATCTATTACTGCTAAGGGTCCTGGGGATAACAAATCCCTCACAATCTTAGCCAGCACTATTTTATCCTGTTCTTCCAATACAATTAGTGTATTCTTTGGTGTGGCTGCGGGCAGTTTCAAATGTTTATAAAGTCTCATTACTTTTTGTGTATAATTTGGTATCCATTGTCTGCAGTAATTTAACATTCCCAAAACAGCAGTCTGGAATATTCTGCCAAGTTGGAAAGGCATTTACAGTACCTTGTCTCTGTACTGCAGCCCCTGGTCCCTGTGATTGCATCGCCGGCTGCTGTATTGCAGTCTGCGGGGCACTCGCAGGCATCCCTACTACTTGTGGCATTAATCCTTGCTGCGTCTGCATTTGTACTTGGGGCATTCCTGCATTCTGATAACATTCTGAAGCATAGTAACCATATTGCTGACAAATTATATTGTTCAGATGTTATTAAAGATTTTAAATCACCTCTTTCCCTATTAGCCCTACACACAAAACTAGCTAGGAATGTGACTAATTCAAGCCAGATGATCTCTTAACACTGCAGGAATCTCACTTAAAAAAGAGTCAAACAAAGTTAAATTGCAAAGACATTCCACATAGAGAACTAGAAACAGAATAACACATATTTTAAAATAAACAGAGATCAGAATTCCCTATAAGACAAAGAACTTATTTAAATCTAATCTAAAACAATCTTTTAAAAGGAACAAAAAAAATTTCAGTTCTTCCTGAAGCCAAGCCAGACACCCGAGAAATCAAAAACAGATGACATTCCTCAACCTTCAGGCTGAACCAAAGGCTGATTTTCCTGTTCTCGCTGTATTTTTTCTACATCTGCATGAAGAAGATCTGCTGCTACAGAAAATAAATTCCAAATTGTAAGATGCTTTTCTAAGCTGTTCTTCTTTTTCTTATTTTCTTGTATATATGTCAGGAGAGATAATAATTTTGGACGATCAAACGATCCATCCTGAGACCAGCTCAAAACAGAATCTTTTCCTTCATATTTGACCCATTTCTCATGTATTTTTTCAATCTGTTTTTTTTCTAATGGGAATAATTCTATGACATGCTGCAAAGGGGAGCATTTTTTTGAACTATCTAAATCTAAATACATAGCATACACAGGAGGCTTTTCTTTCTTATCTGCTCCTTTCCCTTTCATTTTATTCTGACTATTACAATTTCTCCTATAAAGCCACAATCTACAAAAATATACTAATGCACTTAAACAAAGAAAATATACAAAAAAGAAAACTACAAAGCTAAACAAATATATCGGTAATAAGGCCACAGTGTAAGCTTACTCACGCGTCTTCTTATTTCTCTTTTTAGCAAGCCCAGGAGTTATCACCTGTATGTCCACGTCAGTAGTTTGATCAATCCCACATCAGTGGAGCACAGAAATCATCAGGTTTAAACAACGCTTGCTTTACTTTCAATCCTGTAAAAAACTTCATTAACAACAACTTAATTTGTCCTTCGTCTCGCCTTCTCTTTTCCGTATGCGGCCTACTCCTGGCTGGCTCGCCACTTTTGTATAAAAGGATGCCGCCACTTTTGTAGAGAAGGCCAGACGAATTTCATATTTAATATAAACAGTTTACTCATTTGTTTAGTGTACAAGCTGATTACCATCAATAGGGGTAGTCAGGAAGCATTTCTATACTCAAAGCATATCTACACACACAAGCAATTTACAGCAAGCTTAAGGCAAATCAAAAATGCTCTAGACAGACAAAGAAAAATTCAAAATGCTTGCTACCTCTTTGTTCCAATCTGATTTTATATCGTTCTTCTTTGGCATCTGACCAATTCTCTCATACAACATTCCTGTGCAAGTCTCTGAATACCACAAACTGTTAATCATGTGCAGAACATCTGCTTTCTATTACCCCCCTACCTTTTAGCCCACAGACTTTCTGGAGCCTGCCTTTGGCTAATGTGTTGCCACATTCTTTTCATGCCTCAGGAGGGTTAGTGTTAAAACAGCTTGTTGTAATCATGGAGCCTTCCACTCCGCATTTTTCATACTTTTATTCAACAAATCTTTCATACTTTTGTTCAACAACCCTTAGGGGGAGGAATGCTGGCTTCGGCCTAACCCCTGGTAAGCCTTTCCTCAGCTGAGAGGTGTCCAGCTCTACCACCGGCTGCCTTTCAGGTGCCGTGGAAGACTTGCAGCTCATCTGCATATCCTTACAGCCTTCTCCGGGGTGACACCCAGGTCCACAACGATCCACTCAGGGCCTCCGCTCTAGGTGCCGCGTTTTCTTTACATCTAATCTTCTTCCCAGTTGCTTCTCAGTTGTTTATGGCCCCTATTCACATTCTTTTCCTAGCCCTGTCCCTTCCTAATCTTTTCCCTCACCCCCTACCTCTCTCCGCTACAGGAACTCACTGCCCATCCATCGACTTCATCACCTCACCTTCTCTCCTACCCTCTTCCTCCCTCTTGGCTTTTAATCTCCATCTCTTTCTTCCCTCCATTTTGCCTTCCCCATTCCACCTAAATACCTCTCGCCTTCGACGCCTTCGTGGCCACACCTCTCCTACCCTCCTCCGCTCTCTTTTACTCCTTCTCTTACTCTCAGCCGGTGACATCAATCCCAATCCTGGTCCCCCTCACCAACTATTATCCCAACTCTACAGATCTCACCGTGACCTCTCTAACCTCATCTCTATTTCTCTACTCCCCTCCTCTTCTCTGCCCTTCTCTTGCACCCTATGGAATGCCCGCTCTATCTGTAACAAACTCCCCTATATCCAGGACCTCTTTATCTCGCGTCACCGCCATCTGCTCGCCATAACAGAAACCTGGCTCTGCCCTGATGACTCTGCTTCAGTTGCAGCCCTGTACCATGGTGGTTATCTATTTTCACATACTTCTTGCCCTGCTGGTCGCGGGGGCGGTGTTGGACTACTTCTCTCTCCCTCCTCCAGATTTCAACCCCTTCTTCCACCTCAATCTCACTGTATTTCCTCCTTTGAAGTCCACTCTATCTGCCTTTTCTCACCTCTGCCTCTTCGAATAGCGGTCATTTATCATCCCCCTGATAAGTCCCTTTCATCCTTTCTCAGTGACTTTGATGCCTGGCTTGCCTTCTTCCATGATCCTTCCTCCCCCTCTCTCATCCTTGGTGACTTTAATATTCCTGCTAATGATCCTTCCAACTCTTATATTTCCAAGTTACTCGCTTTAACGTCCTCCTTTAATCTATGCTCCACCTCCCCCACTCATCAAAATGGTCACTGTCTTGATCTCATCTTCTCCTCCAACTGTTCACCCTCTAGTTTCCTTGCCTCTGATCTTCCCTCCTCTGATCACCATCTTATAACTTTCACACTTAAATCTCCTCCCTCTCAGTCCCGTCCTATCTTATCTAATTTAATTTATCTAGGAATCTTCACGATATTGACCCTTCATCTCTATCCTCCCATATTTCAAACCTCCTCTCTACTGTGGCACCATCCACGTCTGTCAACGAGGCTGTTTCTTCTTACAACAATACTCTGTCCTCTGCCTTAGACACTCTTGCACCTTTGATGACCCGCCCTGTAAGGCGTACAAAACCCCAACCTTGGCTGACTTCTGATATCCGCTACCTACGTTCCTGTACCCGCTCCGCCGAATGCCTCTGGCGGAAATCTCGGGCCCTTGCTGATTTCTTACACTTTAAATTCATGCTGACCTCCTTCCAATCTGCTCTTTTACGTGCCAAACAGGATTATTATATCCAACTGACCAACTCTCTTGGCTCTAACCCACGACTTCTCTTCACCATATTGAACTCTCTCCTCAAGGTGCCCCCTCCCCCAATTCCCCCTTCATTATCTCCTCAGACCCTTGCTGAATTCTTTCACATCAAGGTTCAAAAGTTAAACCTTGCATTCTCTACCTCACCACCTCTCCCTCCACTAGTCCGTTCTCCTCTCTCTCCTTCCCCTCATTCTCTTTCCTCCTTACCTGAAGTTACTATTGAGGAAACTACACTTCTCCTTTCTTCCTCAAAATGTACCACCTGTTCCTCTGATCCCATTCCCACCCACCTTCTTAATGCCATCTCTCCTGCTCTTATTCCTTTTATCTGTCACATTCTCAACCTCTCACTTTCCACTGCGACTGTCCCTGCTGCCTTTAAACATGCTGTGGTCACATATCTCCTTAAGAAGCCTTCACTCGACCCTACTTGTCCCTCTAATTACCGACCCATCTCCCTCCTTCCTTTTCTCTCCAAATTACTTGAGCGTGCTGTTCACTGCCGCTGCCTTGATTTTCTCTCCTCACATGCTATTCTTGACCCACTACAATCTGGTTTTCGCCCTCTCCACTCAACCGAAACTGCGCTTACTAAAGTCTCCAATGAGCTATTACTGGCTCAATCCAGAGGTCAATATTCCATCCTCATTCTTCTTGATCTTTCAGCTGCTTTTGACACTGTCGATCACAGCATACTTCTCGATACCCTGTCCTCACTTGGATTCCAGGGCTCTGTCCTTTCCTGGTTCTCTTCCTACCTCTCCCTCCGCACCTTTAGTGTTCACTCTGGTGGATCCTCTTCTATTTCTATCCCTCTGCCTGTCGGCGTACCTCAGGGTTCTGTTCTTGGTCCCCTCCTCTTTTCTATCTACACTTCTTCCCTTGGTTCATTAATCTCATCCCATGGCTTTTCCTACCATCTCTATGCTGATGACTCCCAAATCTACTTTTCTACCCCTGATATCTCACCTTGCATCCAAACCAAAGTTTCAGCGTGCTTGTCTGACATTGCTGTCTGGATGTCTCAATGCCACCTGAAATTAAATATGACCAAAACCGAGCTCCTCATTTTCCCCCCCAAACCCACCTCCCCGCTCCCCCCGTTTTCTATTTCTGTTGATGGCTCTCTCATTCTCCCTGTCTCCTCAGCTCGAAACCTTGGAGTCATCTTTGACTCTTCTCTCTCCTTCTCTGCTCATATCCAGCAGATCGCCAAGACCTGTCGTTTCTTTCTTTACAACATCCGTAAAATCCGCCCCTTTCTTTCCGAGCACTCTACCAAAACCCTCATCCACACCCTTGTCACCTCGCATTTAGACTACTGCAATCTGCTTCTTGCTGGCCTCCCACTTAGTCACCTCTCCCCTCTCCAGTCGGTTCAAAACTCTGCTGCCCGTCTCGTCTTCCGCCAGGGTCGCTTTACTCATACTACCCCTCTCCTCAAGTCACTTCACTGGCTCCCTATCCGTTTTCGCATCCTGTTCAAACTTCTTCTACTAACCTATAAATGTACTCACTCTGCTGCTCCCCAGTATCTCTCCACATTCGTCCTTCCCTACACCCCTTCCCGTGCACTCCACTCCATGGATAAATCCTTCTTATCTGTTCCCTTCTCCACTACTGCCAACTCCAGATTTCGTGCCTTCTGTCTCGCTGCACTCTACACCTGGAATAAACTTCCTGAGCTCCTACGTCTTGCCCCATCCTTGGCCACCTTTAAATCTAGACTGAAAGCCCACCTCTTTAACATTGCTTTTGACTTGTAACCACTTGTAACCACTTGCCTCCACCTACCCTCCTCTCTTCCTTCCCGTACACATTAATTGATTTGATTTGCTTACTTTATTTTTTGTCTATTAGATTGTAAGCTCTTTGAGCAGGGACTGTCTTTCTTCCATGTTTGTGCAGCGCTGCATACGCCTTGTAGCGCTATAGAAATGCTAAATAGTAGTAGTAAAAATACAGAATCCCAAATCAATCAATATCAAAGAACATTTTTAGCTTGGCTGGATGGAGCGTCCTCTTACAATCCCATGGTGGTTTTAATCTGTCTTTCAGTTCAGACTCCACTTTTCTCAAAGAGGAAACTGGACATCACAAATCATTAAACAATATCCCACCAGGTAACCGGAACACTATCTCTTAGTGGTCAAAATGATCAGCTCTTCAAAGCCCAAATATGGAATCACCTGATTGAGCTGACCAAGTAGCCCAGCTGATGTAGTTTGCTTAGTTCCAGGAAATAGTTAGCCTGCAGGTTCTCTTGAGGTCACAGTTTGATCTACCAGTTGTTATGTGACATGCAGGTGGTCTTGGAATACTGATTTTTTAAATATTAGTGACTATGATCCCATCTGTAATGTTTCGTTAAGACACTATCATAATTATTATCATTTTTTCTTTTTTGCCCATTAATTTCTTTGGGGTCCTTTTACTAAGGCGTGCAAACAGGTTAATCATACGCCGAGTACAAATTAACCCATAGGTGTAGAATGGGCTGCATTGTACTTGGCATATGATAAACCTGTTTGCATGCCTTAGTAAAAGGACCCCAAAGAAATTAATGGGCAAAAAAGAAAAAAATGATAATAATTATGATAGTGTCTTAACGAAACATTACAGATGGGATCACAGTCACTAAAAAATCAGTATTCCAAGACCGCCTGCATGTCACAAAACAAGCGGCAGATCAAATCAAATTTGGATTGCAATTCTGGATTATAAACTTATACTTACCATACTGTTAGTGCACCTTTGTAAATGGACTCCTTTGTGCCTTTCCCTTCTCCTCACTTTTCTTGGGCAATTGCCTTATGTGGAGGTGATTGGGACAAAACCAGTGACAAAATGCAAAAAAAGATGTGGGATAAAAACAGAGAATGGGATCAAATGAAAACAAATGATATTGAAAGGTGTAACCTGCATGGAGCAGCAGGTAAAATCCTGAACAAAGGCATAGAGGAGGCAACATGCCTGTTCTCCACAGAGTGGCAAGTATGACTCTAGCCACCGTGCTGGGCAAACTGGGCAAATCTGCATCTGTTTCTACAGGGCCAGTCTTAGCAATTGCAGGACCCTGTGCAGAACATTTCAGTGCCCCCCTCCCGCCACCATAAGCCATAATTTATCAGGGTTTAAAAGGAGGTTTAGAGCTTTCGGAACCCCATCTCACCCCATCTCACCCCATACCTTGATGTGCATCCACCACATTTAAGTAGAGAGCAGCAGACAGTGGCAGCGATTTTCATATCCCTTCAGCTGCCAAGCCCAGAGCCTCCTCACTGCTACGTCCCACCCTTACAGAAGCAGGAAGTGACATCAAAAGGGGATGGGACGCAGCAGCGAGGAGGCTCTGGGCTCGGAAGCTAACAGGATATATAAATTGCTGCCGCTGCCTAATGCTGTCTGCTGAAATATGGATGCACATTAAGGTATGGAGCAGGGAGGTGTTCCAAGACAGGAGGACAGACGTGCCAGAGATGCAGGGCCCCTAGGAGCGCAGGGCCCTGTGTGACTGCCCCTGTCAGAGATGCGGGGCCCTGTGCAACCACCCCTGTTGCCCCTCCCTAAGACCGCCCCTGTGTTTCTATGGGATTCCAGTCTTTCCGTCAAGGGTTGTAAGAAAAATCACTCCTCAGGTGGAACATTAGTATGAGAAGAATGGTAATAAGGATTACCCCAGAAGCAGGACATACAGTCTTCTCAATCTTTCATTCTCCAGGCAGGTGTTCATAGCCTCTGTAATCCTGACAACTCCTGCATTTGATTGGAGGAAAACATTGTCTCCCTCTTTTGTGTATCTACTTCTCTCATTATCAGTTTCTGGATATTCATCCTAATGATATTATGCAGCCTGGCTTCTGATGTTTATCATGAAGTAAGGCAGCAAGAGATAACCTCCCTAGAATTTCAATAAAAGCACTGCAACCTCTCCAATTAGGGAAGCCAACCGGCATCCATAGGAACCAGCTCTTTGGGTGCTTGAGCACCTCCAATATCGAGCAAACTCCTTGATTGTGTCCAGGGAAGGGTAATTTGTCCTGGGTTTATCATCTCCAATCATTTTGAAAAGTTGGCTCCTGTGTTGGCATCCATTTCTTAAGGATGGGTTGATCCCGGTTTTAGTCCATTGCATTCATGGATTTGTAATTCAGATTCCCCTGAGAATAACACGTTGGTAAGTTCATGTATGAAGTAGAGTAAAAGCAGGACTGTAATTGGTTGGCAACCCTATCTCCAACACAATGTCCATCATCTTTTTTACAACTCAAGTACTTCTTAGGAACCCTATGCACAAATGGTGAAAAAGGTAAAATTCTACCTGCCTAATGAAAGCAAACTTGGAAAAGAGCAGAAAAAGATTGTATGCTGCTGTGGGGATATCCTAAATTCTCTTAGGCACCCTTTCACTAAATCCTTTTAAGTGGCTAATTTCACACAAACTGCACATCTTACTACTACTATTTAGCATTTCTATAGCGCTACAAGGCATACGCAGCGCTGCACAAACATAGAAGAAAGACAGTCCCTGCTCAAAGAGCTTACAATCTAATAGACAAGCTCCCCTTATTGCCCCAGTTCCCGAAACCTTCTCTTAACTAAACACACCTTGGCATCAATTTCAGGTTGTGAATACAGCCTCTGCAGGATACATTTGCATCAGGGGATGCCTTCCACCCTCTCCAAAACGGCCTTAGTGAACATGGCAGAATCATCTCAAGATCTGAAGCCGTGCAGAGAGCATTACTGTACCATGGCCTCACTGCCAAGGAAGACAACCAGGTTTCTGAAACCATTCCTGAAGTAAATTTTACTGAAAAGGCTAATCCTCCTCCATGAGCAGCTGCCAATCTATTTACTTATTTCCAAATATTTATAGACTACTGGGTTAAATGTAAGAAGGTGTTTGCAGGTCAAGGGTGGTGGACTTTGGTCCTGGGAAACTGAGGAACTGAGTTTGATTCCCACCTCAGGCACAGGCAGCTCCTTGTGACTCTGGGCAAGTCACTTAACCCTCCATTGCCCCATGTAAGCCGCATTGAGCCTGCCATGAATGGGAAAGCGCGGGGTACAAATGTAACAAAAAAAATTTTTCATATCGAGCTACTTACTGGTGGAATTCTCTACTGATGGTTATAAGATCTTCATCAAATTATAACCAATTCAGAAAAATGCTTAAGACTTACTTTTTTTTGAAAGTTTGTCAATGTATGTTAAAACTCTGTATTTACTTGATAATGTATCTTCCTAGGAATGCTTAGTAATGTATCTGTAAGCGTTAAATGCAGGCTAGAAATGCCAATTGTATTGTATTGTTAATATTTAGCCATGGCAATCAGAGATTTTTTAAACATGTCGACTAACATGGCTGAATTATTTCCAGATAGTGGCCAACACTGTATATTCAAATAGGTCAGACAGTGCCAGTGCTATCTGTGTAATGATGCTATTCAGTTCATTATATGGACACTTGGAGGCCCCTTTACTAAGCTGAATTAGAAAATGGACTTAACATGTTAATGCATTCAGTATTTTAGGCATTTTTCAATTTTTGTTTTAGGTCTTGCACTCATATTTGCATTAGCACACATTACCTGAAATAGTTAACACGGGAGCTCTTATCAACTTTTATTTAGGAAGTAATTAACCCCCAGATTTTATGTGTGGCACCCAAAATTGCATTCCAAATTAGGGCTCATAATTTAACTGAGTCATGAGCCAATTAGTGCCAATAATTGGGCACTAAAAAATCAATTATTGGCGTTAATTGGCAACAGTTTGGATTTGCACACGCATCTTGCTGTGCATTATTCCTTAAAGATAAGCACGCAAATCCTTTAGTGTGCAACTGAAAAGGGGATGTGGCCATGGGAGGGGCATGTGGGGAGGGGCAGTCACTATAGTATTATAGAATTCAGGGGATCCGCATCTAATTTACCTGTGAAGATTTATACCAGGTTTGAGTTGGTGTAAATCCCCATGCCCAAAAGTGGGGCACAGATCCTGATGCTATGCGCTATTCTATAGATGGTGCCCAACTTGGAGCACCATTTTTTTCAGTGCCCAAATTTGGATGCCATTTTCAGAATCTAGTCCTATGTGCTCCCGTAATAGCTGCATTAACCAGTTAGCATGCACTAGTACAAATGCGCTAGCTGGTTAACACTTCCACACCCATTCCCAGCCCATGACATGCCCCTTTCTGAAAAGAATTACAAAATAAAAAATGTGCAATTAAAACACGTTGACAGGCAAGTTACTGCAAAATACTTTAACACGTTTTTTGAAAGGCTTTTCCCTCCCACTGTGCATGTGCACTAGTGCTTAACATGGTTCAGTAAAACAGCCCCAAAGTTAGGACAGCCTTTATCCAGAATACTTTCTAGTTAGTGGACTGAATATCTCTGCTAGCCATATAACTCCCCTCGCTGCACCACCCCAGCACTGTCCAAATTGCACTGGAGTGGTCTCTAATCATTTTCAGCAGTGTTATCTAGGTAATGCTGCTGATAACATTGGCATTCACAAGTTTCATTCGCCACATCAAACCCATAGTCAAACCCAATGATACAAGTGAGGCAAATATATTTCTCAAATTGGCAAGACATTGGCCGCATCTTTATTACTAAAAAAAACTTTACAAACTAATCTTTAATAAATATATTATCATAAAACTCCCACCACCCCACATAGCTAGATGGTAACATACTAGCTTCACCCTTCAGTTATTCACCATCATAACTGCCCCATTACCCATCCTATGACCCACGGTACCACAGGGTAGTGCCCCATCCGGTGACGGTGACACACATAAACCATAATTGCTAGGCCTAACTTAGGCCCTCAGATTTGAAGTTCTGCCCAAATTTACAGAAATAAACTTAATACCCAGCAACAAAGCTGCAACCTCCACACCCTTCCCTATTCCAAACAACCCACCAAAAAAAACCTGAATCGTGAGCAAGGGTGGGCTGGGTCGGTGAATTTTACCTACCCAAAATGCCCTCCCTTTCTCTCTCTTCACACAACTTCTTCCTGCCTACCATTCTTCCTCATCTCTGCTAAAACAAACCCCGCCCTCACCACACTTTTTATCCAATTCCTGCTTCCCATTCATTTTCTTTCACCAATTGCTTTCCCTTTCTCAAAAATATCTCAATTTCATACTTAGATACATTTTGTTAATTAATTATTTATTTAAATAACATCCTAATAATGTCCCAAATTTCCTACACTTCTCTTTACAGTAAGCCCCTCCTCCTTCCCTGTTATAGTGGCTCTCTGCTGTTCAGCCAACGTTATACCCTCCACTTTAATAAGGGGGGTCTTCAGATCACTGACTGGCTCCAGCTAGGGACACTTATCCAGGCAGCAAGTGTTGCCACCCAGATCACCACTTTTGAATATTGTGCCATAAAATTTCTAATGAGCAACCATTCAATGCAGTCTACAATCTATCATCCATAATCACAACAACAACAACAAATAATGCAACCACTACATTATTCTTTGACACTCCATCAATTAAATATGAATATGAAAAGGAAATAGGGGTTTCGTGCTACTTGTCACAATTGACATTCCTGTAAGTAAACTTTTTGTGCATGGCGCCTTACACCTGTGCTTCCTCACACTGCAGTTCCTGCCAAGAACTCTCTACCACTAATACCTGAGGGAAAGAGTTCATGGTCACGGTTGAACTGACACCAGGAAAGTATTCATGCTACGCTACAGAAACCAGTCTGATGGAATCAATGCCCTGTAATTTATCAGATGCTCAGTATTCATTTCACTTGGACTTTCTGGAAGAGTAGAGTACATAAAGCATGTCTCTTCTCGCTCTGGCCAAACCCTGTTCTGGTTTTCCCCTTTTGGCATAAGACTTCAATGCTCCATCTTCCAGGAGACAAAAGATGGGCCAGGCCAAATTAATTGCTAAACTCTTACAAAATGAATTAATCCTTACATGTGCTCACTTTTCCAAATGGACAAAGTACAAAGAAAAATCTCAGCATCAAGTGTGATGCCAGCAGCAGCTGTTAATATAAATGATACTGTACTCAATAACCAAAGAAAGACACTATTGATATACCTTAAAAATACTGACTGGAGGGAAAGAGAGAGCCAGCCCATGAAAGACTGGCAGTCCGCTGGGCAAAAAAACTAATTAACTGTATTTCTTTTTTCTAGGCAGGCGCTCATGAAGGGAATGATCTCATGCAGCAAAATGAATGGCAGTACTGTGCCCGTGATTGCTATCAACCTGGGAATGATTCATGAGGCTCATTTGAATTCTGAACCAAAAGTTTTCTTTTGCAAGATCTTGATCTGTAAAGAGCATAGAAGACAAGAGCAACTATCTCCTCCGTACACTGCTCTACACATTCTGGAGAGATAAACAAATCCGGCCTTTTATACCTTGGTTCTTCTATTCTACTTAGGGCAATTTTCAAGCTCATTTTGTTTGACGTGAGATCTCTACATGAAATGTAGCCCTTGTTCAGCAATGGGCTTTTATTATGAACACTGGCAAGCCAAGATAAAGGAGAGAATCAGTGCTATGGTTTAGAATCTTGCAAGTGCTCAGGCTTCCAACGAATATGTACCTGACCTTTTTTGACATAGGTTGTAGGTAAAGCATGTCTAGATGATCTGTAAATGAAGGTTTTTGAAAAGATAAAGAAAAGGTTGGAGTGAATCCATGAATGTAGGCATAGATTTTCTGCCTTTCTGATCCCTTTTCTAATAGTCTGAGAGAGAACAGCAGATCTGAGACAGGAGATATAGCGAATGTCCTGTGCAAATGGAACTCAAATGGTAAATTCTTCCTGTAAAGTGGTATGAAAAAATGTTTCTTCTGGAAGAGGGTTTGGAACAGTCTCCCAGCGGATATGAAGGGGTTTAATGATAATAGTCTCAGATTCCAAAGAACAGCCTGTGCTCAGACCTCAGCTTAATAATTCTTTGGTTTTGATTTCCATGTTTCTTACTTTAGAAATTCAAACTGCCAATAATGGGATAATGTCTGTAACTGCTTTTGACTGATAGATTTGCACCAGTTCTCAATAGGAAACTTGTACTTGCTTTTTGTCTGGGTTCTTTTTTTCATAGAAAATAGCATGCATACTCTTGAAAATACAGTCTCCTCCATATTCTATATATGGTGCCCAAAATTGCATGCTGAAATTTGGTACACATCGAACGTATTCCATAATTGTGTGTGCAACTTAATTGACAAGTAAGCCATTAATTGGCAATAATTGGGCGCTAGCCATCAATTACTGGTGCTAATAGGCAACCATTTCAATTTACGTGTGCATCTTCCTAGTCGGTATTCTATAAAGATGCATGTGTAAGTTACGCATAGATTTTAAAAGAGGGCATGGCCATGGGAGGAGGCAAGGGCATTCCTAGAATTTGCACACACTGTTATAGAATATGGCAGATCCATGCCTAATTTAGATGCGAGGATTTACACCAAGTTTCTGTTGGTGTAAATCCTTGCACCAAAATTGTGCATGGATCCCGAATATAGCAGATCCACGCCTAATTTAGATGTGAGGATTTACACCAGGTTTCAGTTGGTGTAAATCCTTGCAACCAAATTGGGCATGGAATCCAGCGTTAAGCACTATTTTGTTATAGAATATAGCATATTCATACCTAATTTAGATGCGAGGATTTACACAGGTTTCTGTTGGTGTAAATCCTTGCACCAAAATTGTGCATGGATCCCAGTGTTAAGCACTATTCTGGTATAGAATATAGCAAATTTGTGCCTAATTTAGACGTGAGGATTTACACCAGGATTCAGTTGGTATAAATCCTTGCACCAAAATTGTGCATGGATCCCAGTGTTAAGCACTATTCTGTTAGAATATAGTAGATCCACACCTAATTTAGATGCAAGGATTTACACCAGGATTTGGTTGGTATAAATCTTTGCACCGAAATTCTGCATGGATCCCAGTGTTAAGCATTATTCTGTTATAGAATATAGCAGATCCACACCTAATTTAGACGTGAGGATTTACACCAGGTTTCTGCTGGCATAAATCCTTGCACCCAAAATTGGGCATGTATCCCAGTGCTAAGTGTTATTCTATAACCCTGGTGCTGAACTTGGAGCGCTGTTTAAAGAATAGTGCTTACCACTTTTTTTTTTCAGTGCCCAAATTTGGGTGTTATTTACAGAATCTAGTCCTCTGTGTATGCCCCGGGACCACCTCCTCTTAATAGCTTGAGCATTGTGCAGCATGTTGCATGTACATGCTTAGCTGCCTTCAAGGAGGGCAATTTTCAGACAAATGACTTCTGCACAGAAAATGCATTTTACTAAATAGGCACTAAGCCACAGGGAATTACAGGGCCATAATTGCCAAAAATCTGTATTAACTGTTGAATGTGTTCCCAGCATTTTGCCATGCAGTTAATGCAGAGAAATGTTGTTACCACATGTTAACTGCACAACAGATAACCCAATGCATATAGGGGGAAATTCTACAAAGGGTGCTAAAAATTAGGCACCCAAAATCAGTGCACTGAGAGGCCCTTTTACTAAGGTATGCTGAAAAATGGCCTGCGCTGATGTAGGCGCGTGTATTGGACGTGCAAAGGTCCATTTTTCAGTGTGCCTGCAAAAAAAGCCTTTTTTGCTGAAAATCAGTGCGCGTCCATTTTGGACCTGAGACCTTACCACCACCCATTGACTAAGTGGTAAGGTCTCACGTGTTAACTGGGCAGTAATCATCAGCGCACATACACTGGCGATTACCGCCATGCGGTAGAAAATAGAAATAATTTTCTGCCGCGCGTTTTGAACGCACGTCAAAATTAGAATTACCGCCCGGGGCACACGGTAGCTGGGCAGTAGTTCTAATTTGATACATGTTGTACGCATGTGGGCATCTACGAATCTTAGTAAAAGGACCCCTAAGTTAGAATTCTATAATGGTATCTGAGCATCTAGATTCCATTATAGAATAGAGCCTAAATTGGCATGTGGGCACTAGCATTTAGGTGCCAACACTTATACCATGTAAAAGGCAGGTGTAAATCTCAGCACCTACACATTGGCACGTATGCACACAACTTACAATATTCTATAAGTTTGGCACCTAAGTGTGTGACACACCTATGCCCTGTCCACATGCACACACCTCTTTGTAGTTATGTACTAAAGCATTGAGGTGCTAACTTACAGAATTGTGCCTAACTGAAGTTAGATGTCTAACTGTGTTTACCCCTGTTGGAGCACCTAACTTCCATTTGAGTGCCTTCTGACCCAGATGCTCAAAACTCCAGCACTGTTCAGTACAACACCGGAAAAATATGACCGCAACAGTGCTACAACCCAGCTCCTTAATGCTCCACACTGATATGCAAATTTAGGTGTTGAGCATTAGGGAGTCCAGGGGGAGGATGGTGCCTGGTGCAAGCACTCAAGAGTTGTGCATTAGGCATAGCTCTTGAGCACATGCCCAGATTGTCAGAGGGGGGAGGAGGGAAGGAGAAAGAAGAGATGTCGACTTGATGAGAGCTGCTCGCTTTTGCCCCGACTGAGCCTGCAGCACTCTCCACACAAATGGTTGTTCGGTGTTTGGCATCCCGCTTGCAGTGGTCTCCTTGCTTGAGTGTGATGGGGAGCTGTTGTTACCCCAACCTTTGCCTACAGATGTCTTCAGCCTATATAGGTTGTGAGTTAGCAACTCCTCATTTTAAATACAGTGGTGGAAATAAGTATTTGATCCCTTGCTGATTTTGTAAGTTTGCCCACTGACAAAGACATGAGCAGCCCATAATTGAAGGGTAGGTTATTGGTAACAGTGAGAGATAGCACATCACAAATTAAATCCGGAAAATCACATTGTGGAAAGTATATGAATTTATTTGCATTCTGCAGAGGGAAATAAGTATTTGATCCCCCACCAACCAGTAAGAGATCTGGCCCCTACAGACCAGGTAGATGCTCCAAATCAACTCGTTACCTGCATGACAGACAGCTGTCGGCAATGGTCACCTGTATGAAAGACACCTGTCCACAGACTCAGTGAATCAGTCAGACTCTAACCTCTACAAAATGGCCAAGAGCAAGGAGCTGTCTAAGGATGTCAGGGACAAGATCATACACCTGCACAAGGCTGGAATGGGCTACAAACCATCAGTAAGACGCTGGGCGAGAAGGAGACAACTGTTGGTGCCATAGTAAGAAAATGGAAGAAGTACAAAATGACTGTCAATCGACAAAGATCTGGGGCTCCACGCAAAATCTCACCTCGTGGGGTATCCTTGATCATGAGGAAGGTTAGAAATCAGCCTACAACTACAAGGGGGGAACTTGTCAATGATCTCAAGGCAGCTGGGACCACTGTCACCACGAAAACCATTGGTAACACATTACGACATAACGGATTGCAATCCTGCAGTGCCCGCAAGGTCCCCCTGCTCCGGAAGGCACATGTGACGGCCCGTCTGAAGTTTGCCAGTGAACACCTGGATGATGCCGAGAGTGATTGGGAGAAGGTGCTGTGGTCAGATGAGACAAAAATTGAGCTCTTTGGCATGAACTCAACTCGCCGTGTTTGGAGGAAGAGAAATGCTGCCTATGACCCAAAGAACACCGTCCCCACTGTCAAGCATGGAGGTGGAAATGTTATGTTTTGGGGGTGTTTCTCTGCTAAGGGCACAGGACTACTTCACCGCATCAATGGGAGAATGGATGGGGCCATGTACCGTACAATTCTGAGTGACAACCTCCTTCCCTCCGCCAGGGCCTTAAAATGGGTCGTGGCTGGGTCTTCCAGCACGACAATGACCCAAAACATACAGCCAAGGCAACAAAGGAGTGGCTCAGGAAGAAGCACATTAGGGTCATGGAGTGGCCTAGCCAGTCACCAGACCTTAATCCCATTGAAAACTTATGGAGGGAGCTGAAGCTGCGAGTTGCCAAGCGACAGCCCAGAACTCTTAATGATTTAGAGATGATCTGCAAAGAGGAGTGGACCAAAATTCCTCCTGACATGTGTGCAAACCTCATCATCAACTACAGAAGACGTCTGACCGCTGTGCTTGCCAACAAGGGTTTTGCCACCAAGTATTAGGTCTTGTTTGCCAGAGGGATTAAATACTTATTTCCCTCTGCAGAATGCAAATAAATTCATATACTTTCCACAATGTGATTTTCCGGATTTAATTTGTGATGTGCTATCTCTCACTGTTACCAATAACCTACCCTTCAATTATGGGCTGCTCATGTCTTTGTCAGTGGGCAAACTTACAAAATCAGCAAGGGATCAAATACTTATTTCCACCACTGTAGTTGTATTCCTAGACAAGAGGCAGGGCAGTGGTGTTGAGCTGACAAGCACCGATGCTGTTGTAAACTTGCTTCTCCTTCCTAGGACACCCTAACGCCAGCTCCGAACTGGTGTAGGATTTTCAGCGGCAATAGCACCTTTGTTTGGCATGCTTGCCACTGAGCATTGTGGAGGAATAGGGAATTAGCTCATCACCATGCATTTGCATGTTAGTTACGCTGTCCCTTGGCGTGGTCACTATTTCCCACGGTAGGGGCCGTTAAGCGTGGTGCACTGGAAAACGTGGGCACTAGTCTGGCACTAATGGCCTCTGGCACCTGCATTTGCTTCTGAGCATCAGGGCCTCAGTTTGGCACCTACTTGGTGACATAATTGGAAATTATCTTTAGCTTTTATTGACTGATAAGATTGTGGAGTCAAATATATTAACATCCAAAGAACACTTTCATTTTATATGAGCAAACTTTAATCATTTTCAACCAACCAGAAGGATGATACTTTGGAGAGAGGAGACAGAGTGAATGTTCTGGTTATGTAATTCAGGTCTTTCAGTGTTCTGGCTTCGAAAATAATGTGCTCTCTGTATTTGTGTAATTAATAAAATAAGTGCCAGTTTTCTTCAAATGTTTCAGGCTTGTTATTTCTAAGGGCGGTAAGTTTATCCATTAAATATATTTCCCACACCCTTTGTAGCCATTTAATTTCTGATGAGAGGAGGGAATTATTTTCCACAGTGCAGAAACACCCTTAAATATGTGTTCAGTAAACCCCTTTCCTATTTTATTGATTCACTAAAACTGTCAAAGGATCAAATTTTACTGGTGTATTAGTAATAGTTATAACCATAGGCCCACTGTATAAGAGGCTTAGCCTCCCCAGGCCCAACTGCAACCTTTCCTGCCCACTGGAAAACCGCCTGCCCGTATTGCACTGCCCTTCTCTCTCAATCCTTTATCCTGCTACCTCCTGACAACACCTTTTCTTTCCCTTCCTCCTATTTCGACCTCTGTGGGGTCCATGCTAATTAACACGGAATGAAGACACACGGAACCGCAACTCTCTCTGTTCCACTACTGCTTCCTCTGGTGATCCTGGAAGCTTATGTCAGAGGAGGCGGGATTGACAGAGGAAGTAGGGAGAGCCACGGTCCCACATGCCTTCACTTCGCGTTAATTAGCACAGACCCGGCAGTGGTGGACACAGGAGGAAGGGAAACAAAAACTGCTTTAAGGAGGTGGCAGGATAGAGGAAGCAGTAGCGAGGCAGGAAGAGCCACAGTCCTGTGCATCTTCACTCCACGTTAACTAGCATGAACCCGACAGAGGTGGAAATAGAAGGAATGGAGCCAAAAAGATGTTGCATTGTGGTGGGGGTTAGGGGAGAGAGAGAGAAGAGAGAGGGAGAGATAGGTGGGAATGCTTTGGGGAGAAGATGGGAGGAGAGAAATGAGGCAAGACTGAATGAGAGGAGAGAGAGAGAGAGAAACAGGGGCAATGATAGCTGTGGTGAGACAGAGACGGGGCAATACTGGATGGGAGGGGGCAGAGAGATGCAGAGACAAAGCTTGATGGGATGAAGACAGTGAGAGACAGCAGAGAGAGGAAATACTGCATGGTGGGGGGGGGGGGGAGTCAGGCTAGAGAGGGGCAATTCTGGATGGGGGAAACTAGAAAGAAATAGGAGTAATGCAGCATACCAAGGGAAGAAAGACAGGTGATAGTGGGGGAGGGGAGGAATGCTGGATGGTGGGGGAGAGATAGATGGAGGCAATGCTGCATGGGGAGAGAGAAAGAAAGACAGACACAATACTGCATGGGGAGACAGACACACAGACAGACAACGCTGAATGGTGCAGGGGAAGAGAAGGGGGATAGAGAGATGTGGCAATGCTGAATGGTGAGGCAAGGGAGAAAGACAGAGTAGATTCTGGATGACAGAGGTGGGAGGAGAGAGTGAGAGACACAAGAGAGAAGATGCTGGATGACAAAGGGAAAAAGACAAGAGAGGAGATAGAGGTATATAAAATAATGAGTGGAGTGTAACAGGTGGATGTGAAGCGTCTGTTCACGCTTTCCAAAAATACTAGGACTAGGGGGCATTCGATGAAACTACAGTGTAGTAAATTTAAAACAAATCGGAGAAAATGTTTCTTCACCCAAAGTGTAATTAAACTCTGGAATTCGTTGCCGGAGAACGTGTAGAAGGCGGTTAGCTTGGCAGAGTTTAAAAGGGGGTTAGACGGTTTCCTAAAGGACAAGTCCATAAACCGCTACTAAATGGACTTGGGGAAAAATCCACAATTCCGGGAATAACATGTATAGAATGTTTGTACGTTTGGGAAGCTTGCCAGGTGCCCTTGGCCTGGATTGGCCGCTGTCATAGACAGGATGCTGGGCTTGATGGACCCTTGGTCTTTTCCCAGTGTGGCATTACTTATGTACTTATGAGATGTTGGATGGCAGGGGGACAGACAGACAGAGGGATGTGAGATGGTGATGGAGAGAGGGAGAGACAGAGAAGATACTGGATGGCAAGTGATAGAGAGAGGTGGAAAGAAATGCTAGATGATGGGGGGGAGGGAGAGAGAGGGGGGAAGAGTTAATGAAAGACTGGGGAATATGAGGAAGGAGAATGAGAAGGTCAGGGTGAAGGAAAAAGATTTTAAAAAAACTGTAAGCAGTCAATACAGAGGGAGATAAGACCAGATAATATGAATAGATTGAGACACAAAAAATGGAAGAAAGCTGAAAGGAACTGATCAGTGTGGGAGCTGGACATACTGGAGGAAGTGAGAAGATGATGGAAGAAGACAGAAGGAGAAAAAATGACAGATAAGCAGGGGACCCTTGCAAAGAGAGTTAAAAAAAGACAGAAAAGCAGTATCCAGAAACTAGAATCAACACAAGAAAATGAAATGGCCAGACAGCAAAGGTAGAAAAAAGATAACATAAGAGTAGCCATACTGGGTCAGACCAACGGTCCATCTAGCCCAGTATCCTGTTTCCAACAGTGGTCAAACCAGGTCACAAATATCTGGCAGAAACCCAAATCATGGCAGCATTCTATACTGGAAATCCCAGGGTAAGCAGTAGCTTCCCCATGTCTGTCTAAATAGCAGACTATGGATTTTTCCTCCAGGAACTTGTCCAAACCCTTTTCAAACCCAGATACGCTAACCGCTGTTACCACATTTTCCAGCAAAAAGTTCCAGAGCTTAACTATTTGTTGAGTGAAAAAATATTTGCTCCTATTTGCTTTAAAAGTATTTCCATTTAACTTCCTTGAGTGTCCCCTAGTGTTTGTACTTTTGGAACAAGTAAAAAAATCGAAAATCATTTACTTCTACTCATTCTACACCACTCAGGATTTTGTAGACCTCAATCATGTCACCCCTCATCTGTCTTTTTTCCAAGCTGAAAAGCCCTAACCTCTATAGCGTTTTCTCATATGAGAGGAGTTCCATCCCCTTTATCATTTTGGCTGCTGTTTGAACTTTTTTCTAATTCCACTGTATCTTTTTTTAGATATGGCGACCAGAACTGAATGCAATATTCATGCTGCGGTCGCACCATGGAGTGATACAGAGGCATTACTTTTTTGGCCACCTCCGCCACACATGAGCAGAAGATTTCAGCGTATTATCTACAATGACACCTAGATCATTTTAGTCCACTTTAAAAGTTAATAAATATGAAGAAAAGGAAAAAAAAAAACAAAAACCATTCCCAATTGTGTCACAATAAGATGATACCTTTTTAAACTAGGTTTTGGGGGCTAGAACCACCTTCTTCAGGTCAGGACAGTATACTGCTGTTGTAGTATGTCCTGACTTACAGAAAGAGATTTTGCCCTTCAAAGCTAGTCAAAAGTGTATTAAGTTAGTCCAATAAAAAGGTATCACCTTATTTGCGTTTTCATTTTACTTGTTAATTTTAAATGTAACAATTGGAATATGTCAGTTTTTAAAATTTACATCTGCTATCTTTATACTTTGCACAGTACAGAGGGATATGTGTCAGTTTCTATTTCCCTCATGTTGCACTGTATCCAGAGTCTGGCTTCTAGGGGGTTCAGTTTAATTTTTGTCTATATATTTCTATTTTTAGTTTATGGTTATTTATTCTATACTTGATGAGGGTCAACCTGTGCTCATGTGTGAAAAAGAATAGGATTTCTGAGGATTGATCTGTATTTTTTCAACTTGTTTAGTTTTCCAATAGGTGTATAAATGTTCTAGTGCCCACTGCAATGTTGACGGTGCTGCCTTTTCTGAGGATGGCCCTTGTTGTGTGGCCACTGGAAGTTACTACTGTGATCGTATGGTAGAATTGCTTTATAGGTCCTGAGTAATTTTGTAGGTTTTTGTATTACTGCACAGTATGCATGGTACTGGATTTTGAATTTGGATTTAGCTCATGTCTCTTTCAGTTGTAGCTGAATATATGTTACATTCAGGTACAGTAGTAATTATCCTATCTCTGAAGGGTTTACAATCTGTTTGTACCTGAGGCAATGGAAGGTTAAGTGACTTATTCAAGATCTCAAGGAGTGGTAGTGAGATTTGAACCCTGACTTCCCTGGTTCTCAGACTAATGTTCTAAGTATTAGGTACAGCTAATATATATAAAACATTCTAAACATGTTTTGTAACTCAATAATAAACAAAAGGCCAGCATATCTAAATCCTAGTGGCCTTTTAGAGGAGCATTTTTGAAAGGGATGTCCAAGTTGTGATTTGGACGTACTTGCAAATTGGCGAAATCCAGGGGTGGGGAAACCCGTATTTTTGAAACAAGATGGACGTCCACCTTTCATTTTGAAAATACCGTCAGAGACATCCAAATCCTTAAATTTGGACGTCCCTAGATTTGGTCGTCCCTAGACATGGACGTTTCTGACTTTCGGCGATTTTCAAAACCAAAGACATCCATGTCAAAAACGACCAAATGCAAGCCATTTGGTCATGGGAGAAGCCAGCATTTGTAGTGCACTGGTCCCCCTGACATGCCAGGACACCAACCAGGCACCCTAGGGGGCACTGCAGTGGACTTCATAAATTGCTCCCAGGTACATAGCTCCCTTACCTTGTGTGCTGAGCCCCCAACCCCCCCAACCCCACTACCCCCAACTGTACACCACTACCATAGCCCTTACGGGTGAAGGGGGCCACCTAGATGTGGGTACAGTGGGTTTGTGGTGGGTTTTGGAGGGCTCACTGTTTCCTCCACAAATGTAACAGGTAGGGGAGGTATGGGTCTGGGTCTGCCTGTCTGAAGTGCACTGCAGTACCCACTAAAACTGCTCCAGGGACCTGCATGCGCTGTCATGGACCTGAGTATGACATCTGAAGCTGGCATAGAGGCTGGCATGACATATTTTGAAAGATGTTTTTTGAGGGTGGGAGGGGGTTAGTGACCACTGGGGGAGTAAGGGGAGGTCATCCCCGATTCTCTCCGGTGGTCATCTGGTCATCCTTGCTTTATTCGATTTTTGTCGTTCGCCGTGAGCTACAACTAGTAAAGATGTGAGCAAAATCCCTATCTTCCCTTTCATGTGGTACACTCTCTCCATTTTCTTCCCTACCCCCACCCCAGACTTTTTGTCTTTATCCCCTTTCCCCCAACAGGGCACTCTAGGATCCTTTTACTAAGCTGCAGTAAAGGGGGGCCTGCGCTAGTATCAGTGAGTGTTTTTGACACGCGCTGAGGCCCCCTTTTACCGCAGCAGGTAAAAGGCTGTCTTTTTGTCTCAAAACGAAATGGCCGTGCAGTAAGTGAACCACTTGCTGAGCTTCTATTTCAGGGGGAGCACTTACCACTACCCATTAAGGTGATGGTAAGGGCTCCCGCAGTAACCTGGTGGTAACCGGGCAGCACACCACCGGGTAAACACTGGAGCTACAAAATTGAAAATATTTTTGTAGCGCTGGGGTAGCCCAGTGATAGTTCCAGATTGGTGTGCAGCAAGCCTCTTGCCGCTCACCAACCCTTTAGTAAAAGGGCCCCTCTATCTCCCTCTGTTCTCTCCCCCTCAAGGCAATTTGCCTTCCTCTTCAGCAGTGGCTCTAGCTTGCTACCTCCAGCACATGTCTGTCCTTCACTAACGCTAATGCCAAAAACAGCAAGACAGGTACAATGCTGTACCCCATTCACCCAATGATATGTGTGTGTGTGTGTGTGTGTGTGTGTGTGTGTGTGAGTATATATATATATATATATAGAGAGAGAGAGAGAGAGAGAGAGAGAGAGATACACACACAGAGAAAGATGGTTTCATAAATTTTTAATTGGTTGTGTTTCAACAAGATAATAGTTCATAAATCCTTGAAATTAGATTTTTGGAAAATAGTTACCCACATTTGATTTTTTTTTTTTGTTTACTCACATTTGAAAGTATCTTTTCTATCATTTCATGATTTTGCAGAGTAGGGATGGGTAAAACAGAGCATTTGATTTGCCATTTTCCTTTGGAAAATGTTATGTAAGTAAACAAAAACACCCATTAGACTGATGTTAAGAAGTGGATGCCTGAGTAAGAAGTTCAAAGAGGTGCCAGTATTCCTTCTAATTCTTTAAACTTGCATGCACAATGTGTTTATTATATGGCACCTAAAAAATCACAACGAAAAAAACGCGCTTAATGCTATTCTATAAACCTCACCTAGTAGCACCAATCACCATGGCTAAAATTTAGGCACAACCATCTACACCATCTAAACCCTGGTGTAAATGCCCATGTCCAACTTTGGTGTGGATTGGGCATATTCTATAACAGTGTGTGAAATTTTTAAGAATGCCCATAACGTGCCCATGCCCCTCCCATAGCCACACCCCCTTTTCAGATCCACATGTTAGAATTTATGCGCATCACTTTACAGAATATGCTTAGAAAATTGGGCATATAAATTCTAATTAGTGCCAATTAGTGCCAATAATTACTTGATAAAGGCCAATTATCAGCACTGATTGGCTTGTTAAGCAATTAAGTTGCATGCACTACCTTAGCTTCAGAAAGAGGCTAAAAACCTTTCTCTTCCCAAAGACTTCTTCATAACAATCCATTGACTTCTACCTCCTAGTATCACCCATTACCCTTTCTTATAATGTTTTTGGTCTCAAGCATTACACCAATGGTCTCTAATTGTTCTGAAACCTCACACTAACATTATCGGCTTTTGTCTCAGCTAGAATGTAAACCACACTGAACCCTGGAAAGGAGATATTAGCGGTATACAAGAATTGATCTGATTTGATAATGGGGGTAATTCTCTATAGGTTGTCCAAAGTTAAATGCCGCAATTATGTATGCTAAACGTGAATTCTAGAAAGGCAATTGCACAAGCAATGTTATAGAATATTAGCATCGTTAGCTGCTGTAAATTCTCGCACCTAACCATAGGCAGTTAGCTGTGTAGCTGCAAGTTTTCTATAACCTACATTCAAAAGTGCTAAGCGTGATCCTGACCACACCCCTCTGCAGATGTGTACTGTGAATTTTGTGCATGCAATTTGCAGAATCCTAAGAGCAGTTATGTGCATAACTGCTAATTAGGGTCAATTTATAGGCAATAATTGGCAGTTAACATCAATTAGCAGCAAATTATTATATTAAGTTACACCCACAACTGACGTGTGTGCAATTTTGCATGCTAGCCCCTGGATTCCATATATGGCAACTAAAGTTGTGTGTGCAAATTGGCCATGCATAAACCCCTTCAACTATGAATAAACAAAGGTATAGAGGGGCCCTCTTACTAACCAACGGTAAGCCCACCATGGCCCAATCTGGAGCTACTGTTGGCCCAACACGGGTGCCAGAGGTAGTTCTACCTCCCAGCGCACGGCATTTCTGACACTAGTGGAAGTATTCAAAAAATATTTATGCAGGGGGTTACCCAGCAGTAATCAGGCAGCACCATGCGCTACCCAGTTACCGCTGGGTTAGCATAGGAGCCCTTACTGCTACCTCAATGGGTGGCGGTAAGTACTCCCCCCTGCATGGTCATGCAATAAGAGCAATCTTACCACATAGCCATGTCTTTTTTCAGTCTTTTTACCCACAGAAGTAAAAAGAGCTTCAGCATGAGGCAAAAACAGCCCCTGCCGCTAGCGCAGGGCCCTTTTATACTGCAGCTTAATAAAAGGGCCCCAGAGTTCCCGAGTTTCAAAAATTGTTTATTAACAACACTATAGCACATTCTGCAGTATGATTGGAGCACTAAAATATAATTACTGTATATGTGCTTGTTCTAAAACAAAGATTTTTAATAGAAATAAATGCAATGACATCACCGGGGGGGGGGGGGGGTCTTTCAGATATGCCGGATGGTCGGATTAGCGAAGGTCAGATAATTGAGACTGTACTATATTTTTCACCTATACAATCGACTATAAAAGCCCCCCTTTATTCTTATTAGCTGGTTTCTTTTTGTATCACTGCATTTTAGTCCACCTTCCATAGGGCAGAAAAAGATGACAAGCTGTCTGATGCTCCAAAGAAGGGCTTTGGTATTTTTGGGATGCTTTTATTAAGCTGCGGTAAGCACTAAAGTGTGCTTAGTGCAGCAAAAAAATGGCATACTGTGGGGTGCGCTAAGGCGTCCTGCAGTAATTTTGCAATTTGCATTTTTTGTGTGCAGGGGGTATGTCTGGGGGGCATAGAGTGGGCATCTATGCCAATTGGCTAGCTCATCACCATTGCCACATGCTAACCAATTAGCGCAGGTTTAGCGTGTGAGTCACTACTACCTGCAAAATAGGTGGCAGTAGGAGCTCATGCACTAATGGCCATATGCTAATAGGATTAGCTCGTGGCCATTAATGGAAAAATCTGAAAATCAGCCATTTAATCCCTGCGGAACAAATGGCCTTAACATGCAAAAAACAGCCACATAAGGGTGCCCTAAGGCCACCTTTTGCTCCAGCTTAGTAAAAGGACCCCTAAGAATTTAAGATGAGTGAGCCATGTTAAACCAAGGTCATTTAATTCCAGCATCCTGTCACCAACGCAGTCTGGGTCACAAGTACCCACAGGTATATTTTTATGTGTGAATGCATATTACTTTGGCATCAAAATAATTATGCACAGTGCATCAGCATCTGTAAACGTCTCTAGCCAGTTAAAGTGACGCTCCTATATACAATATGTTGTTTAAAAATAAATTTAAAAATATCAGCAGGAAGACTATGAAACATGAAAGGAAGACAGACAAGTTAGTAAGAAAATCATGAAATAGAATTAATCTGTCATTGGAAAGGTCTTTCTGATTAAAAATCCTAGACACATGTAGAGCAGAAGGACATTGAGATTATCAATGCGCTGCTGGTCAAAACTAATTTATTTAAATTGCTACAGATGGACCCTGCAAAAATAAATACGATAACGCAGGTGTTTCAGCCCGTGAAGCTGAAAGTTGGCAGCCATTCATGGGACGTAATTCTGCTCTTTCCTTACTGTCAAATATGAACAATGACAGGAGCTGACATGCTGAAAAATAACCTCATGCCTGGATGTGCCTGTATTTAAAAAAAAAAAAACAGCAGATGGATAAGGCAAGAAGCACTTAATCTGCTTATTTCACAATACTACCCAATTTTTCAACCTGTCTGAGAAAAATCAGATTAGTTATGAATCTCGTCACATGGTAAACAAGTGGCACTTCAGGTCAGCCACCCTCATACTCTCAGAAAGATTTATACCCAAGAACAACTGACAGCTTTGCTTGGAAAACTAGGCGAGTCGGAGTTCTCTGATGTGAAGAACTCTGTAGTACAGGGAACAGGATATTTTTTTAATTTTCTTCAGTTATCTGTGACATGCAACTCACCAAGAAAAGTCAAATCTCACTACAGCACCACTCAGAGATCGCATTTAGGGGCCCTTCTAGTAAAGGGCATTAACTTTTAACATGCTATAACGTGGGATTTTAACATGTGGCAAACCTAAAATTAATGCTGATTCAAGAAGGGGTGTTCTCACTATTTTTTATTGCAGGTTGTTTGTTAACATTTGGATTAATGCATGGCACCTGCTCCCAGCTAATGTGGAGGCACTTAGGGCTAGAATCTATATATGACACCTGAAAAATCTCTGCAGAAAGAAACTCCGCCTAGGCATATTCTCTAAAGTATGCCTCAATTTTATACAATAGGCTTAAAGTTCCGCATGATTTATAGATTATGTCGAGTGGTTTTCCACATGTCCAAATTTGGTTGCATCCATTTAGGCCATATTGTACTTGGTGTAAATCCCAATGTCTAAATTAGGCACAGATTGGGTGCATTCTATAATAATGCGCATAGATTGTAGAAACACCCATGCCTCCCTCATCGCAACACCCCCTTTTCACCTATGCAACTTAGAATTTAGGTGCATCATGTTATAGAATACACTTTGGGGTCCTTTTATGAATTTGCGGCAAAAGGGGGCCTGCACTGTGTGTTTCTGATGTGAGCTGAGGCCCCCTTTACCGTAAAAGTCAGGTTTCCTTTTTCTGAAAGAAATGGCCATGCGGCAAGTGAACCACTTGCCATGTGGCCATTTTGGGGGGAGTACTTACCACCACCAAATGAGGTGGCAGTAAGGGCTCCCACGCTAACCCAGCGGTAACCAGGCAGCTTGCGGCACTGACCGATTACAGCCGGGTACACACTGATGCTATAAAAATTGAAATATTTTTGTAGTGCCAGAAATGGCATGCACTGGGGGAGGGAACAACCACCGGGCTGCTGTGGTAGCCCAGCAGTACTTCCCTTTTAGCGAGCGGTAAGCCTGCATTGGGCTTACCACCGCTTCGTAAAAGGGCCCCTCAGTGAGTTGTGCATGTAAATCTCAATGCCAATTAGTGCTGATAATTGCTTGTTAACATCCAATTAACAATGCTGATTAGCTAGTTAACCAAATAAGTTATGCACATTGTTATAGAATAATATCCATGTGGAAATTAAGGCACCATATACAAAATCCAGAGGTTAGCGCCTCCTATTTAGGAGGTGGTAAGTGGTCTTACATATTAATTTTGTGTGAGGTAGTTAGCTCACAGTAAGTCCAGCATAATAACTGCCAAACACCTTCCTTGCCCACTCTCCACCCATGCCATAGCCCCTGACGGAAAAACCCTAAAAATTTGGGTAACACACGGTTTAACACACAGCAGTGGCATTCCTAAGTTGGCTGGCACCCAGGGCAGATTGCGGCTGCACCCCCCCCCCCCCCCCGGTGCATCACCCCCCAGTGCATCTTCTCCCCCCCCCCCCCCCCAGCGAATCACCTCCACCTCCACCAATGCATCATCACCACCCCCCATCTTACTTCCTGGGGGTGCTGAGAATAGTTGTGCAGCTGTCGGCTCCACCAGTTCCGTGCCCCAGAACAGGAAGCAATGTCTGAGGGAGCTGGGAACCATTAGAGCCAACAGCCGCGTGGCTGCTCCCTGCACCCCCTTGCAGCGTGCACCCAGGGCATAGAGGAAGGTAACCTGCATGTTTTTCACAGGGCAGCATGTATGACTCCAGTCACCATGTTGGGCAGACCAGATAGACTATACAGGTCTTTATCTGCCATCTGTTACTACATTATATGTATAAATTGGTTGACCCACCCATAACATGACCCTGTAAATCTAAGTATTCCAGGCCATATCAACATTAATATATCAGCATTCTGAATCTGCTGTTTACAAATATGCTATCAACAAGCATAAATGTCTCCATTTATATTTGTATATGCTTTTAGAAAGTGATTGAAAACATTTCATTTTCACGGGCTTTTAGTATGTAGATGCTTGAAGTGCAACTGTGATTTATCTTGATGGCAGTGATATTGGTGTATTGCTTTGAGCTATGATGGAAAGTCCGTTTTTTCTTGTTTTTATGTATTTTGTATTATATGGTTTTTATTGTAACAATTGTGTATGTTAATTTGCTCCTCACCTTGAGCTGTAGTAACTGTGGGTTATAATTTTTTTTAATATAAATAAATTATTTATTTATTTATTGCATTTGTATCCCACATTATCCCACCTCTTTGCAGGCTCAATGTGGCTTACAGTACAACATGGATGTTGAAAATATATTAGAAAATATACATTTAGTGTAACAGAAGGATCTTAAGCAGCATGATAATGATAAAACATAATAGTAGGATAACAAGCAGATAGTGTAAGACATTTAGTGTTACAGAAGAATCTTGGGCAACATTATAATGATCAAACCTAATGGTAGTATAACAAGCAGATACTTTAAGACAGGTTCTAAAATGGCCTTCTTAGTGTTTTAACTCTCAAATAATTGTCAAGAGTGCCTAATTGTTTCTGATAAGGGTCGTGGACTTTTTTTTCCCAGCAGTCATATCTTGCTTAATGTTCTTCAAATCAAATCAGTCTTATTAACTTTGAGGACTGAATTTACTAAAAGATGCTACACATTAGTGTTCTAACACACATTGAGGGGCATAATTGAACGGCGCCGGCCATCTATTTGGCCGGCGCCGCAAAGAGCAATCCCGAACCGTATTATCGAAAAAGATGGCCAGCCATCTTTCGTTTCGATAATACGGTTGGGGCCGGCCAAATGTCAGAGATGGCCGGGTTTGAGATGGCCGGCATCAATTTTCGCCGATAATGGAAACCGAGGCCAGCGATCTCAAACCTGGCCAAATCCAAGTCATTTGGTCGTGAGATGGGCCAGCATTTGTAGTGCACTGGTACCCTTCCATGCCAGGACACCAACCGGGCACCCTATGGGGAATTGCAGTGGACTTCAAAAATTGCTCCCAGATGCATACCTCCCTTACCTTGGTTGCTGAGCCCCCCAAATCCCCCCTAAAACCCACTCCCCACAATTGTACACCATTACCATAGCCCTTAGGGGTGAAGGGGGGTACCTACATGTGGGTACAGTGGGTTTTGGGGGGGGGGTTGGAGGGCTTAACATTTATCACCACAAGTGTAACAGGTAGGGGGGGGGATAGGCCTGGGTTCACCGGCCTGAAGTGCACTGCACCCACTAAATACTGCTCCAGGGACCTGCATACTGCTGTCAGGGAGCTGGATATGACATTTGAGGCTGGTATAGAGGCTGGCAAAAAATATATTTTTTTAATTTTTTTTTGGGGGGGGGGGGTGGGAGGGGGTTGGTGGCCACTGGGGGAGTAAGGGGAGGTCATCCCCCATTTCCTCCGGTGGTCATCTGGTCAGTTGGGGCACCTTTTTGAAGCTTGGTCGTGAAAAAAAAGGGACCAAGTGAAGCTGGCGAAATGCTCATCAAGGCCGGCTTTCTTTTTTCCATTATCGGGCGAAGCCGGCCATCTCAAAGCACGCCCCAGTCCCGCCCCCATCCCACCTTCGCTACCCTACCGACATGCCCCCTTGAAGTTTGGCCAGCTCCGCAACGGAAAGCAGTTGGCGCCGGCCAAAATCGGCTTTTGATTATACCGATTTGGCTGGCTTTAGGAGATTGCCAGCCATCTCCCGATTTGTGTCGGAAGATGGCCGGTGATCTCCTTCGAAAATAAGCTGACATATATACCACAGGTCCCATTTTGTGCAAAGCAACCTATTTACTAAATAGGCATATTAACAGTCTCTTCTTTCTAATTGCTTTCCATATTGTAAACTCCTTTGAAGGGCTTTATTTTAGCCAAATAAGCAGTACATAAGTTTTAAAAAATAAAATGGAATAAACAAAATATTGTTGAGTTTTCTACCCATATTAGCTTCAAGGCAATGCATCAGCATCAAACAAGTATATAAGCTAATCTCTGTAACTCCTGTTGAAGAATCTAAGTCTTCTCTGCCTCCCCAAGGCCTATAGGATTGACTTCCTTGCTCTTTGGGCCATCAGGGTCTGTCCATGCCATTGAAATAGTCAGAGCCATGCCGCTCAATAGTAGACTCCAAGGCAGAACTTGCACTGTCTCCATGGCCACTGGAATGGTTATCGTCTGTGCATCTTGAATCTCCAGCAATCACTGGTTGCTCAGACAAAGTGCCAGCATCTGCTCTCTACATCAAGATCACCCTATCAACCTTGTGAAGCCTGTTTAATTTCAAGCTATGTCACACAAACTTTCATTTAATTACTAAGATGAAAATCATTTTCGAAGGGTTCCATGGTGCGTAAATAGTAGGCAAGTATGGAAAGCAGCAATTATAAAAAGCCATTAATTACATATATATATCTGCGCCAGGCACAGTTTTGAAGGGGGCATGTTATGGGCAGGCCTGAAAAGTACATCTGTATTTCCTATTTCCTATTTTGTATGTTGGGGTTTACGCCAGTCTTAAGTCATGTGTATCAGCTAACTGTACTTTTAACTTGGGCATTGGGAGAGTGATTGAGAGGGCAATTGTGTAAAACCAATGTAAAAATCCAAAAATTAGAGTTTTGTAGCTTGGCTTCATAACTGGCTCTTCTTGGACATCCATTTTTGTAAAGTCCAGCACTTACAAAGATTGCAAAATTTGCCGCTTACAGACACAATCAGAGCTCCAAGAGATGCTGCTCTTTCTTTGAACATGTTACTTTGTAAAATGGCTATTGCTGCTCTACATGACACCAGCTACATGTGTTTTATCCATAGCTTTAAAAGGCATTTTTAGAAAAGGCTTCATGTTCTCTGAGCCTTTTACAAAATACTATAAAAATGTACAATGTCCTGACTTGAAGCTTTCTTTTTCTACCTAGACAACTAGGGCAAAATCAGACTTCATAGTTCTGACATTGAGGACCTGAGGGTCACTTTTACAAAGGCACATAAGGGCCTACATGCATCCAGCATGCGCCAAATCGGCATTACCACCTGGCTATCGCGTGCCCCGGGTGGTAATTCTGAATTTGGGGTGTGCTGAAAACATGCGATAGAAAATATTTTCTATTTTCTACTTCATGGCGCTTACCCTTCAATAAACAGCAGTGGGCACGCACTGCATACCTACCATCTGGGTAGTGTGTGAGGCCTTACTGCTGTAAATGGGTGGCGGTAAGGTCTCAGGCCAAAAATGGAAATGTGCTGGTTTTTATTTTGCCGCATGTCCATTTTCCAGCCCCTTAAAAAAGGCCCTTTTTCCAGGGTGCTGTAAAAAGTGGCCTGGCATGTGCCCAAAAGATGTGCTCCACTGCCGCTGTCCACTTTTTGCCACAGCTTAACAAAAGGACCCCAGAATTTATAACAGGATGATTCTGTGCCAGGTCCAAAAAGGAGCCTTTTTTAAGCTTATTGTATAAAGGCCCAAATATCTTCTCACTGCATAAACTATGATGGATCATCAGTGGACGGGCATGATAGAGCGAAATTGCTGCCAAATGTCATACATATAGAAGAACAAAGGTCTCCGCAGACTTGAAACAAACAGAGAACAGCGAAAGTGACTCAAAAAGATACGTTGACGATGCTCAAACGGTCTAAATTTTTATTTTCCAACAATAAAAACTAGACATGACTGTGTTTCAGCCAACTGACCTGCCTCAGGAGCCTGTATATAAACGACAGAAAATATTTTTGTAGAGTCTATATATAAAAGACAGAAAATATTTTTGTAGTGCCAGAAATGTCGTGTGCTGGGGGTGGGAACTACCGCTGGGCTCCTACAGTAGGCTGGCGGAATTTCTGGAATGGCGTTCGCCAAGCCTGTTGCTGCATACCAACCCTTTAGTTAAAGGGCCCCTGAGGCTTTTTCCTTGCTTTTTTGAGTGTGAAGTGCTGATTGAGTGGAGTGATTTGGAGATATTTTGCATGTTTCAAAAATATTTATTAAATTGATTCTGCTGTTTAATATGTTTTTACTGGATTTAAGCAAGATACAAATGTCAGAATTATTATTATTTAGTTCCATATCCTCTATATAGAATTTTGCAGTTTTATAAAATATGTACATACTCACAATGCCACTTCTGCTCCACCCAAACCACAGCCTCAGGAACACCTACACATAGATTGCGTAAAAATAGGTGCACATGCATACAGTTGTGCAATTTTTAAAAAGCTCTTTACATGTGGGAAAGCTCTATACAATTACCCTCTTTAAGAAAACATTACTTATTTATTTCCATGTTCAAACTGTCATTCCAGAATCGCACAGGGCAAGTTATAGCAAAATATAGAAAACAATCAACAGGTTCCTTCTTAGTCACACAAGAACATAATGTAACCGTGACCTCACCCTGGGCACGATACTTCACCCTACAATACCCTTAGAATACCTCAGGCAAAATATCGTGTATCGGACAGGGTTAAGGTACAGACATTAAAACTAGCCACGTCTCCCTGTTTCTAAAACGGGGAGAGGAATAAAAACTAAATTTGTTATTATATTTTTGTTATAACTCAGGAGAACAAATGACTTTTACATAGATAATTCAATAAATTATACTTTTTATTTAGGTTATGGATATATGTCAAGTTCCTATCCGTTTAACAAATTCAATATATTTTTTTTCAGTACAATATCAACTCAACAGATCAACTTCAACATTTTATCAGGTAAGTATAATTTAATCTTAGCAAAGCTTATTAACTAAATATGCATCTCATTTTAAGATTTTGACTAAACATTCCTCTCTTCTATAAGAATTGATTCTTTGTTATTATTTCTTTTTCAGATTCCTCCTTTATCAATCAGGTAAGTATAGTTTGTGTTTTTCTCTCTATCTCTTTTGTTGGTCTTTTGTAAATCAGTTTTTGTGCTGTTCTGTATGTGGACGCAAATGAACTTAGCTTTGGTTTTGCTGCTTTCTTGTATATCTTCTGCTCTTCTTCTTTCTTTAACGTTGGGTACCGTATTTTTGCAGTCAGCTAGAGGCAGGAACGTGGTTCGGGGTACCTACTAACCTGAGCTTTAAAAAGCAATGAAGAAAAACCCTAAACCCTACCTCCTTCTGTAAAGAAATAGTTTTTTTTTTCAATAAATTATTCTTAAAAAAAATATTTCCCTAACTAGCTTCCCCAATAAAAGAAATATATAATTGTTTGACCCTAATCTAATCCCACCCTTCAAATAATGTTTCTCAGAATAATTAATCCTTTATGACCAGACTCACTGAGATCATCAAAGGAAAGCGGAGAGTTTGAACTCTTCTGAGTCAGAAAGTCTCACATAGTAGCACTGTATGCACTTTAACTTTAAAATGTTAAAACCATAAAAGCAATTAATTTTGAAATCTGCAGGGATTTTCTTTCCTCCTTAGAAATTATCCACAAAACCCCTGCTTAATCTGACAGTAAGAAATGAACATTTAAACTGTCACCTTAGTCCTGTACATTTCACAAGACAAGTAGTTCATTGAACAAGCTTTACCAGCTTATTAAACAGTTAAGTCTTGCTGACTGTATTAATTTATGTTATCCTAAACACTTCAGCCAGCTCACACAGTTCCCAACCACAACTTTAAAAAGCCTTTAAAGACGCGGCAGGCTTTAGACAAATTAATCAATCATATTAAATCACTCTCTATACACACACGTTTCCCAAAACTCTAACTTGTCCGGTTTTATAATGTTTTCACTCTCCACTGACCAGAGACCTATACTACAGGTCTGGTCAGCTTTGCACCTACCTCCCAACTGCCAACTGCTCCGTTTAGAACCTGATGACATCTCTGCCAGAGCTCGAGCTCTAAGCACGAGCCCCAGGCACTCTAAACCCCCAGTACACAAATAAAGCATTTGCACATTATATTAAATACATTTTAAACCTAAAGAAATAAACAGCTGTTTAAATAAATGCAAATATTAATACCTTTTTGTTCCTGAAACCCAAAGATTTCCTTATTCTCTTCTGGCACGAGCCTCCTGCTCAGCTCCGTCCACGAGCTAGTGGCTGGCTCGTGCCCACCTCTGCACCCGTCTCTCCTATCTATTCAGCGCGTGCAGCGCTAACATCGCAGCTGACCGATTTATTTTAAAAAACAAATAAAACCGCTGAGGGAGTGCATCGGAGCACTTCTCCTCACTTCCTCCGGTCCCACGCTGGCTCATTATTCTCTTCGGAACCGGCTCTGCACTTTTAAAAGAGCCGGTTCCCTTTAAACCTATGGAATCCCTGGCCCTGCGTCAAAAACGTGCGTCTGACGTCATTACGTCGACGTCAGACGCCGACGCAGGGCCAATCAGAGCCCAGAACCCTCTCCAAGCTTTCCCCGGGCTCCCTTCTTCGCTTTCGCTCCGCCCCTCGATGTGGCCTCATTACCGCCGCTATAGCGCCGACGCGCCAACGCGCTCTCGCGCCAAAAACCCTCCGGGCCCCCGCCATGGACACGGCAGTGAAATCATCTAAAAAAATCTTCCCCGCAGCTGACGCGATGTCCCCGGAGCCACGGCCGGTCACGGAGGCACCCAGGTAAAATTTAATTATTTAACCCTCTATGGGTTACAATAAGAACAGCCATACTGAGTCAGATCAATGGTCCATCAAGCCCAGTATCCTGCTTCTAGCAGTGGCAAATCCAGGTCACAAGTACCTGGAAGAAACCCAATTAATAACAGCATTCCATGCTACCAATCCCAGCGCAAGCAGTGACTTTCCTGAAGTCCATCTCAATAACAGACTATGTACATTTCCTCCAGAAACGTGTCCAAACCTTTTTGAAACTCAAATACACTAACCACCATTACCAAATCCTTCGGCAACGAGTTCCAGAGCTTAACTATTCTTTTGAGTGATAAAATATTTCCTCCTATTTGTTTTAAAAGTATTTCCGTGCAATTTTTTGAATGTCCCCTGGTCTTTGTACTTTTTGAATGAGTGAAAAATCGATTCACCTCCACCCGCTCCACATCACTCAGGATTTTGTGGAACCCTAGGGGTCTAACTCTCTAAGAGACTTTTCTCCTCAGACCTTGCTTAATCAAGCCCTAAGTACAAGTTTTCTGGTCTTCAAGCAGGTCACTTCATTTATGAACACCAGAGACGCTCTGGCTGCTAGAAGCACGAGGCAAGTGGCAGGCAAACTCGCTTGAGCAGTACCGCTCAACACAATGTGGACACTTTGTACAAGAACAGTCATTTCATTTCATCTGCACACAATTGCTGCTAAAGCTGTATTGTATACTGGGCCTAATTCCTGAGCTGTGAAGTCATGAAGTTGTGTTCACTAGAGCAGAAAGGTGAACTGAGGCCTAATAAGTGAAAGCAGAAAGGGCACCTCGGGTATGACTTTATAAGCTACTTGGAAGCCTGAAGGGAATGCACGACAGTTTCCACAGTGACATTCCTGCCCCACAAAACTGAAGTGTAAGCTTCTGGAATAAGCAGTGCAAACAATACTTGGCATTTCAGTTTATGATTCGCTGAATCTTATCTATAACGCACAGAACCAAGTCTTATATTTTGCAGCATAAACCAAACATGGTATAACCATTGCACAGTCACAAAACCTGTGCATATGAGTATCTGCCTGACTGTTTTTGGACAGTAAAAGATTCATAAAATGTTTATTACTACACTTTTCAAGTATTTGGGGCCATATTCTATAAAGGTTATGCTCCTAAATTTACGCTCCTAAAATTTATGTTCCTAAATTATGAGTGTAATCTATTTTGGAGCATAGGTTAGGCTCATAATTTAGGAGCATAAATTATGCTCATAAATTTAGGAGTGTACATTTAGGAGCATAACATTTATAGAATAAGGCCCTTGGTACTTACTAATGTAAGACTCTTATAATAACCAGGCAATATGTAACCAGTTAAATATTCTGCTAACACAGCTCTGATTTCTCATTGCTGTAGAACACACATAGTGAAAACCAAACGCATGATGAATGTTCAACAGAGTAAAAGAGTCAGGCAAGCTCTGGAAGCTGATTACAGGGTTGGTACCAAAACACTTTTCAAATTCATAATAATGTTCTCAAGGCACAGAGGCACCAATGTCTGAGCTCACAGTTTGTGAAATGCTCCAAATCTTGCAGCATGATTTTTAAGTCTTCTTCAAAGATGATCAGATGGTATTGAGGCCTCCTTGGCAGCTTTGATTGATTGTGGATCAAGGTGGCCTTGATAAACGTCAATGTAGTAGTATTCAACATAGTGGATCATCACATTCTGATTGAGTGTCTGCAGGACACAGGGACATCTGGGATTTGCTTGGAATGGTTTTCTTCTGATTTGGATTATCATAAAGATTCTGGAAAGCTTTTCTTCTCAGCTCCTGCTTTCTAAGGTTTTCACAGGGATCCTTGTTATCTCCTGCTTTATTTAATCTGTATTCAGCCTCTTTAGTGAAATTGATATAGCAGTTAATTTTATGATGTCTGCAGATTATATACAATTTTCCATGCCCTTGGGAGACCAAGGCAGTAGATCATTGAAACTATGATCTTTCCTCGATGGCTATCTGGATGTCATTGATCTGTCATAAATCAGAGGTATTGTGGACTAAAAGATCAAGTGGATTTTGCTGTAAGCCTGGGAAAACAACAGTCATTAACAGATAGGCACTGCTTTTTTTTTTTTTTTTTTTTTTTGCTAAGATAGAGCCATAATATTCAGAATGTTTTATCTGAATGTGATCTTCGGTTGACAATACATTCAGTAATCATGTCTAAACTTTACTATATACGTAGGGCTGCCTAGCCAGTCTGGTTTGCAGAATTTCCCCAATAAATATGCCTGAGAGAGATGGGCATACAAAGGATTTCCAATAGATGCAAATGTACCTCATGTATATTCATCAGTGTAATCCTAGTGGCCTAGTGGTTAGGGTGGTGGACTTTGGTCCTGAGGAAGTGAGTTTGATTCCCAGCACAGGCAGCTCCTTGTGACTCTGGGCAAGTCACTTAACCTTCCATTGCCTGCCCCATTGAGCCTGCCATGAGTGGGAAAGTGCGGGGTACAAATATAACAAAAAAAAAAAAAACCTGATTGGCTAGGTGGTTGAGCAGGAGAGAGTTGAGAAGCACTGATGTATCATTGTGACACTTTTTAGCAGGAAATGGATAAATAAACAATAACTGACCTTTAATGCTTCATGAGTGTATTTTGCATTATAAGTGACTAATTATTGATTTGAGCATGTCAACTATATGTGTAGATAGACAGATGAGAGCGTTGAATCTTTTCAGAGATGACTAGATGTTGGTTGAAAGGCAAGTTACTGAAATACTTAAAAGTAGATGCATTCATTCCATGCCAAACACCCTTGAAATGGAATGCTTGCAAATTCCTTCAGAGGTAACTGCAGTAAAGCTCAAATGGTCCATCATACTGCATCTCTCAGAATAGGTATCTGCAGTATTCCAGACATGCAAAGGTCAGTGCTTTCACCATTTAACAACCACATAAAGATTCATAGGTCAGATAGAGTAGCTTCTTCAACTGAGAAAGGTCAACAAAGGTTGACCTTTCAGGACATGCTTCCCTCAAGACTTCCCTACTGTCACAAAGTTTCAATATCAGGCAAATGGAAAAAGTGTATGCCTTCCTTTACTGGTATTTAGGCCTCCTAGATGCAGATGTGATAATGCACAAGTTGTTAGAATTGTGTATTTTATTATAAATGTTGAATAAAACTAAAGTTATTTTTTTAAATGGGCTCCTTCAAAATGACTACTAAACACAAGAATCATAGCATTGTGCCTGGCCATCTACAGATATGTTTTATGCACTGGGTTATTGACTCTTTTAATAATGCAGTAAACCACCATAAGCAACATTTGAAAGGCAAGTTAATAAATAGCAATAAATCAAAACATAGAAAATAAAATAAAATGATACCTTTTTTATTGGACTAACTTAAGGCATCTTTTGATTAGCTTTTGAAGGTAACCCTTCTTCTTCAGATTGGAATGGTTACCTTTGAAAGCTTATCAAAAGATGTATTAAGTTACTCCAATAAAAAGGTATCATCATATTTTCTTTTCTATGTTTTGATTTATTTCTATGTATTACCTTTAAAAGTGGACTAACATGGCTACCACACCACTTTACTCAAAGGCAAGTTAAAAATCCCCCAAAATTGTTACTGTTCTTATTCTTATGACATCCTGGGTTCCTCTGGCTTCACTTACTAAGAATTGGTGATATCAGGAACAACATTTTCTCTTCAAGACTTTGGGGCCCTTTTATGAAGCTGCAGGAAACACTAACGTAGGCTTATTGTAGCAAAAATGGTTTACCACAGGGTGCGCTGAGGCGTCCTGCAGTAATTTAAGGATGTGTATGTGCTAAAAAAATAAAGTTTAGAAGTTGAGCTGTCTAATTACATTACACTATGCAGGTTACAATATATTGGCAATAAATGAACCAATCATTCAAACTAATAACAGAATAACACAGTAACGCTCTGGTTTACTAAGCAGCGCTAGCGGCTGTCCACACACTAGTGCCGACACGGCCCGTTCACTTTGAATGGGCCATGTCAGCGCATGGACAGCCACTATCACTGCTTCTTAAACAGACCCCTAAAACAAAATACACAAGTACATAAAACCATCAATTAATGAAATCTTAAGTAGAACCAGGTACTATATATTTCTGAAATAAAAAGGTCTTTAACAGCCTTCTAAAAACATGATAATTTCTAATCCTTCTCATTTCAAATGATAGAGAATTTCACACGGACACAACTTGATATGCAAAAGAAGTCATAAATTCAACAGATAACACCTTCTTCATTGTGGATAAGATAATAAAACTTGATTGTGTAAAAGGCCCAATTTTTGGCCTAACAGCTGATTAACCAGGTCTGTCATATAAGGTGGAGCCTCACCATGTAATATTTTTAAAACCATCACCCCCTATTTAAATTGAACACTTGCCTCGACCGAAAGCCAATGCAATTCAAGCAAATCAATCTTATTGCAATATTCTGCACAATCTGTAATCATCTCAAAAAAGTTTTAGTGCACCGGGCAAAAACAACATTGCAACATCACCTTCATCTTCATTATCACTGTCATGATGCCCAATTACAGAGAAGGCTTTCACAAAGTTAGAATCATTGTCTATTGTTGTTCTAACAAATTTTTGTCTGATGGCAAACTCTGTTTGAATATCTTCAAGAACTGATGCAAGAATGTCAAATGTGTGGGAACAATTAAGTCCAGGCAGAGATTCTTCTCTATAGATTCTGTCAATCTAGTGGATAGTTACTCCAGTGTAGAATTTTCCATGGGATGACCAGTAGTCTGTTGAGACATATGTCTATTCACCAAGAATTACAACTGGCTTCAACTTCATCTCCATTTCAAAACGACCCAATCATCACTGCTCTGTACCCAGTTCAACAAAGACAAGCAACTCCACTACACAACATGCCGAGGTTTGCAATAGCAAAATTCTGTTTCAGACTTTGCTGTTTTAAATGATTACTGAGGAATCGTCATTTACATCTCGCTTCCACTTTTACTTTTTACTTTTAATTGCAAGCATCAGATGTAACTGAGTAAAAATAGTAAAAACTGGGGAGATTATTACTTCAGTAAAAGTAAAAGTGCAAAATGTTTCCTGTGCTTTTTTACAAATAAAAGTGACAAAATTTTTACTTAAATATAGTAACTAGTTACATTTACTTAGTTACTATGCAACACTACTGCGCTAACCAATAGGCTACTCCTCCGTTAAGGAGGTTGGGAAAGTCATCAGGAAAGCAAAGATACAAATAGAAGAAAAAAGAGCTAATATCTCTCTATATAAAAGGCAAAACCAAAGTTCTATGAAGCCTCCAGCCGGAAGTGTGAAGGGGGCGAGATATCCGGTTTCCCTATGAGTGTCTGCCCCGCCCTCTCTGTAACACAGCCAGTGAAGGAAAACAGCAGAGCACAAAATCAAATAGCTGGCTCTGTAACAGTGAAGGACTCAGAGGGGGGAGGGGAGAGAGGCCAGAGGGCAGGGGGACACACACTCCCACATGCACACAGAAGAAAACATTGCTAGCCCCCGTTTCATTTGCATCAGAAACGGGGCTTTTTTACTAGTAGTAAAATAAGGAAACAAATTAGTGACAGAAGGAAGTGCAAAACTGGCATTGTGAGTCTGAGAGGTAAAGGGGAGAAATTTTTTAGAGGCTGATGAGTTAAAGCAGAATTGCTCAACAAATATTTCTGCTCAGTGTTCACAGATAAAGGTCCAGAAGTGGGACCACAAAAACTGCCATGAATATAAATGGAAGTGAAATCAACCTCAAAACAACTACTTGAATTCTGTGTATGTGAGGAGAAAGTAATGAAGCCATGAGGCCAGACAAGATACACCTGAAGATATTAAGAGAAGTTATGGCGTCTCTGCTGTCTTAACATTTCAGTGCTTCTGTAAAGTCAGACATTAATCTGGAAGCCTAGAAACCGGTAGATGTGTGTACTCTTCAGAAAAGAGAAAGTAAAGGAGGCTGGCAACTACTTGCCAGTTAGTCTAACCTTGGTGGTGAGTAAATTAATGAGTGTTGGTAGGCCGAAACATTGCATATACAGTTCCATTTTATAATATTTTAAAAAAGATTCTCTGCCAGCATTTGTACCTGTTTGCAGTTATGCTCAAACACAAGCTGCTCAGGGAAATTAGTTGTCTGAAAATTACCCCCACCCCCTTCCCAATCCAGATAAAAGTGTTTATTTTTTATCTACAATTTAGGATTTGTTTTGGGTGGGATGAAAAAATATAATGCACATTTGTGATTTTCAAGTTTATGCCTTTTGTTTGCCATAAAACATCTATGCTGTTCCTGAGCACAGCCTAAAATCAGATGAGGATGCTCTTCTGGTGGTCCTGTTGGTGAAATAAGCTAAGCTGTCTACGACTAAGCAGAGAGGATTCTTGTGTGCTGTTACCTTAGATCTGGAATGTTCTACCAAAGGAGTTACACCTTTTAAAGGATTATGGGTCTTTTAACGGAGATTTCAAATGTGGTTATTCATCTAAGCGTCTGGTTTGAAATAAAAGAGGAGAGAAGGATGTGATCAGAGATGAGTATGACTATATGAATTTTATATTTTAAGTTAAGAAAGATTTAGATGATTAATGGGAGTTTCTAAAATGAAAGCTTTTACTCTTGTGATTTTATTTAATATGTTGAATGTGATGTTCATAGGATTAGTAGAGGTGTTCCATGGAGGTTATCAGGTAGGTTGGAAATTATCATAGGGCTGGTGGTTTGGTGGATCAGATAAGAAGGTCCCCCTGAAGGGTATTCACGGAGGCTTCTTACATAATGCTCCACTGTCATGGAACTGATCATCCATCACATCACATTTGATTATATGTATGTTAAATACTGCTTTATGATTATAATTATTTTGTGTGTTGTGTTTTGAGTCTTAGAGTATTATTATAGTCTGGTTGATGCACTGCCCCCTCCCCCCCCCCCCCCCCCCCCCACACACATAGACAAAATTAATGCACAGCACACCCATAAAACATGCGTAACACACACACACACTAGGGATGTAATCAATTTTCCACTTCACTGGAATTTATTACTGAAGAAATCATAAGCTTGGAAATTTCCTCTACTTTTTAGCACACGAAGCCAGGAAGCCTTTCTCTATCCCAGCATCCAGTTGAATGTTAAGTAGCACATAATGGAGTCTTTCAGGTTCTCTGGAGGAGTAGCCTAGTGGTTAGTGCAGCAGACTTTGATCCTGGGGAACTGAGCTCAATTCCCACTGCAGCTCCTTGTGACTCTGGGCAAGTCATTTAACCCTCCATTGCCCCTGGTACAAAATAAGTATCTGAATATATGTAAACCGCTTTGAATGTAGTTGCAAAAACCTCAGAAAGGCAGTAAATCAAGTCCCATTTCCCTTTCCCTATTTGAGATTCTAGATGGAATGTTGCTACTATTGAGATTCTGTTGCTACTATTTGAGATTCTACATGGAATGTTGCTATTCCACTAGCAACATTCCATGTAGAAGCCTGCCCTTGCAGATCAGCAATGCAGCCGCGCAGGTTTCTGTTTCTGTGAGTCTGACGTCCTGCACGTACGTGCAGGACGTCAGACTCATAGAAACAGAAGCCTGCGCGGCCGCGTTGCTGATCTGCAAGGGCAGGCTTCTAGATGGAATGTTGCTAGTGGAGGAGTAGCCTAGTGGTTAGTGCAGCAGACTTTGATCCTGGGGAACTGGGTTCAATTCCCACTGTAGCTCCTTGTGACTCTGGGCTAGAGAGTTGCACAGGGACAGAAATCTTGCCCGTCCCTGCTGGAATCTTACCCATCCCCACAAGAATTTAACCTGTACCAACCAGTCCCCGCAAGAATTTAATGGTATATAAAAGAACATTCTGGTCAGCTCTCTCAGTCTCTCACTGCAGGCAAGGAAGGCACAGAAGTTGGAACTTGGAACACTCTGGTGAGCATATATAAGATTTGTTTCTGATTCACTGAGAGGTCGCCACATGCATGAGACAATAGGTCAGGTGACATTTTATACTCGTGCCTGTGTCAGAGCTGATGTCTAACATCAGCCCGAGAGCAAAGATTATTAATAGTAACATAGCAAGTGACGGCAAATAAAGACCTGAACGGTCCATCCAGTCTGCCTTATCAATTCATGATTAAATCAACGAGTGTGATATTATATACTTGATTATGATCTTTCTTTGGTGTTTCTGGGACATAGACCATAGAAGTCTATCCAGCCCTATCCTTATGTTCCAACTGCTGGAGTTGCCATCGAAGCCCACTCCAGTCTTCTTATTTGTGGGACACAGACCGTAAAAGTCTGTCCAGCACTGTCCTCATATTCCAGCCACTGAAGTTGCTGTCTAAGACCTTTCCAGCCCATCCTAAACCAGATTGCTATATATGAGACACAGACCATACAAGTCTGCCCAGTATCAGCCCTATTTCATCATAGCCAGAGTCGTCATCTCGGCGTCATTCGACACATCCACACATATGCAGCCATTTAAGGTTAGGTTTTTTATAACTTCCATTTTCTAATTAGAGATCCCCTGTGTTCATCCCATGCCTTTTTGAATTCAATCATCATTTGTGTTTCTACCACCTCCTTAATGGAAGATTTTCTCCATTTGTGCTATTAATGCAAGGAGGAGGAGACAGCACTCAAAGAACTTGGTACTCAGTAAATGAAAGGCTGGCACAGGTGCAGCTTACACTTCCATGGGAACCCTGCAGGAATTATTTGCATCCCCACAGGAATCCCGCAGAACTGCTTCCATCCCCACAGGAACCCCGTGAACCCCATTCCCGTGCAGATCTCTACTCTGGGCAAGTCACTTAACCCAAGTCTCTTAACCTGTTGCCTCAGGTACGAATAAATACCTGTATATACTATGTAAACTGCTTTGAATGTAGTTGCAAAAACCACAGAGAGGCAATATATCAAGTCCCATTTCCCTTCCCCTTCCCCTCTGATGAGGCTTCTGTATTCTAGAAAAGAGTCCACCAGAAAGTTTGTTAAATAGAAGTCTACTATCTGGTATGAGGAAAAGCTCCTATCTCCCTTCTGGCCACATAAAACTGTTTGGAAAAACTTCCACATCTTTTAAAGTCTGTCTTAGAGCTCACTTCTGTTAGGTTTCATCTTGGTGCAGTTGGTATTTATTACTGATAAATAAAAGAAAACCCCATTTCTGCACATCCTCTAGCTATCAGGTTCAGGTGGTGTATACTTAAATTGTAGCTTCCATCGCACCTCTAGCAGTAGCAACACAGTTCTTAGATAACTTATGCAAGCCTCTTCAACTCCCTAGATTTCTGAGCTCAGGTACCTGACTTGGTTTTCGCTTCAGTTCATGTGGAGGGACATTTTCAATATGACGTCCATGTCAGACACGTGGAGGGGCATTTTTGAAAGGGATGTCCATGTTTCAATTTGGATGTCCTTGCAAAATGTCCCAATCCAGGGGCGGGGAAACCCGTATTATTGAAACAAGATGGATGTCCATCTTTCGTTTCGAAAATACCGTTTGGTGATGTTCAAATCCTTAAATTTGGATATCCTTATAGATGGACGTCCCTAGACATAGTCGTTTCTGATTTTCAGCGATTTTTGAAACCAAGGACGTACATCTCAGAAACGACCAAATGCAAGCCATTTGGTCGTGGAAGGAGCCAGCATTTGTAGTGGACTGGTCCCCCTCACATGCCAGGACACCAACTGGGCACCCTAGGGGGCACTGCAGTGGACTTCATAAATTGCTCCCAGGTACATAGCTCCCTTACCTTGTGCGCTGAGCCCCCCAAAACCCCCAACTGTACACCACTACCATAGCCCTTACGGGTGAAGGGGGCACCTACATGTGGGTATAGTGGGTTTCTGGTGGGTTTTTGACGGCTCAACATTTACCACCACAAGTGTAACAGGTAGGGGGGGATGGGCCTGGGTCCACCTGCCTGAAACTCCCCTAAAACTGCTCCAGGGACCTGCATACTGCTGCAATGGACCTGAGTATGACATTTGAGGCTGGCATAGAGGCTGGCAAAAAAAAGGTTTTTTAATTTATTTTTTTTTAGGGTGGCAGGGGGTTAGTGACCACTGGGGGAGTCAGGGGAGGTCATTCCCGATTCCCTCCGGTGGTCATCTGGTCAGTTCGGGCACTTTTTTGAGGCTTGGTCGCAAGAAAAAAATGGACCAAGTAAAGTTGGCCAAGTGCTTGTCAGGGACATCCTTCTTGTTTCCATTATTGGCCGAGGACACCCATCTCTTAATCACGCCCCAGTCCCGCCTTCGCTACGGTGCCAACACCCCCCGTGAACTTTGGCCGTCCCTGTGATGGAAAGCAGTTGGGGACGCCCAAAATCGGCTTTCGATTATGCCAATTTGGGCGACCCTGAGAAAAGGACACCTATCTCCCGATTTGTGTCGAAAGATGGGCGCCCTTCTCTTTCGATTATGCCCCTGCTGGTCATTTAGGGCACCATTTTGTGCTTTATTCATTCTAAAAACAAGTCTAGACCTTGTTCCATTATGGCTATAAAACATCTAAGTGTTAGGCATGCCCTAAGCCAGCCCTAATCCCGCCTTCAAAACACCCCCAGCATGCCCCCTTGTGATTTGGATGCACTGCAGATGAATTACATAGATAAACATCTGCAAAACAGGTTTCAAAAATACCGATTTGGACATTTTAAGAAGAAAACATCCAAATGCTGCTTTATGACACTTTTTGGATGTTTTTCTCTTTCGAAAATGAGCACCATAGTCTGTTAGTTGCAACCCTAGTCACATATTCATGTCAAAACACTTTCAAACACAGTTAAACACCTGGCTGTTTTCTGGGCTTGGAGTGTAGCTATTGAATCCTATTTAACTTGTTTGTAGTGTATGTTTTAGAGTTCTTTCGTATTTTATGATGTCTATGTTTTAAGCCATAGAGAATATTGTAATCCATGGTATAGGAGAAATAAGTATTTCCTAGAACACCCTACAGTCTGCAGGTACCTTATACATATGATCCTGTGCTAGCACAGCAGGGTCCCCCCACCCAGCATATGACCTCCCTGATCAACTACTGATAAGGGCTCCATTTTATTGACTGGGCCTCACCCTACCCAAAGAGACTCCCTGGACCACCAATGCCTTCAAAGATAGCCCATGTGGGGGATGATGGGCTTCCAAAGAGTTACATTTCAGAGTTGGGGGGTTCTGGAATCTTGGGGGGGTAGGCGGGGCCTGGGAGCTGGTGCCAGGAAGGCCTTGTGCAGGGGGAGGGCCCTGCTCTGCTGACATAAAAGCATCGGGCTGCAAATTTGGAGCCCAATGGTTCCAGGCGGTGAAATAACCCCAGCAAAAAGCTGGAGTTATTTTACTGTGATTTTAGGGCCCTAATGCAGCTTGCAGTGTATCACCGCAAGTCATGTTAGATCAGGCGACCCTCAGAGGGAGGAATGCAGGCTTCGGCCTAACCCCTGTTAAGCCTTTTCCTCAGCTGAGAGGTGCCCAACTCTACCATCGGCTGCCTTTCAGGTGCTGTGGAGGACTTGCAGCTCAACTGCATATCATTTACAGCCTTCTCCGGGGTGACTCCCAGGCAGTGGCGTTCCTAGCCTCGACGGCACCCGGGGCGGATCACCGATGCGCCCCCCCCCCCCCCCGCAAAATGACACCCCCCCGGGTGCACGCCGCTGGGGGGGTTGCCGCAGCATGCGCCTGTCTGCTCCCCATTTGCTACGCTCGCTAAATTCTCTCGTTCGCTGCAGCTCCCTCCCTCTGCCCCGTGTTACCCACCCCCACACTCTTGAGAGTGATGTATAAAATTGACGGTGTTCCAACAGCCTGATGGTTGTAGTCGTGCCAGCCTTGTCGGAACACCTGACACCAAGAATGAGGAGTGGGTACAATAACTAACCACGTCACTCAGCCACTCGGACTCAGTGAGGAAATGAAACTAAATTTCAGGATACTTGCTTGCTTGAGCGTACAAACCCAGACAGAAACAGGTTTTTTTTAATCAATAACAAAGTAACATTTAATAGTACCCCTTTTTCAGTGAAATAGACAAAGTAATTTTAATGCAATTAAAAATTGTACAACAAACCCAACAGTCAACTAAAAAAATACTTTCTTTTCTTTCCAGGAATTCACACCTCTGCATCAGATTAAAGAAGTCAGATAAGTATTACATTTCTTTTTCCTTAGTTCTGTTCCCCTTTTAAACTCTTCTTAATGCCCCTTGGTTAACTTTCTTTCTGAATTTGATACTTTGTGTCAACTTTTATGTTTTTCAGGAGACGTCTCCACTCACTTTTACAGGAACAGGTAAGTGCTTTATTTATTTTCTTTCTCTTTTCCTTTTCCCTTCCCAGGTAAATCTCTCTCACTTGTCCCTTATCCTTTACCCCAGTCCCGTTTTTCCCCCCACAGTCACTTAGCTGCTGATGCTTCAGACTTCTTTTCTCTCAAACGTGCAGCGAAATCTTTCTTGCGTCGGGGCCCTTGCAGTCGTCTTCAGAAGAATGTGTACACGACTCTTCTTCCTAAACCTTTCCTTAAATTTAAAGTAAATGGAAGCAAGACCCTAGCTACTCTGTTTAAGTCCATAAGGATTCTGCACTTCAGGGAAGCAAATGTTTTTTTTTCACTGTGGCCTTCTAGCTGAAGAAATAAAAAAATAATTTCAGATTCCCTCTCTGTCAGATCCTTTCCTTCTCTACTTAAACTTTTTTTTATTCCCTAACTAGCACTAACACAGATGTGTTTGGCAGTCTTCTTCTTTTCACCATTTATTCACAACACACATATCCTCCTTCCACATTCCCTTCAATTTAAAACTAAGCTATGACCCTATTAACCTACAACTTAATCCCTACTTAACCCCTATCCCTATATGCTTAACTCTTGCTTAAATACACTATTTCCTAAACTATCCTTTCTAGACTCTTCCCCTGTTTCCCTTATAATTAGCCCCTTAACCCCCAAAATCTCAAAATTCCCACTAAAACACCCTAAAAATCTTCTCTTTTAACCTGTAACCTTCCCACTAAGCCTTAACCAATTTCACTATAAAATCTCTCAAATTAAAAACTCTCAAACACCATACAATTCTCCACATCACCAAGTACACCTCCTCTCTCTCAGACTGTCCAACATTCACTCCACATTTACACAAGATTCCCAAATCTCACTTTCTCAATCTCACTTTTACTATCACTCTCACCTCAATACTTTCACTACCAGCCAAACTCACTTCCTAAAACTTTTAATTTCCTTCAATTCCACACTGCCTGTCCCACATCAAACAGCACATCCACTCTCTTCAGTTGCCAGAACCTCTCTGCAACTGCCAGCCAGCCCCGTCTCCCAGGTAACCCCTCCTTAGCTTCCCATTCCAAAACCCTTCTCAAAATTCTAAGCTACCTTGCTGACTGGCGGAATGTTCACCAGCACAAGTAAATCCCCATTTTACCACTTTGTTTTTTTCTTCTTTCCCTAACCCCATGTTACATTCACCCATGCTGAAAACAAATATTGTCCCCAATATTTCATCACACTAACTCATCCTCGCATCACCTCTACCCAAACCCCCAGATCCCCCTTTTCTAAATTTTTCTCCCAACCAAAAGAATACATCCTTACACCCATTCTTTCCCATTCCCTACCAACCAATCAAACAAAAATTTCCCTCCAACCCTCAATCATCCCTCCAACCATCCACTCAAATATGGCGAATGCACTGCCTTAGCGCTCCTACTAGAGTTTCTTACACTATCGGTGTTCTCATAATCTGGCTCAGCAGGTATAATAGTTATATCAGTACATATAATGTACCAACCATATTTCGGACAATCTAATACAGGTGCTGTACACAAGTCATCTCTCTGTTTATTAACAACATTCTGAATTAGATTATTTTCTGACATAACATCCAAAACATATTTTTTCACTAAGTCTCTATAAATTATTTTTCCCCATGTTTTCCATTCCTTATTCTTAAAACATTGTCATTACTTCCCAAAATTTCTATCAGCTTATCCAGTTGAGCCTCCCAGACGTCCTGAATTTTATGTTGCCCCGAGAACCTCTGTCCCCACAACAAAACCCAATCTCTCTTTCTCCGCAACAACCTGTTGTACTCTCGCAGTAATTGATGTAGAGGCTTGGGCTGCCACCTGTGTGGGACAATTTTGTTTCTGAACTTTCATTAGCTCCTTCTTCTCCACCCGTTCCTGCATCTGTATTCTTTGTGAATCTTCTTCCACCCTTGCTTGTTGTTCTTCAATTAATTGTATCATTCTTTGTTCCAGCTGTTGTTTGGATACCACTGTATCCGTCATTTTACTGTGTAGACTCTTGATTTCATTCTCTTTGGCCAACAACTTAGCCCGTATGTCTTCATATTGTACTGTCATTTTCCTTAAATAGATCTCAATTTCCTCCCTTCTTCTCTCAGCTTCTTGCTGTTGAGCCGTTAATTGTGCCACTGCTTGTTCTGCCCTCTTCTTTTGCAGTTCTTCCTGAGCTGCTTTACTATTCTTTTCAGCCAACTCATTCATAAGCCGTGCACAATCCTGGCGCAATTTATTAAGTTCAGAAGTCTGCTTGCTTTCCATTTGGTTGGTAGCAGAGCTAATTGCGTCTTGAAGGATACCATTTTCCTGTTCCAGATGGGTGATCCGATTCTCCATCTGCGCACTAACTTGTTTGAATGTCAGCTGCATTTGTTGGGTGTCCTGATATCTGGTATGCATTTTGTTCTGTAAAGCTGCATGTTCTTCCTCTAGTGTACTGATCCGTTCTCTCATCTTAGCCTCAAACAAACTGCTTTTCTGCTTCTCTGTTAAGAGCGCCTGGGTTAACTGTTTACATTGCTCCTTGGTCAGATCAGCCTCCTCCTTTACTGCCAGAAGCAACTTATCTTGTTCTTGAAGCAGACTCAGAACTATCATTGGATCTCCCCTATTAGCCTTTTTACTGACCTCCGGTTCAGCATTAGATTTCTCCCTTAGTGGCTCATCTGCGAACTGTGTCCTTTCTGGGATTATGACATCTCGTACTTCTCTATTTTTCATTTTTCCCAGAAAATTCTCTCGATTTGATTTGACCATCCTATTTGCAAACATAATCTTACTCGGAAAGGTAATCTTTCTGGAGACAGACATTGATAAAACTCCGGAAGTTTTTCTGGCAGCTTTCTCAGACATATCTGGAATAATTTGCTTCACGGTCTCTTGCACTTTTACCCCTCCATCATTTTCTCTGGAGTTGGAATGTTTCTGTGTGATTTCGGACAGGATTCCCGCTATCTTTATTGGTTCCAGGATAAAACAGGATAGGTCCTTAAATAACCCTTCCAGATGTCGAAGGACGTTCATCCCCACAATGCCTTGTGAGGAAGTAGTGTCCACTTGCCCATCCTGGAAATTATCCTTCACGATAAAAATGCACCTTTCTGGCACCCGCTGTCCTAAACATTGAACGTCGGCGTCAATGTAGCCTAGTACTGGTAGATCAGTCCCATTAACTGCTACCAGTGTCAGCTGACTAGCATCTTTCAGGCAATCAGTGTTTTTGAAGTTTTTGTAGAAAAAACTGGCCATGATAGTGGAGACGCTAGATCCTGTGTCCACTGTGCACACCATCTCCACACCATCAATCTTCACTTTAAGCTTCGGACTGGCTCCAACAGCTTTTTCTCCAAAAAGCTTTTCTTCCTTTGGCTCCGTACTATTCAAGTTCCTTTGCATTCTGACAACCGCATGAGGATCACTTCCCTTTGATGTTTCCACCGGATCACCACGTACACTGCTATTCCTTGGGACATTCTCACTTGTACTTGGTACAGCTGGTTCTTCCCTTTTTGGTCCGGCATAAGGTCTACTGATGCTCTCACTTTGGCAATCTCTTGCGAAATGCCCTGGTTCCCGGCACCGAAAGCAGATGATCTTCCTCGACTGTGTTCTTGTCGGCCCCCAGCTCTGGCTAGATCCTGCACGTTCCCTTGGGGGATTCGCATACCTCCAGTCATTTCTTTCTCTCCGCTGCCTGTCCCATTCCGCCTCCTGATGCTCGCACATCCGGGCTAACATGTTGGTCATTTGTTGCATCATAGCAACCATAGCTGACTCCCCAGGACGGCTGTAATCGCCAGCTTCCTCCCGGTTCCTTTGAAGAATCCTCTTTGGCGGTTGTTCTCTTTCCTCTCCTGCCCACCGAATGGCAGCTTGCATCAAGTCTGAGAACGGCATGGCTGGATTGTCCTCGCTCCGCTTTGAAATTTCTCTCCTCAAGGCTTCGTCTCTCAGCCCAATTAAGAATTGCTCTTTTAACGATTCTTCGGCATTCCCCATCCTCCTTCTGTCCCGCTTCATGATAATCTCCATCTTCTCTTGTAGCTTGTAAGCGAACACTCGGATGGATTCACGTTCTCCCTGCCGGTAGTTGTAAAACTCCTGGATCCGAAGACCCAGAGCCACCTTGTCTCCATAGACCTGGCGGAGCACATCATAAATGGCCTCCACAGAACAATCTCTCGGTAAGGAGTACTTGATTGTGTCCAGCGCTATTCCCCTCAGGTGATCACGAATGACCTCAACCTGGTCTTCTACAGGAACCCTTAAAATTCTCAATCTCGATTTCATCTTCTCGATCCATTCTTCTACATTAAGGTCATCGGGTCCTTTCGGGAACCCGTGAAAATCCGGCATGGTTCTATCATGCGGGATTACCACCGTGTGGGTCACAATTTGTGGCAGGGTACGGCTTCCCATGGCGGCTTCCCCTTCCATCTTCTCTTTCTTCTCTCCGGAGACTGGGTTTGTTGCAGAAACAGAGGCCCCGGGAGACAAAAACTCAGACCCTTTTTTTCCCAAATAACTTTATTAAATCAGCTATACCGTCCCACTGGAAGCTCTAAAATGGAAAATTAGTCAATTCCCTTTTTCCCAAATTCCCACAACACAATACACACTTCTGTATTTGCAGATTACCCCACTGGTTACCCCCCAAAACAGGAAAAATCCTGCCGACTACGCCAATTGTTACCCACCCCCACACTCTTGAGAGTGATGTATAAAATTGACGGTGTTCCAACAGCCTGATGGTTGTAGTCGTGCCAGCCTTGTCGGAACACCTGACACCAAGAATGAGGAGTGGGTACAATAACTAACCACGTCACTCAGCCACTCGGACTCAGTGAGGAAATGAAACTAAATTTCAGGATACTTGCTTACTTGAGCATACAAACCCAGACAGAAACAGGTTTTTTTTAATCAATAACAAAAGTAACATTTAATAGTACCCCTTTTTCAGTGAAATAGACAAAGTAATTTTAATGCAATTAAAAATTGTACAACAAACCCAACAGTCAACTAAAAAAATACTTTCTTTTCTTTCCAGGAATTCACACCTCTGCATCAGATTAAAGAAGTCAGATAAGTATTACATTTCTTTTTCCTTAGTTCTGTTCCCCTTTTAAACTCTTCTTAATGCCCCTTGGTTAACTTTCTTTCTGAATTTGATACTTTGTGTCAACTTTTATGTTTTTCAGGAGACGTCTCCACTCACTTTTACAGGAACAGGTAAGTGCTTTATTTATTTTCTTTCTCTTTTCCTTTTCCCTTCCCAGGTAAGTCTCTCTCACTTGTCCCTTATCCTTTACCCCAGTCCCGTTTTTCCCCCCACAGTCACTTAGCTGCTGATGCTTCAGACTTCTTTTCTCTCAAACGTGCAGCGAAATCTTTCTTGCGTCGGGGCCCTTGCAGTCGTCTTCAGAAGAATGTGTACACGACTCTTCTTCCTAAACCTTTCCTTAAATTTAAAGTAAATGGAAGCAAGACCCTAGCTACTCTGTTTAAGTCCATAAGGATTCTGCACTTCAGGGAAGCAAATGTTTTTTTTTCACTGTGGCCTTCTAGCTGAAGAAATAAAAAAATAATTTCAGATTCCCTCTCTGTCAGATCCTTTCCTTCTCTACTTAAACTTTTTTTATTCCCTAACTAGCACTAACACAGATGTGTTTGGCAGTCTTCTTCTTTTCACCATTTATTCACAACACACATATCCTCCTTCCACATTCCCTTCAATTTAAAACTAAGCTATGACCCTATTAACCCACAACTTAATCCCTACTTAACCCCTATCCCTATATGCTTAACTCTTGCTTAAATACACTATTTCCTAAACAATCCTTTCTAGACTCTTCCCCTGTTTCCCTTATAATTAGCCCCTTAACTCCCAAAATCTCAAAATTCCCACTAAAACACCCTAAAAATCTTCTCTTTTAACCTGTAACCTTCCCACTAAGCCTTAACCAATTTCACTATAAAATCTCTCAAATTAAAAACTCTCAAACACCATACAATTCTCCACATCACCAAGTACACCTCCTCTCTCTCAGACTGTCCAACATTCACTCCACATTTACACAAGATTCCCAAATCTCACTTTCTCAATCTCACTTTTACTATCACTCTCACCTCAATACTTTCACTACCAGCCAAACTCACTTCCTAAAACTTTTAATTTCCTTCAATTCCACACTGCCTGTCCCACATCAAACAGCACATCCACTCTCTTCAGTTGCCAGAACTTCTCTGCAACTGCCAGCCAGCCCCGTCTCCCAGGTAACCCCTCCTTAGCTTCCCATTCCAAAACCCTTCTCAAAATTCTAAGCTACCTTGCTGACTGGCGGAATGTTCACCAGCACAAGTAAATCCCCATTTTACCACTTTGTTTTTTTCTTCTTTCCCTAACCCCATGTTACATTCGTTCGCTGCAGCTCCCTCCCTCTGCCCCGGAACAGAGGGAACTGGGAGCAGACAGGCGTGCGCTGCGGCACCCCCCCAGCGGCATGCACCTGGGGCGGACCGCCCCCACTGCCCCCCCCCCTTGGTACGCCACTGCTCCCAGGTCCACTCTGATCCACTCAGGGCCTCCGCTCTAGGTGCCGCGCACTGGGGCATTTTTCTCTTTACATCTACTTTTCTCTCAGTTACTACTTAAGGCTCCAGTACACTTTTTCTTCTTGGCACTGTCCCTTCCTAATTTGTTTCTCCATCTTAAACCACGGTACACTGCAGGAACACATTGTCCACCATCTGTATTCATCATCTCACCATCTCTTTTTTCCTCTTCCTTTTTCTCAGCTCTCAACCTTAAACATTTCCTTCCGTCTATTCATCCATCTCCTTTCTATCTGAGTACATCTCACCTTCGTCGCCTTCGTCGCTGTGGTCGTACCTCTCCTACTCTTCTCCGTACTCTCTTACTCCTTCTCCTGCTCTCTGCTGGGGACATTAATCCCAATCCTGGTCCTACACATCAGCTCTCGTCCTATCCATGCAAACACCTGTCCTTGTCCTATCCATGCAAACGATTCCGGGATGTCTCCAATCTCATCTCTATTCCCCTCCTCCCCCCATCTTCCCTCCCCTTCTCTTGTGCTCTGTGGAATGCCCGCTCGGTCTGCAAGAAACTTCCCTTCACCCATGATCTCTTCATCTCCCGTTCCCTTCAACTGCTCGCCCTAACTGAAACCTGGCTCACCCCCAACAACTCTGCCTCAGTCGCGGCCCTATGCCATGGAGGTTATCTCTTCTCCCACAATCCCCGCCCAGCTGGCCGCGGAGGAGGCGTCGGGTTTCTACTCTCGCCCTCCTGTAGTTTTCAACCCCTCCTCCTACCGCAGTCTCACTGCTTCTCATCCTTTGAAGTTCACTCCATCCGTCTATTCTACCCGCTGCCACTCAGAGTTGCAGTCATTTACCGCCCCCCTGATAAGTCCCCCTCTTCCTTCCTTACTGACTTTGATGCCTGGCTCTCTGTTTTTCTTGAACCCTCATCTCCGTCCCTCATTCTTGGAGACTTTAACATACACGCTGACGATCCATCCGACTCTTACGCTTCTCAGTTCCTCACTCTGACATCCTCCTTCAACCTCCAGCTGAGCTCCACCACCCCTACTCACCAAACTGGCCATTGTCTTGACCTCGTCCTCTCCTCTACCTGCTCACCCTCCAATTTCTGCGCCTCTGCTCTTCCTCTCTCAGATCATCACCTGATCACCATCACCCTCCCCCTCAGTCCCGCCCAACACTAACCACTACTTTCAGGAATCTCCAGGCTGTCGACCCTCCCACCTTATCCTCTAGTATCTCTAATCTCTTCCTGTCCATCATGTCCTCCGAGTCTGTCGACAAGGCTGTCTCTACTTACAATGCCACTCTCTCTTCTGCTCTGGACACCCTTGCACCATCCATCTCCCGTCCCACAAGGCATACTAATCCCCAGCCCTGGCTGACCCCTTGCATCTGATACCTTCGCTCCTGCGCCCGATCTGCTGAACGCCTCTGGAGGAAATCTCGCACCCATAGCGACTTCATTCATTACAAATTCATGCTATCCTCCTTCCAGTTCTCCCTATTCCTTGCCAAACAGGACTATTACACCCAATAGACTAATTCTCTCGGCTCCAACCCTCGTCGTCTCTTCGCCACCCTTAACTCCCTCCTCAAAGTGCCCTCCGCTCCCACCCACCCCCCTCACTCTCTCCTCAATGACTGGCTGACTACTTCCGTGACAAGGTGCAGAAGATCAACCTCGAATTCACTACCAAGCCACCTCTTCCTCTTCACCCTTTAACCCACTCCCTCAACCAACCAACCCAGGCCTCCTTCTCCTCTTTTCCTGATATCACCGAGGAGGAAACCGCCCACCTTCTTTCCTCCTCGAAATGCACCACCTGTTCCTCTGATCCCATCCCCACTAACTCACTAAACACCATCTCTCCTACTGTCAACCCCCCCATCTGTCATATCCTCAACCTCTCTCTCTCCACTGCAACTGTCCTTGACTCCTTCAAGCATGCTGTAGTCACACCACTCCTCAAAAAAACCATCACTAGACCCTACCTGCCCTTCCAACTACCGCCCCATCTCCCTCCTACCCTTCCTCTCCAAGATACTTGAACGCGGTGCGTTCACAGCCGCTGCCTTGATTTTCTCTCATACCATCCTCGATCCACTTCAATCCGGTTTTCGCCCTCTACACTCGACAGAAACGGCACTCACTAAAGTCTGTAATGACCTGTTCCTTGCCAAATCCAAAGGTTACTACTCCATCCTCATCCTCCTTGATCTATCCGCCGCTTTTGACACTGTCAATCATAATTTACTTCTTGATACACTATCCTCATTTGGGTTCCAGGGCTCTGTCCTCTCCTGGTTCTCCTCTTATCTCTCCCACCATACCTTCAGAGTACATTCTCATGGATCTTCCTCCACCCCCATCCCACTCTCTGTTGGAGTTCCTTATGGATCTGTCCTTGGACCCCTTCTTTTTTCAATCTACACCTCTTCCCTGGGCTCGCTGATCTCATCTCATGGTTTCCAAAATCATCTTTATGCTGACGACACCCAGCTTTATCTCTCCACACCAGACATCACTGCAGAAACCCAGGCCAAAGTATTGGCCTGCTTATCCGACATTGCTGCCTGGATGTCCAACCGCCACCTGAAACTGAACATGGCCAAGACCGAGCTCATTATCTTTCCACCCAAACCCACTTCTCCTCTCCCTCCACTCTCTATTTCAGTCGATAACACCCTCATCCTCCCCATCTCATCTGCCCGCAACCTCTGAGTCATCTTCGACTCCTCCCTCTCCTTCTCTGCCCATATCCAGCAGACAGCAAAGACCTGTCGCTTCTTTCTCTATAACATCAGCAAAATTCGCCCTTTCCTCTCTGAGCACACCACCCGAACTCTCATCCACTCTCTCATTACCTCTCGCCTTGACTACTGCAACCTACTCCTCACTGGCCTCCCACTTAACCATCTATCCCCCCTTCAATCCGTTCAGAACTCTGCTGCACGTCTTATCTTCCACCTAGACCGCAGTGGCGTTCCGACCCTAGCTGACACCCGGGGCGGATCACCAATGCGCCCCCCCCCGGGTGCAGCGTGACCCCCCCCCCCCTGGTGAAATGACACCTCTTTCCCCCCCCCCCCCCGGCGAAATGACACCCCCCCGGGTGCACACCGCTGGGGGGGGGGTGCCGCGGCACACACCTGTTGCCCTGTTTCAGTCCGATTTCGCAATTCGCATGTGTTCACTGCTCCCTCTGAGTCTGCCCCGGAACAGGAAGTAACCTGTTCCGGGGCAGACTCAGAGGGAGCAGTGAACACATGCGAATTGCGAAATCGGAGTGAAACAGGGCAACAGGTGCGCCGCGGCACCCCCCCCAGCAGCGTGCACCCAGGGCGGACCGCCCCCCCTCTTGGTACGCCACTGCTAGACCGATATGCTCATATCACCCCTCTCCTCAAGTCACTTCACTGGCTTCTGATCAGGTACCACATACAGTTCAAGCTTCTCCTACTAACCTACAAATACACTCAATCTGCAGCCCCTCACTACCTCTCTACCCTCATCTCCCCTTACTCTCCTACCCGTAACCTCCACTCACAGGACAAATCCCTCCTCTCAGTACCCTTCTCCACCACTGCCAACTCCAGACTCCGCCCTTTCTGCTTCGCCTCACCCTATGCTTGGAATAAACTCCCTTACACCAAGCCCCCTCCCTACCCATCTTCAAATCCTTGCTCAAAGCCCATCTCTTCAATGTCGCTTTCGGCACCTAACCACTGTACCTCTATCCAGGAAAACTAGACTGTCTCAATCTTGATTGACTGCACTTTTTGTCCTTTAGATTGTAAGCTCCTTTGAGCAAGGACTGTCCTTCTTTGTTAATTGTACAGCGCCGCGCAACCCTGGTAGCGCTTTAGAAATGTTAAATAGTAGTAGTAGTAGTAGTAGTATTTGCATAGTAATGAGATTAGAGCAGTAGGTTGTAACCCAGAGAAGTTGGGGTTCAAATCTTGCTTTTCCCACTGATTCTTCTTGTGACTGTAGGGAAATCACTTCACCCTCCATTGCCTTGAGTGCAAACTTCAGATTATAGAACTACTCAGAGTACCTGATTTGTAATTCACCTGGCGTGCAGGTTAGAAAGGTAAGCAAATCCAGTGTTTCTTTAGTTGGCCAATGATTTTATTTCTCCACAAGCACTTATAGGAATTAATTTTCAAGACTTAAAAACATCTCAGTTACTACACTAAGCTGATTTACTGTGTAGCACAGAAATCTACTATAACATATCTTAATGGCCAGTCTTAACATGGCTTACATTACAATGAAATGGAGCCTATTTACTAGTAACACAGTAGAGCACTTTAGCAAACCAAATAGGGCTTATTTGCATTTGGCTTGGTGAGAATTAAATTGCCACAGCACCCACAGCCTCTTCCTCTATCTGCCAATGGTGTTCCCTTTGTATGTTGATTTATACTGACTGGAGTAGTCAGTTGATCATTATCCATTGTCATCAACAATACATACATAAATAAAGAAATGGTCGAAGATATATAGTGAGAGAGATGAATGGATTTTGTTGCTGCAGTCCAGCAGGGACATGAAGAAACCTGTTGAGTCTTTTATTACACAGCATGTGAACAAATTAAACAGCAGCTTTAATACACCAGGCTCTTTTGCTTGGGAGACCCCATCTTAGACGACTTTCCTATGAAGAGAGGCTGAGAAGGCTAGGGCTTTTCAGCTTGGAGAAGAGACGGCTGAGGGGAGATATGATAGAAGTGTATAAAATAATGAGTGGAATGGATCGGGTGGATGTGAAGCGACTGTTCACGCTATCCAAAAATACTAGGACTAGAGGGCATGAGTTGAAGCTACAGTGTGGTAAATTTAAAACGAATCGGAGAAAATTTTTCTTCACCCAACGTGTAATTAGACTCTGGAATTCGTTTCTGGAGAACGTGGTACGGGCGGTTAGCTTGACGGAGTTTAAAAAGGGGTTAGATAGATTCCTAAAGGACAAGTCCATAGACCGCTATTAAATGGACTTGGAAAAATTCCGCATTTTTAGGTATAACTTGTCTGGAATGTTTTTACGTTTGGGGAGCGTGCCAGGTGCCCTTGACCTGGATTGGCCACTGTCGGTGACAGGATGCTGGGCTAGATGGACCTTTGGTCTTTCCCAGTATGGCACTACTTATGTACTTATGTACTTATGTACTTATCAGTTTGAGTCCTTCTAAAAAGCACAAAATGTAAAAAAAAAAATTAAAATTAAAAAACCCACCAAGAACCATGTGTCTTTTTCCCAATGAGTGGATCTGTTCTTTCTATACCTAAAATTTGTCATAAGAATAGCCATACTGGGTCAATCCAATGGTCCATCCAGCCCAGTAACCTGCTTACAACAGTGACCAATCCAGGTCACAAGTATTTGGCAGAAACTCAAATAGTAGCAACATTCCATGCTACCAATCCCATGGATCTGTGGTATTACTTAATGAGAGAGAAAATCTGTATCTGGTGGGGCTCAGTGGGTGGATGAGGATAAGAAAAAGTAGGCAAATCCTGCATTTAGGTAAATTACAAAGCAATACAGCTAAACTGTAAGAATGTGCATTTAATACCACTTATTTTAAGCAGATTTTCCATCTCAATGTCTTTTTTTGGTACTAATTAGCTAAAGTAGTCATTTTTCTACACAGAAATCAAATCCTATAAAACAGTAACTGTAACGCCCTTTATTTGCTCAAGAACAGGTCAGGCAGCAGTAAGAACAAGCCAAACCATCAACAGCCTCCTGTGGTACTGACTGTAAATTCATTAGGGAAGCAAAATTAATGCATGGAAGGTTTAAAAGTTTTGCTGTGTTTGTACCTCCCATCCCTGATGCAGGTTAGCATGTTGCTGTGCTGTTCATCAGTAGTCTTCTTTGCCGGAACCATGGGCTGAACCACTCCTGGTTTTACCCAGTTGCATGCATGAAGGTAGCTTCCTGAGTTTTTTTCAGAGAAATCAATTGTGAAATCAGAACTACAACTCCCTTCATTCAATAAGGTAAAGCTAGGACTGACTAAGCCTGATGGAATTATATTTGTTATTTGTTTTGTCGGGCCTATCCTACTGCTGCTACTCAGTAGTCTCTACTTTGTATTATTATTATTATTATTATTATTTGTAGCATTTCTATCCCACGTTTTCCCACCAATTGATGCAGAGGACAATTTTATTACATATTTGTTTCTTATTTTACACATGTACCCCTCCATTACCTGACCCTATTTATTATTGTCTTGTAAGCCACATTGAGCCTGCTTGTGTGTGGGAAAATGTGGGATACAAATGCTGCAAATAAATAAACAAATATGATCACACTAATGCAAAGGTTCTCACTCCCATCCTTGTGACACACCTAGCCAGTCAAATTTTCAGGACATTGATAATGAATATGCATGAGATAAATTTGCATGCACTACCTTGATTGTATGCAAATCTATCTCATATATATTCAGTGTGGGTATCCTTAAAACCGGACTGGCTAGATGTGTCCTGAGGATTCGGTTTAGAACCTTTGGTCACTAAGTACTTTTTATACATTATATAGTAACATAGTAGATGATGGCAGATAAAGACCTATGGTCCATCCAGTCTGTCCAACAAGATAAACTCATTATCCTGCTTATAATCGAATGAGAAAAACGCCCAAGTTCCGACCTAAATCGGGAGATGGACGTTTATCTCACAAAAACGAATAAAGCGGTATAATCGAAAGCCGATTTTTGGACGTTTTCAACTGCACTCCGTCGCGGATGCGGACAAAGTTGATGGGGGCGTGTCAGAGGTGTGGTGAAGGCGGAACTGGGGCGTGGTTATCTGCCGAACAAAGATGGGCGCATTTCACCGATAATGGGAAAAAAGTATGCGTTTTTAGCTAGAATTTAGGACACTTTTCCTGGACCCTGTTTTTTCACGAATAAGGCCCCAAAAAGTGCCCTAAATAACCAGATGACCACTGGAGGGAATCGGGGATGACCTCCCCTGACTCCCCCAGTGGTCACTAACCCCCTCCCACCACAAAAAAATGATGTTTCACAACTTTTTATTTTCACCCTCAAATGTCATACCCAGCTCCCTGGCAGCAGTATGCAGGTCACTGGAGGAGTTGTTAGGGGGTGCAGTGGACTTCAGGCAGGTGGACCCAGGCCCATCCCCCCTACCTGTTACAATTGTGCTGCTTAATGCTTATTAGTCGTTCAACCCCCCCAAACCCACTGTACTCACATGTAGGTGCCCCCCTTCACCCCTTAGGGCTATAGTAATGGTGTAGACTTGTGGGCAGTGGGTTTTGAGGGGGATTTGGGGGGCTCAACACACAAGGGAAGGGTGCTATGCACCTGGGAGCTCTTTTACCTGTTTTTTTGGTTTTGTAAAAGTGCCCCCTAGGGTGCCCGGTTGATGTCCTGGCATGTGAGGGGGACCAGTGCACTACGAATCCTGGCCCCTCCCACGAATAACTGTCTTGGATTTATTCGTTTTTAAGCTGGGCGCTTTCATTTTCCATTATCGCTGAAAAACAAAAACGCCCAGCTCACACATTGCTGAATAAAACATGGGCGTCTATTTTTTCCCAAAATACGGTTCGGTCCGCCCCTTCACGGACCCGTTCTCGGAGATAAACGCCCCTGGAGATAGGCGTTTTCGTTCAATTATGCCCCTCTATATATGGTATAATGTGATACTTCATATGTATACCTGATCTTGATTTGTCCTTGCCATTTTAAGGGCACAGACTGTAGAAGTCTGCCCAGAAGAATTGTCCTTTTTCTAAATTTCTGAAGTTGTCAAAGCCCCTGAATAGCTCCACTGCAACCTATCCAAATCTATTCAGCCACGATCAGGGCACAGACCATAGAAGTCTTGCCCAGCACTAGCTTTGTTTCCCAATTAGGGGTGTTGCTATCTAATCTCCACTAAGCTTCTTTGGATCTATTCTTTCCAAACAGGATTCCTTTCTGTTTAACCCACGCATTTTTGAATTCCGTTAACGTTTGCATCTCCTCCATCTCCCATGGGAGGGCATTCTAGCTATCTAGCTATACTTCCCAACATTATTCCTGAGTCGGCCCCCTTTCAACCTCAATTCATGTCCTCTAGTTCTACCATCTTCTCATCTCTAGAAAAGGTTTGTCTGCAGATTTCTACCTTTCAAATATTTGAACATCTGTATCATATCACCCCAGTTTCTCCTTTCCTCTAGGGTATACATGTTCAGGTCAACAAGTCTCTCCTCATACATCTTGCTACGCAATTATTGTTGACATAGGTAAAATAAAGGCAGTTCTATAAGCTGCTCCTGAACAAGATGCAAATTCTGTGCCAAAAAGATATAGATTAGCAGCACTTATGCATGTCATTGGTGCCATTAATTGGTTGTTACACCCATGAGTGCTTGGCGCTAATCTATAATGTGCAACTACAATTAGGCTGTACCTGTGGGCAGAGTTTGAGCATGTCATAGGCGTGTCACCATACCTGTGAGCGGAGTGTCGGCATGTCATGGGTGTGTCACCATACCTGTGGGCAGAGTGCGTGCATGTCACAGGCATCTCTCCATACCATGTGGGCGGATTGTAAGCATGTCATGGGCATGTCTTCATACCTGTAGGTAGAGTATGGGCATGTCATGGGTGTGCCACCATATCTGTGGGCAGAGTGTGAGTATTTGACAGGCGTGTCACTATATCTATGGGTAAAATGTGGGCATAGAACAACAAAAGAGAGTCCAAAACTCCCGCAAAAACCACAAAAGCAACAAAACAAGCAGAAGAAATCCAGAACGACTAGACTGAAACCACAGATGGTAAGAGCACCAAGAAACTTTTATTGGGACCCTACACGGTCCGTGTTTCAGCCAAAAAGGCCTTCTTGAGGGGTCTTCAAATTGATGTATACGGGTGTTCCTCCAAAATAATCACGAAATGAGACAATCGTTAGGGAGGCAAAGGGTAGAAAGCACACCACAGCTCTCCAGCTCCGCCGGAGGACAAGAAGGGCGCACTCTCCAGATCCAGCACCCTTCTTGTCCTCCAGCGGAGCTGGAGAGCTGTGGAGTGCTTTCTACCCTTCGCCTCCCTGACGATTGTCTCATTTCGTGATTATTTTGGAGGAACACTTGTATACGTCAATTTGAAGACCCCTTAAGAAGGCCTTTTTGGCCGAAACACGGACCGTGTAGGGTCCCAATAAAATGTTCTTGGTGCTTTTACCATCTGTGGTTTCAGTCTGGTCTTTCTGGATTTCTTCCGCTTGTTTTGTTGCTTTTGAAATGTGGGCATATCACGAGTGTGTCATCATACCTGTGGGAATGTCAGGGTGTGTCACCGTACCTGTGGGTGGAGTGTGGGCATGTCATGGGCATATCATCATACCTATGGTTGGAGTACGGGTATGCCATGGGCGTGTCACTATGCAATGTGCTCATCTTTTAGAATACTATCAGTTGCCATGCAATATATGCAGATTACATCAGCCATTGACCTGGTGTAAGTGGTTGCACCTATGTATCAGCGTGCCAAAGCAGCCTTGCGCTACTGTTTTATAGCGGGCTAGGTGTGCCTTGCCATTATAGATCTGGCACCACTTCATATAGTTGCCCTCAACGCGCTAAGGATCTTCTTTCTACCCACCTTTTTTTTTTTCAAATGTGCATTTTGTAGAAATCATAGAAATATTGCCCTGTACATTCTGAATATTATTTTCCTGCATTGTTTGGTTTGGAAGATCCGGAAAGGTTTGATTTTAAACAGCACTGTGAGAAGTTTCACTCAGAAGTGCTGCCACTGGTGAGGCATGCCAAGTTCTGTTTTCAAAAGAATTTATCCATGGGCACAAAAGGAGATTAATCCTTTTAGAAGCAAGAACCAATGTGTTTCAGTAACTGCTGAAAGATTTTAGCACACAAATGTGTTCTACTGCAGAAACAGAAAATACCAAACTGTCACACTGTAAATACATTTTGGGTGTCACAAACTGTAAAAGAAAACAAAGACCTAAACAAATGAACTGAGAGTGGCAGATAAAATGTATAGATCTCTCTATGCAACTGAGCTAACATACAATTCTAACATGCAGGCTTCTAACACCTGTGTTACTGAAAGGATTTTAGATTTAGCTCCTGCCTTTTCACTAGTGATCCAAGGCGAGTCACATCCAGAAACAATAGCAAGAAATTGAAAACCCTACTGTTCGACAAATTTTAGCAACTCATGTACCACACGTCGTTGCGCTAATCTAACCCTCGCATCTTCTCCCTTACCTCCCTCTCTTCTCTCCGCCTTTGGCTTTGTGTTTTATCTTGCACAGTAAACCCCACTGAACCACTCGCTGGGATTTGTGTGGTACATAAGCAATAGATTCGATTAGTTAGCTATTTCCCTGTACTTGAAGGGCTTACTATGAAAGAGAATGACCTCTAGTGCATGTCAGTTGTGTCTAACACATGTTGTTTCTTCATAATGCATGAAGATTTGACCCAACACAAGATTAAAAAATATAATTAAATGTCACATGCAAATGCATGCAAAGCAGCTCATTATTATGCATTAAACTTTGCAAGCTATCTTATTCATGAAAAGTTAATACCACCCCCAGAGATCAGACACCAACTTAAAGGGGCCAGAGATCAGGGGAGGAACTTAAAGGGGCCACCCAGTTTGGATCCCTTTTCCAAATCCCTTTGTACTCTTCACTAGCCCCAGACAGGGGTAGAAGTGCCCAGGGATTACTCCTGCCTTCTCTACCACCAACCAGGGTTATCCATGGTCAGTACATAAGTACATAAGTAATGCCACACTGGGAAAAGACCAAGGGTCCATCGAGCCCAGCATCCTGTCCACGACAGTGGCCAATCCAGGCCAAGGGCACTTGGCAAGCTTCCCAAACGTACAAACATTCTATATATGTTATTCCTGGAATTGTGGATTTTTCCCAAGTCCATTTAGTAATGGTTTATGGACTTGTCCTTTAGGAAACCGTCTAACCCCTTTTTAAACTCTGCTAAGCTAACCAACTTCACCACGTTCACCGGCAACGAATTCCAGAGTTTAATTATGTGTTGGGTGAAGAAACCTTTCTCTGATTTGTTTTAAATTTACCACACTGTAGTTTCATCGCATGCCCCCCTAGTCCTAGTATTTTTGGAAAGCATGAACAGAAGCTTCACATCCACCTGTTCCACTCCACTTAATATTTTATATACCTCTATCATGTCTCCCCTCAGCCGTCTCTTCACCAAGCTGAAAAGCCCTAGCCTCCTTAGCCTTTCTTCATGGGGAAGTCGTCCCATCCCCGCTATCATTTTAGTCACCCTTCGCTGCACCTTTTCCAATTCTACTATATCTTTCTTGAGATGCGGCGACCAGAATTGAACACAATACTCAAGGTGCGGTCGCACCATGGAGCGATACAACGGCATTATAACATCCTCACACCTGTTTTCCATACCTTTCCTAATAATACCCAACATTCTATTCGCTTTCCTAGCCACAGCAGCACACTGAGCAGAAGGTTTCAGTGTATTATCGACGACTACACCCAGATCCCTTTCTTGGTCCGTAACTCCTAACGTGGAACCTTGCATGACGTAGCTATAATTCGGGTTCTTTTTTCCCATATGCATTACCTTGCACTTGCTCACATTAAATGTCATCTGCCATTTAGCCGCCCAGTCTCCCAGTCTCGTAAGGTCCTTCTGTAATTTTTCACAGTCCTGTCGCGAGATAACGACTTTGAATAACTTTGTGTCATCAGCAAATTTAATTACCTCGCTAGTTACTCCAATCTCTAAATCATTTATAAATATGTTAAAAAGCAGTGGTCCTAGCACAGACCCCTGAGGAACCCCACTAACTATTTATTTATTTGCACTTGTATCCCACATTTTCCCACCTCTTTGCAGGCGCAATGTGGCTTACAAAACACCATGGATAATGGAAACGAGAAGAGGATATACATTTGGTTTTACATAGTAACATAGTAGATGGCGGCAGAAAAAGACCTGCATGGTCCATCCAGTCTGCCCAACAAGATAAACTCATATGAGTATACCTTACCTTCATTTGTACCTGCCTTTTTCAGGGCACAGACCGTACAAGTCTGCCCAGCAGTATTTCCCGCCTCCCAACCACCAGTCCCGCCTCCCATCACTGGCTCTGGTACAGACCGTATAAGTCCGCCCTCCACTATCCTCGCCTCCCAACCACCAACCTCTCTTCCCCCACCTGCTCCGCCACCCAATTTCGGCTAAGCTTCTGAGGATCCATTCCTACTGCACAGGATTCCTTTATGCATATCCCACGCATGTTTGAATTTTGTTACCATTTTCATCTCCACCACCTCCCGCGGGAGGGCATTCCAAGCATCCACCACCCTCTCTGTGAAAAAATACTTCCTGACATCTTTCCTGAGTCTGCCCCCCTTCAATCTCACTTCATGTCCTCTCGTTCTACCGCCTTCCCATCTCCAGAAAAGATTTGTTTGCGGATTAATACTTTTCAAGTATTTGAACGTCTGTATCATATCACCCCTGTTTCTCCTTTCCTCCAGGGTATACATGTTCAGGTCAGCAAGACTCTGCTCATACATCTTGCAACGCAAATCCCATACCATTCTCGTAGCTTTTCTTTGCACCGCTTCCATTTTTGTAACATCCTTCGCAAGGTACGGCCTCCAAAACTGAACACAATACTCCAGGTGGGGCCTCACCAACGACTTGTACAGGGGCATCAACACTTCCTTTCTTCTGCTGATCACACCTCTCTCTATACAGCCTAGCAACCTTCTCACTACGGCCACCGCCTTGTCACACTGTTTCGTTGCCTTCAGATCCTCGGATACTATCACCCCAAGATCCCTCTCCCCCTCAGTACCTATCAGACTCTCACCGCCTAACACATAAGTCTCTCATGGGTTTTCTACTCCCTAAATGCATCACTTTGCATTTCTTCGCATTGAATTTTAATTGCCAAACCTTAGACCATTCTTATAGCTTCCTCAGATCCTTTGTCATGCTTTCCACTCCCTCCCGGGTGTCCACTCTGTTGCAAATCTTAGTATCATCCGCAAATAGGCAAACTTTACCTTCTAACCCTTCGGCAATGTCACTCACAAATATATTGAACAGAATCGGCCCCAGCACCGATCCCTGAGGCACTCCACTACTCACCTTTCCCTCCTCCGAGTGAACTCCATTTACCACCACCCTCTGTCGTCTGTCCGTCCACCAGTTCCTAATCCAGTTCACCACTTCGGGACCTATCTTCAGCCCATCTAGTTTATTTAAGAGCCTCCTGTGGGGAACCATGTCAAAAGCTTTGCTAAAATCTAAGTAGATTACGTCTATAGCATGTCGATGATTCAATTCTCCAGTTACACAATCAAAGAATTCAATGAGATTCATTTGGCACGATTTCCCTCTGGTAAAACCATGTTGTCTTGGATCTTGTAACTTATTGGCTTCCAGGAAATTCACTATCCTTTCCTTCAGCATCGCTTCCATTACTTTTCCAATAACCGAAGTGAGGCTTACCGGCCTGTAGTTTCCAGCTTCTTCCCTATCACCACTTTTGTGAAGAGGGACCACCTCCGCCGTTCTCCAATCCCTCGGAACCTCTCCCGTCTCCAAGGATTTATTAAACAAATCTTTAAGGAACCCGCCAGAACCTCTCTGAGCTCCCTCAATATTCTGGGGTGGATCCCGTCCGGTCCCATGGCTTTGTCCACCTTTAGCTTTCCAAGTTGTTGATACACACTCTCTTCCGTGAACGGTGCTATATCCATTCCATTCTCAGGTGTACTTTTGCCAGTCCCTTGCGGTCCTTCTCCAGGATTTTCTTCAGTGAAAACAGAACAAAAGTATCTATTTAGCAAATTGGCTTTTTCTTCATCATTATCTACATAGCGGTTCGCTGTATCTTTTAGTCTCACAATTCCCTTTTTAGTCATTCTCCTTTCACTAATATGAAGAAATTTTTGTCGCCCCTCCTTACATTTCTAGCCATTTGTTCTTCCGCTTGCGCCTTCGCCAGACGTACCTCTCTCTTGGCTTCTTTCAGTTTCATCCAGTATTCCTCCCCGTGTTCCTCTTCTTGAGATTTTCTATATTTCTAGAACGCTAACTCTTTAGCCTTTATTTTCTCAGCCACTTGCTTGGAGAACCATATCGGTTTCCTTTTTGTCTTGCTTTTATTTACTCTCCTTACATAAAGGTCTGTGGCCCTATTTATTACTTCTTTCAGCCTGGACCACTGCCCTTCCACTTCTTGTATGTCCTCCTAGCCCATCAGCACCTTCCTCAGGTATTCCCCCATTTTACTAAAGTCAGCACGCTTGAAATCCAGGACTTTGAGTTTAGAGTGGCCGCCCTCCACTTCAGCCGTTATATCAAACCAAACCGTTTGATGGTCACTGCTTCCCAGGTGTGCACCCATTCGGACATTTGACACACTATCCCCATTTGTGAGCACCAGATCCAGTGTCACTCCCTACCTCGTGGGTTCCGTCACCATTTGTCTGAGCAGAGCACTGTGGAAAGCATCCACGATCTCTCTACTTCTTTCTGGCAGACGGAACCTTCCAATCTACATCCGGCAGATTGAAATCTCCCATCAACAGAACCTCTTTTTTCTTTCCTAATTTTTGAATATCTGCGATCAGATCTTTATCTAGTTCCTCTAATTGTGTCGGGGGTCTGTAGACAACACCATAGGCGGTCGGTGGCCCAACTGTTTGGGGAGGCTAAAGGGGGCAGGGTTAGGGGGTAGAGCCAGGGGCGGAGCTTATATCCATAATTGTCTGATAACACACAGAAAAAAAAAATAAAAATAAAATAATCACAATTAATACCTTTTATTAAATTTAGATATTAGATATGTATCATATGTCAAAGAATAAAGTGGTTGCTCAAAGCATATTCTAAGCACAATCGCTCAACTGCAAAACACTATGCACAACTTTGTGCAAAAACACACTCAGAACCTTACTGTACCATAAATATTACACTGGGCAGAACCTAATACACCAATATACCACACATACGGAAAATGCAGACCGTCAACAATATGAAACAAGGGATCATATCATCACAATTCTCATGTAGAGCCACAAAACACCCTAATTCATGTTTAATGTGGGATAAAATGCCATAAATAAGTAAATAAATATAAACTTTTAATGTTGAGCACCTGATTCTCAAAGTGGACATATTCCAAACACTATAATGAAAATAAAATGATCTTTTCTACCTTTGTTGTCTGGTTGTCCGATTCTGCTGCTATCTGTTCTCAGTGCAGGTCAGGAAGTCATCCTCCTTAAATATCTCCCTGGCAACCCAGTCAACCCCCCCCCTCCCCCTGCTCTCCCAGCAGTAAGGTAAACAAACCATAAATCAACTGATTCACAAGGCTAGAGGGGTTTTACTGCAGCTCCTGCTGTAAGGATGGAGGTAAATCAACAATTTAAACCCCTCAGAGCACAGCAGGGGAGGCTTAGCCTGTCCAAGCCTCTTATACCAGGTGCCTATGGACAACACCCACGTGGACAGAGGTTCTATCATCTCTTTTTAAGGTGATCCATATCGCTTCTTCCTTTCCCCAGGTCCCTGTCATTTCAGTTGCCATGATATCATTCCTCACATACAGAGCTACTCCTCCACCTTTATGACCCTCTCTATCCTTCCTAAATAGATTATAGCCTGGTATGCTTGCATCCCATTCGTGGGAATCGTTGAGCCACGTCTCTGTGATTGCAACAACATCTAAGTCTGCCTCCAACATCAGGGCTTGAAGGTCATGAACTTTATTGCTTACACTACGAGCATTTGTGGCCATCGCTTTCCATCTATATTTCTTGGTATGTGTTTCAACATTAGTGATTTTGGGGGTGTCTTTTCACTTTGGGTACCTTCATGTCTTTTTGTTCAAACTTTATTGCTTTTTCCTCTGCCTCAGTTCTATTTTCTGGAGCATTACAGTGCTGTAATGGAGCAAAAGAATTCTTTAGTGGCAACACTTGTGCGGGCGGATGCTTCTGTGTCACATGACGAAGTCTGCCTGAGCCTACTGTGAACCATCTGTTCTTATGTGGTTTTATTCTTTGAGGGAGTGGTGAGAAGCTATTTTTCTGTGCAGTCCTAGAAGCTGCTTTAATTGCATCCAATTCTTGCATTACTTTACTAAGCTCTTGTTTAAAACTAGATAGCTGAAGACAGATAGGACAAGCTTTAAGTCTCCAGATGATTGGCCTTGAAACTAAAGCACCACAGTTATTGCAGAGAATAAAAGTCATCCTGATTGGTTGAAATGGGTATGAACAGGTGTACTATGTTGGGTTAACAGTCTGAAAGACTGCCTTTGTATGATTGAGTAAAGGTAATGAGGTTTGGTTTGTCTATAAATGAGTGGAAAACCCTGGGGTGGGTGGGATGTGGGGAGGGTGGGTAGGATTGTAAGTCCCAGTGTGTCAGCTAACTGCTGTTATCAAGGCAATTCTCTAGATGGGGACCAGAATTGGTACAGTCTGATCAAAGAATTTTCAATTGATTTAACTTTCAAAATTGCCCTAGAATATAAAACTTTCCTTTTTGTGATATAAATCTAAATATTCCCAATAATGATAGCAGTTTCAGCAATTTAAAATGCAACTTTAGAGCCTCAATTGAATGCTATGCAGTTTAAAACAGCCTCTCCTCTCTATCAGAGCTTGGCAGGAAAAGAAAGAAAGAAATAAAAGGTTTCACAGGGCAAATTAATTAATTAAGCAATAAGCATTAAATTAAAGAGAATATCAGGTATCTCACCTATAGCCAGAAAGTTGAGAAGTTTGGAATTTAAAGGTCAGAATTTACTTCACTGTGCAAGAGTTTGGTTCAGGGGTCCAGTACCTATAGCCAGAAAGTTGAGAAGTTTGGAATTTAAAGGTCAGAATTTACTTTACTGTGCAAGAGTTTGGTTCAGGGGTCCAGTACCTGGAAAGTTACAAACACAAGTGGTTTGTTTTACAGAAGGATGTTGGATTGCTTGGTGATGGAATCCATGATAGTAATATAATAGAATGCATTAGTAACATTTCTGGGTATATGTATGAGTTTCACATGATTTGATCTTTGTGGTATATCTTGTCAAAGAGATGGGTCTTTAGTAGTTTACGGAAGTTGGTCAGTTCATAGATCGCTTTTAGGTTGCGTGGCAGTGCGTTCCAGAATTGCGTGCTCATATAGGAAAAGGTTGATGCGTGCATTAATTTGTATTTTAGACCTTTACAGTTGGGGAAATGAAGATTGAGGAATGTGCGAGATGATTTTTTAGCATTCCTGGGTGGTAGGTCTATCAAGTCTGACATGTAGGCTGGGGCATCGCCATGGATGATTTTATGTACTAGGGTACATATTTTGAACGTGATACGTTCTTTGAGTGGGAGCCAGTGTAGCTTCTCTCGTAGGGGTTTTGCACTTTCATATTTTGATTTTCCAAATATGATTCTAGCCGCCGTGTTCTGGGCTGTTTGGAGTTTTTTGAGTATTTGTTTCTTGCAGCCAGCATAGAGAGAGTTGCAGTAGTCTAGATGACTGAGTACTAATGATTGTACCAGATTACGGAAGACGGTTCTTGGGAAGAATGGTCTTACTCTTTTTAATTTCCACATTGAGTGGAACATCTTTTTGGTTGTGTTTTTCGCGTGATTCTCAAGTGTTAGGTGCCGATCAATGGTAACTCCAAAAATGTTCAGGATGAGTGCAGAAGATGAGGGGTGGAAGAAGGGAGTTTGGAAAAGGGATCCAGGGCAGATGGGGGGGAGGAATATTTAAAAAGCGACTGGGATGGGTGTATTGTTTACTAAGCATTGGTTCAGCCCTTTTCAAGATAGTGGCTTTGTCTTGGGTCTGCTACCTCTGTATTGTTACAAAGAGCACACAAAATCCCCAACTGCAATAATGCAAAATTAAATGTATCGTGGGATTCACTAACTTGTGATACAATAGAGAAATGCTCTTTTATTACGGGTTAATAAACAGGCCTCAAGTCTGTACCTGAGGTGATAGAGGTTAAGTGACTTATTCAAGGTCACAAAGAATGGCAGTGTGATTTGAACCCTACCTTCACCCACTGTCCTAGCCACTAAGCTACTCCTAAAACCTTTATGCATTCCCCCCCCCCCCCGATTCTATATAGTGCAACTAGAGTTGCACATGCTAATCCAGGCATATTCTGATTTGTGCTCGCAACTCAATTGGTTAACAAGCCAATCAGTGCTGATAATTGAATGTCAACCTCAGTACTAATTGGCACTAATTGGGATTTAGGGACATAGCTCACTCTCAGGCTTATTTTCGAAAGAGAAGGATGCCCATCTTTCGACACAAATTGGAAGATAGGCGTCCTACTCTCAGGGTCGCCCAAATCGGCATAATCGAAAGCCGATTTTGGGCGACCCCCCCAATTGCTTTCCATCACAGGGATGACCAAAGTTCCCGGGGGCTTGTCAGAGGCGTAGCGAAGGTGGGACTTGGGCGTGCCTCACACATGGGCGTCCTCGACCCATAATCGAAAAAAGAAGGGCGCCCCTGATGAGCACTTGGATGACTTTACTTGGTCCTTTTTTTGTTATGACCAAGCCACGAAAGGTGCCCGAACTGACCAGATGACCACTGGAGGAAATCAGGGATGACCTCCTCTTACTCCCCAATGGTCACTAACCTCCTCCCACCTTCAAAACATTTTTTTCAAAATATTTTTTGCCAGCCTCAAATGTCATACTCAGTTCCATTGCAGCAGTATGCAGGTCCCTGGAGCAGTTTTAGTGGGTGCAGTGCACTTCAGACAGGTGGACCCAGGCCCACCCCCCTACCTGTTACACTTGTGGTGGTAAATGTGAGTCCTCCAAAACCCACCACAAACCCACTGTACCCACATTTAGGTGCTCCCCTTCACCCATAAGGGCTATGGTAGTGGTGTACAGTTGTGGGTAGTGGGTTTTGGGGGGGGGTTGGGGGGGGGGTTGGGGGGCTCAGCACACATGGTAAGGGAGCTACACACCTGGGAGCAATTTCTGAAGTCCACTGCAGTGCCCCCTAGGGTGCCCGGTTGGTGTCCTAGCATGTGAGGGGGGCCAGTGCACTACGAATGCTGCCTCCTCCCACGACCAAATGGCTTGCATTTGGTCATTTCTTAGATGGGCGTCCTCAGTTTCCATTATCGCCGAAAATCAGAAATGACCAAGTCTAAGGACGACCATCTCTAAGGTCGACCTAAATTTCCAGCTTTGGGCGCCCCCGACTGTATTATCGAAACGAAAGATGGACGTCCATCATGGACGTCCATCTTGTTTCGATAATATGGGTTTCCCTACCCCTTCATGGGACGTCCTGCGAGGACATCCTCAGAAAAACTTGGGCATCCCTTTCGATTTTGCCCCTCTAAGCATATTCTATAAGGCAATGTGTGTAATCTGTATTGCACAGATCTCAAAAAGGGATATGGACATGGGAGGAGCATGGGCGGGTCATGGGCATTCTGAAAATTTATGCATAATGTTATAGAATAACACATTCCATGCCTATAGTTAGGCGTGAGAATTTACACCAGGGTTTCATTGCCGTAATTTGCTGCGCCTAGATTTTAGTTGTGTGCACAACATTATGCATAGTCTATAAACCACATCTAACTTTAGGCACAGCTTATAGAATATGTCTAAGCGTGTTTTTGATCAGTGCCAATTTTTTTAGGCAACATATATAGAATTAGGGCCTTTGTGTTCACAGCAGCACTTTGCATGAGCTAAAGAATTGAAACATCTGCAGAGCGGAGGAGTGGCCTAGTGGTTAGGGTGGTGGACTTTGGTCCAGGGGAACTGAGTTCAATTCCCACCAGGCACAGGCAACTCCTTGTGACTCTGGGCAAGTCACTTAACCCTCCATTGCCCCATATAAGCCACATTGAGCCTGCCATGAGAGGGAAAGCACAGGGTACAAATGCAACAACAACAACAAAAAAAAAAAATAATATCACAATCAATGCAAATGCTTTAAATCATTGCTTCTTACCTCAATCCTCGGGACTCACCCAGTCAGTGGTTCTCAGAATACCCACAATAAATATGCATGAGATTGATTTGCATAGAATGGAGGAAGTAAATGAAAATTTATTTCATGTATATTCATTGTGGATATCCTGAAAACCTGATTTAAATACATAAATTACAGATTTAGGTATGTAGTTAAATCTTTGTGTCAATGTTATTCTAGTCCTAATAAAACTGGATGATGGTGGCATCATCATATGCCAGGTTATAGCACAAAAGGGAGTTTGGGTTATCTGTGAAGTTTAATGCTAGCCTGCTGCCTGGAGGTTATCAGAATAGCTTTGCTGTTAGTAGCAGACCTAGAAATAAACAGAATGCTTCTTGCTGGAAGTTTGTCTGGCCCTGTGGTCATTTGAAGCTATCTGGCAGCAGTTCAGAGTAGAGGCACTCTCATAAGTGCTTTACCATTAATGTAAGTGGGTTAATATCTGTCTAAACTATGGTAAGTGCTTGCATTAAGTAACAGGCATTTAACCTGTGTTAATGTCTGTCTGGGTTACTGTTAATGGACTTTGACAAATAGATGCCTTGATGTGGACAAATCTTGGATGAAACACTTGGCATACAAGAGTAGGCTGACACAACATACTTCGCGTGGGATACCTAGATGGTCTTAGCCCACAGTTTGTTTGAGAATGACACAAGTCAACCTGAATCTAGCACCATCCTATATAATAAAACGCACCTCCAACATTCTGAAGCTGACTGCATGGCTGAGGCATTCCTGCTCTCTGTATCCATCTCCTGAATTGACATCACGTACTTCCGGGTTCATCACAAGCAGAAGTGACCAACCACACGAGGTTTCTCGGCTTCAGAATGTTGGAGGTGCATTCTATTAAATAGGATTGGTCAGTTTCTTGAAGCATAGCCAGAGCTCAGCATCCTGCACAGTAACGCTCAGACACCAGAGAGGGGGGGGGGGGGGGCTGACACCAGAGAGAGGGAGGGAGGGGGGGGCTGACACCAGAGGGGGGGGGGGAGGTATCTCTGTCACACACACACTCTCTCTCTCACACACATTCTCTCTTTCTCACAGTCAATGTCTTTCTCTCTCTCTCACTCTCACACACTGTCTCTCATATACTCTCTGTCTCACACTGTATCACATTCACTCTCTATGTGTCACACAGTCACTCACACACTCTCTTGGTCTCATACACTCAGTCTCACAGAGAGTCTGTGTCTCACACACACTCTCTCTCTCTCTCGCACACACTGTATCTGTGTGAAACACACACTCTCTCTCTCACACTGTGTCTCACATACACACTTGCACACACTCTCATTCTCACACACACACTCTCTCTCTCACATACACACTCACACCCAGACTCACTCTCTCTCTCTCACACACACACTTGCACATTCACTCTCTCTCTCACACACATTCACTTTCACATACACTCTCTCAAACATACACACTCCGAGGAAAACCTTGCTAGCGCCCGTTTCATTTGTGTCAGAAACGGGCCTTTTTTACTAGTTTTAAAATAATGGAGCCTTATCCCCAGTCACGCTTTCCCTGAAGCTCTCAAGAATGGGGTAAGATATTGAGAAGGGGTAGCTGTGGAGGTCTGGGGGGACTGGAGCAAGCTCAGGAGATAGACCTTTTTTTCAGACTTTGGAAGCAGTGAGTCACAAACCCCCAAATTTTGTAAGTCCTTTATCTGTTGTTTCATTATTTTGGTTTGTGTTATTTCATTATTTGTGTTATTTTGGTTTTTGTTTTTTTAATAAAACAAACAATAAGAATAATAAAGGGAGGTCTTTTACAGAGCTGTGTTATGCAGATGGCATGGGTTTCACTGAGCAGTAGACATTCGTGCTAAAATCTACTGTGTTTTAAAACCAGCAGTGTGGTAACAAAATCCACGCTAGCTGGTTAACACAGGTCGGGTCAGGAGTGAGGCATGACATGGGTGGGTTGGAAGAGTGACTGGCTGTGAGAGCTAGCACATGGGTCAGTACTGTGCACTAGCTGCAGGGCTTTTTTTGAGGGGGTACTTGGGGGTACTGAGTACCGGCACCTTTTCCGTTGTCTGCTAAAATTGACTCATGGTCCTCAAGTTTTAATGAAAGATCTCAGGCTCTACCCACCAATTCCACCTTGTCATAGATTCTGTGACTGGTGGCAGGGGGCCTGGCTATTGTGGGGTGGGTCCCTCATTGATCACCTCACTCCTGAAGGGTGGCTTAGCATTTGAGTACCGTTATCTTTTTTGCTAGAAAAAACGCACTGACTAGCTGTCACAATGGCTGGTAGCATGTGGCACTTATCACCATCTCAAGCAGCGGCAGTAAGTATACCCATGTTATCAGCAGTCTGGTAGTGGAGCTGAGATGTGACAGTACACACCCCAACACCTGATCCCCGTGATGCATCTCGCTCCAAATCCAATCTCCTCTTATGACAACCCCCCCAATCTAATCCCCCATCCTGAAATCTAATTTCCCCCTGACATCTGATCCCTCTCCAACACCCCTTCCCCCAATTTTATCCCCTCCCTCTGTGATGTTTCCCCCTATGCAATCCCTCCTTAGCTTAAACCCTGAACCCAAAGTTCCAACTCACAAACACACACCCCTCCCTGCCTAAACACCTCTCCTCCAGACTCAGACCCTCCTCTCCCCTCTTGGGACCTACCCAGAGGTCTTCATTGGTAGATCAGTGGGCCCAGGTGGGAGTGGTACCCTTCTGTTCTCACCTGGATGTGCCAAGATGCAAAATGAATATTATGATGCCTAGCAATAGTTTCACAGCATTACCACTAGGGGGGGCATCTTTCCATATAGGAATATCTCTTTATTTGAAAGAATGCCCCTAGAAGTAATATCATGAGACTACTGCTATGTTTATATTTATTTCTGACTTATCGTACCACTTTTACTAAGCAAAAAGGTCAAAGTGGTTAACAATACAAATTAAAAATACAAGATCAGAAGATTGCCAGGTAGATTGGATGTGATTCCTGTGTGGCAAATGAGAGGAAGCCCATTCAATTCCAATGGGTTTCCTTTCATTTGCCGTGCAGGAATCTGTAGCATGGCTTTGTAAAGGAAGCACAGGAGCACCATTGCTATCTGCCACTGCATGCAATGCAGTGTAGGCCAACTCCAAAATAAATAAATAAAAAGTCACAGTCTGCTGATGCAATACACTCCCCAATCTGATCACCATCCTTACATCTGAATTCTCCCCCCCTCCCCCAACATCCAATCTACCTGGCAATCTTCTGATCTGGTCTCTCATCCTGTGACATCCCCCCATCTAATTCCCCCCTATTTCAAATTCCATCCCCTAAGTTCTAAGCCCTATCTCAGACCTAAATGCCTCCCCCCTACCCTCCTCTCATCCCATGAGCACCTGGGACCTACTGTATATAGGGGTCTTCATTGGTAGATCAGAGAGCCTTAGCGGGAGCAGTACTCCTCTACTACTCCCAGATGAGACAGTGCTGAAATGCAAAATGGCAGCTATGATCCCCGGTAAATCTTTAAAAATGACTTAAAACTCATTATTTCCAGTTGGCTTTTTATTCTAGCCTTAACTATCCAACTCCTGTTGGGATTGACTTCACAAAACCCTGTGTTTTTTTTCCTCCTCTTTCCACTCTCCCCTACTTCCTTCACCTCTGACTGGTTTGTTTGTGTCTTGTGTGGTGTTTTTTTTTTTTTTTTTTTAATCAACATTGGCATTCCTTTCCAGAAGATTTTGTATTTTTAATTTGTATTGTTAACCACTTTGACCTTTTTGCTTAGTAAAAGTGGTACGATAAGTCAGAAATAAATATAAACATAGCAGTAGTCTCATGATATTACTTCTAGGGGCATTCTTTCAAATAAAGAGATATTCCTATATGGAAAGATGCCCCCCCTAGTGGTAATGCTGTGAAACTATTGCTAGGCATCATAATATTCATTTTGCATCTTGGCACATCCAGGTGAGAACAGAAGGGTACCACTCCCACCTGGGCCCACTGATCTACCAATGAAGACCTCTGGGTAGGTCCCAAGAGGGGAGAGGAGGGTCTGAGTCTGGAGGAGAGGTGTTTAGGCAGGGAGGGGGGTGTGTTTGTGAGTTGGAAGAATGTCTATTAATACCAATATATGGTTTGCAAGTAGGCCCCAGGACAACACAAGAACTTACCAAAGATTGCAAAAAATGCCAAATGTAAATCTTTAACTTATCACCAAGAACTTCATATTTTTCTAAAAAATACTTTGCTATCCTGGTCCAATCATTTTTATTGTTGCAGCTAGATTATTGCAATTCGGTTTATGTTAGACTCTCTAAAAAAGTGTTTGAAAGGCTTCACTTATTGCAGAATACTGCTGTGAGAATGATCTTTGGGTGTCATAGATATGAAAAGGTTATACATTTGTTGGTTGAATTCCACTAGCTGCCAGTTAGAGGTAGGATAATATGTAAGATGTCTTTCTTGGTGTTCAAATCTTTATATGGACAAGGATCTGTTTATCTGTATTTTATTGTGCCGTTCTTTTTCTAAGTTGACATATAGCATTAAGGTCAATAATCTTCTTTTGCATCTATCTATTCAACATATGACATTTAAATGGAACCACAAATGATCTTATTCTTACCAGGCAGCTTGCTTTTGGAATTCTTTACCATTGAATTTAAGACCTGAAACTTCCTATGAATTGTTTCGCAAGGACCTTAAACTTTCTTATTTAGGGGCCCTTTTACTAAAGGGTTGTCGTGCAGCAACCTGGAACTACCGCCGGACCAACACGGCCGCCAGAGGTAGTTCCACCTCGAGCACGTGCCATTTCCAGTTCTATGGAAAATAATTCTATAATTTCTAGCGTGGGGTTAACCCAACGGATGATTGCAGGAACCCTTACTGCCACCTTATGGGTTTATTTATTATTATTATTATTTATTATTAGGATTTATTTACCGCCTTTTTGAAGGAATTCACTCAAGGCGGTTTACAGTAAGAATAGATCAAACATGAGCAGGAGGCAATTAGAGCAGTAAAAATATTTGAACAACAATACAAAGTATGGCATGATATACTACTTGCAACGACAACACAATATGTACTAGAACATTATAATTGGTAGTGAAGGGTAAGGCAAAGTTGTAACATATAGATGAGTAAGAAAGTAGGAAGAATTAGAAAGTAAGGTGATTGATTTGAAGAAAGTTGCACGTGAGGTCAGAGAGATGGTTAAACACCATCAGCCAGGGTAGGAGTGGACAAACATGTCCCGCTGCAGCATGTGCAGCCCGAGTCAATCCTTGTGTGTGTGAGTGAGTGAGAGTGGGTTGTGGTAAGTGCTTCCCTCCCCCCCCCCCCATATGGCCATGTGGTAAGAATAATCTTACCACATGGGCATGTCTTTTTACCCACAGGGCCCTTTTTACTATTAGTTTGGTAAAAGGACCCCTTAATGAATATTTGGTTACAAGTTCAGTTTAAAAGATTGTGTGCACTTTGTAGCTGCATTGTATAACCTGTATACGTTTAGTTTAATGGATTGTGTGTATTTTAGATGTATGGTGTAACTTGTATTTTGTATATCTCTATTGTACATTGTATATGATGTCTTCTTTAGTACATTGCTTTGTATCTATGGAGGAATTAGTGGTTAATAAATGCCAGATTAGATTGCATTAGATTAGTTATGGGCCAATGCTGAAATCACCCCTAGACCACCAACTGCTAATCTGTAGCCTGAGAATAGTTTTGTGTCCTACAGGGAAAAGCAGCTTGAGTTTTCAAGAGCCCCCAAGTCTGGCGTTATGCAAATGAACCAAATTCTTAGACTCCATGTATGCAAATTCATTTGTGAATATTCACCAAGATCAAAAGCCGACATGTTTGCATTCCTCAAGGGCAGCAGCTATGTCTGATTCTAACATGATTTAAGCAAGTCACCTGGGCCATTTGCTGCCCCCTTCCCCCCTCCCCCTATGAATTTTACAACAACTAGAAAAGTCAGCTGCTAGCCGACAGATTGGATAAGTCAAGCGGAGCCATGGCAGATAATGGACTGGGCTGTTCTTCTCTCCAGCCACAATGACAGTCCAAACTTTGCAGATATCATAATTTACAGTCAAAATGTTAGACTTGGACACACCACCTGCTTTCAAATGAAAGGCTGTGTGTGAAGATGCAACAGATGGTGAGACTTTCACTGCTACCTCTGGCACTATGGAAAGTTTCAGTCCAGACCTAAATTTACAGCCAAAGGAAACAAAAGTATTTGCATTTATGTTGCCATAGTCCATCACTTTGAAGTTGGACAATACATCCTACATATTCCTCCTTCTGCACTGGCGCAGCCATTGTCTAAGTTTTGAACACAAGCTTTTCTGATAACCAGACAGCTGCAGTCGAAACAGATGTGGTCCAGGTTGTTTGTATTCTTGTTGAAATGCTGACCAGTTCCTACAGTACATGTGTGCATCACATGCCAGGAATGGGGAAACATTTTGTCCTGTCCAGTAATAGAAATAAAGGTCTATAAGATGAATGAATGATTAAATAAATATCCTTTTTTAATGAACTAATTCTATAAATTTCTAGCCATCTTTTGAAAGCTGCATTCCTTTGGCAGGTCACAGCAAAGGATGAGGCTGCTTGAATATACATGTAAATCATCTGGGTTACTTTACAGTAAGAGTGTCTAGATATTGCTGTGATTTTATGTTATATATTTTGATATTATGCTCTATAGTTTACAATGGGAGGTATGTAGTTATTATTGTGATTTTAAGTTATGTATTTTTAATGTTATCTACTATATTTTACATTGGCGTATGTAGTTATTGTGATTTTATGTTATGTAGTTTTGTTATATACTATATTTTACAATAGGGGCATGTAGTTATATTGTGATTGTAAGTTATGTAGGTTTAATGTTGTGGAGTATATTCTACAATGGGGGCATGTAGTTATTGTGATTTTATGTTATGTAGTTTTGTTATGTACTATACTATATTTTACAATGGGGCATGTAGTTATTGCAAATTTATGCTATGTAGTTTTAATGTTATGTACTATTATTTACAATAGGGGCATGTAGTTATTGTGATTTTATATTATGTAGTTTTAATGTTGTGGAGTATATTCTACAATGGGGGCATGTAGTTATTATTGTAATTTTATGCTATGTAATATTATTTTGTAATGGTGGCATGTAGTTATTGTTGTAATTTTATGTTATGTAGTTTTAATATTATATATTATGGGTCTGTTATTCAGCCGGCAAGAGTCAGCATTTTTTTAAAGAACGGACCACCCTGGGCAGAATTTGACTCAGATATTCAATGCTGGTCCTAATCCACACACATCAGTGCTGAAGATCTGGGTATTGCCCAGTTGCCCAAAATTATCTGGATGCCGACCAATATTCAGTGCCAGACCTGAATAACTACCTGGATAAATTAGGACAGCTAATTGTGCAGTCCTACTTGTCCAGATAGTTATCTGAGTGCTGGCATTGTATATCAATGAGGCCTGGCTAACTTCTAAATGTGTCCCAACTCTGCCCCTAACTGGAAAGTTCCGCATCATTCAGAGCAGGTATTCAGCAGCACTCTCCAGTTAACTCTAGGGCCTCTCAGCTTGGTCTAATGGGCAGGAGCCTCTCCTGCCAGGTTAAATCATTTTCAGTAAGGACCCCAGTGCTTTTTGTGCACCACCATGGACATCCTGCTTAAGTTAGGGAAGATAGCCTAGAATGTTTTTAATTAATTGCAAGGGCAGGGAAGGAGAACTAGAGAAGGGAGTGTGAGAAGAGTAAAAAAACTTGCATCAGGCGTGGATGCTGTTTAAAAACACCATCCTGGAGGTTCAGGACAAATATATTCCACGTATTAGAAAAAAGGGAAAAAAGACTAAACATCAGCCGGCGTGGCTAAACAGTAAGATAAAGGAAATCATTAGAGCCAAAAAACAATCCTTCAGAAAGTGGAGAAGAGAACCAACTGAAAGTAACAGGATAGATCATAAGGAATGCCAAGCCAAATGCAAAGCGGAGATAAGGAGGGCAAAAAAGGACTTTGAGAAGAAATTAGCGTTGGAAGCAAAAATACATAGTAAAAATTTTTTTAGATACATTAAAAGCAGGAAACCGGCCAAAGAGTCGGTTGGGCCGCTGGACGAAAATGGTGTTAAAGGGGCGATCAAGGAGGACAAAGCCGTAGCGGAGAAATTAAATGAATTCTTTGCTTCGGTCTTCACCGAGGAGGATTTGGGGGGGACACCGGTGCCGGAAAGAATATTTGAAGCGGGGGAGTCGGAGAAACTAAACAAATTCTCTGTAACCTTGGAGGATGTAATGGGTCAGTTCAGCAAGCTGAAGAGTAGTAAATCACCGGGACCTGATGGTATTCATCCCAGAGTATTAATAGAACTAAAAAATGAACTTGCGGAGCTACTGTTAGAAATATGCAATCTGTCCCTAAAATCGAGTGTAGTACCGGAAGACTGGAGGGTAGCCAATGTTACTCCGATTTTTAAGAAGGGTTCCAGAGGAGATCCGGGAAATTATAGACCGGTGAGTCTGACGTCGGTGCCGGGCAAGATGGTGGAGGCTATTATTAAGAATAAAATTGCAGAGCATATACAAAAACATGGACTGATGAGACAAAGTCAGCATGGATTTAGTGAAGGGAAGTCTTGCCTCACCAATCTAATGCATTTTTTTGAGGGGGTAAGCAAACATGTGGACAATGGGGAGCCGGTTGATATTGTATATCTGGATTTTCAGAAGGCGTTTGACAAAGTGCCGCACGAAAGACTCCTGAAGAAATTGCAGAGTCATGGAATCGGAGGTAGGGTATTATTATGGATTAAGAACTGGTTGAAAGATAGGAAGCAGAGAGTAGGATTGCGTGGCCAGTATTCTCAGTGGAGGAGAGTAGTTAGTGGGGTCCCGCAGGGGTCTGTGCTGGGTCCGTTGCTTTTTAATGTATTTATAAATGACCTAGAGATGGGAATAACTAGTGAGGTAATTAAATTCGCCGATGACACAAAATTATTCAGGGTCGTCAAGTCGCAGGAGGAATGTGAACGATTACAGGAGGACCTTTCGAGACTGGGAGAATGGGCGTGCAAGTGGCAGATGAAGTTCAATGTTGACAAGTGCAAAGTGATGCATGTGGGTAAGAGGAACCCGAATTATAGCTACGTCTTGCAAGGTTCCGCGTTAGGAGTTACGGATCAAGAAAGGGATCTGGGTGTCGTCGTCGATGATACGCTGAAACCTTCTGCTCAGTGTGCTGCTGCGGCTAGGAAAGCGAATAGAATGTTGGGTGTTATTAGGAAGGGTATGGAGTCCAGGTGTGCGGATGTTATAATGCCGTTGTATCGCTCCATGGTGCAACCGCACCTGGAGTATTGTGTTCAGTACTGGTCTCCGTATCTCAAAAAAGATATAGTAGAATTGGAAAAGGTACAGCGAAGGGCGACGAAAATGATAGTGGGGATGGGACGACTTTCCTATGAAGAGAGGCTGAGAAGGCTAGGGCTTTTCAGCTTGGAGAAGAGATGGCTGAGGGGAGATATGATAGAAGTGTATAAAATAATGAGTGGAATGGATCGGGTGGATGTGAAGCGACTGTTCACGCTATCCAAAAATACTAGGACAAGAGGGCATGAGTTGAAGCTACAGTGTGGTAAATTTAAAACGAATCTGAGAAAATTTTTCTTCACCCAACGTGTAATTAGACTCTGGAATTCGTTGCCGGAGAACGTGGTACGGGCGGTTAGCTTGACGGAGTTTAAAAAGGGGTTAGATAGATTCCTAAAGGACAAGTCCATAGACCGCTATTAAATGGACTTGGAAAAATTCCGCATTTTTAGGTATAACTTGTCTGGAATGTTTTTACGTTTGGGGAGCGTGCCAGGTGCCCTTGACCTGGATTGGCCACTGTCGGTGACAAGATGCTGGGCTAGATGGACCTTTGGTCTTTCCCAGTATGGCACTACTTATGTACTTAAGAGTGGGCTGCATACAGTGGAGAGGGTCAAAGTGCATAGCAAAGCAATCCAAAAAAGAAGCACAAAGAGATCTCAAGAAATGGTACATGCAGGGCCGTATCTCCTATGGGGCCACGTGGGCCAGGGCCCCCGTAGATTTGGCCCTGGCCCCCCATACCGACGACCCTCGCAACCCCTCTCCCGCCGCCAACCTGCCATCAATGTCCTTTGCTGTCGGGGGACCCCAACCCCCACCAGCCGAAGTCGTCTTCCTTCGTTTGTTTGGGTTTCTTCTTTCTGAGTCTGACGTCCTGCACATTGTGTGTACGTGCAGGACGTCAGAGTCAGACTCAGAAAGAAGAAACCCAAACGAACGAAAGAAGATGACCTCGGCTGGCGGGGGTTGGGGTCCCCCACCAGCAAAGGTAGGCGACAGCGGGCGGGGGGGTCGAGAGGGTTGTCGGGCGGTCGAGAGGGTCGTTGGGTGGGCGGGCCATAGTTGTTGGCGGTGGTTCTGGTGGCACTGGGGGGGTCACTGGGGGGGGGGCTAAAATGTGCCCCCTCACCTCGGCTCTGGCAAAATCTAGATACGCCCCTGGGAACGTGTGCTTTATTAATGACCCGACACGGGCCATGTTTTGGCATAAAACAACGCCTGCCTTGGGGATCAATTCAACAGGACAGCACATGAGCTGTTACTCGAAATATAATGCTCAGTATATTGTCAATCTACTCTGGGAACAGAGAAACACCAACTTAGTTCGTATCCATGGCAGTTTGTACCACATCAAGTCGGTGTTTCTCCATTCCTAGAGCAGATTGACAATACACTGAGCATTACATTTTGAGTAGCAGCTCATGTTATTTGTGCTGTCCTATTGAATTGACCCCTGAGGCAAGCATTGTTTTACGCTGAAACGCAGCTCATGTCGGGTCATAAATAAAGCACACATACCATTTCTTGAGAGCCCTTTCGCAGGGGCGTAGCCAGACAACAGATTTTAGGTGGGCCTAGGCAAGAAGTGGGTGGGCACCAAGTATTCTCTCCCCCCCCCCCCCCCAACCACCACTCAACAAATATCTCAGCTGGTGGAAAAATGCTTCTTTCCACCTTGGCAGTCTGCAGCAGCATGCGCAGGTGCCGGTATCGTGGAGAGTAGCATTTTCATTACCATCAGGAGAAAGTCTTCAGCTGGTCGAGCTTGGGATCCCACCAGCTACCACTAAACGTATGCTACTGTTGGGTGGGCCTGAGCCCTGATGGTTGGGCCCTGGCCCACCCAGGCCCACCTGTGGCTACACCACTGGCCCTTTGTGTTTCATTTTTGGATTGAGAAGAGTAGGCTAACACATCACCCCCTCTACTACCTCTCTTTCTACCCACCACAAACTCTCGCCCTTTTACTGTACACCCCCAGTGTAACGCAGCCTGTGATATATGTGTGCTACACATTCAGGCCTTTGTATTCTCCTTCTCATTTTGCCTTGATCTGATGAAGGCCCCCAGCTCTTGAAAGTTGGTCAGAAACCAATAAAATTAGTCCAATTAAGCAATTTCACCTATAGGTCTGTAGTTCACCTTTTATATGTAGCCAAGCCAGTGGCGTAATTAGATATGAATTTTTAGGAATGGCCAGTGGTTAACATGGATCACCCATTTCCACTGCCTCCCCTTACTTGCCCTTTTCTCTTCTTTTGCTTCTTTTACCCCCACCCAAAATAATGTTAAAAATACCTTTGCTGGTGGGATCCCCAAGCTCTACCAGCTGAAGAAATCCGGAGCCTGCACCAAATCTGCTGAAGTGTGCCAATCAGTAGCAGCACTTTGAGATGCTAATACCGGCACTGCAAGCATGAGAGGAAGTCCGCAATGTTGGTAAAGCAGTTCAAAGGGTTGTCGCTGACTGCCATACTTTATTTGACTCAGGGCGGGCTGTGGATTTCTTCAGCTGGCAGGGGCTGGAGATCCCCACCAGCTACATGAATGGTGCATCTGACAGCTAGGTGGGACTGAGGCAAAAGTGGAGGGGTCCAGACTGGTCCTGGCCCACCCATGGCTTCACCACTGAGCCAAGTGGACTAACATGGCAACCAACTGCTTTACTGACATACAGAAAGCATCTCTCTTCTAACCGAGAATGGATCCTCAGGAGCTTATCCGAGATTGGATAGCAGAGCCGGTAGTGGGAGGCGGGGCTGGAGGTTGGGTGGCGGGGATAGTGCGGGGTAGACTTATACGGTCTGTGCCAGAGCCAGTGGTGGGAGGTGGGACTGGAGGTTGGGAGGCAGGGATAGTGCTGGGCAGACTTATACGGTCTGTGCCAGAGCAGGTGGTTGGGAGACGGGGCTGGTGGTTGGGAGGTGGGACTAGTGCTGGGCAGACTTATACGGTCTGTGCCCTGAAGAGCACAGGTACAAATCAAAGTAGGGTATACACAAAAGTAGCACACATGAGTTGTCTTTTTGGGCAGACTGGATGGACCGTGCAGGTCTTTTTCTGCCGTCATCTACTATGTTACTATGACATCTTCCTCAGGAACACTGTAACTCATTTCTGAAACAAATCAGACAAACAAAGCATTCCTTAAAACAAAAAATCTAATAGGGATGTCATGAAAACTGAATTTATCAGGTCTGTGAGGCAAGCCACAGAGTACACAGATTTAACAGATTCATTAAAAAAAAAAAAAACTCACCCGGTTTTTGTTCCTGTTCTTTAATCATGTATGGGCACATACTTTACTATACAGCTCTGCCCCCTTGTGTCCAATTTGCTATACTTTGATGCAGGGACAGACCGGATGCATCCAAGAGCAGATTTTGTACTAGAGTTTTCACTCTTGTGCACATGAGACACTCTCCTATTTTAACACCAGTTAACAGAAAAGGTTCATGTTCCATGCATTAATAATAAATTAGTATCTTGTGGCATATGTCAAAATTTTATATGAGTGTATACACTGGGTATTCTTAAAGTCAGTTTCTTGTATATGAATATAAATAAAAATCAGAAACTCCAATTTTAACTTCAAAATTTAAATATGCAAACAATTAATAGATTAAAACATTTTTATATAATATGTGCTCAGTTTTAGGTGTATACACTTGAACTCAGGAACTGAGATGTTATAGCACCTTTCCATACATCATAGCACACCCTGCCTCCTCCTGATAAGTTATAACTCAGTCAAATCTTCAAAGTAAACCAAAAAAAGTTTTTTTGTTAATGCAGATTATGTAGCAACTATTACTTAGCTTGATCAGTGGGTTTAATGCAGTCAATGGTGTGTACAAGTCACTTCGTACAGATTCCTGGTTAGTGTATAACTTTTTTTATATATATATAGTGCAAACTTTTTCATTCAAAACTTCCCAAGTTCCCTACATGGGCCATGTTTCGCCAATCAAATAGCGTCTTCAGGGGAACTCAAAATACAGCAAGTTCAGAAGGAAAACTTCTCCAAATTGGTCTTAGCCTGTGAAACATGGCCCATGAAGGGAACTTGGAAAGTTTTGAATGAAAAAGTTTTGCACTATATATATAAAAAAAGTTATACACTAACCAGGAATCTGTACGAAGTGACTTGTACACACCATTGACTGCATTAAACCCACTGATCAAGCTAAGTAATAGTTGCTACATAATCTGCATTAACAAAAAAACTTTTTTTGGTTTACTTTGAAGATTTGACTGAGTTATAACTTATCAGGAGGAGGCAGGGTGTGCTATGATGTATGGAAAGGTGCTATAACATCTCAGTTCCTGAGTTCAAGTGTATACACCTAAAACTGAGCACATATTATATAAAAATGTTTTAATCTATTAATTGTTTGCATATTTAAATTTTGAAGTTAAAATTGGAGTTTCTGATTTTTATTTATATGTCAAAATTTACCACATATTCAAAGAGATTCACTTTTTGCCTTAAGGAACTGTTGCATATGCTTTAATAGGTCATTTCATTGTAGAGGTAAATTATTATTATTATTAGCATTTGTATAGCGCTATCAGACGCACGCAGCGATGAACACCTGACACAAAGAGACAGTCCCTGCTCAAAAGAGCTTACAATCTAAATAACACAGACAGACAAGACAGTTACGGATGATGGAAGTACTGGGTGAGAAGGGAGGGCAAATGAGGGCTAGGAGCCAAAAGCAGCAGTGAAAAGGTGGGTTTTCAGCATGGATTTGAAAACAGGTAGAGATGGAGCTAGACGTATAGGTTCAGGAAGTCGATTCCAGGCATAAGGTGCCGCGAGAGAAAAGGAACGAAGTCTGGAGTCAGCAGTAGGGGAGAAAGGGGACGACAAGAGAGATTTGTCCAGTGAGCGGAGTTCATGGGAAGGAATGTAGGGAGAGATGAGAGCAGAGAGGTAATGGGGGGCTGCAGAGTGGATGCACTTAAAGGTCATGAATTTCTACTCATTACAAATACATAGCTTGCCAGTGGCTTAGTAGATTGGACCTTTGGGTGAGCTGCTTAACCCTCCATTGCACCAGGTACAAATAACACTTACCCCCCTCTTTTTTTTTTACAAAGCTGTGCAGTAACGCTAACACAGCCCATTTGGCTTTGTAAAGGGGAGGGGAGGTTAGATTGTGAGCCCACCTGGGACAGAAAGTACCTGTACAAATACCTGTGTGAACCACTTAGGTGTAGGGAGTATATAAGTAGTGAAAATAAATAAATAAATAAATACAATTCAATTCAATTCTTTTTGTCATTCCTGGAGGCAGCATTCTCACAGCCCCTGATGGGGGGAGTCTCAGCCTCTGCTCAATGGTGACACCTACTGATCAGACCTAGGAGCCACATTACTCAGAATAGGAGCAGCAGTTTGTGGCCCGTGGCTACAGAGCATCACTGCTGTGGTCGAGCTGGCTCATAGTTCTGAGAGGACATTTCTCTGGTAAGTGAACACTATTTTGCTTTGTGTTTTGGGAACTTAAAGATTGGGGTTTAAAGGAGGAATTGTAGGTTAGTGATAGGCAAAATAAAAATATAAAAAAGCAAATTTTATCAACTAATCTCCATAGTCTTTTCCCCTAAGTTTTAAAAACTTTGTACCACAGCATTAACAGATAGACTCTAGCAGGCACTGCAGAATCTAGTTTAGTCAGCTGTTATAGTTGGTGATTCAATCATTAGGCATATAGATAGCTGGGTGGCTGGTGGATGTGAGGATCGCCTGGTGATTTGCCTGCCTGGTGCGAAGGTGGCGGACCTCACGTGTCACCTAGATAGGATTTTAGATAGTGCTGGGGAGGAGTCGGCTGTCTTGGTACATGTGGGTACCAATGACATAGGAAAATGTGGAGAGAGGTTCTGGAAGCCAAATTTAGGCTCTTAGGTAGAAAGCTCAAATCCAGAACCTCTAGGGTAGCATTTTCTGAAGTGCTACCCGTTCCACACGCAGGGCCCAAGAGACAGGCAGAGCTCTGGAATCTCAATGCGTGGATGAGACGATGGTGCAAGGAGGAGGGTTTTAGATTTGTTAGGAACTGGGCAACATTCTGGGGAAGGGGGAGCCTATTCCGAAAGGACAGGCTCCACCTTAACCAGGGTGGGACCAGGCTGCTGGTGTCGGCATTTAAAAGGAGATAGAGCAGCTTTTAAACTAGAAACAGGGAGAAGGCCGACAGTCGCTCAAAATCGCATGGTTCAGGATAAGGTATCTTTCAAAGATATCACCAAAACAGGGAAGATAGGATATCCTGATAGTGAGGTTGCAAAAGAGACCGTAGTAAATCAGGTGTCCTTAAATAAAAATCAGACAAGAGATTGCAAATTAATACTGTCAAGTACTGAGCATGATGTAAATAAGAACAACAAACATAGTTTGAAATGTCTATATGCGAATGCCAGGAGCCTAAGAAATAAGATGGGAGAGTTAGAATGTATTGCACTAAATGAAAAATTAGACATAATAGGCATCTCTGAGACCTGGTGGAAGGAGGATAACCAGTGGGACACTGTCATACCGGGGTACAAATTATATCGCAGTGATAGGGTAGATCGAATTGGTGGAGGGGTAGCATTGTATATTAACAAGAGCCTTGAATCAAATAGATTGAAAATTCTGCAGGAAACAAAACACATCTTGGAATAACTATGGATTGAAATTCCACATGTAAAGGGGAAAAGGATAGTGATAGGAGTGTACTACCATCCGCCTGGCCATGATGAACAGACGGATGCAGAAATGTTAAAGGAAATTAGGGATGCAAACAAACTGGGCAACACAATAATAATGGGTATTTCAATTACCCCGATATTGACTGAGTAAATGTAACATCAGGGCATGCTAGGGAGATAAAATTCCTTGATGAAATCAAGGACTGCTTTATGGAGCAGTAGGTACAGGAGCCGACGAGAGAAGGAAAAATTCTAGACCTAGTGGAGAATGATCTGGTGCGGGAGGTAATGGTGCTGCGGCCACTTGATGACAGTGATCATAATATGATCGGATTTGATATTAGCTTTGAAGTAAGTATACATAGAGGCATATTTTCAAAGCACTTAGCCTTCCAAAGTTCCATAGGTTTCTATGGAACTTTGGAAAGCTAAGTGCTTTGAAAATATGCCTCATAGGAAATCAAATATGTTAGTGTTTAACTTTAAAAAAGAAGACAATGATAAAATGAGAAGAACGGTGAAAAAAAACTTAAAGGAGCGACTGCGAGGGTCAAAAATTTAAATCAGGCATGGATGCTGTTCAAAAACACCATCCTGGAAGCCTAGGCCAAATATATTCCGCTTATTAAAAAAGGAGGACGGAAGACCAAATGACAGCCGGCGTGATTAAAAAGTGAGGTGAAGTAAGCTATTAGAGCTAAAAGAAAATCCTTCAGAAAATGGAAGAAGGAACCAACTGAAAATAATAAGAAACAGCATAAGGAATGTCAAGTCAAATGCAAAGCGCTGATAAGGAAGGCTAAGAAGGACTTCGAAAAAAAGATTGTGTTGGAGGCCAAAACATATAGTAAAAAGTTTTTTAGGTATATTAAAAGCAGGAAGCCGTCAAAAGAATCGGTTGGACCGCTAGATGACCGAGGGCTAAAAGGGGCGATCAGGGAAGACAAAGCCATAGCATAGTGTTCTATTGTGGATTAAAAGCTGGTTAAAAGATAGAAAACAGAGAGTAAGGTTAAATGGTCAGTAATCTCAATGGAGAAGGGTAGTTAGTGGGGTTCCCCAGGTGTCTGTGCTGGGACCGCTGCTTTTTAACATATTTATAAATGACCTAGAGATGGGAGTAACTAGTGAGGTAATTAAATTTGCTGATGACACAAAGTTATTCAAAGTCGTTAAATCGTGGAAGGATTGTGAAAAATTACAAGAGGCAGGGCCACCGAGAGACTGGGCCTGGGCTGGGCCCGGGCCACCCCTGCTCCCCCCTCTGCACCATATGTTGATCCTTCAAGAGGTAGTGTGTCATGATTTGGGCTCTACACCTTTTCTGATGTTTTGGTGTCACCTCAGTAAGGCCAAAACACAATCTCTCAACTGCAAAACACTATACACAAACTTCTCTGTCCCAGGAGGGCTCATAGTCTAAGTTTGTACCTGAGGACAAGATGGCGGCTGAGTAAGACGTCGTGAAGATAGCTCCGCTGTTTGCCGCTCTACTCCTGTAACTTTTTTGCCTAGTTTAGTTTGAAACCTTTTAAAAAAAATATGCCTAAAAGGAGAGGTAGGGCGAGAGCAAGCCCCGTTACTCCCTCCTTACCTAGAGCTGGAACGATGGAGCACTTCCTTCTACCGGGCACATCATCGGGGACTGTTTCGCTGCTGGAGGGATTAGGGAGAGGTCTCCCGTTCCCCCAGCTTGAACACGAGATATCTTTTAGCCCCGAGACGAGGCTTCCTCCTCCTATGCCGGCTACGACGTCGAACTTGGACCAGAGACCCCTTGGTGCGCAAGTCGCGACGGGGTTTCCTGGCACGGGCCCTGAGTCGGCGCCTGAGAAGCCGAGGATTCCTTCTGTGGAGAACACAGAGGTGAAGAGAGGAGAGATTGTTCCTGTGGAAGAGCTTGGAGCAGTAGGAGGTCAATCAACTTTGCCTACAATTTCAACAATTGATTTACCAAGTAAGTCGTTTCTACCTGAAAAGCCCCAACAAATAACTTTGGATAATATATGGGAAGCGCTTGTAGGTTTAGAAGCCTCATTTACCCAACAATTTACTCAGTTAAATCAGAAATTCACGTTAGACAATGAAAAGATTTCTGAAATGGACATGATGTTAAAATCTGTGGGCAAGGAAGTTGAAACTAATTCCTTTGCAATTAAAAATTCTCAACAAATACAAATAAATTTAATAAAAGAGAATATGTATCTTCAAAATAGGATTGAAGTACTAGAGAACTACCAGCGTTCAAATGCCCTCAGATTGATAAACTTTCCAAAACAAATTGCTATTTCCCCATTGATAACCTTCAAGCAATATTTAACAGACGCTTTAAAAATTCCAGAAAAATCACATCCACCCATCTCAAAGATTTTCTACATAGAACCATTTCGCAAGAAAGATTCTTTACAAAGGGAGGAAGTTAAAATCCAATCATTGGATTTAAATTTGACTCAGATTATTGAAGGAGACAATGAGGGTCTAACAACAGCAACACTTAAAGTGATTTTCATACTCCAACCGGATAGAGACTGGATTCTTAAACAATTTTTTCTAAATAAGAGACCTGATTTCCTAAATTGCAAGATAAGAATCTACCCGGATGTTTCTAGAAACACTCAGAAGAAAAGACAGGAATTTCTGAAGCTGAGACCAAAAGCAATACAACTTGGAGCCTTATTTTGGCTGAACTTTCCCTGCAAGTGCGTGATAAAACTTGATTCAATTAAATATGTATTTTTTGAGGCTAATCAATTAAACTCTTTTCTTGAGATAAAGTTGAGAGACTTACATCCTCCATTATCAGGAACAATAATAACTTCAACTCCATAAAAATTGTATATTGCTCGGTAATCTTATATCAGCCTCCATTTAAGTGCACATTCAGATGCAAGTCCCCCTTTTAATAATATTGGCAATAAGGGGCATCACCTCAAGATCTGATGAATTGCAAGGCCTTGATCTAAGATATACAGGCAAGCAAGCCTGGACTGTTTTGGACCCCTTTATTACTGGCCATCCTTAAAGTAACTACTTGTACCCCTGTGGACCTTCAGAAGTTCAGTTTCAGAAGTCCCTCCCAATGAGACTCACCCACCCACCACAACATGTTGTATGTGAGGAAACTAGGTGATCATAGGCCCAACTGTTTGGGGAGGCTAAAGGGGGTGGGGTTAGGGGGTGGAGCCAGGGACGGAGCTTATATACATAATTGTGTGATAACACAGAGAAAAAATAAATAAAAATAAAATAATCACAATTAATACCTTTTATTAAATTTAGATATTAGATATGTATCATATGTCAAAGAATAAAGTGGTTGCTCAAAGCATATTCTAAGCGCAATCACTCAACTGCAAAACACTATGCACAACTTTGTGCAAAAACACACTCAGAACCTTACTGTACCATAAATATTACACTGGGCAGAAATTTGAAGTTGTCTTCAAAATTGGAATATTTACCTGAAAATTGTGATATCTCCCCTATATAGTGGACTATAGACGAGTAATGATCTTCTTGTTATAAAAATTTTTTTTTCTTTCTTTCTTTTAGATGTATCTTTAAGAATTTATCAAGATACAAAATCGTCTTTATCTGTAATCAAGATAGTATGCTTGAATATATTTTGAAATGAATAAATAAAAAATAAAAAAATAAATAAATAAAAAAAAGTTTGTACCTGAGGAAATGGAGGGCTAAGTGACTTGCCCAAGATCACAAGGAGCAGCAGTGGGATTTGAACTGGCCACCTCTGGATTACAAGACTGCTGTGTGAACCCCTAGGCCACTCCTCCACTCTATGGCTTTGGTGGTTATTTTAGAAGCTCTGTTCTTGCTTTGGATGTCTGAAAACTGGTGTTTAGACATCCATAGTGCATGGATGTCCAAGTGCCAACTGTATAAAGCCAGGATATGGACCTCTAACATTGCAGTACATCCATATAGCAAGGAAGTGTGTTCTGACATGCAGGGCCGCCAAGAGATTGAGCTGGGCCCAGGGCAGGACTGCCACTGCCTCCCCCCAGGACACCATGTGGCTAGACTTCAAGAATTAGGGGAGCTGGAGCCCAAAGTGGAGTGGGACACATTTTGTCCCACCTCCCTGACCCCCTCCCTGCAACTCCACATATTTGGCTGGCAGGGGTCCCCAAGCCCCACCAGAAGCCTTCCTCCAGAACTGTTCTCTGCCACATTGCCTGCCCTGCGGCTGCTTCCTCTCATGTCGCACTTGCTCAGTTTCATCAAAACCGAGCATGCGTGATGTGAGGGGAAGCAGCCGCAGGGCAGGCAATGTGGTGGAGCACAGTGCTGGAGGAGGGCTTCTGCTGGCAGGGCTTGGGAACCCCGCCAGCCAAACCAGAGGCCCTGAAGCCGAACCCAATTTGTAATCCTCCTGTGTCTGTTTCTCCCCAGCCTCTAAGGGAGGGGGGGGAGCCGGCGGCACCAGAGTTTGTCTCTCTCCTGCTCCTGTCGGGACCTGGGTGATTGTGTTAATGTGATGAATGGGGTCCCGTCAGGAACAGAAGAGAGACAGAGCCCGGCTCCAGGCCCCCCTTGGAGGCCAGGTCCAGGGGAATCTTGCCCCCCCCCTCTCGGTGGTCCTGCTGATGTGTTTTAGATGATACTAGGGAGGGGCAAAAGATGGATGTCCAACTCTGATCACAGAAGGAGAGGGGACATCCATGTCTAAAAAGGTGGAAGTCCATATTTAGACCTGGTACTTGGCACGTCCAGGTTACAGAAAGGTGCTCTGATTGAACAGCTGCCCACTGGAGGGGTTAAGGCATGACTCTTCCTTAATCACCCAGTGGTTGCTATCCCCCTTCCTCTCCCCCCAAGGGAGACCAGGCTCTATGACAGCTTTCAAAAAGGCCCAGGTCTCTGCTACAGATGTGACTCATCTAATTCATATTGATTGCACACATTCTTCTCAGCTCATGAGCCAAGCTGTATATCAGAGCGGAGTCATAAAACACACAGGTATGCCTAAGGCATTGCCAGTCTGACTGCCCATCTGCAGGAAGGAATATGAAAGGTAAATGGAAATAAAAGGATTGGTTCAACTTGTAAAATCCTCATTTAGATCTGCACTAAATTCTTAGTCACTGAATCAAAGCCACAAGTCTTTTTATTCAGTCTAAGAGCATCTTGACAATCTGTCACACTGTAGTAAAAGCCATGCACAACAATAGAGCAAGCATGATTTATTACAGTCATGTCTGTGCACCGCAGCACCCTGTAATTGTCATAGTTACCAATAAATTAATAATACATATAATTCCAATTATGAGATACATATCTTGTAGCTAGTTCTCTGAAAAATTTCAATGCCCCTCAGATGCTTCCACACACAGTCATGCAACTAAACAGAGAAATCTTTAGTCCCTAGTGATTCATGGTAAAGGAAGGACATGGTTCCCAGCAACTCAATTGCTCCATTCCATTTTAATTTAATCTGTACCTCTCTGCTCTCTCCTACATCCAGAGTTTTTATTCAGGTAGTGAGTACCAGCACCTTTTCCATTGCCTGCTAAAAGTGACCCAGCTATTATGAAAGAACTCAAAGCCTGTGCATCCTGAACACACAAATAGAGAGTGCCCCCTGTGGAAAACAGTCTACTCGCCAGTCCCCAATAGCCCACAGGAGAACATTAGGGACCTGAGTCTGCCTACAGGAGAATTGAAGATGCATGCAAATTGTAGGAGACATGGGCTCTAGAGGTTAAGGTGTCCAGAAAATAAAGGTAGGAAAAACATGTTTAATTTTGATAGTGATTTGAAGATGCACAGTATTTTGCCACTCTGGTTCGAGCATGTGTCTTGAGTCATCTCCAATGACCTGTTCCTGGCCAGATCAAAAGTCTCTACTCTATTCTCACCCTTCTCGATCTGCTGCTTTTGACACTGTTGATTACTCCTTGATATGCTTTCCTCACTTGGATTTCAGGGCTCTGTTCTTTCCTGGTTTTCTTCTTATCTCTCCCATTGTACTTTTAGTGTATACTCTGATAGATTTTCTTCCATTTCTATCCCACTCAGTGGCTTAGCTAGGTGGGGCGCAGGGGGAGCGGTCGCTCCCCTAAACAGATATTTTGAAAAAATGGCGCCTATGCGCCACATGCAAAATCTTTCTCTCCCCCATCTGGCGCGAGTCATCTGTTCTCTTGTCTCTTCTCCTGCCTGCTCTCTCTCCCATACGCAGCGCGTAGTTATTTTTACTTCCCTTAAGCCTTTTCCCTCCTTCTGCACCGGCGATTCAGTCAGCTGTTTGCCAGCGTCGGGGCCTCTCCTCAGACGCGTCCCACCTCTGCGTAAAACAGGAAGTAGGCAGAGACGTGTCTGAGGAGAGGCCCCGACGCTAGCAAACAGCTGACTGAATCGCCAGTGCAGCAGGAGGGAAAAGGCTTCAGGGAAGTAACATAGTAACATAGTAGATGACGGCAGAAAAAGACCTGCACGGTCCATCCAGTCTGCCCAACAAGACAAACATATGTGTATACCTTACCTTGATTTGTACCTGCCGTATTCAAGTAAAAATAACTATGCAGATGGGAGAGAGCGGGCTGAAGAGAGGGAGGTAGGGGGTGGAGAAGGGAGAAAAAGCTGGCTAAGGAAGTCGTTAGGTCGGTAGGGGGTGGAGAAGGGAGTAGTGTGTTAAGATAAGTTTGCTATTGAACTACAGAGAGAGAGATGGTGCTAGCCACATGCTACTGAGAAATGGGAGGGAGGGGGAAATGGAGGACATGGAAGTGGGAAAAGAAATAGGTGAGGGAAGAGAGAGCAAATGGGAGAATCTTTTCAGCCTTTTCAGATTGTAGCATGGAATAGTGCGGGACAGTGGAGGCCATGCATCTATCTATCCTCCCCCCTTCACCTGCACAAACTCCACTGAATTGTTCAAGGTTACGAAGTGCTGCTTCTGGGCGCTGGAGCACAGGGACAGGATGCTGAAAGCAGCTGTAATGGCGACAGCTTATGCACTTGTTCCTCTTGCTCTCTCTTTTACAGATATAACAGACAGCAGCAGTTTCCAGTGAGTGAAATTTTGGGTGAAGGAATTGCAGAGCTGTGAGCAAGTGAGCTTACGATCACCCTTTGCATCCCCCTGAAAAATGTTAACTGTAAAAGAATGTGTCATTGTATTGTTATATCTCTGCAGGTGGATTTCACTTACCAAAATTTTAGGAAAAAACCCATAATGTATGTGTGTGTGTGTATGTATGTATGGAGGGAAGGGACAAAGAAACATGTAAGTGGAATGGGAGGGGCTGGGGAAGCCAACAATGTTCAGTCTGGGGAGGGATGGAACAATGATGGCAGATAAAGACCTGCATGCATGCTCCATCCTGCTGTATCTGCCACTCTATGCAAGTTACACTCCTTCATGCTTGAACACTGACATTACACTTGGGCCAATCAGCAATTTGTCACCTTGCTCATCACATATAAGCAGTTTATTATGGTTTGCAGTGTGCCACCACCATGCCAATAGAGAAACAAAACATCCTCTCATACCACTTGATTTAAATGAGATTTAAAATACGCATACTTGATTCTGATCTGTCTTGCCATTTTTGGAACAGACTTGCCCGATCTGTCGTGCCATAGAAGTCTGCCCAGCACTGCCCTTACTTCCCAACTTTGGAGTAGCCGTCTGCGCATCACGCCTGCCCATCATAACACATCAGCATTAAGGTCATTTAAGTTTTGTTTTAATTTGGTTTGGAGTGGCCTAGTGGTTAGGGTGGTGGACTCTAGTCCTGAGGAACTGAGTTCAATTCCCACTTCAGGCACAGCTCCTTTTGACTCTGGGCAAATCACTTAACCCTGCATTGCCCCATGCAAGCCACATTGAGCCTGCCATGAGTGGGAAAGCACAGGGTACAAATGTAACCAAAAAAAAATGGCAAGGCCAACCTGGAAAAGAATTTATAAGGTTGACTCATAGAACATGGAAAAAAAGACTGGGATCAGCCGAATTCCCAGACAACAAAGGTAGAAAAATATTTTTATTTAATACTTTGAAAGGACTGAGATGAACCTGCTTTATAAAATGTACATTTTTTGTATTTTTATTTTGCAAAGTATAGGAGAAAATGTATTTGTTTCTTTTTTACCAGTATTGCACTATTTATAGAGTCTGGCTTCCTTGGGCAGAGAGGAGGGGGTTCTCTCTTTTTGTTGCTGCTGGTGGTTTCTTTTGTTTTTGTTTTGTTTTGTTTTTGTGGCTCCCTAATCTGTATTAGATTGGAATATTGTCACAATTTGGGTTTCTGCCAGGTGCTTGTGACCTGGGTTGGCCACTGTTGGAAACAGGATACTCAGCTAGATGGACCATTGGTTTGACCCAGCATTACTACTCTTATATTATATAGATGAGGATCTGTCCATGTTCTGCATGTGTGCCTGAGGTGAAGGATTCTGCTAGCACGTAGCATCTGTGTAGGAATGTGTAACAGTGCAGCTTGTTCCAGTTTCCCAATAGTAGGTTAATTGGTGCTCTAGAGCCCAGTGTAATATATATAGCACAGTCTGTTCATAGGTGGGTTAGGGCTGTTATGGTGTGGCAGGTTTTGTGTTCTAGAGCAGTGTTTCCCAAGTTGGTCCTGGAGTACCCCCTTGCCAGTCAGGATTTCAGGATATCCACAATAAATATGCATGACATTGATTTGTATATAATGCCTCCATTACATGCAAATCTTTTTCATGCAGATTCATTGTGGATAACCTGAATGGCAAGGGGGTACTCCAGGACCAATAGGGAAACACTTCTCTAGGTCCCACTGTAATATTTATAGCACTGTCTTTTTGTAGGTGGATTAGGGCTGTTATAGTGTAGTAAGTTTTCAGTATAGGTTTTGGGTGTCTTTTTGCAGGGGTTTGTGTTATTTCACAAAATGTCTATCCCTATTTGAAAGTAGGCTCTGGGGCAAGGGCCCTTGTCACCTAAAATAAAAATGTTCAGGACTAGTGTTCTTCAAATCCTGTAGAATCAACACACAAACGCCCATCTGATTTAAACAAGGTGTCTAGCAGTGGAAGGAATGTGTGTACTATTCCTAAGGTGACGGTCACGATTTGAATATTTTTACTTTGTAGTTAAGAAGACAGGTTACCTGCTCTGGCCAGTCCAGGGATCTCTTCTGCGTCCTGCCTCTTGATGTAACTTACTGTTTCCTTGTAGGCAGGACGCAACATAGACAGCTTGTATTAATCATTGCCCGCTACAGCCCCTGAGCAACAACACAGACACTGCTGTGTAACTGACACCAACCGGCGCCTATTTTATAAAAGTCTGCTCCCCCTCAGATCATAACCTGGCTACGCCTCTGATCCCACTATCAGTTGGTGGACCTCTTCTTTTTTTCCATCTATACTTCTTCCCTTTGTACATCTCATCCCATGGTTTTCAGTATCACCTTTACGCTCATGACTCTCTACACAAGAAATTTCAGCAGGAATCCAGGCCAAAGTATCAGCCTGCCTGTCTGACATTGCTGCCTGGAAGTCTTACCGCAATCTGAAACTAAACGTGACCAAAACTGAGCTTCTTATCTTTCCCCCTAAACCAACCTCTCCTCTTCCCCCATTCTCTATCTCTGTGGATAACACTCTCATCCTCCCTGTCTCATCAGCTCGTAACCTTGGGGTCATCTTCGACTCCTCTCTCTCCTTCTCTGCACATATTCAGCAGACTGCCAAAACCTGTCGTTTCTTTCTCTATAATATTACCAAAATGTATCCTTTCCTAGCAGAACCGCTATCTACACTCTTATCACCTCTCGCTTAGACTATTGCAACTTGCTTCAAACAAGTCTCCCACTAAGCCATCTCTCTCCCCTTCAATCTGTTCAAAATTCTGCTGCACGACTTATATTCCGCCAGTGTCGCTATGTTCATATTAGCCCTCTCCTCAAGTCACTTCACTGGCTCCCTATCCATTTCCATATACAGTTCAAACTCCTCTTATTGACTTACTAGTGCATTCACTCTCCAGCTCCTCAGTACATCTCCACTCTTATCTCTCCCTACACTCATTCCGGGAACTCCGTTCACTGGGTAAATCTCTCTTATCTGTACCCTTCTCCTCCACTGCTAACTTCCACTGAACTTTTTTTCTGAGAAATTCTGAGAGAAGTGGACATTTCTCTGGTAAGTGAACATTATTTTGCTTTGTGCTTTGGAAACCTAAAGATTAGAGTTTAAAGGAGGAACTGTAGGTTAGTGATAGGCAGAATAAAAATATAAAAAACTAAACTTTATCATCTAATCGCCATACTCTTTTCCCCCTAGTTTTAAAACTTGGAACTTTGTACCACAGCATTAACAGATAGCCTCTAGCAGGCACTGCAAGACCTAGTTTAGTATTAGGGGGGAGGGGGAAGAGAGAAAAGCAAGCATTATTAACTAGTTTTTATAGTGTATAACCCTTTATCCATAGTTTTAAACTGAAATTTTCTCTAGAAGTAGACACTTTTCCCATAGTTTTAAACTGAAACTTTTTCTAAAGGTAGAAACTTAACAGCCAAAGAACTTTAAAAGGATAGAAGACTCAAATCTTGTTCTAAGAAAGAGTTATTTTCTGTTCTTTAGTTGCTGGAGAGGTAGTACTGCTACTGATCTCAATTAGGTGTTAATTAAGGTGTGAGGAAGTAGAATATTGCAGAGGTTACTAAGGGCAACCCGATTACTGAGTTGGCTTGAAAGGGCCTGTTTGAAGCAGTCCCCTTAGATTCAAAACTATATAAAGAAGAAAGGTCCCACTGAACTTTCTTTCTGAGAAGTTCTGAGCGAAGAGGACATTTCTCTGGTAAGTGAACATTATTTTGCTTTGTGCTTTGGAAACTTAAAGATTAGAGTTTAAAGGAGGAACTGTAGGTTAGTGATAGGCAGAATAAAAATATTAAAAAAACAAACTTTATTAACTAATCTCCATACTCTTTTCCCCCTAGTTTTAAAACTTGAACTTTGTACTACAGCATTAACAAACAGCCTCTAGCAGGCACTGCAGGACCTAGTTTAGTCTTTCTATCACTCCATGGTGCGTCTGCACCTTGAGTATTGTGTTCAGTTCTGGTCGCCATATCTCAAAAAAGATATAGCAGAATTAGAAGAGAGACTAAATTTATAAAGGGGATGGAATGCCTCTTGTATGAGGAAAGGCTAAAGAGGTTAAGGTTCTTCAGCTTGGAAAAGAGACCGATGAGGGGAGATATAATTGAGGTCTACAAAATCCTGAGTGGTGTAGAATGAGTTGAAGTAAATCAGTTTTTTACTCATTCCAAAAGTACAAAGACTAGGGGACACTCGAGGAAGTTACATGGAAATACTTTAAAAACAAATAGGAGGAAATATTTTTTCACTCAACGAATAGTTAAGCTCTGGAACACTTTGTCAGAGGAGGTGATAACAGTGGTTAGTGTTGGGTTTAAAAAAGGTTTGGACAAATTCCTGGAGGAAAAGTCCATAGTCTGCTATTGAGACAGACATGGGAAGCAACTGCGTGCCCTGGGATTTATAGTATGGAGTGTTGCCACTATTTGGGTTTCTGTCAGGTACTTGTGGCCTGGCTTGGCCACTGTTTGGAAAACAGGATACTGGGCTAGATGGACCATTGGTCTGACCCAGTATGGCTGTTCTTATGTTCCAGATTGCATTCCTTTTATCTTGCTGCACCATATGCCTGGAATAGACTTCCTGAGCCAGTACTTCAAGCTCCATCTCTGGCAGTCTTCAAATATAAACTAAAAGCCCACCTTTTTAATGCCATTTTTAACTTCTAACCCTTACTCACTTTTTCAGCACCCATTTTTAACGTTCCCACCTTAGTAATTCCCTTATCCCTTATTTCTCTTGTTTGTCTGTCCTAGTTAGATTGTAAGCTCTTTCAAGTAGGGACTATCTCTTCATGTCCAGTGTACAGTGCTGTGTATGTCTAGTAGCTCTATAGAAATAAGTAGTAGTAGTCATTTTGATTACTGTAATATATTTTATATGCTTCTATTTCTGTTAAATTAAAGTCTAGATTACAATTATTGAAAACAAAGCAGCCAAACTTGTTTTGGGACTTAAGAGATTTGATAGCTGTACTGCTGCTTTGGCATCTTGGCACTGTTGTGGTATTCATTGTAGAGCTCTTTTCAAGGTAGCTTGTTTTGTTTTTCAAATGTTTGATGGTTCGTCTGCAGACTACCTTTTAAATCTGATCTCATTTCCCAGTGTCCATGGTTTATCTGTGTCTAGAGACTATTTGCTAATGCTATCTTTTTTATGAGTTAAATACAAGAATGATGCCTTTCTGCTATTTAGCTCCTCAGTTTTGACTTACCCTTCCTATTACATAGTAGCATACATAGTAGATGACGGCAGAAAAAGACCTGCACGGTCCATCCAGTCTGCCCAACAAGACAAACTCATATGTGTATACCTTACCTTGATTTGTACCTGCCTTATTCAGGGCACAGACCATACAAGTCTGCCCAGCAGTATTTCCCGCCTCCCAACCACCAGTCCCGCCTCCCATCACCGGCTCTGGCACAGACCGTATAAGTCTGCCCTCCACTATCCTCGCCTCCCAACCACCAACCCCTCTTCCCCCCACCTGCTCCGCCACCCAATTTCGGCTAAGCTTCTGAGGATCCATTCCTTCTGCACAGGATTCCTTTATGCATATCCCACGCATGTTTGAATTCCTTTACTGTTTTCATCTCCACCACTTCCCGCGGGAGGGCATTCCAAGCATCTACCACCCTCTCTGTGAAAAAATACTTCCTGACATCTTTCCTGAGTCTGCCCCCCTTCAATATCATTTCATGTCCTCTCATTCTACCGCCTTCCCATCTCCGGAAAAGATTTGTTTGCGGATTAATACCTTTCAAATATTTGAACGTCTGTATCATATCACCCCTGTTCCTCCTTTCCTCCAGGGTATACATGTTCAGGTCAGCAAGTCTTTGCTCATACATCTTGGAACGCAAATCCCATACCATTCTCGTAGCTTTTCTTTGCACCGCTTCCATTTTTTTAACATCCTTCGCAAGGTACGGCCTCCAAAACTGAACACAATACTCCAGGTGGGGCCTCAGCAATGACTTGTACAGGGGCATCAACACTTCCTTTCTTCTGCTGATCACACCTCTCTCTATACAGCCTAGCAACCTTCTCGCTACGGCCACCGCCTTGTCACACTGTTTCGTTGCCTTCAGATCCTCGGATACTATCACACCAAGATCCCTCTCCCCCTCAGTACCTATCAGACTCTCACCGCCTAACACATACATCTCTCGTGGGTTTCTGCTCCCTAAGTGCATCACTTAGCATTTCTTCGCATTGAATTTTAATTTGAATTACACTCCAAAGTTCTTTCTATTATTTTCAATTTCGTAAGAATCTTATTTGTTTAAATGATTTCTATCTTAAGAAATTTATTCTTTAAAATTTTTTCCCTTTCTGTTTTTTGATATTTTGTTACCTGCTTTGAACCACTGATAGTGGGAGTTGGAAGCATTCGAGAAATACATTACACTTACAAATACATTTCTTTTTCTTTTTCTCTAGTGTTGCACTGTATGCAAAGCCTGGCTTCTTGGAGCTTCCAGTTCAGTTTTTGTTGATGTATTTCCATTTGGAAATTGTGACTATTTATTCCCCCCCCCCCCTCCACTCCACTCCAATATGCAGCCTGTGACAGTCAGTGTTTTTTTCATAAACGCTGGCCTCTACATTTTTTTAAATCCCCACATATTCAGCACCAGTATCTGGATACCAGCTGGTGCTACTTATCGGGATATAACTTGTCCAGCATTACATATCCAGGTATTAGTGATATTTAGACCAGTACCCAACAGGGGCATAGCCAGACCTCGTGGTGAGAGGGGTCAAGAGCCCAAGTTGGGGGAGCACATTTTGGTCTGCCACCCCATCGCCGCCATCCCCCTGCCGCCTCGCCACCCTGCCGCTCCCCACCCACTGCTGCAGCAAATACCTTGGCTGGCAGGGGTCCTCAATCCCACTTGCTGAAGCCTTGTCCAGCACTGGTCTCCGGGGCCACCACATTGCTTGCCCTGTTCTCTCGTCCCCTCATGTCCTGCATGCTCCTTTTAGTGAAATTGAGCATGCTCAGTTTCACTAAAAGGAGCATGCTGGACGTGAGGGGAAGACAGAGCAGGGCAGGCAATGCAGCAGTGCCAGAGACCGGTACTGGACAAGGCTTCAGATGGCGGGAGTTGGAAACCCCCACCAGCCAAACTATGGGCCCAGAGAAAATTTGGGGGGCCAGGGCCCCGTTGCCCCACATAGCTACACCACTGGTACCTGAAAAGTTTACTAAAGGTTAGGACAACTTTGTTGCTGTCCTAACTTTATCTGGGCAGTTACCTAGTTAGCAGACTACTACTACTACTACTACTACTATTTAGCATTTCTATAGCGCTACAAGGCATACGCAGTGCTGCACAAACATAGAAGAAATACAGTCCCTGCTCAAAGAGCTTACAATCTAATAGACAAAAATAAAGTAAGCAAATCAAATCAATTAATGTATACAGGAAGGAGGAGAGGAGGGTAGGTGGAGGCCAGTGGTTACAAGTGGTTACGAGTCAAAAGCAATGTTAAAGAGGTGGGCTTTCAGTCTAGATTTAAAGGTGGCCAAGGATGGGGCAAGACGTAGGGGCTCAGGAAGTTTATTCCAGGTGTAGGGTGCAGCGAGACAGAAGGCGCGAAGTCTGGAGTTGGCAGTAGTGGAGAAGGGAACAGATAAGAAGGATTTATCCATGGAGCGGAGTGCACGGGAAGGGGTGTAGGGAAGGACGAGTGTGGAGAGATACTGGGGAGCAGCAGAGTGAGTACATTTATAGGTTAGTAGAAGACGTTTGAACAGGATGTGAAAACGGATAGGGAGCCAGTGAAGGGTCTTGAGGAGAGGGGTGGTATGAGTAAAGCGACCCTGGCGGAAGATGAGACGGGCAGCAGAGTTTTGAACCGACTGGAGAGGGGAGAGGTGACTAAGTGGGAGGCCAGCAAGAAGCAGATTGCAGTAGTCTAAACGAGAGGTGACAAGGGTGTGGATGAGGGTTTTGGTAGAGTGCTCGGAAAGAAAGGGGCGGATTTTATGGATGTTGTAAAGAAAGAAACGACAGGTCTTGGCAATCTGCTGGATATGAGCAGAGAAGGAGAGAGAAGAGTCAAAGATGACCCCAAGGTTTCGAGCTGAGGAGACAGGGAGAATGAGAGAGCCATCAACAGAAATAGAAAACGGGGGGAGCGGGGAGGTGGGTTTGGGGGGGAAAATGAGAAGCTCGGTTTTGGTCATATCACTGCTAACCTGGTAAATGTCAGCTCCACTCAGGCTCCGTCAGATTACCCTGGCATTACATGGATAGTATTGCGGTGGTCTGTCTGGATTTTCAGTCTCATTATCTGAGAATACCACTTAAAATTCAGATCTGGACCAGGTGAGCAGGAATTATCTGGGTAGGAGCCATTCCTTCCTGGGTAAGTCCCATGAAATAGTGACCCCTCTATATTTAGTGAGGCTCTCCTTGTTCTGCAATGTGACCATGGAGGGGTATTTTGCAAGCATATTTTTTCTTTGAAAGGATTAGTAATAGTCTGGCTTGTTCTCTTTTCACAATAAGAGGTGTATTCTAGGGAGTGGGGACTGGGGTAATATTTGCAATGCTGCCTCTTCATGGACCTTTTGCTGTTTGCAGGGGGCATGGCCATAAGGCGAGTGAGTCTCCAGGTGGTCACTGCATCCTTTAAAGATGGCTGTGCCTGTGAGTACCTACATTTTTTTCTACATCTATCCAGTCCTTAGCTCTCACCTCTCAGAGCAATGGATCTTGATCTTGCCCTGTCTTCGTCATATGTTCTAAAGTGCCAACATCATGGAAAAATTAGTTCAGAAGGCTATATTTCATGTGACCCAAGATGGCCCTTTGAATTATATTTTCTACTAAGGAGATATTAACTGCCTCCTGTCTACGGTCTATCACAGTTTGCCATTGAAAAAATCTCAGAATGGTTTGGTGCTCCACTGCACCTGGATCCAAAAAGAACATTTCAAAGTGGTGACAGAAGAAATTATACAGTTAAGTACAATCAAATATATAGGTCAACATTCAGCTTATGTTCAACTTTTTTTTTTTTTTTAAATACCAGGCATCACAGGCTTTTTATATATAGATATTCAGTTCCAGACCATCCTTGGATAATGGCATCAAAGATCTAGGTATAAAACAGCCAGACCCACTTATCCAAGTACTGGAGTGGAGGACTAGCCTAATGGTTAGTGCAGTGGGCTGAGAGCCTGGGGAACTGGGTTCAATTCCCACTATAGCTCTTATGACTTTGGGCAAGTCACTTAACCCTCCATTGCCCCAGGGACAAAACACTTAGATTATGAGTCCACTAAATGTAAATCACTTTGTACCACATTATTTGGATAGTGCTGAGCTGGTCTGACTGGATACTCAGTAGTGTTATCCAAATAATGCTGCTGAAAATCTAGGTATGGACCCATTCAGCAGGACTTATTTGGGTAGGAACTGTAAAGAACCTAATTAAAGCATTTTATATATCCTTAAATTGTAGCATTCACCAAGAGAAAAGCACAAGTTCATCTTTTTTATTGCATAAAACCATAATATGCAGCCATGCAAAAGGCCCTTATATTGCAGCTTGACTACCACTAGGGGTCACCAGCACCATTTGAAACCCAGCTCCAGCAAGGGCCAGGAGCAACAGGAGATCACTCCTGCCCTGACACCACTAGACACCAGGGAACCCTTAAGGTAGACCTGGGGGCCCTAAAGGAGGTGGAGAGTTTTTAGGAGGGGGGAAGAAGCTGTTGGGGGGGAGGGGAACCAGGGTTGTACAATGTTAATTTAAGGTGCCTCCTATTTGTTTTACATTTCTTATATGCCACCTACCTTCGAATCTGCATAATAAAATCAAACATAAATGTCAACATACCAGAAAAAACACAACAAAATGTTAAAAACTAAAAATATATTGAATAATCAACAAAATGCCTGTTGAAACAAGTAAGCTTTTAACTGTTTTTGAAAAGGAAGTAAAGGCTCAGTATGTTTCAAATCTGATGGCAGTAAATTCCACAAAGTTGGACCACAACCATAAATATTGACTCCCTATATACATCCAGCCTGATGTGTTGAAAACTTGGAACCTCGAGCAGAACCTGGTTGCTGGGGCATAAAGAGTGGGTTGAAATATGGATCTTCAAGGTAGCAGCTAAACATGACGGTACTTTATCAACAAGATTTTTTTAAACATCAATGTTAGAACTTTAAAACATATTCGCCAAGTAACAGGCAGCCAATAAAGTTGTTTTAAAAATGGCATAATATGTTCATAATGTGGGCACCCGGTAATCAAACAGACAGCAGCTTTCTGGACAATTTGAAAGGCCTGTAAATCATTTTTAGAGAAACCCAAAAATAGAGAATTGCAATAGCTTAATGGCCCGATGCTTCCAGTACAGAGATTGATCACAAGCAGTGTTCATCTTGTAATGTGAGAGTTACTAACTTGTGGTACTAAAGAGTAAAGTTAATCACTCCTGTAGTAAATTAAGCAGAGGTAAAAGTCCAACTTTTACTCCCACCTTAATAACTACTCCCATACAGTGGCATAACTATGGGGGGGGGGGGGCCTGGGCCACCCAAATTGGCTCAGGGGCCCCGACCCCCGCCAGCTAAAGCATTTTGTCCTGCACTGGACTCACTTTGCCTGGCGCCCTGTCCTGTTTTTAGTCACTGTCCATGCTCATTTTAATGAAACTGAGCATGCTTGCGCATGCTCAGTTTCATTAAAATGAGCTTACACAGCGACTGAAACAGAATAGGGCACCAGGCAATATGAGACCAATGTGGAACGCACTCCCAAAAGTTGTGAAAACAATCCAAGACCACCTAAATTCAGAAAACTACTAAAAACCAACCTCTTCAAAATCGTCTACCCTACAGATCCAACATAAATCCCCACATCTGGCTACACAACTAAACCAATGATCGTACTGGACAATATACAACCTTTCTCCTTTCTACCCTAAAGGAGCCTGGAATACACTTACCTATTCGAACACAACATAACCTTGTATCTGTTCTTTACCGGACTTGGCAAACACCTGTAGGTACTGTGTAAGCCACATTGAGCCTGCAAATAGGTGGGAAAATGTGGGGTACAAATGCAAAAATAAATAAATAAATAAATAATAATAATAATAAAATTGCTTATTCTAATGTGTGCATATTGAGGTGTTTCATTTGTGTTGTGCTGACATCATAGATATGATATCAATGTTGTTTAAAAGTTTTTATTTATTTATTTGTTAGATTTTATCCCACATTTTCCCACCTATTTGCAGGCTCAATGTGGCTTATGGTATTATTCATATTCTGCGGATATTTATCATATTTCTGTTATATGATTGTTTTACAGTGCTGTTCAATGTGTATATTTCTGATACTGTATCTGTTAGCCCTTTTATTAGGATTCAATATTTGGGGCATCTTATTATTGTTATGCTGTTCACAAAATTAAGTTTTACTGTATGTCAAACTGTACTTGCTGTACTTAGGTGATTCTCTTTATAAAGATGGTTAATAAATACCAAGAAATAAAATTAAAATGCACTGTTCATATAGGTGCACAACGAGAAGCACAAAAAATTAATGTAACATTCATCAATAAATGATATTAAAATAAATCTGTGAAGTGACCCCCCCCCCAAAATAAAATCAATAAAAACTGTGAAAAAATCCCCAAATGAACCAAAAACCACATTAATTTTTTTCCACGCATATCCCTACTTGCTATTAACCTACATGAACCAGTAGAGGGCACCTATAGATTAACTAAGAAATTGGTTGCCCTGTGGTCTCATTCCACAAGTATTGCCATCATCTGTTTAAGATTAACCTTAGCAGAAAGTGAGATCTGACACTCCACAATTGACTAACCTAGAAGTAGAAATCATATCAAAACAGGTCAGTTGTCAAGCTTATGTTTAGTAGGTCTACTTTGCAGACAAGAGGATTATGTTATTTCTGTCTCCACCCATTCACACACTCCAACTCGGCTGCTAATTTGCTAAAATGGTGCCAGAAATAGAACACAACAATCTGATTTAGAGCCACCCACTTACGAGGCAGTGTATGAAGAACATGATGTCCTTTCGCAAGTGTCCCTGGATTAGCCAAGGGAGGTTAGCAGGTCAGTAGCACAGAGTGAGAGGGTCACATCTTTGATGATTTTGAGGGTTTCAGGCATTCTAGAAGATAATGTTTTCAAACCTGACTTGGTACCCAGTCAGGTTTTCAAGATATCCATAATGAAAGATATATTTGCATTTACTGGCATATACAAATGTATTCCATACATTTTCCTTGTGAGCTCACCAGGACAGGTTTGGGAACCTTCTTCTAGAATGACACATTCTATTCTATTCTATACCCTCCCAGTGGAGGCGGCAGGGAGAAAAGCAGTGATGAAATTCAAAAAGGCATGGGATGAAATGGAAACTTTTAAAACAAGAGGATGGAATCAAAAGCAAAATTTCAATGACTCAACTCAGTCCTCCTTGCTAGGGCTGGTTTTCAGAATCTCCAAAATGAATATGTAAACTACTACTACTTATCATTTCTATAGCGCTACTAGATGTATGCAGCGCTGTACACTTGAACATGAAGAGACAGTCCCTGCTCGACAGAGCTTACAATCTAATTAGGACAGACAAACAGGACAAACAAGAGATAAGGGAATATTAAAGTGAGGATGACAACATAAGGGTTCTGAACAAGTGAACAAGGGTTAGGAGTTAAAAGCAGCATCAAAAAGGTGGGCTTTTAGCTTAGATTTGAAGACGGTCAGAGATGGAGCTTGACGTACCGGCTCAGGTAGATTTCCATGTACTGCCTCCAATATTTATTGTAGAGCCAAACCAATTGTGAATACTTTTCAAAGCTAGATTTAAAGTAAAAAAAAAAAAAAAAAGCAGAAATCACACATTATATAGCAGAAATTGTTTAAAAGCAGATTACAAACATGTTGATTTATAATTCTGTAGTAGTAGTTTACTAGAGAAGGCACCAGCTTTCAATAATCACAGAAAATATCCACCACAAATAAGAAAATCTATTTTTCCTACTACATCGATACTTATGTTATTTATTTCCATTTATTGGGATTTATTAACTGCTTTACGAAGAACTTCACCCAAGGCGGTGTAAGTTTGCACATGTACACTCATTTCCCTGAATTTAATTATTGATGCTAACTTCTTCATGTTACAAAGAAGAGGGAAATATTGATTTCTTGTCTACTGGCCTGTTTTTCAATTAATAGATAGATTGCCCTAGCCCTAAAGAGACTATAGATACTTAAATAAAATAACAAAACCATAATTATAGACTGTATGCAGTACAGTGGCAGACTAGTATACTGACACTTCCCGTAGCATCTTCCCTTTATACTTCAGGCTCCTGGCTTCTTTCATAAGATCATAAGAACTGCAATATTGGATCAGACTAAAGGTTCACCAAGCCCAGTATCTTCTTTTCAACAGTGACCAATGCAGGTCATAAATGCCTGGCAGGATCCCAAAAAGTAGATAGATTCCATATTGCTTAACTCCATGGATAAGCAGTGGTTTTCCCCAGGTCTACCTTGACAATGGTTTATGGACTTTCCCTCCAGGAGGTTGTCCAAACCTTTTAGAGGAGATAATGAAAGAACAAACAGTTCCAATTAACGCCCACTGAACCTCCATTGTCCCACACCTTATTTATGCTTATATACAATCCCTGCACAGTACACAATACCATATGATTACCTCCTACTGAACAGATTTGTTTTGGTTTGGGCCTCCTAACCTTTCACCTACACAAGTGATATAAGCATTCAGTACATGAGGCCTGTAGATAACTACTACTTACTACTACTTATCATTTCGGCACTTTTACTAGGCCATGGTGAAAAGTGTCCTTCGCACAACCTTACGTTGGTTTTTCCTCACACTCTAAGGCCGTTTTTACCATAGACGTAAAAATAGCCTCTTTGTATTTTTGTATCAATGACCATGCGCTAATATTGCCATTAGTGCACAGCTATTTTTTTAAAATGTACCGTGTAAGCCCTTACTGCCCCCCATTTTGAGGGATGATAAGGACTTAGATGCTTTCTAACCACTAGGAGTGGCCTAGTGGTTAGAGAACTGGTCCTGCAATCTAGAGGTGGGCAGTTCAAATCCCACTGCTACTCCTTGTGATCCTGGGCAAGTCACTTAACCCTCCATTGCCTCAGGGACAAACTTAGATTGTGAGCCCTCCTGGGACAGAGAAATATCCAGTGTACCTGAATGTAACTCACCTTGAGCTACTACTGAAAAAGGTGTGAGCAAAATCTAAATAAATAAATAACCAGTTAGCTGTATTAACTGATTAGCACAAAAATACCCACTCTCCACCCCCTGTCACACCCCTCAAAAAATATATTTTTTAGCAAGCTGTTAGTGCACACACACTTGGCAGGTAGTGCAGGATGCCTGAACATGTACTGTGGTCATAGGCATAGACTGGGGGGGGCAATGCCCCCCTCAAACGCAGGGCCGGCACCAGGCAGCTCTCCCTTCGCCCCGCCCTCTTCCCGTTCCTTCTCCTCCCCCCCCTGGCGCTCCCGTGAGCTGGCTCTCCTCCCTCCCTCCCTCCGGATCCATCCCTCACCGACCTGATCTTCGAATTCTTCGCCTGCCCGCTAGCGCTGACTCTCCCCTGCTGGTTCGCGCTTTAAAAATGGCTGCTGAGACTTCCAGAGGCGGCCTCGCGAGACTTCTGCTGAAGTCTCAGTGGCCATTTTGAAGCGCGAACCGGCAGGGGAGAGTCAGCGCTAGCGGGCAGGTGAAGAATTCGAAGATCAAGTTGGTGAGGGACGGATCCGGAGGGAGGGAGGAGAACTGGCTCGCTGCGGGGGGGGGAGGGAGGAGAAGGAACGGGGAGAGAGCGGGATGAAGAGAGGGCAGGGGAGAGGAGGGTCACTGCTGGACTGAGTGGATGGAGGGCAGGGGAAAGGAGGGCCACGGGGCATGGGGACAAGGGAGAGGAGGGTCACTGCTGGACTGAGAGGATGGAGGGCAGGGGAAAGGAGGGCCACTGGGCATGGGGACAGGGGAGAGGAGGGTCACTGCTGGACTGGGTGAATGGAGGGCAGGGGAAAGGAGGGTCACTGGGTATGGGGACAGGGGAGAGGAGGGTCACTGCTGGACTGAGTGGATGGAGGGCAGGGGAAAGAAGGGCCACTGGGCATGGGGGACAGGGGAGAGGAGGGTCACTGCTGGACTGGGTGGATGGAGGGCAAGGGAAAGGAGGGCCACTGGGCATGGGGACAGGGGAGAGGAGGGTCACTGCTGGACTGGGTGGGTGGAGGGCAGGGGAAAGGAGGGCCACTGGGCATGGGGACAGGGGAGAGGAGGGTCACTGCTGGACTGGGTGGATGGAGGGCAGGGGAAAGGAGGGCCACTGGGCATGGGGACAAGGGAGAGGTGGGTCACTGCTGGTCTGAGTGGATGGAGGGCAGGGGAAAGGAGGGCCACTGGGCATGGGGGCAGGGGAGAGGAGGGTCACTGCTGGACATGGGTGGATGGAGGGCAGGGGAAAGGAGGGCCACTGGGCATGGGGGCAGGGGAAAGGAGGGTCGCTGGGTATGGGTGCTTGCAGGGCAAAGGGAGAGAAGGGTCGCTGGACATGGGTGGATGGAGGGCAGGGGAGAAAAAAGAAATGCTGGACATGGATGGAGGGAAGGAAAGAGTGAGGAAGGAGATGAGATGAGGGAAAAGGAAGAGAGGAGAAAAACTGCACATGGATGAAGAAAATAGGCAGAAGCTGAGGACCAGAAATGAAGAAGAAAGGAGGAAAGGAAAGAAATAAATGGAAAGGAAGCCCTGGAAACGGAGTTAAGAGGACAGATAGCAGCAGAATCAGATACTGCACCAGCATGATCAGAAAAACAGTCACCAGACAACAAAGGTAGAAAAAAAATAATTTTATTTTCATTATAGTGTTTGGAATATGTTCACTTTGAGAATCAGGTGCTCAACATTAAAAGTTTATATTTACTTATTTATACCCCCCCCCCCCAGGCTGTTTCCCCGGCTATAGCCAGCTCTGCAATTTGGGGGGGGGGGGGGCGCAGAGGGGGACCGGGGGGAGAGCCTGTTAAACATTTACCAGCACACCACTGCCTGCCGCCAAACCCGCTGCCTCTCCGATTCAGTGGCTATCCATCGGCAAACGAACACTGGTTATTCCCAAAAAAGCCAGCTCTTGCTCCCTTCCTTCCTCCATATTAGCATAATTTGCATATACATATTTACAAATGAATATGCTAATATGCCCCGCCCCTTCCTTTGCCCCCCCCCAAATGAAACAGTCAAACTACGCCTATGACTGTGGTATTGCCATTTTCAGCTGTGTTAAGCATATTAGGGCCCCTTTTACTAGGCGGTGGTAAGCCCAATGCGGGCTTACTGCTCACTAAACAGGAAGTGCCGCCAGCAGCCCTGCAATACTTCCCAACCCTGTTGTGCGGTGCCCGATTACCACCAGGTTATGGCGGTAGCCCTTACCGCCACCTTAATGGATGGTGGTAAGGGCTCCCCCCCCCCCCCCCAAATGACCATGCCACATGGCCATTTCCTGTAGGAAAGAGAGACTTCCCTTTTACCCACTGAGGTAAAAGGGGGCCTCGGCACGAGTGAAAAACACTTGCTGACACCAGTGCAGGCCCCCTTTTGCTGCAGTTTGATAAAAGGGGCCTTTAGTGCCTAACACAGCTTAGTAAAAGGGCCTATTTAGTAATCAAACTTCAACCAGACAAATTACAGCCTTTGAGTCTCACAGCATTTTCAGATGTCCCCTAAATTCGCTGTCTAAAGTTCTCCAGCAAATCAGGAGAAAATATTAGCAGATTCTATGCAGATCTGCCATTGACTCACCAGTCTGGGGTATCTGCACTGCAGTGGCCTGCTGTGAAGCCCTTGAATCAGACAAAACTGTCTGAACTCCAGATTTATTGATTTGAGGAGCTTATCAAATGAATTTGACAAACCATCTAACTTTGTAGAGCATGATGCCTTGTCATGTGCTACAAAAGATACAATCTGAAAGTTTTACTAGAAATCTGCAAACAAAAAAAATATTCATTTTGTTTAGCTTCCTGTGACATTCACTTCATATAGGATTTTTTAAATTTTGCTTGTTTTTTTTTGGGGGGGGGGGGGGTAAGTTATCAATGGTGCACACTATGGTCTTTATTTTAGAACATCCCCATGTGTAAATAGGAGCTTTTACACGTTAGATTGGCATACATTAGTGGAGGAGTCGCCTAGTGGTTAGGGTGGTGGACTTTGGTCCTGAGGAACTGAGTTCGATTCCCACTTCAGGCACAGGCAGCTCCTTGTGACTCTGGGCAAGTCACTTAACCCTCCATTGCCCCATGTAAGCCGCATTAAGCCTGCCATGAGTGGGAAAGCGTGGGGTACAAATGTAAGAAAAATAAAATAAATACATTTGAAAAAGCCATTTTAGAAAGGGGACATTTACACATGAGGAAGTGAGCTGGGAGGAGGGGTGTGGTAAGGGCTTGGAGAGGGAATGGTATGTGCGGACCCATTTGTAGCACACCACAAGGCATCACGCTATACAAAGATGGTTTGTCAAATTCATTTGGTAAGCTCCTCAAACCAATAAATCTGGAGTTCAGACAGTTTTGTCTGATTCAAGGGGTTCACAGCAGGCCATATTGATGTGGACTCCCCATCTAACAAGGGGAATCCACATTTTATAAGAAAAAATCTTGGGCATCAGCATTTATATCTGCTCTGAGGCTTGAATAAATGCCTTCTAGTAGGAGCAGGTGTATAGGCTGAGGTCAGGCACCTGCACCCAACCCCTTCCTGAGGCATTTCATCCTTTCCTCACCTCTCTGACCCCCATTTCTCCATTCCCTCACCTCTTGCGGCATATGATCCTTTTCCAAGACGTCTGCTCCTTCCCCTACACTCTTGACCCCTGCCAGAGGTATCCTATCCTTCCCCCTACTTCTTACCAGTTTGCCCTTATTCAGCAACCTGAACTCTAGTGGTAGTACCATGAGATTGCCCCAAGGGGTTACAAGCAACATTTTGAACTCAAAAACAGCAGAGCAGAAACAGCTGGGGGTAACTTCTGCTCCCATTGGACACCAAGGAAGAGTGGGAATGGAATCAGGGGGAGGGGTCTGCTGTGGGGGCTTTTGGAGGGGGGGATCATCATGCAGGAGCAAGGTTCAGATGCCTTGGTGGGGGGGGGGGGGGGGGGAAAGCATGTCAGAAGGATGATCATGGACAACCTGTGCTGGAGGATTGGACTGTGAATGAAGAATACAGGCGTATTGGGGTATTGATGTATGTATTTTTTCCCCATGTGAAAAATTCTAAAACCTCTGCCCCCAGTGGAGGTAGAGAGAGATCAATGCGCAGTCCTGCATATCTTTACAGGTTTGGCAAAGCTTCTTGTAAAATACTTGTAAAATACTGACCTGGACATCTAATTCCCCTCTGCCAGGGGCGTAGCCACGGGTGGGCCTGGGTGGGCCCAGGCCCACCCACTTTCCCTCCAGGCCCGCCCATCCATGATCCGACATCTTCTCCACCTTCGTGCCAAGTCTCCCGCATCCCGCTTTGGCGGGTCATCTCCCGGTCTCCCGCTGAACTCCACTGCTGCAACTGCTGCCGCCGCTTCTCTCCTGAGCAGCAGCAGGAACAAAAACAGGCGCTTCGCCGAGCCACCACTTCAATTCAGCCGGCATAAGAAGAAAAACAAGCGCGGGGCCGCCCACAGCAGCCTTCAGTCATGCGCTGTCGGCTCTGCCTGTCCTCTGCTCCCGGAACGGGAAATTGACGTCAGCGGGGGCAGAGGATGGGAGAGCCGAAAGTGCATGAGTAAAGGCTGCTGCGGGCGGCCCCGCGCTTGATTTTCTTCTTGTGTTGACGATGCTGCTCCTGCTTCAGAGGGCCAGAGTGAGAGAGGAAACGTGGCTGGTAGGGGAAGGGTGTCTGAGAGAGCAGAGGGGAGAGAAAAAAAGAAGAGGACGCTGGAGAATACAGAGAGAGATAGTGAGAGATTGGGAGAGAGGGGACATGGAAAACAGCAGGAGAGAGCCAGAGAGAGAGAGAGAGAGAGAGAGAAATGGGGAGAGAACATGGAAAAGAGCAGGGGAGAGAAAGAGGGCAGAGCCATGTGGGAGAAGGGACATGGAAAAGAGCAGGGGAGAGCCAGAGAAAAAGGGGACATGGAAAAGAGCAGGGGAGAGACAGGCTGCTGGGGAGAAGGAAGGGGAACAAGGGGGATACCCTGACTGGTCAGATGGAGAGACAAAGAGGAGAAATGCTGGATGAAAGGAGGGTGAAAGAGGAAAAATGCTAGAAGGAGGGGCAGAAAGAGGGAATATGCTAGATGGAAGAGGGGTACACAGAGAGAGAGATGAGTAGAAAGATGGGGAAGAGAAGGAGGGGACATGGAAAATGGCAGGAGAAAGAGAGAGAAGCTGCTGGAGAGAAACTGGGGGAGACCTTAGCTGGTCAAATGGAGAAATGCTGGATGAAAGGAGGGAGAAAGAGGGAAAATGCTGGAAGAAGGGAGCAGAAAGAGGGAAGACGCTGGATGGAAGGGTAGGAAGAGAAAAAGGAAAGCCACTGGTAGGATGGGGGGGGGGGGGGGGGAGAGAGAGGACATGCTGAATGGAAAAGGGTAGAGAGATAACTGTCTAGAAGGAAGGGGAGATAGAGGGAGACGATGGATGGATGGATGGATTGGTAATAGGTGGAAGGATGGAGAGAGAAAGAGGGATGACACTGGATGGAAGGGTAGGAGAGAAAGAGGGAAGGTGCTGGATGGAAGGTTAGGGAGAGAAAGAGGAGACGCTGGATTCAGAGAGAGGGAGAGACACTGAAGTAAAAAGAGGGAAATTAAAGAATGGATAGTAAGAATTCATTAAATCTGGACAGAGAGTGAGACAGAAAAATAAATTGAAGAAAACAAAGAAAAAGGAGAGAAAAATTACAAATGAACAGGAAACCCTGGCAAGAGAGTTAAGAGAAGACAAAGGAATGCAGAATCTTGACTGGGACCAACACAATTAGAAAAAGTAAATGGCTAGACAACAAAGGTACAGAGAATAATTTTATTTTTAATTTAGGATAAAGTAATATGGTGTTAATAAAGTTTCAGAGACCAATACTTCCTTCCTTAGGTCAGGAGAGGATACCGTAACAGCATTATACTGACCTGAGGCAGGAGGTTTTGGCCTCTGAAAGCTCACTGAAAAGGATTAGGCTATTAAATAAATTGTCTGATGCACTGAAAAGCAGCACTTTACCCTGTGTGACAAATGCATCTGAGTGTGACTAAATTTTGCTGGGGGGGGGGGGGGGTAGAGAGAGAATTTTGTGCCCACCCACTTTGGGTTCAGGCCCACCCAAAATTGGTAGTCTGGCTACGCCACTGCCCTCTGCACATTTAAAATCTGCCTTCATGGCTCAATAGCAATCATATGAACTATGAAGACATTGAAAAAACACATTTTGGGTATTGTCCTGTTATTTGGGGTTTTAAAAAAACATAAAACAACATGGAAAATGTTATTTCTAATGAAGACACTGAGGTTTTGCCCCCCTACCTCCTATCTTTTGTCAGGCCACAATGTATAGGAATCATAGTCCAAAGAAAAACTAGCTCTGCAACTAAAGGTTCACAAAAGATTGAGAGTCAAAGCTCAAACTATTGCCCAAAGTACTACCTTTAAGAATTGGAATATTGTTGCACAATATTTGACGTATGTGTTTTTGTCTTTACAGTTTTTCTATGGGTTTTTATTTTACCTTTCCAGCATTTCAAGGTTGTACAAGGAAAGGGACTTGCAGATTTTCAGCCTTTTGTTATTTTTTTTTTTTTGCCTAAGTACTTATAGGCCCTTTTACTAAAATGTGTTAAAATCTAGGATTAGCGCATTTTAACGTGGGATTTTCCCATATGTTAAACCCAGGTTTAACGTGGAAATTCTACAAGGATTTTTTGTTTCTTTTTGCAGGTCCTGCACTAATTTTTCCATTAGTGTGTGGGACCTACAAAAAATAAACATATTTAGGAGGCGCTATCCAGCTTATTTTTGAAGGAGATTGCCGGCCATCTTCCGACACAAATCGGGAGATGGCCGGCCATCTCCTGAAGCCGGCGAAATCGGTATAATCGAAAGCCAATTTTGGCCGGCTCCAACTGCTTTCCGTCGCCGGGATGGCCAAAGTTCCTGGGGGCATGTCGGAAGGGTAGCGAGGGCAGGACAGGGGCGTGCTGGGGCGTGCTTAAGAGATGGGCGCCCTCGGCCAATAATGGAAAAAAGAAGGGCATCCCTGGCGAGAATTTGGTCCACTTTATTTTTCAGGTCAAGAGTCCCAAAAAAGTGCCCGAACTGACCAGATGACCACCGGAGGGAATCGGGGATCACCTCCCACCCTCAAAAAAACTTTAAAACCTTTTTTGCCAGCCTCTATGCCAGCCTCAAATGTCATACTCAGGTCCATCGCAGCAGTATACAGGTCCCTAGAACAGTTTTAGTGGGTGCAGTGGACTTCAGGCAGGTGGACCCAGGCCCATCCCCCCCTACCTGTTACACTTGTAGTGGAAAATGGGAGCCCTTCAAACCCACCCGAAACCCACTGTACCCACATGTAGGTTCCCCTCTTCACCCCTTAGGGCTATGGTAGTGGTGTATAGTTGTGGGGAGTAGGTTTTGGGGGGCTCACCACCCAAGGTAAGGGAGCTATGCACCTGGGACCAATTTGCGAAGTCCACTGTAGTGCCCCCTAGGGTGCCTGATTGGTGCCCTGGCATGTGAAAGGGACCAGTGCACTATGAATCCTGGCCCGTCCCATGACCAAATGCCTTGGATTTGTTCTTTTTTGAGATGGGCGCCATCGGTTTCCATTATTGGCGAAAACCGAGGGTGCCCATCTCTAAATCCAGCGATCTCAGCATTTAGGTTGACCATCTTTAATGTTGACCTAAATGTTGAGATTTGGGCGCCCCCAACCGTATTATCGAAACAAAAGATGGACGCCCATCTCGTTCGATAATACAGTCGGCCCTGCCCCTTCGCAGCGCCATCCTTGGAGATGGGCACCCTTAGAGATGGGCGTCCCCAGTCGAAAATGCCCCTCCACGTGTTCTCATGTTTAGTTTGTATTATCTAGTTAGTTCACACTAATCATAGTACACTAGAGGACCCTTTTGCAGAGCAGCAGTAAGCCCAACATGGGCTTACCACTCGCTATTCCAGCTGTAGTTCTGGGTCAATCGCACACCATTTCCAGGGGGAAAAACCCTTGGAAATAGTTAGCATGGTTGTAACCCTGCGGTAATCAGGCATCGCCGAGTGCTGCCCGCTTACTGCTGGGTTACTGTGGGAGCCCATACTGCCACCTAAATGGGTGATGGTAAGGGCTTCCCACCGCATGACCATGCAGTAAGATTTTTCTTACTGCATGGCCTTTTTGTTTTGGGGGCTTTTTACCTACTGCAGTAAAAAGGACTCTGGCATTAGGGAAAAATGGCCCCTGCCACTACCACAGGGTCCTTTTTCCTGCAGCTTGGTAAAAGAAGCCCTGGCTGCATAATGCTTCCATGCTCATTCCCCACCCATGACACGATCTCTCTCAAAAATATGTTTAAAAATGTCTGTTAAGTCCCTTAATTTGACCTTAAATCTTCTAAGTAGTTAATTGCTAAGAACTGTCAGTGATGATGACAGTTGATAAAAAAATGGCAAATCGCATCATTTTAAACTAGAACCTGGGGGAAGGCTGACAGTCGATCAAAAGCATATATTTTGGAATAAGGTATCTTTCAAAGATATCACCAAAACAGGGAAGATAGGGTACCCGATAGTGAGGTTGCAAAGGAGACCATAGTAGATCAGGTGTCCTAAAATAAAAATAAAAATCAAACAAAAGATTGCAAATTAATACTATCAAATACTGAGCATGATGTAAATGGGAACATCAAACATAGTTTGAAATGTTTATATGCGAATGCTAGAAGCCTAAGAAATAAGCTGGGAGAGTTAGAATATATTGCACTAACCTGCTTATAATTGAACGAGAAAAACGCCCAAGTTCCAACCTAAATCGGGAGATGGACGTTTATCTCACAAAAACGAATAACGCGGTATAATTGAAAGCCGAACTTGGATGTTTTCAACTGCACTCCATCGCGGAAGCGTACAAAGTTGATGGGGGCGTGTCGGAGGCGTGGTGAAGGCGGGACTGGGGCATGGTTATCACCCGAACAGAGATGGGCGCCTTTCGTTGATAATGGAAAAAAAGTATGCGTTTGTAGCTAGAATTTAGGGCACTTTTCCTGGACCCTGTTTTTTCACGAATAAGGCCCCAAAAAGTGCCCTAAATGACCAGATTACCCCCAGAGGGAATCGGGGATGACCTCCACTGACTCCCCCAGTGGTCACTAACCCCCTCCCACCACAAAAAAATGATGTTTCACAACTTTTTATTTTCACCATCAAATGTCATACCCACCTCCCTGGCAGCAGTATGCAGGTCCCTGGAGCAGTTGTTAGGGGGTGCAGTGGACTTCAGGCAGGTGGACCCAGGCCCATCCCCCCCTACCTGTTACAATTGTGCTGCTTAATGCTTTATTAGTCGTCCAACCCCCCAAACCCACTGTACCCACATGTAGGTGCCCCCCTTCACCCCTTAGGGCTATAGTAATGGTGTAGACTTGTGGGCAGTGGGTTTTGAGGGGGATTTGGGGGGCTCAACACACAAGGGAAGGGTGCTATGCACCTGGGAGCTCTTTTCCCTTTTTTTTTGTTTTTGTAAAAGTGCCCCCTAGGGTGCCCGGCTGGTGTCCTGGCATGTGAGGGGGACCAGTGCATTACGAATCATGGCCCCTCCCACGAACAAATGCCTTGGATTTATTCGTTTTTGAGCTGGGCGCTTTCATTTTCCATTATCGCTGAAAAACAAAAACGCCCAGCTCACAAATTGTCGAATAAAACATGGACGTCTATTTTTTGCGAAAATACGGTTCAGTCCGCCCCTTCACGGACCCGTTCTCGGAGATAAACGCCCATGGAGATAGACGTTTTCATTCGATTATGCCCCTCCACATGAAAAATTAGATATAGTAGGCATCTCTGAGACCTGGTGGAATGAGAATAACCAGTGGGACACTGTCATTCTGGGGTACAAATTATATTGTAGTGATAAGGTGGATGGAAATTGATGGAGGGGTAGCATTGTATGTTAAGGAGGGCCTTGAATCAAATAGATTGAAAATTCTGCAGGAAAGAAAACACCATCTTGGAATCCCTATGGATTGAAATTCCATGTGTAAAGAGGAGAAGGATAGTGATAGGAGTGTACTACCGTCCGCCTGGCCAGGATGAACAGACAAACTTGGCAACACAATAATAATGGGTGATTTCAATTACCAAAATATATAACCCACAAATTCCACTATTATATACCTGGGTATTGGAGGTGTGTGATCGCTAACATATATGAAATGTGGAGAAAAAAAGACTTCAGAAATCCTAGAGAATGCTCCTGTGTGGAAACCACCATATATCTGTGGAGCACCCCACTTCTTCAATCACTAGTCTTCACAAAAAAAACTCCACTCTTCTTATTCATATACTGCGTGCACATACACCTAACACAATACTCAAAGGTGAAGGCAACTAATCCAAAACATTTGGTGAAAGAAAAACTACTTAACTTAAATGTTCTTAGAACTGTCCAGTCTTCATCTATTTCCAAAGCCCAACAGGAGACCCTGTTTCGCCCCGAATAGGCAGTTTCAAGGGCAAAAAATTTTAATCCAGACAGCTAATTTCCATCATTCAACTTCACCGCATTTCAACTGCCTCCGGTTGGCGTCTTAGACGCGAATCTCACTTCCTTCTTCTATATATACGTCATTTCCTTGTTCTCAAACGTAATGAATTCAACACAATAACTTTATTGGCAGACATCCAATTCACAAAAAAGCTTTCCATTCGATTGAAATGTTCAACCCTTTAGGGATTACGGTTTGCAGCGTGTAAATCCATCTTTGCTCTTTCTGTCTTAATTTCTTTCTTATATCCCCTCTGCGTTCTGAAATCTGAATTTGCTCCAGAACCACACACTGTAAATCACCAAACTCATGTTGTTTCAAGAGACAATGTGAAACAAGAGGTTCATATGTTTTCTTAGCCTGTATACAGTGTCTATGTTCAATCAATCGCGTTTTTAGCATTCTAGAGTTTTGTCCCACATAATACAAATTGCAAGTGCATTTTAATAAGTAAATCACATTCATGGATTGACAATCCGTACAGGACTTTAAATAATACGATTTTCCCGTGCAAGAATCCACAAATGCATCCACATCCAACATAATGTGACACACAGAGCACTGCCCACATGCTTTATGATGTCCTATTCTGGCAGCCAATTGTGCCTCACGATTCCATGTGTCCGCTACACATAGCAAATCGTTCAAATTGCTCTGTCTTTGATAAGCAAACAAAATCCTTAAATCCTGGAAACAAGGATAAATATGCAACATTGCTATATGTTTTTTGATGACCTTTATCATCCTATTTGTGTGGGTATTGTATTTTGTTACAAAAGTCACCACCTCTTGTTGTTCCACTGTACTGTTATTTGGATTCAGTAACCATTCTCTATGATTATAATAAGCCCGTTTTCTTGCTCGTGATACCAAGGACTTCGGATAACCTCTATCTTGTAATTTATGTTGTAAATAAGATGTTTGTTGAAAATATCTCTCAGTGGTGGAACAAATTTTACGATATCGCAAAAATTGTGCAAAGGGGACATTTGTCTTGCAATGACTCGGGTGCATACTTTGGAAATGCAATGTAGTATTCCGGTCCGTGGATTTAACGAACACCGACGTTTCTAATTTACTTTGAGCGACCTGAACCTGTACATCCAAAAAGGAGATAGAAACCTCACTATAGGCGTGTTCAAATTTAATTGTCTCATGACATTCATTAAGATATGTCACAAATTCATGCAATTCTATGGCAGTGCCGCCCCAAAGCACAAAAATGTCGTCTATGTACCGCCACCAACTTCTCAACATCTGTTTCCATCTTGAATTATACACCCACTCGCATTCAAAATGTTCCATGAACAAATTTGCAATAGTAGGCGAACATGCTGCTCCCATAGAAACCCCTGATTTCTGTATATAATATTTCTTATTACAGGTGAAATAATTTTCAGCTAATGTGATCCGGATGAGGTTTAATATAAAATCTGTGGGAACTAAATGGGGCCGTTCTCTTTTATTCAAGATTTGTTCCAAAATCCCAATCGCTTCGTTTTGAGGAATAGAGGTGTAAAGCGAACACACATCTAATGTCACCAACAATGTAGTCCCATCCATTTCAGCTCTTTTTGTTTCCAAGAGTCTTAAAAAATGAGAACTATCCTTCACATACGACTCTATTTTTGACAAAAAAGGTTGCAAAATCTTGTCTATAAATTGAGCTGGACGTTCTAATAACGATCCCCTAGCTGATACTATAGGACGCCCTGGCGGTTGAACCATATTTTTATGAATTTTAGGCAAAGTGTAGAATACGGGAATTTTAAAGCCCCGAAAATCCAAAAAAGCCAATTCCTTTTTGGTAAGAAATCCTGAACTTCTACCCTCAAACAACAAGTCTTGAAGCATGGCTTGTACTCGAATAGAGGGATCATCCACGACTTCTTCATAAGTAGTCGTGTCAGATAATTGGCGAGATATTTCCGCCATATAATCAGTTGTATTCTGGATGACCACTGCCCCACCTTTGTCTGCTTTACGAATGACAATGGCTACATCTTTCTTCAAATCTCTTAAAGCAATGCGTTCTCCAGCATTTAGATTTAAACCCCGTTTTGGCAATACTGTCTCTTCTCTCTCCAAGTCATGAAGAATGCATTTCTTAAAAGTAGCTAACCCCGCATCCAACGCTCCAGAAGGGGTCCATTTTGAAGGTTCACTTACTATTGACCTGTCCAATATCTGTTCCTGTTGAGATGTCGAAAAAAATAATTTCAAATTTAATTTACGAATAAATTTTTCCACGTCCATACGTATTTGAAAAGCATCATGAAAATTAGTTGGTATAAATGTGAGTCCTCTGCTTAACACACTCACTTCATCTACACTTAATATCCTAGTGGACAAATTCACCACTGCTGGACGTGCCGTTGTGATCTCGTTTGTGGCCGTTGACCCTGGCCTCTGTATCCTCGTCCTCGAGCGCGCCAACCTTTGTTCCCCTGTCTTCCTCGCGTGCTGTTGTTTTTTTCCCCAGACGTTTCATCTGCATCTTCACCACTACTACGGATATTTGGGGACCAAAAGATAGCTGTCAGTGACCCAGAGATATTTAAAAGAGTCAACCATTTGAATTGGTGAACTGAATAATTCTGGATTCATAAAAGGTGTAGACAAGTGGCCAGAAATCCATCAAGCAGTTGTCTTGTCTAGGTTCAATACTATATAATGTTCCTTTAACCAATCAGCCACTGAGGTTAAACAGTCCTGTAAAGGGATGAGATCTGATTGGCTAAAGTCTGTATGATATAAAAGTAAAATATTATCAGCATAAATGACTTCCATAAATAGTAATTCCCATAACAAAGGCTGGCATAGCCATGTGCAAATTTCAAATTCAAAGAAGAAAACTATCATGAGATGTTAATATGTCTCTTTATCAAATACCATCTACCCTGGGGAAAAAAGCAGAAAAATAGTTGAGTCTCAGAGCGAACATCAAGTAAATCTTTCATCTGCCACCTTATTTTATGACGGAGACGTGAGGTAGCACAAATTTTCTGCATCCTACTTTTGCTGTGTCTGTGCCAGTAAGTGTGCTCTGAGCTATGGAATAACTTTCATATACCGGTCCATCGTTAAAATATATTCTTTCAGAATCTAGGCCTGGGAAGCATGTTCATGAATTTGTTTTCTTTCCATCCATCATAGTCTTTAATTAGAAGCAATATAGTATAGTTCAATGACTGAAAAATATTTTTGCTATTTGAGGAACTATGGAATGACACTGTGATACATGATAATGTAATTTAGAATATGGAAACAAGCCAAGCAGCTATATCATTTGTAACTGATTCAATAACACAGAACTACTTTTAGTTCGTTTATGTAAATGAACAGATGGCACCACTTTTCACAATACATGGTTTTCACATTACTGTTTAACAGGAGACGCAAACACCTTTGTAGATGTTTTATGGATGTGATACCACTGGGTGTTGAATAAAAGGGCATTTACTTGTATTTTGTGTTCAAGTTTTAACTTCTATTAACATCACCATCCTACACAAGATGCCTGTTTTCATATATGCTCTGAAGTTTGAGGACCCCTGATGCAGGCACTTCTCACCTAAACATGGTCCATGTTGGGCCTCTTTTATTGGTTATTCATGTTAGCAACGCTACCGTTTTACAGCTTTTCTTATCATAGTGGTCCCACCATTTTATGTGCCATGCCCCTTTTTGCTATATTTGCCCTCCAACCCCCACCCACTCTCTTTTTTTTAAAAAATTTTTTACCATTCAACACTTCCTTTTTAGTTTACAGCTATTTGGTTACATTTGAATGCACAGTTTTCTTCTTAGGTTTTTATTTTTACTTTTTTTCACCTTCTTGGTCCTGTTGTTGTACATTACCTTTAACTTTTGGTGGTCTTTTTTGGCACGATGGTGCTCCTGTGTTTGTTCCTTTTTTTAATTTTTATATTTATGATGTAGCACCATGATTCTTTGCCTTTGACCTGTATTTAAGCACGCGACACACTTTTTTCTTTTAGTCGCTGTCCCTTCTATGTAGTTAGGTTTTGCCTACATCTTCCCTTTTCAGCTATTTTTGTCCTACATTGGTGTCCTTCTTTCACATTTTTATTGTTTCCCACATTTTTTCTATATTCAGATAGATATATTACACACCACTTACTCATTTTTTAATAATAAAAAGTGTTGGCTTACAGTTTTTGCCAATTCAGTTTGTTATGAAATATTGATTTTTAAGTATTATATATATATTTTATATATTATGACCACTTACATGTGTTTCAGTGTTCTGCCTTTTCTTTTTTATAAAACAAAAAGTTTTAAATGTTTCCAGTGTTCTGCCTTTTTATGATTGAGTAATTTGTTCCCCCTTTTTTGTTCTTAGATATTATTTCCAAATCTGTTTCATCTAAGCACTCATTCAATGTGATACTTCTTTAGAAGATCAGTTTTATTATAATTAGTTATTATTACCAATATTCATGTTATCATTCTAATTACATTACGTTTTCGTCCTCATATTAATTTTGTTTTGCCATCTTAGTTCATTCATTTTTTAATATTTGGATATTGTCCATCACATGTATATTTCGATGGTTATTATTTTATCATTTTTATTATTAATTTTATCATTTATTTAGCATGGTATTTATTATCATTATTATCATACACATGTTTTAACTGTTTTTAATTTTGTTTTATATATTATTTTGTATGTAGTGTTTGAGCCTTCAGGCAGACGTTAAAATCGTCAACACAGTCCTGTGTCGGGTCACATTTGGTGCTAATAAAGTCACTTCAATCAACCTTGGCTGACGAGATTTCTTGGTCCACCCCTACTTCTTGACTGCTGGGCCTCTGTGAATGCCATTTCTTATTTGGATTTGCACTAAATCTTCCAATTTGCTGGACTCCTGAGCCATGTATCATCCCTCCTCTTAGTTGTCACTGCTCCTTTTCTATTTTGCCCAGCACTACTACTACTAATCAATTCTATAGTGCTGCTGGATATACACAGTGCTGTACACATTATATGCAGGTACTTTCTCAATCCCTAGAAGGCTCACAATCTAGGCTTTTGTACCTGAGGCAATGGAGGGTTTAGGGACTTACCCAAGGTCACAAGGAGCTGCAGTGTGAATCAAACTCAGGTTTGCCAGGATGAAAGCCCACTACACTAACCATTAGGCTACTCCTCCACTCATCAGCAACTAGAGAGACTAGAGTAGGGCCAGAGATTGATTTGTTTAGCCCCTCCAACCGTAAAGCTATTCTACTACCCCTGCTTCTACAAACAGCTGGTACTATCCATCAAAGAAACCAGCCTCCCATTGGCAAATGATCCAACTGAACAGGCAGCTGATTTCAAGCCAATCATAATATTTTCTACTTCCATTGGAGAGATTGCTGAATCCCCCCCCCCCCCACACACACACACACAAACCACTACCCCTTGCTCACTACTTTCCTCATTCATCTCTGACCCAGCAGAGGGTAGAATGGTAGGGTGGAGTGGATGCTAACCACCTAAATACTTTAAAGTCATCCACTGACTTTTAATGAGCCCCCTTCTCTGCCTATACTTCAGTGACCTTCCACCTACCCTTCTACTCACCTGTGCACCCTAGTGTGTCTGCCCCCTCCCCCAGCTTTGCCACCCCCCTCCACATACATATTGTTCATCCAGGAAATAAAAGCATATACATAAAGGGACAGACAGGTGCAAGATGAGCACAGCTGTAGAGCTATAGTAATTACTCCAACCACAGCTTAACCTTCAGGTCAGACTTCAATTGTTTCAGTTCATTGAACAGTAGTTGAACTAACAGAGGTCTGACCTGGGGGTTAATAGCTCTACAGCTGTTCTTATTTTTCCAGCCCTTCTGTGCACACAGTATGATACTTCAGTACAGAAAACTGTGTGCAATTGGTATTACCTTGTGTGCACATATATTCCTGTATGTGCACTCTTTTAATGCCACATGCCATTTAGTTTAGTGTGTCTGGACTTGGAGGTATTTTTACACAAGCATTAAAAAAACCTTTGTGCTGTTTTTCATTGCCCAGTTCTAAAGCACAGTTGATAACATTTACCTCTTATGGGCCAATATTCAAAGCCAGTTGTACATTCACTGACCACCAGTCTATCTGTATATCTTCAAAAATTGTATGGATAGTTTTGGGCTGAAAATCCATCTGAATAGTCTGATAGAATCTGCATAATTAAGGGGCAGAGGAAGGGCTGAACATCTAATTATCCAGACAGTGACAATTTTCAGCAGCTTTTGGATAAGTTTGGTGACTGCATAATGAGCTAGATTTTATATATGGTGCCTGAAAATTCCACATGGAAAAAAATATGCCTAGGTGTATTCTCTAAAGGATATCTAAATTTTATAGAATAGCCTTAAGTTTCTGCGTAGTATATAGAATTATGCTGAGCGTCTCTCAATGTGACCAAATTTAGTTGCAGCCATTTACGCCATGTTTTATTTAGCATAAATCCTGATGCCTAAATTAGGTACAGAGCGGGTATATTCTATAACAATGTGCATAGACTTTAGAAACCCTCATGCCCTACCCATGGCCACACCCCCTTTTCAACTATGCAACCCTGTTACAAAATATGGTTTGCGAGTTCTGCATGTAAATCTTTGTTAATGCCAATTAGTGCTGATAATTGCTTGTTAACATCCAATTGACGGCGCTGATTACCTAGTTAACCAATTAAGTGCATTGCTATTGAATATGTTTCAATTTCCGCACAGAAATTAAGGCTCGATATATATAGAATCCAGCAGAATATGAATACACAGTGCTGCTGATTCATGTGGAGGGGCATTTTTGATATGACTTCTAAATCCAAATTTGGATGTTTTGCTCAATATGACCAGAATCCAAGTGGCAAATACAGCAAAATGTCTTATCTTTTTTTTTTTTAAAGGCCAGTTGCTAGATATTTTTGTGCTCTGTGCATTTATAGTTTTGGTCCATTAAAAAAATGTCCAAGAGAAAAACACACAAACATTGGGATGTAGGAAGAGCCAGCATTCTTAGTAGACTGGTCATACAGACATCCATGGGCGTAGTTTGGGGGGGGCAAGGGTGCAGTGCTCCCCCAAATGGCTTGCCACCTCCTGCATGACCTCTCTTCTTCCACCTTACTCCACCGAAGCCCTGCATGATCCATGATGATTCCTCTACCCCCTCCCTTCCTCCCTCACTCCAGCACTGCAGTCTTCAATCTGTCTGGGCTCCCAGCAGCGTTAGTGATGTATACACGCTGATTTCACACTGCCCCAAAAGACTTCGTTCTGCAGCGTCCCTTGTCCCACCTATGCGGGAACAGGAAGTTGAAGAGAAAGCTTCCGAGGAAGACCAAAGGCAGCATGTATACCAGACAAAGACTGCAGCGCCAGAGGAGGGGAAGGGAATAACAATCCCAGTCCTCAAAGTGTGTGTGTGCTTGCATGATGCTGGACCTCGGGGATGGGGGGGGGGGTGCAATCTGGACTGGGAGAAGTGGGGCAGAGGGAAGGAGCAGAAGATGGATGGGACTGGGAGAAGTGGTGAACAGAGGGAAGGAGTAGAAGATGGATGGGACAGAGAGGAGTGGTGAGCAGAGGGAAGGAGTAGAAGATGGATGGGACTGGGATGAGTGGTGAGCAGAGGGAAGGAGAAGAAGATGGATGGGATAGGGAGGAGTGGTGAGCAGAGGGAAGGAGTAGAAGATGGATGGGACTGGGAGGAGTGGTGAGCAGAGGGAAAGAGTAGAAGATGGATGGGATGGGTGGTGGTGAGCAGAGGGAAGGAGTAGAAGATGGATGGGACTGGGGGTGGGAGAGGGGAAGAAGCAGGATGTGAAATGAGGGATATGAGAAGAAGGGCAAGAAAAGGGGATGATGTGGGAAATGTTTGAGACATAATGTGAATGACTTGGAAGACTGGAGAGAGGATAAGAGGCATTGAAAAGGTATTGGGATACTGGTGAGGAGTATAGGAGAAGGGGATGAGTCTCTGAAGGGGGTTGACTTAGGGTAAAAAGGGGTTAAAAGATAGTGAAAGAGAAGCTATTGGGCATGGGGTATAGGGTAACAGACAGAAGAGTGGCCTTGGAGACAAGGGAAGGAAGGAAGGAGAGATGTAGATGGAGCTGGGACTGATAGAGTGATGAGATGCAGTGGAGGGTACATAAGTATTGCCATACTGGGACAGACCAAAGGTCGATCAAGCCCAGCATCCTGTTTCCAACAGTGGCCAATCCAGGTCACAAATACCTGGCAAGATCCCCAAAAAAGTACAAAACATTTTATGCTGCTTATAGTGGATTTTCCCCAAGTCCAATTTAATAATGGTCTATGGACTTTTCCTTTAGGAAGCCATCCAACCCTTTTTTAAACTCTGCTAAACTAACCGCCTTTACCACATTTTCTGGCATTGAATTCCAGAGTTGAATTACACAGTGAGTGAAGAAACATTTTCTCCAATTTCATTTTAAATTTACTAATTTATAGCTTCATCATATGTGCCCTAGTCCTTGTATTTTTGGAAACAGTAAACAGACGCTTCACGTCTACCCATTCCAATCCACTCATTATTTTATAGACCTCTATCATATTTCCCCTCAGCTATCTTTTCTTCAAGCTGAAGAGTCCCAGCCGTTTTGGCCTTTCCTCATAGGGAAGTCATCCCATCCCCTTTATCATTTTCATTGCCCTTCTCTGTACCTTTTCTAATTCCACTATATCTTTTTTGAGATGCGGCAACCAGAATTGAACACAATATTCAAGGTGCAGTCGCACCATGGAGTGATACAAAGGCATTATAACATCCTCATTTTTTTCCATTCCTTTCCTAATAATACCTAACATTCTATTTGCTTTCTTAGCCGCAGCAGCACACTGAGCAGAAGGTTTCAACGTATCGTCAACGACAACACCTAGATCCCTTTCTTGGTCTGTGACTCCTAACGTGGAACCTTGCATGATGTAGCTATAATTCGGGTTCCTCTTTCCCACATGCATCACTTTGCACTTGCTCACATTAAACGTCATCTGCCATTTAGACACCCAGTCTCCCAGTCTCCCAAGGTCCTCTTGTAATTTTTCACAATCCTCCCATGATTTCACGACTTTGAATAACTTTGTGTCATCAGCAAATTTAATTACCTCAATAGCTACTCCCATCTCTAGGTCATTTATAAATATGTTAAAAAGCAGTGGTCCCAGCACAGACCCCTGGGGAACCCCACTAACTACCATTCTCCATTGAGAATACTGACCATTTAACCCTACTCTCTGTTTTCTATCTTTTAACCAGCTTTTAATCCACAATAGAACACTACCTCCTATCCCATGACTCTCCAATCTCCTCTGGAGTCTTTCATGAGGTATTTTGTCAAATACCTTCTGAAAATCCAGATACCCAATATCAACTGGCTCACCTTTATCTGGCTCCTGTACCAGCTGCTCCATAAAGCAGTCCTTGATTTCGTCAAGGAATTTTACCTCCCTAGCATGCCCTGATGTTACATTTACCCAGTCAATATTGGGGTAATTGAAATCACCCAATATTATTGTGTTGCCCAGTTTGTTTGCTTCCCTAATTTCCTGTAACATTTCTACATCCATCTGTTCATCCTGGCCAGGCGGACGATAGTACACTCCTATCACTATCCTACTAGGGTAGATGAGGACAAAGAGGGTGAGTACAGAGTATGGGAATGGGGGACTAATGAAGTGGGGAGGAATTTAGGAAACTGGATAAGGGAGAGACAGAGGGGGGAACGGGAGTGTTGGAGAGGGAATGAGAGGGATATGGTCAAAGTCAACAGGTAGATGGATACTAAGGACTAAAGAGTGAGAGAAAAGTGCGAAAACAATGTAAAATGAAAGATCAGTACTAGACAGATGCAGAGAAGGACAGGAAGAAGACAAGAGAAGAGTGAAGAAATGGAAAAGCCAACCTGTAAAAGAATTCTAGAAGAAGCCTGACACATGGAAAGTAGGGACCAGTCCAACTAGAAAAATAGAATGCTCAGACAACAAAGGTAGAAAAGAAAACATTCTTTTTATTTAATGCTTTTTAAGGACTAAGATGTGCCTGCTTTGTGAAATGTACATTTTTTTCTATTGTATTTTGCAGAGTACAGGAGAAAATACATTTCTGTTTCTCTTTTACCAGTATTTGCACTGCTTACAGAGTCGGGCTTTCTTGAAGAGATATATTTCAGTTTTTATGGGCATGTTTTTTGTGGTTCCCTATTTTGTATCGCATGAGGGTCTGTCCATGTTCTGCATATGTGATTGAGGTGACAGATTCTGCTAGCATGTAGTGTTTGTGTAGGAATGTGTAACAGTCCAGCTTGTTCCAGTCTTCCAGTAGCAGGTATATTGGTGCTCTAGGTCCAGTGTAATATTTATAGCACTGTCTTTTCATAGGTGGGTTAGGGCTGTTGTATGTTAAGTTTTCTGTATAGGTTTTGAGTGTCTTTTTGTAGGGTTTTGTGTTATTTTAGAATGTATCTGGCCCTATTGTTTTTGATATGCTGGCTTCATATTCAGCATTTTAGTCTGGTGCAATTTTTTTTAAATAGCCATAATGAATATGTAAGAGATGTATACACATCCTTTGCCCCCCCCCCCCCCCCCCAAATAAAACAAACTATGCCCATGCAGACATCCCAGCAGAGCAGTGAGGCACCCTAGGGGACACTGCAGTGGACTTCACATAAAAGGTCCCAGGTACACATCTCATCATTACTTCCCTATATTGTATGGTGAGCCCTTCAAAACCTACTGTACCCAACTGCACACCATTACAATAGCCCTTATGGCTGCAGGTGCCACCTACAGGTGGGTACGGTAGGTTTTTGGTAGGTTTTGGAGGACACACTTTCCACCTCAAGTGTAACTGTTAGAGTGGGATATGGGTCTGGGTCTCCTTCTCTACAGTGCACTGCATTGACCACTGGATTACTCCAGGGATCTGCTTGCTGCTCCAATAGGACCGGTTATAACATCTGAGGCTGTCATAGGCATGTTTGAAGGTAGGACGTGGAGGTGGGGCGTTTGAGAATGAGGGAGAAGTGCTGGACTGGGGCTGGGGGTTTGAGAATGAGGGAGAGGTGTTGGACTGGGGCTGGAAGTTTGAGAATGAAGGAGAGGTTCTGGACTAGAGCTGGGGGTTAGAGAATGAGAGAGAAGTGCTAGACTGGGGCGGGAGGAGTGTGAGAATGAGGGAGAGTAGTTCTGCATGGAGGCAAGGAGGACGAACAGTGCTGCATCAAGGGGACAAGGAGAGCTACAGCACTGCCCCCATGCAGAACTACTCTCCCTCTTCTCACACTCCTCTAGGGGGGCAAGGAGGGAGAGAGGAGCTGCACTGGGGAGGGGGCAAGGAGTGAGGTCCTTCATCAAGGGGTCAAGGAAGGAGAAAGATTCTGTGTGAGGGCCAAGGAGGGAGAATGGTGCTGGACAAGGAGGGCAGTTAGGGAAGCATCCAATAAGGTGGGTGAGGAAGAGAGGGAATACTGAGAGGGAAAGAGGTGCTGGACTTGGGGAGGGAGGGGAGGGAGGAGAGGTGCCAGGACCGGAGAGGAAAATGAGAGAAATGTTTCACATAAAGGGAAGGAAAGAGGGGAGACATGCTACACATGGTGAAGGCGGTTAGCTTGGCAGAGTTTAAAAGGTGGTTAGACGATTTCCTAAAGAACAAGTCCATAAACCGCTACTAAATGGGAAAAATCCACAATTCCGGGAACAACAAGTATAGAATGTTTGCACATTTGGGAAGCTTGCCAGGTGCCCTTGGCCTGGATTGGCCGCTGTCGTGGACAAGATGCTGGGCTCGATGGACCCTTGGTCTTTTCCCAGTGTGGCATTACTTATGTACTTATGTAAAGGGAAAGGGAGGAAGAGGGGAGACAGGCTACATGGGAAGGGGAAGGAAGAGGGGATACAGGCTGAACATATAAAGGGATTGGGGATACAGGCTGAAGATAAAGGGGTTGGGAAGAGGGGAGACAGGCTGAACATAAAGGGAAGGGAAGAGGGGATACATGCTGCACATAAGGAAAGGGAAGAGAGAGACATGCCGCACCTAAGGAAAGGGAAGAGGGGAGACAGGCTGCACATAAAGAGAAGGGAAGAAGAAAGACAGGCTGCACATGAAGGGAAGAGAGAGGGAAAACCAAATAGATTTGAGAAGGCGGCAGAGAAATTGAAGAAAGCTGAACATGAAAGATCAGTGCCAAAAAGACATTGGATAGGAGATGAGAAAAGAAATAGCAAATGGAAAGGAGGCCCTGGAAACAGAGTTAAGGGCACACATAGAGGAAAGCAGAACCAAAGATTGGGAACAAAATAACTGGAATAATAAAATCACCAGACTACAAAGGTAGGAAAAATGATCTTATTTTCAGTTTAGTGAATTATGTTGGTGTTGAGAGTTTAAATCTGTTAGCTTTTTTTTGCACTGTACAGGAGGACATGCATTTCTTTCTATTTCTCTAGTGTTGCTCGAAATGCAGAGTCCAGTATCTCTGTTTTCAGTTTTTGTCTGCATGTTTTTTGAGGTTCCCTATTTTGTAGTAGGTGAGTGTCATGTTCTGCATCTGCAACTGAGGTGAAGGATACTGCTGGCATGTGGTGTCTGTATAGGAATCTGTAACAGTCCATCTTGTTCAAGTTTCACAGTAGCAGGTATATTGGTGCTCTAATGTATTTCAGTAGCATAATAAACTGAAATAACTACTTCTCAAGAATACAGGTACGGGTGTGGATGGAAGAGATTCCTTGCAGGGATGGGAGGGCATGGAAAAGATCTTAGTGGGATTGGGTTAAATATGGGTTAGATTCCAGTGGTGTGCCTTGACAATTTTTTTGCCTTGTAAGTGTGCCACGAGATGAAAGGTTGAAAATCACTGCCTGAAATATTCAGGCAGTCTATCGCAGCACTATCTGATTATCATTTATTGTTTATCGTTTATTTACTATACCGTTTCTTATTGCATTCGCAAAACAGAACAGTTTACATCTTAAAAAAGAAAATTTATATTAAAAACATACAGGAAATCCATTAATTTGATAGAAAAGCACAGCAAAACAAAAAACATCCATATTAAAAGGTATGTAGACAATATACAACCATCCATGCCAAAAAATATAATTATACATATTACTAGTTAATACATATTCATTCTGTCTGGTTTTCCCTTTCATCCCAGATTATTGTCAAACGTATTCTGAAACAAATATGTTTTCAGGAATTTATGGAAGTGAATATAGGACTCTTCTATTCTAATAATTTTTGGAAGGCAGTTCCAAAGTGAAGGGGCTAGAAAAAAGAAAGCTGAGGTTCTGGTAGACTCCTATCTGGCCTTTTGGGGTGTTGGAATTACTAATCTATTATCTGTAAGTGATCGTAGTGTTCGCATGGGAGATTATGGTATAATGAGATTGGCTAAATATGATGGAGTCAGTAAATGTAAGGCTTTATGTGTCAGAGAATCTTAAATTTTATTCTGACTTCAACTGGGAGCCAGTGAAGATGGTATAAGAGAGGTGTAATTCTATCATATTTTGAAGCCCTACAAATAATACAGGCTGCTGTATTTTGTATCATTTGTAATCATTTTATATTGATCTTAGTAAGGCCTACATAGATGATATTGCAATAATCCAGACGTGTCATAATATATGCATATGTTAGGGTACATAGCGAATCTTTGTCGATCGAATTTCTAATTGAATGCAGTTTTCGTAGATGATAAAAAGATTTCTTTACTATCTCAGATATTTGCTCATTAAATGATAGATGATTAGTACCACAAAATATTCAAGCAGTCTGCCGCAGCACTATCTGGTTAGTGCTGTGGCAGTCTGAGGGCAGAGTTGGGAGTTACTCAGCCACCACCAATATTCAATGGCAGTGGCTGGATAAGTATCCGGTTAATTAGGACAGCAAAAAGGTTGTCTTGAGTCAGCCAGATAGCTATCTATATCTGTGTACTGCTGTAGAATATCAGTAGTACCTGAGTAATATCAGCAGGCCACTGAGTACCTGGGTAGTCAGTTCTGGTATCTGGATAAGGGCCAGCATGGAATAACCACGTCTAATTTAGCTAAAAGTGGCCGAATATTGCCCCCTTTTTTAGTATGCAAATTAATTCAGATATACACAATCCTACCTAATTGCTGCAGGGTGACAGTGCACTGTCTCTTGGTCATAAGGGCCAAATTGAATTGTTATGACCCTGGGGTTGAGGGCTCGCCTGCCCAGTGCTGCAGGGTTTCTTCATTTCTTTTTCCATCTTGTATGGTTCAGCTCAGTTCACTTAGAATGCAGGCTCTCATTTAGGTAAGAGACTATTGCCTACAGAAGTTGGCAGGATTCAGAGAGTGTTTGCAGTGCAGTTTTTCCATCATTTGTAATGGGTTTTGCTTAGCGCCACATTCCTGCAACAGCCTGGTACTTCACCCACTTCAAGCTGTACATGCAGCCCTTAGAATGTGCCAGCAGATGGAGGATCATTCCACTGGATGTATTTTCTGCCATTGGGGGAAACCTTTTTTAGTTAAATATTTAATTGCAGAAGTGCATGTAGTTCGGCAAATAAACACCATGCATATGGATTGGGAGACAAATGAACCAGCCCTTTCCAATAAGCACTATTGCTCAAACAAAATGCACCTAAAAAACCCAAAATGTTTTGATTGCATAAATCTTTGCACCCCTTGAGCCAGTAGCTGGTGGAAGCCCTTTCAGAGCAATTGGTCGCCTAAATGGTATTTTTAGCAGCAAATAAACAGCATAGATGATACTGAGGATTTTTATTGGCTGAGCTGAGTTCTTGTAGGATCAATGCTGATGGCATCTAGACAAGTCTTTACTAAAGCTGGCCCATGGAGTTTTCCTTGTATAGGATATTCAGTTATGCTGGTTTGTTTGGTAGTTATTGTTGTTGTTGTTGTTGTTGTTGCTGCTGTTTTTTTTTAAGTTAATATAATTAAGGAGGATAGGCAATGTTTCCCTACTGAAGCATAGATTCTAGGGTTGTCAACTTGATCCAGATTCGCCCAACAGGGTTTATCCAGTCCTGTGCTTACCCCAATGCATGCAGGGACTTGTAGCCTTGCTTTTCTTAAGGAATCAAAAGAGGAAGTCAAAACCACAAATTCCTGCATGCAGCAGGGTAAGCACAAGACTGGATCAACCCTGTTGGGCAAATCTGGATCTAGTTGGCAACCCTATTAAATTCCTATTGCTTTTCTTATGATTTTTAAAATGTGTTGTGCAAGTCTAAAGAGAATATAAATGTCAATTCATAAGAAAATAAAATATTCCGCTTCATATATGGTACAAAATTGTTCCCCATGCCTATCCTTGTAAATTACCCTTTCACCACTAGAAGAAGGTCTCTCGGCATCACACTGGCAGGGCAGCGTGGGAAAGCTTACATGGCTGCTGTCTGCAGTTTACCCGATCTCTGGGTAAGTAACTCTGTTTTTTCAATTCACTCAAATTAGCAGCATTTACAAACACTGAATTATTTTGAAAAAAAAAAGATTTTTTTTTTTAAAGGGCAAAGAAATGTCAGAGAGAAAGGGGTGCAGTTGTGGAATCAGCTGTCATCCAGCTGACACTGTAGGAGGCCTGGTTGCTTATTCTATTCAACAACCATGGCAAACCTAAACATGTGCAATAATGTCCACACATAATCTGGCAACACAATAGATAACATTTGGAAAAGACTAGATAATATATGTGGAAGCTGAATAAAATGCAGTTTATTTCAGTCACATAAGATGATGTGAACAAATGGAAATGTTTGGAAACAAGCCACAGCTCCAGCTCTTTCACTGTTCTACGGTTCGCACAGTTTCCTCACAAGCTCTGAATTTTCTATTAGGATTTAATTGGTTGAATTATTCATTTCAGTTTTGTGTTGAGAGATGAAGCAGGAATAGAGCCGTCCACTGGTTAACAGAAAATCAGTTTTCAGTTTTCTTCTACCAATTACATTAAAAAAAAAAAAAAAAGGCTAGGGCAAGCCAAGGAATGAAGTGCTGAAAAAAAAAGTAAATGTTGCAAGTTCATTCATAAAAGCTGCTTATTCCTGGGAAATTTACCAAGAATAATGAAGATGAATTCTGTAGGGTTCTGCAGAGCCTTGCCTGTGTGACACACCATATATTTATCATTCATCACCTTTCATTTCAACCAGTGGAAATGCATAAAAGCAAGGCCACTGAACTGTAATATGAATAATGAACCCATGGTGTAAAGACTGCAACAAGCAATGAGTAGACCAGCTCTAATAGGCAATGACATTGGTGACAGAAAAGCAACTTCCCTTCACAAAACATCAGTTGAGTAGCTCTCAGACTATCAGTGCCTTAATTATCCAGCACTAATCAATAAATAGGGAAGGTGATGCCAGAACCACCCTACTAATACTCTGCCAAGAAACTGTCATGCAAGTGGTGGCCCTTATAAGTCATTTGTGACTTGGTACTTGTCTATAGGGACTACTTTTAATCAGCTCATGGTTCTAAGCTCTGGGGGAAGTGAATGAAATAGAAACCACCATGTTTAGCATTTTATTTAGTATTAAGCTCACCTGTACACAGTATATTTCAAAGCATTAAATTACGTTAGGTATGGTGGTGGGTATGCCCCTGTGATCAGGGTGTTCACACTCTAAGGGGTCCTTTAACTAAGTTGCAGGAAAAAGGGCCCTGCAGTAGTGGTGGAGGACATTTTTCCCGCATGCCAGGGCCATTTTTACCGCAGTGGGTAAAAAGCCCCTAAAAATGGCCATGTTGTAAGATTACCCTCACTGCATAGCCATGCGAGGGAAAGCACTTACCGTCACCCACTGAGGTGGCGGTAAGGGTTCCTGTGGTAACCTGGCTTTAACCAGGCAGCATGCGGCAATGCCTAATTACCACCGGGTTAGCTCCACGCTATAAAATAAAAAAATTTTCCTGCGCACCAGAAATGGTGCATACTTGAGGCAGAACTACCACCAGCAGTCGTATTGGGCTGGTGGTAGTTCTGGGTTAGCATACGATAAATCCGCTTTGGGCTTACTGCTGCTTTGTAAAAGGACCTCTAAGTTTGTACCTGAAGCAATGGAGGATTAAGTGACTTGCCTAAGGCCTCCCAAACCTAAGGAGTGTTGATAGGATTTGAACCCTGGTATTTCTAGTTCACAGGCAGCTGTGCTAGCCACTAGGCTACTCCTATTTGGAGAAAGCACAACATCCAGACCAAGGCAAACCATCTCATGGGACACTTGGATATTCTTTCTTATTTAAAAAAAACCCTTTGCACATAACATAATCTCAACTATCCTTAAGAAACAGGCATACCACTCTTGAATTCTATACCACCCTTGAACTCTAATGCAATACCACTCTGTATTTCTCATACCAGAATTGGCGATCACCATCACGGTACTATGTAAGCCACATTGAGCCAGCAAATAGGTGGGAAAATGTGGGATACAAATGCAACAAATAAATAAATATCAAAGCAAGATAGGATGTCTGAATAGAAAACCTATTTCTAAGACAGGGTGGAGAGGTAGCAGTCTTGATTCGGGACAAAATCAAACTGCGCAGAATATCCATCCCCCAGCTACATGGATCAGAATCTCTTTTAATCCAACTTGAAGAGGAGAAGCCAATCTGGCTGCTCATGGTATACAGAGCACCTCATAACAACACATTATCTGTGCAAGAACTCCTAGACCTGATTACTCAAGTGACCCTGAATTACCCTAGGTTGGTGATCATGTGAGACTTCAATCTACACATCAAAACCCCAGATACCACCACAGCTGCCTTTCTGGACATGATGACAGCACTAGGATTTACACAGGTGATCAATTCTCTAACCCACGAAAAGGGTCACATACTAGACCTGGTATTCTACAAAGGGGTGGATATCCCAGAATTCTGGGATAACAGTATTGAAATAACTCCCCTATCATGGTCAGACCATTTTCTAATTAAATTCTCCCTTAGTAACCACCTGAAACAAATGGCACCTCCCAGAGTATGGCAGGAGATCAGAGACAAAAAAAAGCTGACCGCTGAAAATTTCCTAGAGGCCTTGGACTATCCACATATAGATGAAAAGACAGCAGTGACAGAACAGGTTGACATCTGGAATACACACTTAGCCAAGATCTTAGAGAAAACATCACCATTAAAAAAGGTCTTATGCCCCACTTACAAACGCTCACCTTGGTTTTCTCCAGAACTTCGGATCCTTAAACGCGAAGGACGAAAACTGGAAAGGAGATGGCGCAAATCTCACCTGGATGAAGACAGGCTAAACTGCAGGAAGCACATGGCAAAGTACCACCAAGCCTTAACAGCAACCAAAAAACAGTATTTTTCTCAATGCATTGCACAGGCTGCCAATTCAACCAAGCAGCTGTTCAGTATAGTAAACAGCCTACTGCAACCCCCACAACAAAACCAGCCTGCCCAGTCTAAACTGAACTGCAATGATTTTGCTGCATACTTTGCCAACAAAATTAAAAGTCTCCACCAGGATTTACAGGCAATCCCACCCAGTGCCCAACCAGTCAACCAGGGGTGCACAAACTCGCCCCCTACTAACAGAGACAGATGGAACACTTTTAACCTAATGACAGAGGACAGCCTTGACAAAATCCTAAGAGACCTTCGACCAACTACCTGCTCCCTCGATCCCTGCCCATCAAAGACAGTATAGCAGGCAAGTATGGGCCTTATAGAAGGCGCCACAAAAATTGTCAACACCTCTCTTTCTAATGGGCAACTACCAACAGCATTAAAAAGGGCAGTGGTTCGCCCTCTGCTGAAGAAAAACAACCTTGACCAGGACAAACTTGAAAGTTACAGGCCAGTATCCAACATCCTGTTTCTAGGGAAAACTCATAGAACAAGCAGTCTGTGTTCAACTTAATGAATGGCTAGAAAACAGTAACTGGCTAGATCCATGTCAATCTGGATTCTGACCTGGTTATGGAACAGAAATGGTCCTCGTATCCCTGCTAGATGATCTTCACAGAAACCGAGACAAGGGATTCACCTCAATGTTAGTACTGCTAGATTTCTCAGCTGCTTTTGACACTGTGGATCATGATATCTTGCTAGCACGACTGACAGAAACAGGTATCAATGGTACAGTACTTGCCTGGTTCAGATTCTATCTGTCAGACAGACAACAATCCATAATGTTTGGCAGCAACTCATCACCATCATGGACACTGACCTGCGGGGTACCACAAGGATCAATACTGTTACCTATTCTGTTCAATGTCTACCTCAAGCCACCAGCTGAGCTGATTTGGTCAATGGACACTCAGTTCTACATCTATGCAGATGATGTGCAGCTACTCATACCCATTGAACCTGACTTACCTACAGCCTTGAATAAACTGATTACTTGTATAACATCAATTCAAGAATGGGCTAAGCACAACAAACTTTTCCTGAACCCAAGTAAAACCGAGCTTCTCTGGGTCCCTAACACAAGTGGATACATACCTGATATCAAAATCCCTTTTGGGAAGTATGAACTCCCCCTCAAATCACAAGTCAGGAACCTTGAAATACAGTTAGATTCAACACTTACTCTGATTCCCCAAATCCAAGCAACATTCAAGAGCTGTTTCTACTATTTGCAACAGCTACACTGCCTCTCTCCTTACATTGAGAAGGTAAATCTTATCCCAATTGTGCATGGCATGGTAACATCAAGACTGGATTACTGCAATGCACTATACAATGGACTGACTACAAAGGGCCTGCACCAGCTCCTGTTGATTTAGAATGCAGCAGCAAGACTCATAGAAGGTTGCAAGCGACGTGATCACATCACACCATTTTTGCAAAAACCTCATTGGCTACCAGTACAATACAGGGCTAAATTTAAAACTCTATGTCTGATCTTCAAGGCCCTGAAAGGAAATGGCCCCAAGTATCTGAAGAATAGGATGATCCTCCACACACCGCCAAGGACTTTCACTAACTACACTCTCTCCAAAAGACATTACACGATGTGATACCCGCAAGCGAGCCTTCTCCGGAGTAGCCCCCACACTCTGGAATGCATTGCCTGAAAGGCTCCACTTAACACAAGACTATCTCTACTTTAGGAAGCAGGTGAAAGTTTAGCTCTTCAACCAAACCTTTAATGGAAGAAGTAACTAACTTGTTAGTCTCACTCACACACACAAGGATTGACTCGGGCTGCACATACTGCTACGGGACATGTTTATCCATTCCTAGCCTAACTGAGATAATATTTAACCATCTCCCTGACCTCATGTGCAACTTTTTTCAAATCAGTCACCTTACTTTCAAATTCTTCCTACTTTCTTACTCATCTATATGTTACAACTTTGCCTTACCCTTCACTACCAATTATAATGTTCTATTACGTATTGTGTTGTCATTGCAAGTAGTATACCATGCCATATTTTGTATTGTTACTTGAATATTTTTACTGCTGTACTTGCCTATTGCTCATGTTTGATCTATTCTTACTGTACACCGCCTTGAGTGAATTCCTTCAAAAAGGCGGTAAATAAATCCTAATAAATAAATAAATAAGCAAGCACTGGAAAACATTTTCCTAGAGAAAGCCAGAGAGCTGGCATGTTAAGAACGAGAATTATGTATACAGCATAGGAATTAGGCATTACATGTAATTAAAAATCCCATGACATAATTGTGCTTTGTGGGGCAGAACTGGCAGAACTTGCTAGGTATCCAATAGATCCTAATGTTGAAATTAATTCTCTGTGGTTGACAGCTTTCAGTAGTAAGAGGTGATGTTCCCCAACCCCACTTAGCTAATAGTTGTAAATGAACCTGCCCTCCCTAGATTTCTCCAAACCTTTTCTAAAGTCATCTGTCCTATTAAACTTGACCACATCCTCTGGCAACATTTCTGCTTGAATACCACTGCCAACTCATGAAACTTTCTACTGATTCATCCAGATTAACGAAAGCAAAATTTACAGTGGGAGTCACTAACTTTATCCTACAATATATTTAACTTTGTGTTGTTGGCCACAGCAAGGCAAAAATGGCAGACCCCAAGTTGGGTCTCTTGAAAGGGGCCTGAGCCAAGGCAAGTGCCAAACCTCCCACTCCCACCTCTGACAATGAAGATCATCCTGTATCATTGATCATCTGCCACTATTAGAATCCTGCACCTTACCTCTTGATAGACACCTTCACCCCTCCGATTGAGACCCACACCCATCATTCCTCTCCTGAGACCTACTGGGGTTTTCCTGGTGTCTAGCAGCTGGGACAGGAGCAATTCCCAGTTGTTCCTACTCCATTAGATAGTAGGTTCACAATAGCACCAGCTGACCCCCAAGTGTAGTCTCACAGTACAACCATTAGGGGTCAAGCTACCAAATAAAAAGGTGAGTGAGAATCTATAAGGGAGTGGGGATGTGTATCAGGGGAGGAGGATGCTTTTGGGTGTCAGCCCCTTTAAGAGGCTTTCCAGGTGCTTGAGGCCATTTGTTAGCAACCCAATGCTTCTGGGAAGTGAAAATAATACCCACTGAAAGCTGATGTTACTTTTCCATGAATGACACAGTTTGCAAAGTTCAATTCAAGCTGCAATATTCATTTTACATGTTTTGTAACTCACTATTATGTAGCTTGTGCTGCACAAAAAGAAGTGCTTTAAGGGCAAATAATTCAGGATTTTGCTTTATAACAAACACTGAGTGGCAATAATCTTATTTTATCCCTTTAACACACTTTAGTAACTAACCACCTTAATCTCCAAATCCCAAGTAGGACAGCCTTACAGAATATTATGATGGTGATGATGGGTTCTTATAGCCTGCCACTCTTCCTAAATTTAGGTTCAGAGCAGGTTAATAAAAAATAGAAATATAATACTGAATCACATACACCAGAAACAGAAAACTGTTTATAACAAATATTCTGAAAATAAGTAAGTTTTCAGACCTTTCCGAAAGAGTATAAAGTTCAATTATCCTAATATCTACTGGAAGTAGGTTCCAACATTTCACCATCTGGACCACAATAGACCATTTCCTGAATACTTTAAAGTTTTTAATCCCTTTAAAAGAAGGAACATTCAACATTCAAAGGGTACAGGCTCATTGCTCTCTTCCTGTGCCTAACTACTTAACTAAGGTAGTCAGATCAGTCGGGCAATAACCATCAACATACACATATTTCAAAAACCATTCTTGCCTTTACAGGTGGCCAATGCAACTCGATTGGCAAAGGGGACGCTCAATCATATTTAGCTTTGCAAGCTGCTGTGTTTTGAAGAAGTTGCAACTTCAGCAGCTGCTTCTTAGTGATCCCAATGTAAATAGAGTTACAATAATCTAATTCTGATAACACCAATAGCTGAACAAGGACCCAAAAATGTTCAAGGATGAAATAAGATCGAACTAACCACAGTTGTCTTAGTTTTAAAAATACCTTCTGAGAAACATATTTGATTTGAGCATTCATATTCATAGACAAATCCAATATAGTACCTAAGATTTTTGACTGTTTATCAATAGTTAGCACTGAACCATCTGAACAGAAAGCATGACTGGGTGTACTTGACTCATTTGTTCTACTAATAGGTAAAAATGTTAAATGAGGAGGAAACCTCCACTCAAAATAGTATCAAATACTTCAATCAATCAAAGAGTAGAGTAAATCAGATTTTTGCCATCAATTCCACAATTTGCAACCATTTATTTAATATTTTATGGTTACCTTTACTTAACTACTTATATTTTCTTTGGAGGAAAAGGCCTCAATCATTGCTGAAGATGCACTGTTTCTGGTTCTGGAACTCATGCATCATCCAGTCTTATTAGCATCCAGCTGTTCATTTCCAATCATTGACCTCAAAAAAACCCTCCACTCTATTCTTCTTTTTTTCTTTAATTTTTAACATTTTCTAACAAAATCTATCACTCTGTTGAGATTCCACAGTCTTTAAATGCATTCTATAATCTCTAAATCTCAATCTTTAAGATTCATTATTTCATCCACAAATGTAATTAATATATATGATTTCTTAATGCGGGAACTTTCACCCTTAACTTCCTCAGGGTATGTCCTCACATACTCTATCATCAGCTGTTCTTCACAGATTCAATCCTGCTTGGGTTGTGAAATATAGAATTAATGGCAAAAATCTTAGTTACTCCACTATTTGATTGATGACTCATCATTACTAAACCATAAAATTTGTCTTTTCTGCATTTAGTTTAAGTCTTACTGAGAGGGACCATCATTTTATTAAATCCACTCCAGATTTAATATCGATAAATAGACTAGATACACCAGAAACCAATAAGGAAATATCATCTGCATAAGATAAAAGTTTTATACCATTCTCCAGTTTTACATGCCTAAGTGAACTTATATTTATATTATATAGTAATGGAGATATAGGAGATCCTTGTGAAACTCCACATGGTGGTTGCCATGAGTTAGAAGACTTTCCATCCTTCATTACTGAATAATACCTATTTACCGAAAAAGAATGAAACCACCGAAGAACAGATGAAGTAAACTCTAGTTCAGATAATATATCAATTAGATTATTGTGATTAACCATGTCAAACGTGGCAGAAATATCAAATTGAAGCAGTACAATGTCTCTTCCTCTGCTCAATACCTTATTTACTTCTGATGTTAATAATAGTAAAAGTGTCTTGGTACTGTGAAACATCTTGAAACCATGCTGAGAATCATGAAACAAGTTGAACTTATGTACAAATTCAGTTAATTGAGAACTCACCACAAATTCCATCAGTTTGGCAAAAAAAAGGTATACCAACAACAGGTCTCTAATCAACTACTTGAGATAAGTCAGCACCAGTGGATTTGGGAATTGGAGTTAAGGCAATACTTCCTACAGATGGGGAGAACGAGCCTATGAGCTTGTGGCACTCCACACAGATCCCTTTACTCATGATGTTTTCTTACTAACATGAAATGATTTTCTTTTTTTTGTTATTGGCACTATGTTTACAATTGGTTGGCAAGCCTAAAGCTGACTGAAAAATATCTTCTATATATATATATATATATATATATATATATATATATATATATATATATATATATATATATTTCTGGGGGTAACCCAGCCAGTCAGGTTTTCTGGATGTCTGCAATGAATATTCATGACCTTGATTTGCATACACTGCATGCAAAATTCTCTCATATACATTCAGTGTGGATATCCAGAAATCCTAACTGGTTGGAGTTCCCCCAGTACAGTTTGGGAACCTGTGATATATAACCTTTACATTAAAAACATATAATACACTAATATAACTTGAAACTGGAGAAGGCATTTCTAGCTTCAAGTATATTGGTTAACTTATGATAAAGAGAATAATTCAGCACAAATAGCATGGTAGATAATAATCATTGAGGGGTATCAGCTGGTTCCAGATTTGTGGACCAGGCAGATCCAGTCCTGGTTTTACCCCTTGCATGCAGAGGTTTGTAGTTCTGATTTCCTTATTGTATTATCTAAAGGGCCCTTTTACTAAACTGTGGTAAAAGGGGGCCTGCGCTAGCGTCAGCAGCCCCCTTTTACCACAGGGGGTAAAAGGCTGTCTTTTTTTGAGGAAAAGAAATGGCTGTGCGGTAAGTGAAACACTTACCGCATGGCCAGTTTAGAGGGGCAGCCCTTACTGCCACCCATTGAGATGGTGGTAAGGGCTCCTGTGCTAATCCAGTAGTAATGGGCAGCAATTACAGCCAGTTAAGTTCTGGCGCTACAAAAATAGATCATATTTTTGTAGCACTGGAAATGGCACATGCTAGGGATGGGAACTACTGCCGGGCTCCTGCGATAGACCGGCAGTAGTTCTGGGCTGGCGCACGGTAAACCTGCAGTGAGCTTACCGATGCTTAGAAAAAAGGCCCCTAAGACAGGGATTCTCAAGCCAGTCCAAAGGTGACACTCAGCCAGTCAGGATTTCAGGATGCCCACAATGAATATGCACGAGATAGTTTTGTATACAATGGAGGTAGTGCATGCACATTTATTTCATACATATTCATTGTGAATATCCTGAAAACCTAACTGGCTAGGTGTGTCCCAAGGACTGGGATGAGAACCACTGCTCTAAGGAAAGAGAAACAGTCAGTCTATGCATGCTGCACTGTAAAACCAGCACTGCATAAGCCTGGCCTGAAAATCTGGAGCTGGTTGGTAATCCTTTTTTTCCACTTTTGTATTATTGAGCATGGAAGTATAATTGGAAGCTTTAGAAATTTTAGCTAGAAAAGCAGCATTTACCCATGAGACTGGAATACAATTTTACTTCTTCCATTTGAAAGTGGAATGTCTGCTAAATAAACATCTTGCAAATCTTTTTCTTTTTATTATTCAAGGTACCAGAGAAAGTATTATTTTAATTGCCTGAATATGTTGCTTCATAACTTTCCTTATGTCCTTCCTATCTGGAGAAATGTTTCCTCTCCATAGCCAAAATGAATTGCTCTCCTATCCTAATAAGCAGACAATTTTGTCTAGCCAGACTACGCCCTTTGGGAAGCTGCTTGACTTGGGAACTTAATTGTTATTCACTTGTAGAACTCATCAACAAGTTCTTGCAAATAGGTTAATTTCCTGAGTCATGAAAAGGTTGCAAAGCTTCAAACCCACATTTCTGGACATGGAGGATTTTAAGACAAGAAGGAAAATCTATAAACCTTGTACTCTGATCACCCAAAGCTGCCAAGTCACCCAGTTCCAGGAGTGAGACTTTTTGGCCAGTCTTGGCTTTGAATTTACACCCAAAAACATTAATCCTTGATCCTATCCATTAAAATCAACACTACAAACCCCAGAATGCTAGGGTTGCTACCTGATTCCAAGTCACAAAGAACAAGCTAATCTGGTTCTGATTTTACCCTATTGCATGTATGGACTTGTAGTTCTAATTGTAGTTTTGACTTTCTTAGGAAAACTCAAAAGGACAAGTCTATGCATGCAACAGAGAAGGGATTTTGCTTGCTACTTTTCAAGTAGTCAATCAAAGTGAATTACATTCAGATACAGTAGGTATTTTCATGTTTGGAGGGCTTAATATCTAAGTTTGCACACGAGGCAAAGAAGGTTAGGAGCACAAGCAGGAGTACCAGGATTTGAACCTGGTTTCCTTGTTGTTTTAGATCACTGCTCTAACCATTAGACTACTCTTGAATTAATCTGTGATTTATGATATGAAATCAGATGGCAACCTTTCATAACGCATCAGCATTATCAGAAATCCAAGCCTGACCTGCTAACAGCTTTGCTTTATATCAACCATACCTTCCAATATTTCAGACCTTGAATAAGTACAGGTCAGTAAACCAAGCCAATAGGTGAGGTTAATACTTCTAGGAGATTAGTTACATAGTAAAAGCAAATATGATCATTCAACTGGTCTGGGCTGCTGGGGGGGGGGGGGGGGAGAGTAGGGTTTGCACAATGGAATGTGCTAATGTTGGGTACAGAGGAAAAATAAGGAGGCAAGCTGCAATTCTCAGCTTCAAACCACAGAGCTGGGGTTAAGGTCACAGATTGGAGGAGGAGAGGGCATCTTAAATGGCAGTGAACTGGGAGCTAGAGGTACCATATGGAAATGGCATTTGCCTTGCTCCCTTACTGTTAACTGATCATTTGCTCACTCTCCATCCTGCCCTATACAGAGGGTCAGGGTAGTCAGGGTTTTGGGAGATGTTGAGTTTGGTACCATTTGATTTGGTTGTCCATAAAGTGGTAATATATTGCTATTATCGGTAGTGGTGTCTGCAGCCTGAGTCTGTGTAAATGGGGTTAGGAGGTGGATAGGATCTGCTGGTCAGAGGGGGTAGGAGGGGAATGAGTGTTGCCTTCAACAGGATTATGGGATGAAAAGGGGTATGTCCTAAAGGGCAACTTTGGATGTAGAAGCTTGTTGGGTCTGTACTGAGGATCTGGTGATGGTTGGTAGTCTTCTGCCACTGATGAGGTCAAATCAGGGTGAAAAAAAGTATTGGGGAAAGATATTGTGGTCTGTAACCTGAACTCCAAGAAATGACAGGAGGAAATGGAGAGGGGGATAAAAGAAAAATTCCAACTTGTCTCAAGCAGGTATACAAATAAAGTTGTGGTCAGTAGCCTTTTGTGTATGGAACATTGGCAGTCTCTCAGGTGCCATGTTAGTGCTTTAAGCAGACTGCCAGTGTAAGATTCCTCTCTATATATACTAATGAAGGGCAGCAGAAGAATACTGGCTGCTATAGGGATGAACTCAGCACTCTTCAACCTGCTCTGTATAATAGGAGCTCAAAACTAATTCAGATCAATTCCTAAGAACCCAGAGAACATTTACAAGAGGTGAAGAGGCTCCTCTGTGTATCAAGCAGCAAATCTACTGAGAAATTGAGGTTAATGTTAATGTTGTATCTCAAAAAATGGAATATAATTGGAAGATTTATACACAAATTAGAGTGTTGGATAGTGACATTTTCAGTGCAATCTAAAATGAGCAGAGGCACTCACTGTGGGACCTTTGGGAATGCTACCTGTTACATAAACTGGATTTTCAGATTAGCTGCAATGTTATCTATGCAGTTTCTGCAGACGTGATACCTAAAACAAACGTTGCAGTCAATCTAGCATGTCTTCCTCCCTCTTATAGTCATAGAGTTGAGAATGGAAGATAAAACGAGAGAAATAAACTGCAATTCAGTTTCAAGCAGACTGAATATTCTTGTAGGGTCCAATGCATTAAAGCCTAGAACCCAAAGACACAAAATTGAGAGAGTTCCTTTAGCGAGTCAAAAAATAGTGCAGCTCTGTTGCAGATGAATTTATCATAAACAACAAAATAAAATGGAAAGCTTGTGCCTATGCAAAAGGTGGAATATTTTATCCTTTTGCATTAGGTAGTGTGGCACTGGGAATCTCTTGTAGCACTGCCAGAAGCAAGCGTCTGCATTCTGGATCACTTCTCTCTTTATAGGTCAGTAGGATGCCAGGAAGGTGTGTAGCAATTCACCTTAACTGAGGCTCATGTAACGTGGTCATAAAAATAGGTGAGCCTGTCTGAAAGCAGTTTAAAGTGCGCCTCTGCTCTAGATGTTATTTATTTCACCTTGCATACTATTAGAAAAAAAAATCAACTGTATCCTTCAGGTTCACACTTCTGTGTTAGCCTAGCCTTTCTCCTAAAGCAAACTGCTAGGGAGACAATTTCCCCATCTGCTCGTTTTTGCGGTGAAATAGGATATTCTTAAAATCAAAATCCCCCCATGTCTTCCTGTCTAGATCACATAAAGAAAATTACGGGATTACAGATTGGATCTTTAAATAATCATTTCACCTCAGCAGATGTACATTATCCATGATAACAAAGCCAGTGTTGTTCTCCTGACACTATTCATTTTGATTTCCACTTACAGTATTTCCTTGCCACTCAATTGATGGTTACTTTTTAAAGTCAAATAAGTACAGATACAAATTTTAAAGTACAGGTCTGTGGGAACCTTCTGACGTCTTTGATGCTAATTTCTCATGGACTCAAATGAGAGAATACAGAAAATTAAGATCCTTTGACAATGACCTTTCCCCATTGTTTGCTGACTGCCTTCCTTTCTGTGATTAAATGAGCTGCAATTCATTACCTATTATAAGAACAGCCTGTCTATGAGTTCCCCAAAGTCTCTTATAACCTACTTTAAATGTTTGTCACAATTAAAAGCCTAGATACACTTAAACAGTTTGCAAATGAACATTACAAGGACACGACTCTTTCTGTGGATAGTGCATTGTTTTCCCCTGAGGAGAGGTCATTTTCGTTCAGTGACAAATATATCCATCATCTTCACCATACCAGCAGAAAACAGTCTGACAGGACCCTTTATTAATCAACAGAAAAAATGTTTAAAATTTTGTATGGACTAGAAAATTATCCCCAGATTCAGCTCCTTGGCTATATGGAATCAACTTCCAAATTATGTTTGACAAGAGGAAAATTTTAATAAGTTTTAAAATTATATTGAAGAGTTCTTTTTTTTTTTTTTAAAGAAGTGTTCAATATGGATTGTGATATTAATGAACAGACATATTAATATCTCAGTGAAAAATAAACTTCATGCACTATGTTCTGCATGAATGATTCCTGTATGAATGTATATAGGTCTTTCCTATCCCTCTGTTTTCATTGCACTGAATTGTGAACTACTTAGGTCTAACATGAGTTAAGTGGTATATTACATTTTAAATAAATATAAACATATAAAGGTCTCCCAACGTCAGTCCCCCAAATTTGGGCACAATCCTTAGTTGTGCACACAATTAAATTAGCAATCTTTTTACTAAGTCTTGCTAAGTGGCCTGCGCTAGTGTGGGCGGGTGGTTTTGGCACATGCTAGACCACTTTTTACTGCAGCCTGGAAAAAAAGGCTTTTTAAAATGGGGGCAGTAAATGGCCTTGGGCTACAATTAAAAGTAGTGTGCAGCTATTTACTGCCTGAGCCCTTACTGCCACCCATTGACCTAGAGGTAAGGGCTCACATGCTACATGCGCAGTACTCATGCAGCATGCGCCAATGTGGCCATGCTGGTGATTACCTCTGAGAACACTACCACAGGAAACAGCACGTGCCAACTTTGGAATGACCACTGGGAAGGCACACTAACTGGATGATAATGTCAATTTGGCCCTACCACTGCTTTGTAAAAGGGCCCCGTAATTAATGAGCCAATAACACTTAATTGGCTGCTAAAAATCAATTATTCTCCTTAATTGGTCTGAAATTTCAGCAAAGGTAACTCCATATAACCAAACGTAAACCCAGCTGGTTTGGGGAGCAGCATGAGTGGACAGACATAGATGGCGGGTTATTGATCAGATTCAAATTGGAAGAGAGGGGGGGAAGATGTAGACAGCCTTCTTATTTATAAGGAACAATGGTGGATATTCACATTAACAACAGTTACTCCAGGAGGTTTGAATTTAGAAATAGATTGGTCTGCGGCAATTTAAATGAATGACATCATCTACTATAATAAAACTCACCCTCAACGTTCTGAAGACAACGTTCTGAAGTCACTCAGTCACTCACTGAAGGGTTCATGGATTCATGGTGGTGAAGCCACAACACTGATCATGTCTCTCTGCCCCGCCCTCGCATGACGGACCAATCAGAAAAAACACCCTCAACATTCTGAAACACAAACGACCATCACAACACCGTTCCCAGGCAACACTAGGCAATGTAAGATGGACCAATCAGAGGAAACTATGTGACAATAAGGGAGGAGCATTCCCCAGTAGAATGGCTCATTATCTGTGCAGCACGGAGAGCACAGAACCACCGCTGGAACGAGAGAAGAATATTCCTGCTGTGGGTATGTGCAAAAATAGACCGGGGGAGGGGGGGAGAAATTTTTAAATGCCTAATGCCAGTACTGAAGAGTGCCAGAGGGCCTATAGCACAGACTATATTTGGGATCGCTTGACATGGAGTCAGAGGAGCAGGAAAACAACGTGCCCGTCACCATCTGGGACGTGGGCGAACAGGACAAGCTGCGGCCCAGCTGGAAGGATTACCCGCGACCCAGCCAGCAGCAAACAGTGACCAAGGAAGGGGGAGGAGTACTCCTTCCCTGCCTAGGAATCGCTGGAGACTGGCTGCCAAACTAACGAAACAACCGCACACCGACGCACCACCTCCATCATTAGAAAGGCATCCACTCTTTCTTCAACAGAAATGCAAACTATTAATACAAAACAAACAAAGAATACATGGTTTCTCAGGCGGCTGCAGGTAACTCCCCACCCCCTTCCTCTTCCCCTTTTGCCGAAACGGCCAAGGGCGTGCCCAACCATCCCCAGCCTCAGGCAAGCTGTCTCCCACCTCGGGGATTCCCCGAGCACCCGGAAAAAGACGGCGCTGATTCCTGCAGCGCATAAATGTTCCAGCATTCCCCTGCAGCTGGCCTGAAATGGACCAAACATACCATATCCCCCCCCCCCGACAGCCCGAGACCGTGCTCTTCTCCCTTCTGCCAACTTAAAACAACCATCCCCGTCCTCAGGCAAGCCGTCACCCACCTCCAGGATGCCCAGAACCCCAGCCCAATGGAAAAAGATGGCACTACTTCCAACAGCACATTTCTCTTCCAGCATTCCCCTATAGCAGCCTTGAAACGGCCAAAAAATACCGACAGACAAAGAACGTGCTCCTCTACCTTCCGCCCATCTAAAACAACACTGCTGCCTCAGCACAACACAAAAAAAAAAAACATGGAAAAAAAAATAACACTCAACAAAGGCTGACCCCCCTACAACCACATTTACATTTCACCAACAGAAAGACCCCCCCTCCACAAACCTCCATGACAGACAAAACCACACACACACAATACAACAGAAACACACCCTCAAAGCCACACACCAATCCAACCCACTTTGCCAGCACAGCACAGCCCCCAACCCCCAACCCCCAAGCAAAAAACAAAACAAAACAAAAAAAGACACACATCAACAACCTGCACACACACCGCACCCTCACACACACACACACACACAAAATAACTCTGTGACACATACACACACACAAAAAAAACCCACATGCTAGCGCCCGTTTCATTGGTTTCGGAAACGGGCCTTTTTTACTAGTTGGGTATATTTGCATTCTATTGGTTCTGTAAGGCATGTGAACTGTTTAAAGAGTTAAGATGGCAGACACCGATGCTATGTGGGTGAACTTATTAATACTTTAGGTATTCAAATTCCACCTGGTATTTGCTTTAAGACTACAAATCTAAATACACCACTAGCAAATAAATCTCTCTCAATACCATGAGACATCCAGAGAGGAAAAAACTTCAGATACTCAATAGCCACTGCAACTTTATTAGCGGTGGGTATCGCGCTGCTCAGCATTTACTACTGAAATGACTTTTCTGATGTAAACCTTCTGGCAAGTATTGTCATGAGTCGCAAAAACCTCTGAAACTATATCTGTTTATAAATATTTTTTTGAGTTTTTTTTCTAGCAATGTCTTAAATGCTTATATAAATCTCAAGACACTTATCTGCTGGCAACTTGGACTAATGGGTGACGCCCGACAGCGAGCCCCTGTTTCGCCGATGCTTCTTAAGGAGCAAAACCCATAGCCTCATGAAATGCCCTGCAAGCACATAAACAGAGATAATCTTAGTAAACTTTATAGAGAGTTTAAGAAAGCTCGTGGAACCGCATTTAACGTTTTGTTCTCCTACCTGATTGTAGGACCGACTCCGTGTCTATTGTGAAGTTCTATGTGCTAAGATGGCGGCCAGTTTTTAAACTGACGCTAACCCTATCTGCCAATCGTATGTCTGCTGTAAACTTAAAGGGCTAACATATTTTAATCATACTCTTCTGCCCTCTAGGGGTCTTTTAACTCATCTGGTCCCTTTAAACCAATTTATAAAAAGCCTTTCCATTCCACACGATTATTAAGACCATCTGGAACTAAAGATTGCTCTTTTTCAACCAGTCTCCGATCTCTGTCTCCTCCACGTATTGATGCAGGAACGTGATCTATTGCCATACATTTGTAATCTTCAAACTTGTGAGATTTTTCAATACTGTGGGAAACTAATGGGAGCTTCTAGACGTGAGTGTTTCAAGTTATGCTTGTGATCGCTAAATCTTTGTTTCAATGGCCATGTGGTCTTCCCCACATATAACTTTGAACAAGTGCACCATAATATGTATACAACATGCGTGGTGTTGCAATCAGTATCAAATCTTAATTGATATTCTCTTGCGTCCACTGGATTTACAAAGGGCTGTGCCATTAGCATAATGAAACAAAATTTACATTTTTTTTATTCCTGGTGCCCTTGGGGAATACCTCCTCTGCTAGTCAATGGTTTATCCCGTAGAATTTCTTGCAAATTTTGATTGCGAGTATACGCTATTCTCAACTTATGATTGTGGAAAGTAGGGTGTGTTTGCACGATTTTCCAGTGTTTTTTAATTGCTAGTACAACTTTATTGATACCCTGAGTGTATCGTAAAACACACGTTTGTAGATTGCCGTCTTCATCTGATGTATTGTTGCTAGGCTGTAAAAGTTTACTGCAATGATTATATTTAGCTCGGGTGAGGGCTCTTTTGACCACATGTTCTGGGTATCCTCTAACCTGAAACTTCTGTAGCACTGTGTTCGCTTGATTTTTAAAGATTACTACTACAGATCCTGTGATATCTAAGCAATTGCGAGAAGGGTAAACTTTTTTTCATCTTCTTGGGATGATTGCTTCTATAATGCAGCAAGGTGTTGCGGTCTGTAGATTTAGTATAGACCAAAGTTGTAAATGAGTTATACTGTTGGGTAACTAACACATCTAGAAAATTTATTTGTGTTGTTGAATGGTTCATCGTGAATTGTATGTTCTTGTCCCTTGCATTTAACCACTCGAAAAATTGCTGTAGATATTCTTTGTCTCCATTCCATAGCATAAAGGTGTCACTGATGCCATTTTGCTATGTGACGAGACCAAGAGTTATTCTTTAACCAGCGTTCGTCAAAATGGACCATGTATAAACAGGCCGTTGAGGGGGCACACGTTGTCCCCATGGTGACTCCTTTTCTTTGCTGGTAAAATTGGTCTATGAAGAGAAAAAACATTTTTTGTTAACGCTATAGTGGTAAAAGCAATCAGAAAAGAAGTCGGAATTTGATGTGGATGAGGTCTTGTTTGTAAACTTTGTTCTAAAATCTGTAGACAATCGTGTTGAGGAAGTGAGGTATACAGGGCTACTATATCTAAGTACGTAAGTAATGCCACACTGGGAAAAGACCAAGGGTCCATCGAGCCCAGCATCCTGTCCACGACAGCGGCCAATCCAGGCCAAGGGCACCTGGCAAGCTTCCTAAACGTACAAACATTCTATACACGTTATTCCTGGAATTGTGGATTTTTCCCGTGTCCATTTAGTAGCGGTTTATGGACTTGTCCTTTAGGAAACCGTCTAACCCCTTTTTAAACTCTGCCAAGCTAACCGCCTTCACCACGTTCTCCGGCAACGAATTCCAGAGTTTAATTACGCGTTGGGTGAAGAAACATTTTCTCCAATTTGTTTTAAATTTACTACACTGTAGTTTCATCGCAAGCCCCCTAGTCCTAGTGACCATTAAGTATTGTTGATTGCCCCATGTTGTTGTTTCTAAGATGTGTAAGATGTTCAAAAATTGAGTACTATCCTTTAAATATGACTCACTCTGTTGCACGAGCGGTTGCAGGAACCAATCAATATATTGAGACAGTGGCTCAAATACTGAGTCTATAAATGCCACTATGGGCCGTCCTGGAGGGGTACAGGCATTTTAATGAATTTTTGGGACCGTATAGCACATAGGTGCCAAAGGATGTGGTTTGTTCAGAAAAGAAAATTCATGTTGTGTTAGAAAGCCCGCTTCGAGGCCTTCTTTACACGTATCTAATATCGTTTTTTGTATTTCTTCTGTTGGATCAACTGATAAAGGGATATACGTAGAGACATCTGCGAGCTGGTTGAGAATTTCTATTTCATAATAATCCTTATCCAGTAGGAATAACACTCCTCCTTTGTCTGCACGGCGTATAATTAGGCTTTCATCCATTCTCAAAGCTTTTAATGCCAACCACTCCTCCCATGGTCCCATGGTATTGAGAGAGATTTATTTGCTAGTGGTGCATTTAGATTTATACTTTAGGTATGTAATGTTTGGCATTCAGTATTTCATAGTATTCTGACTGAGTCTTTCAAATTTTCAGTTGACCGGACCACACCCTGAGATAGCAATTTGCGAAACATGCCGCATGTAGGTGGAGGTGTCCGTGTACTGCGAATTGGAGAAAAAGGCTATGTAAAAAGCACTGTGTTAAATCTAGGCTTAGTGCATGGCAAAATCCCACATTACCAGGTGTTAAGCCCATGTTCTAACACATTTCAGCAAATGGGCCCCTACATTTGTACATGAAGCAATGGAGGGTTAAGGGGCTTGCCTAAGATCACAAGGAACAGCAGTGGGATTTGAACCTGGCTCCCCTGGTTTTCAGTTTTCTGATTTAAGTGTTAGGATACTTTTTCCACTCCTACACCTCCTGAGTGTTGACAAGCCACTTTGTATCCCTTCATAAACATAGGGCCTTGTGTACTAAAATTTGACCTCACAAAAACATAGTTCATGTGAAAAATAATGCAACATGTTCCAAAAATTAGATATTTTCTCTTTTATTCACAGTTATTTCACAGAAGAACACTTCATAGAAGTAAACTGTCATACAAATCCACCTACACGGCAGGATTTAGCTACCTGGGCTCAAAATGGTGGGACTCAATTCCCATAGTCATAAGAAGCATCATGAGCTACCTCCAGTTCAGAAAGGACCTAAAGACCTACCTCTTCAGGAAATTCTATGAGTAAAATATACACTAATCATTCTGGAACAACAATACACAACACAACTTCTAACTGTAATGCATCTTTTCATTTAAGAAATGAACAATGTCTTCTCAAGAAACCCAATGACTATTCCATATGCACTAATAATTATCTTGCCAACCGCTGTAAAACACAGCATCATACAACCTTGCAAATGTAAATGAATCAATGTAATCTCTAACAACCGGGGTGGCCAGGCATTTGAGTACTGGCATCTTTTTTGCTAGAAAAAACGGACTGCTCCTACTCTAACCCAGCAGTTTTAAAAAACGTTCCAGTCACGCCAGAAATGGTGCGCATTGGGGGCGGCACTACTACTGGCTCCTGTGCTGGCAGTAGTGCCATATTGGCATGTGACAAAGTACCTCTACTGCCTCTTTGTAAAAGGGCCACTATTAGTCTCTATATAAAATGGGATCTGTGCTAAAATATCCCATTTTAATGGTAGTCCACATTGAAAACTTCCTCCTCAAAATCTACCTCACAATAACATTTATATAGCTTTGGCATGAAAGAGCTACTGTGATGCAAATTCATGCAAAGCAGTTCATTAATGCCCAGAACAGCAAAATCAAATGTGTGGAAGACTTCATGGGCTCATTTTGACACACACAAAAAAACCCCTCTTCACTTCTGGAGGTGTAGCTGTTTTTGCTGAAGCAACAAAAAACAACAACAAAATAGCCTTCATATGGCAGCAAGTTGCAATTTAAAGGGGCTGCTGGTTCATCTGAGAAAGGCCACTGATGGTCAGGTGACATCATTGTCTAAGATGGTGCCACAAGAGAAGAAAGAGAAGATCACTGTTGCATTCAGAATCCCCTAGACCCAAAGAGTTTGGGCTGAGAGGGGTGGATGTTAAGGGAAAGTAGAGTACAAGGAGCTTGAGGTCCCCATGCTGAAGGAGGCCAGGAGGGCAAAAACTGGCTTTTTTAAGCCATATGTCAGGACCATGAGGTAAGGCTGTGGGCCACCAGGAATTGAGACTGACATAGTTTCCATGGGGCCTCTCCCATGGGACCCAATGGCCCCTTTAAATTTCAGCAATTGCCATTCAAATGGTTTATCTTTTCATAAAGATTTTTCATGGGTTGCCACAGCTGTGAACATGTCAAGTTCCTGGTCATAGAGGCAACATGCAAAAAAGTTATTTGCAAAATCTGTCTGTGTATGTAGATGAACAGGAGTTCATTTGCATTCCATAGCTAAAATTTCACAAAATAGGTACTGCCCGGGCCAGTGAGGATGGCCTGGGTTTTAGGACTCTGTTGCATTAGTTTTACCTAAACAAGATAATGTGTTTTCTATGCTTTCATCTTTCTGCTGAAGATCCAGTGTCTTTTATATAATTCTACTGCAAGTCAGCTTGAAGACCTGCTGGGAATGCCTTTCATGTTGATATTACCTTTATTTTTGCAAAACAAAGATGACTACTTCATTAACCTAATCCTTTTGCTCTGTGAATTTTGTCAGACACACCCATGGGTGGAACAATCCAGTTTCCGTGTAACTGGTTTACAACACTGTAACTGTCTTACTTTTGACAAGACCTAGCATTTAAGGGCCATTAATTATTATAAAGTGAGTACTCCAGTTCATCTCTTGAGAATTCACAGTATTGCTTTCTTCCTGTCTTCAGAAGGAAGCTACCTTACAAACTCATTGAAGCTTTACCAGCCAAAAAATAGTGTTGCAACTTATCCTCTAGTCCTGATGAACTTCCATCTGCCTATAACACTCTAAACCCGTGTGTGTTACAAATCTCATGTCTTGTTAGGAAAGGTGTTTTTGTCACTTCTGTCAAAGTTTGATGAGAGTATTGACTTATACCAGAAGGAGGAAGAAAGAGATGTGTCATATTTCCACATTTCTGCCTTGACTAAAATTATATATCTACTTGATTGTTCATAGAATATTATCCTCTCAAAATGAAGACAGACCAACTATGCATACACTATCACCATTATTTAAAATATTATGTAGACATAAAAGTACAAAATAAATGGAAAGGTAACACAGCACTTAGTAGTATAAGAAAGTAGCCACAACAGCCATGCTCAGTACATCACTGGATGGATGTTGAAATAAGACAGAGAAAACTAGAAAGGCGGCCATTTTAGTGCTCAGACTTAAACCGATGCTGTCTCCCCATGATTTTTGTTAGGTCATCCAGAGTATGGTGCTATCACTTTTGGACTATTGCAATGCTCTTTATCTTGGCATGGCAAAGACCAGTGTTAGGACATTGCAGTTAGTCCAAAATGCTATTGCTAGGTAAGTAACAGGTGTAACTCGGGCAACACATATTACTCCAATTTTGAGACAGCTACATTGGTTACTAGTTCAGAGTAGAATACAGTTTAAGGTTCTTTATGTGCATCAGGCTATCTATAGATCTGCACCAAAATATTTGAAAGAAAGCTTTTGTGTGTACTGTCCTGCCAGGAGTTTGAGGTCAGAGACAACAATGCGTTGAGTCATCTGATGTAGTGTCCCATGTTAGATTCTGTGAGACTAGATGTGCTGCTTTTTCTGTGCCTGAGATGCAGTTATGGAATGCGTTAAAAGGTCTATTGAGATTATGCATTGAAAATTTGCTGTTTAAGTGACTAATGAAGACTTCATTGTTTGTGGAGGCATTTATGTAAAGCTAGCAGTTATAATGGCACAGTTTTGCTGGAAGTTCTGGATAGGATACAGTGATGGCATGTATTTTGTTGTTTTTTGGTGTGTTCTTTGTATTTTATTTTGTACGCTTTTATTTGTAAACTGCTTTGGTTTAAGCAATCTACACATGTGTTAAATAAATAAATAAATCGGTGTGAACATTTCGGTGTTTCAATGCCATGTGATTCGCATCAATTCTATAATGGCTTCTTGGCACCAAGATTCCATTATAAGTCGACATTGGTACCCCTAAACTTAGGTGCCAACAGTTACACCAGGTCAATGACAGTGGTAACGTAGTTGGGCTGCAAAATCTAAAGGAAAGGTATAGGGGGTGAAGTACTTCTATGTATGAAAGAAGAGCTGGACTTGGGGTGATTGTATCTGATGATCTTAAGGTAGCCAAACATGTAGAAAAGATGACAGTCAAAGCCAGAAGGATGCTCGAGTGCATAAGGAGAGGAACGGCCAGCAGGAAAAAGAGGTGATAGCGCCCTTGTATAAGTCTCTGGTGAGGCCACATTTAGAATACTGTGTAAAATTATGGAGACCGCTCTTTCAAAAAGATATAAACAGGTTGGAGTTGGTCCAGAGGGTTGCTACAAAATTGGTCAGTATGGGGACAGACTTACAGACCTCAATAAGTATTCTCTGGAAGAAAGGCAGGTGAGAAGGGATATGATACAGATGTTTACAAATCTCTGTGGCATTAATGTACAGGAGGTGAGCCTTTTTCAAATGAAGGAAAACTCTGGAATGAGAGGGCATAAGATGCGGTTATAGGCTCAGGAGTCATCTAGGGAAATACTTTTTCATGAAAAGGGTGGTTGATGTGTGGAATAGCATCCCCGTGGTGATGGTTGGTGGAGACAAGGACTGGATCTGACTTCAAGAAAGCATGGGACAGGCATGTAGGATCATGTAGGAAGAGGAAGAGATAGTGGATGCTTTGGATTGTTAGAAATGATGGGCCATTTTACATTATCTGGCGTCATGTTTCTATGTAATTATTGGTGCCTAATCGTGCCCTGAAGTGTGCACATCTTACATGAATTTTGAAGAAGACAGCCTAGCACACAAATGTGTAAATACCATATTGTGACATCATTCATGCACATAAGTGTGCCTATTCTATAAATTAGCACGTGCAATTGGTGCCTACATTTAGGTGCCCTTTAAGGGCCCTGTTTACTAAGGTGAGCTAGCGTTTCTTGCATGTGCTAAACGCTAGACACCCATATATTCCTATGAGTATCTCTAGCATTTAGCGTGCGCTAATTTTTAGCACGTGCTAAAACCGCTAGAGCGCCTATAGCACAGCTTAGTAAACAGGGCTCTAAGTTCTTTAAATTTTATTTTTTTAAAGGACTTCCCATGGATTGATCAAACCTGATAAGATAAACCTACCAACCTGAAATAAAAATGCACAATATTATAACAATTTATTATGGCCAAACTGGCTTATAAGTGAGGAAATGGATTATCCCTTGAACATGCTTCAGGTAAGCATGAAAAAAAAATGCTCAAGGTAAGATCTTCACACAAAACAGCAAGTAACATGAAATATTTTTCCCATTGATTAAAAGATAGAAATGATGCTATGTTGCATTCCAGGGCTAATACAACTGAATGAAAAACAGACATATTGCATATGCAAAATAAGGCAGATAAACGAAAAGCTTTAGAGGTAGGTGTCCAAAAAATAAGAAGAAAATGAATAAAATAGATCTTAATAATGTTAAGTAAAAGATTCAATTATGGGAAAGGAAGCAGAATCCTCATGTGTTGACAAAATGACAATTATTGTTCTTTGTGTTTCTTAGAATATACATTGAGTCACAATTGGTACAACCAAATGGGAACCAGCTCCCAAAATGAATGTTGCAAAGTGCAGAACATTGACAGTGCAATTACGACGACAGAACCAAAAATGATTTTGTGTCCTTAAACAAATGCTTTTCTACGTAGGAGTGAAAAATTGGAGACAGTGATGACTGTAAATCTAGGAAGTGTTTTGTTCTAGTCAAATAGTACAAGAACACTAGACAAGAAACATGAAGGCTTTGTGATGTGGTTTATGATTGTTTTTAAGTAGGTTTTTCATTGGGCAGCACAATGAAAGACGAGCAGTGCACGAGAAACTAAGGATGGATTATGCATCCTTCTTTAGGGTCATTTGTGGCTAGCATGTCAAAAGAAGAACTAAGTCATTTGGATCCCCAGATCTTTTTTTTTTTTTTAGGAGTCAATGAGGCATGCATAAGCAAATATTGAGTAGGGCAATCCCCTCTGGCTCCATGAATATGAAAAGATTGTTTTAGTCAAAAGCTATTTTTATGCATGAATGAATGAACAGGATAGAAAACAAAACTAGTATTCAAGTCCCATTCATGTTCTAAAGAAAATAAATAGCATCTTACTATGTGATTTTTATAACAGTACAGTAGACCCACTAATTACTGTAATGTTCCACTTTATTTGCATCAACTCACTTCCCTACAGTTTTCAATTATTTCTTCAAATCATTAGACCGGACTGGAACCTATAGCTTTCCAAAACCAAGATTACTTAATTAAAGGAATGGAAGCACAACTGGAGGAGGGAAAAGATGGTAAGAATTAGAACTGAGCTCAATTAACTATCCTCAACCAAACCTGATGGAACTCTCACTTCCTTCACAGAATTTTGGAAAATCCTGTATGTCGTTCTCATTTTTATGGAAAGATTGGCTTCTAAAAATAATAAGCATGAGCTTTATGTAAATACCTATTTTGTTAATGATTAGAAGCAAAAAATATCATTAAACACCAACAAACATATAAATATTTTATTGGATTTATCATTAAGCTCTTGAAGCAAGATATTGACTTTGACTGTCATCTTTTCTACATGTTTGGCTACCTTAAGATCATCAGATACAATCATCCCCAAGTCCAGCTCTTCTTTCAATCAGAAATTTAAGTAAAGGGAATGTTTAGCCCCTATAAAGAGTCGTTCCACAGAAGGTAGATTTCAAATTCCTCTCTCATATTACACTAATACCTCATCTTTGTAAAATGAGTTACAAATTCTTTTAAATAAAATAAAAAATATATACTCATACCTTATATACCTGAATGAGTGGAATAAAATAAATACCTCAGTGGATGGAAATTAATAGCCGTGACACAGAAAACTGCCAAAAGGATTTTGTGCCAGTTGCAATTCCTAGTTCCGCTTTTATCTGCCAACATGAATTCCACTTGATTTTGTCATCCTATTCTTGCACGGATGACCGATCATCGTTTACATATTCAGTGTAAAATTGTTGCATTTTCTTTTAGACAGAGGTTCTCAACCCAGTCCTCGGGACACACTGACTTACTGTGTGGGTGGGTGGCTGGCATACTGCAGTGTTGGTTTTGGATTTCTTTTGCTCCCTCGTGTTTTTTTTTTCTTCTTTTTCTCATTATAAATTTTGTAAACCGTTTTGATAGTTTTTTCTTAAGTGATATATTAAGTCTAGAATAAACTTGAACTTGTTACCCACAATGACTATGCACAAAATAGAAAGGATGATAAATTTGCATGCACTATGGAAATCTATCTCATCCATATTCATTATGGACATCCTGAAAATCTGACTGGCTACTTGTGTCCCAAGGACTGGGTTGAGACCCCCTGTTCTACGACACATAAACAGTTCCTGTCTAAGCCAGATACAGGGCCAGCTCAACCTATGGATCAGGTGAGGCACTGACTCAGGGTGCTGATGATAAAGAGTGCCAAAATCCCAGTCTGGATCTCTCCCTCTCTTCCCACCCCCTGTGGGTGGGAAGGTAGAGATACTAGGCCAGAATTCGGGATTTTGGCACCCTTTATCACCTGCAAGGTGAGGGGGGGGGGGCGCCAATGCAAAAGTTGACTCAGGGCACCACAGCCCCTTGAGCTGCACCAGGCCAGACATAACATTAAAAATCAAACACCCATATAGTAGGTCAGTCTGAATTCAAACAGAGAAAGCCTCCACACGCAATTTTGTTTTGGCCAAAAATATATTTATTTCAACTATGTCCAACAAATAGTAATACACAATTGAACAGCAGCAAACTGGAGTGTACAAAAGTCCAGGTCCAACTTCCATCTTACATGCAAACATATTCAATTTTCTCCCTCCTAAAAGAAAATTGTATTCTCAGTGGCAGTGTGGTTCCTTGCATCACCTCCCAGGAAAGGCTTTCCAGTATACCAAATAAATCCACCACCACCACCACCATACAGTGACTGCCCCAGTGTTCATCAAGATAGCACCAGATCATTGTTTTAATTATTTAGTAATAAACCATTGTTTTAATTATTTAGTAATAAATTTTGTGCTTAGGAGAAAGGGGGTTCTGAAGAAGATCCCATACATTTTGAAAAGTCCTCCATTGTCCCAGTTTAGTGCACTTAACCTGACATCACTCCATTACCATCAATTCAAACAGCAAAATTCTCCACTGGGTAATAGTGGGCGACTCTGGATGTCTCCAAATGATTAATACATATTTCTGAGACAATAACAGGCCCTTCTGTAATAACCATTTCTTCCCCACTCAGAAACATCAAACAAGAGTAGAAAGACTTCCTTCAAAAGCCATTTCCAGAATCTGCTGCAGATATCTAATCACTTGCTCCCAATATTTTTGGATCACATTGCAAGGTGGGCTAAAGTAGCATTATCTTCACATTTTAAACATTACCCAACTTCTGATACCCCTACTACAAATACTCTTTTTGAGGCTATAGAGGTTCTCAGTAAATACTGGTACTGCTGCTCCTGCAGTCTTATATTTACTGTTTGTTTTGGATTAACTTATATGTATTGAAGCAGCTCTACATTAATAGGTGTTCCGAGATCTTGTGCCCATTTCTATGCCTGTGCTGCATAGTCCAACATGGACTTACCTTACACTGGACTCATAAAAATGCTATTCGTGCCCCTTCTTGACTATACAATAAACTTTCCTCTAAATCAGGGGTTCTCAACCCAGTCCTCAAGACACACCTATCCAGTCAGGTATTTTGGATATCCACAATCAATATGCATGAGTTAAATTTGTATGTACTACCTCCATTCTATGCAAATCTATTCATGCATATTTATCGTGGATATTCTGTAAACTTGACTGGCTAGGTGTGTCCAGAGGACTGGGTTGAGAACCCCTGCTCTAAATTGTCTTTAGTCACTAGCTGAAGATCTCTAGCTTCAAGTGCTTGGATGTAAAATATTCTAGCTGTACACTGCCTTGGAGGAATTTCTTCAGAAAAGGGGGTAACTAATTGGGGCTCCTTTTACCAAGCCGCAGCGAGCACTAGTGTGCGCTTACTGCAGTTTAAAAGGGCTTATTGTGGGACGTGCTGAGGCATCCCGCAGTATGTTCCAAATGTTTGTATGCAAACCAGGTGCTAAAAAATATTTTTTAATTTTTCTTGGAGGGGTGTACCTGGGGAGTGGAAAGTGGACATTTTTGCACTAGCCAATTAGTGCATCTATATCGCCACACAGGATTGGCGTATGAGCCCTTACCGCCATTTTTCAGCAGCAGTAAAAATGGCCTTAGCAAGCATGAAAGACCCGCATAGGGGCAGGCAAAGGCCACTTTTCACTGGAGCTTTGTAAAAGGACCACTAAGTAAGGTAATGTTTTCTTGATGATTGAGTAGACCCTGATCAATAAATGTTTGAAAGGACTGAAGTTTGCCATCATCATCTATGAGGTCCATATGTTTTAATATTCTATTGTATGCAACTTCTAAAATACCTTGCTGGACATCCCTATAGGCTGCCATATGGAGGGATATGAGTTTCCCATGAGGTAATCTCTCAATTACACCCTTTGGCTTGCAGACTAAGTTCCAACTTTAACAGAAGGGCCAAATGATAGCACTATTGCCTAACAGCTCTAGAAAGCTCAGCACACATAAAACAAATGCTAACTCTAGGGGTTGCACAAACAACTGCTCCCTTTCAATGTGTTGTGTTGAAATATTTCTGAACTAATCACCTAAAGCATGTCAAATACGGCAATTATTATAAAAGTCCACATCTGATAATTTCATTCACCTTTGCTCCTAGAGTATATCAGAAATCAGAATCAAATAAAAACTTATTAATATTCTTACACAGTGTAATTTTATCCTTTTGAATAATTAACAGTGGTATAGCTTACAATATATATAACTATTTAGGAATGGATCAATTTATATAGAAATATTCTTTCCACCAACAAAATTGGAAAGTTCATCCACAGTTGAAACAATATTTTCATGACTTTTTTTTTTTTTTTGGGGGGGGGGGGGGGGGGGATAACATTTAATTCAGGTGATGGCAGCTTTTAGAAAGAACATCCAACTCTGAATACGGATGTCTATTTCTCATGTAATTTACAACAAGATCTACTCACATACAGCCTGTTCTAAAATACATGAGAAATGGACATCCAAGTGCTGGCTACATTGGGCGTGACCTGAAACGTCCATAACTATGAACAAGGGTCATGGAACATCTTTGTGGCAGCATAGGAACATATTTATTTATTGCATTTGTATCCCACATTTTCCTTCCTAGGTTCAACGAGGCTTACAGTTTACTGAAAGAACAATTTACATGTTCAGAATAATAGATTACATAGTGTGTGGTTGCGTGGTTAGAGGACGTACTGTAGTTTTGGATGTCCATATCTTAGTTTTATAAAGTTGGAATTTAGACGTCCACGCCATTGCCCCCATTGAAGATATTTTCAGTCCAAGCTGCCTGACCCTGTGTGCAACCCCGGTTGCAGCCCTAGAAGGAAATTATCTCCCTATATTGTACAGTTGTCAATCTCAAGGAAAGAAGGAAAAAAAAAAAAGCTGCCAATCCTCAGCTCCGACTTCGTATTCAGCAGTTGAATCTCAGCCGGTGGCTGAAAGCCATACCCTACCTCTTTCACACTGTAAAATTACAGCAATTTAGTTTAGTGAGGTTCACCATTCCTAGCACTGATTCCCCTCAACGCCTTGCACTGCAAAGTTACTATGGGAATTCAACACAGCCAGTTTGAAAAGCGTCCCAAAAACCAAATATATAGCTGGTTCATTACATGTTTAAATTTTTTAAGGAAGATACATATAGATTTCACACCTCCCCCTCCCCCCAAATCTTCCTAAAGTCAGAGCTGCAATTAAGCTATGGGATAGGCGCAGGAGGCGATGTGCCATCAGTCTCTGCCCACGAAGCCCGAAAAGCGGGGCAAAGGAATCTCATGAGAGAAGACAGCGCAGGCCTGTTCCTTCGGTGCCACATGTGCGAGCTCCAGCTTCCTCACAGGGCACACTTGAACAGGCCGGGAGCCATCTTCATCCGAACAATACCAAACTACTCTCTCTCTCACTCAGCCCGGGAACCGGCAGCCGCGAGCCTCACCGGGCGACTAGAGCACACAGCCAGCCAGACGATTTCCCAAATTCCCGCAGCGCCAGGAGGAGGAGAAGTCAAAAAGTCACGTGCTCTCTTCCTCCCTTTTATTGTTCCTTTAGGATTCTCGGCGGCCGCACGCACGGAGAAAGCGAAAGACACTAACACAATTGGTCCGGTCGGCCTCGGCCGCCATTGGTTGTGGAGCCGGGGGAGCGCCTTCCTGATTGACGAGCGCGCACACGGCCCTGGAAGCACTCCGTTGGCTGTGGAGCCGGGGAGCACCTCCCCGATTAGCGAGCGCGCGCCCGGCCGTCCAGGAACGCCATTGGCTGAAAAGTAGGTTAGTGGTGCGACATTTAGCCAAAGCAGAAAGTAGGTCACGGACGGCTGCTGTTTACCAACCTGGGCAATTTCTGCTCCAGCGCCGGGATTCGCTCCGCGTTTTGGCCGGTGAGTGTTGATGGTGGCTTCTGCCTTTTCTTGCCTTCTCTGTGGCAGCCGTGTTTCGGGAAGGCTCTGTACCCCGCGGCAGGAGGCTGGTGGTTAGGAGCGCGGTGTTGTTCTTGCGCTGGCTCGTGGCTGGGGGAGTGAGGGGTTGTCTGGGGGGTGACGGCGCTGCGGGAATGACACCGGGCGCTCTGGGGCTGCCGTTGGTGCCGCCGCCCCGTGGGCGAGAGACCGAGCCAAGGCAGTCTATGTAGAAGCTAGAGATGGAGAGAGGAACTGAGTGTGCGGCATCTCACCACTCTGCACGCGGACGAGGAGGTCTCCCCCCTCCTCGTTATTCTGTTTATTGTTATTCTTGTTGGTATTTGCTACAGTATCTGGGCCATTTGGTGTACCTGCTTCTTGGCAGGCGAGGTGAGACTGACATATGATACCTTGATTTCTTTAAAGTGCTGTCAGACGGAGCGGAGGTTTATATTGTGGCCATGCGGTGCATTTGAACTCGCATCTTTCCAGTCTCAGACTGGGCAGAGTTTTGTTGTTGTTGCTTTGGGTTTTGGAGTATTCGTTCATTGTGTGTGCTTCACAAAACCTGCACCATCTCGCCTTTCTGGATGACAGAACGTTGATGTTCTGCTTTGACAGATTGATTTTGCATGATTCACGATCAGAATTTGTGCTCGTTCTTCTTTATGAACAGCAGAGATGAAAAAGATCAATTACTGAGAAATGGAGGTGTACGAGTATAGCTATCGGAATACGCTTAAAAAGTTCATCCATACTACGAACTGACAGCCGGCTTACTGGTGCTGGATCCTTGTCCATCTGAGACTAAAGCTTGTTGTTAGTGGTGTGGGGAAACACTGTGAAAGGAATGTTGGGTGTGTTATATGACTCGATCATTTTTTTGTGGTGACCAACGCATCAGATGTCAGGAGCTTGACTGATCCATACTCTTTGTTTTAAGGACTTCTCTTTATCACCGTATTTATTTTTTGTGACCATTGTCAAGTTCTTTACAAGTTTACAGCTTTTATGCTCCTTGTTTCTTTGCTGATTTCCATGCAGCAGTAGCTTTTGTAACAATTTTTACAAATTGCCCTTCTAATTAGCAAAACTAGACTACAAATGCAGTAATACTTAATAGTCGGTTATCATATTTTTATATTTTGATATCTGTTCTAATTATGAAGTACTCAGAATATTGTATTTAGTAAATTGAAACCTTCTGTTTGACTGCTTGTAACGTTTATTTCAGCGGGGTAAGTTTTTTTTTTTTTTTCTTAAATGCATAAAACCCCTGTAAGTGACCAGGTTGAACTGGGTTCCAAGAGGCTATTTTCCTTTGAGTGTGTTAGAAATAAATGAACCAACAACAACAAATATGCCCTGTATATTAAGCTACCATATCTCCATCATAGGTTACCTTATTTTATCCTGCAGAAAATCAATGCTAAATTTATAACCTCGGTCGTTGCTTGATAGCATTCAGTACTGTTGAATTATAAAGTCAGTAACAGTTAGACAAGCTTTGGCACACTGGAGTCCAACTCCATATTGATCTGTGCCTCAGAAAAGACATATAACAAGATTTTAAAATAAACATAAATATATGCAGGGAAAGTCTATACATGGTGCTTAAAGTTGCATGTGCCAATTTGGGTGCATGCCCAATTTGTGCTCACAATTTAACTGAGTGATAAGCTTATTAGTGTCAATAATTGGGCACTAACAATCAATTTGGTGTTAATTGATAACATTTTGGATTTACGTGCACATCTTGCTAAGTGCCATTCAGTAAAGATGTGTGCGCAAATCCTTTGGCGTGCAACTGAAAAGGGGGTGTGACCATGAGAGGGGCATGGGTGGGTCAGGCTGTTTACTAAAGCAGTGGCGTAGCAAGGGCGGGGTGGTGGGGCGGTCCTCCCCGGGTGCACGCCACCGGGGGGGGGGGGGGGTGTTGGCTCCGCTGGTTCCCTGCTCCCTCTGCCCCTGAACAGGTTACTTACTGTTCCGGGGTAGAGGGAGCAGGGAACCAGCGGAACCGACACCCCCCCCCCCCCCAGCGGTATGCACGCGGCAGGCAAGAATGCACTCGGGGGGGGGCTTGGGTGATGCGCCGAGAGGGGGTGTCATGCTGCACCCGGGGGGGGGGCAGCGGTGAACTGCCCCAGGTGGCAGCCGCCCTCGCTACGCCACTGTACTAAAGATGTGTGCATTATTATAAAATTTGGTGGAATCCACGCCTAATTTAGACAAGGGATTTACGGAAGGCTTCAGTTGGTGTAAATCCTCACTCCTTAAATCTGGCCACAGATCCCAGTGCTATGCACTGTTCTATGAATGGTGCCAACCCGGAGTCCTGTTTATAGAATAGCACACAGCACAGCAGTTCCCACCCCCAGCACATGCCATTTCTGGCGCTACAAAAATAGTTTTTACCCGGCAGTAATTGGGCAGTGCCCAGTTATGACCGGGATAGCACAGGAGCCCATACCACCAATGGGTGGTAGTAAGTGCTTCCCCCTGAAGTGGCTGTGCAGTAAGTGGTTCACTTACCACATGGCCATTTCTTTAAAAAAAAAAAAAAGAGACAGCCTTTTACCCGCTGCAGTAAAAGGGGGCCTCAGCGCATGTGAGTCCAGCGGGAGGGAGTGGAAAACATGAAAAAGGATCTGAGGAAGCTAGAAGAATGGTCTAAGGTTTGGCAATTAAAATTCAGTGCGAAGAAATGCAAAGTGAATAGAAATCCACGGGAGACGTATGTGTTAGGCGGGGAGAGTCTGATAGGTACGGACAGGGAGAGGGATCTTGGGGTGATAGTATCTGAGGATTTGAAGGTGACGAAACAGTGTGACAAGGCGGTGGCCGTAGCTAGAAGGTTGTTAGGCTGTATAGAGAGAGGTGTAACCAGCAGAAGAAAGGAGGTGTTGATGCCCCTGTACAAGTCGTTGGTGAGGCCCCACCTGGAGTATTGTGTTCAGTTTTGGACGCCGTATCTTGCGAAGGATGTAAAAAAAATTGAAGTGGTACAAAGAAAAGCTACGAGAATGGTATGGGATTTGCGTTACAAGACGTATGAGGAGAGACTTGCTGAACTAAACATGTATACTCTGGAGGAAAGGAGAAACAGGGGTGATATGATACAGCCGTTCAAATATTTGAAAGGTATTAATCCGCAAACAAACCTTTTCTGGAGATGCGAAGGCGGTAGAACGAGAGGACATGAAATGAGATTGAAGGGGGGTAGACTCAAGAAAAATGTCAGGAAGTATTTTTTCACGGAGAGAGTAGTGGATGCTTGGAATGCCCTCCCGCGGGAGGTGGTGAAAATAAAAACGGTAACGGAATTCAAACATGCATGGGATAAGCATAAAGGAATCCTGTGCAGAAGGAATGGATCCTCAGCTTAGTCGAGATCGGGAGGCGGGGCTGGTGGTTGGGAGGCGGGGATAATGCTGGGCAGACTTATACGGTCTGTGCCAGAGCCGGTGGTGGGAGGCAGGGATAGTGCTGGGCAGTGCCAAAGAGTTCTAGTGCTTAACTATTTGTTGAGTGAAAAAATATTTCCTCCTATTTGTTTTAAAAGTATTTCCGTGTAACTTCATTGAGTGGCCCCTAGTCTTTGTACTTCTGATAGTAGTAAAAAATCGATTCACTTGTACCCTTTCCACACTACTCAGGATTTTGTAGACCTCAGTCATATCTCCCCTCATCCATCTCTTTTCCAAGCCTAAGAGCTCTAACCTCTTTAGCCATTTCTCATATGGGTGGAATTCCTTCCCCTTTATCATTTTGGTTGCTCTTCTTTGAACCTTTTCTAATTCCACTATATCTTTTTTGAGATACGGCGACCAGAACTGAATGCAATACTCAAGGTGAGGTTGCACCATGGAGCGATACAGAGGCATTGTAGTATTTTTGGTCTTATTTACCATCCCTTTCCTAATAATTCTTAGCATTCTGTTTGTTTGTTTTTTTTGCTGCTCCGCTGCACACTGGACAGAAGATTTCAGAGTATTATCTAAACAACACCTAGATCTTTTTCTTGGGTGCTGACCCCCAAGCTGGACCCTAGCATTAAGTAACTAGGATTATTCTTCCCAATGTGCATCACCTTGCATTTGTCCACATTAAATTTCATCTGCCATTTGGATGCCCAGTCTTCCAGTTTCCTTGGAGACATTACAGCTCTATCTTTACGCTGTTAAGGACAGCAAAGTGGCTTTGCAGCACACTTTCAACATTGACTTAGTACATAAGTACATAAGTAGTGCCATACTGGGAAAGACCAAAGGTCCATCTAGCCCAGCATCCTGTCACCGACAGTGGCCAATCCAGGTCAAGGGCACCTGGCACGCTCCCCAAACGTAAAAACATTCCAGACAAGTTGTACCTAAAAATGAGGAATTTTTCCAGTCCATTTAATAGCGGTCTATGGACTTGTCCTTTAGGAATCTATCTAACCCCTTTTTAAACTCCGTCAAGCTAACCGCCCGTACCACGTTCTCCGGCAATGAATTCCAGAGTCTAATTACACGTTGGGTGAAGAAAAATTTTCTCCGATTCGTTTTAAATTTACCACACTGTAGCTTCAACTCATGCCCTCTAGTCCTAGTATTTTTGGATAGCGTGAACAGTCGCTTCACATCCACCCGATCCATTCCACTCATTATTTTATACACTTCTATCATATCTCCCCTCAGCCGTCTCTTCTCCAAGCTGAAAAGCCCTAGCCTTCTCAGCCTCTCTTCATAGGAAAGTCGTCCCATCCCCACTATCATTTTCGTCGCCCTTCGCTGTACCTTTTCCAATTCTACTATATCTTTTTTGAGATACGGAGACCAGTACTGAACACAATACTCCAGGTGCGGTCGCACCATGGAGCGATACAACGGCATTATAACATCCGCACACCTGGACTCCATACCCTTCTTAATAACACCCAACATTCTATTCGCTTTCCTAGCCGCAGCAGCACACTGAGCAGAAGGTTTCAGCGTATCATCGACGACGACACCCAGATCCCTTTCTTGATCCGTAACTCCTAACGCGGAACCTTGCAAGACGTAGCTATAATTCGGGTTCCTCTTACCCACATGCATCACTTTGCACTTGTCAACATTGAACTTCATCTGCCACTTGCACGCCCATTCTCCCAGTCTCGCAAGGTCCTCCTGTAATCGTTCACATTCCTCCTGCGACTTGACGACCCTGAATAATTTTGTGTCATCGGCGAATTTAATTACCTCACTAGTTATTCCCATCTCTAGGTCATTTATAAATACATTAAAAAGCAACGGACCCAGCATGAATGTTATCTTAAACAAACATCTCTTTTTGACTATTTTAACTGAAATGTGTTGCTAAACGTCTTTGCATTTATATTTGCATTTGCATATTCTGTACTTTATGCTTTATGCATAAAATGTATTGTACTGTTTTGGGATTTTGTCAGGTACTTGCAACCTGGATTGGCCACTGTTGGAAACAGGATGCTGGGCTTGATGGACATTCGGTCTGTCCCAGTATGGCAACACTTATGTACTTATATACTTTTAACAATTGGCTGTGAGCTTTCATTGAGTAAAAAAAAAAGTGCTTTATAGCACCGTTTGGATATAATGGATTATTTTTTATGGTACTCAGAAGTCCCTTATAACAACGTTCTACTGTATAAATATGTTAAATAGCACCGGTCCCAGTACAGATCTCTGCTGCACTCCACTAATCTCCCTCCTCCATTGAGAAAAATGGCCATTTAACCATACCCTCATTTTTTCTGTTCAATGACTAGTTCCTAATCCACAACAGAGTATTACCTCCTATCCCATGATTCTTTAATTTTCTCAGGAATCTCTCATGAGGAACTTTATCAAAAGCTTTCTGAAAGTCTAGATACACTATATCAACTGGTTCACCTTTATTTGACATGTTTATTCACGCCTTCAAAGAAATGAAGCAAATTGGTGAGGCAAGACTTCCCTTGGCTAAATCCATGCTGGCTCTGTCCCTTTAAACCATATTTATCTGTGTGTTCCGTAATTTTATTCTTTATAATAGTTTCCACTATTTTTACCCGGGACTGACATCTGTAATTTCCCAGATCCCCTGGAACCTTTTTTAAAACTTGGCGTTACATTGGCCACCCTCCCGTCTTCAGATACTATGGACAATTTTAATGACAGGTTACAGATCACGAATAGCAAATCAGCAATTTTGAGTTTGAGTTCTTTCAGTACTCTAGGATGCATGCCATCCATTCCAGGTGATTTACTACGCTTTCATTTGTCGATTTGGTTCAGTACATCTTTCAAGTTCACTGAGATTTCTTTCAGTTCTTCCGCATCATCACCTTTGAAAACCATTTCTGGTACAGGTAGATCTCTTACATCTTCTTCCATAAAGACCGAAGCAAAGAATTCATTCAGTCTCTCCGCTATGGCCTTGTCCTCTCTGAGTGCCCCTTTTGCTCCGGATTCCCTCACAGGCTTTCTGCTTGTGATGTACCTGAAAAAGTTGTTACTGTGAGCTTTTGCCTCTGCGGCAAGTTTCTCTTCATGTTCTCGGTAATTTGAATGAACATTTGCTTTGTTTTAGAAAATCATTTCTTTCAGACAGAAGCCTGGACATGTGTAGACAAAATGAATATAATGTTTAGAATTTTTAGCTGTTGAATTCAGAAACCTTTTCATTACAGGTGCAAAGCGTGTATTTTCAGCACTAACCTTGTTTGGGTCTCCATAGTAACTAACTAGAATCAGGTGTCTTTTTCTTGATGTGATCTAGTTTTATTATAATGTCTAAATAAAAGGTTCCATCTTTTGCTAGTGCAGTCTGCAGTTCTCTAGCCTATTCTAATCTAGAAAGCTTAGGGCCTGAACCCACAAACTTCCAGCTCCACAGCAAGGACCATATACATAAGATAAAGGAGCAATTCCTTTAACATAACAGAGAAGAAGTTTAGCAGACTGTGATCTTTGTACAGCTGGCTAGTTTCTAAATATGTTTTCAGTTTTTTTAATATAAAAGTAATGTGGGTTTTCATATTTGTTGTAACACTTTTTTTTTTACTAAAGTGCTGGAAGTTTTGCGCTTACTGCATGTTAACAGCAAAGGTTAATATGCAGTAAGTACAAATCCTGTGTGTTAAATTAAGGGGGCATGCCCTGTGTACACCGCACAGGGGACACCACATTACATGCTTGGGCTGATAGTGTGGAGGGCCTTTGCTGTCAGCCCATTCATGAAATGCAGCTTGTGTGCTGTCAGATATCAGTAGCCTGTGGTGCTGCAACCCATTCCTGGTCCCTCCCCCCAGACTAACTGCCCTGTCTTTTGATCATAGACTTTAAAGCCCCCTACTTTTTATCTGATCTCCTCTGGCACCCCATGCACACTTCTGATCACTCCATGTGCATCTGATCGTTTCCCCCCTTTGGAGATCCGATCTCCCCAGTAGTCCTTAGCGGCAGTGATCCTCCTTTGCTGACACCTGGGTTGATGCCAGGATCCAAAATGCTGCAATGAGGTCGATACCATACACTAGCTGTCACGACTGCCGATAGCACAGTTGCAGTTACTGTCATCTCAAGAGAAGATGGTAGTCCGATAGAAGGACGTTTCCTAGTGGTAGTAACATGTAGTAACATAGTAAATGACAGCAGATAAAGACCTGAATGGTCCATCCAGTCTGCCCAACAAGATAAACTCATTTTACATGGTATGGGATACTTTATACCTGAGTTTGATTTGTCCCCGTCTTTCTCAGGGCACAGACCGTAAAAGTCTACCCAGCACTGTTCCTGTACTAAAAGTTCTGAAGTTAACGTCGAAGCCCCTTAAAATTTACACTCCAGCCCATCTATATCTATTCAGCCACGATCAGGGTGCAGACCATAGAGGTCCGCTCAGTACCGGTTTTACTCTTCAGTTACCGCTGTTGCCACCCAATCTCTGCTAAGATTCCATAGATCCATTCCTTCTAAACAGGATTCCTTTGTGTTTATCCCATGCATGTTTGAATTCCATTACCGTTTTCATCTCCACCACCTCCTGCGGGACGGCATTCCACGTATCTACCACCCTTTCCGTGAAAAAATGCTTCCTGACATTACTCCAAGACTGCCCCTAGGGGGCATCCTTCTATCAGACTGCTATAGCGCAGCTGCACTTACCATCTTCTCTTGAGGTGACGGTAAATGTGATTGGTGTGTCAGCTGTCATGACTGCTAGCACATGGTATCAACTTGTGCACTAGTTGTCACAGCTGATCACTCCTCCACCCACCCTAGCTTTTGCCCATTCTTCTGTTGGACAGCTAACACAGGAATTTTACTGTGTTGGCTCCTTAGATGACAGTGCAGGCCCTACACATTAGATTTTCTATGAATATCTTCATGTCTAGGAGAGGAAATAAAAATTTGTATTTAAAATCAAAACAAAACTTTGTTTTAACAAAAACTAGAAAGTAGACACTAGTCAGTTTCTTAACTTACATTTATTTTTTCACATTTCGAAGAGAAATCTCAGGACACCTCATGCTGAACTTCAAACCCTGTGAACCAAAAAGTTGTGGGTTCTTTTGTTTTTTCTGGTTTCCAGTTATGGGTACTGGTGAGAGAATTGTAAACAGATTCCCATGTGGTCATATCTGCTATGCTACATTGGTGGATAAAAGCAGAAGCAGCGTCAGCAGTCCTTGAAAACCTTCTTCCAAGGAGTCAACTGTTAAGTACATCCTTAGCACTTTCTTGTACACATTTGTCAATTCCCATGATGATGCAGCAGAGCCCAAAGGAAGTTTCTTTCATCCATGCAGGCATAGGAGTCGACTCTGTGGGTGCTTGAGCGCCCCCAGTATTAAGAAAATTCCTTGTACCGGTATGTGTCGAAGGAAGGGTTATTTCCACTGGTCTTAGCACCTCGAGTAATTTTGAAAAGTTGGCTCCTATGCATTCAGGACAGATAATTTTAAAATTGTTACTGTTTTGGAAAAAAACTATTAAGCTGTACTTGTCTTGCAATAGATATAATTATTTGTTTCACTCACTACACCAGTGTTTGGAATAACTCTTTATAAAGGAGCACCCAACGAGGCAAGCCACTCTTGGGTCTTGTTACACTTCAGGTTTCTAGTAGAATTACATAATTGGGAGCTAGCCTTGTTTGTATGTACTCTGTGATGTGTTTCATTAATAGATGTGTGTGTATGTGTGGAAAGTAACAAAACCATAGGAGTGGAAAGAACAACAGTGTCCCACGTAAAGTCACAAGAACGGGAGAGGAGTGGGAACAGAATCAGGCTCTTCAAGAAACAGACCGAGGATGTCTGTACATTCTGTTCCCACTCCTCTCCTGTTCCTGTGTATATGTAGACACAAGTTAGATGGCATCCATCTTGTGGTGCCATGCAGTGCTTTTTCTTTTCTTTTTTTTGTTTCTGTCACCTGACTTTATTCACAACCAAAGCTTAGAGAGAAACTATTTAGTATACATGATTTATAGAATTCTAACCTGTCCAGAGTTACACCTTCAATACTGAGGGACCTGTTTACTAAAGTGCAGTAGGTTTTGGCCTTTGCTGTACTTTAACTGCTGGATTCTATATAGCACACTTATGGGCTCATTTTCAAAGCACTTAGACTTACAATGTTTCATAGGTTACTATGCAACTTTGTAAGTCTAAGTGCTTTGAAAATATGCCTCTTAGTGTTCTGTGCCGAAATCTGAGCAAATTCCATAACAATGTGCATACTTTAATTGGCTGGACAAACTAATCAGCTTTGATAACAGCACTTAACAAGCAATAATGAGCACTAATTGGCAATAGTTAGAATTTACATGCACAACTTGCTAAGCATATTCTGTAATGAATTGCGCCTAAATTCTAATGCATGCAGTTCAAAAGAGGCATGGTTATAGACGGGGAACTGGGCATTTTGTGGACGCTTTAAAATTTACGTGCTTAATTATAGAATATGGCTTAGTGTGCGTAAATCTACATGCAGGGATTGACTCCACGTTTTGTTGGTATAAATGGAGGTGTGTAGTTTTAAGTACTGGAATACCAATTAAGCGTATTCTGTATACTGTGCCTAAATATAAGTGCAGCTTATAGAATATGCTTAGGTGAAAATGTTTACCACGCGGATTTTTTAGGTGCCTTATATAGAATCTGGCCCTAAGTGTGAAATTTAAGGTGCAATAGGAACAAAGCCTGTGTGGTAAATACAGAGAGCATGCCCAGTATCTGCCCTGCATTTAGAGCACAGGGCAAATACCCTCCACAAGGGCACCACTTTACGTGCCCCTGCAGATAGCATGGGGGCACTCACACTGTCTGCTGGGGCACATAACATGGGGTCAAGTGGTAAAATACCCTGAAAGGTAGAAGCTGTGGCAGTACAACCTGCACCATTCCCCCATCCACTTCCCACCTGATGTACACACTGACCCTCACCCCATCACTTACCCATTCAATCCATGGTTATCTGGTGAACAGGACAGGAACAGACCCCCTCTGTTCCAACCCCATCTGGCTCTGAGTTTCAATATGACACACCTAATGGTAGTCTTGAGGTACTTTTGCTGGGGATCATTCTTCCATATAAAGGCAATTGCTGCTTATATGAAAGGATGGACCCCAAGTGGTTGTACCTCGAGACTACCACTAGGGAGCATGGGTACCATTTTGAAACCAAGAGCCAGACAGGGGAAGAGCAAGGGTACCATTCCCACCCCATTCCACTAGACAGCCAGGGACTGAATGGGTAAGTGATGAGATTGGGTTGTGCTTTTTGGAAGGAGGTAGGGACTGGGGTCAGGTAGGGTTGTGTCAGGGGAATTATGATCTTGGGATTAATCTTGTTGGGAGGGGCTTGTTTGGGAGGGGGGGGTCAGGAGTGCTCCTTGATAGTCTAGTAGCACAGCCACAATCTTACAACAGTGGTGACAGCTAGTGTGAGGCATGAGTCTATGCGCTATTGCAGGGTTGTCTAACCTCGGCCCTCGAGAACCTCAATCCAGTTGGGTTTTCAGGATTTCAGGATTCAGTGCTCTATTTTATACAAATAGATCTCATGCATATTCATTGGGAAAATCTTGAAAGCCCGACCTGTTGAAGGCTAAGGTTGGACACCCCTTCCCTATTGCTACCCTTTTCTGCCCCTCAGATCACACTAAGTAGCTAGCAGGGGCAGACTGACCATTGAGGTAATAGGGCAGTGCCTGACGGCCCACTCTTCCCTAGCTTCCATCTAGTTTAATCACTTTTGATAGGTGGTTATGGTCCCAGACCACTGTCCATCACCCCTGGCAGTTAACTTTCTATTTTGACTGTGCTGCGAGTTTTATCATGTAGTAGTTGTTAGCACAGGCCTGTGTTAATGGCTAAGCTACTTAACACAGCTTAGTAAACATTTTCCTAACTACTGATGTAGTATAATGCCAAACTGTGTATTATGTAGCAGCAGGGTTATTTGTTCCATTGCATACCAGCTGCCTATATGTTCCATAATGATTTTATTGTAAATATAGCTATGAAGGGCAGTATAGCAAACAAAACATATAACTTTAACTAGAAATCATTCTTCCATTGTGCGATATTGCTGGTTGTTTATCATTTAAATTTATTTACTGCCTTTTTGAAGAAATTCACCCAAGGTACAGTGTACAGCAAGAATAAGTCAAACATAACTAAAAGGCAATTGCAGAAGTAAAAATATTTCAACAAATTCTCGGGCAGCACATATTTCGGTCTGCTTTGTGGTCTGTTATAGATTGCTAAGTATCACAGAAAGGTAGACTATCAAAATCCATGAAAGGGACCTTTTTACAAAGCAGTACTAAAAAGTGGCCATAGTGAGGCCCTTACACGGATCTTTCTCACACACTAAGGCCATTTTTAGTGCAGCAGTAAAATGGCCAATTTTGGGGATTTTTGTATTAATGGCCACACACTAATGTTGCCATTAAAAAAGAGTGTGTGAGCCCTTACCACCGCCTAACTTGTAGGCATAAGGGCTCGCACGCTAATCCTGTTCTAATCAGTTAGCACGTGGCAATGTAATTGCACCAACTGATTACCACAGAAACATCCACTCTCCACCCCTAGACATGCCCCCTACACGGTAAAAATAAAAGCAATTTTTTAGCGTGTGGTGTGCACACTAACCGAGAACTTACCGCAGTACCCTTTGAAGCTGCAGTAAGCACACACTAGTGCTTACCACAGCTTGCTAAAAGGACCCTTAAGAAAATTAAATTCTCTGCTCGTTACCTTGTGACACTATTAATCAACTGTCAAAATATTGTGGCCACAGTGTTACTTCACCTTTCTATAATTTCTTATCCATTCAGGAGTAATATTTGTAACAGTCTAAGGGGGAAGTTATCAAGCTGCATTAGAGCCTTGTCAAGATAATTGCCCCTTAATGAGACATAAAGGGTTCTAATGCAGCCTGTCATGTCCTGATGTGGCAATATCTAGGTCACTGTCAAAACCATAATGTGACCTGCAGTGAGCATCGGATGCATACCTCGATGTATTACAACCATACAATCATGGTAAAATAACCCTAGCCAAAAGCTGAGGTTATTTTACCATGTTGGGAGCATTGTGTTTGCTGATCGGTTGGCTGTTCTTTTGTTCTCTCTGTGGAATAACTTGTATACATAAAGGAATTATTCAAGCCTATCAGCTTCTTCTCAGAGAAAGTTGATTGTGACCCCTGAGGCAGGCGCTTTGGCGCCGAAACACGGACCGTGTCGGGTCCTTGATATGAATATTCTGAATAAACTGGTTTTTGATATTATCTCCCTATTGGTTTGTGCATTTGTCAGCCTCTACTTTTGCTGATTTGCAGATACAAATCAAGGTCAGGTATACACAAAAAGTAGCACATATGAGTTTATCTTGTTGGGCAGACTGGATGGACCGTGCAGGTCTTTCTGTGCCGTCATCTACTATGTTGCTATGTTACATGTCATTTTTAGAAGATGGGCGATTTTTTTAGGCATTTTAAGACATCCATCTGCTTTGAAAATGGCATCAATGTGTCCTTGAAAAATTAAGAATCCTCAAATCCATTGATCTTATAGAATTTTTCCGTTGCTTCAAACTTATTTTAGAATGTATATGAAGACCGTCTCTAATAACAGAGACAGTAGAAGCCTGTAAGGAGATAGCTTTGTTTCAGTACCTTGAACATAGGACTCAACTGAAGCCAATCTAGTAACTAATTCTTTAGTAACCATTTCCGAAGTTAAAGTACATAATTGAGAGATCGTAGTTTAATTAGTCTCTCGTCCAAGAAACTAGAGACTAAATATCCACCAGGGAAATATCTACAGATGTCTCATTTGGTACTGCCTAGCCACCCTCCAGAGTTAAAACCACCTATTTAGGAATGTTTGAGGGCAAAGAGGAACCCACAGTATTAGGTCCCCATATCCAGAGGAGTTACAACATTAGAAATTATTGGATAAGGATGAGTCCTGTCAGTGGAGTTTAGAGATTACATCCAAAGAAAGAGCAGATGGAACATGTACATGTCTTGTGGTGCAGAACTACATGCTGGCAATACAAAATAGTTGAGAGCGAGAGCCACTTGTGGAACCAAAGGAACTTTTTATTGCACACAGTGACCCGACACAGCCGTGTTTCGACATGAATATTGCATGCATCAGGAGTGTACACACTCACAATCAGAAATAACACATAAATAACATTTATAAAATAAAACTGGAGTTTTCTTATAAATAAACATATAATAAATATCATTGACAAATCCATATTAGAATAAAAAATACATGCATAAAATGAAACATAAAAAAATGGCCCTTGGGCAGAGGGAGTAGATGGCTTAGGCTTTACTTTCCGCTGCTCATTTGGGCACGCCCCTTTTAATACATGCCTGTGGCTATGTGCCGCAGCTCGCTTGGGCTTTTATGCACACAGGACACCATTTGATGATGTCACTTATCACCATGAGGCCAGGATGTTTCTGGTGTAGCTCGTTTTGCACTCCCTCAATTGAGTCCCCGCTTCAGGCTGCTCACAGTGGTGTCTTCCACTGTTTCCTCCTTAAGTAGTGTTTTTTAAACTAATTTGCTTAGTAACCATGCAGCATTTGAAGAGCTCTGATTATCTGCAGGCTAATTGTAGGAAACATATTTTTCAGGAAGTTTGGCGTATAAAGCTAAATATGAATATTGCCTGAATAACAAATTAGTCATAAAATGTTTAGAGTGGAATCTTGGCTCAGAAAACCTGTTCTCCTTTAGGGTGTGTTATGATTTGTACTTGCATGTATAAAATTTATTTCTATATTTTTGCACTGAGGGACATTTTGAGGCCTTTTGACAGGCTACATTAAGTAGCTATCATGGAGCTTACCACAAGGTAGTAGCGCAGACCTATATTACTGTCTCCTATGCTAAAAAGACAGCACTGTGTCATGGACGGGCAGAGGAGTGATTTGCTGTGACAGTTAATGAATGGGATTTTACTGTGCGTAGCACTTATCTCCATCTCAAAGGGAGGTTGTACGTTTAGCTGCATTACGGGCAGATAGCACAGCACACTGTCAGGGTAGGTGCTGCGGTATTCCCCCCGCTTCTGCAGCTCCTGCAGTGGTGTACCTAGGTTGGCTGCCACCCAGGGTGAGTCCCCACTACACCCCCCCCAGGTGCTTCACCCTTCTCCCCCCGAAGTGCACCATTCTCTCCACCTGGGGGTGCACAGAGCAGTAGTGTACCAAGGGCAGGGCGGTGGGGGCGTCCACCCTGGGTGCAGGCAGCAAGGGGGTGCAAGGTGCAGTCGCATGGCTGTCGGCTCCACCTGTCCCCTGCCCCAGAAAAGGAAGTTATTTCAGAGGGGGCAGGGAACCCAGCTGTGCAACTGAACCTTGCACCCCCTTGCAGTCTGCACCCAGGGTGGATGCCCCCACCGCCCTTCCCTTATTTATTTTATTTATTTATTTGTTGCATTTGTATCCTACATTTTCCCACCTTTTTGCAGGCTCAATGTGGCTTACATATTACCGTTAACGGCGTTAGCCGATTCCGGTCTGAACAAATACATGGTTTGGATTAATTCATAGCGATATTGTGGTAGAATGAGGTATATGTAAGGTAGGTACAGTTAGGGGAACTTAGATAGGGAGAGGGGAGGAAGAATCAAGTAATGTCCATTACAGTCTTTGGTTACATTGTGTCACAAGTGTCCAGGTATTTTATGTTGGGTCGGTGGGGTATGCTCTTTTGAACAGTTTTTTTAGCGCTTTCCGGAAATTTAGGTGTTCGAGCGTAGTTTTTCTTGCTTTTGGCAGTGCATTCCACAGTTGTGCCCTTAAGTATGAAAAACTGGATGCATAGGTGGATTTGTATTTGAGTCCTTTGTTGCTTGGGTAGTGGAGATTTAGGTATGATCGTGCAGATTTTGTGGTGTTTCTGGTTGGCAAGTCTAGGAGGTCTGTCATGTAACCCAGTGCCTCGCCGTAAATAATTTTATGAACAGTCGTGCAGATTTTGAAAGTGATACGTTCTTTGATTGGTAGCCAATGTAGTTTTTCTCGGAGTGGTTTGGCGCTGTCAAAACGAGTTTTTCCAAATATAAGCCTGGCTGCTGTGTTTTGGGAGGCCTGAAGTTTCTTTATGATTTGATCTTTGGTACGCTACTGACCCCCTCCATCCTCTGTCACACCGTAGAACTCCCTGACAGTAGTCGATCCTACCTTGCACCCCTGATGTCCCCCAACACACAAACTCTGCCCCCTTACTGGAAATAACATGGGACCACTTACTGCCTCCTATTTAACTTCTCAGGGGGTACCGCACACTATTGGGAACATTAACATATGACCGGAAGTTGCTGTGTAAAATTTGTAGCTACTGTGTGGTAAAACCCACGTTAAGCCATGGTAACTGCCAATTTGAATGTATTTTAGTAAAAGGGCCCCTTAGTGATTTTCCATTACAGTAAAACCATTTTTTCTACAGAAAATAAAATGACAGTGGTTTGTGAGCAATTTTCATGTTGCAATAAGTGCTGTGCCTCTTAAGGAATACATTTATAAATTACCGAAGGAGAAACGTTGTCAGGTAAATATGCTCTGAACGATGAGTCTGGTCATAGAAGATCTTGTTTTATTACCACTCACCAGTTCTTAAATGGTTTTAAATAGGAAATAGCACTTTGAGTCTTTTGATGTAGGATGTGTCTTGTCTAAAAAGTAGTTGTTATGTGATTTTCTATCAGATGAACATTGGAACAGATACTGTAATCTAAATATGTTATAGTCTCATCTAATTATTGTACTGTAAAGTAGCACCATAGAAATAGTAAGCGGCATCCCTTTTTTTAAAATTTGAGACTAGTGGACTCTTTGTTCTGTGACACAGGATTCTCTTGTTCATTATTTTGTTTGTAAGCTCTAAAAGAAGGAAATGGAACTGTCTGCAGAGTACTTGCCAAATAATTTTATTCTTTCAGAGGAATCTATTCTTGTGAGAACAGAGCATGTGCTGTGTTATGAGTGACTCCAAAATAGACATGCATAACTGCAGGCTTTCAGTGCTCAGGGCCTAAAGTGTACCAGCTAATGTCCAGGATGTAACTAGCCTTTTGGGAATGGTAATATGTTGTAGAATGATTTTCTTTTTCAGCTAGGCTTGTTTATTTTTCCTTCTATGGGATGCTTTTACTTTAGTGAGAGAATGGTTGGGAATTTTGTTCTGTCTTCAAACATAAATCTCCATTGAACAAAATTCCCATCTCATGTTTGCTCCAGCAGGTGCTTCATTCTAGAAGAGAAGGGTACTTTATGTATTTACTTGGCTAAATTTAAGGCCAGAGGCCTTGAATCTTATGTAAAGTGAGAAAGCTGCTAGGTGTTATACATTCTCTTAAGTTTAATGTTGTCTCTGCTTTTCTAAATCTTTGTATATTTTAGTTCCTGATATAATATGAGAAATAGATTGTAAATGAACTGGTAGTGTAGTAGAATGAGACTCATAGAATGACATTCAACATTTTATTTATAAACATTTATGATGTAATGAACTCCCAATGAATTTTATGTAGCCTGTCAGATCATGTGAAGTGTAAACAGAAAATGTTGTTAAGCAGAGGTTTGGTGACTTTTAAATGCTGTATTTTACAAATATTTTCACAATAGCCACTTTAGCAGTTTGTTTTCTTGATTTAGTTAAATTTTTATTTATTTATGTATTTATTTATTTATTTATTTATAACAGAAGGTCTATGGAGCTCTGTGCATTTCCCATTATGTGATGGTGCGGCCCACCAGGGATAGTACAAACCTTCATGTAGCCTTCTGTGCATAAAGGTTGCCTACACCTGGTCCATTCATAAATATGATGTGAATAGTAGAGGGAGCTAATGAACACCATAGCAGTATCATGTTCCCACTGACATGCAAAAATGAAGGTAGGAGTGTGAAGGGGTATGAGAAATAAAAAGCTTGCCCCCAGCTCAGATTTTAGTACATAGATATGCAAATTTAATGCTTCCTTCATTAATAGCTCCCCTTTACAGCTCATCCAAAAGTAAGCTATTGATTGGACAACGGATAGTAGCATCCTCGTCCCCCCTCCCCCCCCCCCCCCCCACACACTTCTTCCCCAGTTGACTTTAAACTGACAAGTCATAGTGCAGATGTGAGAGATGCCATAGAGTGTTCAACCCAGTTAATTACTCAACTGAATTCTGGTTCTAACATCACCATTCTCTTAAAAAAATGACAACATCCATCCAGTCTGCTCAGCAAGTCATTTATGCTGAAACACTGATTGGCATTTTGTCATTATGCCAACCACATACAGGTAGTTAAAATACTGCCTCAAGACTGCATAATATTTATAACCAAAAGTATTGCTAACAGTATTTAATTTGCTAATCTCAACATTAAGATTTTTCCCAACCTCCTTGAGATACGCAGCACCCTGATTCGTAGCATATGATAATAAAGCAATATATATTATGTAGACTTGTCTTTTTGCCATTTGCAGGACACAGACCATAGAAGTCCATCCGGCACTGGCCTTAGTTCCCAACTACTCTTGTCCAACATAATACCTCAGACAAACAAAACAAAAGTGGAAATCACCAAAGTGCAAATGTTCACGACTGTAAACAAAAGTCAGTAGTTAACCTCAGTGCAGCTAGAAGAATGTGACCCAACACGGGCCATGTTTCAGTACAGGCCTTCTTCAAGGGACCAATTTCTGTAGCACAAATGAATAAAGGAGGTATCAACTGGGGAAAAGGACAATCTTACATGCCTTCTTAACTGCAGCAAAATGGCGACTGCCCAGTTAAAGTTTTTTGGGGTGCCTCCATTTAGAGGCCCGATGATGTGATGGGCATCCCAATTCCATTACAAAATACTAGTATAAACCTACAATGGCATGACCATTTACATCAGATCAATGGCAGGAACAAATGTGCATATGCCTAGAGCAGCAGTTCCCAAACCTGGTCCCCCAGTCCCAGAGATTTCCATTCTTGGTCTGCCACCCCCTTTCTTCTACAGGCTGCCATCTTTTGAAGTGGCATGAAGAAAATTGCAGGGGTAATTCTGGGACTGAGCAAACAACATGCTCACACACTCTGCCTCCTGCCTATGTAGCCTTTGAGTGCACATTGATTAGGCTTTGCAGTTGCTCTTGGAACAAGCCTCTACAGCTACCTTGGGCTGCTTAGGAGGGGGTAGGGATCCCCAAAGCCAGAGTGAGAGAGCTTAGACAGATAGTGAGAGAAGATGTGGATTCATTGGCCCTTGGGTGGGAGTGGAGCCATCTAGAAAGGACTAGTTGCAAGTGTACTCTTAGGAATGTGACTATTAGTCAGTGCTTTTTTTGTAGGAAAAAAGGTACCGGTACTCAATATGGGTGGGGGTCACCGTATATGGCTCCGCCCATATGTTAGCCACACCCACAGTAGCCACACCCCTTATACCAGCCATGGTGCATATAAACAGGCATCATTGAAAATACTATACCAGTATAGGAGAAAAAAATAACTTGTGATTTTTTTTTTCTTTATAAATAATTTCTGTAAGCTGTTACAGCTCCAGTATACCCAGTGCAAAAAAAGACAGCAGATGTAAATTCTCAAATTGGACACATTCCAAACACTAAAATGAAAATAAAATGATTTTTCTACCTTTGTTGTCTGGTGACTTTGTTTTTCTGATTATGTTGGTCCCAGTCTCTGATTCTGCTGCTCTCTATCTGTTCCCTTAACTCCGTTTCCAGGGCTTCCATTCCATTTATTTCTTTACTTTCCTCCTTTCTTCTTCATTTCTTGCTCTACATCCATAGGTAAAAGCTGGGTCCTCCACAGACTTGACTGGAGGAGGTATAGAGTGGATCCAGTTTTTGCCTATTTTCTCCATCCATGTGCAGTTTTTCTCCTCTTTTCCCTTTCCCTCATCTCCGTCAGTATGCATCTCCTTCCTATTCTTCCCTCCCCTCCATCAATATGCATCTCTTCCTCTCTCTTCCCTCTCGTCCATCCATGTCCAGCATTTCTCCTCTCTCCTCCCCTCCATCCATGTTCATCTCACTTCCTTTCTCTTCCCTCTCCTCCATCCACGTCCAGCATTTCAACTCTCTCCCCTCCCCTCCATCCGTGTCCAGAATTTCTCGTCTCCCCTAAATCCATGTGCATCTCCTCCTCTGTCTTCCCTCTCTCCATCCATGTACAGCATTTCTCCTCTCCCCATACCCTCCATCCATGTTCATCTCACTTCCTCTCTTTCCTCCTCTCCATCCATGTCCAGCATTTCAACTCTCTCCCTTCCCCTCCATCCGTGTGCATCTCCTTCCTCTGTCTTTCCTTCCCTCCAGCATTTCTCTTTCCTGCCCTCCACTTCATCCATATCCATCATTTCTCCTCTCTCCCCTCCCCTCCGTCCATGTGTATCTCCTTCCTGTCTTCCCTCTCCTCCATCCATGTCCATCATTTCTTCTGCCCTCCATCCATCCATCCATGTCCAGCAACTCTCCTCTCTCCCCTCCCATCCATGTCCAGCGATTATCCTCTGGCCTCCCCTCCCATCCATGTCCAGAGATTCTCCTTTGCCCCTATCCTTCTCTCCCATCCATGTCCAGCGATTCTCCTTTGCCCCTATCCTTCCCTCCCATTCATGTCCACCGATTCTCCTCTGCCCTCCCCTCCATGTCCAGCGATTCTTCTTTGCCCCCATCCTCCTCCCTTCCATGTCAGAGACTTGCCCCAGCCTCCACCTGCCCCTGAGATCGTTCCAACCCCAGCCCCACCTGCCTGCCCTCAGCTCCCCGACTTTCCGTTCGTGCTCGCTACATTGAAATCTTCTACTTTTTACCCAAAGTCGCAGTGGCAAACCAGCAGTGAGATCAGCAAGCAGGCTCGCCTCCTCGTCGTTTCCCTTCCCTCTCAGCGTCCCGCCCTCCTCTGATGTAATTTCCTTTCCGCGAGGGCAGGACGCTGAGAGGGAAGGGAAGCGACAAGGAGGCGAGCCTGCTTGCTGTTTTCACTGCTGGTTCGCATCTGCGACTTCAGGTAAAAAGTAGAAGATTTCAACGCAGGGGGCACGAATGGAAAGTCAGGGAGCTGAAGACAGGCAGGTGAGCCGGCCCTCAGAAAAAAGGTGCCGGTATGCCGTACTGGTGTGTACCAGCACAAAAAAAGCATTGCTATTAGTTATTACTGATTTTCAAAGGCTGTGCCAGGCTCTGGCTTTCCTTAACTAAAAGAAACCTGCTTGAAAACCCTACCCTGACCCCAATATTCCATATCTCTTGTAAATTTACTGTTTTCAGTTGGGAGACTTAGCAGGTCAATGGGCTTCCTCTTGACTGTACAAAGATGTACACAGGCAAAAACAAAAATTCAGGTTTAATTTTTTTCCTGAAATTTTCCCAATTATGGAGGTGTTAGTGCACTCAAACCTGTGAATTAAAATTTTTATTGCACTCTAACAAGCAATGCGCCCTTCTCTAATTAATCCTATCTGATAAATGGAAATTGTGTGCCAAGGTGAAATGTACAGAAACAGGAGTCAATGTATATGTTGTATATATTTTTATTTTATGAAAGAACTGATTTTCTTAGGTCAAAGTATCCTATCTTGTGAAAGACATTTAATGCTACTCTGTGTAGGAGTTTCTGCCATGCGCTGGATGTGCGAGCACATTTCTTTCTGGGTAACATTTTGTTTTTGATAGTTTTGTACATGTATTTATTTATTGCAACACCTTTTGGGGTTTCAAGAACTGTAATCAGTATTTTCTGGTAATAGACCTGTTGCCGTTAACACTGGTGACCAACACTACTGGGCAGCATTTGACTTGATTCCTTGTGCCCAGAGCCAGCCCAGCCACTAGGTGGATCAGTCATCCACTTAGGGCAGCACAGTTTGGGGTCAGCACTGATGCAGCAGTCACAAAAGCCTGCATGGCTGGCTTGGGGCTTTGATCACCTATGTGTGCTCAAGGTCTGCCATCTTCCATTTTCAGAAACATGAAGTTTGGATGGGACAGAGTGCTGCAGACCTCGTACATGCACTAATGCTCAAGGCCCCCCCACTGGCTGGCTGCAGGACTCTTGTTGCTGTAGTTCAGCAGCAGTGAATGGGAGGGGAAACAAGTTTGGCCTGGTAGGTGAAGGGGAAGTGGCAGTGGTGTAGTTAGGATTGACTGGGCCCTCCTATAACACCATCACTCTCAAGTGGGGAGAAGAGGGGAGGATGCACATTTCCCTAAGCTGACATATAACAATTAATACATTCAGAACAAGTTGTCTGAGTGTTGCTTTGGTCCTAGTGTCTGTCTTCTGCTTTTCTGGGTTTTTTCTTAACTCTCTCCAGGGTCTCCCGTCCTTTTGACATTTCTTCTCTATGTCTACTATCCATTTTTCTATATGTCTCTATCCATTCTGTCCAGTGTCTCCCCTCTGTGTTCGTGTCCCTTTGCTCCCTCCAAAACCAGCATCCCTTTTGTGTCCTTGTCCTTCTTCATGGTTGGCTTCTCTCCTCTCTCTTCCCTTCCTCCTGTGCCTTCTGACCCACCACCCACCTTCTGTAGTCTGTCATCTCCCTCTCTCCCTCCTTTGAGCCAGCAACCTCCTGCAACATTTGGAGGACTGGCGGGGTGGGGGTGGGAGAGATAGACAGATGTCAGACCCATTCAGGTGCAAGGGGGGAGGGGTAGAGAGATACAGGACCTGAGTATAGGAGAGGGGGGGGGGAGGAAGGGAGTGCAGTTTCAGGCAGCTCCTATCATTGGGCAGCTCTGGGCAATTTGCCGGCCTCACTTATTGGTAGCTACTATGCCCCTGGAAAGTGGGGAAATGCTGGAAAGGTGGTGGGGGCAGGTGTGTAGAGAGAACAGATGCTGAACACCTCAAAGGGGGAGGGTGGTAGGGAAAGTAAAGGCAGATGGTGAAACCTCCTTGGGAGAAAAGAGAAGGGGAGATGCTGGACACCTGGGGGGTGCAGGAAAGAGAAGGGAGAATGCTGGACAAGGAGGGGGTAGACTACTGTGATGCTACTAGTTCCATAAAATGTTCAGCCTTGAAGTACTTGCCCTATGCTTGTGAAATATTGCTTTATAAAACTTTTAAATCTTCTTTGAAGACCTTTTATTTTTTTCAACAGGCTTTTGGAGAGTTCGGCTGTGATCTCTAGGGTCATGGGGATTGATCTTTTGATTTATGATTGTTTGACTGCTCTTGAATGTGGTATATAAAGGTAGCACAACATCACATTCATTGTAATCATAGTATTTGAGAAAGTTAAATGGTTGTAAAAATGGACGTAGCATAGTTTCAAGATTTCTCAAATTACATTTTTCCCCTTTTCTGTAATGAAGCCATACTTCTGCCAGTTTAAACTTGTCTTTGAGGTGTTATCCTGAAAAGTATTTAAAATTAAGAAAAAGAATACCTTTGTTTTGAAACCAAAAAAACAAAACAAAAAGCTACAAATTCACTGAAGAGTAAGATATCTGACTCACTAAATGCATGTCTGTCTAAACCTCAACTTCACGCTGGTGCCTAAGCAAATTCAATTGACCTACTTTTTGTTCTGACCTTGATTTGCTCACAGAGGTGTTACTGTACACACTGTTGGCTTCCCTGTATGACTAAGCCAATCACGTGACTTTATTTAGTCCTTAACAAAAAAAAAAAAAAAAGATGAGCCGTAGGCATTTCCGGTGTTTTGTTTCTGTTAATATTGTTTTAAAGAAAACCACTGTTTTTTTTACACACAAAAGAAAATGGTGCCGGGAGAATATCTATAGGTGCATACGTGTACTGTATAGTGCTGAGCTCTACAGACATAATGGAAGTGACAGGCATAACATGCTTTGAATTTGTTTCTCAGGAGCGCTTAATGAGGAAATGGCCTACCTGGCATTCTTTCAAGTAGGTCCTTGAAGTGCCTTGGCAGTAGATTCTGGGTTATAATTTGGAAGCAGTTAGACGTATTTACATCTGTTGGTGTTTAAAAGCCATACTACTTCCAAACACCATTTGGGTTTGTTTTTTGTTTTTAACAGGTAGCAAATTATGAGAAAAACACCAGGAAAGAGAGACTGCAAAATGAGTTTATAGTTAAGACTTATGGGTTATATCATCTTTAAATCTTTCTAAGTAGAGAAGGTGGTTTTTTTTTTTTTTTTTAATTCTAGTTGTAAAAATGCAAAGCTGATCTGTGACACTTTTCTTGTTGGTAGGGAACTGTTTTTTGTTTGTTTTTAGAAGCAGATGCATCTTTTCCAGTACAAAACTTTTGTTTGGATTCTCTCACTGGACTTGAAAGGAGATTGAAATTTGCTTTCAAGTACTTGATTACTCTGGATTTCTTCCTCTGAAATAACCACCTGCTGCTGTATCTTACCAGGCAGGGATGGCCTGTGGCTGATGTGGAGGGATATAGGGCCATGTGCAGACACTCATTGCAGGGGGCCATACACAACAGGTCATCTGTACAGCTGGAAGGAACTAGGCAGAAGACAAGAGGAACAAGAAAACATGTAATAAGGGCAGATCTTCCACATCACTTGGACAAAATGGAAACTCTATAGTACGCATAAAAGCTATTCATGATGGGACAGATGTACCACAGAGCTCTTCACATTTTGTATCTACGGGAAACATGTCTAGCACATTTGGCCCAATTAGATGCAAGATAGCAAATCACAACCAAAAGGAGAAGTTATCAATGTGGGCTGCTGCTGTTAAAATGGGTTATTTTAATTTTAACCTGGGTTATTAGTAACTAAGTCTTGTTGCCTAAAATAGGACCTGTCTAAGATAATATGAGTTAGTGGTAAAATAACCCACCTTTTTATTTACCATAGCCTAATTCACGTCTAAAAAGAGGTAGATGAGTCCCTGCTAAAACTAGATTTAGGATTATCAGAAATTGGTTTGTCATATCAGATTATTCCATCTCTCTGATGCTTGCAACAATATTTCATAAATGCATGGCCTAGCTTATCATTTTCCTTTTTCTGGGAATGGATTGAGCAACCCGCTGGCTCTGACAATTCTGATCTGGTAATAATACAGGGGTGTGAATGGGAAAAACTACTTGTAAACTGTTTTCTCTCTTGGGGGCAATGTCTCCAAATGGGTCAATTTTTCGCATACCATGATAGTAATGAACTTTGCTCTTAAGCCAGGGTATGTAGACGTTGATCTCAGTTCCTCAAATTTACTATTAATGCTCTCTGCAGTAATTGCATTGTGCCAAAGAGAGCTTCATTCTGGAGTTCCTAAGATGTAAAAGTATAAGTAACCTATCCAGGTGCACTCGAAAATTCCTTTTAATCAAGCCTGTGGCACCCAATGGGGAAATATGAATTGTTTATTTCTATATCTTTCAGCCACATTTTTTTGGTCATTGAATGCATTTCTTTGTACTTGAGGATCTTCTCGCTCTTTCTTCACAATTCAATCATTTGTGATTTGTACCTCTATGATCAATATCTCTTTTATTATTATGTTTGGTTTCCTTGCATCCATCTTTGTATCGGTTGGAATGGGGATTATTCTTCAAAATTCTGTTAGGGTTGTGATTCCAGTGCTTTCCAGTATAGCACTGTTGTAATGTTTCCAAAGTTTCTGCCGTGTGATGGAGATGTTGTGATTGTATCTGCTGTTGTATTTTATGTTACAACTTGTTTTTTTTTATATTTTTTTGTAAACAATGTTTTCTGCTTTGTTACTGAGAAAGGGATGATGTTTCTGCTTTCCATTTAGAACTTTACGAAAGACCTTATTTAGCAAAATCTCCCCATAAATATTTTCTGATGGTCCTTAAGCAGAAGACAAATTGTATACTTGTGTAGTATTCAACTAACAGCATTGTAAGGGCTGTTTTTCCAAAGCAACACTACCAATTAGCAGGCGCTGAATGCAAAGAAGCCCATGGGAATTGAATGGGCTTCTAAGCATTTAGGGCCCCTTTTAGCACTTGCCAAGCAGCCATTTCCTGGGGGAGCCCTTACCGCCTCCTATTTAGGAGCTGGTAAGGATTCCCGCGCTAACCCGGCGGTAACTGTGCTTCACATGGTTACTGCCTGAGTACTGCCAGGTACAGTGGGGGAAATAAGTATTTGATCCCTTGCTGATTTTGTAAGTTTGCCCACTGACAAAGACATGAGCAGCCCATAATTGAAGGGTAGGTTATTGGTAACAGTGAGAGATAGCACATCACAAATTAAATCCGGAAAATCACATTGTGGAAAGTATATGAATTTATTTGCATTCTGCAGAGGGAAATAAGTATTTGATCCCTCTGGCAAACAAGACCTAATACTTGGTGGCAAAACCCTTGTTGGCAAGCACAGCGGTCAGACGTCTTCTGTAGTTGATGATGAGGTTTGCACACATGTCAGGAGGAATTTTGGTCCACTCCTCTTTGCAGATCATCTCTAAATCATTAAGAGTTCTGGGCTGTCGCTTGGCAACTCGCAGCTTCAGCTCCCTCCATAAGTTTTCAATGGGATTAAGGTCTGGTGACTGGCTAGGCCACTCCATGACCCTAATGTGCTTCTTCCTGAGCCACTCCTTTGTTGCCTTGGCTGTATGTTTTGGGTCATTGTCGTGCTGGAAGACCCAGCCACGACCCATTTTTAAGGCCCTGGCGGAGGGAAGGAGGTTGTCACTCAGAATTGTACGGTACATGGCCCCATCCATTCTCCCATTGATGCGGTGAAGTAGTCCTGTGCCCTTAGCAGAGAAACACCCCCAAAACATAACATTTCCACCTCCATGCTTGACAGTGGGGACGGTGTTCTTTGGGTCATAGGCAGCATTTCTCTTCCTCCAAACACGGCGAGTTGAGTTCATGCCAAAGAGCTCAATTTTTGTCTCATCTGACCACAGCACCTTCTCCCAATCACTCTCGGCATCATCCAGGTGTTCACTGGCAAACTTCAGACGGGCCGTCACATGTGCCTTCCGGAGCAGGGGGACCTTGCGGGCACTGCAGGATTGCAATCCGTTATGTCGTAATGTGTTACCAATGGTTTTCGTGGTGACAGTGGTCCCAGCTGCCTTGAGATCATTGACAAGTTCCCCCCTTGTAGTTGTAGGCTGATTTCTAACCTTCCTCATGATCAAGGATACCCCACGAGGTGAGATTTTGCGTGGAGCCCCAGATCTTTGTCGATTGACAGTCATTTTGTACTTCTTCCATTTTCTTACTATGGCACCAACAGTTGTCTCCTTCTCGCCCAGCGTCTTACTGATGGTTTTGTAGCCCATTCCAGCCTTGTGCAGGTGTATGATCTTGTCCCTGACATCCTTAGACAGCTCCTTGCTCTTGGCCATTTTGTAGAGGTTAGAGTCTGACTGATTCACTGAGTCTGTGGACAGGTGTCTTTCATACAGGTGACCATTGCCGACAGCTGTCTGTCATGCAGGTAACGAGTTGATTTGGAGCATCTACCTGGTCTGTAGGGGCCAGATCTCTTACTGGTTGGTGGGGGATCAAATACTTATTTCCCTCTGCAGAATGCAAATAAATTCATATACTTTCCACAATGTGATTTTCCGGATTTAATTTGTGATGTGCTATCTCTCACTGTTACCAATAACCTACCCTTCAATTATGGGCTGCTCATGTCTTTGTCAGTGGGCAAACTTACAAAATCAGCAAGGGATCAAATACTTATTTCCCCCACTGTATGTTTTTCTTTAATAGAAAAACAAGACAAACTGAAATAATTAAGAAAACACAGGGGTATGTTTACTAAAGGTTGTTAAACCCTTAACATGTGGATAGTACTCAGTAACAGGTTACTGCAGAGCGCGTTAAAAGTATTGTGTGATATTTTGCCTTTTAGCACACGTTAACCCGTGCATTAACAATTTTCTTAGATTTTTTTTTAAAGGCGGTATGACATGAGTAGAGGACGGGCATTCCCATGTTATCCGGCTAGCCTGTTATGATTAGCACACACTAACCGAATAACAGAGTTAATGCAGAAGGATTTACACCCGGATTCTATATAGTGTGCCTAGAGATCCGTGCCGATTCTTTAACAACATACGTAACTTAATTGGCTTAACAAGTTAATCAGCGTTGATAACAGCTCTTAAGCTCTTAGCAAGCAATAATGAGCACTAATTGGCACTGATTAGAATTTATGTGCACAACTCACTAAGTATTCTGTAATGAAGTGCTCCAAACCTCTAATGTACACAGGCAAAAGGGGCGTGGTCATGGGTGGGGAAATGGGCATTTTGTGGGTGTTCTGAAATTTACGCACATAGTTACAGAATATGGCCCAGTGTGCCTAAACCTGTGCGCCAGGCTTTATGCCACGTTTTCATTGGTGTAAATGGATGCGCATAGTTTTAGGCACTGAGATATCAACTAAGCTTATTCTATAATCGGCAATAAATCTAGGCACCGTGTATAGAATATGCTTAGTTGGTACTGATTTCAGCTTTGAGTTTTTAGGCGCCACATATACAATCTGCTCCTTAATGCATCCTAAATAAGAGATAGTAAGTGCTTCCGCATTAGTCCTTAGCAGGTCCCACATCAAAGGGTTGATGTCAAGGGAGCGAGTTGGAGCATATGAAAATGGTTAACGAGACATGCCTGTTACAATGAAGCTGAACTATTTATATGGTTTTGGAGGTGAGGGGACAACCTCTTTTTGCCTACTTTTGCTTTTAAAAACTGGTGCAAAGTCCGTGGCTAAAGTGCACGTGAACTTTGGCCCAATGCAGACTATTTGAAAATGACCCCTTTGACAGGACTGACCTGCAGAGTAATCATCTCCATTTTTTTTATACTCATAAACGTCAGAGTATTTTGGTTTTGTTGCTCTTGCGTATACTTTTTTAAAGGCTTGTGGTCAATATTGGGAATATCATATTTTCATCCACACTCTCTTTGAATATGTGATAACACAGGCAGCACATGTTAGATTGTATCTGTAATATTTCCTATTTCATTGGAAAAGATGGGGTACAAATGTTGAAATAAAAATCAAACATATAAACGGCAAGTGACCGACTCACCTGCAAATGCGCAGTAGAGACTTCCCTCTCTGTCCCGTCCTCGCGTCAAGACATGATGACGTCAGAGGGCGGAACAGAGAGGGAAACGGAGTCAGAGTCACTGTCGGATGCTGCCACCTGGAAACGAACATCGCACGCACCAACCTCCACCCTCCCCCCTCCCCCCTATCCCCGCAGCCGCTCCCGCCCTCCTCTGTATCGGGCCCCCTGCACTGACCTGACAGCGCCTCTCACCTCCGTGTGAAAGCACTGCAGGCAGCAGTAGATTGCTCTGCTGCTGCCTGCAGCGCTTCCACACGGAGGTCAGTGCAGGGGGCCCGGCACGGAGGGGGGAGGGAGCGGTGGCGAGGAGGGTAGCTGGAAATCTTGCCCGTTTTAACGGGCTTAACGGCTAGTAAAATAATAAACAACAAAAATGGGTAGAAATAGAGTTATATCTAATGTGGGATCTGAGCATGTTATTAGTAAAATTCATTGCAAATGCCCTAGCCACCATAATGCTCTAGCTGGCCACATCTTCTCCCGTTCTAAATGTAGATTTTGCTGCATTTGTTGTCTGATGAAAAAGAATCATTGTGAAACTTTAGATAAATGAAGCAGCAGCTTGTATTATTTATTTAGATTTTGCTCACACCTTTTTCAGTAGTAGCTCAAGGTGAGTTATATTCAGGTACACTGGATATTTCTCTGTCCCAGGGGGACTCACAATTTAAGTTTGTACCTGAGGTAATGGAGGGTTAAGTGACTTGCCCAAGATCATAAGGAGCAGCAGTGGGATTTGAACTGGCCACCTCTGGATTGCAAGACTGGTGTTCTAACCACTAGGCCACTCCTCCACTCCACTTGTAATAAGCAGTGTTGAGAACCGAGAAGGAAATGAGTTCAAGCAATATACACAAAGTATGTATAAAAAGTACTTTGGTCAGGCTGAGTCAAAAAATCAAATTGAAACACTCTCCATCATCATGCAATACTGAAATATAATGCCTTTCACCAGCTGTGCAAGATTGAAGTATAGCACCATTCACCCTTAGAACTCTTAGATTAAACCATTTACCTGGGGGCACTGTTCCCTCTAAGCCACGGGTTCTCAACTAGAGAGTTGCATGGGGTCAGAAATGTACCCATCCCTACCCATCCCCAATGGAATCTTACCCATACCCACCTGTACCCGCTAAGATCCATTCCATCCCCACAATTAATCTCCTCCATTCCCACCCATACTCGCAGGAGTCAATGCTATTATTTACTTGCTCACAGCCCTCTGTTTCCTCCCAACCCCAACAGCCTCCCATGGGTTTTTGGATGGTATTTACTATTCAATCAATGAGTGTTCCAAGCCTCAATCTGGTGTGCCTCTCTGGGCATTTCACGCCTCAGTCTGGAGTCACCAGAGATTTTGACTACACTCCTGTGAGAATCCCGCGGTAATGTCTTCCATCCCCGTGGGAATCCCATGACGACTTCTTCCATTCCTGTGGGAATCCAGCAATCCCTATTTCCGTGCAGCTTTCTATTCTCAACCCAGGCCTCTGGCTACATATGTTTCAAGATTCCCACATTACATTTACATTTATATTCTGCAATTACCTAATAGTTCAATGCAGATTACAGTAAGAAAAACAAACTGATCAATCAGACTGGGAAAATTACAAGGACACCCAGCACATTGCATTATTATAAAATACAAAAAATTCAGAATTTTAGTTTCTTCCTAAACTTTGAATAGTTAGATTCTAATCGAGCTCCATTTGGTAAGGAGTTCCAGATACTGGATTCTTGATATTTCACTCTTAGTACTGAGGGAAAGTTAAGTTTTAACTGACTCTCCACTCAAAGGCAGTTTCTTAATGTAAAGAATGATACTAAAGACATTAGTGATGGCGGAGCTAAACCATATAACACATTGTAAACCCACGCAGATTGTTTAAACAACGATCTTGCCTCTATAGGAAGCCAATGTAATTGCCTTAACAAGGGGGTTACACTATCCCATTTCAAGCGAAACGTATAAGCCCATGCTTCCACCACATCGAAACAATTCTGGATCAACATAATTGGAACTAGCTCCTTATTGTCCACTGGGATAAATCGTGTGAGGTCATCTGCATAGATGTAATAATTTACTTTCAAATTGCAGAAATATCTATCTAAGAACATATCAACACATGAGAAGTGCTACCTTAGTTCTTTTCTGTGTACAATTTTGACATCAGCACATCACTCTTAGCAATGAGATATGTGACTGTTGCCAAGTCAGTGTTACAAAATCTGCATTTGTCTGTTTAATTAGATTTGTGGGTTTTTTTTTTCTTTTTAATGCTGGCTTTGAACCATCTTGTCTGTAGTCTATCCTGTGCTGGTAACCTAATTTCCAATGTGCTTTGGTAGCCTTCTCTGTAAAATGAATCCTGTTTATTACCTTTGTATTTAGCTGCTTGTTTCTCTCCTTAGCATTTCCTTTCTTCCTTTTTGTATTGCCAGTATCATGCTGAATGAGAGCACTCTTAAGGTGTTTTGTTTAGTTACAGAATGTCTGAACAATATGGGGGGGGGGGGGGGGGGGGGGGGGGGGGTAACCCTTTCCTTTCCTTTCCTTCCTTCCTTCCTTCCATCTACAGTCTTTTAAAGAGGGTAGTTCTTCAAAGCTGTCATGTCCCAGGGAAGCTCGGGGATTGGCCATTTATATTTTCTGGGGAGTGAGCCATTCTTCCAAACAGCTCTGGGATACAGTGTTTTACACAGCTGGTGCACTGAGAAAGGCAGGGACAAATCAAACTCAAGTATACATATAAAGTATCATATACCATGTAAAATGAGTTTATCTTGTTGGGCAGACTGGATGGACCGTTCAGGTCTTTATCTGCCGTCATTTACTATGTTACTATGCTACTATGTTAAACAGGATTGGGGACAGTGGGGAACCCTGAGGAACCCCACTGATAGCTCTCCACAAGCCCAATAGATGGCCCTGATATTTCACTCTGTAAGATCTACTCTTCAAGAACAAATATGCATGAGATAAATTTGCATACACTGCCTTTATTTTATGCAGATCTCTCTCATGCACATTTGTTAAGGGTATCACGAAAACCTGACTGGCTGTGTGTGTCTAAGCTGAGCGTGAGTTCTCCACCTACAGTCCTGCCACTGAGGGTTGCTGTTTCACTATCACATTTTCAACAGTAAGAAACAGGCAAGCTCTGCAAAACTCCAGGGAACCTGTCTGTCCCTAGCAAATGAAAGCACAATAGTGAAGCACCACCACCCACTGGCAGTAATGAGGTTGGAGGACTCCTGCTTAGCTTAAAGGAAACAGTGCCTAGGAGATGTTCTTTTGGCATCGTGCCTAGAGTTTTGAGGACAATATGTTAACTGATTGGAATATAGGAATAGAAAATGATTTTAAAGTTCCCTAAATGCATTTGTCTTGTGTCTAGACTTGGAAAGCCGTAGATCAGCAGGAGACGGGCATGAAACAAGTTCTAAGGTGACTGGTTACATCTGCCTCATCAGCAGGCTAATCCCTCCAGACTGGTGGATATCGGTTTTCAGACAAAGTTCTCAAGTAAGAACTTCTCATTTTGCCTTGCTAGTTTTGTTTTCGTATTTCTTCTTTAGATTTCTTTTTATAGTGTTTGAGGGCTCAGTTATCCAGAATCTGTTTGGCCTCTGGAGATTAAGAATTTGGGGAAAATCTGAATACCAACTTGTAAAGTACTGGGGGGAGGGGGGTTAGCATGCCCAAAAAGAATAGAAAAATAGTCATGGCCTGTAGAAAGCTATTGGGAGTGCCCAGAAGGAGGTGTTCCATTGATTCTTCTCCATGCTTTCAAATGTTTGTTTACATATAAACACGTGTGCTTTTTGTATACTTTCTCCAGTCCTTAGACCTGAATGAGGTTGCTCTTGCTCCTGGCTGGCACAAGCTCATTTGGAGTATTACTACAAGCTGTGCCGCTTCTATTCATGCCTATGCATGCCATTCTTGACATGCTTAAGGGGAAGCTAAGAAGGTTAGCTGCAACAAACCTTCTTTTAATCTATTGAGAAATACCTGAAGTCTTTGTTAGCAATCTTCCCTTATTTTGAAAAAGCTGGATAGTTTTTGCAATGCAAACTTACTTTTGTTTTTGACCCAGTTGTCCTCTTATTCCTTCGGGCTTCCAGCCCAGTCAGAACCACTGACTGGGATCTGCCATCATGGCCTTCATTCACAACTACCCAGCAATTCAACATTCATTCCCCCCCCCCAACCTTTTTATATCCTCTCTAAATCTGAAATGCCTGGATTAAAGTAAATGACAGTCTATTTCTGGAGGCCATGCATGGAATCCTGCTATCCTGGGCCCTAATTGCATCCATTATATTGCATACTATAACTCCACTACTTATTCCTTGGAGCTGTGAACACTGCAAAAGCTGTTTGTCTCATCAGGCATCTGAGTGCCTGTCACCTCCAAAAGGTGGCCCTGTATCCAAATGCTTATATTAGTCTATATAACAGTCATACTCTCTCTTATCCTATTATGACCCTTAGGGGGTCTTTTACGAAGCGGCGGTAAGCCCAACACGGGCTCACCACTCGCTAATCCAGAACTACCGCCGGGCTGCACACGCCACTTCCGGCAGTAATTGGGCAGTGCTGCATGCTGCCCGGTTACAACCGGGTTAGCGCGAGAGCCCATACTGGCACCTCAGTGGTTCACTTTTATCCGCTGCAGTAAAAGGGGGGGGCCTCAGCGTGTGTCAAAAACATACACTGATGCCAGCGTAGGTCCCCTTATACCGCAGCTTGGAAAAAAGGACCTCTTAGGTTTTATTTCCCATCTGTACACCCTCTTTCAGTCATTGTTACATCTCATGTGCTGATCCTTGTACGTACATGCATTAAGATGTGTGTACTAACATATACCTCTTGTCCACTCGAATGTGCAACTCACATTCATTTATGGGACTATGGATACACTACTGCATCAAGTCAGACAAGCTAATGTTATAAGTACATAAGTATTGTCATACTTGGATAGACTGAAGGTCCATCAAGCCCAGCGTCCTGTTTCCAACAGTGACCAATCCAGGTTACAAATAACTGGCAAGATCCCAAAACAGTACAATACATTTTATGCTGCTTATCCTAGAAATAGGCAATGGATTTTCCTTGTCCATTTCAATAATGGTTTATAGACTTTTCTTTTAGGAAGCTATCCAAACCTTTTTTAAACCCCGCTAAGCTAACTGCTTTTACTGCATTCTCTGTCAACGAATTCCAGAGTTCAATTACACGTTGAGTGAAGAAATATTTTCTCTCATTCATTTTAAATTTACTACTTTGTAGCTTCATTGCCTGCCCCGTAGTCCTAGTATTTTTGGAAAGAGTAAACAAGCGATTCACGCCTACCCGTTCCTCTCCACTCATTATTTTATAGACCTCTATCATATCTCCCCTCAGCCGTCTTTTTCTCCAAGCTAAAGAACCCTAGCCGCTTTAGCCTTTCCTCATAGGGAAGTTGTCCCATCCCCTTTATCATTTTTGTCGCCTTCTTTGTACCTTTTCTAATTCCACTATTGGGATCATTTTCGAAAGAGAAGGACGTCCATCTTTCGACATAAAATGGAAGATGGACGTCCTTCTCCCAGGGACGTCCAAATCAGTATAATCGAAACCCGATTTAGGACGTCTCCAACTGCACTCTGTCGCAAGGACGGCCAAAGTTCAAGGGGGCGTGTCGGATGCATAGCGAAGGCGGGACTTGGGTGTGCCTAACACTTGGATGTCCTTGACACATAATCGAAAAAAACAAGGATGTCCCTGACGAACACTTGGACGTTTTCACCCAGACCTGTTTTTCTTACGACTAAGGCACAAAAAGGTGCCCGAAATGACATGATGACCACCGGAGAGAATCAGGGATGACCTTCTGTTACTCTCCCAGTGGTCACTAACCCCCTCCAACCCTCAAAAAACATCTTTCAAAATATGTCGTGCCAGCCTCAGATGTCATACTCAGGTCCATGACAGCGCATGCAGGTCCCTGGAGCAGTTTTAGTGAGTACTGCAGTGCACTTCAGACAGGCGGACCCAGGCCCAGACCCCCCCCCCCCCCCACCTGTTACATTTGTGGAGGGAACAGCGAGCTCTCCAAAACCCACCACAAACCCACTGTACCCATATATAGGTGCCCCCCTTCACCCGTAAGGGCTATGGTAGTGGTGTACAGTTGTGGGTAGTGGGTTTTGGGGGGGGGGGGGGTTGGGGGGCTCAGCACACAAGGTAAGGGAGCTATGTACCTGGGAGCATTTTATGAAGTCCACTGCACTGCCCCCTAGGGTGCCCGGTTGGTGTCCTGGCATGTCAGGGGGACCAGTGCACTACAAATGCTGGCTCCTCCCACGATCAAATGGCTTGCATTTGGCCGTTTTTGACATGGACATATTTGGTTTCGAAAATTGCCGAAAGTCAGAAACATCCATGTCTAGGGACGACCAAATTCTAGGGACGTCCAAATTTAAGGATTTGGATGTCCCTGACAGTTTTTTCGAAACGTCCCTCTATTTCTTTTTTGAGATGCGGTGACCAGAAATGCACACAATATTCGAGGTGCAGTCGCACCATGGAGCAATAAAAAGTCATTATAACGTCCTTATCTCACACCCTCCTTTCACACCACACACAGAGTACCAGAGGACTGATGTGGTAGCTAAATTTTCAGGATCCTGTCATGATACCCAGAGCACACTGTACTAATAGATATGATATAATCTGTGAGATCAAGCTTTGATGGATAAACATAGAAGAAAATAAGGTCTTATGTAGTGTTGTGACAGAGGTGTGACATGAAAGATTTCATGTTGTGTTTGCAGGTGACAGGGGTGACGTGGAGGGGCATAATTGAATGGGGCGCCCAAGTTTTCCTGAGGATGTTTTCGCAGGACGTCCCGGCAAAGGGGCGGGGAAACCTGTATTATTGAAACAAGATGGGCATCCATCATTCGTTTTGATAATACGGTTGGGGATGCCCAAATCTCAACATTTAGGTCGACCTTAGAGATGGTCATCCTTAGAGATGGTTGTCCCCGGTTTTCGTCGATAATGGAAACCGAGGACGCTCATCTCAGAAACGGCCAAATGCAAGCCCTTTGGTCATGGGAGGAGCCAGCATTCGTAGTGCACTGGACATGCCAGGACACCAACCGGGCACCCTAGGGGGCACTGCAGTGGACTTCAGAAATTGCTCCCAGGTGCATAGCTCCCTTACCTTGGGTGCTGAGCCCCCTCAAAACCCACTACCCACTACCCACAACTGTACAACACTACCGTAGCCCTTACTGGTGGGTACAGTGGGTTTCTGGTGGGTTTTGAAGGGCTCACATTTACCACCACAAGTGAAACAGGTAGGGGGGCGGATGGGCCTGGGTCCGCCTGCCTGAAGTGCACTGCACCCACTAAAACTAATCCAGGGACCTGCATACTGCTGTCAGGGAGCTGGGTATGACATTTGAGGCTGTCAAAAAATATTTTTTAGGGTGGGAGGGGTTTAATGACCACTGGGGGAGTAAGGGGATGTCATCCCCGATTCCCTCTGGTAGTCATCTGGTCAGTTCGGGCACCTTTTTGAGGCTTGGTCGCAAGAAAAAATGGACCAAGTAAAGTCGGCCAAGTGCTCGTCAGGGATGCCCTTCTTTTTTCCATTATCGGCCGAGTACGCCCATGTGTTAAGCACGCCCCAGTCCCGCCTTCGCTATGCTTCCAACATGCCCCCGGGAACTTTGGTCATCCCCGCGACAGAAAGCAGTTGGGGACACCCAAAATCGGCTTTCGATTATGCCGATTTGGGCGACCCTGGGAGAAGGATGCCCATCTCCCGATTGTGTTGAAAGATGGGCGTCCTTCTCTTTCGAAAATAAGCCTGTTAGTCTTTAGGGAAGACTGGGTGGGGGGGGGGGGGGAGGGACAACAGTAAAGAGCAGCTGTAGTCAAAACAAGACAATAGGTCCCAAGAGCAAAAAAAATATATAGCAGAATTATAAAGAAGAGTGACCAAAATTATAAAGAGGATGGAACTCCTCCCATATGAGGAAAGGCTAAAGAGGTTAGGGCTCTTCAGCTTGGATAAGAGATGGCTGGGGTGGGGTGGGGGTATGTTTGAGGTCTAAAAACTCCTGAGTGGTGTAGAACAGGTGGAAGTGAATTGATTTTTCTCTCTTTCAAAAAGTGCGAAGACCAAGGGACACTCAATGAAATTACATGGAAATACTTTTAAAACAAATAGGAGGAAAGTTTTTCACTCCAAGAACAGTTAAGCTCTGAAATAGAGAAGGACTTAAGGACAAAGTTTGTCCCCTTCCCTGCAAGCTCTGTCTCTGACCATGCCCTGTCCCCTCGCAGGCCCTATCTCTGTCCCTACCCTGTCCCCTCGCAGGCCCTATCTCTGTCCCTACCCTGTCCCCTCGCAGGCCCTATCTCTGACCATGCCCTGTCCCCTCGCAGGCCCTATCTCTGTCCCTACCCTGTCCCCTCGCAGGCCCTATCTCTGACCATGCCCTGTCCCCTCGCAGGCCCTATCTCTGTCCCTACCCTGGACCAGCAGGCCCTGTCCTCATCTGCAGAAGCCTCAAACACTTATGATTTTATATTTAAATCTTTACATTAAAGTATAAAAAGGAACAATATTCTGAGCAACTGGTTATAAATCACAAATAGAAAACAATAATAACAACTAACAGCTAACAACTATAATAACCCCCCCCCCCTCCCATCACCACCCTATACCTTTCCAACCCCAACAATATCGGACTTCCCAAGAAACCCTAATCCATCCTGTTAAAATGTCCAGAGGTACAAAATACAATCCACTCTGTATGCCCTACTTGGGGAGAAATATGTCCTATGAATCTCTGTTATGAGTTTTTAATCTGTGGATAAATAATAAGTCATCAACAATCTCAGGATTCAGTCTAGCCCTCCTGTCTTCCACAATCCTTCCTACAATAGAAAATATCTTCTCGGAAGGAGTGCTGGTATCAGGAATGCACAGGATCCCCTGTGTAAAGTTTGCTAGTTTTGACCAGCACTTTTGCTTGTTTTTCCAAAAAATCAAAACATTGTCATCTTCATCACTTAAACATAAATAACTGTCCAATTCATTAATAGCCTTCAAAGTAGAGAATGACACAGGGACAAAGTTTGTCCCTGTCCAATGGGCTCTGTCACCATCCCTTCCCCGTCTCCATAGGCTCTGTCTCTGTCCCTGCCCATGTGGATACCGCAGGTCGCCATCCTCGTGTCATTCTCCACTCTGGAACTCGTTACCAGGGGATGTGGGAACAGTGGTTAGCATATCTGAGTTTAAAAAAGGTTTGGACAAGATCCTGGAGGAAAAGTCCATAGTCGGCTATTGAGATAGACATGGGGGAAACCACTGCTTGCCCTGGAATTGGTAGCCTGGAATGTTGTTATTATTTGGGTTTCTCATATGAAAATAAAATACTCCAGAATTCAAACCCATAAAGTATACAGATTTTTAATTTTAAAGCATTTAAACAATATCACACCATACTCACTCAAACCATGCATTCATACCAATCAGACCACATAATCAATACAACAAATGATAACCAAAAAATCACAAGATCTGAACAAATGAGTCCAATGTTGACTTGCTCATTAGAATAAAATTCTAACATGGGTTAATTAAGGGGAAAAAAAACCCTACTCCATCAACATATTCTTGTCAGAAAAATTTATATATTCTGCTGATCTCACCCAAACATTATCCCATCCAGTTTATTTTTGTTTATCCCCAGTATTTGAATTCATGTATATTTGGGTTTCTGCCAGGTACTTGTGTCCTGGAAGCAGGATACTGGGCTAGGTGGACCATTGATCTGACCCAGTATGGCTATTCTTATTCTTATTTACCTGCAGGTAAAGTGGGCCATTTTCAAATAGCCTGTTTTCCTTTTACAGGATTGTTCTGGGAGGGGTAAGAAAAGGGAAAGGGGGATGGAATTTGATATACCACCTTTCTGTGGTTACAATCAAAGCAGTTTTACATATTTATACAGGTACATATTTTGAATGTGGGGCAATGGCCCAGAGTCACAAGGAGCTGCAGTGGGAATCAAACCCAGTTCCTCAGGTTCTCAGGCTGCTGCACTAACCAATAGGCTGGTGTTAGGGTGAGGAGGAGTGGCCTAGTGGTTAGGGTGGTGGACTTTGGTCCTGGGGAACTGAGGAACTGAGTTTGAGTCCTGCCACAGGCAGCTCCTTGTGACTCTGGGCAAATCACTTAACCCTCCATTGCCTGCCGCATTGAGCCTGCCATGAGTGGAAAAGTGAGGGGTACAAATGTAAAAAAAATAAAAAATCCTGATTAAGTTTAAATTATCAAAATCTCAAGGGGGGCCTAGGGGCCTGAAGCTTAATGGAGGAGTGCAAGGCTGAAAGTTCACCTCTGGTGCCTAATATCCTTGCACTGGTCCTGGTAATAGTTGGTATCCTCCTCTTGCCCTGCCTGTTAACTTCTCTCCTACACTCCTGGCTCAGAATAACACTGTAATAATGCTCATCATTCCAGCAGAGCTATTGAGTGCATGCTTGGAGTTTTGAAAGCACATTTTAATTACGTGAATGAACCATGCTGCAGGCTTTCTGCCAGTGACTTTTTTTGGTTAGTTTCTGATTTCAGCATAGAGGAGACATTTCTCTAAATCCTGCATATATCATTCTTTATTTTGGTTTAAATAGGAAAGTATATTTTATACTATAAATGAAATATTCCAACTTCTCTGATCAATTTCTGCACTGATTTTTATGCAGTTGAGTTATGTAAGTCTTTTGAGCAAATTTAAATGAGATCATATGGTGACAAACTCATGGGCATGAGTTTTTGACGTTTTTCCTGTGGTATGAGTGAACATCTCAAATGGAGTACTGGTATATGCTATTCTTGCAGCCATATTGATCCTGGAGAAAATTTGGATCCCTACTAGATTACTGTATCTTTTAAGAGGACCAATATAATACAAATTGTACATAAGCGTTCGAGACCTCACAGGTGGTCCCTTCTTCAGATGGACTATGTTGAAGGCACATCATCTAAAAGGGTTGATGCGAAGGGAGTGAGTTGTAACATATGAAAATAGTTAACAAAACATGTCTATTATAATGAAGCTGATATTTCTATATGGTTTTGTGTGGGGGGGATAACCTCTTTACATAAGAGTTGAATTTTTTTTGGTATACGTGAGATCTGAAAGGCATTGTAGTCATGCAGATTTTTTTTTTAAATGTGTGTGATTAAAATATTTAAATTCTAACTCAATGTCTTTCTGCCAGATATTTCTTATTCACAAATTTAATGGAACTGAGCATTTAGTGGGGAAGTTATCAAGGTGTGGTAAAAATGGGCTTTTACTGCACCTTGATTTACCACAGGAATCACCAACCCTTGATATCTCAGTACTACAGGTTGCTGACTCCTGTGGTAAAGGACTAACTCTACTTGCAAGCTACCTTGCAAGCAATATTAGTCTATTGGGCCACCAACGTGCGGCCCAGTGCTTCCAAGCCATTTCTTAAAGGGGCTAGCACCTTTAAATATTACCTTTAAATATTAGTAGTCTCCCTTGGGCCCTCCCCTCGCCCCCCAATGTTAAATTTTCACTGGTACCTAGTGAGCGGGCAGGAGCAATCCCCTGTTTCTTCTGCCCTCGCTGGCACTGGGATTCAAAATGATGCTGGTGATAGTGATAGTCTTAGGGTGCAACCTCTAGAAGTCATGTTTCCACCTCAATTTGCTGTGTGCACTTAGCGTACCATAAGCCGCATTATAGCATTTACATAGTAATGAGCTGCTTTACCTGCATTTGCATGTTTTGCATCTCATTACTATGTATCCCACAGTGACTTAAATCAGTGGTTTTCAGCCCAATCCTCAAGGGCCTTCTTGGTACGCAAGTCTCTCTCTTGCATATTCACTGTGGATATCCTGAAAACCTGACTGGCCAGGGGATCCCTGAGGACCATGTTGAAAACCACTGACTTAAATTGAACAAGACAACCTGCTTTAGTGCTCTTTAAGTTGTGATAAGGTGTTTTCCTTCTTACTAATGTTCAGTGCATGATGATGAGATTTTTTAGCTTTGTCTACTATAAAACACATTTTAAGCAGTGAACTTTGTGGTAGGATGCACAGTAACATTTATCACATACAAAGCATTAGTAAATAGGGACTTTAGTATAACAAGACTGTTCTACAATTTGACCTTAATAAAATATTAAGGCGGCTGGTTATTTCACTAGCGATGGTGTTAGCTTTATGTAACATTCTATTAACTCTAAGTAGTGCAGCTTTTATTCAAGAAATTTGATCTATTTATGTGTTGTACTGAAGTCTTTAATGCTGTATCTGCTGTCAGAAGTATCTGATGTTGCTGCATAATGGAAATGTAATCTGTTCGTGCTATTTAAAAGTTAAATATCAGTTTTATAGCAAAATAATAAATGGTACAATACATCTGACCAGTAGGTTTACTGAAATGAGCGAGTATGTGTAGATATTGCTCAGATTTGGACTAAGGGAGAAGAGACTCTCAAACAATCTTACAATTCTTTTAATTTATCCCATCCTTCAATAAGATTCAAAATTGACTACTCAACAGAAACACCGAGCTCCACTAGCAATCAATCCACCTTTACATACAAAAATGTTCATTATACACAGCCAAGCCACACAATACCGTTGTATATGCTCAGACCCAAGAAACAAACATCCAGAATTCTGACTGAATTCTTCAACCAAAAAGGCTACATGCCCAAGTCTCTAGGAAGATTGCCTCTTCACCTGAATCATGTAGGGAAAAACCTACAAAGAAAAAGAAAACCTCAGAGGACATCCCCCAGAGCTGGAAGAACTAGGAAAAATCATAAAAGACCTACAGCCATTACTCCAGGATTACCGAAAGAGACATTCCCAGCTCCACCAATGCCGACCTTCTGAAAGCATCAAATCTGAAGCACAAATTAGTGGAATGCAAGCTCCCAACCAAAGCCCAAAAACGTAGACAATGGCTTAAGTTCCTGCAATTTAACAAAAATGCAAATTTTGGGCCAACACAAAGCACAGGATGCTACAGTTACCCTCATGGGAAAAACATTTAACATAAAGGGATCCTACTCATGCTCTTCCCCAAATGTAGTATGTTTTTTTTTAATGCAGAAAATGTGGACAAAGGTGCTGTCCTGGGGAAACAGGCCAGATGCTAAAGACAGAATCAGCTCACATAGGCACCACATAAAACACCAGAAAGGAAACCAAGAAACCAAAGTGTCACCTCTTTGAGGAGAGCACTTTTTAGGACCAGAACACTGCATCAATGACATTATAGTCAGAGTACTAAAAAGAAATTGTAAAACAATCCAGAATCGTAAGACTTTTGAAGTTAAGATGATGATAAAATATTTTGACATTGAAACAACTTAACAGAGATCTGGGTTTCATGTTACATTATAAACCATAGAATTATACTACTTTGTTACTTTGTGGTTATCCATCTACTTCTCCCAGTTTGTCACCCCCCCCCCCTCCCCTTCTTCAGCCCCACTTTTCTCTTTGACACTGTCATTGGCTTTATGTTTTACTTGTTTGTTCTGATATTGTCATCTTTTTCTCATATTGTTCTATCCTGAGGTAGCAGGTTCTGGCCTAGCTAGTCACAAATGTATACTTTTCTTTTGATTTATTACCTTTTAAAGTAGACTAACACAGCAACCACACTATTTGCCGTAGATTTGACATCAGATTTAGTGAGTGAATCCAGATGTTCTGTTTTTTCATCATTGCAGATGATCCAATGGCTGATCAGAGGATGGACATTTCTTCTACAATTAACGATTTTATATCGTCGGGTCCCACTGACCTCATTTCTACCTCTCTTGGAACAGCAGGAATGGAATGTAATCGGAAAAGAAAAGGAAGTGCTACGGACTATCAGTAGGTGTATTTTTAGTCCTGTTGCAGTATAGCAGGACACTTTGGCTTTAATGAAATGACTTGTTTGATCTTTCTTGATGAAGCACATTGTCAGTTTCTATCAAATGAAAGCACAAGTCCAGAAGGCAGAACTTAACAACAAAATAAATTTTTGTAAGATCTCTCTCTCTCTCTCTCTCTCTCTCTCTCGCTGTCTCTCTTGTTCCCTCTCTAAATGTATGCAGTTTAAAGCATCCAGTTAAAAATTTGCATTATGATGATTTAGGGGAAAAGTTATCAATGCAGTCTACCATCAAAATGGATTATTTTACCACGAGCCATGCTATTTTACCATAAGTACCATTTTATGCAATGAGATCTTGTGGTAAAATAGCCCATCTTAATGGTAGCCCAGGATGTTAACTTCCCCCCTTATTTATTTAATTGCTTGATCAATTGCCTAGCAATTTTCTCCTGCCTTTGAATTCCACCTCAGCATAGGCGGTCCGGTGGCCCAACTGTTTGGGGAGGCTAAAGGGGGCTGGGTCAGGGGCGGTGCCAGGGGTGGGGCTTACATCCATAATTATCTGACAACACAAAAAAATAAGTAAAAGTAAAATAGTAACAAGTACTACCTTTTATTAAATTTAGATATTAGATATGTATCATATGTCAAAGAATAAAGTGGTTGCTCAAACTGAGAGCTTGATGGCTGAACAGTATAGTTGGAAGGAAAGTGCATTTCTATAGAATAGGCAGTCAGAACTTTTGGATGACACAAAAGCACCAGTGCTAAGGTCCAATTTCCAGAGTGCAGAGATACCAAGGGTGTCCCATCCCAAATGTGAAAAGTACCACCCCAATTAGTGAGATTTAAGGTTAGCAAGTGAAAGTTGAGCTACTATTGAGAATGCTATGAGCTAAATTAAGTCCAAATTCTAATATTAGGCATATTGAAAAGTAATGCAAAACCTTAAAAAAGTCACTCAGGACCTATAAAGCAAATTGATTGTAACATAAGAATAGCCATATTGAGTCATACCAACAGATTTAAATTTCTGAAACTGACACATTCCACTCACAAAATTAAAAATGAATAAATATTTGAAACAAAAATGTATAATAAAGTGATACCTTTTTATTTGACTAATTTAATTTTTTGACTAGCTTTTTGGAGTTTACTAACCTGAGGAAGGAGGTTTAGACCTCTGAAAGCAAGTCAAAAATGTATTTAGTCCAATAAAAAGCTGTCATCTTATTTTACATTTTTTGATTTATTTTTATTTATTAACCTGTAAAGTGGACTAACATGGCTATTTCATTCTACTTTAAAAATAATTTAACCTTTGCTATCTGGCATCTAATTTTTCTAATTGGGCAGGTCGCAGTATCTGGTTACTGCTTTTCTGTCTTTTAACTCTTTCCATATCTCCTGTTCATTTATCATTTTTCTCTCTTCGCATGTCTTCTTCACATCTTCTGTTACATCTATCTCCGACACTGATTTTTCTTTTCTGCTTTCTTCCATTTTTCTACCTCTCGACCACTCAGACTTATCCATGCTTCATTTTCCCTGTTTTCCATCTTTTTCCCCTCACCCAGGGTGTGTGTGTGTGTGTCTCAACTCCCCCTCAGCCATATCAAATCTGTTTCTCTCTCTCCCACCCCACCATCCAGGATCTTGTGTGTGTGTCTCTCTCCCTGCCTGCCATAATCTCCTCTCTGTTTCTCTCCCTCCATCTAACTTTCTTCCCCCTCCCTGCCATGCAACCTCTCTTCTCCTCTCTTCCCCTGCCCCAGGCACCAGGATCTCCTCTCTCTTTCCCACCTCACCCTACCTCACATACCATACAGATCTCTTCTCTGTCTCTCTCTCCCCATATAATGCAACTCTGTCTCTCCCACACCTTCCAGCATTGCTCCTCCCTCTCTCTCTTCACTCTACACCTCAGCCTGTCTTCTTCCACTGCCTGTTTTTCTTTTCACTATCCAGCTTTGCTCCTCTGTCTCTTCCCCCCCCCCCCCTCCCAATATCTAGCTTTGCTCCTCTGTTTCTTCTCTCCCCCTAATATCCAGCTTTGCCCATCTGCCTCTTCTCCCCCAAAACACTAGCCTTGCTTCTCTGTCTGCCCCCCCCAAATATCCAATCCAACATTGTGCCTCTGCCTCTTCCCTCCCCCATCATCCTCTCTGTTTCCTCCCATTTCCTGCCTCCAGCATTATCTTCTCTCTCTTTTTTCTTCCCCCTAGCCACAAAAACAAAAAGAAGCTGGAACTTCCCTTCCATGCTGCCTTGCTGCCAAACCCGCTGCCTCTCTGATTCAGTGGCCATCGGTAAACAAACACTGTGCACAGAGCCATAGAGCTCTGCACGGCATCGCTGACAGCTCTTCGGGTCCCACCCTCTATGATGCAACATTCTGTTCAGGAAGGAACCGGCAAGCTGTCAGCAACGTGCAGAGCTCTATGTCCCCGCACACAGTCTGTTTATTGATGGCCACTGAATCGGGGAGCAGAGAGTCTCAGGCAGAAAGGCAGCGGGGAGGGGAAGCTCCAGTTAATACTTTATGCTGTCGCCAGATTGGGAAGTGCTCCAAAAAGAGCTTGCATTTGGGCTCCCAAGCCTCTTATACGGGGCGCCTATGCACCTCAGGTACCATGCTTTCTACTAATCTGCAAAACAGTGACCTTCATTTGCAGTTAGCTATGGTTCACTTCTCCCTTTTTTTTACCACTCACCCACCCCCTAATAATAGCTCCAGTATCACCCCAATGTTTTTTGTTAAGGGGGTCACAGACCACAGCTCCTTCTACAGCAGTACTTCTCAACTTTCTCCTGGAAAGCACACCCAGCTATTTGGGTTTTAGGATACCCACAATGAATATGCATGAGATAAATATGCATGTACTGGAGTCTCTTTGTATGCAGATCTCTCTCATGCATATTCATTGTGGTAATCTGAAAAATACAGTGGCTAGGTGTGGCTCCAGGAGAGGTTTGAGAAACAGTGCTCTAGAACATGGTACACATATATGTCGTAATAATGACTGTGCCATAGACAATATGCTGAATCTTCTGCCCAGTGTGTGGCGGCAGCCAAAAAAGCAAACAGGATGGTAGGAATTATTAGGAAAGGGATGCAAAATAATACCATGATATTATAATGCCTCTATATTGGTCCATGGTGTGACCTCCCCTTGAATATTGCATTCAGTTCTGGTCACTGTATCTCAAAAAGATATAGCGGAATTAGTAAAGGTTCAAAGAAAAGTGACCAAAATGATAAGAACATAAGAGTAGCCATACTGGTTCAGACCAATGGTCCATCTAGCCCAGTATCCTGTTTTCCAAACAGTGGCCAAGCCAGGTCACAGGTACCTGGCAGAAAACCCAATTACTAGCAACATTCCATGCTACCAGTCCTGGGGCAAGCAGGATTGGTAGCATGGAAACTCCTCTTATATGAGGAAAGGCTAAAGAGGTTAGGGCTCTTCAGCTTGGAAAGGGATGGATGAAGAGGGATATGATTGAGATGTATAAAATCCTGAGTGGTGTAGAACGGGTAAAAGTGAATTGATTTTTCACTTTTTCAAAAAGTACAAAGACCCAGGGGACACTCAGTGAAATTACATGAAAATGCTTTAAAACGAATAGGAGAAAATATTTTTTCACTCAAAGAATAGTTAAGCTATGGAGCTCATTGCTGGAAGATATGGTAACAGCAGTTAGATATTTGGGTTTAAAAAGGTTTAGACACGTTCCTGGAGGAAGAGTCAGTAGTCTGTTATTGAGATGTACTTGAGAGAAGCAACTGCTTGCCCTGGGATTGGTACATGGAATGTTGTGACTAATTGGATTTCTGCCAGGTACTTGTGACCTAGATTGGCCACTGCTGGAAGCAGGATACTGGGCTAGATGGATCATTGATCTGATCCAGTATGGTTATTCTTATGTTCTTATGACTTCTACCTTCTCCTTCCCTCTCCCACCCCAGGGTCTTTGAGCATTACTTCTGTAGCATCTCCATCCCCAAGCCAGCTCATAAAGTCTGACCCAGAAATCAAACAGAGGTTTCCTGCCTGACAGTGCAGAACTGTGCCACCAGACTGAATCTGCCTGTACAGTTTTGTATTTCTGCAGTTTAGTTGAGCAGGATTAACTCCAGTTTTTGAGGTTTTTAAAAAATTTGATATATTTAGGATCTTTTGACTACACCACAATGCTCAGAAAGCAGCAAGATAAATATAAGCCTGAGGAATATTTCTCCCTTATAACCGGGGGCAGCCCAAGGCAAGATTCCAGCTGAGGAAGGACTGAGATGCCTCCCCCTTCCTCCAGGCCACGGCCTGACATCTTCCCCCTTCCTTCCTCTACCCGCTTCCCTGAGTTTACCTTCTTTCTCCATTTTCCAAAAGGCAGTGGCAGCATTGATTCCCATATGCTGCCCTGCCTCTGGCACCAGCTTCTTCTCTACCGCGGCCCCACCTCTGAGGAAACAGGAAGTTACAACAGACAGGTGGACTACAGTAAAAAGAAAAGTTGCCAGCAGAAGGGCAGTGAATGGGAGTTGCTGCTGCCACCGCCGGCTTTTGGAAAATGAAAGAGTAAACTCGGGGACGGGGGTGGAGGAAGGAAGGGGGAGATGCTGCTCTAGGAGGGTTCTGCCTGAGGCCCCACCTCAGGTGGCCTAACAGTAGGGCCACCCCTACTTATAACATGGTACTGATTACAGCTTTGGATTTCATTTTCCCCTCCACTTTGGATCACGGAATAGACTGAAACTAAGAGTGAGAGAGGCAGCTGAGCGAGGGTTTTTTTTTTCCCTTTAATAAGTGATATCACGGTGGTCTTTAGACTACACATTTTTTTGTCATCTTTGGCCCTTTCTTTTGAGCTTCAGGACACTCAGACTGGTTAAAAAATAAGTCAGTCATTGCTGCAAATTTAAATGCTGTCATGATTATGAAAAACAAATCATTCAGAGCTCGTGGAGTGGAGAAAGAACCCTGACCTCGTCAGTACAGTGACATATGTAGGATTCACAGTATATGTGAACCATAGCTATAAATGAAGATGCTGTATCAAAGACTGAGCAGGTTTCAATTGATCTGGAAACCCAAAAGAGCCAAAGGAAACTTCCAAATGAAAAGAAAATTATAACTGGGGGGGAAAACAATACCAAGATTCCAAGATTTTTCTTTTCAATATGTTCCCATTACATGGACTCTGGTATTTTAATTTGGGTTATTATAAAAATTAATACCTTTTCAGAGTTACTTAGGGCCCCTTTTACAAAGCTGTGGTAAAAAGGGCCCTGCGGTAGCATTGGCACATTGATTTGCCACACACTGAGGCCCCCTTTATCATAACGGGTAAAAGACTTAAAAAAAAAAAAAAGGAAATGGCTATACAGTACATGAACCACTTGCCGCGCGGCTATTTCCTGGGGGAGCCCTTACTGCCTATTTAGGAGACAGTAAGGGCTCCCGTGCTACCCTGGTAGTAACCAGGCAGCACACAGGGTTGCCTCAGTACCGCTGGATAAGCCTCTGGTGCTTAAAAAAAAAAATTTATTTTTCAGCTCCAGAAATGGCAGTAGCCCGGCAGTAGTGCTGGATTGACATGTGCAACAAAGCGGCTGTAGGGTACTGCCACTTGTAAAGTTGTCCTTAGGTTGGTAAGGTTACTAAGACTACTAAGACAGGATGTATGGTATAACAAGAAACAAAAGTGGTCACATTTGTTGGTATTAAATACTGTCATGTATTATATACTAATGCAAACTGCCACATATAGATTAGATAGAAGTGGTAGCTTCTATAGTATGGTAGCTTTTAAAGATAGTTTCAATAAATTTGATCTGTGTTCATCTTGAAAATGGAATGGAAGGGAAGGATTTTGGATTTAGTTCACATCTTTAGTTCAGTTGTAGCTGAAGATAAGTTATATTTAGGTATAGTAGGTATTTCTGACTCTGGACGGCTTACAGTCTAGGTTTGAACCTGAGGCAGTAGACAGTTAAGTGACTTGTCCAGATCACAAGAAGTGGCAGTGGAACTTGAATCCTGGCTTCCCAATTCTCAGCCCAATGTTTCTAACCAGTAGCCCCTTGGTCTTCAGTCCCAGTCATCAAGGACCAGCACAAGGTTCAGGTTTTCAGATATCCTTAAGAAATATGTTATGAGAGAGATTTGCATGCCCTACTACCTCCATTGTATGCAAATCTCTTTCATGCGTATTCATTTAGAGGCCCACCAAATTTTGTTTCAAATTCCAGCACCAAAACTGGACTGAAATCCAGGTTCAGGTTTTGGCAGAAAATGCCTGTGTCATTTTTGGCCTGAAAGTGAAACTCACTCCCCCCTCCCCCGCCGCGATCACTCTCTCCCCACCCTCCATCACCACCCAACCACCCGTAGGCCCTCCCCAAGGCCTATCTTAGGAAGCCCTGGTGCTCTGTGGTCCGGGGGCAGGAACAAACCCCACTCGTTCCTGCTCCATGCTGCTGCTCCGATCGCAATGGCTGCCAGGACCTCCTTTGGCATTGTTGTCACCATTGGCTAGGGCAGCGGCCATGGAGCAGGAATGAGTGGGATTTGTTTCTGTCTCCAAAGAGGCCACTAGACCACAAGTGCTTCCCAAGGTAAGTGGTCGAGTGGGATGGGGAGGTGGAGATGAGGTGGGGGCCAGTGGTGGCGAGGTTGTCTCAGGAGGAGGGCTTCTTTGGTCAGGTGTGGAGGAGGAAATGGGGAGGGCAGTTTTTAGGTTTCTGCTGAAACCAAGGTGACCATTTAGTTGCAGATTTGGTTTCAACACAAACTGAAGATCCTGGGTTCAGTTGGGCTCTATTTTCTTTAGGGATATCCAGAAAAACTGACCTGTAGGTGGCCCTCAAGGACTGGGATTGAAGACTAAGGCATTGGGCTACTCTTTCAAACCACTTGAGTTTGTTATTAATAATTTCACAGCTCTTTGTCAGCAGTAAAGAACCATCGTATTTGCGATGTTTCATGATATTTACAAAACTCTTGGAGCAATTCACAACAAAAATGGTTACCCTGGGGCTCTGATGAGCACTGGGAACCTTGACTGGTTCAGTATGATCATCCATTCCTACTTTTGCTAGCACATGATCTCATTTGTATGGGAAGCTACACCCTGGCAGTGGTCACTGGAATCATGGATTCACCTATAAATAAGGGGTTTACCTTCTACTAAAGTTCGCTAATGGATTTATTGTGTGCTAATTTGTAAGGTGCCCATAGGAATATCATTGGATCTTATTATTTAGCACTCACTAATCATTAGCACATGCTAAATCTATTAATGCACCTTAGTAAAAAGGGACCCCTAAATGAACTAATTCATTAGAAGGCAAAAATCTGCTTGCTTGCATCCCTCCTTCTCCCTCTCCATTTTACATCTTTCCTTGAAAATTACTTTTTATTTCATTGAAATCAGAAACTGAATCACAAATCTGCAATTAAATACATTTGGCAGAATATGCCATATCAGATGCTAAAATTGGTTAATTGCATGCTTTTTGTGCTTTGTATTACAACATTGTTCTTTCTTTTTCAGACTTGATGGCTTTTCTTTTGAGTAAGTAAACAAATACATAATTTTTGGATTCTTTTTCTCCCCTCTCTTAACATGTGCCTTTTAAAATAAATATAGCAACTTTGCACAAGAATAGGCAAGTAAAGCCACCAGTCACTTTGCATGAAAATACATAAATCTTTTTAACCAGAAAAATGCATTATTCAGACAGTTTGTTTTCATTTGTGTACATTAACCACAATTAACAAATGAAACAGAATTACTTATTTGCCAAGTATGATCCTGGTCATGGTGTATTGTGCTTTTATGTTTTGGTGAATATTACATTCTAAACTTATATTTAGATTGAACGTCATACAATTAGAATACTTTTCTGTGAAAAACAGTATTTAGTGTATATTGACGTACTAATTCCAGTCACACAGACTCTCTTACATCATCATTTTTCTTTAAAGAGTCAGCCACTTAGGCTTTTATCTCCATTCTCCCCTTAGCCTTTTTATTGGTGCCGTCCCTCCTCTGTTGTAGACATGGCAGTGCGATTTCCTGAGACACCAACTGGTGGGATTTTGGAAATGACATCCCTTTGAAGCCAGGAAATGCTATAAAATACAGCAGTGCTTGCCCAATGATAAAATAAAATAAGCTGGATTTGCAGTAGTGTGCCTAAAATACCTCTTGTTTCCTTCATTTCCTGCTCTTAAGCAGGCATAGTGCAAAGATGGTATTAGGACAAGGAGGCCTGTCACAGTTCTTGCTTTGCTTTGCTTTCCTTCTAACAGAAGAACAGAAGGGGAGTACATTTTAATGTACCTCACCAAATAAACAATGCACTGACGTGATATATTTTAGATGAAATATAGATGCTGTAGTTTGTGCACATGAAGGTATTCCTAAGAAAGAGGCTGAGGAGATGGGCCTAAATGATCATGTTATCCTCTCTGGCTAAGTCCCTGGGCAGGCATGGAAACAAAGATCAAGAATAATCATTTATAAAGAAACTGCTTTGATGCTGATCCTTCATGCATTTAAAGACACTCTGTTTAAGCTCCAATCAGTTAACTGTCTTGCTGAGAGAAGAGGGATAAGTTTCACGAGGAGTCATATCTTGGGAATTCAAGAATAGCTATAACTGTATGCATTAGCATGTAAGTAATTATAGATTAGTTCCAGAAATTGCCATTTTTCTCTATAGATGAGTAGTGCACTTTAATTGTACATGTGGGATCTCGTGTTTGTGCTGGCACGGGAAAGGCAAACCTTTCAGAGCCATCCTCAAAAGCAAAGCCTTTCACACTCATATACAACAGTTCTGTGGTGCAGTAGTCCCTCAATGCTCTTCTGTTTTTGTTTATTTTTCATCTGTGGCCATGATTTCAGACAGAGTTAATCCCAACACACCTCCAGGTCAAGAAAAAAAGGAAGTCCCGCAGCAGTAAGATCACTATCATTTTTTTGAAAGACAGTCCCCACACAGCCATGTTGTGTTTGTAAGATGAGCTGCTGAAAGCCAGGGTAGGAGACTGTGTGACAACTAATTCAAGTGGTGTTTGCTGTCTTTAAAGGAATGATACATATTCCATAATTGATTGTGAGAAGTGCATTTCTTTCTTTTTTAATGTGACCGCTGGAAGTCTGGATCTCAGTGTATGCCCCTGATGCAGGCATTAGCCGAAACTTGGCCACATCAGGCTGTTCTCAATAAACAAACTGTTACCATATTGCTATGGACTGTCTTCTTTCTCCCAACGTTTCTTCATCCTTCTTGAGATCTTGAGCGTCCAGAGACCATTTTCCTGAACTCTTCTGTCTTTGTTTATCCTAGGCTGTACTAATCATTTTGTTTCCATATTTAAACACATTTTTTTCTTAGTCTGTTTTCTAAACCAGCCCGCAGTTTGTGGCCATTGCCAGCAGATTTCCAAGCTGAAAGTTTTGCATCTCTTCATGCATACGTTCTCGAAGATAAACATTTCTTTCTAGCTGAGAGAGCATTACTGGAATATGTGGAAGACCTATTTATCTTTACCAGTTACTAATAATCTGCCTTTTTGGTTTGTATAGAAGGAAACTCCATTAGTTGCAAATAGTGACCAAAGGCTGTGTATTTGCTAGTTTCTCATGCAGTGGGTTTTGGTAGGATTAGGAGTTTGTGGTATAGAGGGGAAAAGGTTGTAACATTTCTGCAGGGTAGCATATTCAGGGCAATTCTATAACTGGGTGCATGCAGTTCATGCATAAGTACCAAGAAATTGGCACTAAGGAGTTTTTTTTACTAAAAGCTAGTTCGAGTTATCATCAGCAGCGCCTATAGGAATAACATGGACCCTGCTGCAGATAACTCAAGCTAAGCGTTAAACGACCCCTTAAGCATGTATTTGCATCATGTGCTATTCTATAAGGTAGCATATAAGTGCACATAACTGCATAGGGGGCATATATGGGGCATAACCTGGGAGGGGCATGGACATGACTGCAACTTGCATGCGCAACTGATAAAATACAATAAGTTAAGTACGTTGCAAGTGTGCACTTAGGCGCGTCTATTTATGCCTTCCATTGGCCTGGCGTAAGTGATCATTCCTAATATAGGTTCGCCAGGTCAGGTGCGTGCTTGTATTCTGTAAAGACGTACTGGTGCACAGAAGTGGTTATAGACTTGTGCTCCAATGCACAGCTAACTGGATTGCACCAAGTTATAGAATTGCCTCTTTAGTGTTGTGTTTTTTTTTTAATTTTTGGAACTATGGAGGATAATTGTAATTATCTAGATAACTAGGGTTGCCATGTTTGACTAATAAGTTTTTTTTAATGCTAAGATGGTACAATTTACTTTAAAAATGTATCTGTGACCACTGCTGCATATATTAACGTGTTAAAAAAAATGCAGGCTGTGTGTATGCAAATGCACATTTAAAATGCCAGCTATGCATGAGTGATAGGAATGAAGCAGTATCTCAGTTGTATAGTTAAGATTCAAGTTCAGCCAAGGGCTTGAATAAAGTCAATGTCCTGATTTGCAAAGAACCTGAAATCACTAATGTCTCCAATCCACAAATCTTTGGAAACTGCTATCTCGCTCTTCACTCATCCAAAGATAAGAACTAAGTGTATGCCCACCACAATTATAAAAATACCACTATAAATATGTGTTTATATATATGCAGATTTCACATGTTTTATATATTATTGGGAACCCTCGGACGATACCACTTAACGGCAATTTCATTAGTTTTTTGCCTAGTGGCTAGGTCTCTCTTCATAGGGCATTCCCTTTTGTTAAACCATAATAATTGCAGTTGCAAACACTTTCCACTCGTGCCCAAAAGTATACGTGCTCAAAATATAATAATTCAAAAAGGAAAAAAGGAAAAAACTTATCTTGAACATTACTGCATGTCTCTCTGTTGAGTCCACTTGGCTTCCCCTAAATTACGCCCGACGCCGCGGGTTTCAATATTTTCATCAGGGACTCGGGTTAATCTTGCCCGCCTTGAATCCTCAACAGTCCATGCACGCAGACTCTCGCTGTTGAGGCGTAATTTAGGGGAAGCCAAAGTGGACTTCAACAGAGAGACATGCAGTAATGTTCAAGATAAGTTTTTTCCTTTTTTCCTTTTGAATTATTATATTTTGAGCACGTATACTTTTGGGCACGAGTGGAAAGTGTTTGCAACTGCAATTATTTATGGTTTAACAAAAGGGAATGCCCTATGAAGAGAGACCTAGCCACTAGGCAAAAAACTAATGAAATTGCCGTTAAGTGGTATCGTCCGAGGGTTCCCAATAAATATATAAAACATGTGAAATCTGCATATATATAAACACATATTTATAGTGGTATTTTTATAATTGTGGTGGGCATACACTTAGTTCTGATTTGCAAGAGACATTTGAATATTATCCAAGTTGTGAAGTCTGGTCTAACTATTCTTTGAGTGGCAAAATCAGGATGTGTGACTGGTTTTAGAACAAACCTCCACAGACCAGTGGTGGTTTTCTGTCAGGTCATGTCAGGTTTTAAGCTCAGAAAAATGTTCAGATGTATTACCCATCACTCAACATTCTGGACATTAATGTACTGACCTCTGAAAAAAGTCAGACAATTGTCAGTCCTAACCTCCAGAGTGATGAGGACATCTCGCAGGCCCCCCCCTAAACATGTGGGCACAAAGTATGTGCAAAGTTTTAATCCGGGCCTGCCCAAGGCAACACATGTCACTTGGGCAATACACGTTGCCCATTAAGAAAACTGCCTGATTCCTGAAGTCTTCAGAGTATAATTCACTAAAGAAAAAGGGAATAAAGGGATAGGGAATATTAACATTCCCTGTATTTGTTTGTGTGCCTTTGTATATATCTCTTTTCTGTGTTGTGTGTATGTTGGGCATGTGTTGTGCCTATGGAGGAGGTGGCGGGGTGGGGGGTAGCAAGTTTAGGGGGTAGTTCTGACCATGCATGGTAGTTGTACCAATTTTGGGGGTGGGGCAACTTGTGAGGTGTTGGACAGTTGTGGATAAGGTAGATTTAAGGTCTGAGAGTTTGTAGAGGTTTATGGGGATGAAGGTTGGAGGGGTGGAGCAGTTTACACGAGGGGAGGTAGGGTGTAACTGAAAAGCATCATTTTTGGGTGTGAGGCAGTTTATCTAGTGGTGGGGCTGTTGGAGAGTAGGTTTTTTTTTTTTTAAAGAATGGGGCATTTACAGGAAGGGTTGGGGCCACTTTAGGGGTATTTTGGCAGTTGCATTTTTAGGGGTAGGAACAGTATGGAGGTGGTGTGGGGCAGTTTCAGAGAGTAGTTTATGGAGATGGGGCAGTTTGTGGGGGTGGAGTAGTTGCAGGGGCAGTTGCAAGGTAGTGTTTTTGGAGCAGGGCAGTTTACAGAGTGTATTTTTAGGGGGTGGGAGCAGTTTAGGGTTGATATCGCAGTGGTAATTGTATGGCTGTGGGGCAGTTGCAGGGGCTAATTTATGGGGAGGGGTCACTGCAGGGTGGTGTGGCAGTTGTGGTGGGATATGTTTTGGGTGTGGGCAGTATGTCGGGGGAGGAGGCAGTTGCAGGGGGTATTCTGGGGAAAAAGCAGTTTACGGGGTGTGAGAACTGTGGGAGGTAGTTTGGGGGTATAGGATGGTGGGGCAGTTGCAGTGGAATATTTGTTGTGGATGGGGCAGGTTGTAGGGGTTAGCTTTTTGGTATGGTTTGCAGGTGGGTGGTTTTAGAGCTGTGAGGTCATTTGAAGGGATGGAGCAGTAGCAAGGGCATACTTTAGTGGTGTTTGGAAGAATGGAGAATTCCACCTTTAAACATCATCTCTCTGTTCTCTACCTGCAACATTTCACTCGAAGGGCTCCTTTTACAAATCCGTGGTAGCAATTCTGGCGTGGCAAATCGACGAAGCCCATAGGGTTTTATCACTTTTTTTGCACTGGAATCACTAGCGCAGCTTTGTAAAAGGAGCTTTACCTTTCTCTAATACAAAAGCTGGAACTCCTTGTTCCATAGAAATGTATTGGGTCATTTTTGAGGGGGGGGGGGATTATTTCTCTGAAACTCCTAGTCTGATTTTGCCCATTTTTTGAACTTGTGTCTTTTTTATTTTTACATTTTTACATTTTTTCCCCTGCTGCCAAGTTTCATCCCATTCCATTAAAATTTCAGACAGTCAGAAGAATGGACAGACAGACGTTCAATACCCCTTTTAGATAATTCTTTCCAACCTGTTGGATTGCAAAAAAAATTAAACACAGTTTATGCTGATGTGAAAGTTAACTATTCAGTCTAAGGGGGTTGTTTACTAAAGCATAGCTCGAGTTATCTGCATCAGGGCCCATAGGAATAAAATGGGCCCTGCTGCAGATAAGTCGAGCTAAACTTTAGGAAATAACCCCCTAAGATTATAAAGATCTTAGTTTCAATTTTTTAAAAAAAAGTGACGTTGACAAAAACTCTGAAGTTTCCTTTTTATAAGCCTGCACTTGAAATCATTGATAGACCAAACACAGATGGTAGTACAGCATCAGTTAATGGAATTATTTTTGTTTGCTTTTACAGTGAAGGTATGGACACTGACAAAGATGACCTACATGGAAGGTACAGGAGAATACATTTGAATTTTTGCACCCTTTGCAGCATTTTATTGGTCCTGGAGCAAAGTGAATTTGTTTTTCAAAAACACTCCAGAGGCTTGTGACACCCTGTAGATGAACATAAGTACATAAGTAATGCCACACTGGGAAAAGACCAAGGGTCCATCGAGCCCGCATCCTGTCCACGACAGCGGCCAATCCAGGCCAAGGGCACCTGGCAAGCTTCCCAAACGTACAAACATTCTATACATGTTATTCCCGGAGTTGTGGATTTTTCCCAAGTCCATTTAGTAGCGGTGTATGGACTTGTCTTTTAGGAAACCGTCTAACCCTTTTTTAAACTCTGCCAAGCTAACCGCCTTCACCACGTTCTCCGGCAACGAATTCCAGAGTTTAATTACGCATTGGGTGAAGAAACATTTTCTCCGATTTGTGTTAAATTTACTACACTGTACTTTCATCGCATGCCCCCTAGTCCTAGTATTTTTGGAAAGCGTGAACAGATTTAGGGCCTCTTTTACAAAGCTAAAAAAGAAGTACCACTGGGCTACCACAGCAGCCCGGCGATAGTTCCTACTCTCAGCTCGCGTCATATCTGGTGCTCCAAAAATATGTTTATTTTTGTAGTGCCGGTGTGTACCTGGCGGTAATCGGGCAGTACTACTTATTAGGGGACAACACTCAACTCCCAGAGTCAAAATTAGAACCTGTTGCACAAAGACTCCAGTGTATTTTCAATATCAAAAAAGACTTTTTTATTAAACCATTGTGTCACTCAAAAACAACTGACACTACTAACTAGCTAAAACTCTCACTCATTCCATCCATTCACCGTACACCACCTGTACCTAATTGTAGATTGCACAAGATTACACTTCAAACATAGAATATCTGATACTTATTAGGTTTTCTTACATTTTACACTGATTTTACACTATGTAATACAAAGGGACTACACACCAGTCTACCCAGCGCAGTGATCTTGTCCTTTAACGCCACGCTTTCCACTTGGCCAATATGATCACGTAGTAAACTAGCACTGGCCTCGAGCTATGTGCCGGGATGGCACCCAGGGTCGGAGAGGAGGTGGATAGATGGAGTTGGGAATCAGGATGGTAGAAAGGGCGTGTCTCTGTTTTCCCTTCCTTGCACCGCCATCATCGCTGTACACTCAAAACAAAGTGAGCAAACCATGTTGTCGTTCTTTATTGTTCGTGGCATTTTATTTAATCTCCCTTATATTTTCAAACATGCTGGCTTGTGCAGCATACGGATGTACACAGAGGAAGTATAATGACGGAATAACTTTTCATAGGTAGTGTTGTTATAAATAGTAATCAGTCTGTCATTTGAAGGGGCTGGTTATAGAGACACCCTTGCACTGTTATATTTGTGCAGAGATTTTTTCTCCTGGTAAAGGGCCACTAAAACGGACAACATTATGAGAATCAGGTGCCAAACATTCAGAGCTTCTATCTGTTTACTTAATTGTGATATTTATATCCCACATTAAACATGAATTAGGTAGAAACCTGGGAGCATTAAAAAAAATTATTTCCTGTGTCTACATCAGAAGAAAAAGATGGCATGTAGAAACTTGCTCCTTTTGTTTTGTGAATTGCAGTGGTATATTATAAAAATGCACTTGCCTTTTTTACTACTACTTTTTCATAGAAAGATATTGAATAATTAGGGAAGGGTTCCTTCATGCAGAAGTTTTGTCCAGCATTAGTTGAAATGTGCCAACATTGTCCAGTTCAGCACACTATTAGCGAACAAATTCATACAAAGTTAATTATGTTCACTAGGAAATAAATCAGTTGCCTCAGGCTGCTTGCTATGTGAATATTCTATCACTGTTTCATTATTGTCACCAAGTATTACATATTAAGGGCATTTGCTTTAAACTTCATTTTAATTCTTTTATCCAGTCCTTACATGCACATGGTTTTGCTTTTTAATCCCAAAGGTGAATCCTAAGGGTGGTTGAACAATTAGATATAAACTTTGTTGTTTCTGACTTTACTTGTTTTTGAATTTGGACTGATTTGGGTCCTGTGCCGATCTGTACATCTGCTGTCTTAGCAGAGTATGGAAGAAAATGATTTATGTTACTTTTACTAGTATTTTCACTGCTTATAGAATCTGGCTTTTTTTTGAGGGGGGGTCAAGGTGACTGGGGCATGACAAGGGGTTGGTGGGCCAGGAGCTGGGATGGAGGAAGATTACTTGCAATGGGGATGAGCAGGGACGGGCTAGATTCCCCACAAGGACGGACAGGGATGGGTTAAATTCCTGCGGGGATGGGTTGGATTTCTGTCCCCATGCTACTTCCTGTCCCACTCCTGGGACTTAACTGGAGGTGAACAACGTGGTATAATAAACTGGAATGCTTGACATCAGGGGTGTCGGGGGGATGTTGGGGTTGCGATTGGGGATGTTGAGGAAAATAAGATGTTGTGGGGAGGCAAGAGAGGGCCACATAACTTCACCAGTATTGTGTGTACAGTTAGTACCTCCTCTTGATGTGGCGGTAAGTGTAGCCACACTGTTGGCAGTCATGACAGTTAGCATGGAGTACTGATCTGCATGCCACAGCCAGCCACACCTACAACCCGTCCATGTAATGTCCAGCTTTAACCCTTACCCATGTTATGCAGCTAGCATGGATATTGTTACTATACTGCTGTTTCTTTTTAACACACTGTAGACATTAGCGAGGGTCCTTGCAAGCATCTAACATGCAGTAAAACCTATTCTGGCTGCTTAAGCAGCTTAACTTCCATATTTTATACAGAGGCTCATTTTCAAAGCACATAGACTTACAAAGTTACATATGTTACTATGGGGCTCATTTTTGAAAGAGAAAAACCTGCAAAAAGTGTCATTGAGCAGCATTTGGATGAATGTTTTCTCAAAAACATCCAAGTCTGTATTTTTGAAACCTGTTTTGCAGTCATTTATCTATGCAGTTCATCTGCAGTGCATCCAAATAACAAGGGGGTAAGTTGGGGGTAAGTTGGGGGTATTTCGGGGGCAGGCTTAGGGCGTTCCTAACACTTGGACATTTTACAGCCTTAATGAAAATTAAAGCGTTTAGGGCTTAAGCTTCAACATTTTGATCTACACCTGTTTTTAGAATGAATAAGATCCCAGCTATGTCCAATTATTAATTTCTTTCAAATTCAGTTCCAAATAGCACAAAAATGTTTCTTAAAGTCTTAAATATTTACATAAGTACATAAGTATTGCCATACTGGGAAAGACCAAAGGTCCATCAAGCCCAGCATCCTGTTTCCAACAGTGGCCAATCCAGATCACAAATACCTGGCAAGATCCCAAAAAAGTACAAAACATTTTATACTGCTTATCCCAGAAATAGTGGATTTCCCAAGTCCATTATTAATGGACTATGGACTTTTCCTTTAGGAAGCCGTCCAAACCTTTTTTAAACTTCGCTAAGCTAACTACCTTTTCCACATTCTCTGGCAACGAATTCCGGAGCCCAATTACATGTTGAGTGAAGAAAAATTTTCTCTGATTCGTTTTAAATTTACTACATTGTAGCTTCATCGCATGCCCCCTAGTCCAAATATTTTTGGAAAGCATGAACAGACGCTTCACATCTACCCGTTCAACTCCACTCATTATTTTATAGACCTCTATCATATCTCCCCTCAGCTGCCTTTTCTCCAAGCTAAAGAGCCCTAGTCGCTTTAGCCTTTCCTCATAGGGAAGTCGTCCCATCCCCTTTATCATTTTCGTCCCCCTTCTCTGCACCTTTTCTAATTCCACTATATCTTTTCTGAGATGTGGCGACCAGAATTGAACACAATATTCAAGGTGCGGTCGCATCATGGAGCGATGCAAAGGCATTATAACATCCTCATTTTTGTTTTCCATTCCTTTCCTAATAATACCTAACATTCTATTTGCTTTCTTAGCTGCAGCAGCACACTGAGCAGAAGGTTTCAACGTATCATCAACAACGACACCTAGATCCCTTTCTTGGTCCGTGACTCCTAACCTGGAACCTTGCATAACGTAGCTATAATTCGGGTTCCGCTTTCCCACATGCATCACTTTGCAGTTGCTCACATTAAATGTCATCTACCATTTAGACGCCCAGTCTCCCAGTAACGTAAGGTCCTCTTGTAAGTTTTCACAATCTTCCCGCGATTTAACGACTTTGAATAACTTTGTGTCATCAGCAAATTTAATTACCTCACTAGTTACTCCCATCTCTAGGTCATTTATAAATATATTAAAAAGCAGCGGTCCTAGCACAGACCCCTGAGAAACCCCACTAAGTACCCTTCTCCATTGAGTATACTGACTATTTAACCCTACTCTCTGTTTTCTATCTTTTAACCAGTTTTTAATCCACAATAGAACACTACCTCCTATCCCATGATTCTCCAATTTCCTCTGGAGTCTTTCATGAAGTACTTTGTCAAACGCCTTCTGAAAATCCAGATACACAATGAGGCTTATTTTCAAAGCACTTAGCCTCCCAAAGTTCCATAGAAACATATGGAACTTAGCCTCCCAAAGTGCTTTGAAAATATGCCTCTATATCAGCCGGCTTACCTTTATCCACATGTTTGTTCACCCCTTCAAAGAAATGTAGTAGTTTGGTGAGGCAAGATTTCCCCTCACTAAATCCATGTTGACTTTTTCTCATTAATCCATGCTTTTGAATATGCTCTGTAATTTTGTTCTTAATAATAGTCTCTACCATTTTGCCCGGCACCGACGTCAGACTCACCGGTCTATAATTTCCCAGATCTACCCATAACCTCCGCTCTCAAGACAAATCCCTCCTTTCAGTACCCTTCTCCACCACCGCCAACTCCAGGCTCCGCCCTTTCTGCCTCGCCTCACCCCACGCGTGGAACAAACTCCCCGAGCCCATATGTCAGGACCCCTCCCTCCCCATCTTCAAATCTCTGCTTAAAGCCCACCTCTTCAATGTCGCCTTCGGCACCTAACCTCTACACCTCTACCCAGGAAATCTAGACTGCCCAGCTTGACATTTCGTTCTTTAGATTGTAAGCTCATTTGAGCAGGGACCGTCCTTCTTTGTTTATTTTGTACAGTGCTGCGTAACCCTAGTAGCGCTCTAGAAATGTTAAGTAGTAGTAGTAGATCTCCTCTGGAACCTTTTTAAAAAATTGGCGTTACATTTATTTTAATAAGTTTCACTGATTTCAAAACATGTTCTTTGTCTTTACAAACACGTTTCTTTTCTTTAGAAATTGCTTTAAAATGTTCACAGGTAAAATCTCTTCAAACTTATCTTCACATTTTTCAGAGCACAGACACCCCCACCAACATGCGGCATGTTTCGCAATTGCTGCCTCAGGATGTGGTCCGCCAGAATTTATTGTTGAGTAAGAGATGTGCTTATAAAGGCATAGAACATTTTTTGAAATCAGTGAAACTTACTGAAATAAATATTTAAGACTTTAAAAAATATTTTGTGCTATTTGGAAATGAATTTGAAAGAAATTAATAATTGGACACAGCTAGGATTTTGTTTGATATTTAAGTATTCTGGCTGGTTTATTTTGATCGTTAAATGATTTTTAGAATGAATAAGGCACGAAAAGGTGCCCTAAATTACCAGATGACCACTAGAGAGAATCAAGAATGACCTCCCTTACTCCCCCAGTGGTCACTGACCGTCTTCCATCCCCCAAAGGTGTGATTAAAAATATTACTTTCCAGCCTCTATGACAGCTTCAGATGTTATAGCCAGGTCTATTAGAGTGGCAAGCAAGTCCTGGATTAGTGTAGTGATCAGTGAAGTGCACTATAGAGAAGAGGACCCAGGCCCATATTCCACTCTACCTGTTACACTTGTGGTGGAAAGTGTGAGCCCTCCCACACTCACCAGAAACCTACTGTACCCACAAACAGGTGACCCCTTCACTCATAAGGGCTATTGTAGTGGTATAGTTGGGTACAGTAGGTTTTTGGTGGGTTTGGGAGGGCACAGCATACAGTATAAGGCGGTAACATTGAGATGTTTACCTAGGAGCTTTTATATGAAATCCACTGGGATGTCTGTGTGGCCAGTCTACTATGAGAGCTGGCTCCTCCTACATCCCAATGGCTTGATTTTCTACGTTTTTCACTTGGACTTTTTTTTTTTTTTTTTCGAAAATGGCCCAAAAAGATAAATGCCCAGAGCACGAAAACATCTTGTGTGTGACCATTTTTGAAATAAAAAAAAGAATAGACGTTTTGCTGTTTCAAAAATGGTCATATTTCCTTTTCAGATTTGGGACGTTTAATGCAAAATGTCTAAAGATCGACTTAAGATGTCATATCAAAAATGCTCCACCACGTAACTTTGTAAGTCTATGTGCTTTGAAAATGAGCACCATAATGTTCTGTTTGAATTTTCTAACCAAATAGATCCCATCTTTTATCTGACAGTCTCTTTTCTGAAGGACTTGTATTCATCATTTCCTTTAATTATTTTTATATTGATCTGGTGCAAATTATAGCAATCTGCAAATAAATCATTTTTGTCTGATTTTAAAATAAGTTTTTAAGAATTTCTAAAATGTTTGCAGATAAATACTTTCAGGTATAGTTCCTGAAATATGTTAAGGGATTATCCCCCTAATCCTATAATCTTGCACACACATCCTCTGGCAACAAGTTCCAGAGTTTAACTTTTGTTGTGTGAAAAAAATATTTCCTCCTGTTCATTTTTAAAAGTAGTACCATGTAACTTCCTTGAGTGTCCCCTAGTCTTTGTACTTTTTGAAAGAGTAAAATATCGATTTACGTTTCCAGGGCCGGTCTTAGCAAGTGTGGGGCCCTATGCAGACCAATTTGATGGGGCCCCACCCTAGCCCCGCCCCCACCCTAGCTCCAGGGCCGGCCGCCGCTCCCTCCAAGCCGCTCCTTCCCAGCTCCAAGGCCCCCTCCCCCCTAGGGCCGCCAGCTCCAGGGCTCCCCCCCCCCTTGTCACAAACATATACATTCACCTACAGCGCCGGCAGGATCCGCCGCCTCTCTCCCCGCACCATGCACCTCTCGCTCCCCCTACCTACACTGTAAGTTGTGTGCTCGTTTTCTTTTCCTACATACTTATAGGCTGGTACCGATTGCGTGTTCATCGCGTAGCATTATTTTATTCTCTGTGCTGCTGTTTTACTGGACTGACAGATGAATTAGCCCAACTCCTTGTTTCTTTGGGGTAGGAAGGTTTGTGTGGATTTCATGAAATGGTGCGTGTGGGGGGGGGGGGGGGGGGGGGACCGTTTCTACTAGTAAGGAAGGGAAGGGTGGCACCGCCAATAAGAAGAGGCAGGTTTACGAGGTCTGCTAGCTTATTGCATGGTTTGGAGGGCATGTGATGAACCAACCGCCGGCCTCTCTGCCAGACCACGGATCCGGCTGGTGGTGCTAAGCGCCGGGGTACGGAGAAACATACCTGCTGATCCTCCCCCGCCTCTCTGAATCTGCCACCGCCCCTTTTCTGACACATATATCGCCTTTCTAGGGTGGGGGACATCGCTATTACAATACCAACACAGGCACAGCATGATTTTATTTTTGCCTCTGTCCTGCAAGTGTATCTGTACAGTACTTAGTTTATGACCGCACTTATGTATACATATGTACAGCAGCAGTCAGTGAAAAGCGTGCGAGCTGCTCGGCGCTTCCTTTCCCTCGCTCAGCTCTGGTCCCGCCCTCATTTCCTGTTTCCATGAGGGCGGGACCAGAGCTGAGCGAGGGAAAGGAAGCGCCGAGCAGCTCGCACACTTTTCACTGGCTGCTGTTGCTGCTACCCGTCCCGACGTCAACGCGAGGTAATTTTTAAAATCCAAAGGGAGGGGGGACTGGAGCTCGGGCGGGGTGGGGTGACTTCAGGCACGCCGCGCGGGGCCCCCTTGAGCGCGAGGCCCTATGCGATCGCCTTGCCCTAAGACCGACCCTGTACTTTTCAGCGTTCTACACCACTCAGTATTTTGTAGATCTCTATCATATTCCCCTCAGCCGACTTTTTTCCAGACTAAAGAGCCCTAACCTCTTAATCCTTTCCTCATATGAGAGGAATTCCATCCCCTTAATTATTTTGGTCGCCCTTCTTTGAACCTTTTTATAATTCTACATCAACCAGAATTCCACACAATACTCAAGGTGAGGTCACACCACGGTGCAATACAGGGGTATTATAATATTCTTTGTCTTATTTTCCATCCGTTTCCTAATAATTCCTAGCATTCTGTTTGCTTTTTTGGCCACCGCTACATAAGTCCACGATGACACCTAGATCCTTTTCCTGGGTGCTGACTCCTAAGATTGACCTAGTACACTTTGCACTTGTCCACATTAAATCTCATCTGCCATTTGGATACCCAGTCTTCTAACTTCCTAAGGTCTTCCTGAATTTTTTCACAATCAGCAAGTGTTTTAACAACTTTTAATAGTTTTGTGTTATCTACAAACTTAATCACCTCACTCGTCGTTCCCATTTCCAGATCATTAATAAATATGTTAAATAGCATCAGTACAGATCCCTGGGGCACTTCACTATTCACCCTCCTTCACTGAGAGAATTGGTATTTGGGTCAGGGATGTGCCAAAAATTTATGCGCTCAGCCTCAAGAATCACATCAGTTACATGCACACATGCAGCATTTAGTTGTGGACATCTACACCAGCCATTGATATGGCATTAGTGGCCTTGCCTAAATGTTGGCGCATAAATACTGACTTAGGGCCCCTTTTACTAAGCGGTGGTAAGACCAATGTGGACTTACCGCTAACTAAACAGGAAGTACCGCCGGGCTACTGCAGCAGCCCAGTGGTACTTCCCACCCCTAGCTTGCCGTCATATCTGGCACTACAAAAATATATTATATATTTATAGTGCCAGAGTGTACCCAGCTGTAATCGGGCAGTGCCGCAAGCTTCAATAGGTGGCGGTAAGGGCTCCCCCCTCCTGAAATGGCCACGCAGAATTGCTTTACTTGCCGCTCAACCATTTCCTGCATAGTAGTATTATGTGCATAATCTCTGATATAGAATTCTTGCTTAGTGCACTATATTCTAGACCCTAACTAGATGTATCATATACAAAATTTACCTATATATGAGTATAGCTATAAGTTGCTTTATGGGTCCTGGCTCACTTTCCTCCACACTTGAATTTGACTCAAAATATATAGCAGGAGGTATTTTATATCAGCTGGGAGAGTGAGCAGTTTACAGATAGCCCATTTACCAAGGGCGTAGCCATGGGCGGGACTGGACAGGCCCAGGCCCAGCCACTTCTGCTCGAGGCCCGCCCTAACTAGCCCCAACCCAACATCCCCCGCTACCTTTTCTCCCGCGGCTCCGGCCGTCCGGGAGCGTTGCCTGCCTCAAATTCTGCTCCTCCCCGCCGCTGCCTCGGTCCCTGCAGCATTCTTTTTTTGGCCCGTCGCTGGCAGTGCTGTGATTCACACAGGCAGCTCCGCTCCCCTCTTCCGTGTCCATCTGGCCCTACGTAAACAGGAAGTGCATCAGAGAGGGCCGGATGGGCGTGGCAAAGGGGAGCAGAGCTGCTTGTGTGAATTGCAGTGCTGCCGGCGATGGGCCGAAGAAGAATGCTGCAGGGACCGAGGTAGCGGTAGGGAGGAGCAGAATTTGAGGCAGGCAACGCTCCCGGACCTGGAGCCGCGGGAGAAAAGGCAGCATGGGTGTTGGATTGGGGCAGGATGAATTGGAGGAAGGCAGATGTGCTGGACTTGGGGAGGGGGGGATAGTGCTGCCGGACTTGTGGGAGGAAGGGGATTGGAGGGAAGGGAGAAAGCTGCTGGATGTGGGAGGAAGAGGAGGAGGAGACTGAATGGAAGGGAGAGAGTTGCTGGAGGTGGAAGGAAAAGGAGGAAGGGATCTGGATTGAATCTTCTGGCCAGGGGAGGGAGAGGAAGAAGGGGCTGAAGAGAAGGGAGAGAGCTGCTGGACAAGGGAGGAAGAGGAAGAAGGGACTGGAGGGAAGGGAGAGAGCTGCTGGAGATGAGAGGAAGAGGAGGGGACTGAATGGAAGGGAGAAAGTTGCTGGAGGTGAGAGGAAAAGGAGGAGGGGATCTGGATGGAATCTTCTGGCCAGGGGAGGGAGAGGAGGAAGGGGCTGGAGAGAAGGGAGAGAGCTGCTGGACAAGGGAGGAAGAGGAAGAAGGGACTGGAGGGAAGGGAGAGAGCTGCTGGACTTCAGAGGAAGAGGGGGCTGGAGAGAAGGAAGACAGCTGCTAGACTGGGAGAAAGAGGAGGAGGAGACTGGATGGAAGGGAGAGAACTGCTGGAGGAAGAGGAGGAGGGGATCTGCATGGAAGGGAGAGAGCTGCTGGACTTCAGAGGAAGAGGGGGCTGGAGGGATGGAAGACAGCTGCTAGACTGGGAGAAAGAGGAGGAGGAGACTGGATGGAAGGGAGAGAGCTGCTGGAGGAAGAGGAGGAGGGGATCTGGATAGAAGGGAGAGAGTTGCTGGATGTGGGAGCAAGAGGGGGCTGGAGGGAAGGGAGAGAGCTGCTGGACGTGGGAGGAAGAGGGGGAGGAGAACTGGAGGGAAGGGAGAGAACTGCTGGTACAGCACAAGGAGGTAGGGAAGAGAAATAGAGATACTAGACCAAAGAGATGAAGGAAAAGGGAACAAATACTAAACCTACAGTGTGAGGGAGGAAGGAAGGGCGGGGTGGGTGGGCAGGCAGGGAACCAAGCAACCTAACCAGATGCTGGAAAGGGGAGTGAGTGAGAGGGAGAGAAGCTGGATGGGGTAGGGTCAGAGAGGGTAGAGATATATTGGCACTGGGAACGAAGAGAGGGGAGAAGCTGGACAGAGAAATATAGGGACACAGAGAAAGGGAGATACTAAACATGGAGGAAGATAGAGGTACAGAGATGGAAGAAGATGGATACTGGACATGGAGAGAGAGAGTGGAACTATCAAATGAACATGAGACCTTGGTGAGTGAGTTAAGAGAATGATGTAGAAACCAGAGCCTGGGACCAACATGACTTGAAAAATAAAATGAGCGGACAACAAAAGGTAGAAAAAAGAATTTTATTTTTCTATTTTGTGACTAGAATATGTCAGATTTCAAAAATGTACATCCTGCTAGATATGGCTGGGGCCCAAGGCAGAAATTTGGGAGGGGACACAAAAGCTTATTAATAGGTTGCACCTTCTTCAGCTTCCAGCTGGCCTGGGGTTCTCTCTGGCTAGGGGGCCAAACGCAGTTGCCCTAGTTGTACCTCCCCTAACACTGTCTCTTGCATGTGATTTTGCACAGTATAGGAGAAAATGCATCTCTTTGTATTTCTCTGTGCTGTGCTAAATGCAAGGTCTGGCCTCTTGGGATTTTGATTTAATTTGTTTATGGTTTGTGGTCACTTATTCTGTATTTGGCATTTGTGTTCTGTATGTGTGACCAAAATATTTTAGGGCCTCACTGTAATATTTAGGGCATATTTAAGGGAAGCCTATGTGTGTTGGACCGTGGCTCAGTGGAGGATGAAGAGTGCACCCTCTTATATTTCCCCTAGCTCTCAATGTGGCCTGCAGCCACAGAGGCCAGCACTGCTACAACCATTGAAGTTATTGGGAGTGGGCTAGGTGTGCGGTAGGAGTAGGGGCGTGGGCAGGGCATATCAGGTGGCAGATGTTTCTCTAGTGCCCATCCACCCAACCTGTTGGCCCACCCAAAAATTGCCTTCTGGCTACACCACTGCCATTTACTCACATTATTCTGGGAAGGATGGTGCTATGGAGATCATGATTGTTGAACAGAGGCCAAGAGGCCTGCCATTAACTGGAGGGGGGAGGTGCAAGTTTGCCTAAAGCACCTAATACCTTTTCACCAACTCTGCCTGCTGTTCTAATCACTAGCCTCTGCACAGTGCACACATGGGTTCTAGACATCACACAGGTCCCTTGCTTTGCTCTGTCGTTTGTCCACTGGAGAAACTGTTTTTCTGAATGATGAGATGTAAAATTTTCATTTATTCAGCTTTGCATTTAACAAGTTCTGCTAGTTCTGTCCTTTTGCAATATTTACTCCAGGTGCTATGTGATAGCATACAATTTTAAAATGCAGGCTGCTAAATAAAACCTAAAATAATGCCCCTAAGATTAACCTTTTCAGTTGTATTTATGTTAGTTCGGTATCAAGTATCCCCCCGAAAATCCAGAATTTTTCTTGGACTGATATGAATATAAACATTTCCTTTTATTATGAGGAATTTGGTTATAATCCGTTATCTTCAGCAGTTCCATAAGGTCAATTAGTGTATGATACTGAAATACAGAATAAAAAAAGCACATAACACCATATTGACTGTCAAGAATTAATAATATAATAAACCTATGGAGTTGATTATCTTGTACATAACCAAGTCTTTTTTTTCTTTATTTTAGGTTGGAGCATTCCGACCAACAGGGTAGAATCAAAAATGCTCGGTAAGCACTTGTTTGCCAGTTTTATTAAATATTTTCTGGACTGTGATCATTTCTTTCCAGCATTGGTTAGTCTCCTCAGTATCTGCCTTTTCTTGCATGTACAGAGCTGCCCTGCATTTGGCCTGCACTTGTATTTTTCATGCAGAAACCCTCTTCTATGCTTTAGTTCCATGCATTAACTGGAAAAGTTTTAGACCAAATTGTATAAATAGCGCTGAAAAAAATAACACGCTAAAATGGCACGAAAGTTAGAATATGCTTAGGGCTAGATTCTATATATTGTCAGCAGGCCACCACCTTCAGGCCTTCCTGCAGGTATGAACTCGGCTGACCCTGGAAGGGCCCTTCCCTGGACACAGCACTCCCAGAAGCAGACTCCAAAAATATGCTTAAAACCGCTTTATCCCATCAGCAAGGCCAAGACATTTCCTCTTCCAGACACAGTCCTTGGTTACAACACATATCACCCCTTGTTCCTTCCCCCTGCCGGCCACAGTTTCTGGATACAGTTTAAATCATTCACTGATTCCCCAGCATGGCCTGATTCCTGGACACAGTTTTAAATCACTCACTGTTTCACCAGCATGGCAGTGTTCTGAACACAGTGCAAGTCACTTACTGCTTCCCCAGCATGGCATGACTTCTGGACACAGTTTAAATCACTCACTGCTTCCCCAGCATGGCATGACTTCTGGACACAGTTCAAATCACTCACTGCCTCCCCAGCATGGCCAGGTTCCTGGACACAGTTCAAGTCATGGGCTCATTTCCCCAATCATCTTGGGTTGGATCTCCTCTCCGACCTCTTTCTCCCCCCACCCCCCATTCCATGGGCTCCTCTCCCTTTATGGTCCCCAGCTGGTCCTCTCTCTCCTGATTATTCCTCCTCAGCCAATCCCTCTCCTCTCCCTCAGGAGCCTGGGACTTGTAGTTCCCTTGCTGCTCCCTTTGCTTGCCCCCAGGGCTTTCAAGGGGTTCTTGGAAACTGTAGTCCTCCTCCCTTCTCCGGCTCTTGAGAAACTTATGCTTCCATGGGGGCAAGGCTTCCCAGCCCCTAGGATCCTGGGACTTGTAGTTGGAATCCCAGGTATGAAACCTACCCATCTTGCTCCTCTCCCGGATCCCTTCTTCCCTGACCCTCAGGGGTTCCTCACAATATGGAGCCTGAAATTTCCACACGGAAAAAAAATATGACTAAGCGTATTCTCTAAAGTATGCCTAAATTTTATAGAATAGACTTAAATTTCCGCACGGTATATAGAATATCCAAGTGTGTCTCTACATGACCAGATTCAGTGCGATCATTTATGCCATGTTTTACTTGGTGTAAATCCCGATGCCTAAATTAGGTGCAAAGCAGGTATATTCTATAAAATGCATATATTTTAGGTATGCCTATGCCCCGCCCATGGCCTTGCCCCTTTTTCAACTATGTGACTTAGAATTTACATTCACCACGTTACACTTAGCAAGTTCTGTGCATAAATCTTAATGCCAATTAGTGCTGATAATTGCTTGTTAGGATACAATTGACAGCAATGATTAGCTAGTTAACCAATAAAATTACACGCATTGTTATAGAATACGCTTCAATGTCTACACGGAAATGAAGGTGCGATATATAGAATCCAGCAGTTAGCACCTAATTTTAGACCTTGGTGTAAATCCTTGCATCTAAATTAGGCACAGATCTCCCTTATTCTATAACAGCATGCATAAATTCTAGGAATGCCCCTGATCTGCCCATGACCCTCTCATGGTCTCGCCCTCTTTGGGAGCTGCATTTAAAATTTACGTGCATACGCATGTGACTAAAAATGCATACGTAAATATCAATTAAGGCCAATTAGTGCCAATAATTATTAGCACACAATTATTGGTGCTAATTCTTGTTAATCAAATTGCACGTGGAAATTGGATGCATGCCTAAATTTCATGTCTAACCATATCCAACTGTGCATTGACACTATACAGAATTAATGTTGCTGCTGAAGACTATGATATAATATTATTTCAGTAATGTGGGACTTGCAGTTAATTCTCACTGTAACTGGGCAGACTGAATGGTCCAGGTGGTCTTTCTTGTCATCATCTATTGTCTTGGTATGTTTTTGACTGAATTGATTTATAGTCACCTAAATTAAAACCTTTCATTGGTCAGGGAGGCTCACAGTCAAATTGAAAAGAGACGGAGAGATAAGATGAATAGTTTTATTGATGAATTGGCTTCTTTGGTACCAACGTGCAATGCTATGTCTCGAAAGCTTGATAAGCTAACTGTGCTCAGAATGGCTGTTCAACATATGAAGACATTACGAGGTAAGTTATACATATCTTTAAGTACTTTCCTGAAGATTTGTGGTTACACAGATTAAACTGGATGCTGCTGTTATACTTTGTGATATTCCTTCATTGATTTTCTAAATGTGAAGGGAAATTCTATAACTTGGTACATACACTTGCTTGCCGCTTATACATATTATTGCCAAGAAGATTGACAGTTACAAACATAAGTTCCATAGGCATCATGGGTAATTATAAGAGGGCATAGACCTGGGTGGGCCATGAACGGGGTGCCATGTTACATGCATAACTTCCAGAATACTGTAAGTTATATGTGACGTGCTGTACTTACACACCATCAATTACGCCATGTCAATGGTTGGCATAGCTAATGGTGTGTAAATATTAGGCGCTCCAATTATGGGTTATGCTAGTATTGGTGTTTTGGTGCCAAGATGCCATTATGAACTGTCACTTTTGAAGAGTGATTTTTTTAACAGTTTTTACAAAATTATACAAATTTTCAAAAATTTATTTTTGAATATTTATACTGTATTTCTCTGGAGGATCCCCTACCTACCTAGCTTTCTCTGCTTCTCCCACTATTCCCATTCCTTTGTCTTGCAAGCACTGACATTTATTTATTTATTTATTTATTTATTTATTTGTAGCATTTGTATCCTACATTTTCCCACCTATTTGCAGGCTCAATGTGGCTTACATTTGCCGTAATGGCGGTTGCCATTTCCGGGTAACAGAATTACAAATGGTATTGCATTAAGGAGCATACATACATGGTAACATATATGGAACATATATGGACATGTCTGAATGAAACAAACAGTTTCTGTGTATAATGTAATATATGAAGATTTATTGTTAATAACAATAAATCCCCATATATTACATTATATACAGTGCACACATCATACTGGTATTAGAGTTGAAAGTTAGTAGATACTTCAGAAGAGCCAGTTAAAAGAAGTGATTTTTATACACATCAATTCAGTAGGTGTATATTCTGCCTACCACTGTGCTTTGGCCTTATCTTGTCTTTGCTCTTTTTAGTTTTTTTTTTCTTTCTTTTTAGTTTTTTTTTTCTTTCACGGTTCTCAATAGAGTCTGTCTGCTCAGAACTACAGATCTTGCCTTTTACTAACATACAAACCACTCAGTTCCTATCCCTTCTGTTTTTGAGACCTTTGTGTGTTCTTTGCTTTCTCTGTTGCTGTGTCTGATCATTTTCACCCCTTTTCCATCTGAAGTCTACACCTCCCCTGACACAAATGGCAGGAAAATGGTGTTGGAGCCAGGTTTGTTTGACTTCTTCTCAAAAACTTTAGAGATGCTAGGTCAAGTAGTTTCCTGCTTTTTCCTTGTTGCTTCCAGTCTTACTGAAGATTGAACTCATGACAAACAAGAGAAAAAGCCACAGGAACTGCGCAGTCATGATAGTAGCTAGTAAATAGCTCTCCTCTAAGCAGCAGGAGGAGAGAGATTATCCTGAAGGGCCTTGTTGGTCCAGCATGGAATGTGTCCTTGATTGAATGCCCCTGATACTGGCCCATTGGGATCCTCCAGGGGCATACCTCTCCTTCTGTTGCTCAGGTGATAAGTATACGCTGATTTCTACGTTAGTTTGTCTTCCTTGGCTTCAGCTGCCACTGTGTAGCCTCCACTCCTAAAGGTTTCTAGTGAGCCTCACACTGGTCAAATGTAGACTATAATGGCACTGAAAAGGAAGGGACCCGTAGCCATCCTTTAGAAGGATTAGATCAAAAATGGCCTGATCTCGTTACATTTTTCTATTTGTTTTTAAATGAATGCACATCCCTGCTAAGTTGTTTTGGGTGCTTTTTGTCAGTGTGTTTATGAAGAAAAGGAGTATAGTAGGATGAGTCTGTCTTTGAATTCTCATAATTAGACTAGAAAATAATCTCACTATTTTCAGACCAGACTGCTAATTTTAATGCATCATAAATTTAAATCACTGAAACTTAATGTATTTACTTTATAACCTGTATGTATTGTGTATTTTGTTGCAAATTAATTTCCTGAACTGTATTTATTCTACTGTATTTTAACTTACTATGTTTACTTTAGTGTTACATTAATCTTGTATTAACTGTCTCTGTACTTTAACAAGGCAGGAGGGAAGCTTTGACCAAAATCTTTATGGTTGCACTACCTTTTGACTAGTGTCTTGATCCCTGAAGATTTCTATTTAAAAATATGCTGTATTCTAGTTATTTTTGTGAGGAAAGAAGGACATATTTTCTCCAACACTTCTTGAGTCAAGTTTTCTACAGCACTTTTCTTTTTCCATTGTATGTATGAAGCCAGCCCTATTTGAAAGAGTCAGAGGACCTTGAGCATGCACAATTGGAATCTATAGATTCCCTCTGCTTGCCACACATTTTTCACATATCTAAGAAACATATTATTATTATTATTATTTATTTAGATTTTGCTCACACCTTTTTCAGTAGTAGCACAAGGTGAGTTACATTCAGGTACTCTGGATATTTCTCTGTCCCAGGAGGGCTCACAATCTAAGTTTGTACCTGAGGCAATGTATGTGATGATTCGTTTCATCCATCTGAAGACTTTTGGAGGTTATTTAAAGTGTCTCCATATTTTGAAGCGTATGTATTATTGCACATAAAGGGGCATTTTCGATATGACGTCTAAGTCCGACTTTGGATGTTTTGCTCAAAACGTCCAAGATCTGAATATAAAAAAAAGTCATTTTCAAAAAAGAAAAGCATCTATCTTTTTTATTTTTTTTAATACTGTTTTCAACTAGGTTTTGTGATTTGGACATTTTGTTTTTTGGTCCATTTAAAAAAAAAAAAAGTCTAAGTTCAAAATGCACAAAATCAAGCCATTGGGATGTGGGCGGAGCCAGCATTTTTTGTAGGCTGGTCCCCCAGACATCCCAGGAGATAAATGGGGCACCCTAGGGTGCACTGCAGTGGACTTAAAGAACATGCTCGCACTGTTGCTCCCTTATTTGGTCTGCTAAGCACCCCAAAACCCACTACTCCCAATTGTACACCACTACAGTATTCCTTATGAGTGAAGGGGACACCTATATGTGGGTACAGTGGGTTTCTGGTGAGTTTTGGAGGGCTCACAGTTTCCACTACAAATGTGACAGGTAGAGGCAAATAGGGACCTGAATCCCCCAAAGTGCACTGGACTGACCACTACACTACTCCAGGGACCTGCATGCTGCTCTAATAGACCTGGCTGTAACATCTGAGGCTGTCATAGAGGCTGGGAAGTTGTATTCTTATTTACATTTTTGGGGGGTGGGAGGGGGTCAGTGACCACTGGGGGTGGGTATTGTGGGGTCATCCCTGATTCCCTCCAGTGGTCATCTGGTCATTTAGAGCACCCTTTTGTGCCTTATTTGTTATAAAAACAGGTCTAGCTCAAACCATCTTAGTTTTAGTTGTGGACAGTTTTGTTTTGTTCCATTATGGCTGTAAAATGTCCAAGTCTTAGGAATGCCCAAATCCCACCCTTAACACATCCCCAACACGCCCTCTTGTGTTCAATGCACGTCTGATGGACTTCATAGAAAAACATCTAAAATTTTGTTTTGAAAATATTGATTTGGACTTTTTTGTGAGAAAAACATCCAAATGCTGCTTTATGCCACTTTTTAGATGTTTTTCTCCTTCGAAAATGAGCTCCATAATCTTTCAACTGGGAATTATATGCAAATAAGGAAGACTTGAGAAGAGATCAGAGAGACTTGCTACCTCCTAGTAATAATTTCTTGATAGAAAAACTGCATACAAAGTTTGCAGCTAAGACCTGAGCAACTGCACTGTTAATGCAATCAAGGCCACAACATACCTGCTGCTTTATGGCCCAGCCTCTGACCAGGCTCCTCAGTACTGGGTCAGCTGAGATTGGGCTGACTACCATGCACTCTTCCCTCTAAGCCAGTGATGGCAAACCTTTAAGAGACCACCTTTCAGAGAACGAGTGCCCAAACAGCAACCCCAAATCTAATTATTTATCACAAAGTTCCATTCAACCTCCCCCTCCCTCTCCCCCTCATCCCCCCTCCCTCTTGTCCCCCCTCCCTCTCCCCCTCATCCCCCCTCCCTCTCGTCCCCCTCCCTCTCCCTCTCCCCCTTCCCCCTCGTCCCCCCTCCACCTCCTCCCGAATTCCAGGGTCCACCTCCCTCCCAGTTCAACAGGATCCCCCCTCCCTCTGAGTTCCACAGGGTCCCCTCTCTCTCCCAGTTCCAGGGCCAGGATCCCCCCTCCCCTCTCCCTCCCTCCCAGTTCCAGGGTTGTCGGGGGAGGAACCAGAATGCTGCTCATTCATTGACTCTCTCCTATCAGCATTTTCCTACTACTGTGGTAGCCAATCTTTGTGCCTCACAAACGGAACAGTGTTTAATTTAATCCTGCAGTGCTGTCATAGTGAAAACACACCAGCAACCCTACATGGGGGCTTGTCTGACAAGGAAATCCAATGGCGTCAAAGACAAAAGCCTCCTCTTGCTTTCTCTGCACACAGGCCTATCTAGACGTTGGTTGATATTTAACAGACTCTAACAAAACCTTGCTAAGGACAGAGTTCAGGGCCAGGGAGAAACATAGAGTGGGAAGGATAGGGTATCCTCACAGGTTGTAACTTTGTGCATTGTGCATTCAGGGTTTACATTTGGGTATATCTTGTTACTTAACATATGGTTTAGTTATGTTCTTCTTTATATTATTTCAGTGAAGTTTATTTCATTTATCATTTATAATGATGGTGTTAGAGGGCAATTAGCTCTCATGTTTGTATGCCTGGGTTGGGCTATCCATGGATCATTGGAAAGGTCTATTTTTTGCTTTTATGGCTAGAACTGGGCCTCCTTACCCTTAATAAGCCTACAGGCAAAGGTTTGCAAATGGGGTGAGGTCTGGCCACTCGTATCTACAGCATGGATGGGGCCTCCTTACCCAACAATCATAGGGGGTCCTTTTACTAAGGTGCACTGAAAAATGGGCTGTGCTAGTGTAGACATGAGTTTTGGACGCATGCAGAATCATTTTTCAGCGCACCTGTAAAAAATGCCTTTTTAAAATTTTTGCTGAAAATGGACGTGCGGCAAAATGAAAATTGCAGTGCGTCCATTTTGGGTCTGAGACCTTACCGCCAGCCATTGACCTAGCAGTAAGGTTTCACGCAGTAACTGGGTGGTAATGGTCTATGCATGTAAAATGCCGATTACTGCCTGCACACCAGAAAATAAAAATATTTTCCGGCACACATAGTGGACGTGCATCAAAAATGACATTACCACAAGGGCCAAGCGGTAGCTGGGCAGTAACTCAAAATTGACGCGCGTTGATTCACTTTGGAGAAGAGGAGATGTAAATAGACTATTATTGCAGGCAGAACAGAAGTTCATACCTTTTGGTTTGAACCAAGAAAGTGATCTTTCTATGTTCTTATAAAACTGGTTATACTTAAAATTGTATCTTTACCATATAACAGTATATATTATTTCCTCATGCTTGGTCACAATTGATGTTCTTTTGAAAGTATTCTCTCAGGATTTGAAAAAATATGATGCTAAAGGATTCTTCTTTTACTATACTTCTGATAAACTTAAACCTGATAAGTACATAAGTATTGCCATCAAGCCCAGCATCCTGTTTCCAACAGTGGCCAATCCAGGTCACAAATACCTGGCAAGATCCCCAAAAAAGTACAAAACATTCTATACTGCTTATCCCAGAAATAGTGGATTTTCCCCGTCCATTTACTAAACTAGATCCTGCAGTGCCTTCTAGAGTCTATCTGTTAATGCTGTGGTACAAAGTTTTTAAAACAAAGGGAAAAGACTATGGAGATTAGTTGACAAATTTTGCTTTTTTATATTTTTATTTTGCCTATCACTAACCTACAATTCCTCCTTTAAACCCCAATCTTTAAGTTCTCAAAGCACAAAGCAAAATAGTGTTCACATATCAGAGAAATGTCCTCTGCAACCTATGCAAATATTCTACTTTCCCACACCTTAGTTAGCACCTAATTTAGGTCGCTGGATGTGCTACCTCTCCAGCAACCAAAGAACAGAAAATAACTGTCTTTTAAAACAAGAGTTTTAGGCTAAGTTTCTACCTCTAGAAAAGGTTTCAGTTTAAAACTATGGGAAAAATGCCTATTTCTAGAGAAAATCTCAGTTTAAAACTATGGGAAAAGGGTTGTACACTATCAGGCTTATTTTCGAAAGAGAAGGGCGCCCATCTTTCAACACAAATCGGGAGATGGGTCCTTCTCCCAGAGTCACCCAAATCGGCATAATCAAAAGCTGATTTTGGGCGCCCCCAACTGCTTTCCGTCACAGGGACGACCAAAGTTCCCGGAGGCATGTCAGAGATGTAGCGAAGGTGGGACTTGGGTGTGTCTAACACATGGGTGTCCTCGACCCATAATGGAAAAAGGAAGGGTGTCCCTGACAAGCACTTGGCCGACTTTACTTGGTCCCTTTTTTCTTACGACCAAGCCTCAAAAAGGTGCCCGAACTGACCAGATGACCACCGGATGGAAACAGGGAAGACCTCCCCTTACTCCCCCAATGGTAACTAACCCCTCCCACCCTCAAAAAACAACTTTAAAAATATGTTTTGCCAGCCTCAAATGTCATACTCAGGTCCCTCACAGCAGAATGCAGGTCCCTGGAGCAGTTTTAGTGGGTGCAGTGCACTTAAGGCAGGCGGACCCAGGCCCATCCCCCCCTACCTGTTACACTTGTGGTGGTAAATGTGAGCCCTTCAAAACCCACCAGAAACCCACTGTAACCACATCTAGGTGCCCCCCTTCACCCGTAAGGGCTATGGTAGTGGTATACAGTTGTGGGTAATGGGTTTTTGAGGTGGGGGGTGGGGGTTCAGCACACAAGGTAAGGGAGCTATGCACTTGGGAGCAATTTGTGAAGTCCACTGCAGTGCCCCCTAGGGTGCCTGATTGATGTCCTGGCATGTCAGGGGGACCAGTGCACTACGAATGCTGGCTCCTCCCATGACCAAATGGCTTGGATTTTGTCGTTTTTGAGATGGGCAAAATACTGCATATATCACTTGTGAAGTTTTACAATTCGAATATTGTTTTAACTGAAATCTCTCTCTTGTTCTCGGGTGTTCAAAACATTTTGTTTTAAGATTCACTGAACAGACATAGAGGCATATTTTCAAAGCACTTAGCCTTCCAAAGTTCCATAGGTTTCTATGGAACTTTGGGAGGCTAAGTGCTTTGAAAATATGCCTCTAAGCGTTGTAAACAGTCTTTCCTGAATGGTATTGACAGTGCTGATGGTGCCAAAATCTTTCTAATTCTTTTTCCTTTTGTATGCCATTAATAATTCTTTATTTGAAAAAAATGGTATGTTCTGGACCAATGGCAAACATTTTCTTAATATTTTAATAATATCAGATGATAAATGATCATAATATATATATATATATCAAATATAGTATATATATATATATATATATATATATATATATATATATATATATATACTATCTTTGATTTGCAGAAGGTCCTTTCTCTGTTGTTGCGCTACTTTTGATATGCCCTCTTACATTTATTGCTTGTTAAGAGGTGTTAATGCTCAACATCTTGTTAAAGCAATGAATCTACGCAAGTAGTTATAGAATACGCCTAGATTTGTGCGCGGAACCGCACATAACTCTAGGCATGCTATATTGAATCTGGGGGTATATGTATGAAATCCATGTGTGCTTCTAGAATTTACCCTATTGAAATGGATGCCAACATGATCAGTACAAATGTTTAAAAAATCTTGGTTTAATTAGACTACCTTTTTTCCTTTTTTTAAGGTGCCGCAAATCCTTACACAGAAGCAAACTACAAGCCTGCTTTTCTGTCAGATGATGAACTAAAACATCTAATTCTCAGGGTATTTAGATTTTATTTTCTCCTTTGTACCAGTAGATGATAAAACTTTTTAAAACTTTGAATGATACACCAAAACAGAATACTGTGTACGTTTTTATATCAGTTTTTATATCAGCTTGTTCTACTGTAGCTCATTTAGTTTTTGTGATTCAGAACTGCTGCGAGCTTCTATTGAACAGCTGTGGTTTTATTTACCAAGAGAATTATTTAAAGGAAAAATATAAATTTGAGTGCTAGGTTCCAAATAAAGGAGACATTTACTAAGCTGCAGTATACATTAGTGTGCTCTTACCACAGCTTAAAAGGGCTTACCACTCAGGAGTCCTAAATCTGTGCACACTACCTGCACGCTTAAAATACATTTTTATTTTTTGGTTGAGGGGGGCGTTTCTGCACTTTTGAATGCATCTACATTAGCATGTGCTGACTGAGTAGCACACAATTAGCGCATGAGCCCTTACTGCCTACAAAATGGGTAGTGGTAAGTGCTCACACGGTAATATTTTTAAATGACCGTGTGCTAATGGAGACATTAGCGCATGGCCATTAATATGAAAAAAATAGAAAATTGTCCATTTTACAGGTGTGGTAAAAATGTTTTAGCGTGCAGGAAAGACCAGCGTAAGGGTGCACTAAGGTCACTTTTTACTGCAGCTTAGTGAAAGGACAACCCCATAATCTCTTCTTTTTTTTTTTTTTGTGATTGTGGCCAATCGGATTAGCTGATTTTTGTCTCTTCTGGCTTTTAATATATTTTGATCTCAGCAAGTAAAAAATTCAAGATAAAACATGAAAACAAGTCAGTGCTGGGTATTTTGTGACCTGATTCAGCCAGTCTGACAGAATATTGGACTCAAAAGAGATTTTTGGTCTGAGCCATTTATGGCATATCTTATAGTATCTATCGAACAAAAAAAGGAGTCCAAATCTCCCGCAAAACCAGAACAAACCACAAAAAAAGCGGAAGAAAAACCAAAAAACGAACCAGACAACAAGGGAGTAAAATCGCCAGAAGAGTTTAATGGGACCCTACACGGTCCGTGTTTCGGCCAACAGGCCTTCCTCAGGGGTCTAAAATGAACAACATATTAGTATTGTTTTGACTCTCTTCCTCTTCTTTCTCTGTTCTTAGCATATCACTATCTTTTATTATTTTTTTATTTATATAATTTATGTGTGTGCATAAGATGCTACAGCATCCTTTTGATAACAATCCTTTTAGATTTATTGTTAATATGAATTGTTTTATGTGTTATTTTTGATGTATTAATTTGGAATATTTGAATTGTATATATGTTAATTTGTATATGTTGTTCATTTTAGACCCCTGAGGAAGGCCTGTTGGCCGAAACACGGACCGTGTAGGGTCCCATTAAACTCTTCTGGCGATTTTACTCCCTTGTTGTCTGGTTCGTTTTTTGGTTTTTCTTCCGCTTTTTTTGTGGTTTATATCTTATAGTATTAAACACTCCTCATTGAGGGCCCTTCTAATGAAGGGCATTAAGCCCTAACGCATGCTTAACACATAAAAAACAGGCTACCACAAAACAAAAAAAATGTTATTTTTAAAAAATGTGTTTTGGAGGGAGTGTGTCATGGGTGAGGAATGGGTGTGGAAGCACTAACCAGCTAGCGCATTCGCATTAGTGTGCATTAACTGACTAGTGTTGAATTAGCGCGGGAGCATGTTGTGCCTTCTAAATAAGAGGTAGAAAGTGTTTCTGCACTTAGGGCCCCGTTTATAGAGCGGTGGTAAGCCCAATGCAGGGTTACCGCTTGCTCTTCTGGGATTACCACCGGCCCAACGTAGCTGCTGGTGGTAGTCCCACCCTGAGCGTGCGCCATTTCCAGGGGATAAAGAAAACCCCTAGAAATGGCTTGCACGGTGATAACCCAGAGGTAAACGGGCATCGCTGCACGCTGCCTGGTTACCGCTGGGTTAGCACGGGAGCTCTTATCGCCACCTCAGTGAGTGATGGTAAGGGCTCCCCACCGCATGGTCGTGTGTCTGGGGGCTTTTTTATCCACGGCTTGGTAAAAGGACCCCTTACTCTTTACAAGTAACATTAGCCTACAACCTGGAAAAAATTATTCAATAATGGGTTAAATTTTTTTCATGTGGAATTTGGGCTTACCACATGGTAAAGACTTACTAAGACCAGATTCTAATTCTCTTGAGTGCCTGAGTTACTTGCTTGAAATGAAGAAATTTCTTTGTGAGGCTAAGAGGGGCATAATCGAAGGGGCGTCCTTGCAGGATGTCCCCGCGAAGGGGCAGGGAAACCTATATTATCAAAACAAGATGGGCGTCCATCTTTTGTTTCGATAATATGGTCGGGGATGACCAAATCTCAACATTTAGGTCGACCTTAGAGATGGTCTACATAAATGTTGAGATGGTCGACCTTAGAGATGGTCGTCTCCGGTTTTTGACGATAATGGAAACCGAGGACGCCCATCTCAAAAATGACCAAATCCAACTCATTTGGTCGTGGGAGGAGCCAGCATTCGTAGTGCACTGGTCCCCCTGACATGCCAGGACACCAACCGGGCACCCTAGGGGGCACTGCAGTGGACTAACTGATGCACTAACTGAACGGAAAAAGCCCTTCCCTTACTGATCCCTTAGTGATTCGAAAAGGAGCGGGCATGCATGAAGGAAATCGCATGCAAATGAACTGCTCACTGTTAGCTCATTTGCACACGATTTCCTTCCTAAGGAGGGGAAGCCAGTGCAGAGCAGCCAAAGACGGCTTCATACATGCAGACAAGCAGCGTGTATAATAGCCGTCTACAACCTTAGAAAAATACAAGTCCAGGTGAAAACGTCCAAGTCAGGGATGTCTTTTTTTTTTACAGTATGGGTGAAGGGCGTCCTTTGCTATGCCTTCGTCCCTGCAATGGCAGTTGAGGACGTCCAAAATGTGGATGTTTCTGTGAGGAGGATGTCCATGCCTGGATGTTTCTGTGAGAAGGACGTCCATGTCTTTGCTATGCCTCTGCCACTCCCTTTATTTATTTGGATTTTGGATCACAGCAGCAGTGGAATTTGAACTGGCTACCTCTGGATTGCAAGACCCGTTCTCTAACCACTAGGCCATTCCTCCACTCTACTCCACTCCCTTGAAATTTGGCCATCCCTGTGGGGGGGCAGTTCAGGATGTTTGAAAGAAGGACGTCCACGCCTTCACTATGCCTCCGCTGACACACACACACCTCCCCCCCTCCAGGGACCTGCATACTGCTGCGATGGACCTGAGTATGATATTTGAGGCTGGCAAAAAAGGTTTTTAAAGTTGTTTTTTTCAGGGTGGGAGGGGATTAGTCACCACTGGGGGAGTCAGGGGAGGTCATCTCCAATTCCCTCCAGTGGTCATCTGGTCAGTTCAGGCACCTTTTTAACACCCATCTGTTAGGCACGCCCAAGTCCCACCTTTGCTACGCCTCCAACATGCCTCCGGGAACTTTGGTCGTCCCCGCGACGGGAAGCAGTTGGGAACGCCCAAAATCGGCTTTTGATTATGCCGATTTGGGCGACCCTGAGAGAAGGACGCCCATCTCCCAATTTGTGTCGAAAAATGGGCGCTCTTCTCTTTCGAAAATAAGCCAAAACATACATCCTAGGCAAATTCTGTCATGTAGAACTTACTTGAAATGTCTGAAATTAAATTTGTACTTTCAGTAGAAACTCTGATGCTTAACTGCAGTGTATTTACCGTAGCTCTTGATAACATCATAGTATCATTAGGTGAATAATTAACATCTTACTTCATGTGGCTTCCCATCCTTATAATCACTACTGCAGATAACTATAGTTATTTTAGTAATGTGTCTTGTCAAACTGATTATCTCTTGAAATTAGCAACAAAGGGTAGATAAAATTAGTGCTACCACCTTTATAGTATTGTAATTGTTAACAGATGGCGTTGGTGACTCAGATTTATTTAGCTCAAATGTTGCTTGTGGATATAGAATTACTAATAGCAGCCAAAAGTGAGATGTAAGACTAATCCGTTTTTCTCATTTTAAATTGAAAATCAATGCAAAATTAATACCCATGCACAAGTAATAGTTGGTCAAGATAATGCACTTTCATTTCTAGTATGAAAGATGATATAATTAAATAAAACTGCTCAGGTTATGAGACTAGAATGTGCTATGTTATAGTAGCAAGAGCCAGGGTTTCTTAGGCTTCTGCTTTGTTGATGTTGGGAATCATGCATTGTTCAGGAAATCTTGAATTTCCAGTGCTAAGAAGTTAAGAGGTTTCAACAATTTTTATTGATGTCACAGCAAGAGCAGATATAGGCAAAGAAGAGCCTGCCTGCCAGCCCACATAAATAAATAAAATACATACATACATACCTACACACCTAACTAACTAACCAGAGCAAAGCCTCAACAACACTCAAACGTATGAACCAGTCATCAAATTTTTTACCACCCCCCTTCCCTCTATGACAAATGGAAGCACTGGGGTCTGTGAGCCCTTACTCTTGTAGCCCCAGTCACCCATATTAGCCCTCTCTCCTCAAGTCATTTCATTGGCTCCCTATCCGTTTCCACAAACAATTCAAACTTCTCTTATTGACTTACAAGTACATTCACTATGCAGCTCCTCAGTACGTGTCTACTCTCATCTCTCCATACACTCTGCCCCTGGAATGCCATTCATTAGGTAAATCTCTCTTATCTGTACCCTTCTCCTCCCCTGCCAACTCCAGACACTGTTCCTTTTATCTTGCTGCACCATTCACCTGGAATAAATTTCCTGAATCAGTAGGTTAAGCTCCAGCTCTGGCCATCTAGGCTAAAAGCCCACCTTTTTGAGGCTGCTTTGAACTCCTAACTCCTATTCACTTGTTCAGTACCCATGTTTGTTTTATCATTCCCACCTTAAGTAGACCTTGAAGCAATCCCTCCACCCCAATGAAGCCCTCCCCCACACCCTCAAACCACAAGACTCATTCCTGGCAGTCCCCACCCCCATACCAACTCACACTCAAAAGTATTGTTCCCATGTTTACAAATGATTCAATAATAAAATACGTCCTCTAGGACTCAATGTATTCGAATAGGCAGTCTTTCTTCATCAGTAAAAATGATTTCTTCCTCTTTACGGAGCCTCACGCAGCTCTCACCTGCCATGTGGCCAACTGATGTACCTGATTTCGCCATTGCCACACCGAGGGGCCAATGCTAAGAAATTAATAAGGAGCTCAGTTTTAACAGTGGCTTATTCCGAATACAAAGTTCTTTTTTGGATGATTAAATAATGTGGGGCTTCATTTTCTATACAATGTAAACATTTAGATCGAGACATGTTTGGTTCTCGTGGTATTTTACAAAAGGATCTGCTGACACATTTCTGAAACGCTCACAGGAATGCACATGGATTTGCTGGCATGTTTTACAGATACAAATTGAAAAACTGTATGGCATGAGCTCAGCATACAGTTTTTCAATTTGTATCTGTAAAACATGCCAGCAAATCCATGTGGGGGTGTCGGTGTTGCATGTGGAAATGGCAATTTCATAATTTCCATGTGTAAGAGGCATCACTACTACTTGACATTTCTAAAGCGCTACTAGGGTTACGCAGTGCTGTACAATTTAACATAGAAGGACAGTCCCTGCTCAAAGGACACATGTACATGCTTCATTTTACAAACCTATACATGCAAGTACTACCAATTAATAATGAGGTCACAATTTTAACTTTCTTAATTTTGGAGGGAAAAATAAGTAATGGAGGGTTAAAGGATAATGATTCCCTCAGTCTCTCATCTAAAGCCCCAGCTGAAACAGGCACTTGTTTAAAAACCTGACATGGATATTTTTCCCCATACACATGTAACTTCCTTTGTAAAATGGGAAAATGTTTCTAGAGTTTAGCCCTGTGCATGCCAGGTGCCCTTCATCTCTTCATGGTGTGAATCTCCATGTGTAAATAGTGGCTTTCTGAAATCGGTATTTACATGTGTATGATATACACATGTATATGGAACTGTGTCATGTGGATATGTTTCTAAAATAATGGGCTTAGTAAACTAAATAAAGAATGAAACCCATAGAGGGTATGTAAGGGAGGGCACATGGAGTTAGTCTCAGTCTGGCTTCTACTAGCAAGTGTCTCAGTCACCAAGAGCCACAAATATATAAGGCTTGATATTCAGAACACGGGAGTTAGCCTGGCTAATTCCCATGTTCGGCAGTGAACCTAGAAATTCAATGCCGGGGCCATACCCAGCCACCAGCATTGAATTTATGGGGGGGGGGGGGGGGGGTTTGGGCACGTCAAATATAGCCGGTTAAGCCGATGTTGATCGGCTGACCGGCTAAGTTATAGCAGCCAAAGAATTGGCACTAACTGGGATATTCAGCAGGAGATATCCAGTTATCTCCTACTGAATATCAGTGGATAGCTGGCTTGAGGGCATTTAACCATCCAGATGCTGATCCTGATCAGTTAAATGATTTTGAATATTGGCCAGATAGAAGATGTTAGCAGATAGGGAGAAATTGGGCCATCCAGTCTGCCCATAATATTTGTTGTTTGTTATTTGTTGTCAGTCTAAGCAGAAAAGCCAGAGATCTAAATAGCACAGAAGTCAAACTTCCCCTCCAGCAGACTCTAGCCAAAGCTTATATTTATTCCGCCCGTGAAGTACCTGTTATGTGACCAATGAATTTCCAGCACAGCTAATGTAAAAGTTAAATTGAAATCTCTGAGAAAATGTGAACATCAGGTTTTTGATGAAATCTTTCCTATTAACTTTTATGCCTCTCTTAATTAGGCAGCAGATGGATTTCTGTTTGTTGTGGGCTGTGACAGAGGGAAGATACTGTTTGTTTCTGAATCTGTTTTCAAGATCCTCAATTACAGTCAGGTAACATTCTGTACCTCATTACTAGATTACAAAATGAGAAATGTGAATATCAAGAGCTACTTTATACTTCTTTTTTTTTGTACAATACAGGAAATGAGAATAATTACTTAGGGGATTAGTTATTAAGGTGTGGTTAAAAGTCAGGCCTTTACCACACCTTAATTTCCTGCAGGAATAACTAAACTGTGGTATATCAGTTCTAGAGGTTAGTCATTTCTATGATATATGAATAATGCAGCTTGCAATCAACTTTTTGCCCATATATGGCAGCTTGACCTCTAGCAGTAATACCTCAAGACTACTGCTAGAGGTCACCAGCATAATTTTGAACCCAGCACTGGCAGGTGAAGGAGTGGCTGAAGATCACTTCTGTCCCCACCCCACCGGACCACAGGGATTGTAAAAGTGGAAGGGTCCTAAGGGAGGGGTGGATATGCCTACTGGAGGGGTTATAGGGGGAAGGAGTGGGAAAATGAATGTCCATCCCCTTTTTAAAAAGTGGGCTGAAAGCACTGGACTACAGCATGATACTCCTGGCCAGGAAAAATGCAGCTTGCAGTATTCATTGCAAGCTGCATTATTTGATTTGTACAGTAATGAAGTGTTTTGCATTTATTTGCTTGCTTTGCATCTCACTAGTATTTATCCTACAGTAACTAATATTAACCTGTAATGTAGTAATATAATGCATATTATTTCTGTCAATGTGTTATGTTCTTAATGCACATTAACTACCTCTCTGAATGTTCAAGGGTCTATTTCATTACCTGTGTATTGCAGAAGCTAAATAACTCCCAACTTCTGTGGAAATATATGGACATTTCCTAAACCTTGTCCTTGGAATTCTTGAGCAGGTCTACTTTTCAAGATTATCACACTCTGCAAATCGGCCAGCTTTTTAGACCATAATATTTATCATGCTTATCCTGAGAAGACTGAGTTATGGAAACTCTAAAGATTGATATGTGACAGTCGTGATTCTCAACCTGGCCCTAAAGGACATAATCTGCCCAAATGGTTTTCAGAAAATGCACATTCCTCCATTGTACTGTTTGCAGATATATCTTACTCACATTTCATGGTGGATATATTGTACTGAAACCCTGACTGGCCATTTGAACCCTGAGGATCATATGGCAAACCACTGCCCTACAATCTAAGCCCAAATTCACACGGTGGCAGGCATTATTGCTACTGACATAAATTATGCTATAATTTCCTTAGAGCTGAAGGGGAGGGTGATTTCTGGAAAACCTGGATTTCTTTCATTTCCATTTGTTAAAAACAAAGCAAAAGAAATCTCAGTCATTCTATGATTTCATCTGAAACCATTCTGCAGTTTTCTTATTACTTTGCTCATTAGATGCTATCAGCTATCTACCCTGCAGTACAAATAAGGGATTAACCCCTTATATTGCTGAAATACTCCATCACAGCCATAAAGTCACTGTTCTTCTTACACTTTTATATTTAGCTAAGAAGATGCATAGACAATGTGGGTGCTGCACAAAGTCTGAGCAGTGAGCAAAGTACAGTCCCTTCTTGGTCTTTTCAGTTCTTTAAAATGGTTTGGAACCATATGTAAACAATTTTCAGATAATTTTCTTTCACTAATTGCTGAGAGGCAGGTGATGTCTTCTGCTAACATGTACTACCTTTTGCTGACATGTGCCTCAGTTGCTGCTTTTTGCTGGTGTATGTGATTGTACCAAATTCCTAGTCAAAACAAAAACAGAGAACAGCACTAAGAATTTGGAGAACCAGAGGTAACCTGACCAAAGTTTAGTTATTGCATTGCTTCCACACAAGCATTGCAACGGTGTCTGCCTGTGAAAAGGAACTTGATAATGTGGCTCTGCTGTGATTTGAGTAAACCGTATCCATTTTGATGATATATGACCCCTGATGCAGCCCATTTGGGCGAAACATGGCTACGATCTAAGTTGAATAAACATTTTCAAGTTACTTCTGGTTCTTCGGCTTCTTGATGCTGTTCTTTCTCTCTCTCTCCTATTTTTTTTGTTGCTAGTGTTATAGCACCTGCTTCACCTTTTGTGTGTGTTCCAAACTCCTGGTCTAAATTGCCTCTCACCCTGTGATGAGCTTTGTATTGTAGGATTTAATTAACCTGCAGATGTATTTTTACAGAATGATTTGATTGGCCAAAGCTTGTTTGACTACCTTCATCCTAAAGATATTGCCAAAGTGAAGGAACAGCTTTCTTCATCAGACACAGCACCCCGGGAAAGACTGATAGATGCAAAAAGTGAGAACCATTTCATTCTGAAATATTAAGCAAATTTTAACATTTTTTTTCTATTTCTTATGTAGCCTAGTGGCAAGACTAGCATTATAATCTATATAGAGAGAGTGCTAATTACCTGTTGTGTAATTAGCTCAGAATTAATAGAATAAGATGATTTCATGTTCTGTGTGGTGGCATATTGGTCACTGAGCTTGACTTGATTCACCATAAACTGAAACTATCCAGTTCAGTTCATTTCTGTTGGTTATCATTGCATGGGATAACAGATTGTCCCCAGCTGATACTAACTTTAGAAAATGAACAGTGATCTTGATCTGATCCAGTGTGAAATTTCAAGAACTATAGCTACATGATGCACTGTTCCACATTAGGAATCACCAACCAGAAAAGGGATCTATGTGTCATTGTTGATGATAAGTTGAAATCCTCAGCTCAGTGTTCGGCAGCGGCTAAGAAAGCAAATAGAATGTTAGGTATTATTATGAAAGGAACGGAAAATAGAAATGGGGATGTTATAATGCCTTTGTATCGATCCATGGTGCGACCACACCTCAAATACTGTGTGCAATTAATTACATTTGTGTACTTGCATTCCTAGTGATAAGGAACTAACTTTGTGCTAGGACACCCGAGGTGCTACTGACCTGATAGTCATCAGAAAAATCTCATGCAGATATCACACAGACAAGGAATGCATGAACTCAAGAAGACAGAGATGTTTAAAAGCAGGGAGTGTAGCTGTAAGACATATTAATTTAAATATACCATCAGGACAGAAAGATCTAGAAAAATGAAATGTGGAGCAGGAAACCAGATTAATTAGTAAAGCTCTCATGAGGAGCAATGGAGAGGGGTGGGAGGGAGAGAGTTTGAACATTTGTAACAGAAAACTGCACTTGTGTAAGCTGTCAAGATTCCTTTTCTGGACCCAACAGTTCTCCTGCTCCTTTGTACTTTCAAGTCAGTTAGAGCCAGGGCTGGGATCCAGTGCTATGACCCTTTATTCACAACAACCCATGGATTGTTTCCTTTTCCCAAAAGTTGCTGATAGGGGGCTAGGTTTATGTATACTACTATTTTAAGAGATACTGTTATTAAATGGGTCGCATTGCATACACTTGGACTGGTGGTAAGGACATAGGAAATGCCATGCTGGGTCAGAACCAATGTCTATTAGCCCAGTATCCTGTTTCCAACAGTGGCTTTTCCAAGTCTGCCAGGCTAATAGTGGTTTACTGGCCTTCCTTCCAAGAGCTCAACATAACTGGATTTAAAAAGGGTTTAGATAAGTGCTTTCACCAGATCGTTGAGTAACAAATTTTGTAACTTAATTGTATACTAAGGGCTCCTTTTACAAAGCTGCGCTATCGATTAGCGGCGCGCTAAATGTGAAGAAGTCCATTCAGTTCCCACGGGCTTCTTCACATTCAACCTGCCGCTTTGTAAAAGGAGCCCTAAGTGAGAAAAAAAAAACATTTTCTGAATTCTTTTCTTTTTCTTTCTTTTTTTTAGCTTTATGAAGTGCACCCTAGTCTTAGTACTGTTTGAAAGGGTAAACAACCACTTCTTATTTACCAGTTCTTTCCCACTTATAATTTTCTAGACTTCAGTCATATCTTCTGTCAGCTGTCTCTTCTCCAAAGTGAAGAACAGTTTCTAGTAAATGCAGCCTACTGTCAATTCTGCGACAAGTCAAGAATTCTTTTACTTAGGTTACAGTTGTTTGAAGAAATTGAAATACCCCTAGGAAACGTTACATTCTTAGAATTCAATTTTTTTGTTATATGAAAAGTTTCTGAATGTTTACAGCAGGTGAGTTTGTGTGTATATTTATCATTTGTTTTTGAGGCAGATCAGGCATTCTTAAATTGTTTTTCTATTAATGCAGCTGGCCTGCCAGTTAAAACTGACATCACACCAGGGCCATCACGGCTGTGCTCTGGTGCAAGGCGCTCCTTCTTCTGTAGAATGAAATGCAATAGACCGTCGGTGAAAGTGGAGGAAAAGGACTTTCCCTCTACCTGCTCAAAGAAAAAAGGTAAGGAAGGTCTGTCCACAAGATGGGACAATAATTAGCTGAATGGATAGGGTCAAGGAAAGATTTCTTCAGTCTGAGGCACCAGGTTATAGAATTGTTCCATTACTGTGCTGCATTACATGCCTAATGCATTCAGGATTAGGTCAGTAATTTGGTATAGTGTTTACCTATCATGAGGAATAATGTGTAACATCTATTTAGAATGACTACTACTACTAATCATTTCTATAGCCCTATTAGACGTACACAGTACTGTACACATTATATGCAGGTACTTTGTCCCTAGAGGACTCACAATCTAAGTTTTTTGGTACCTGGGTCAATGGAGGGTTATGTGACTTGTCCAAGGCCACAAGGAGCTGCAGTGGGAATTGAACCCCAGGTCGCCAGGATTAAGGCCTGCTGCACTAACCATTAGGCCACTCCTCCACTCCTATTCTTTTATAACAATGTGTTAACTTCCTCATGTCAAGAATACAAATGGAAAACTTTTATATTACAATAAAAGTCTCAACTAGAATACAGGACTAATGATTTGTAATTTAAGACTGAAAATTCATGACTGTAGCTTTCTCCAAATGATTTTGCTAACCTGAAAATCCTGATTTCGGTTGCCAAAAGGTTTAAACATTGCACACAAAAATGTGCTAAAAAACCCCCCCCCCCCCCCCAATCTACATGACTAACTGTAAGCCTAAGATTTTCTGTACAGTCTTTTATTGTGAGGGCAGTAAACCCAATGAGTAGCTTGCAGGCCTGCAGGTACCCTTTGTATTCATGGACCTTCAAAAAATCATGCTTTGGCAACAAAGCATGCACTTAAAACCATGCACAGGGATTTCCAAGGGCCGTGCCAACCCAGTAAGCGGGGTAAGCACTGCAGGGGGGTGCCTGCCTTCAAGTGCGCTATGCCGGCCGCGGTGCTGCCGGTCGAGTTCTATTTCAAAATTGAAAAAATAAACCGTACCGTACCGCGTTGGCGCGTCGGCGCCTATGCTCATGCGCTGCTGCCTTCCCGCGCAGCATGCTCGGGCTCGGCTCTCCTCCCTCCCTCCCCATCAGCACCTAGACATGTCCGCCTGCGAGCTCTACACCCGGGTAAGTGAAGCAGAGAATCTATCTCTTCAGCTGCTCAGCGAGCGGCGGGGGAGGGGTGCGATTTATCTCTTCAGCTTTGCTTAGCGGGTGGGAAGGTGTGGCCTTAGCTTCCTTGCTGCTGTTTCCTGAACTAGTACCGGGGCAGGTGTTGCTTGCGGTGTGGCAAGTTCTCACTCTGACCGAGTCGAGGAAGACCGGGAGCGGTTGGGTGGCCGTGGGGTGGAGCTGCTGCTTGTCACAGCCAATGTGGGCTACGTGTGTGACAAGGTGGGTATCGGGGGAGGGAAGGGTCCGCCCCGAGGAAGGCCTGTAGTGTCCACGCAACTCCAGCTCCTGCACGATAGAAAATTTAACACTTGAAACTTTTGAAGGATGTCATTGTGTATGTGAACACGGGCTGTGGGAAATGCAGTCTATTGTCATTAAAATGTCATTCCCTTCAGTTTCTGTGGGTTGATCGATAGTTCTGACTCTGAAAGCACACAGAATATTTTTAATATATTATCAAAGTGGCTCATAAGTTGCGTATTCACAGGATACGAATTTATCACTTTTGTAATGAGAACAATTCCTCGGGATTCTAAAAAGTGGTGCAACCAAATTTCCAACTAGATTTGAGGGCCCCTTTTACCACGCTGCACCAAAAGGAAGCCTGCGCTGGCATCAGTATGTTTTTGACGCACGCCGAGGCCCCCTTTTACCTCAGCTGGTAAAAGGGTAGTATTTCTTTTCTGCAGGAAATGGCCGTGCGGCAAGTAAAGCACTTGCGACACAGCCATTTCGGGGAGAGCCCATAGGAATTCCATCTAAGCAGTATACATTCTAAAATAAAAAGGGGTAGATGATTTCCACACAAAAGCCTATTGTACACATTAGGAAAGGAGGGAGAACGCCATTTTATGATAGTAAAGTGGGGCTAGGTAAAAACGAAAGGTATACTACACTGCCTTCCAGCTCTGCAGCAATCTTACCGATTTCAGAAATAAAAGTATATGGATTATGAATTAGTGGAATCAGCGTCTTGAAAAAGAAATGTTTTAAGGTCGGTTTCAAACGTATCAAAGAATTGGGAATGTCTCAAGTAATTTACAGAGAATTTCAGAGTTCTGGGACTTGTACTGAAAAAATGGCATCCCTAACATGTTCATGATGGATCTCTCTATAAGATGGCACATTGAGTTGATGAAGTTGTGCAGATCTGAGGGCTCTAGGTGGGATATAAGGGACTAAATATCATGCATTGATTATGATGGCCACACTATTTGTTTTACAGCAGACCGCAAAAGCTTTTGCACTATACATAGCACAGGATATTTGAAAAGCTGGCCACCTACGAAGATGGGCTTGGATGAAGACAATGAACCAGACAACGAAGGCTGCAACCTGAGCTGTCTGGTTGCAATTGGACGCCTGCATCCTCACATAGTTCCACAACCCGTCAACGGTGAAATTAGAGTGAAATCTACAGAATATGTTTCTCGGCATGCGATAGATGGAAAATTTGTGTTTGTAGACCAGAGGTGAGGCTTTTCAAATTTTTTTTTTTTATTCATTCTTTGCTGTAGAAAAATTCTAATAACCATAATTTTACAAACCTGAGCAGTAAGGACAAAAAATATATAGAGAGAAATGTTTTCTTATTTATAATTGGTTATGAAAAATACATATAATTGTTCTTGTTTTTATATTTTAGGGCAACAGCCATTTTGGGGTATTTACCACAAGAACTTTTAGGAACATCTTGTTATGAATATTTTCACCAAGATGATATAGGGCATCTTGCAGAATGCCATAAGCAAGGTAAAAGTATACGGATTTGTTTTCATACGTTTAGAAGCATGAACATTTTGGGAAAGCAAATTAAACATAAAACATTTAGGGCCTGTTTACAAACATGCATCTCGGTGCAAATCGTCTGCAGGGTTGTTCCCCGGATGATAGGGAAGGCAGCTAGACAACTTGAGCTACTACTGCTACTGAAAAAGGTGTGAGCAAAATCCAAATAAATAAATAATGCAAAACAACGAGTGTTAACAAGCATTAACTAAACCTCTGATTGTTGTGTTATCTGCTGCATTAACCTCTGCACAAGGGGCCGGATTCAGTAAATGACACCGAAAAGTAAGCGCCAGAAAAAAATTCATGCTCCGTGCTATTTAATAAAGGTGCTCTGGGTTGAGCGCTCTGTACAGAATAGCGCTTAGCATGTATTCAACACCTAACTTTGGACTTGAGGACTTACACCAGCTGAAACCTGGTGTAAATCCTGGTGCTCAACCCCCCAAATTCCATAACACTGTGCATAATTCTTTGGAACACCCTTAACCCACTTATGCCCCTCCCATAGCCACGCTTTCCTTTGGGTTCACTCTCCACTGCTTCACATGAATTTTCATCTTATGTGTTTAGTACAACAGTTAACGTGTCTTAATCTATGTTAAAACACCTAGGGATATACACTGCTTTTATATTGCTGCTTTACCAAAATAGTATTTGAAACAGATTACCTAGCAAGCAAGCTGAACTTTATTTTGTTTTCTAAATATTGATTAGAAGAATTTCAGACTTCATGATATAATACAAATAATTTGGGGTGCTTTTTGTCCAGCAAGGTACTGAGCACAGAGCCTTACAAACATCGTTTTAAATAAGATGTTTAATTGTAAAATATTCACTAAGTATTAAATAAAATGTAATACTCGTGTTAGTGCAGCAGCCTGAGGAACCAGGTTCAATTCCCACTGCAGCTCCTTGTAACTCTGGGCAAGTCACTTAACACCACATTGCCCCAGGTAGAAAATAAGTACCTGAATAGTATGTAATCCGCTTTGATTGTAACCACAAAAAGGTGGTATATCAAATCCCATCCCCCTTCCCCTATAAACTGTTTAAGTATATTTTAATATTTCTGTTGAATCATTTTTAGGAATTTATTTTTGTTCAGCTGTGAATTTTAATATTCAGTATATCACAGATGTGAACATTGTCGCTCTGGTGTGTTACAGTTAAAAAAAGGTTGAGAACCACTGCACTAGAGGTATATGAACTGGAAACTTAAATGATGAAGCAGTGGTCTTTGAAAGTTAGGAAGACTCAAATTAAATGTCTCTTCCAGCCCGCTTTTCATAAAGCCCACCAATCAGGCACGAAGGAATGGTGAAAGCCGAATTATCCAACATCTTGAGCACATTGAAAAATAACCATCAATGTTTCTCAAAAGTTGTAATTTTCTGTTTGCAGTGAGAAATCTGTGATGGATATGTTGCGTACATTACGCAAATTTTACCCATTGTAAAATCTATAGAGAGCATAGAAGTTGGATGTATCTCCTTACATCTTGCCATACAGAACAAATATATATTTAGATTCTGGGGTCACCTCAGTGACAGAAACAAAATCTCTTCACTGCCAGATACTATGAAGTAACACAAAACCTTGCAAATATGCTACTCAAAAACTATAGAGCAAGCATTACCTATGGAGACCAGACCTGCAATATGTCCAAGTGGGGCAGGTCACGGTGATACATCATTGGGGTAATGAGGAAGCAGAAACAGGGACAAGTTATGGGGATTTCTAGTACCTGATTCTCTGGACCCCTGGTCACTTCAGCTTGTAGGCAGAAATGGTTGTTAAGGAAAGTACAGGCTTGCTTGTCAATGCCAAATTTTTAGTGACACACCAGTTTGTTCTAACACACTACTTGAGAACCTGTGCCCTAGGGGAAAAGGATTCGTATCTGAAATCCCTGCATTCTTTCAGAATTTGTAGATCTGTACCGAATAGCATAATTTACTATTCAGCCGAATATGAATAATGAAAAATATTATTCAGCTGAATATGAATCATGGACATTGAGCTTTAACGTAACAAATAATAAAAGAAGAAATGTGAAATCAGAAATCAAGTGCCCTGTTTACTAAGCCACACTAGAGGTGCGCTAGCATTTTTAGTGCATGCTTAAAAACCCATAATATTCCTATGAGCAACTACGTGGTTAGCACGCGCTAATTTTTAGCATGCGTTAAAAACACTAGCACACCTTAGTAAACAGGGCCCTAAATGTTTATTTCAGGAGGATTTAGCACAGTAGCCCCAGATTATTTGTATGTGAATTTGAATTTAAATTGCTATTCGGCCGAATACAAATAATATATCTGGGGCACAAGGCCGAATCAAATTGAATACAAATATTCACTACAGCTCTATTTGTTAGCAAAGAAATTGTTAGCACACTCTTACATTCTTTTATTCTTTTCAGTCTTGCAGACAAGAGAAAAAATAACCACCAATTGCTACAAGTTTAAAATTAAAGATGGCTCTTTTATAACACTGAGCAGTCGATGGTTCAGTTTCATGAACCCTTGGACCAAAGAAGTAGAATATATAGTTTCAACCAACACTGTTGTTTCGTAAGTACTCTGTCTACATGCTAAAACTATATAGTTTCAATAAAGAGATGTAGTTTAATTTCACCCAAAATTATCACTTTGCTACTCTTTTCACAAGCAGTTTAGCAAGTTGCTTTGTATGGTTCTTCAGTTCGTTAGCAATTTTTGCATAATTCTTGCATATGTCAAATTCAGTGGTAAACGTAGATCATGGAAATTCACAAATGCAGGTTTGTGCACTATTTGCAGTATTTCTGCTTGTAATCACATTCACAAGGCAGTTCACAGGCTCCTGCATTGGCTGGCCTAGTGATTATATTTTATGTACTGTAATCACCAACTGAATGTTTGGAATCGTTTTGCAAAAATTGGTCTGCTTTTAAAGATGGCTTTGCTTTTCTTTGTCAAAATTATCTGAAAGCAGAACTGAATCCAGTGATTAAACTTCACTTTTATGAAACTGAGACCTTTGTAATCTAGGGAAGGCACCTTGGATTCCTAAGTGCTGTCTGCTAGCTCCAATGAAGATTTTATTTTTCTTTCCACTTGGAAACAGTGCGGGGGCTCATGGTGCCATAAACCTTCATTCACTACCACTGTATCTGGGGATTTCCCCCAGATTTAATACTCTCTCTTACCTCTTGTGGTGTTTGCAGTGACAACCCTGTACCAGGGCTCCTACTGGAACCTGCATCATGGGCCCTAAAGCTGGTTGGTAGGTGATTTTATTGATGAAGACACAGGTCTGTGAATGCTGTATCTGCATAATTTGGAGCACAGATTACCTACTCTAGGAACTGAATAAAGGAGCTTTCACTCTGTCACTGAGCCACTAGGCCAGCCAGCAAATCACTTTTTACTGTGGTGCAGTGAGGGAACATTAGGACTTGGGGCTCTCTAAGCTTGAGGGCTGTACAGCAGTTGGGTTTTCAGGGTATCCCTAATGAATATACATACTATATCAAAATGAGCTCCCTTTGATATATTGCAGACTCTATATAACTCCTTCCAAATGACTTCAATTTACTTTGTGTTATTTATATTTTTTATATTTGTATTCAATATCTAGTTTTTAACATGAATAACACCTATGTCATATTAGCATTTAATCATTTTTATTTTTTTTTATTTTAGTTACATTTGTACCCCGCGCTTTCCCACTCATGGCAGGCTCAATGCGGCTTACATATACAGGTACTTATTTGTACCTGGGGCAATGGAGGGTTAAGTGACTTGCCCACAGTCACAAGGAGCTGTGCCTGAAGTGGGAATCGACTCAGTTCCTCAGTTCCCCATTTACTCATGAGGAAGGAGTTAAGTTAAGAATAAATGCTAATATGACATAGGTGTTATTCATGTTAAAAACTAGATATTGAATAAAAATACAAAAAATATAAATAGCACAAAGTAAATTGCAGTCATTTGGAAGGAGTTATAATGAATATACATGAGATTTTCAGCACATCATTTTAGTTGTATGCAAATGTCACATGTATTCATCAGGGATAGCCTGAAAACCCAGCTAGTGTGTGGCCCTTGGACTGGAAGGACCTTATTGCTGAACTAGTGGACACATTGAAAACTTTTGACTATTCGTTTATCATCCACCTTTGAAAATGTTTCTTTTAACATGGCAACTGTTTCTCTTGCTGACTTTAAATCCGCAGTACCAGTCTACTTGATGGTGGAGACCCAGCCTTTCCTCAGCTAGTGGCTTCTCCACATAGTATGGACAGCGTGTTGCAGTCTGGAGAAGGTAAATATCCCTGTGTGTCCTTGGTCTTCACTCCTAGTCCTCGAGAGCCACCAAAGTTTCATGTTTTCAGGACATCACTAACGAATATGCATGAGATTTGCATTCAGTAGAGGTATATCCTGAAAACATGACCCCTCCAGGCCCTCGCACTGGGAGTACAGACCAAAGCTGTATATATTTACTGGATTTGTACAATACACACAATCTAGTAATTGTTAATGGGTAAATCTTGCCTCCTAGCAGATATGAAACACCAAGTATTATTTCCAAGCCATTTTTCAAACTCAGAATATTCTAATATTTACTAAGAAGATGCAATGCAATTCTGCAATTAGAATGATCCATTCCTTAAAAATGCATTAATAAGCAATTCAGTGTTAAGATAAGCAATTGAGCTTCTGGTTCAAATTCAGCATTTTGAGAGATAAGCTTAACTTGATATCCTGCTCTTCTGGCCACGTAATTGAGTTTCTCATTCTATAGTTGTCATTCCAGACCTAACAGGGTGGCAGGAGCATAGTTAGGGCCCTTCTATTTTTGAACTCAGGACCACCCAGTCAGTGACAGCCACATAGGTCAATGAAAGAGCTGGAGGTGATGTCAACATTTGCACCATCTTGTGCCTAACCAGGTTAATCTCCGGCCCCACCAAAAAAATCAGGTCTGGCTACACTGCTAGTGGGTGGAGGAGGAAGTAGAAGCAGGACAGACATCCTAGTCCTGCACACAATGAGAAAAAAATACAGCAGCCCTCTGTCAAACTGAAACTGATCAGGAAACGAAGCTAAAAGTTTAATTTAAAAAATGACAAAATTATAGAAAATATCTAAGAATGAGCATCAGTTGTAAAAATTCCAAACCTTGACAGGGTTTAAAAAAGGTTTAGACAAGTTCCTAAAGAAAGGTCCATAAGCCATTCTCACCTCCTCTGATTCTGCTTTCTGTTTCTGGAGGGGCGAGATCGGCAAAGGGATGGTCCCACAGGCAGCCTATTTTCAGCACTGCTGCTACTCCTGCTGCCAGCAATATCAAGAAATGTATTATGTCCAATAAAAAAGGTATCATCTTATTTTCTTTTCCATGTTTTATTTCTATTGATTACCTTTAAAAGTGGACTAACATGGCTACCACACCTCTCTACTTAAGAGCGAGCACAATCTAATTTGGTCTTCCCTCTTCCAAAATTGTGTGGAATTTTGAAAGCTGTAAAATATGATTACAAGTATTGCAGGGGCTGTATCTGGGTCTTCATCTGTGTTACCCTCTGTATAGTTTTCAAATTTGTTTTTCATGATATAAAGAAGCATATACCGATGTGATGTTGTCTCACAAGTAATTTGTCAATAATTCAGGTGGCACCAAAAGAACTCAACCTACTGTACCTGGCATTCCTGGGGGAACAAGAGCAGGGGCTGGAAAGATAGGGAGAATGATAGCAGAAGAAATCATGGAGATTCAGAGGTAAGAAAGCAGTGCAACCTAGTCTCCACTCATTTCTATTACAAAGCATAAATAGCTGAAAGACCAGCAAATAATCAGTTTTAGCTATCCAAGGAAAGACATTTTGCATGAAAGATCCTTTTTTAGATGGTGAGGTTAAATCATGAGCTTGGAAGTTGGCTGGTTATGGCTTTCTTTGGAACCAGAGTTTCCATTTGTAACCTTCCCACCAAAGATTTATATCTGCATTGAAGACTTGGTAGTTTGCCAAGGCATTCCTCTGATTAAGCCAGCAAGTAAATTCCATTCTTTGGTTTACTCATGAGGTGTATTCCTTTTGTGTTCAGTCTGAATGTTATGATTACCTATTCACTATTTTGGGATATTTATTGTTGTCTTATTCATATCCTTCCTTTTGTTCTCTCTGTCTTTGTATTTTTGTCTGTTGTGGCATGGAAGAGTTGCCTAATGGTTACAACAGTGGACTGAGAACCAGGGGAACTAGGTTCAGTTCCTGCTGTAGCAACTTGTGCAAAATTGTCTAAAAATGTCTCCAAGGTACTAAATGCATCAAATAACTGAAATGCCAAAATACATGCCTATAATTTAGGCACAGTTACGCCTGTCATAGAGCTGGCATTTGTGCTTGTGCCTACATGCTGGAGATGTACACAAACCTTACAGCATATAAATGTGAGTCTGCCCGGTATTCTATAAAGGAAAGTGGGTGCCTACGTTTCTTTATAGAATAGGCCCTTACTAGGTCAGTGATTTCCAAACCTGTCCTGGGGGAACCCCAACCAGTCAGGTTTTCAGGATATCTGCATTGACTATTCATGAGATTGATTTGCATACACTGCCTCCTTGGGATGCAAATCTAATGCATATTCATTGTGGATATCCTGAAAACCTGACTGGTTAAGGTTCCCCTAGGACAAGTTTGGGAACCCCTGTGCTATTTGACTAGCCACTTTGTTTTTTTGGATAATAGTGGGATACAAGAATGCAGAAATACATACATTTATTGGGACTTATTAACAGCCTTTATGAAGAGATTCGCCCAAAGTGGTGTACAGTACATCAAACTTACAATTTTGTTAATAGCATACCAATAGTAAAATAAGCAAGTATAAATACAATGAAAGAGGAAAATTTGAAAACAGCAAATTGAAACTTAATAATAGGGCTACCATGAAACAGGATCAAAAATATACACATTTAACAGCTCTGAAATTCAAATAACAGAGATATAATAGGATGCAAGCATAATAATGATGAAATATCTAATAAGCACACAATTAGAACATTCAAACAACATTGCTATGATACTAATGCTTTTCTACAATACTGCTTACCATATAGCTGAGAGGCCAAATGCAGATATACATAAATGGGGACAAGATGTGTGGTAGAGTCAGTTGGGATAAATAAATGGGTGGCTAAACTAAAGGCAAGTTTTTTACACACACACAAAAAATAAAGTGTCCTGTTATAGAGTTCCATTAAAATATCCCTTCCAACTTATCTTTTCTCCCTGAAAATTTTGCATAACACAGTCAATGATTCAACTGTTTGAGGAGGTTCAGATGGTGGGACTAAGGTGGTGGGGTGGGATGGGTAAGTTAAAATCCTTAGGGTGGTGGGTGGGGACTCTTACATCAACAGTAAAGGTACAGTAGGGACATTTTTTAACACAGCAAGGAAAGACCCCTTAAAGGTCTCTCTTTTGCAGAGCCAACAGCTGCCACCCTCAATCATTTCTCTTACTGATAATATGCACACTGAACACCACTCCAGGAGTGCCAAAAAAAATCTAATTAATGTACAGCAAAATAATACAACACACCACCAAGGTGGAGGAAGCAAGGACAGCACAACACAGTGGGGGAAGCAACATATTAAACAGATTAGTATTTTCAGTATTCTGGTAATATGTGCAGGTATTTTAACACTTGGCTAGCAATCAGTTCTAGCTCCCTAGTCCAGCGTCTTCCTGTTGGCCATGTGAACAGTAATGTCCGGCAGCACTGTAACAGAAATCCTGTGGTTTCCAGCAACCATTAACTGATTTGCCTAGTACATTACCAAATAGCCAACAGTCTTCAGATCTGCCAACCTTTAGCTTATTGTTGGGTTACATGTTTGGATTAAGTATCATCAGTATTAGATGAACCAAATGGTTAGAGCAGCAGGTTGCCAACCAGGGAAGCCAGGGTTCAAATCCCACTGCTGCTCCTTGATTTCTTGGACAAGTCACAACACTCCATTGCCCCAGGTACATATTTAGACTGCAAGCCCTCCAGGAAAATGAAATATCTACTGTTCCTGAATATAACTTGCCTTGAGCTACTATTGAGAAAGGCGTAATCTAAATTCAAACCAAAATCCACTATCAGACATACTGTAAAGTAATACAAACCCTACAATTGCCACTAATTTTCAGGAATCACACAAGAAGGGCCTACTTTAAGAAAAAGCTGCACCATAAGAAAGGCCTACCTAATAAAAGCTGCACTAGAACATCAATACACCTACTGGAAAACTAAACAAGCCAGATTACTACAGATAGATCCTGCATAGGCACTCAGTGTTAACAGAATCTGGTCTCCTCCACACATGCAGAATGCAGTTAAACCCTCACCAAATATAGAATATGTAACTACAGACTAAAAATAGAAATATGTTTTCATTATGCTTTGCCAAGGAGGGGGGGTGGAGGGAGTGAGCGAGAGGCAGGGAAGGAAAGGAAAGAGCACAGAAGCTCGTGGTTCCTCCAGGCTGCCACAGCAGCAGCCAGGAGGAGAAGCTAGTGGTGGGTGTTTGCCAATGCCCCCCTCGCCCCCCCCAAAAAAAAAAAAACTACATCCATGGAGAAGAGCCAGGCTTTTACCTGCTTTGTGAAATAGACTCTCGAGTTATATGTAGCCCCTCTGGGAGTAAATTTCAGAGCATAGGGGCTACTCCTGAGAATGCTCACTGGCTGGTATCACATCGTACAAAGTTGTTTGATGAGGGGACAGATAGTGATGATCCTTGAGAGGATCTTAGAGGTCTAAAAGGTGTGTAAAGGGCTAACATTCTTTAAGTACTCTAGCCCATTTTGTCTGAGGGCCACAGGTGTAGAATTGCCTCCCCAGTATTTCCTGACAGAACAAAAGACACCAGGCCTCCACTGCTGTAGCTTTTTAAGTTACAACAGATACTTTGCGGCACACACTGAGTTTCTTCAGCTCATCTCTAGTACATTATTGTTATCACAAAGACTAAAAACCTACCCATTATTGTAGCTACTTACAGCACTGTGGTATGTTTAACTTTAAATAATTCTGTAGAGTTACATTTTAAATGGCTTGCTGAAGGTGTGAATAGGGTCACCTAATTTGCCTTTATCTATGTGACAGGATAAGAGGATCATCCCCTTCAAGCTGTGGTTCTAGTCCTTTGAATATCACCAGCACACCTCCTCCCGATGCGTCTTCTCCAGGAGGCAAGAAGGTATAAATTTGTTCCTTTATTGATAAAGCCTAGAACCAGCTGATGCATGTTCGAGTTATAGTACCATTTAGTTATCAAAGAGGGCTACTGTTAAGATGGTGGGGGTTTTGTTTTGTATTTTTTAGAATAGCCATACTGGGTCAGACTAATGGTCCATCTAGCCCAGTATTCTGCTTCCAGTAGGTATGTGGTGACTTGTATCCTACTGTCCACAGAGAACATTTGTTACAAGTGACTTAGTTTTCTGTTAGGGCAAGCAGGATACAAGTCCTCACAGATAGGACACTCTAGCTACAGGCTACTTTTATGGAACAGTTTGCCAGCTTGGATTCGATTAGAGCCCACATCCTTGACTTTTCAAAAAAAGTTCAACACTTTTTTGACAAGTGATGTTGGGCTATGGGGGGATGGTATGATTGAGTATTATTGTATACTAGGAAAAAATGCCCGTTTCTGAGCGGAATGAAACGGGCGCTAGCAAGGGGCCCCCTCCCTCCGTCCCTCGAAGCTACTTGCCTTGTTTGCTGTGGGCCGTTTCGGCCGTCGAGTGTCATAGCTCCGCCCTCGACGTCATGACGTTTTGACGCGAGGGCGGTGCAGAAACTCCAGGGCACACTGGATATCTCGGGCGCCTCAACTTCCGTGGAGGCTTCAGAACGTTGGGGTTGCCTTTTATATATATAGATTATGTGTTACTTTTATTTGAACACTTTTTGAACCGTGTTGAACCTGAAAGGGAATAGAGCTGTATACAAGTCTTTTATTGGTACTGATAGTTTCAGTTTGAAGGGTTTTTTTTTTTGTTTTGTTTTTTTCAAGATGGCCTGTTCTAGGTGAATGAAGTTGAATTCTAAATCTCAAAGCAGTTTTGCAAGACCAATGAGCTAAACCTGTCTTGTTGGGAATCCATTTCCGAATGTTAATGAAATATGGCTGTATGGGCTGAAATTTATGTCACAGGCTTGCAAATCTTCTCCACAGAGGTCAATGTCAAGTGGTCCTAAAAGAGACCACTGCCAAAAATAAGATCTTCAGGTCACCAGTCTAGTGGCTCAAAGGAAGCTTTCATTAGCTGGGTTACAGTGGTTAGAGTAGAGGAGTAGCCTAGTGGTTAGTGCAGTGGGCCAAGAACCCACTGTGGCTGCTTGTCACTTAACCCTCCATTGCCCCAGGTACAAAATTTAAGATTGGGAGCTCATTAGGGATGGAGAAATATGTAAACCACTTTGGATGTATCAAAGAAAGGCGGTATATCAAGAATCTAATAATAATAAATTATTGTGAAACCAAGATTCAAAACCACAGCAGGTGATTTGTTGGAAGTTTTCCAATAGAGACAAGTCCCACATAAATCAAACAAGTAGAGGCAATACAGAGATAGGCTTTACCTTCTACATGGTGTTGGTAAGTACCAATTGCACTAACATGAACCCTCATTAAGGCTTTCAAAACCTGTTTTCAAACCTGTCTCTCAGGTGAAACTATTCAGGTAGTTTTATGTGGCACAGGAAAAGGGATATAAAAGGTCTTTCAGTCACATGTCAATCTAAAACCATAAGATCACCTTGCTAGAGAAATCAGATCCAGGACAGCTATATTACCCTTTCAACACCCAAGCTGTAAGGTTGAAGGACCTGACACTGGGGTGCAATATTGTCCTGTGCTTGCTCGATTAGTGCTGGAGAATCCCCCTGAAAAGAAACCAGATCTGTCTTAGCTCCCTGAACCTGAGAGCTTCTTAACTATAAGTGAAATTGAAGGATATGCATACAAAATGCTCTCCCCCTAATCATAAGATTTATGAACCTACTTAGTATTACAGGAACTAGATAGCAAATTAAATGTACCCTGGAATAAGGCTAACTGAATAGTTTTATGGTCTAATAAGTTCAAAATTTTAAAAAAATTGTGTCTTTTGGAGGAAATGGCAACAGGTTTGTTGGGATTAACACATTAGTTCAAACTTCAAATTATGCAGGACAGTGTGCTAACATTTCCAGTACTGTCCCATAAATCTGCACTATAGCCATATATCACATCTTTCAAACGGCTTCAGCTTAAACACTGCATAAAATTCACAGTGGTGCTTCCCTTCTACTTCTTAATGTAGAACAGGATATTATGACTGTGTAATCTGTTTTATGGCGATGGTCATATAGCTTCCAACTTTTATGAGTTGTTGAGAATTTTATAGCTCCAGAAATACTGCTTTGATGTCAGTCTGGAAATATGAGATGCAAAATGAGCAGGCAGAAAATTTGTGGCCTTTAGCTCTGGTGCAAGACATCACATGCTTGTGCCTGTACTCAGATTATGCAGTTTAACTTCAGTTCTACATTGCACAATCCAGACCCCACTTAAATTGTTTCAAGCTCAGTAGTGGTCTGTGAGCAATGTTCTGTGTATTTTATATTACTGTATTTTTTTTACAACCTGTCTGGCATGCAGTATGGGAAAGGATTTCTGAATTTTACACTTCCAGTAGAGACTTTTCTATGCTTCTATCATACGTAAGTCTGCTCTTTTTCGGGACAGTTTATCACGACTGCAGTGATGCCTTCTCGATATGTCTATTGCTTTATTTATTTTTATTTTGTCTAAATTGGAAGACTTTTTCACTTGTTGATTTCCATTATTGGTGGAATTCTATTTGTACGATTTATAAATTTTAGCTGGTGAAAGCAGACAGATTGCTCTGTCAACAATCATGTAATAAGCTTTAGGAATTTGTTAGTATGTTTTCAACTTTATAACTGCCTTTGTGCAGTGAACCTTTATGGTCTGCTGTTTCCATGTTTTTTTGGTTTGTTTGGGTTTTTTTTTTAGTAAAAATGCAATAAAGGATATTTGGACCTGAAATAAGCATGAAGATACATACTCTGAAGAGTACATGCACATCTTCAGAGACTCCTGTTATCAGATACACACATAGGGAGTAATTTTAAATATGATAAGCTGGAACAAAGTAAATGAAGTTTGACTGGGCCAGAGATTATCTGGTACTGCCAATATTACTAGTCATGAGATAGGAGTGGTGGGGGTGGGGGGTCAAGATAAAATCAACAAATTATTCCACTGCTAATTTTAGACTTAGAAAATGCCCAAAACAGTTCCTCATCCTTACCATACTAAGAGGCAGATGCAGCAACCAAACGTAAAAAAATCTAAATCGTTAAAGTCCCTAACGATTTTAAAATAACGAAAAATGCACCAAAAAAAAAAGTCACACATGCTGGAATCGGTATTGAAACGTAGAATGTATCAAAGAATCACAATACACATCGTTAATCGGCCCCCAAATCATGCGCAGAGCAGCCAAGCGTTATGTTAGCTGCTCTGCGCATGCCACAAACAGTCAAATCACAAGCACATGGCAAATTGAATTGACACATAAAAAAATAAAACTAAAAAAGGATCGGGAGGGGCAAGGGCGCTCATCAGGAGCGTCCTGTACGGACGGCCTTGCCCCCCCCCCCCGCCGCTGCTCCCCACTTTCCGCCGCTCCCCCCACCCCGAAAAAGCAAAATTGTAGCAGCCCCTGCCCCCCTCCCTTCCTCACTACTCTCAGCTCCGCCTCCCGACATCCTCCGTCTGTGCCCCGCCCCCTTTGGGGGTCGTCGCCGCCATTCCCCTTCTCCATCGGGCCCCCCTCCCTCTTACCGGGCCCGTGCAGCGCCTCTTTCCTCTGTCCGAAGGCGCTGCACGGGCAAGAAGAACGCTGAATCAGCTGATGCCTGCCTTCGCGATAGAGCGTCTTTCTCCTCCTGGGCCCGCCCCTGTCTGACGTCAGTAACTGACGTCAGACAGGGGCGGGCGCAGCAGGAGAAAGACGCGCCATCGCGAAGGCAGGCATCAGCTGATTCAGCGTTCTTCTTGCCCGTGCAGCGCCTTCGGACAGAGGAAAGAGGCGCTGCACGGGCCCGGTAAGAGGGAGGGGGGCCCGATGGAGAAGGGGAATGGCGGCGACGACCCCCAAAGGGGGCGGGGCACAGACGGAGGATGTCGGGAGGCGGAGCTGAGAGTAGTGAGGATGGGAGGGGGGCAGGGGCTGCTACAATTTTGCTTTTTCGGGGTGGGGGGAGCGGCGGAAAGTGGGGAGCAGCGGCGGGGGGGGGGGGGGCAAGGCCGTCCGTACAGGACGCTCCTGATGAGCGCCCTTGCCCCCTCCCGATCCTTTTTTTAGTTTTATTTTTTTATGTGTTTTCTGAGGTCCTTTGGACCAATCACAGCGCTTTTAGCTCTGCTAATGCGCTGGGATTGGCTCAAAGTTTGTTTATTTTTTCACTTAACACTTTTTCCTGGCACAGAGCTGTCCTAACGAGAGGTCCAGACCTCTCGTTAGTTTTCCTGCCTTTTTCCTGCGTAAAGGCAATCGGAAAAGGTTAGTGCATGTCGTTTCAATGGGGTTTTCACACTAATTGCTCATCTCCATTCCGTTTTCGTTAGCTGCTACTGTCGTCGGAAAATAGGCTTAAGTGCATGGAAAGGATCGGAAATTCTTCCCCGAGGGCTCATTTAACGATGAAAAACGTTTAGTGCATCTGCCTCTAAGACTTATTCTGCTACTCCTAGCTAATCTGAATTTTTAACTTGTGTAAGGGACATTGTTATTTAAAAACATCACATTTAAGTCTACTATTATCATATATAGCTAATATTATCCAAAGATTATTGATGTGATCTGTTTTATCTAAAGCAAGGTATATATTTTTATTTCCTTTTCTGTTTAGATTTTAAATGGAGGAACACCAGACATTTCTTCAGCCGGTTCTTTGCCAGGGCAGATTCCAGACAATCCTGGTTATCCATATTCTGACAGTTCCTCTATGCTTGGTAACTAATCCTATACTTTAAAGGGCTCATTTTCAAAAGATTAAAAAAAAACTCTCAAATACAGCATAAAGTGGCATTTAGACATTTTTATGAAACTTGGATTTGAGACTTTTTCTCTGCAGTGCGTGCAAATTACAAGGAGGTATATGTTGGGGGCATGATTTGGGGAAAAGATTTTAAAAACTCTCAAATACAGGATAAAGTGGCATTTAGACATTTTTATGAAACTTGATTTGAGACTTTTTTTCTCTTGCAAATCACAAGGAGGTATGTTGGGGGCTGGATTTGGACTTCCCAAAACTTGGACCTTTTTATGCTATAATGGAACAATGCAAAAACATCCAAGGCTAAAAGTTAAGACATTTTGGTCTAGACCTGTTTCAATCACACTTAACACAAAACAAAAAAAGGAATGAGCCACAGATGAAACAAAAAGTGGAGTCAGGCAAATATAAGAACCAGATGAATTTGAGAGCGAAGCATTCTGTTTGAGTAGTACATTACACGTTTTCATTTGCAGAGCTATATTTAAATTACTTTGCTGTGGAGCATTAGAATTGAGAACCAGTCATTGATTCCTTCTACTGTTACCCATAAACAAGATTTTCTTTTAACCCCTGATGCAGGCATATTCTTATGCCAAAACACAGCTGTGTCAGGCTCTTTGAATATTTCGGATACTGGCAATAAAAGAATCAGCTGGTTCCTATATTTGACTGACTTCACATTTCGTTTCATCTGTAGATCAATCACACCTAAGTCACAAACAGGTGCCCCAGATGACCACTGGAGGAATTAAGGCATACTCCTTCCCCCCACCCCAAAGAAGTAAAAGAAACAGTACATATGAACCACTATAACTGCTTTAGATGTTATGGCCAATCCTATTACAGCAGCAAGCAGATCCCTGGAGTAGCCTAGTGGTTAGTGCCGTGCACAGTGAAGGGGTCCCAGGCCAAATAATCCACTTTGTTACACTTGTGGTAGAAAGTATGAACCCTCCAAAAACCTATTGTACTCGCATATAGGCGACACCTGCAGCCAGGTTTGGGATCTTGCCAGGTACTTGTGACCTGGATTAACCACTGTTGGAAAAAGGATGCTGGGCTTGATGGACCTTCAGTCTGTCCCAGTATGGCAATACTTATGTACTTATAAGGGGTAGTGTAGTGGTGTACAGTTGGGTACAGTAGATTTTTGGTGGGTTTCAGAGGGCTCACTGTACTATATAAGGGGGGTAACAGTGAGATGTGTACCTGGGACCTTTTATGTGAAGTCCACTGCTCTGCTGGGATGTTCATGTAGTCAGTCTATTCAGAATGCTGGTTCCCTTCCCCCCCCCCCCCCCCCCCCAACTACATCCCAATGGCTTGCTTCTGCATTTTTCCCCTTAGATTTTTTTTTAATGGCCCTAAAAGAGAGATGCACTGAGCACAAAAACATCTAGCAACTGGCCATTTTCAAAACAAAGTTGGCCATTTTGTTTTGGTTTGAAAATGGCCATGTTTGCTACTGGAATTTTGGACATTTTTCTGAAAACGTCCAAAATTGGATTTAGACATTGTATCAAAAATACCCTCCAAGTTGCTTATATGGTTTGAGGTCAGTGCTGCAGTAGTCTCATGGTTGCTTTGTTCCCACACAACTAAGCTTATAAAAATAGAGGCGGAGGTCCGGAGAAGTCAGTGTGAGCCGCTGAAGGTGGACGCGGTGGATTTCCCCTCCCCCACGTTGGAGACGACGAGTAGGTTGTGTAGGATGTAGAGAGTGCGGATGAAGGGAGCGGATGGCAGCGCGATAGTGTGACGGAGTGTAGTGGAGCGAAGTGGATTGCCATACTGGCAGTGAATTGGCCACGGAGGTACCGGAGGGAGAGGCAGAATCGAAGGGAAGAGGAAGTTGGAGTGCAGCCACTGAAGTGCTTCAAAGGAAAAAAAAAGTGCGGTTAGACAGCAAGCGTGGCAGTGAGGAGTCTCTGGCTGGTAAGGCTGTCTGATTCGGGCAGCTGGGCTACATGGACGGCTGCATTCCAAATTGCCTCAGGGTAATGCTGGAAGAAGGAAGATATAAAAACGAGGACAGAAAGTCAATGCCTGAGAGGGCTGTTTTATGGTGCAGTCCTGCAGGGGTGAATAGTAAAAGGGTGGCACCCTGAAAGACAAATTGGACTATTGAGCAAACAAGGAAGAAGATAGGAGCAATACAGGATGCCACCAAAAAAGAATTTGGGGAGATTCCGGTATACGGTGGAACAGACTGGAAAGGCGCAGCCGGAGGCGGGGGGACCAAGTCAGAGAAATGACAAGATGGAGGTGATCCCCTCCGATTCCGAGGAGGAACCCCAGAAAGAGGTCCCTGAGAGCACTGAAGAAATCACAAAAGCGGAAGTAGTAGGCAGGTTCAAGGAATTGAAGTCCGAAATAGAGGGAGTACAAAAAGATATTCAAAGCTCTCTCAGAGAGATCCGGGCGGAGATCAGAGACCTGGGGTCTCGTGTGGATGAAGTGGAGAAGCTGGAAATGGCCCAGGCAGAAATGAAAAAAAAAAAACAGGCATAGATTGCGCCGCAATAACCTGTGGTTCAAAGGAATCCTGGAGCTGGACATTTTTACTAACTGTGAGGTGGTGATTAAAGAATTGTGCCAATATATTTTGAGTTTGGATGAGGGGAGTGTGCAGGACATCCGTCTTCAGAGAGTACATCACAGTGCAGGGCCACAGCGCGATTCTGCCCTAAAGGACATAATAGCTTGTTTTTTGGATTTCCCTACTAAAGAAATGATTCTGTCTAAAGCAAGACAACAGAAAGTGATTCAATAGAAAAATTATAGGATTGGAGTGTACCAAGATTTGGCTGGAAGTAAGCTGCAAAAACACAGATCATTGAGGGAAGTCACAGGATTCATGCGAGCTAAGGGTATTTGATACAGATGGCTTTTCCCCTTTGCAATGTGGCTCACGGTGGAGGGAAAATCGAGGAAGGTGAAGACGCCGGAAGAAGCGTGGGAGGCTTTAAGAGCACTGGGCTGTGCGGAAGTTCCAGTCCGGGAGCAGCCGGCACAATCGGTGGTAGAACCCAGAACGGATTCAGCTTGGCAGGTGGTGGCAGCTCGTGGGAAGAAGGTGGACAAGAGGGTTTCTTGATAACCATAGTGAGCAAGAGCAGAGATGTGAATAGTGAAATTGCAAGGACAATGAATATTCGCAATGTTTTGTGAGGAGATGATCCTACGTGGGAATTGTAAGGAGTTGGGGATGGATTAGGGCAGGTAGGAGAGGGGGATACCTATGGGTCATTAGGAATAGAGAGGAGAGGGTGGGATTGGAAGTAGAAGGGAACTGATGTCTGAATGTGTGGTAAAAGGGGGGGAGTAAGGAGGGATAGAGTAAGGGCTATATCTAGATGTGGTTCTGTACAGGAGGGGTTTGGGAGTTTAGGGGTGCATGGGGGCCTCGGGGGGGAGAGGGAAGTACTTCTTATTTGGCTGATCGATTCGAGCAAGATCACAACGAGGGGAGGGGATGGGGGGAGAATGGGAGGGGGAGGGGGAGGGAGGAGAGATATTGGGGGTGGGATCTTGGAATGTTAATGGTCTTAATAACCAAGGAAAACGAAGTAGAGTTATGAAGGAATTGTATAGGCTGAAGTGGGATGTGACCTTCTTGCAAGAGACACACTTGAGACTGAGGGATGCGCATCTGTTATGAGGTAAACCTTATAGGGAGGTGGTGGTGCATCAGGGCGAGGAGTGGGGGGGGGGGGGAAGGACAGGAGGAGTGGCCATCCTTATTGGGCAGAAATGTGGGTTGATCATTACTAATGAATTTAAGGACACAACAGGGAGATGCGTAGCCATTAGGGGACTGTTGCAGGGAAAGGAGATTACGTTGGTTAACATCTATGCCCCTAATGTAGGGCAGCTGGGATTTTATCATACTTTATGACAGGAGATTCAAGGACATTTTGAAGGGCAGGTGATCGTGGGCGAGGCCAGATTGGATCACTCTGGGGGAGGGGGACACCAGACAGGTCCTGGGAGAAAGGCAGTACATACATTTTTGAGACTGATGGAGTTGGTGGACTGTTGGAGGATGTTGCATGGAGTGCAACGGGGCTACACTTTTTACTCCCATGTGGCATGTTCATACACCAGGATAGATGGGTTGTGGGTTCACCGAAATAGTGCGCAGATGGTAGAGGTAGCAGAGATAGAACCCATTCAAATTTCAGACCATGCTTCAGTTTGGATAAAAGTAAAAGGACTGGGGCACAAGAAGAGGACTAGCTTTTGGAAACTTAATGAATCTCTATTGGGGGATGAGAGGGTGAGGAAGGAGATACAGTTAACGGTACAAGAATACTACAGATTAAATGATACAGGGGAGGTAAATGACGGGGTGTTGTGGGATGCTTTGAAGGTGGTGGTGTGGGGAGGGGGGTCTTAAGTGGGGAGCCTGGAAGAAAAGAGAGATGGGTCAGAGGTTGATGAATTTGCGTGAGAGTTTGAACAGGTTGGAGAAGATACACCAACGAAATCTCTCCCCCCAGGTATAGGCTGAGCTTAAGAGAGTCAGGGTGGAGTTAGACCAGGCCCAGATGGCAGAGGTCGAATATATGAGAATGAGGCTCAAACAGCAGTATTTTGAGTTTGCGAACAGATCAAGTACTATGCTGGCCCGATGTCTGAGAGCTCGGAGGGAGAAATACTTGATACAGAAAATAAAGGACGAAAGGGGAGGTTGGGTATATGCAGATTCGGACATTGAAGGGTGCTTCTTAAAATATTACCAAGAGCTATATGCAGCTACAGAGGGGGAGTCGGAGGAGAGAGTAGTAAGATATGTGGATCAGATTCCTTTACATAAATTGAGTGAGGCAGACAGCCAAAGGATGGGGGAACCAATCAGATTGGGAGAGGTACAGGGGGTTATTAATAAGCTACCTAATGTCAAGGCCCCTGGGTTGAATGGTTTTACAAGCTGGTTTTACAAACACTTTGAGAGTCTACTCAGCCCCTTATTGCTTAGGGTGGGAAATGGAGTACTGGAGGGGCGGGAGCTCCCGAGATCAATGTTAGAGGCGGTGGTGACGGTCTTGCCTAAACCGGGTAAAGACCCAACTTTGTGTGAGTCTTATAGACCCATTTCCCTGTTGAATGTGGATGCAAAAATCTTAGCTAAGATTTTGGCGAATAGACTTAGGCTGTTGCCCAAGTTGATACACACGGATCAATCAGGATTTATTCCAGGGAGACAAGTGGGTGATAATATTAGAAGAACACTTCACCTGTTGTGGGAGGCTCAAAGCTTCAGACTGGGAATAGCCCTACTGGCCATAGACGCGGAAAAGGCCTTTGATAGGGTAAGTTGGGGGTTCCTGAGGGTGATGTTGGAAAGAATGGGGCTGGGGGGGGGGGGGGGGGGAATTTTAGTATGTGGCTGGAAGGTCTGTACAAGAGGCTGAGAGCTTGTCTAAATATTAATGGGAATTATTCTCCCTTCTTCTATAGAGGTAGAGGGACCAGACAGAGATGTCCGCTTTCGCCGCTTCTTTTTGCTTTGTACATAGAGCCATTGGCGGAGTTGATCCGTGGCCATCCAGGGGTGTAGGGGATTAGGATTGGGGGAAGGGAGCATTATATTGCTTTGTTTGCAGACGATATGTTGATATATGTGGAAGACCCGGGGAGGACTCTCGCAGTGATTCAGGGGATCTTTGGGGAGTTTGGGAAGTATGCGGGCTTGCGGGTGAATATGGACAAAAGTGAATTGTTGGGTATATCTTAAGTGAGGAGGTGGTGAGAGAAAGGTATGAAATGGTCGCCACATCAAATTCGTTATCTAGGGATACAGATACCCAGGGACTTAAATAGGGTATTTAAGCTTAACTATGGCCGTATTTCTGAGCAGATTAGGAATGATATGTTGAGATGGAAAGGCTTGTGGTTGTCGTGGTGGGGGAGGATGGCAGTGATTAAGATGAATGAAATAAAAATAACAAACAGGGCAACACAATCACTGCCTATCGCTGCTTCGAGACCACTTATTAAGAAGTTGCAGAGGTCTATAATAAACTTCATATGGGGGAACAGAAGGCCACGTTTGGCAAAGCGAGTTCTCTGGGGAGATTTCTTAAGGCGGGGGGGAAGAGCGGTACCAAACTTGGATACTATTGGCGGTGCAACTTCGATTGATTTTGGATTGGGGGAGGGGAGTAGAGAAATCCGCTGTTCAGATAGAACAATCATATTCGCCACAGAGGTCATTCTCTTTTGTGGACTACTGAGGCCGTGGGGAGGGGGCTACCAGGGGATTGTAGCCCATATCTTCTGTTAAGAATATGGGGAGTAGTGAGGAGACGCTGGGGGTGGAGGGAGGGGGTGTCCTCCTTGGCTTCCCTTTGTTGGGAGCCTAGGTTCAGAGCAAATAGAGAAAATGCTACATTTGCAAAATGGGAACGGAAGGGATTGGTGTGCTTTAGGGATGTGCTGCATGGGAGTCAGTTGTGGAGTTTGGGGGAGTTGTGTGCCCATTATGGGATATCTGAGGGAGATAGTTTTGCTTACATGCAACTAAAACATTTTGTTGCCACATCTGGGTGGAGTAGTGAGAACATACAAGGTAGGGAAAGTGTCTAGAAAATCTGTGGATACTGTTGGGGAAAGTCCCGAAGCCTATTTCAGTGATATATCAATTTTTTCGAGGAGCTGATCCAAAGCCTTATCCATTTCAGGGGGCTTGGGAGAAGGATTTGCATTGCCAATTTAGTGAGCGAGAATGGGAGGGGATATGTGGGGAAGTTCAAAAAGCATCGGTTTGTGTGTTGGTACAAGAGAATGCTTACAAGGTACTCACGCGATGGTATTACACACCAGAGAGATTGAAAAGGATGTACCCGGGGGCTACGGATGTTTGTTGGAGGTATAAAGCACAGGGGTGCACTTTTATGCATATCTGGTGGACTTACTCAGGAGTGGTGCCGTTCTGGCAGGAGGTGATGAAAGCATTGGCTCAAATAATGGGAGTTTCTTTGGTGTGCAGCCCTCGGGCTTGTCTACTAGGTATGCACAATGAATGGGAGTCTTGGGAGGAGAGTAAAATGATGAGATGGTGATTGGCGGCAGCTAAATGCCTTATAGCGAGATGCTGGAAGGCAGCAGATCCCCCGAATTTGGGTGACTGGAAAGTTAAAGTGAGGCAATTATGGTGGATGGAATGCCTGACGCTATATAGGAGAGAGGGAGAACTTCGGCGTAAAAGGGGATGGACAAGACTTCATCAAATGCTGGAGGAGCTGTAGGGGAGGGATTGGGAATATATATATTGGGGGTAGGGGGGAGGGTAGTACTTAGAATAGGGATTGTCTCTGGGTGGGTAACAAATTATAAAAATTGAATCACGGGATAGGGAGGGCCGGGGGGGGGGGGGGGAGGACAGGGATGGGGCAACGGAATGGTTTGGGGGGGGGGGGGGAAGGCATATATTGAGGATCAAGGTCAGTTGATTTAGATTGGAATAGTCTAGTTTTATGTTATAATATGGAGATTTATATGTAGTAGATCTTATGGAAGCACAAGAGGTGGGAGAGGGTAAAAGTGCAAATGTAAAGTTATTTATTTAGTTACTTATGTTGATATGCAATATATGCAATTTGTTGATATTGTTCTTGGATGAGTCAAGATACTCAATTAAAAAAAAAAAAGAAGGTATTTCAAGCAGGGTCTGTGTAGGGCAAGTAAGGGGATCTAGGGCCTTGCTCTCACACCAGATGGCAAACCTCCTCCATTTAAAAGAGTAACACCTCTTAATGGAATCCTTCCTGGAAGACACCCTCCAAAAGACCTGAGGAAGCGAATTCTAGGCTCTCAACAAGCTGTGACAGCCAGAGACTGGAGGTTGGGATACAGAAGTGACTCTTCGTCCTGCATGAGGAGGGTCAGAAAACACTCCAATCTCCACGGTTCTTCAGAGGATAATTCTAGAACAAGAGGGAACCATAGCTGCTGCAGTTAGTATAGCACAATCAGGATAGGTTTTTAAACCTTCTACAGTGGACACTAGTGATAGCTATCATAAAAAAAACCACAATCCCAGTAGATGGCGGGGCTGTGCTTAAAGATACACAGAAAAGATGGAAATGTTGCTGAAGTTTAGTTTTGATCTCTTGGCGCTGGCACTCCAAGCATCTAGTTGCAGAAAGCTAGTGGCCAGAGATTATTTCTGGTAGGCCCTTTGCCAGACAGGTGAAAAGAGGAGAAGGATGTCACAGATAGAGATGGGTTCTTCCTTTCTAGCAGATATGCTCTATGATCTGCTATGAGTGTCAGCAACAAATATGGCCCTGTTGGTGGCAGCCCAGAGTATTATGGCTTAGAAGCCACATCTGCAGCCTAACCAGCAAGTCCAAGCACTGTACTCTTCCATTCTGAGGATCTATGGTTAGAGAGGAGGTGGATAAATGGATAAAGGTCTGGGCAAATCCTCAGTTACCCACTTGCCCAAGTCAGAAGACCAAGGCCTGTCACTATTAGCCTGATAGAGCTAGCAGGACCCAAAGGGGGCATTACTTTCACAGAACGCAGAACTATCATGGAGATAGTCACAGAAGGTGCAAGTCTGGCCTGGGGGCTGCCAAGCAGGCCAGAAAGTTCTAGTGAAGGTGCCAAGGTCCATCTTCTTTTTTTTTTTTTTTTATTATTTCTTTATTCATATATTTCAATATATCATCACAATACGTGAATATGCAATCGGCATTAGGCAAAAATAAAAGGAAATATCATTAAGAGCCTTTCTGTCCACAAGTTTAGGAAATCTGGAATCCAAGAATTTAGAATTTAAAGTAAAACATATAGCAATAATTACGGACTAGTGGTTGCAACCTCAGGTTCAGACCCCAGCCTGCATTTAGGGAGGGCACACAACATTCAATTCCACTCTAGCATCTAGAAATTGTTTTAACCGTTTTGGGTCTACAAATTGAAACCGTTTACCCTCAAGCATTACATTACAATAACAAGGAAAATGTAATATAAAAGTTGCTCCCAGTGCCACTACCCTAGGGCGGAGTTCCAAAAAGGCCCTCCGTCTCATCTGTGTAGGCCTTGAGAGATCAGGAAAAATACGAATTTTTGAGCCCAAAAACAGATTTTCTAAGTGTCTCAAGGAAAGCCTTAATACGGTATTCCTATCAGGCTCCAGCACAAAAGTAACAAGCAGAGTCAACCTCTGAGTAATTATCTCCAATGAACTTTCAAGGAAAGAAGTAAGATCCATTCCTTCCCCTGCTATCGGGGGATTTTCTTCCACCACTCCTGATGTAATAAGCCTGAGTAAGGGGAGGCAGTGAGTCCTTATCCATTCCAAGAATATCAATCATATATTTTTTTAACCATGTCCAAAGGGGAAATTAAAGGCGATTTGGGAAAATTAAGAAACCTGAGGTTAAGTCTTCTAGCCTGGTTTTCCAGGTACTCCAATCTTTTATGTAGGAAATTATTATCCTTAACCAAAGCCGTTTCTACAGATCCCATTTCTTGAATTTTAATATTCACAGTCTCTACATCTAAGGTTTGCTGTGCAGTCTTTTGCACCTGAAGCAGGGCAGCCTCAGAAAGAGTCTTTATGTCAGAAGTATTCATTTTTAAAGTAGTTTGCATAGAAGTGTGAATGCTGTAAACCATATCCCATAGTGACTCTAATGTCACAGTTGCTGGTCTATTCACACCACTAATGGCTGGAGAAGGGTGAGGTTGATCTTCAACACGAGCAAGTTTAGAAACTATATCCTGAGGCAATACCTTTGAAGCTGATTGTAGCAATAGTTCTCAGCGTTGACATTCAGCCTCCGTTACTGCAGACACTCCCTCAAACAGGTCGGGCTAAGCCCCTTCGGCTTCCTTCCCTGTCAGAGCTGCCAGCAACTCCCCTCCAGGCTGAGGTGGAGCAACTCGTTCCACGGGGCTCAGGGAAGCCCCATTTCCATTCTCAATGGACGCCGAAGCGCCGAGAGTTGCAGAGGAGGTCGAAAAGCCCTGAGGACCTGGTTGCTGTCTGAAAAATTGCAAAGTTGTCTGCCTGGTCGCTGAAGAAGTCACAGGAGCTGAGGGATGTTCCTTCACTTTTCCCCTCCGTTTCCCCATGCTTGATGAGGCGACAGAGGCACCGAAGAGGACCTACAAACAGAGCAACTTCCAGGAGCTAACACAGGTGCGTCCATTCACAACGCCATCTTGGGTATGTAGCGCCAAGGTCCATCTTCTAGTGGTAGTTAGGGCTCAGTTAAGAGATTTTTACCAGAGGATGACCCTGGTTATCAAGGACTAGAGAGTTCGAGGTCATCTATCTAGAACAGCTATTGTCCAAGAGTTCAAGCAGTTTCTACCAGATCTGTTTCTGGAGTCCCTCTGTTATTTCCACTGAAGGTGAGGGTGATAAGGGATGTGCTACAGCAGCTCCTTTGAGTGCAGGCTGTTGTGCCCATTCTGGAGGAAGCACGGTGAACTAGCAGTTGTTCCATTTATTTTGTGGTCCCCAAAAAGGAGGGTACCCTTTTGGCCCATTTTAGATCTAGAACAAGTTAACAGAACCCTAAAGTTGCTGTCTTTTCATATGGAGGATTCTGAGATCTGGCATTGTCACAGGGGGTTCCTTACTTCCCTGGATCTTACAGAGGCATATCTTCATATTCCTGCCAGTCCCACCAACAGTTCCTACATTTTGCTGCCTTAGGGCAGCACTTTCAACTTTGCATACTGGCATTCGGGCTCACAACAGCTCCTTGAACTTTTCCCAAGGTGATGGTAATGGCAGTAGCACTTTGCTCAAATCAACCAATTGTCCAGATAGGGATGTACCAAAATGCCTTCTTTGCAAAGTCTTTTCAAGAAAGCAAGTAGGTCACAGCATGTGTGGTGTAATTTCTGGAACAGCTAGGTTGGATTGTGAATCCAGTCAAGAGTCAGCTCTCTCCCTCTCAGGTCCTGGAATATTTGGGGGTCTTGTTTAATATGCAGGTCGAGCACGTTTTCTTGTCGTTAGGGACCCTTTTGTCAGTTCAGTCTCTTAAGTGGTGGATTATCTGCAGGTCTTGGGTTCTATAGCAGCTACGTTGCAAGTGGGGCTTGGGCCAGGGCTCACATGCACCCTCTGCAGCAGTCCCTGCTCTCTCACTGGTCCCTACAGCAGCAGAACTTGGAGATGCAGCTGCTCTTTCACAAGATTATTATTATTTGTTGCATTTGTATCCCACATTTTCCTGCAGGCTCAATGTGGCTTACATAGTACCGTTTTGGCGATCGCCAGTTCCAGTATAACAAGTACAGAGTGGTACTGCGATAAAGTTCATGTGTGACAGGCCCAATAGGGAGACAGGAGGAGGAGGAGTTAGGTAATGTCCAGTTCAAGTATTAGTTACTTTGTATTGCAGGGTTCAGGCATTTAGGTTGGTTAATTAGGGTATGCCTTTTTAAACAGGTTAGTTTTTAATGATTTCTGGAAATTTGCAGGGTCATGCGCTCCATAGTTGCGTGCGGATGCATATGTTGATTTGTATTGGAGTCCTTTGCAGCTTGGGTGGTGGAGATTTAGGTACGAGTGTGTTGATCTTTTTGTGTTCCTGGTTGGTAAGTCTATGAGGTCTGTCATGTATCCCGGGGCCTCACAGTAGATAATTTTATGAACCTGAGTGCAGATTTTGATCTGTTATGATCACTTCAGACTCTGATTGAATCCCAAGCTGACAGCACCATAGCAGACCAAGAGGCTGCACTGAAGGATTTTTTTTTAGGTTTTTTTTTTTTTCTTCCTCTTCCAAAAATTTTTAAAGTTAGCCAGCACTCAAGAGAACCTGTCTCTGGCTACCCTCTCACCAGTAGGGATATTGTAGTCACTGCAGCCACAAGCCCCACAACTATGGAGGAAGGGACCCAGCCCCATCGACTTCCAGCATCCCTTGGCTCCTAGTCTTGTAGTTTGGTGGAGGAGGGAAATCAGTCTCAAAAAGACTGTTGCCTACAGCATGCATCCCAAGACTGTCTATGCACTACTGCGAATCTAGGCATACTTAGCCTATTTGTACTTGCTGCACCATCTGCTGGAGCCAGAGAAAATACTGAGGAGCTGAAGGCAGCACCAGCCCCCTATAAAGGAAGTCAGCTCAGAGCTGTTTTTCTCTGGTTCCATCTACTGGCAGAGTTACAAACCCACTCGTCTGGTCTGTGCAATAAGGATTTGAGTAAACATCTTATTAAAAATGCATATATCATACTTAAGTGAATGTTTAACTATCTAAGCCAGGCTGTTTCATAATCACTAATAACTAAATCCAAAATATTCCTCTCTATACTTGCAGGTGAGAACTCCCACATGGGTATCGACATGATTGACAATGACCCAGGTTCTAGCAGCCCCAGCAACGATGAAGCTGCTATGGCAGTTATTATGAGCCTGTTGGAGGCTGATGCAGGTCTTGGTGGCCCTGTTGATTTCAGCGACTTACCATGGCCCTTGTGAGCACATCTTGCTTCAGCAACATCTGCAGCATCAAAAGTGCATTACCAATGGAGTTTCAGTATATGAAAAATATTGGATTAAAAGCATGACTGCTTTTATGTACAAATTTCATAAAAGCCATAAACAGAAGATACCATGTATAATTTCAGACAAAGTGGAAAGCATTCTGCTACAGTGTTCTTGCATCATTGATTTGGTTAGTTGTGTATAGCTTGCATTAATTGTATATTTTGGATTATGTTTGTGTTGATTTTTTTTTAATCATGTGAAAAAGGACTTGAGATCATGAACAGTAGCTTTTATATGCAATGGTCATTTCAGATGTAATGGTGTTTTTACACTACAAAGATTTCCATGTGGATATTTCTTTTATTACTTGTACTATAAAGCAGTTTCTTCTCTTGTAAGAATCCTTTATTATAAATATGGTAAAAAGTATAATGTATTAGTTATTTTTAAAATAAAATGTTTTCTGCATTCTATAATGCTTGCATTTTTTTCTGAGTAAAATAAATGACACTAGAATGTTATAGTTTAGAAGCAACTTACCTTAGCCTACAATTTAGGTTTTTATTCAAACAGAAGCAACTAGAGTATGGTGTTTCCAACTTTTCACAGCAGTAAAAGGAAAAATTGAATGTTTTTACCTAATAATTTTCTTTCCTGTAGTCACAGCAGACAAATCCAGAAATACATAGGTTGTGTCCATCTACCAGAAGGTGGATATAGAGATTACTGTACATGTAAGCCACATTGAGCCTGCCATGAGTGGGAAAGCGCGGGGTACAAATGTAATTAAAAATAAAAAAAAATAAAATAAAATACAGTGACATAGGACAGCCAGCCTCTTAGTCAAGCCAATATATGTTATCACAAAAGTAGAAGAAATGGAAATAATTTGATAGCCTTCTTCACAGTCAGGCAAACAGAACAAGGCAGACACCAGTAGCATCCAAAGCCAGCCGTAAACAGTGCCTGCGAGAATGGAAACCTGTTCCATGTCAGGAACCATCTTGTGCCTAGGGAAAACTATTACTACCTGCATTATCTCCCACAACAGAGCCCCCCATCCAGGAACACCCCCAGAAGCGGGGTGCTACGGCAGGATTCTGGATTCATCTGTTGCGACTAAAGGAAAGAAATTTTTCAGGTAAGAACATACTTTTTCCTTCCTTAGCTTCTGCAGCAGATGAATCCAGAAACTGGTGGGATGTAAAAAAAGTAAACCCTTAAGCTCTCCCCAGACAAAACAGCTATATCCGTATGCCAGGAGGCCCAAGTAGCCACCCAAGCGATCTCTTCCAGCGAAAACACGTGCATCTGCCCGAATTGAGTGCGCTCAAAATGTCAATGGTGGCGACTGCCCCACCATCTGATAGAAAAACACCTCCTTTAGCCACAGAGCAATGGTCGCTTAGGACGCCACACTGCCTCTACACGGACCCAAAAGCAGGACAAAAAGATGAAGTCATTAGTCACCTGTAAGCTAATAGAGGAGCACCATCTGCAAATCCTGTAGCATGATAAGAGTTCTATACTCTAGACTGTCCCAGAACTTAGAACTTAATATGTAGCATGATAAGGAATTTTCAGAGTTATTGATTTTGCTGGAATCAGATACATATATAAATAAAATATATATATATTTGCAAAGACTTCTTGAAGTAGTATCAGAAAAACTGGTCTGTAACAAAAGCTAGCTTAAAACATCACCATATCTCCAAAGAACAAAAGTCTGCATATTGACAGCAATCAAAAAGATTGGATGAAACTCACAGACAATAACTCAGACTGAAAAGCCCATCTACCTACCTAATCTAACAAAAGAAAGCCCATCTACTCCAGACAATGACTCTTAATCCTGTCAAATACCTTCTGGATGTATATCACAGCAGATAGCCAGACAGGAACTCTTATGATGTCATTAAACATGTGACCAGTTACCATGCTCCATCTCAAAACTAGATGGAACTAGTTTTCAGCTATCCCCGAGTTTTCATTGGATCAAATACACCCCACCTGACTTCAGCCTATGGTCCAACAAGAAATTATAAAACCCTGGAACATTCTCAGCTCACTCTCTGCTCCTTCCTGATCTGCACCTCTAAGGACCGTCACTGAATCCCTGGGCCTTGCTGGACTTCACACACATCCAAGGTAAGACGTTCTCCAGGCACCAGCAACAACTCTGCAACAAAAAGACTTCTTTTCCAGCAAGGACCTCTTTCCCCAGTCCAACCAGCAGCCTCCAGAGTGAGTTACTATTAATTCAGCCTAATTTATAATTCAGACTTTCTAACAATATTTATATGTTGTGGCACATTTTCCTTGTGTAAGATCCCTAAAAACTGCCTTAACAACATTATTGTATTGCCTGTATTGTAAATAAACATTTTAAAGGTAAATATCTGGTCTTTATGTTCTGAGCACATCTTTAAACTTTACAGTGCAGTTTAATGTAATTCCCCAAATATATCCCTTCATTCCCCCTTCCCCTTTTTTACATTTTTTTTTTTCACAATCCACATCGCAATTCGGCAAAGTCTGGCAGGAACAGCATCTGATTAAAATGAAAAGTTGAAATGACTAATCAAAAATGGAGTCAGACGTATCATTACGCCTGTGTTGGAAAACCAAAGGAATGTGTCCCTGCATGACAACGTCTGAATCTCTGAACACCTGATGAGCCAACGCCATTGTGACAAGGGACACCACCTTCAGCATAAGATCTTTCTCCAAAGCCCCATGCAATGGCTCAAACTGCACTTACTGCATAGCCTTAACCAACTTAAGATTCCAGTCCAGACATGGCCGATGAAGCGGAGGCCAAAATTATTCACCCCTTCAAAACACACACCACATCCGCGTGGGCTGCCAGAGAGGTGCCTGCCACGCACCCTCGATAACAGGTGAGAGCCACAAATTGAACCTGAAGTGAATTATAGGCTAAACCTTTTTGATGCACATCCTTTAGTAATGTAAGAGATCCAAGGACGTCCGCAAGGGATCCCATGTCTGGGATACGCACCATGCCTCAAAGAGTCACTCTCTTTTGAGCACGTAGAAGAGTCAATCACTGTGTCTGAATAACCCTTTTGCTGCAGTCTTGATCTCTGAAGAGCCAGGCCATAAGACCAAAGTGGCATGGGCCCCTGAAACAGAAGTCTGGGAGCCACCGGGAGACTAAGCTCGTCCACCAGAAGTTGAACCAAATCCACATACCAGGGCCTTGGGGACCACTCCGGCGCTACTATAATGATCAGTCCTCTGTGGTGCCCCATCTTGTGCAGAATCCAGCCGATCAATGGCCACTGAGGAAAGACATACAGCAGGTCTGGCTCTGGCCATGGCTGGAAAAGTGAGTTGAGTCCCTTGGAGCCGACCTCCCTTTTCAGCTGAAAACCCAGAGTACTTTCGTGTTTGTCCAGAGTGCCATGAGATCCATTGTGGGTGTGCCTCACTGCTGCTTGATCAGGTGGAAGGCCTCCTCCAATAGCTCCCACTCTACCTGGTCCAAGACATTATGGCTCAGAAAGTCTGCCTGCAAATAGAGGCTCCCCACAATGAGCCACCGAAATATAGCAGGCAAGCTTCCACCTACTCCAAGAGGTCTTGAGCCTCTGAAACCAGCGACAGACACCGTATGCCGCCCTGTCGATTGATGCTTTCCACTGCTGTCATGTCGGACAGGACACGCACCGGATTGCCATCCACCGCCTGCAGGAGAGATATACTGGCTGACTAAGGGGCTGGCCTTCCTATATCACTGTATTCAGTACAGTAATCTATATCCACCTGCTGGTAGATTGACAACCCCACCAATTTATGGATTTGTTTGCTGCAGAGGCTAAGGAAGCAAAGCTTTAGAATAGTTGGTTTTTATATTTAGCCACCTCCATAAATATAGATCTACTCAGAACTCCCTCAGTCAGGGTGATCCTTTAGCTACCTATTAATGTACAGCTTTTCCATTTCCTACTGCTTTCTCAGGTAATTCACTTAGCAGTAGCCTGGGTTTCCTATTTGCCAAAAATAATATATACTGTTATATGTGGTTGAAGATTTATCTAAACCAAGGGTCCTCATAATAAAAAAGGTTAGGAACCTCTAACTCCAAAAAGGTCAGGAACTCTCAAATTCATCCCCACCATTCTTCCTGGAGCCCTCCCCTCAGTGTTAAGCCTGTCCTCCCCCGCCCTCTACCTCCCTTTCTCTTCCAGTCTATACTTTGCCATAACAAAAGAACCCAATATTAAAATAATGGAACTTTATTTTAATGAAAAACTTGTTTACAATCATTTAATAAATGAAGAGTGAACAATTCTCACCTTCCTAACCACTTCAGTTATGTCAAACTATTTTTAAATAAATAAATGCTTTTAACAGAAGAACAAAACTTCAGTTAGACAACATCAACTGTTCACAATCTAATACTAAATCAGTGGAAAAAAATCCAAACACACTGGATGTCTTAGCAGAGAACTGAACAGGATGTCAAAGGGTAGCTGAATGTTGACTTAATCCTGTGGTGAAAACATTCACCTTGTGCTCTCATCTATATATAATAAAATCACTTAAAAGTTTTTCAACTCTATAATTAGATTAAGAATATAGATTTTTTTTTTTATAGAAGCACTTTAGGTAGTATTGTGCATTACAACTATAAAAATGGCTTTACAAACTCCTATCATCCAATTGTAAAGTGCTACTATCAATTTCATATTCTCTATTTTGTTCACCATGTAACAGGGAAAACACTCTCTCTCCACCCCCCCCCCCCCCCCCCCCCCCCATCCATCAACTCTTTAGAGAAAGGTGTTGAGGGGTTTAAGAGGCAAGGAAAAAACAGTCCAATATACAAAGAACCAACATCACAAACCCACTAGTAAAGGAATATATAACTAGAACCATAATGATAGTTTTACTCCTTTGGTCTTTTGAAAAGTCCACACTGCAATTCCCTAAAATGTTTTCGTTATGTTTAATACACAACCAACAAATACTGCAACTGCAGTGCAATATGATTAGAGCCACTGGGCTCGAAGAAACATGCCAGTTGTTGATCATAAGTCTAAATCAGAGAGATGGATTCTGGACATCAGCATCAATTTCATTGTTGCCCAGTGGAGGATGTATAGGTAATATGTCAAGCTCATCCACTTGTGGTGTTGGATGCATTACTACCAGCTGGTCCTGTGGAATGTCTGCTGCAGCAGCTGCCAGATTTGTAATAGACTTGCTTTTCACACACTGAAAGTCGACATGCCTGCTCTTTCCTTCCTCTTTTTCCCACGACATCCTAATGAATGGTCTTTGGACATAATTGTAAATCACCTCTGGCCTGCCACCTGGTCTTTTCTTAACTTTTTCTTTGTACGTAGGATAACCTGGAAAAAAAAAAGCCAATCCATAATATTAATATTATAAAAGTTATATTAATAGTTCATTCTGCTATATTAACATCTGTCTTGCCATATACGGGAGACAGACCATAAAAGCCCATCTAGCACTGGCCTCACTTTCCCACTGCTGGAACTGTCTTATAAGTACCACACCTGCCCATCATAAAATAAACATCTCACTGATGTTTTTAAGTTTTGTTTTGATACTATCCTCTTTATTTAGGGATCCTCTGTGTCTATCCCATGCATTGTTTTAGTTTCCACCATCTCCACTGGGAAGGAATTCCAGGCATCCACTGCCCTCTGTGAAAAGTATTTCCTGAAATTACCACCTCACAACTTCAATTTTATGTCCTCTAGTTGCCCGAGTGGTGCAGTGCAAACCAGTGATAAAAAGTTTGCTACTCTAAAATGTTAAGTAGGGCAACAATCCAACAGAATAAAAACAATTAAATTCATTCATACATAAAAGATTAAGCTACTGTTGACTCCAAATATATGCAGAACTTGCAAAGCAGGTACTCCACTGATTATTTCACAACTTCCATCACAATGACTGCCTCTTGTCAGAAAGCATTAATTCTCTATTACATATGGTTGGTCTGATGGACTGCAAACAGTCTGCTCATAGAACAGTGCAGCCAAGCTTCACAGCTCTTTACATGGTGTCCCTTGCTTTATAAGCTTAAGAGGCCTCCAATAATGAATTCATACTGTTATAAAATCCACCCCCCCTCCCAAACAGTGAAGCTAGGAAATCTGAAACTCAATTTAAAAATATAATCAGGGAGCAGGTGCACAAAGCAAACTACTCACTCGGGGCAACTATAGTTAGGAATACAAAGAAAATCATATGAATATCTCTAGTACCAATCTTTGCAATGAAGGTCAAACCACAAATCTAATACCAGCAAAAAATTCACTACTGTTAGCATTTAACTCAAATAAAAAACAAAAATAAAACATAAGGGGGGGGGGGGGGGGGGGGGGGGTTACCTTCAATACCCAGTCGAATCTTTTTAAGGCCCCGCTCCTTCAACACAGATTTGGCGACATCTCTGTTTTCTATATACTTGAAAAATCTATACAATTTTGTGCTGTAAATAACTGAAAAAGAAAAATATTTTTAAGTGGCGTTTTGACATTAACTAGCTGGAAATAATTAAGTATTTTACAGACCATTACATTGTACACACAAGGTTAGTAAACAAATAGTAATTCGAGAACAGACTGAATCCAGTTACTTTTTGACCAAGCAGTTTCCTGTTGTTCCTTTGGGCATCCAGCTTAAAATCAAATTTTTGTTACATTTGTACCCCGCGCTTTCCCACTCATGGCAGGCTCAATGCGGCTTACATAGGGCAATGGAGGGTTAAGTGACTTGCCCAGAGTCACAAGGAGCTGCCTGTGCCTGAAGTGGGAATCGAACTCAGTTCTTCAGTTCCCCAGGACCAAAGTCCACCACCCTAACCACTAGGCCACTCCTTCACTCCAATCCGGTGCTAGATGGAATCTAGTGCTAAAAAGCCTTAATTTAACTACCTAGGGACCTTACCTCCTATTTTATTTCTCCTCTCAACTCAAATCACTGTAGCAATAGGATTTTAGATAGTGCTGGGGAGGAGCCGGCTGTCTTGGTACGTGTGGGTACCAATGACATAGGAAAATGTGGGAGAGAGGTTCTGGAAGTCAAATTTAGGCTCTTAGGTAGAAAGCTCAAATCCAGAACCTCTAGGGTAGCATTTTCTGAAGTGCTACCCGTTCCACGCGCAGGGCCCAAAAGACAAGCAGAGCTCCAGAGTCTCAATGTGTGGATGAAACGATGGTGCAGGGAGGAGGGTTTTAGATTTGTTAGGAACTGGGCAACGTTCTGGGGAAGGGGGAGCTTATTCTGAAAGGATGGGCTCCACCTTAACCAGGGGGGGACAAGACTGCTTAAATGCTGGCATCGGCATTTAAAAAGGAGATAGAGCAGCTTTTAAACTAGAAACTGGGGAAGGCAGAAATTGCATGGTTCGGGATAAGGTATCTTTGATATCACCAAAACAGGAACGATAGGGTATCCCAATAGTGAGGTTGCAAAAGAGACCGTAGTAGATCAGATGTCCTTAAATAAAAATAAAAATCAGACAAAGGATTGCCTCACTAATCTATTACATTTCTTTGAAGGGGTGAACAAACGTGGATAAAGGTGAGCCGGTTGATATTGTGTATCTGGAATTTCAGAAGGCGTTTGACTAAGTACCTCATGAAAGACTCCAGAGGAAATTGGAGAGTCATTGGATAGGAAGTACTGTCCTATTGTGGATTAAAAACTGGTTAAAAGATAGAAAACAGAGTAGGGTTAAATGGTCAGTATTCTCAATGGAGAAAGGTAGTTAGTGGGGTTCTCCAGGGGTCTGTTCTGGGACCGCTGCTTTTTAACATATTTATAAATGATCTAGAGATGGGAGTAACTAGTGAGGTAATTAAATTTGCTGACAACACAAAGTTATTCAAAGTAATTAAATTGCGGGAGGATTGTGAAAAATTACAAGAGGACCTTATGAGACTGGGCGTCTAAATGGCAGATGACATTTAATGTGAGCAAGTGCAAAGTGATGCATATGGGAAAGAGGAACCCAAATTATAGCTATGTTATGCAAGGTTCCACGTTAGGAGTCACCAACCAAGAAAGCGATCTAGGTGTCGTCACTGATGATAGTGTCGAAACCTGCTGCTCAGTATGCTGCTGCCGCGGCTAAGAAAGCAAATAGAATGTTAGGTATTATTAGGAAAAGAAAACAAAAATGAGGACGTTATAATGCCTTTGTATCGCTCCATGGTGCGACCACACCTCGAATATTGTGTTCAATTCTGGTCTCCACATCTCAAAAAACATATTGTGGAATTAGAAAAGGTGCAGAGGGCAACGAAAACGATAAATGAGATGGGACGACTTCCCTATGAGGAAAGGCTAAAGCAGCTGCGGCTCTTCAGCTTGGAAAAAGACAGCTGAGGGGAGATATGATAGAGGTCTATAAAATAATGAGTGGAGTGGAACGGGTAAACATTAAGTGTCTGTTTACGCTTTCCAAAAATACAAGGACTAGGGGGGATACGATGAAGCTACAGAGCGGTAAATTTAAAACGAATCGGAGAAAATGTTTCTTCACTCAACATGTAATTAAACTCTGGAATTCGTTGCCAGAGAATGTGGTAAAGGCTGTTAGTTTAGCAGAGTTTAAAAAAAGGAAAAGTCCATAGACCATTATTAAATTGGACTTGGGGAAAATCCACTACTTCTGGGATAAGCAGCATAAAATGTTTTGTACTTTTTGGGGATCTTGCCAGCAAGTATTTGTGACCTGGATTGGTCACTGTTGGAAAGAGGATGCTGGGCTTGACGGACCTTCTTTGGTCTGTCCCAGTATGGTAATACTTATGTACTTAATAGTCCTTGACTGGTGGCAACATGCTAAGGCTCCTTTCACCATCATGGGGCTTAAGTCTGGCCACTAGGCATCACCAACACACGAATAGGATTTCCCTCCACCAGAGGCTGTGAATAATGCCTATGAAGCATCTCAAGATGGTTGAGATTGGAGGTGGAAATCAAGCTCAAGCCCTCTGCACTGCGGCCCAGAGCACTACCATTGAAATGAGCATATCTATTAAAAAAAAAAAAATCATCACACAAAACAAAACAAACTGCAGTGTTCTTCAGTAGTTATTTTGTGGTATATTTTATTCATATATAGTCGTAATTCTTTCTACATGTAATTATGTTTATCTATCTTGCTTTAAGTCACCTAGAGTACTGTGTCAGGTGAGAAATAAAATAGAGAGACAACCAGATGGAACTGACTTCTAAAAAGTTAAAACACAACACACAAACAGGCTCCATTTAAAACAACTACATGCAAACAAGGCTTGCAAATATTCATTACCAGTATCATGACATGCCCTTTTGGAGGAACAGAATTAGTTATCTTCATTTCATTACAGTAGCAATGCTTTTTATTTATGGTGAAAAGTTAGACTACTGTAGAAGAAAAGTCTTCCATCTTGGAGGTCTTCCTCTAAAGTCAGTGCTTCAGATTTGGATTAATTAAATATCAGCCCCGAAAGGCTACCAATCAAACTGTCCATTAATACTTGCAGTGATCTTCTAGGCTCAATATGGACCAGCAAATCATCCAGGAATGCTGCTGTATCAAACTCCTTTTTGCCCAATTTTTACCCCTTGTATCTCTGGAGTTTTTCTGCACCTCTCACAAATATAGGTCCGATGTCAGGATAAATAAGTGGGACAAGGGACAGCCCTATCGAGTTTCTTTTGTTATTGTTTCTGACATCCCATTAACACAGCTCTCCTTTGGGGGCTCACTATAATGCTGCTACTGCCTCCCTAAAGTGTCCAATAAAGACCGAACAGCAGCCACAAAGGGAAGACAAAGCACCCCTTGACTGGACCTTGGTTGTACCAAAGCATCTATTCTCACTGACAGGGGCTCCTTCCGGAGACTGAAAAACCAACATTCACAGTCAATGCCAAAGCTAGCAAGTGCTGAGCAATGGACTGAAAAGTGTTCACCAACAGTGACCACTTCCCTGATCTAGAAAATTTGTGCTGAGGAAGTTTGCCTCTACTTTGGAAACTCCTGCCATACGCACTGCTGAGAGCCACAAGAGATTTTGATCTGCCCAGGCCATAAAGCTTTGCCACTTCCTGAGCCAGATGTAGACTATGGTACCCCCTTGACAGCCATTGCTGTCATGTTATCCTACAAGATCCTAAACACTGATTGAAGAGATCACGAAAAGTTAGGAGAGCCAGTTGGATGGCTCTCATTTTCAACTGAACAGCCACTGGGCTTCTTCCTTTGACCAGTGGCCTTGCGCTGGGTATTTTCTTTTTGGAGCAGATGAGGATATGTTTTTAAGTGGCTTAGTCTACTGGGGGGGGGGGGGGGGGGGGGAGGGGTTTGTTTAATGGTGTATGTAGAAAGATTAATGTTATGATACAATATTGTTGTTTTTAAATAATATATGGTAAATTTTGTAAGACACCTAGGATTTTGGCAGGATATAAACATCTACTATAATAAAACGCACCCTCAACGTTCTGAGGACACTGATGTCACTGAAGTCACTCACACACCAGTTCGTGGTTTCATGGTGGTGAAGCCATCACAACATCTTCATGCCCCGCCCTCGCGTCACATGATGACGTCGAGGGCGGAACACGAAAACAAGGCTAATTAACTCACGGCGAGCAGTAGGGAAACACGCGGAGCGTGTTTCCCTACTCCTCCCCTTCCAAAAAATCCCAGCCGCCCACGATGTCCACATCAACCCGGCCCCTTTTGCCACATAGCCCCACCCCTTAGAAGTTACCGCCCCGCCCACGGTACCACACTCACCCTCACCAACGTCCCTCCACCCCTGTCACCTCCCCGCTCCCCTCCCCTTCCCTTACTCGTGTCTTCCTGGTGGTCTAGAGGTACCTGTTCGGTCGGGGCAGGAAAGAAAGAGCCCCCTCTTTCCTGGCCGTAGCGGTGGTGGTAGCTTCCTTGCTGCATCGTGTGGGAGTCTGGCTCTCGGCGTTTCAAAATGGCCGCCGAGAGTTCAAGCTGCATCGCGAGACTTCAACTCTCGGCGGCCATTTTGAAACGCCAAGAGCTGGACTCCCACACGATGCAGCAAGGAAGCTACCACCACCGCTACGGGCAGGAAAGAGGGGGCTCTTTCTTTCCTGCCCCCACCGAACAGGTACCTCTAGACCACCCGGGAGACACGCGTAAGGGGAGGGGAAGAGAGTCCCCTGCCCGCTAGCGCCCGTTTCATCGCCGCCAGAAACAGGCCATTTTTACTAGTGTTAAATAAAGTCTACAACAACCACTCTGAAGTCTCAAGAAGCATCCCCTGTTAAAGACTGTTGAAGATGACTCCTGATTAGCCACCAATCCAGACTGTCCCTCAGTTCTGCGGGGCAACAATCATCAGTATAGGTTGTCCACCTGAGCACACCAAGACGCACCTCTGGTAATCTGGACAAAGAGGAATGTGCAAATACGCCTCTGACAAGTCCAGAGACATCAAGAATTCCCCATAGACTGCCACTCTGACAGACCGCAATATTTCCATGAGAAAGGACAAAACCTTCAGAGCCCTGTTGACCCTCTTCAAATCCAGAATTGGCTGATAAGATCCCTCCTTCATTGGAACAGGAACCACGGCTTCCAACGCTAAAAGCTGTCTAAAGTCTGACACACAGCTAAAGCTTTGAAGGGGGACTTACCCTCTTCCTGACACTTTTGTTTCACCCTGCAAGAGATTCCAGAGCATAGCCTAGCCTGAGCATATCCACAACCCACTGATCTGAGGTAATTTGAGCCCATATCCAATGAAACAGCTACAACATTCCCCCCTGTGGGAATTATCGGAGGATGGGCCTGAACACCTTCAATGGGAGGCTTGAGGGGCTCCAGATGCCCCTTGACCTCCACAGAAACTCCTTCAAAAGGGACTGAACACCTCTATTCCAAAACCTACCTCACTGGGCTTCACTCAACTTGCCTGGACAGTCTCCTCGTGTCTCTAAACGCCCCTTGGTTGTTGAGAAAGTCCCCAAGTGAGATCCATCCTCAGGAAGTCCAGAAACTTTGGATTCATCATTCACCGGCTTCTCCAAAGTCTTCACTAATGTTAACTTACCCCTAAACAGCAGCTGACTCAAACATACCTTTGAAGCTAAACCTGTGGACCAATTCTTTAGTCAGAGGAAATGCCTCTCTACCATTGCCAAGAGAAAATTCTTTGCCAAATCTCTAACCAAATTATACATGGTGTCTGCCAAAAAGGCTGTACCTAACTCCGAGTTTATAACATCCTCAAACTTGTGCCGTGGTTTCTTCAGGGAATGTGGACGTCTTTCTGCCCAGCGAACAGGCAGAAGCTACAACCTCAGCTTCCACGGATGGCTGCTTGCAATGCCAGAGCAGAGATCTCAAAGGACCTCTTCATAAGGGCTTCCTTTCTTCAATTCAGAGGATTCTTTAATGCTGCTGCTCCTCCTTCAATGGGAATTGCTGTCTTCTTGGTGACAACTGTGGCCACTGCATCCACCTTTGATAACTTGGAATTCTCCAAATCCATCAAAGGAAACTGAAAAAAGTGAGCCATGGCTCTGCTTAGGGCCATGTTGGAGAAAGCCATTCAGCCTCTACCATCTCTTGATATCTTCATTATAACCGGAAGGATAGCGAAGGTTTCTTGATCCCTTTCAAAAATCGGTCTCCTTTTGTAGTTACTAGAGACTCATCATTTGATAAGCAAATCACCTATAAAACTTAAGTAATCAAGGAGGGAAGCTCCAGTCTAAGGAAAATGTGAGCTACAGTAGGGCCTTCACTCATAGGAAACTGAGCTTCCAGCCTCTAAGCCATCCTTCCAATCTGCTTCCTTGCTTAAAACTTCATCCAGGGATTTTAAAAAAAACCTCTGAAAACAAATCTAGATCCTGTTTTTCTGGTAAGTGCTGCCTCTTGGTCCCAGAGGGCCTCTCCTTGTCTCTGGTAGCTGTGGGATCCAGAGTAGACAGGATCAGCAAGCCTTGCTTTGTACAAGAGGCCTAGTTAAGCACCAATACAAACGCCAAGGAAAAGGCAGAAAAATATTCCACCAGACTCCTGTCTGTGCCGCACCGGATGTTCAAGGGGCTGTGCAGAAGTTAAGGTACTCAAAGCATGCCGGCATGTTACCCTCCGACTCCTAACAGAGCTATTCTGCCAGGCCGGGCTGCACTTTCACAGCCACCCATGCCAACTTTGAAGCACTGCCAAGTGTCGCCTGAAACCGCAAAGCCAGAAGCACTGACAATGGCCTTTGTCACTTTTTGCACTAAGTGAAGACATGTGCCACACTAAGTGAGAAGCACAGTGGTACAGTTTTTCCAAATAAGCTGCCATCTTGACTCAACAGTAGAGTTGGCTGTTTAAGTATATGCATGGATTACCACTCTGCTTGATTACTTTAATTCACTGAATAGGTGAATGCCTAAATACCAAATGCAAAAGTTACAGGTGATACAAAGAGTGATTACAGGTACAAAATTCTGAGAGCACATTCGACCTATGTTAAAAGAAGTAGAGCAGAGGACAGAGATTTACTATATGCACCTAATGCATTTGGGAACGATCTTTCAGCAGTATAGATCAATTAGGACCTTAGTGTCTAAAAAGGGAGCAGAGGACAGAGATTTTAAAATGTTTGTTTTAGTTTAAGACATTATATGCACCTGATGCATTTGGCACGATCTTTCAGTAGTATAGATCAGTTAGGGCCTTAGGATTATTGGACTGCATGGGGGTGGGGGGGGGGGGGGGGTATAATGCAGAGTAAAACAAGGACAATACTTGTGGGCCTGCTTTATAGTATAAACTCTTGAGGTGAGAGATTACTAATAACTTATAGTTTCAGAAACAGTATGGCCCTTTTAAGTGACAGAGGTAACAATCCAAAAAATACAGAGGATTATCTTGTAAACAATTTTGAAGCTTTTTGAAGAGATGGTATATAAAAAAAAAAAAAAAAAGGAAAAAAAATTAGTGACAGATCACTTAGAGCAGAGTTGTATACAAACAAATTTATCCACAAAAACCCAACTTACTTTGGGAATATTCTTCTCCCATTTGTGGAGGATATTCTTCATCCCAATCAACTACATCATCATCAGTAAGCACCACAATGTGACATTCTCTTTCCCCACTATGGGCACTGGCCACCATGAGTGGGAGAATCATTTCTTCCAGGTAAAATTCAAACTGCCTTCGAGCACCATCATTTGAGAGCTCATGCATAAGGGCACCTGAAACAAGATCACAAGCAAATTTGGGAGACTGAAAAATTGAGGTTTTAAAAGTTTCCTAAAAATATGTATCTGATTTCAAGATTTATTTTTTTTTTTACTCCATCCTCACAAAAAAAAAACAAACAAATAAACATGGCGCCTTAAAAATCTGTATCTCACAAGAACTATAGCACAGCTTTACTGAGTCACCAACACCTCCATGTAACAAAGGGGTATTAAGAACATCTATCAGGACAAAATAATGAAATGGTCTAGGGTCCTACTGAAAGGGGCTGTCTAGTCAGACAACAAGCTTCCAGCAACCTTAAGATTCCTACTGTAATTACTATTAGGAGTCTTCAAGGTTGTGCCTGTACCTGAAGAACACAGCTCACTTTCTATGAGTGGATACAATTGGGGGGGGGGGGGGGGGGGAGGAACTGTTCAGGGTTTAAGGAAGACGGTTCCATATTTGTGTTAAACCACATTTCTTTTATGCAGTCCAGCAAAAACTTAAAATTGAATGCATTACACTCTTTACCATGGATGATACAAAACACTTACTGTCATATTAAAAAAAAAAAGTATATTAATTCAAAAGGAGTGAAGCCTGTGAAACTGGGATTACCTTAATCAGTGGGAACTGGATTAGAGATTCAAGTGTTTGTATTGTTAAATAATTTCTGGTTTTAAAAGAGAAAAAAATGAAATCAGGTGTATTATTTCCACTAATATTGGACAATAAGTGTGTTTCCAACAAAATTAATTGACTATATACCATCTAAAGTTTGAAGAAGCCAACCAATCAATGTGGAATAGTGATTCAGATAAATAATAACTAGGGATAATCAGGTTAATACCACGTTTTCTTTGTTTACTGTTTAATTGATCTCCTTGTCTTGTTTCACTCTCCCTATTTATTTTGTGGTCTAAGAAAGAGAAAGATTGTATATAATCCATTTATCTAGTTGAGATTGTTTTCCTCTAATATTGTATTAATGTACAGTCATCTCTGTATGGCAAACGATCTACTTTCTGGGACCCTCATTGTCAGTCATCTCTGTATTACTGTTTGCAAGTGACCCTTGTAAAATGAAAAATTATAAATAAATGATTAAAAAAAAAGTTGCCTACTCAAAGTGAAATGAGCTGAAATCAACAAAGCAGCAAATGTGACACAAAATGGCTGCTCTCAGCAGTACATCGCTCATATTTACAATATGATTGCTAGTGACCCACTTGTGCCTAGACTGGATTAGTGTCAAGCTAGGCACATACTTCTACTTGGCTGAACAAAATTCTATTTTGCCACAATTGTAAATGAACTGTCCTTATAAAGACATGTGTAAGTCATACAAAAGAGCATATTTTATTTACTAGAGAGCAATCAGATTAAATAGCTGCAGTACAAAGAGCACATTTAAATAAAGCCTTTTAAGCATGGAAAAAAGACATCCAGCATATTCTTTTGGTTAAACACTGACAACTAAATATATTAGCTACAGAAACCATTGTGGTTACTGGTGACCATATTATGAGTAGTTATATGGAGTCCTAGAGTGGGTTAGATGGGTAAAGATGAATGTTGCAGGTTTTACAAGACATAGGTCAGACTTCAACCTATTAAGAATGTATTAATTTTCATAAGCCATTTACAAAGCTTTTGTGTGTTTATTACTTTACACTACACATCTGCCCTTTTGTTTCACATGCAGCTTGGATTTATCACAAACATTATTTCTTCTGCATATGGACTATTGCAATGTAATTTATTTGAGGCTACCTTATAGGAATATGCATTGGTTACAGCTGGTATGAAATACCACAGCATATTTGATTAATGGTTTGACAAAATTTGATCAGGTATCTCTGGTGCTGGCTCATTTATACTGGTTGCCGATACAGTAGCAAATGTATTATAGTTTTCAAAGTTCATGCACAGTATGTCCCTGTATGTCTTCAGTCTAAGCTTCAGGACTATATTCCAGGTCCAGTATTGTACTCGCAAGCCAAGAATTTGCTGAGCATTCCTGGAAATTAGGAACTATTCAAGGATTAAGAAGGGGTTGAAGATTCAGTATTGTTACCTGAAAGCAAAAAAAGTGTTGTATGTGCATGTGATGCACAACAGAGAAAATGAAAATTTAAATGATCAATATCATCAAAATTTGGCTGTATTAGCATAATGAGTGTTATGCTAGCAAAGGTTTCAGATACACAATTTTAAGATTCAATATATGCATAATTTGGGGATATTAGAATGGAAGTTTAATAAGTCAAAGCTGCATCATGGGTTTATTTGCTTTAATCCTCTAAATCTCAATCACGTGGTAGTGGAGATACTCCAATAAATATAGTACTTAAATTGCAACTCCACTGATTTAAGAAAAGATATGTAAATGATCATTGATGGAGGAAAAAGCCTCAAAGTACCAATGTTTATTAATATCCCTTACGGTACCAAATCAATCCTGTTTGCCGATTACTCGGTCATTTCAAGGGATTAGATATTTATTGGGGAAGAGATCAATGAGAGCAGTGAACTGGCAACCAAGCTGGAACCGTTCTCATAGATCTCTTCCCCGATATGACCCTGAAGCAGCTAGTCTGGTATACAGCACAGTGAAACGCTGGCCACCGTTGGTCAGGGGAGATCTGGATGAGGCAATTGAGGACTTCATGCGAAAGCACAACACAAGCTAAGTCCATTTTGGTGAACGTATATAACTGTGTATGCAAATGATGACAAGTAGGAGCGAGATCTAAGACACTGAGCGCCCTATTAATCTGTTTTACATCGCGCACACATACACGTAAGGAGGTTTTTAAAGCCGATGATCAATATCTAATCCTTTGAAATGACCGAGTAATCGGCAAACGGGATTGATTTGGTACCGTAAGGGATATTAATAAATCTTGATACTTTGAGGCTTTTTCCTCCATCAATGATCATTGAAGATTGATCATTTACATATTTTTTTTACTTAAATCAGTGGAGTTGCAATTTAAGTACTATATTTATCTGCTGTAATTATCGCCTGCACTTACAAAACAGGAACATTATTTTAAACTACAGTACATCTTTACTTCAATGTCATATTTGAAGCATACATTCAGAACATATGACAGCAAAAATTGAGAAGAGCTTTGGTGGAAGATTAGTCTGAAGAAACTAAAGGAAATTAAAAATAAGAGTCCATCAATATTTCAAGCACCACACAAATTCCAAGAAATTCTTCAGAAATCATGAGAAACCCTCTTGCTTTGTGGGCTAAAACTGGCACACATTTCAGGAACTCAAACTCAACTTAGGGTTGTTCCTTCATAGAGAGAGCACGAGAGAGAGTTAACTTTTTCTGATTGTGGGATATTTACATTTATATTATGGTGACTCTACAAGTTATAACCTTCTCTTATTTATATGTTATTCTTGCTTAATTTTTACTGAGTTAACATTTCTTTTGTCATTTTATCAATATATGTATATTGTTTTTTTAATTTGTTTTATTACTATAAAGATTTCTAAATGTTATTTTAATTGTCTTATAGCCCCTGACGCAGACCTGCTGGGCGAAACACGGCCTGTGTCGGGCTGATTAGAATATTTGGTCTCCATTTAATAAATTGATTATCTTCTACTGATCTGCTTTGTTGTTTTTCTATGCTGAACTGGAGCCAGTCAAAAGCCTGTCCCTTGCTTTTGCTGGGGAGCCACAGAGGCCTTAGGTGCACGCTGTTGAAGAGAACGAGCCTGGACAGGCTGCCGAGAAGCAGGAGTGTACCTACGCCTAGCATAGGAATAGGGAGCACTCCTCTTCTTCAAAAAACCTCCTTGATGAGGAGGTAGTAACAGAAGACGCCCGGCGGGAGAGAGAATCCATAGCATCAATGTGCTTCTTGAGCTGTCAACCAGATCCTCTACTTTCGCACCAAAAAGGTTATCCCCCTGGCAAGGAACATCTGCCATCCACTGCTGGACCGAATGATCCAGTTTAGAGACACGCAGCCATGAGAGTCTGCGCATCACTATATCTTGGGCAGCAATCCTGGATGCTGCATCAAAAAAGTGTCAAACTTACCCCTGGCCAGGAATTTTCGACACGCTGCCTGACCACCTGGTGAAAAGGCTCGGCCTGCTCTGGAGGGAGTGCATCATCCAAGCCAGACAGTTGCCTCACCGAGGTCCGCAAGTGGATGCTCGTGAAGAGCTGGTATGTCTGGATTTTGGCAGCGAGCATAGTGGCCTAATACGCCTTCCTCCCAAAACAGTCCAAGGTTCTAGATTCTCTGCCTGGGGGCACTGGGGCATAGTTCCTAGTACTCTTGGCTCTTTTGAGAGCGGAGTCCACCACCATGGAATTGTGAGGTAGCTGAGACTTCATCAATCCAGGCTCCCCGTGGATCCGATATTGGGATTAGACAGAGGGAACGACCAGTTTCGCAAAAGGACTTCCTTCAGTACATTATGCAAAGGAGCAGTTGCAGCCTCTCTAGGTGGAGAAGGATAATCCAGGACCTCGAGCATCTCAGCTCTGGGCTCATCCTCAACCTCCATAGGGAAGGGACCAGCCACAGCCATTTCCCAGACAAAGGAGGTAAAGGATAGACTCTCCAGTGGAGACAGTCTCCTTTCTGGTGGAGGTGAAGGTTCAGAAGGAATCCCATAGGGTTCATCAGAAGAAAAGTACCTGGGATCCTCCTCTTCCTCCCATGAATGCTCATCTTCAGTATAGGACAAGACATCTCTCAGAGCAGTCCAAAACTAAGCCTGCCTAGATGCCGAGGAATGATGTCAATGGCGGTGCCGAGAAGTCGATGACTACCTGGACTCCAGTGAAGCTTCCTCCACCGACGTCGAAAGGGAGTCGACCTGGGTGGCAGCTGAGACCGATGCCGCAGGTGGCACCGAGGTCGGGGACCTCACCACAGGCGAAGGGCCAGATACCACTGCAGCAGACGGTACAGAAGGCACAAGCACCCCAGACACCGAAGCAGACTGGCGCAGTAACCCAGCTCTGGAAGCAGGGCCCCGATGTGCTCGTCGAGAGCCACCGTCAGACAAGGCTGCGGGGTCGGTAAAGGAGCCGGTGGCAGAATCTGTCGAGGCTCGGGAGCAGGTACCGGGCCGCTAGACCGACGCATTGGCACCTCCTGAAAAGAGGAGGAGTGATCCTCTTGGCGCCGACTCTTCTCGGGTGCCGGATCCCTCGACACCCCGGAGCTCCCGGCACCGTGTGTCGAAGGAGAACGATGACTGTGCTTCTTCGCCTTCACTCAACGCCCGTCATCGAGACTCCTCGGGACCAATGAGGAAGACGTGGAATCCTCACGTCTCCTCGGGGCCGGGTCCGACGAAGGTTGGTCCTGGGGGGGCCTGCATAACAGGAGGCCTTGAGACAGGTGGAGACTGACTCGATGCCTCACTGCTCCCAGCACGAGTTGGTCGTTCCACAGCCATTACCTTTGCTCCCGATGTCGATGCCGCCAACCTCGGTACGGATGTCGAAGGACCGGACCGAGCCCCAAAAAGCTTCTCTCACTGGGCCTCTCGAGACACTTGAGTCCGTTTCTTCATGCGAAGATACAGATTACAAGCGGCTGGACTATGGTCAGGCCCAAGGCACTGGATACACCAGATATGGGTATTGGTACACGAGATGGTCCGGTTGCACCGAGTACAACGTTTGAAGCTGCTGGGTGTTTTCGATGACATGGAAGGAAAAACAGCTTCAGCGAAATCAAAAGACGCAATTGTGCCTGTGAAAAGAAAATAAGGACACGAAAAGAAGGGAACAACCCGGCCGCGTTGAAAAAGAAAGAAAACTTTAAAAAGGGCAGAAAAACTAAAGGGAAGTTTTTTTTTTTTTAAAGTAAATATCTATTAAAAGAAATAAAGAAATAAGGCAAAAGCCAGAAAATGGAAGACTCTTTCCCGGGCCTAAGAGGAGCGGAGAAAAAAAACTCAACCGCACCTCACCGCGGAGAAAAAATAACTGAGCGGGAACACTCACGCAACGGGCGGGAAGGCTCTGGCAAGATGTTTTTATATTTTACTTGCAAAAATGTTGGTTCCCGGGCCGACGCGGACGTCGACCCCACATGTGAGAACAAGCAGCTTGCTTGTCCTCAGGAGAAAGTAGTAGCTACCCAATTGTTTGGTTCTGAATACGAGGCAGAAATACCAGGACACCTACCAATTAAGATTTTGTGCAAGATATGCAGAAAGACAATATTAACTGCATTACTGGATCACCTCTATAGAGGGGAAGTAATCTGGTGCTTATTCTGTTAGATCTGTCTGTAGTCTTTGATATGATCAACCATCTACAGACACGATGATGCAGTAATTTAATTCGTTTCTATAGGACCAAATACAGGGAGTTTCTGAATAGAAAGGAGCATCTGCACCAAGGTTTTTCAGCTTATGAGATCATTATATAGAAATTGTATTTTGATTTTCCAAAAGAGAAGAATGATATGGAAGAACAGATATTTTGTACTGGGAAGGAAAACAAACTTCCATTTAATATTGGGAGGAACCAGCACTCGCTCTCAGCCAGACAATACAAGATCAGGAATCTTTACAGTTATCTGTAGCAGCCCAGATAACCTTGGGATGCATCTTTTTTAGGCCATTACACAAAGCACATCAGCTGTCTGCTAATGAAAGAATTAATTTCAGCAGCCCAGTCACTGATCATATTTAAGGCTAGACTAATAAAATATGGCCTACTGTGGGTTTCCATAGCAAATGGTGCTGCAGCTTCAACTGGTTTAAAATACAGCAAGTCTGCTGGGAGGATTGTATGTAGATCATGTTTCTCCAAACTGTGATCTGAATTCCACAGGTGAACAATAACATTTAAGAAGATATTTGAAGAACACATTGAGGATATATTCCCCACTCTATCAGCTTAAACCTTCAAAGAAGTGGTTTTTGCTGTTTACCAGGATCAAGAGGTTAGAAATGACTAAGGGCTTTATCAGCTGTAGCATCAGGAGTGGAGGAGTGGCCTAGTGGTTAGGGTGGTGGACTTTGGTCCTGGGGAACTGAGGAACTGAGTTCAATTCCCACTTCAGGCGCAGGCAGCTCCTTGTGTCTCTGGCCAAGTCACTTAACCCTCCATTGCCCCATGTAAGCCGCATTGAGCCTGCCATGAGTGGGAAAGCGTGGGGTACAAATGTAACAAAAATAAAATAAATAAAATCATACCAATGGAATAGCTTGCCAGCTCACCAATGTGTATTTAATTATCAATTGTTTACATAACACATTAAGATGCAAGTATTTCCACAGGCTTTTCAGAATGCCTGTTAATTGCTTTATTTAGAAAGGACCAATTGAGAAATAGATTCAAGATAAATGAAGATTTTATTAAGTGATATATTTTATATTACCACAGCTTTTAATACTGGCACTTACTTTAGGGATATTTGGCTTGATTTAACTTTAAAAAAGTAATCCAAAGGTTGAATGGAGTAAGTTTTGGAGTAGTGTCCGTTTTATATATGATCATGATTGTGATTTATATTATATATAAATTAGATGATTTACATAAGATGGTATAAATATTTGCAGATCAAGAGCACCAGCATAGTTGTTTTAAAATACCACACTTTTCTTAGTGTTAATATTTCTGCCTGTAAATGTCCACTAAGTTATGATCTATATTTTCACTACTAATTTTATTAACATGTTTACCATAATGTTAAAAAAAAAATTAATACCAGTCAGTCAATCTTGTTCTTTACAGCTAAAATTATGTCAAGATTCCTGATCCATTAAAATAATCCTATCAACTAGTTTGGAAACCTCCATGGGGGAAGAAATCTTTCCTGCATGTCTGTAAAGCACTGTATGTACCTTGTAACACTATGCTGAGATATTACATTCACAAATTCCATACTTACTGAGATCTCTACATTTGATAGTGCTATATTCAAATGAGATACACAGATAGTCACAAGCTTCTCTTAGTTCAGGAATAGATATTCCATCAGGACACCGGATTATTCCAGTCTTGTAGTAATCCTTATGAAATTTAAAAAAATATTAAATACTAAAATGAAACCACTATGAGTAAGCATGACATTTAAACAAAAAGTTCTTTATTAAGAACAGTAGCAGAAGCAGATGTAGAGTTAACTAATCACAGTTAAATCAAAATAGTTACATTTAGGCTTGCTTTTCTGAAGTAGGCTCTGAAAACTAATCCTCCCGATTACTAAACCTCACTAGCGGCTACTGCATGGCAATGCCAACACTTTAAATTTGTAATGTGTCAATCTGTATTTTGTATTTATCTTTTTCATTACTTTTTATTCTTGAAGTTATTTAGCTCTGCATGTCAATTAAACTTTTAATTATGATTAATTGATTATTTATATTTGTTCCCACTGTAGTTACTTGGGACTCTGGGCAATGGAGGTTAAGTGACTTGCCCGGAGTCACAAGGAGCTGCAGCAGGAAAAATAAACACACCTTTATTCATGTGATTAGTCCTGTTAATTTTAATCAAAAAGCAGGTCTACTTAGAATTATATAGATATGTACTAGAGGACAGTGGCTTTTAAAATACATTTACTCAATCTTTTTTTTTTTTTAGTGAAAACAAAATATCATGAAAGAAAAACAAAGTTGTGTATATTAGAAATCCTTAATCAACAAGATAAATGGGGGTCACTGAACAGTTAGTGCACACTAGCTGCCACAGGATCTACTGTATTCCTATGGGCCCTGCAGCAGATAGCACATGCTAACCATTAGTAAATGACCCCCCAATTATCAACAAGATGAATACTTAATCTCTACATTATACATTTTAAAAATAAAAATCTCTGCTAGAAGTTAAATGCTCTTCTTAGGGAGCTTAAAAAAAAAATCAAATTTCATTGTAAATATTTGAGTTGAAGTCTGAACTATAAGCCTCCTTACAATTTTAAGGACGCTAGGAAAAGTTCTTCAGTAACATATGCCCCTACCATTAGCACCACTTGCCACAGCACTAGAAAATCTCAGTCTCCAAAAAGGACAAACATGCTTTCCTTAGGACAAGAATCTGTCTCCATGAACACTGCAAGTTACCAGATTTCCACCTACAACAGCACATAACAGCTTACAACTAGAGCTGCACTTTAATTGCAGTTAACTCATTTCCCCTCCCACGTTCCCCATGCCAGACTACCTTAAAAAGGTGGTCTTCTGTTGATCCTCGCCAATGGCAACACTGCACATATGCTGTCTGGTCCTGCCCAGACAGAAATAAGAAGGGATATCAAAGGAGGTAGGATGGGCCAGAGGGAAAGCTTGAGGAGTAGGCCACAAGAAGCAGAGGAGGCAGGATGAGCCAGAGGGAAAGCTTGAGGAGAAGGCCACAAGAAGCATATATACATTGATGCCACTGCCAGGACCAGAAGTGTGAGATGCAGACCCCCAAGCAGAACTGGAGGGGGGAGGGGTCACCAACGGAAGCTATGACCAAGACAGTGAGCTCCAGAAGCCACAAGAAGGCTGGTGCTACTCATAGTGGGGTGGGGGGGGAGACAGAGAGAGACCCCAGGAAACAATGGACCTGGGGGAACAGGAGAGACATGAAAGGTTGAAAAAGGAGAGATGTTGAAACTGGAAGTGGGAAAAAGGGATATTATCAGTCCATTACGGAAGGGGGATGGGATCTGATATACCGCCTTTGTGGTTACAATCAAAGCAGTTTACATATTATATACAGGTACTTATTGTGCACCTAGGGTTAAGTGATTTGCCCAGAGTCACAAGGAGATGCAGTGGGAAATAAATAAAAATACCTTTAATTGTGCCATTTGAAATTGCAATACAAATGCAGCCCTACTTAACCCCCCCCCACCCCCCCAAACCCCAATTCAAAAATCAACCCTCCAGGGACCAATATAAATTAATTTCATTTAACGGTTGTGCCTTATGGTTAGTAACATGGTTTAGTAAAAAAGGTCTGGCAAACACTAGCATATTAGAATGGACAGAATCTCTATTATGTGACATGAACCGGACTGACCCACTGTTGGATAACTGAAAAACCAGATAATACGGAAAAACAAAGATACTTTACCCGTAGCAGGTATTCTCCGAGGACAGAAGGCTTCATATTCTCACAAGTAGGTAGACTCATCCCACATCGCCCGGGGCCAGCAAAAATACCAAAGAAAAAAAAAAGAACGAGAGATTTCTGGAGCGCGAGCAGCACGCCAACGCACACCGGCAAGTGCCTTTCTGCTCGCAGCGAGGCTACGCCTTTCAGTTTAATACAAAAGCAAAATACGAAATAAAATATGAAGAAAAGAAAACTCCAAGAGGAGGTGGGTGGGATTGTGAGAATAATAAGCCCGCTATCCTTGGAGAATACCTGCTACAGGTAAGTATCTTCATTTTCTCCGAGGACAAGCAGGCTTACAATTCTTACAAGTGGGAATCCCTAGCATCCAGGCTCACCCAAACATTAGTCAATTAGGCCTCGCAATGACGAGGACTTAACGCATATTAACCTGAAACTATATACAACTAGATGAGGGTGCAGCCTGGAACAGAATAAAACAGGCCTAGGAGGGTGGAGTTGGATTCTAGACCACAAACAGATTCTGCAACACTGACTGCCCAAACCGACTGTCACGTCAGGTATCCTGCTTAAGGAAGTAGCGAGATGTGAATGTGTGGACTGAAGACCATGTTGCAGCCTTACCAATCTTTTCTATGGAGGCTAACTTCAAGTGGGCCACTGACACAGCCATGACTCTAACATTATGAGCAGTGACATGAACCTCCAAGTTAGCCCAGCCTGGGCATAAGCGAAGCAGATGCAATCTGCTAGCCAACTGGACATGGTACGTTTTCCCATGGCGACCACCATCCTTGTTGGGATCAAATGAAACAAACTACTGGGCAGATTTGTCTAAAGGGCTTTGTCCACTCCATGTAAAAGGTCAATGCTCTCTTGCAGTCCAAGGTGTGGAAGCTGCTTTCGACAGGGTGGGCATGAGGTCAGGAAAAGAATGTTGGCAAGACAATCAACTGGTTCAGATGGAACTCAGACACCACCTTCAGCAGGAAAAGTTCTTCAGTCCTCTGCAGGTGCATGCAGAGGACTACTCTGTTGTGATGAAACTTAGTATGAAGATGCACACACTACTAAGGCATGAAGCTCACTGACCCTAAGAGATGAAGTAACAGCCACCAAGAAAATGACCTTCCAGGTCAAGTACTTCAGATGGCAGGAATTCAGTGGCTCAAAAGGAGCTTTCATCAGCTGGGTGAGAACAACGTTGAGATCCCATGACACTGGCGGAGGTTTGACAGAGGGATGTTTGACAAAACCAAACCTCTAATGAAGCGAACTAAAGGCTGCCCAGAGATAGGCTTACCTTCTACCTGCTGATAAGCACTAATTACTCTAAGGTGAACCCTTACGGGGTTGATCTTTAGACCAGACTCAGATAAGTGTAGAAAGTATTCAAGCAGAGTCTGTGTAGGACAAGGGAATCTATGGCCTTGCTGTCACACCAGGTGGCAAACCTCCTCCATTTACAAGGATAACACCTCTTTGTGAAATCTTTCCTGGAGGCCTGCAAGACCCGGAAGACACCCTCCGGAAGACCCAAAAAGAGCAAATTCTAGGCTCTCAACATCCAGGCCATGAGAGCCAGAGAATGGAGGTTGGGATGTAGAAGCAACCCTTCATTCTGAGTTATGAAGGTCAGAAAACACTTCAATCTCCACGGTTCTTCAGAGGACAATTCAAGAAGAGGGAACCAAATCTGTTGCGGCCAGATTTGTTCCTAGAGAACAAGCCCATAAACCACTACTAAATGGACTTGGGAAAAATTCACAATTCCAGGAATAACATGTATAGAATGTTTGTACGTTTGGGAAGCTCGCCAGGTGCCCTTGGCCTGGATTGGCCGCTGTCGTGGACAGGATGCTGGGCTCGATGGACCCTTGGTCTTTTCCCAGTGTGGCATTACTTATGTTAAGTAGGGCGCGATCAGAATCATGGTTCCGCGGCCTTGCTTGAGTTTCAACAAAGTTTTTCCCACTAGAGGTATGGGAGGATATGCATACAGGTCTGTCCCCCAATGAAGAAGGAAGGCATCTGACATTACTCTGTCATGGGCCTGAAGCCTGGAACAGAACTGAGGGACCTTGGGATTGAGTTGAGTGGCAAAAAGAACCGCTGAGGAATGCCCTACGCTCGGAAGATCTTGTGGGCTATGCCAATATTTAGAGACCACTCATGAGGTTGCATTATCTTGCTCAGCCTGTCGGCCAGGTCGTTGTTTACGCCAGCCAGATAAGTGGCTTGGAGAAACATGCCGTGACGGCATGCCCAAAGCCACATCTGGATGGCTTCCTGACACAAAGGGTGAGATCCGGTGCCCCCTTGCTTGCTGGCATAATACATCGCAACCTGATTGTCTGTTTGAGATGGGACAGCCGATCTCTCAAAGCCTTTAGAGCATTCTAGATCGCTCAGAGCGCCAGAAGATTGACCTGAAGATTCGTTTCCTGGAGGGACCTAGCTCCTTGGGTGTGAAGACCATCTATATGAGCTCCCCAACCCAGGGGAGATGCATCCGTTGTCAGCACTTTTTGTGGCTGAGGAATCTGGAATGGAAGTCCCAAGGTCAAATTGGACCAAACTGTCCACCACTGAAGAGAGCGCACAAGCTCCGGGAACACCTGGATGACATCTTCTAGACTTCCCGTGCCTGGACACCACTGAGAAGCCAGGGTCCATTGAACAGATCTCATGTGTAGATGTGCCATGGGTGTAACATACACTGTGGAAGCCATGTGGCCCAATATTCTCAACATCTGCCGAGCTGTGACCTGCTGCGATGTCCGAACCTTGGACACAAGGGAAAGAAGGTTGCCTGCGTTAGTTCGAGCACCCGAATAGTCATCCACATGGACTCCTGAGCACCATCCTCAGAGATGCTCTTCACGAGCCAATTGTCAAGATAAGGGAACACAGTCTGTGTGGGAACACAAACTCCCAGTCTACGTGGAAACAATGCAACTACTGCTAGGCACTTTGTAAAGACCCTGGGGCTGATGCGAGGCCAAAAAGCAACACGCGTACTGAACGTGATGTGCTCTGAGCCGAAATCGAAGATACTTCCTGTGGGCTGGATGTATCAGGATGTGCGTGTATGCATCCTCAAGTCCAGAGAGCATAGCCAATCATTTTCCTGAATCATGGGAAGATGGGTGCCCAGGGAAACCATCCTGAACTTTTCTCAGTCTAGGAATTTGTTCAGGGCCCTTATGTCTAGGACGGGACGCATCCCCCTTGTCTTTTTCTGCACAAGGAAGTACCTGGAATACATCCCTGCCCTTCTTCCCCTGGTGGAACGGGTTTGACCACATGGCCTTGAGAAGGGCAGAGTTTCTCTGCAAGTACCTGCCTGTGCTGAGAGCTGAAGGAATGGGCTCTCAGTGGACAATTTGGAGGTTTGGAAAGCAAACTGAAGGTGTATTTGAAGAACCCATCGGTCGGTTATGAGAGGCCACCTTTGGTGAAAAACATTAACCTCCCCCCAACCGGCAAATAGTCTGGGACGGACACTTTGATTGTGGCTATGCTCTGCTGGAGCCAGTCAAAAGCTTGTCCCTTGCTTTTGCTGGGGAGCAGCAGGGGCCTTGGGCGTATGCTGTTGACGAGAACGAGCGCACTGGGACTAAGCCTGAGCAGGCTGGTGAACCGCAGTTGTGTACCCCTATACCTAGAATAGGAATAGGGGGGGCACTCTGCGACCTACCAAAATATCTCCTGGATGACAAGGCAGCTACAGAAGACACCCGGCAGGAGAGAGAAGACATAGCATCAGTATGCTTCTTGATTTGGTCAACGACCTCCTCGACCTTTTCTCCAAAAAGATTATTCCCCCCCCCCTGGAAAAAGCATCCGCCATCCTCTGCTGGACTGAATGGTCCAGGTCTGAGACACGCAGCCATGAGAGTCTGCGGATTGTTATACCTTGGGCAGAAATTCTGGATACCACGTCAAAAGTGTCAGAAAGTGCCCTGGCCAAGAATTTGAGTTACGCTTTCTGCTGCTTGACCAACTGGCGAAATGGCTTGGCCTGCTCTGGAGGGAACGCATCAACCAAGTCTGACAGCTGCCGCATCGAGTTCCGCAAGTAAACGCTGGTGAAGCGCTGGTAAGACTAAACACAGGCGATGACCATAGCAACCTGATACATTTTTCTCCCAAAAGAGTCCAGGGTACTAGCTTCTGTGCCTGGGGGGAGCCGAGGCATAGTCCCTATTAGTCCTGGCTTTTTTGAGAGTAGCACCCACCACCATGGAGTAGTGGGGTAACTGAGACCTCAAAGCAAGAAAGGAGTAGGGAGAAATGGCTTCTCAAACAACGGAGGAGACGTGTAAGTGGATAAGTCTTTATTATCCACCTACATGTCTCCTCCGTTGTTTGAGAAGAGCCATTTCTCCCTACTCCTTTCTTGCATAAAATTGTGATATGTAGGGAACAAGTGCACCTCAACCTTTTCTGTGGTTTCTCCCTTTTGTAACTGAGACCTCACCAACCCAGGTTCCCCGTGGATCAGATACTGGGTATCAATTTTCTTGGGGACCACAGGGACAGAGGGGTTGCCCAGTTCCTGACAAGGACTGCCTTGAGTACCGTGTGGAGAGGAGTCATCACTGCCTCCTCAGTGGGGAGGTGTAGTCCAGGAACTCGAGCATCTTGGCCCTGGGCTCATCCTCCACATCTACAGGGAATGGAATGGCCTCAGCCATTTCCTGTATAAAAAGAGGTGAATGAGAGGCTCTCAGATGGAGACAGTCTCCTCTCAGGTGGAGGGGAGGGCTCAAAAGAGATCCCATAGGACTTTCACTAACTACACCCTCTCCAAAAGACATTACAGGATGTGATACCCACAAGCGAGCCTTCTCCGGAGTAGCCCCCACACTCTGGAATGCACTGCCTGAAAGGCTCCGCTTAACACAAGACTATCTCTACTTCAGGAAGCAGGTGAAAGCTTGGCTCTTCAACCAAGCCTTTAATGGAAGAAGTAACTAACTCGTTAGTCTCACTCACACACACAAGGATTGGCTCGGGCTGCACATACTGCAGCGGAACATGTTTATCCACTCCCACCCTAGCTGAGATAATATTTAACCATCTCTGACCTCACGTGCAACTTTCTTCAAATCAATCACCTTACTTTCTAATTCTTCCTACTTTCTTACTCATCTATATGTTACAACTTTGCCTTACCCCTCACTACCAATTATAATATTCTAGTACATATTTGGGCATATTTTCAAAGCACTTAGCCTTCATTGTGTTGTCATTGCAAGTAGTATACTATGCCATACTTTGTATTGTTCGAATATTTTTACTGCTCTACTTGCCTACTGCTCATGTTTGATCTATTCTTACTGTACACAGCCTTGAGTGAATTCCTTCAAAAGGCCGTAAATAAAGCCAAATAAATAAATAAATAAATACTCAGAAGAAAAGTACCTGGGATCCTCTTTTGATTCCCATGAGCGCTCCTCTTTGGTATCAATGCTTTTCGGGTGCCAAATCCCTTGGCACCCCGGAGCTCCCAGTACAGTGTCGATGGAGATCAGTGATGGTGCTTCTTGGTCTTCGTCTGATGCACATCACCCATGCTACTCGATAACGATGAGGACGTCGTCGGGTCCGACGATGGATGGTCCCGGGGGCCTACACAGCAGAAGACCTCCAGACAGGTGGATACCAACTCGATGAGTCACTGCTCCCAGTGTCTAGGGGTCTTACAGCAGCCATTCCTACTGTGACTCCCAATGCCGGTGCTACACTCTATGTCGACACCTCAGACCTTTATGCCAATGTCAAAGAACCAGACCTGGCTCCAAATATCTTCTCATATTGAGCCTCTCTGGAAATTTGGGTCCTTTTAATATGAAGACAAAGGACACCATTGGCAGGGCTATGGTCGGGCTAGAGGCACTGTAGACACCAAGAATGGGCGTCTTTTCCAAGAGATGTTCAGTTGCACTGATGATATGGAAGGAAAAATGGCTTCGGCGAATCTAAAAGTTGTGATGGTGCTTAAAAAAGGGGAGGGCTGCACAAGAGACCCAACCAAGCATGCCAAAAACCGGCCAGCGCCAAAAAGAAACTTAACGCAGGCAAAAAAGCTAGGGATCGTAAGGGATTTGGGGTTTTGTTTTGTTTTTTGACAAATTGAAAGAAAATAAAGGGAGAAAAAATAAGTTGGTAGGAAACACCGCAGAAAGGCATAAAAATATCTCTTTCCTGGACGTAAGGAGCAAGCAAAAAGAACCGCTGCTTCTCACGCAGGGAAAATGAAACTGAAAGGCGCGGCTGCACTGCAGGCGGGAAGGCACTCACAAAGCGCATTGGAGAGCTGCTCACAACTCCAGAAAGCTCTCATTCTTTTTTCTTTGGCATTGTGTTGGGCCAGGCGACGCAGAATGCTTCTACCCACTTGTGAGAATTGTAAGAACATAAGAGTAGCCATACTGAGTCAGACCAATGGTCCATCTAGCCGTATCCTGTTTTCCAAACAGTGGTCAAGCCAGGTCACAAGTACCTGACAGAAACCCAAATCATGCCAACACTCAATACTACAAAATCCCAGGGCAAGCAGTTGCTTCCCATGTCTGTCTCAATAGCACACTATGGACTTTTCCTCCAGGAATTTGTCCAAACCATTTTTAAACCCAGATACGCTAACTGCTGTTACTACTTCCACCGGCAAACAGTTCCAGAGCTAAAACAGTTCCAGAGCTTAACTATTCGTTGAGCGAAAAAATATTTCCTCCTATTTGTTTTAAAGTATTTCCATGCAACTTCCTCGAGTGTACCCTAGTCTTTGTACTTTTGGAACAAGTAAAAAATCAATTTACTTCTACTTGTTCTACATCACTCAGGATTTTGTAGACCTCAATCATATCTCCCCTCATCTGTCTCTTTTCCAAGCTGAAGAGCCCTAACCTCTTTAGCCTTTCCTCATACAAGAGGCGTTCCATCCCCTTTATAAATTTAGTCTCTCTTCTAGAGGAGTTCCAGTCCCTTTATCATTTTGGTCGCTCTTCTTTGAACCTTTTCTAATTCCGCTATATCTTTTTTGAGATACAGTGACCAGAAATAAACGCAATACTCAAGGTGTGGATGTACCACAGAGCAATACAAAGGAATTACAGTATTTTTGGTCTTATTCACCATCCCTTTCCTAATAATTCCTAGCATCCTGTTTGCTTTTTTGGCCGTCGCTGTACACTTAGCCTACTTGCCCTCGTAGAACAACGCTAACCCCTCAAACAATGCATAAACAAACGCTGTAAAAGCAGGGTGCCAAGTCTGAAACAAATCGTCTCAGGTGCAAAACGTCCTTCTATGCTAAGCCAGAAAAAGGAAACAGACATGACGACATCACCAGGGGTCTGTTAGATATATCAGGTGGTCGGATTAGCGAAGGTCAAGTAAACGAGACTGTACTGTATTATCTTATTTAAAATGTTTATCCAGTGTTTTCCTCCTCTTGCTAGTATAAACAAAGACGGTCTATTCAAGAGCCTTCTAACACAGTTTAGTGAATGGTCTGTTTATGCTCTTCAGCTATACAAACATTAACATGTGCATAATTAAGTGAAATGTAGTCCTATGGTGGAGACAGTATAGATTGAGAAAAGAAAGCATATACAATTCTACAGTCATTCTATAACCAAGGCATTATCCAATCAAATCACAGAGTCACACCTAACAAATGTCTGCATATTTGAAGACTCACTGTGTCCAAGTCTCATATGCATATTCAAGCAGTGGAGGAGGAGCCTAGAACATAGAGCAGTGGGCTGAGAATCAAGGGAGCCCAGTTCAAATCCCACTGTGATCTTGGACAAATCACTTAACCCTCCATTGCCCCAAAGGTACAAACTCAGATTGTGAGCATCCTAGAGACAGGGAAAATATGAAGCATACTTAAATCTAACTCGCCTTAGAAAAAAGCACAAACTAAATGATTAAGTAAAGTGGCAGATAAACTGAAAATCAGAGCAGTTAGGTGTCCCTTTGATGCAGCTGGTAGACAGCAATATAAACTGCTGTTTCACTTTTATTTTCTAGACTTTAATATTGTGGTTGCAATGTTAGCCCACTTGAATATCTAAAAACAAGCATCAAAACAAGCCAATAAGATGAAATCACCTCAACTTAATGCAATACAAGTTATACTGACCTGATAAAGAGGCAAAGCTCTTTAAAGTTAACCACAGATGTGCTGAGTTAATCCATTAAAGTGGTACCATCTAAAGCTTGTTCACTGAACTTTATTTCTACATCCTCTGGAGTCATTAGAGTGCTCAAAAAGTAGTGATAGTTAACGCTAGTACTCCAGAATCAACAGCTCTGGTTTTCAGGACAGGTAAACTAAGAAAATCAACCCGGCTCATGGACCAAATGCATGCAGAATTATATATATCATGTACATTCACTGTGGAAATCCTGATAGACCTCAAGGAACTAGGTGCCCAGAATTCAGAGTTGCATGAACCTCCTCAACAAAGAAATAAAAAAATGTGAAAAGTGTTCTCAACTTGGGAAAGGAAATCTCACCAGAATTGCACGGAACACAGTAGAGCTGATCCCATCTGCTACTTCAAACTCTCCCTTGTCATTAGGCCGTGTGAAATTATGTTCTCTGCCTGATCCAAACATCCTGTACAACAAAACCATAAGTTACTCATCACAAGAAAGTCAACATAAGTCTCTTTCAAGGACAAGAGTCAGACATTCACAGTTAGTGTACATTGTCCCAACATAAGGGCACCTGTATCTGTTAGAAATAGCATGACGAGTTTCTTTAGTCAGGCAACACTGCCTTTTCCAAGGCACAGTTCCTTCCAACTGCCTGACCCTCATCAAAAGTTTAACTGAGTACCACAGAATGAAAAGTAAAATCAGTATCCTTGCAGTTCATCAATATCATCCTTATCAAATTATGGTACTTATTTGTAAAAGTTCTATTTGGGTTTTCCAAAGGCACAGACTGGCCATGTATTTTACAAAGCCAGGACACACTGAAAAACATGCATCTGGGCAACGGGGCATGGTCTGGGCGTGTTCCCCATTTCAGAAGAGGAATGAATTTTTACATCCATAAACACAGACATCAGGTTTCTAGGTTTAAAAATAATGCTCATATTAAGCAGTACTTTAGAGGGACTAGATGAAGTTTCCTCCTTAACGTCACCCATTAGTTGATCCCCCCCCTCACCCCACAAAAAAAAAAAAAAAACTGGCAGCTTTTGGAAAAACAAATGGTTGTTTCTAATGGCAAACAAACACGTGCCCACTAGACTGGCTGATATTTTAGATGTTTCTGAAATGGATGCTCCTGCCACCCCACACATAAGCAATGCACAAAGATTAATTTCTCATGTATTTTAGAACAGGCTCTGTATCAGCAAATCCTAGACAACTCAATTTTGATTTGAACACCCTTTCTAAAAATGTCACTATTTGTTCTCACTGTGTACCATTCAATGATTAAAAAAAAAACACACACACACACACACCTTTGGCCTTCTTAAAATTCTCTTGTGAGGTGACCTTACACATTCCAAATGTAACTGAAATATGGGAAAAACAATTAGACAAATGATATTTGCATGGTAAAATGAGAAACAGTAGTAGATTCTCTGGAACTTTGATCATTTGGTCTCCATGGGATAACAGCCAAGTGGAGAACGCATGCATAGCACGGCTTCCAGAATTCTTTCCAACCCTTTCAAACCTATTTTGTGGTTACATTTAATTCCCAGCCTTTTGGGGATTGATGGTCCTGTGTGCAGGGGGAGAGTGAACAGGATAGGACATGGGATGCATCAAAGTTGGATCCTTTTACCTTGGATCTTTACACACTCATATGCTTGTTTCTATACTTTTCTGATATTACTGTATGTAAACTACGATATCTTGATGAATGACCATATATTAAAAACACGAGTGGTGGGGTAATTCAGGAGATGGAGTCAGGGAGACTAGGGAAACAAGGTGTACTTTGAAAGGCAGAATTCCCTAATTGACTTGTTTCACTTCATCTTGTTTTCTATTCTGCAGAAGCTGAGAGGTCAGAGGTCCGACAGTTAAAATTTTGTGCAAAAGAGTGCAGAATAATGCACTTGGGGTATAAATTCCAAAGACATATGAGATAGGGTGCAAGATGTCGATAAGCATAGTCTGGGAGAGACATTTTGGAGTGATAGTGTCTGATGATCTCAAGGCAGCAAAAACATCGTAAGGCAGTAGCCTTAACTAGAAGGATGTTGGGCTGTACAGAGGAGAAAACCAGCGAAAGAGGGTACCAATGCCTTTATACAAGTCATTGTTGAGGCTGCACTTGGGAGTATGGCGTTCAATTTTGGTGCACATAAGCAGAGTAGCATAATCAGCAGCACACTCCCCACCACCCCCCAAGGAGCCGAAGAATAAGTAGTAAAAATGTCCTTTAATAGTGGAAAATAAGACTCGACAGCACCATGTTTCAGCGAGAAACGCCTGCCTCAGCAGTCTACAATTTTAAAAATATATAAATACGAGTCCATTAAAATGCATATATTAATTTGAACAGTAAAAACATATATAGCCATCTAGAAACACATATAAAGGTATATGGAAAACACAAAATCTAGGTACATAAAAGCATCTAAAACATAATATGGAGAACAAAAGAAACGTGAACATGTATATATAGGCTTAAATGGTAAAAAAACACACGACCTAAGGGAAAATTCGGTTCTTACCTTGGTAATTTTCTTTCCTTTAGTCATAGCAGATGAATCCATTAACTGATGGGTTGTATCCGCCTACCAGTATGTGGAGATAGAGAACACTGAAGAACCACAGTGACCCTTGAACGGCTAGCCCCATCTGCCTTCAGTATTTGAAATTTCCAAAGCAGAGTGACTAAGAAAGGTAACATCACATAAATGTTCCTCACAGCGAATAAATGCCCCAGAACCGGAGCAATAACCACACAAAGAAGGGACAAACTCAACCTCCTGCAATAGAACAGCATGTAGAAACTGTAAGAACTGTTCATCAACTCCTCCTGATGAGATACAATATCTGCATGAAAGAACTGAACAAAAACACAAAGTCAGACAGGGAGGGATCATGGATTCATCTGCTGTGACTAAAGGAAAGAAAATTACCAAGGTAAGAACCTAGTTTTCCCTTCCTTGTCATCAACAGCAGATGAATCCATTAACTGATGGGATGTACAAAAGCACTCCCTATGTAGGGTGGGAACAGGCAACTCAGCGAGCCAGTACCTGCGCTCCAAAATGCGCGCCCTACTTCGCTGCCACATCCAGCCTGTAATGCCGTACAAACGAGGGTTGAGAAGCCCAAGTAGCTGCACGACAGATCTCTTGAAGAGAAAGGACACCTGTTTCAGCCCACGAGGAGGAAATCGCTCTCGTGGAATGCGCTTTAAACGCTTCAGGGGGAGCCCGCCCTGAAAGCAGATACGCAGAAAAGATGACTTCTCTGAGCCAATGGGCTATAGTGGCCTTAGACGCTGGGCACCTGTGTCGAGGACCTGTCAACAAGACAAAAAGATGATCAGAAGTCCTGAAGTCATTTGACATCTGTAGATACTGCAACAGAGCCCTGCGGACATCCAAAAGATTTAATTGCCCAAAGGAATCCGGAAAGTCCTCCCTAGAAAACTAAGGTAGAAAAATGGGCTGGTTTAGGTGAAACGCTGAAACCACCTTAGGAATAAAGGAAGGCACTGTACGTACCGTCACCCCGAACTCTGAAAACTGCAGAAAAGGGTCCCGACAGGAAAGCAACTGAAGCTCAGATACGCGTCTAGCCAATGTAATGGCCACCAAAAGACTGTCTTGAGAGTCACATCCTTCTCAGACGTTTGCTTAAGCGGCTGGAGAGCCTTCAACACCGGTTCCAGGCCGGACAAGGCAACCGCACAGGTGGGCGGAGCCGACGCGCCCTTCTGAGAAATCGGGCAATGTCCGGATGAGCAGCAAGGGACAAGCCAGAGACTTTCCCTCGGTAGCATGCCAACGCTGCCACTTGCACTCAAAGGGAATTGTAAGCCAGGCCTTTTTGTAAGCCATCCTGCAAAAAGTCCAGGACCAGCGAGACCGTAGCCCGCGCTGGTGTGACCTCTTTCGGGGCAGACCACTCATCAAACTTACGCCATATCCGAGCTTAGGCTGCGGAAGTAGACCGTTTGCAGGCCTGCAAGAGAGTGGAGATGACCTTGTTAGAGTAGCCCTTATCTCTCAATTACGCCCTCTCAAGAGCCAGGCCGTAAGACCAAATCGGCAAGGATCCTCCATAGTCACCGGGCCTTGAACCAACAGGTTCGGAACCCGAGGCAAAGGAGGTGGAGCCTCCACCAGCATCCGGCGGAGATCCACATACCACGGACGCCTTGGCCAATCTGGAGCGATGAGAATCACCCCACATACCACGGACGCCTTGGCCAATCTGGAACGATGAGAATCACCAATCCTCGGTGTAGTCGAATCCGCAGGAGGCCTCGCCCTATCAAGGGCCAAGGAGGGAACACATACAGGAGGCCTGAGGGCCAGGGTTGAGCCAGTGCATCCACCCCGCCGAGTGAGGATCTCTCCGTCTGCTGAAAAGCGAGGGACTTTGTCGTTTGTACTGACCCCATAAGATCCATTCCGGGAGTCCCCCATTTGGCACAAATCTGAAGAAACACTTCTGCCAGTTCCCATTCCGCCGGGACGATTTGATGCCTGCTGAGAAAATCGGCTTGCACGTTGCTCTAACCTGCTATGTGAGCTGCTGACAGAAGCTGCAGGTGGAGCTCGGCCCAGTGGCAAATCTGAGTGGCCTCCACGGCCAGGGCCCTGCACTGAGTGCCGCCCTGACGACTGACGTAGCCACCGATGTCGTGTTGTCTGACCGAATCCGGACAGCAAGCCCCTTCAGAGTCTTGTGGAAGGCCAAAAGAGCCTGGAATATCACTCTCAGTTCCAAGCGATTGATGGACCACCCCGCTTCCACGGATGTCCAATGACCCTCAGCATAGCTTCCCCTGGCAATGCGCTCCCCAGCCCAAAAGGCTGAAATCTGTTATCACCAGGCACCAAGAAGGAAGCGCGAGCGACATTCCTCGTCGCAGCATCCTATCGAGACGTAAGAAACGCTCCTGGCTGAACCGCCGCAATGACGGAGCGCAGGGTTTCCATGCGGAAGTCTCTCACTCTTAAGGCCTCGTTTACTTGTCGTAAGTCGAGGATCGGTCTGAAAGACCCGCCTTTTCGAGGGACCACAAAATAAATGGAGTCACGACCGCAGCCGCGTTCAGCGGAAGGCACTGGGATCACCATTCCGAGGTGCAGCAAGACTTGCAAGGTCTCCTCTACCGCTGCCCGTTTGACGGCAGTGCTGCATCGGGACTCCAAAAACACGTCTCTCACCGGGGCACCGAATTCCAATTGGTAACCTTCTCTGATCAGGTCCAGGACCCAATGATCCAAAGTTATCTTGGTCCACTCCTCTAGAAAGAGGGAAAGACGTCCTCCTACTGTAGGACAGAGGAGTGGACCGGCGTCCCATCATTGTGGAGTACGCCCCTGAACTCCTGGCCGCGACCCAGCCACTGCGGAACTTTTGTCTGAGCGAAAGGAGTTCCTTTGCTGAAAACGGGCACGTTGAGAAAACCCAGCAGAGCGCCCCGGGCGATACCTGCAAGCTTCACGGAAGCGAGGTCTGGAAGAGGAGGGAAACACAGGACCCTTGGAAGAAGGCCTCGGCCTATCCTCAGGTAATCGCTGGGGCTTAGAATCCCCTAGGTCTTTAACAATCTTCTCCAAATCCTCTCCAAATAACAGGAGCCACCTCACCAGCCTTTGCTTAGAGGCCATGTCAGCCGCCCAATGCCGCAGCCAAAGGAGGCGGCGGGCAGAAACCGCCACAGACTTCTATTTAGCCAAAGCTCTGACCAGATCATAAAGGGCGTCAGCCAAAAATGACAGGGCCGACTCCATCCGCGGGGCAACCTTAGAAGGACCCCGCACCCTCTGCGGGCTACTCCACCGCCTGTTGTAACCAGGAAAGACAGGCGCGGGCTGCATAGGAACTGCCAACAGACGCCCTTAAGGCAAGGCCCGATATTTCAAAGGACCGCTTCAATGCGAATTCTAGCCGCCGGTCCTGCATGTCTTTCAAAGCGCCCCCCCCCCCCCCCCCCCCCCCCCCCACCTACTGGGAGAGTGGTCTTTTTTTTGTCAAAGCCGTGACTTTAGGCAACCCAAAAAGGGCCAAGTGGACCTCACTCAGAGGGTAAAGCTGACCCATAAGCCCTGGTCACTTTCAAAGGCCCATCGGGGTCAGACCATTGAGCTGAAATAAGCTCCTGGATGGAGTCATGCACAGGAAAGACCGCGTAGGCTTCTTAGTACTCGCCATCCTAAGATTAACAGAGGAGGCCTCGCCTTCAGCAGGATCATCAATCGAGAGGGCCTGCAGTCAGCAATGAGAGCTGGCAGCTCGTTGCGGTGGAAAATCCGAACCGCACTGGGATCATCCAGATCCAGTGGCAAACAGGCACCCTCCTCTGGATCATCTGTCACTAAGGGCCAGATTCCTCAGACTCCCAACAGCCCGATCACCGGTGGGGGGTTGGGGGGAGGATATGCGCCACCAGTCTATGTTTAGCGTGTTTCCAATGCTCAGGGGAGGAAATAACATCTGAAGCCAACCCCGGGGCATCAACACCCAGACGGAACCCAGGATGCAACGCAGTGTCAGACACCTGCGGCACAGCTCTTTTCAGCATGAAGGCCTTATGCATCAGTAGCACAAACTCAGGGGAGAAAAAAAACTCACCCTGGACCGCCGTCCCCGAATTAGGTGAAACGGAGGCTGGAGCTCCTCTGGCAGCCTTGAAACGAGGCATCCCCCTGCACTTAGACTTCTCCGCCATCGCGGGGGTCGAGGCATGTGGCACTTCCAAAATGGCGCCCGCTGCCAGCTCCATCGAGCGGGAAGAATCACCGCTCGCCATGCTCGTACTAGCTCGAGCGTCTAAGGAGCATGTACTGCAAAGCCCCGCTGCTGACCTGCGCTTATCACAGGGGGAGCAGCGCTTAACTCCTTCAGCAGTCATCGCCTACCTGGATGGAAATATAGCAACAAAATGGCGGCTTCGCACCAAAACTTACCCCGTTCGGAACGCTGTCCGCAGGAGCCTCCCCAGAGGAGCTGGGCACCACTCTCACCTCAGAAGACCAAGTCAATGAGCTCCGGTCAAGCTGCACTGAACAAGAATATCTGGAGAAGGCCTCAGAACAGCTACTTAGTAAAGGCGCGCTCTTTTTTTTTTTTTTTTTAACGCTGTGAGGAAAGTTGGAGGCAGGCAGCAACAGAGGGACTCCGGGAGGAGGGGAGAAGGGGAGAAGGGTAAGGCAGGGAAAGGGCGAACCTATATGCCTTTAAAGTGGGCACCACCAGCCACAACACCCCTGCTCAACTGGCAAAGCACAGGAGTCACCCCAGGCAGAAATCCAGGAGCTGATCAAGCTACATCCACACCTGCTACTACTTACTACTAAACATTTCTAAAGCGCTACTAGGGTAACGCAGCGCTGTACAGTTTAGCAAAGAAGGATAGTCCCTGCTCAAAGGAGCTTACAATCTAAAGAACGAAATGTAAAGTTGGGGCAGTCTAGATATCCTGAATGGCACTATAATGGTTATGTGCCGAAGGTGACATTGAAGAGGTGGGCTTTGAGTAAGGATTTGAAGATAGGCAGCGAGGGGGCTTGGCGTATGGGCTCAGGGAGTTTATTCCACGCATAGGGTGAGGCGAGGCAGAAAGGGCGGAGTCTGGAGTTGGCGGTGGTGGAGAAGGGTACTGAGAGGAGGGATTTGTCCTGGGAGTGGAGGTTACGGGTAGGAGCGTAAGTGGAGATGAGGGTAGAGAGGTAATGAGGGGCTGCAGATCGAGTGCATTTGTAGGTAAGTAGGAGAAGCTTGAACTGTATGCGGTACCTGATCGGAAGCCAGTGAAGTGACTTGAGGAGAGGGGTGATATGGGCATATCGGTCCTGACAGAAGATAAGACGTACAGCAGAGTTCTGAATGGATTGAAGGGGGGATAGATGGCTAAGTGGGAGGCCAGTGAGGAGTAGGTTGCAGTAGTCAAGGCGAGAAGTAATGAGAGAGTGGACGAGTGTTCGGGTGGTATGCTCAGAGAGGAAACGGCGAATTTTGCTGATGTTATAGAGAAAGAAGCGACAGGTCTTGGCTATCTGCTGGATATGCGCAGAGAAGGAGAGGGAGGAGGCGAAGATGACTCCGAGGTTGCAGGCAGATGAGACGGGGAGGATGAGGGTGTTATCAACAGAGACAGAGAGAGGAGGGAGAGGAGAAGTGGGTTTGGGTGGAAAGACAATAAGCTCGGTCTTAGCCATGTTCAGTTTCAGGTGGCGGTTGGACATCCAGGCAGCAATGTCAGATAGGCAGGCCGATACTTTGGCCTGGGTTTCCGCAGTGATGTCCGGTGTGGAGAGGTAAAGTTGGGTGTCGTCAGCATAAAGATGATATTGGAAACAATGGGATGAGATCAGCGAACCCAGGGGAGGTGCAGATTGAAAAAAGAAGGGGTCCAAGGACAGATCCCTGAGGAACTCCAACAGAGAGCGGGATGGGGGTGGAGGAAGATCCTTGAGAATGTACACTGAAGGTGCGGTGGAAGAGATAAGAGGAGAACCAGGAGAGGACAGAGCCCTGGAATCCAAATGAGGACAGTGTGGCAAGAAGTAAGTTTTGATTGACAGTGTCAAAAGCGGCGGATAGGTCGAGGAGGATGAGGATGGAGTAATGACCTTTGGATTTGGCAAGGAACAGGTCATTACAGACTTTCTGTCGAGTGTAGAGGGCAAAAGCCGGATTGAAGCGGATCAAGGATGGCATGAGAGAAGAGAAAATCAAGGCAACGGCTGTGAACGGCGCGTTCAAGTATCTTGGAGAGGAAGGGTAGGAGGGAGATAGGGCGGTAGTTGGAAGGACAGATAGGGTCTAGTGATGGTGGGAGATAAATACTAAAGGCAGATGGGGCTAGCCGTCCAAGGGTCACTGTGGTTCTTCAGTGTTCTCTATCTCCACCTGCTGGTAGGCGGATACAACCCATCAGTTAATGGATTCATCTGCTGTTGATGACAAGGAAAAACAATTATGTATGTTTTAGATGCTTTTATGTACCTAGATTTTATGTTTTCCATATACCTTTGTGTGTGTTTCTAGATGGCTATATATGTTTTTACTGTTCAAATATGTGCATAATTACATATCCATCTACTCCACTCCATTATATGCATTTTAATGGACTCATATTTATATACTAGGAAAACATGCGCAATGAATACGGGCGCTAGCAGGGGGGCCCCCTCCTTCCGTCCCTCCGAGCTACTTGCCTTGTTCGAGGTTCGCGTCGCTGTGTGTGGGGAGGGTTTTTTTTTTTTTGCTGCGCCTCTGTGGCCGTGCCTGTGGCGTTTCCGTTTCGGCCCTCGAGTGTCATGACATTTTGACGCAAGGGCGGTGCAGACACTCCAGGGCACACCGGATATCTCGGGTGCCTCAACTTCCGTGGAGGCTTCAGAACGTTGGGGTGCCTTTTATATAGAGAGATTTTTTTATTTGTAGACTCCTGAGGCAGGTGTTTCTCGCCGAAACACAGTGCCGTGTTGAGTCTTATTTTCCACTATTAAAGGACATTATTACTACTTATTCTTCGGTCTCCTGATTTTTTTTGGAAGTGTCCTGCTGATCATGCTACTCCTCTGCTTCTGTGCTTCCCCTTGTAGCAGATCCAGTTTCTCCACTTTTGTGGTTGCTTTTGATTCAATTTTGGAGGCCATATCTCATTAAGGACATAAAACAGACTTGAAGCAGTTCGGAGAAGGTGACACAAATGGTATGGGGTTTCTGCTAAAGGATACACGAAAAGAAACGATGACCTAAACATGTATTCCGTAGAGGAAAGGAGGGATAGGAGGAGATAGGATACAGACATTTAAATACCTGGAAGGTATTAATATACAAACAAGCAACTTTTCCAGAGACAGGAAAACTCTAGAACTAGAGGTCATGAATAGATGTTGAAGGGTAGTAGACTCAGGAGTAACAGAAGGGCGTACTTTTTGACAGAGTGGGTGATGGACGCTTGGATGTGCTCTCAATGGAACCAGTGGAGACAAACAGTGACAGAATTCAAAAATGCATGGGGTAAACTGAGAAAGGAGATGGAATTAAAACAAAACTGATTGGTGCTTAGGACAGCAACTCTAGTAGTTGGAAAGGTAAGGCTAATGCCAGGCAGACATCTAAGGTTTGTGTTCCAAATATGGCAAGGACAAGTTCTGAACAGGTTACAGTGGGTATCAGCAGCAATTCCAGCAGTTAGGAATAAAGGCCAATGCTGGGTATATTCGATAGTTTGTCCCCAAAACTGCAAAAACGAAAATTGGGATATGTATAAAATAAGCAGAAAACGTCCATATCATAAGCATGAGTGTGGGTGTTACGTATCTCAATTGGGGGGGGGGGGGGGGGTGGGGGGAGATGACATCTTAAGATTAAAGATTAGCAAAATAAAACGTGATATTAACAATTGTTGGATTGTTGGTTTAATCATGATATTAACAATGAATGCGCCTGTGCAGACCAAAATACAAAAACCATTCTCCAGGATTGCATCATATATGGCCTTTCTAAGGCTGGCACTGTGGTAATTTGCCTACGTTTCCTGTTCGTGATGCTAGTGTTTAATCGTGAAGGAGTGGAAACCTGCAGAGTGGCGGATGCAGCTCTGGCTGCCCTTGATGAGCAAGACAATAGGACCGTGCAGGTTTTTTGCCATTATTTACTATATTACTATGAAAACATCTCCCATAGAAATGCTCTGGCTATTGAGGGGGAGGGGAGGCCAGGCCTGGCCTTATCTCTCTGGAGCCTCCCCCCACCAACACAAGTCCAATCTAAACATTTTCAGACTGATCTCTTTTTCACCAGGTTTTTTTTTTTCCAGGTCAAGTTTCAACCTATTCCATTAAAATTTCAGAAAGTGGACTCAAGTGTGCTGTGAAGAGGGAAAGACGTGTTCCTAACTTGCTCCAAGGCCTACCAGTGTCACCCTCAGCATCTACATAATCGCAAGTCCCAAACTGTTGTTTACTCACCTTAGCTGGTATATTTGTGTATGGACAAATACCTGTCACAAACTGGAATGACTATGACCGCTAAAACCACGAAGCAAGAAAAGGATTGTTTCAAGCAGATGGCGGGCGGAGGGTGGGGAATGTAATGCAATTCTCAGTGCTTTTGCTGAACTAACTAAAGCGATGGTTAAGGCACTTGAGTCCTGATTTGAGCAAACTACTGGGTCAGATAGCACGTCTGGAGCAAATGCTCGCTGATACCAACCGGCACTACTAAGTTGGAGCAATGCACCTCACACTCTGATGTTGAAGTGCTGCAGGCCTTGGTGCGCGCCCAGATGGAAAAGACAGAAGATTTTGTGAATCAGTCCAAGAGCAACCTCTGGTACCTGGGTGTACCAGAAACGGTATTGAATCATCATCTCCTTCAAGCCTGGAAGCTTGACAGGAGGCTGAATTACCACTGTTTGAGGGTCTTGGCCCTGCGTGTTTGGATCACGCCTAGGCAGAAGCAAGCCAAGACACGCATGACCCCACATGGTCATCGTCAAATATACACACAGCATAAAAATTGGAGACCCTAAAAACAGGGTAAATTGAAGCATGAATCTTTGTCTTATATATGAGGGAATCCGGGTGCATAGTTTTCAAGACTATTCTGTTGCCCTGCTGTGAAAGAGGTGCCTATTTATCTTCTATGCAATACTTTCTCTGGAAGCAGGCAGGAAGGCTCACTCATCATGTGGAAATTAAAAAATACAGTCAGCAGTTTTAAACTCAGCGGTTTTAAAGTAAAAAAAAAACAAGTATCCAAAATGGTGTGAAAAAACTTGTAGAATCCTGAAAAGCCGAACGCTAGCAACCCTAACGTACTGAGTTCTACTTACATCCCAAAGGCATCCTAAACATTTGGGTCGAAAGTATGTATGTGGTTTGCCAATGTCCTCATCCAACTCTGCCTATTTCAACAGAGACCGAGACCCAAGACGACTGCAGGGCCCATGTTTGTGGAATAGTTTGCCAGGGTTACTAACATCTGGCCACGAAAGTGACCAGATTTAAGAGGGCTGTTGAAGACCTATTTTTTTCTGTTAGCATATCCTCTGGTGTAATGGGAGTACAGTCTATAGTGTGGGACAGCTTTTTCAGTTTACTTTTTGTTTTATGTTGAATTTTACTCTTGTGTAAGTGTAAAGTTTATGGATGTTTTATTGCAATTCCCCTAGTACTTAGGCAGAAGAATATAAATTAATAAATAAGTAGAAACCTTTTAGGACTGAATGACAGTTGTACATCATTCAAGCCATCATTCAGGAGTTCGGGCAGCAGTCACTCCTGCAGACTTCTCCTCTATGGCTCAGGCTCAGGCAATGCCACCCTTCCTTATTATGCCTTTCACTCCGCTCTCCTCACTGCCCAAGGCCAGTAACCAAGGGGACTCTATCCCAATGGATTGCGAACTGTATCACCTTATGCTACCAGCTCACCGCAGCCACTCCCTCACAGATTCCGCATATTACAGCTCATAATCTGAGGGCCATGGCGGCCACGAAAGCTCATCTGCAACGAACTTCCCTGCAGGATATTTGCAGAGCAGCTACGTGGTCCACTGTGCACACCTTTGTGAAACATTACTGCATGGATACTGCTTCAGTCCTTTTACAGTACAATGATTATAAATTACACTTGGACATAGAGGACCCTATGGGTCTGTGGTGATCCTGCTAATACTATGAGAACTCTACAATATTATCCAATTAAGGCATCTTTGACACTACATAATAGGTGTTGAGCAAATCTGTGGGATTCTCTTGTTTTATTAAGCGATATTAGTTGGTAGCACACTTAGCAACCAACAAGACGACCGATTCAGTCATTACTTCTCACAATACAACAAAGAAACAAATATAGATCAGAATAAAAATACATGCATGCACAATGAACAGAGAAACCATTTGAAAGGACCAATTCCCTAACTGATTTGGCTCACCAACTTATTTTCTATGCTGTTCAAGTGAGAACTGCATTATCATCATCTCATCTCAACTATGGCAATGTACTATATGTCAAACTCAACAGGGAGTAAATTAACATGATTAACATGATATCTAGAAAGATGGGAGATTCTATAAGTAGAATATTGGTATGTCGGACTATGACACTTGTTATTTAAACCACTCTGGCATTTCAGAGGAAAAGGCCTCAAGAAGCCCCCAGCTCAAGTTTTAGCTTCAGGGGCAAGATTGCATCATCATTGGCCAAAAACCTCGTTACTCTTTCTTTTATTTTTTAATGCTTATTTAATTCACTTTATAGCAACATTCAGAGCACAGATTAGCTTAAATTGACTTAGCCTGTCTGTTGCTTCTTCTCCTTCGGGTACTTCCTGCACCTCAAATCCCAACCACATTTCCTCTGAAATGCCAGAGCGGTTTAAATAACAAGTGTCATAGTCCGACACACCAATATTCTATTTTTAGAATCTCCCATCTTTCTAGATAATGCACTATATTTCCCAGGCCAATTAGAGCATTGCTGACCCTTCAGAATACTGCCATTAATTTGATGGGGAAGATGGGGGAGGCGGGATTCAATGGACACCACTGTAGCAACATCATCACTGGTTACCTGTGTTTATCATGTCCGGTTTAAGCTCCTTGTGTTAACGCACAGGACTTATTATGAAAAGCTCCCACCTTATCTTGCTAACTTGATCATCCTCATGAGCCAGCCAGGTTGACAGATCCCAGCACCATCTAGGGTGCACAGGCCATTCATTTGAGTGTGCTTTTTTTGTTTTAGCGCCTGAAGTGTGGAATCACTCAGGTGGTTTGCTAGAGAGGTTTAAAGGACAGTTAAAGGCTTACTTTGAGGCTGCCTTTGGTGCAGGAGCTTGTGGGAGGTGATACTTCCCTTGGGTATACTAGACGTTTACTTTCTACTGTTATGGTTGTTTGCACTTTCCTTTCATATTACTGGAGTTATTTTCTGCCCTTTATATTTGTATTTTATTGTAATCCACCAAGACCTGAAAGCCAGGCAGTACAGCAAATGTTAATAAACTATAATCTCCTACAGAACTGCAATGGTCCCTTTCCTTTGTTGGAAGGGGGTGGGAGAAGGATGCTTATGTCTCTGAAGCTATCTTTCCACCTGTCTTCCCCTCATACCCAGTTCCATCCCATTGTTAAATATTCAAATTAGTTTTCCCCTAGACAGACATTTGTGACTTCTTTTCTAATGATTCCTTCCAACTTCCATTGGGAAGGAAAGATTACAACAAAGGGGACAGCAATTTGGTTTCCTGCTAACCCAGAAAACATTGAATAAAAGTTATCAATATTCAAACCATTACAAACATTTGAGAGGTAACAAAAAAAACTATGATAAAAGAATATCTAAAACATTTAAAACCAAATTAGAAGTGTTATATGACTGAAATTAAGCCTCTGAAGTAGTAAAAGAAATGTATTACAAACCTGCCCAACATTGTGTTTGGCTGTGCAGTGAAAATAGATGGATCTACAACAAATCTGGTGTTGTCCACTATCAGCGTCACTCGTTCAGAGGTTCTCACATTTCGAGCACCATCTTTTGCATTCTCATAAACAAATATCTCCCCAGCAGCTTTACAGTTGCCATCTGTACTTGATTGGCTACTATTCCTGCTACTTAGCCCAACACTACTACTAGAGCCATTTGGGGAAGCTTTCTGAGGACGGGGGCTGCTTGGCCGAGATGAGCTGTGCTCCTTATCTCGATCTACAAGACATAATCAAGGATAAGATTCAACACAGATTATGCACAAGAGTATTAAAGGAAAATTATGAATTTGGCAGTATATACTAAGATTTAATTGCCTGCAACCAGTTGAAGATCACTGAGACAAGATTATCATATCCACCAAGACCCTTCTGATTCAAATACCCAAAAGCAGATTTATATACACAAAGGTGGTGTGTGTCACCTTCGAAACAAAACAAACAAACCTGCCTGGGCTCTATCTGGCTATGCCACTCATACATAAGGCCTTACTATCCTGTGTGTTCTTGAGGAAAAAAAAAATTGGAACTACACAGAGAAGGAACTGCATCGTAGTTAAATAAGATGTAAAATGGTCAAAACAATATTACATATAAAATAACAAAAAATCTCTAATATTCCATTCTTCCATCAGAACAAAACAGATTACAAACTAATAAGGTATATAATTCTTTCTTGGCCAACAAATAAATGTGAAAAAGCCTTAATATACCACCGTGATGCTGTCTTGTTGGTGATGTAACATTCCTAATACATGGCGTAAGCTGGCTTTCTGTCCTTTCATGGGATGAATCACGGGACCTGTCACTTGACCGGCGCCTGTCTCTTGAACGCTCATGACCACCACTAGCACCGTGAAGACTCATTTTGCTGTGTCCTGTTGCTCCTCCTTTACTACAACGAGATGGAGTACTATTTTAAAAAAAAAGGAAAAAAAAAACCACACACATTTAGCATCAGTTAGTATAAATTAGTCAACAGAGGTGTTAAAATATTGTGAATAGAGAGAAGTGCTAAAACACTACATCAGATTTATAAGCAGGATTTTTAGAAGGAGTTGGCCAACTGGCTCCCGTAATACTAGCAGTATTCTGTTGGATCACTTAAGACAGTTCTTAGTATTAACCTAACGCTGTTTTTTTGTTGTTTTTTTTTGCCAGAAATTGGGTTAAGAGAATGCAAATTTGAACACATCAATAACTGTCAGTGTTTTTGCTATATAGCACTTCCAATCCGAAATTTTTATTGTGTCCAATACATGAAGGCATTCTGTTCTCCCTCCCCCCCCCCGATGCAACTTGCAGTTCCTACGTGGGCGCAACATGTCGGAGAGAAGGCTCCAGGGTTTACTGGGGAGTGAGAGAGAGATGCTAGACAGAGGGAGGAGATACACTGGATCACGAGGAGGGGGATAGAAAGTCAGCAAGAAAGAGAGACAGTGGTGGGGGAGGAAAGGAGAAGATATGCTGAACCATTGGGAAGGGGGCAGGAAGATGCTGGTGTGGGTAGAGTGTAAAGGGCAGGGAGCTGTCAGTCCACGAGAGTGGGGTAAGGGGGAGTAGGAGGAGATGCTGGGTTACAATGATGGAAGGAGAGAGATGCTGTCAATACTGGAACCATATGGAAGAAGCCAAGGGTGGGTGGCAAGGAGACGAGTGAGAGGACAATGAGTGCAGTAAGCAGAAATGCAGTAGTAGGGCACAGATGAAAGATGGAAGGGAATAGGAGGCTAAGGAAGGAGCGAGATGAGAAATGGGAGAGCTAGGGGATAAGAGAAGGAGATAGAAAGTTCAGAGGTAGATGAAAAAGTAAAAAGAGAAAGAAGATGAAAACTGAATGGACAGAGGCAGAGTAGAAAAAGGGAGGAAAGGGCAAAAAGCAAAACAAATCATGTCAGACAGGTGTAGTGAGGGAATAAAACAAGAAACAGAAGAGGAAAAAGCACAAATGGATAGCAGTGATTGGAAAGAGAATTAGCAAAAGGCATACAAGAAAAAAAAAAAAAAAGAGGAAGTGGTACCAACATGATGGGAAAATAAAAGTGCTAGCACGCCCATATGCAGGTTTTTCCCATGCACCAAGGCCACTTTTATTGCAGCAGTAAAATGTCTAGTTTTCTATTTTTTTTGTATTAATAGCCATGCACTGTCCCCATTAGTATCCAGCCACTTTTTTTCCACATTTATATCACAAAACACACAATTTAAAAGTTACATATAAAACAAAATCCAAAATTTAGGGCCTCTTACTAAACCACGCTAGCGATTCTCAGTGTGAAAATGCACCGCTGCCCAGTCGCGATTGCCATGCAGGAATCGCTAGTGCAGTTTAGTAAGAGAGACCCTTCATCCACAGTGTCTGAATACAATCAATAAACAGGTTCCAGGCTGCACCAGTCAATAAACAGGTTCCAGGCTGCACAGCCTTGGGGGCCTATGTGGAGGTGCACAGTTATAGAAATACCTCCTATATGCCTAAGGCAAAAGAAAAAATGGATCACATGAATATCTGTAATCCATAATCCCCAACCAGAGGAGAAGAAACTGGGAAGAATGATAGGGATGTATACACACTAGTGCGCATTTGGGGGTCCTTGCACTAAGCAGCACTAAATGCTAGTCCATGCTTACCACAGCTTAAAATCGCTTACCGAGGGATGTGCTCAGGCATGCTACATTAAATTTGGGATCTGCATGCATATATGCTACACGAATGCTAACAAATTTATCATTAAAAGTCAACTACTGCGTGAGCACTTATCACCACCTATTTTGTATGTAGTAAGGGCTCATACGGTAATCCTGCACTATCAGTGCGCAGTAGTATAGATATACTGATTGGCTCCCAGATATGCCCCATCTCAGAAAAATTCCAAAATTTTTTCACACACACAGATCCCAAACAACGCAGGATGCCCAAGTACATCCCACAGTAAGCTATTTTAAACTGTGGTAAGCATGGGCTAGCACTTATTGCCACTTAGTATAAAAGGACCCCCAAATGCACACTAGTGTATATACATCCCTATCATGAACATGCATATATTCATCTCCAGTCAAAAAAAAAAAAGGGATAATTTATAAAAATTTCTGCAACTGAAAGATATAAACTAGCTTTCATTCTGTAAATGAATTTGTATAAATACATACCAGTCAGGTCTTCACGATATCAACAATGAATATACACGAGAAATCTGCCAAGAATGGTAAAGACTGTGTCCAGCCTCTATAAATGGAAATGCTTTCTATTGTCTTGCTGAAACAGCCAAGAACAGAAAGCATATTTATCCGAGTCAAGAACACAGACTTTTTATATAAAATTGTTTTCTTGATGTGTATTTATAAACAGTATGGTGTTCCTGTTGTCTTTAAAAAGCCAGATACAGTTTTACCTGTCAGAAAAAAAAATCCAGCTAAAAATTTTATCCAGTGTTTGCAAAAACTGTGATGTGTAAATTGACTCAAATATACTAATTGTAATATTTGGGATTGCAGCTAAAGTATCATCTGCAATTTAAAGATTCATAAAACATGTTTTAAAAAAAAAAAAAGACCAAAAAAAAAAAAAAAAAACTTCTCCCTCTCACCCCCCAACAAATAAATCCTTGCACCTTTTAACTCCCATCAATACAAAAATGATAACAAAAAAAAAAAAACAACTGATATCCAGTATTGTGTAAATAAAAGACAATTAAAAAGTCTCAACTGAAATTTAAACCAGCAGTAAGTTTTAAAAGGTACAGTGAATACTTTCCCCTAATGCATTGCCTGTGGTTATGGAAGTCCTTATCAATACGCACCTCCTCTTGGTCAGTGACAGGGCAGAAACACAAAGACATGGCAGTATCTTTGGAATCAGAATACAAAGGAACTGTGCTCCGGCAAACAATGCAGCTTTCCAAGTCAGTTCAGCATCCTTGAGCATTACTTGACAAGTTCAACATATTTAATATTGCCATCATCTTTTCACTGTTCCACTGCACCAATAATCTGCCTTTCGTTTTCTTTTCTCTTTTTCCTACAGCTAATTTCATTGTAGCCAGTCTGGTCATTTCATGCTCAGGCGAAGCAGTCTTTCAGGTTTAGGTATTAATAAAATCGTTTTCTTAGTCATTCACTCTCTAATGTGCATAGTGTGATGCTGACGTCTTCAACCTCACAGCCTCCTGTTTGTTAGCACATATTAAACTACTTCCTCGTCCGCTAACCGCTACTGGATAATACAAATGACAGACAAGGCAAAGAAAGTCAGGAAGCTGGGTGTGAGGAGGAGGGGAGGAAGAGAACTTGGGCATACTGCCAAGCACCATCTCTGAAGCTATTTCCAGAGGAATAAGCTTGCCATTTAAGAGACTGCAATACAACATCTCAAAAGGCGACAGCTATCTTACCATACTTTTAACACACGCTTTTAATCAACTAGAATCTGCTTGAATGTCAAACTTACTTTGCTGTGAGGCAGTTAGCTAGGTAGTTTGTAAAAAGGTATGCTTATTCCATTTACCATACCATCCCTCCCTGTCTCAGTCTTCCAGCACTTACTGCATTTTTTAAAGTGAACAGTTATCTTATTTGATTTTTCTTTTAAATATGATTTCAAGTCTCAGTTTAATCTACAACACATTTCTGACACACAAAGAACTAAACAGAACAAATGGGAGGGGGCATCCTTTCTAAATCTACTGGCTGAAGATTGATCCATTGCAGCAACAAACTAAAGAGAAAATAAAACTGGAGTAGAAATATCCCTATGAAGCTGTGAATGGGACTCATGGTACCAAATCCCAGCCCTAGTTTTAAGTGAAATAGAAGCCCAAAAGGAGCAAAGAAGAAATTATCTGGCCACCCCCCCCCCCCCCCCCCTCCAAAAAGTCTTTTGTTCATCAATTGTCATCTGCTAAACATGTTGTGCAACAGACCAGAGGCGAGAGGTCTTTTCAGTTTACTTGCTGAAATCTAACCTATATTCCGCTTTAGTTTTCACACAATTATAAGCACATGAGCATCACAGGACTGAACTTTTAATCTTATTCACAGACCAATGGATCCCTGCAAAGATTTTGACAGAATTCTGATCCAAGAATTTTAGTTTCCTTAATTTGGTACATATTGAGGGGCATAATCGAATGGGGCCAGCCATCTCTATGGGCGGCCATCTCTGGGGCCAGCTCCGTAAATGGACGGAGCCAACCGTATTTTCGAAAAAGATGGCCGGCCATCTTTTTTTTTTCCATATGGGTGGGGCCGGCCAAATCTCGACATAAATGTTGAGATTGCCGGGTTTGAGATGGTCGGCTTCGGTTTTCGATTAATGGAAACCAAAACCGGCCATCTCAGACCCAGTCAAATCCAAGCCACTTGGTCGTGGCAGGGGCCAGCATTTGTAGTGCACTGGTCCCCCTGACATGCCAGGATACCAACCGGGCACCCTAGGGGGCACTGCAGTAGACTTCAAAAATAGCTCCCAGGTGCATAGCCCCTTTACCTTGTGTGCTGAGCCCCCAAATTCCCCCACAAAACCCACTCCCCACAACTGTACACCACTACCATAGCCCTTAAGGATGAAGGGGGGGGCACCTAGGTGTGGGTACAGTTGGTTTTGGGGGGGGGGGGGGGTTGGAGAGCTCAATATTTACCACCACAAGTGTAACAGGTAGGGGGGGGGGATGGGCCTGGGTCTACCTGCCTGAAGTGCACTGCACCCACTAAAACTGCTCCAGGGACCTGCATACTGCTGTCAGGGAGCTAGGTATGACATTTGAGGCTGGCAAAAAATATATATATTTTTTTGGGGTGGGAGGGGGTTGGTGACCACTGGGGGAGTAAGGGGAGGTCATCCCCAATTCCCTCCCTCCGGTGGTCATTTGGTCAGTTGGGGCTCCTTTTTGAAGCTTGGTTGTGAAAAAAAAGGGACCAAGTAAAGCCGGTGAAATGCTCGTCAAAGCCTGCTTTCTTTTTTCCATTATTGGTGAAGCCGGCCATCTCGTGAGCACACCCCCGTCCCGCCTTCACCACCCTACCAACATGCCCCCTTGAAGTTTGGCCGGCTCCGCAACGGAAAGCAACTGAAGCCGGCCAAAATCGGCTTTCCATTATACTGATTTGGCCGACTTCAGGAGATCGCAGGCCATCTCCCGATGTGTGTCAGAAGATGGCTGGTGATCTCCTTCGAAAATAAGCTGGAAAGCCTCCAAGTCCATGATTTGGCAAAAAGGAGGCATTTTATATCCTACCTATTTTCTGAAAAAGTGAAATCTATATGAAGAGTGATTCACAAGCAAATCTAATAAACTCTACACTTAAACTCTTACTATAAATAGGGGCCAGCGCTCAGAATCTTGTGGTCTCAGCTTACTCAGCTCCAAGAGCTTCAATAGCTGGTAATACCAAATTCAAACACTGCACCTCCAAATTTTTCAACAATCCTTCAAACACTTGAAAACTTTACTATTCACTATTTTTGGACTCAACACCAATGATGTTAAAGATTTTAATTGGTGCTAATGCATGAACTGAAAGGGGGGGGGGGGGGGGGGAGAAAAAAAAAAGCCTTAAGGTAATATGCCAGAGAATGTAGTGAAAGCAGTTAGCTTAGAGGGGTTTTAAAAGGTTTTAGATAGCTTCCTAAAGAAAAGTCCATAAGCCATTATTAAAATGACTTGGGGAAAATTCACTGCTTATTTCTAGGATAAGTAGCATAAAATGTACTGTTTTTGGATCTTGCCAGGTACTTGTGACCTGGATTGGCCACTGCTGGAAACAGGATGCTGCAGATGTCTTCACACAAAAGCACATTAGCTTCTAATCACAAGGTCACCTGCACATTGGCAGAGTGAGCCCCAAGACACCTCAGCACCTGTTTGTTCTGACAAATGTATGCCGCCTGGATAGCCACTTTGATCCAGTGCACTATGAATGACTTGGAAGCTGCTCGATCCTTGCAGTGTCTGTGGAACAGCACAAATGGTCTGAGCAGCAGGGTTTTTTTTTTCCTGCAAAGAGCAGAGCAAAGCTCTCCGCACATCCCATTTATGAAGCCTTCGGGAGTGCTCGTCCGTTTATTTTTCTAAGGCAGAAGAGAGAGATACCTCCTGGTTAATATGGAATGAAGAAATAACCTTTAGTAGGCATGACTATACAGTGCAGATGGAGACGGAGACGACTCCTCTGAACAGGACAAGTTGCGGCAGGAAAAGGCCTGCAACTCTGAGACCCTGCATCCCCAACACAATGGCAGTATGACTACCTTCAATGTAAGGTCTTTTAGAGAGGCTGCCATCTATGGCTCTAAGGATGGACACAACAGGACATCCAATATGAAGTTCGTGTCCCATGAGGGTAATGTGGGGCACATTGAGGGGTGGGGGGTGCGGAGCACCACCCCTCTGAAGAGCCACAAGACATCCAGCTGTGCCACCAAGAAAGACCAACCTTCCCCCAAAACAGGTGAGCGCCGTTACCTGAAGCTCCAGGAATTTTAGGGCCAAGCTATGTTTTTATTTGTGTGTTGCATTTGTATCCCACATTTTCCCACCTATTTACAGGCTCAATGTGGCTTACATAGGACCGTAGAGGTGATCGCCAATACCGGTATGAACAAATACAGAGTGAGGTTATGGTAAAGTTCATGTGTGACAGACACATTGGGAATCAAAGGTGGAAGAGTTTAGTTATGTCCAGTATGAGCTTTTATTTTGTTGTGTTGCAGGGTTAAGGCATGCCTTTTTGAACAGGTTAGTTTTTAGGAGTTTCTGGAAGTTTAGGTGGTCATATGTTTTCACAGCGCTTGGTAATGCATTCCATAGTTGTGTGCTTACATAAGAGAAGCTGGATGCATAGGTTGATTTATATTTGAGCCCTTTACAGCTTGGGTGGTGAAAATTTAGGTATGTTCGTGTTGATCTTGTTGTGTTTTTGGTTGGTAGGTCTATGAGGTCTGTCATGTATCCTGGGACATTGCCGTAGATGATTGTATGAACCAGGGTGCAGATTTTGAACGCAATATGTTCTTTGATTGGGAGCCAGTGCGTTTTTTCTCATAGGGGTTTGGTGCTTTCGAATCTTGTTTTTCCAAATATAAGCCTGGCTGCTGTGTTTTGAGCAGTTTGGAGTTTCTTTAGGATTTGTTCTTTGAATCCCGCATAGATTCCATTACAGTAGTCTAGATGGCTTAGTACCATAGATTGTACGAAGCTGCAAAATATTTCCCTCGGGGGAAAAAAGGTTTCACTCGTTTGAGCTTCCACATTGAGTGGAACGTTTTCTTTGTTGTAGCTTTCACTCGGCTCTCTAGTGCGAGATTTCTGTCGATTGCAACTCCGAGAATTTTCAGGCTATAATCTGGGGTGGTTATGTTTGTGTTATATTGGGACTAGTAAAACAGGCCCATTTCTGACACACATGAAACGGGCGCTAGCAAGGTTTTCCAGAGAGAGGAGAGAGAGAGATTGTCCTCTGTTGCCTGCCCCCCTCCAGACACCCAGCGATTGTCCTTTTTCCCTTGCCCCCCCCCCCTCCAGAAACCCAGCAAATCTCCTCTCTCCCCTGCCCCCCTCCAGCCACTTTAATCAGCATATATTAAATTCCCCCCATGTGCTACAGAAAAGCACCAAGCACATCCTATATAATAAAATGCACCTCCAACGTTCTGAAGCCGTAGTTCCGGAACGTTGCAGGAATGCTTCAAGGCTTCACTTTCTCGGCTTCAGAACGTTGGAGGTGCTTTTTATTGTATAGGATGAGAGGATAAGACAGTGTGTTTTTTCTGTGTTAAGTTTTAGTTGATATGCATTCGCCCATGAGTTCATGATGTTCAAGCTGAGTTTGACTTCTTTGGTGATTTCTGTTAGATCATTTTTGTAAGGGAGGTATATTGTGACATCGTCTGCGTATATGAAAGGGTTAAGGCCTTGATAAGGACTTGGCTAGTGAGGTCATCATTAGGTTGAAAAGGAGCGGTGATTGTGGCGATCCTTGAGGTACTCCACAGACTCCTTTCCATGGTGATGATATGTTCGAATTAGATTTTACTTGATTTGCTCTAGTAGTTAGGAAACCCTTGATCCAGCTAAGTACACTTCCACCAATCCCAAAGTAATCTAGGATGCTTAGTAGTATACTATGGTTTACAATGTCGAACGCACTAGACATGAAGAAGTCCAACACAACTGAGACCTCATATTGATACTCATAGGTCTTCCAGACCCAAGCATAAGACAACAAAGTAGAGGGTTTACAAGCCCTTTGAAGAGTGGAAATAACTGAAGCAACAGTCTCTTCAGTTTGCAAAGAACTGTCTCTCAAAGGATCTGGATCCTCCACTGGCTCGTCTGAGGCAGCTCTGGGGTGGGCCTGCTAGAAGGTAAACCAAGTTTGTGTACCAAGGCCTCCAGGAGGATAAGAAAGGAGCGACCAGGGGCACTCTCCTGATCAGAGGCTTTGGAGGAAAAAGTAGAAAAGAACCTGCTGGAGCCACTCCAGCACCAGAGCTGCAATGCCAGCTTCCCTTCTGCAACTGAAGAACTGAAAATTGCTTTGGTGTTGTGCCTCAAAGCTATTAAGCTGAACACTGCACTGACTGACCCTGTCTGTTTATCAAGAGTTGAAGGAGTGTCAGACTTCAAGATGAATAGGCTGAGAAATTCTGCTTGGACATGGTCTTGTCCAAGCAGACTTTCTCTTGGTGGACCATTAAAGTGCACCAAGAGATGTCTCTCCACCCACTGACATCTAACTGCCACCTCCTGTAGCATTCCATCATCACCCAGACCAATCCTCCTTGAAGGATGAGGAGAAACTCCAGGAATGCTAGCCTGATGGTCCTCATCCTGAAGCAACTGATCGACCAGGATACTTCCTGACCAGACCAGTGCCCCTGTGCCACCCACGCTCTGAGGCTGGCATCTGTTATCATGACCCGCTCTTGTGGGTCCAGGGAAACCCTCTCAAGAGGCAGGCAGAGTGATCCCACCAGGTCAGGTTCCTTCACATCACTGATGGAAGAAGAAGTCCAACCTTGAAACCCTGAGACCTCAGAGACCAGCATGACAAGAGAGCCATCTGAAGAGGCCTTAATGTGCATATGTGCCCATGGGACCACTTCCAGGGCTGCCGCCAAGAAGCCCAGGCCTTAGAGGTAGCCCTTCGCCCACGGGGCCTGCAGTATGCACAACTGAGACTGCAGCTCTCGACAGCCCAATCTCGTATCAACAAGACTCCCAGATACTCCAACCACTGAGAGGGAACCAGGCAATGCCTGGTCTGCTTCATCACCCAGCCCAATCTCTCCAGAAGATGAATTACCTGGAAGGTGGGTGGTTCTGGACTCCTCTTCCAAATCAGCTCAGACCAGCCAATCATTTAGACAGGGATACATCCAGATGCCATGGAAGCACAGTTAGGCCACCACCATCATCTTTACGCTGGTGCATAGAACCATCACCAGAACAAATGGGAGAGCATGGAATTGAAAGTGTTTCCCAAGGCACAAAAGCTCAAGTAATACTTGTGACCCACTCTGAAGGGAATGTGGAGATGGATCTGAAGGCTTAAGGAGGTGAGGAACTCGCCCAAGCATACTGAAGCAATCACCAAATGAAAAATCTCCATCCTGAACCATAGCATCTAGAGCATTGCATCAACTTCAAGGACAAGGAGGGGTCTTTAAGAGCCTCCCTTCTGTGGCACCATAAACTAGGATAGCAGCCTCCACCTTGCTCTGAGGGAGAAATGGGGCAGATATAGAAGTGCAACGGCCACCACCCGGTATTTTCAGGCAAGACGCAGGAAGAGATCATGAAGGCATCTAGTTACTTGTCCTATCAGTTCAAAGGCTTTGCCTTGGCTGAACACCTCAAAGGCTCACAATGATCAGAGGTAATACAGACCTACATGCAATAAAAAAAAGAAGACTGCTGCTCCCCGCCCCCCCCCCCCCCCCCCCGAAAAAAAAAAAACCAATCCTCACTGTACTCCTCTGGCAATGGCACCCACAACCCCTAAGGACACCTAGGCTCCAGGTTCTCTTGACCCTCCCCCGAAAGGTTTACCTGGACTGCAGGATGCTCCTGGAGAGTGATTATCCAGCCAAAAATCAGCCAGCACCCCCTTCAAGCAGGTCTTGCCCAGTCCCGACCAGCCAGGTTCTTTTAGGTGCCAAAGTGGGCATGCCTCATCCAAATTCATGACCAACTTTTCCAAGTCCTCTACAAATAGCAAGCATTTTCAAAAGGACAGAGTACTCACAAGTATCTTGGGGGAAGTGTTTGCAGCCCAGTGGCGAAGCCACAGCTGCCTCCTGGCCATGACCGAGGGCACTGATTGCGACATGATGTAGACCAAGTCAAAGAAAGTTGAAATTTGCTGCCCTTCCCCCCTCCCCGATGGTGAACTGCACCCCAGAGACAAAGCCTCTCAAGAGCCCCTCTGGGCTCTACCACTCTGCCAAAATCATGTGTATGAGAGCCTTGTGGAGAGAGAAGGCCTTGGGCAGTCCTACCAGGCCCTCCAAAGTGGGGCTCTATCTGGCTCTGGTGTGGAAATAGCGAAAAAGCACAAGGCCTCCAAAACAGTCTAAGGCTAGGAAGCTCCTCCCACCACAAAAGGCAGATGACTGGTAAGTAAACTTCCTCCATTTGGGGAGGGTTGATGCCCAAACCGGCACCAACTAAAGGCGAAATTAGGCCTTACCTGCTAATTTGCTTTCATTTAGTCCCTCTGGACCGGCCCAGAATGTTGTGCACGTCTTCCAGAAGGAGACTAAGAACACTGACTCTAGAGAGAGAGCCAATAAGAGCCCTTGCCAGCTAGAGAAAGATCCAGTAGTCTCCAGCAGGTGGAAGGTGGTGAGCCCTTCAGTCTCATTCCTTGCTATCTCTCTGTGGTTTCTTTCTGAAGGAAGGAGGAGAACCTCGGCTGTGCATATTCCGCAGGCCTGAGCTGCCACTGGCACTTCGCCAACATAGAGCCTGTGCCTTATATCGTACGTGCTTCTAAAAGATGCCACTGCAGGCAGAGCACTTAGTTCTTGTTGTGTCTTTTCAATTATTTACTGAATTTTTTATTTCATGCTATGCATGTATACATTTATTTATAACAGCAAACGTGGAAGGGACCTGGGTTGGTCCAGAAGGACTAAAGAAAAGCAAATTAGCAGGTAAGGCCTAATTTCTCCTTTATTAGCATCCCTCCGGACCGGCCTAGAATGTGACTGATGGGAAGTAACAAAACAGTATGAACATGGGAGAGAGCTAAGTAACCCCACCGAGATAACCGATGAACCGAAAATCGCATCTGTAAAACACTGCACCTCCAGCCAATAGCTTTGAAAAAGAATATAAAGATGACCAACTGATCGCCTTAGAAAAAACTCCAAAGGACGGATCAGAAAAACAATCTGCCCAAGAGGCCGCCTGTCCTCTCATAAACTATCATGTTCCAAGCCAACGAGAAACTGTAGGTTTTAGAAGCCATGAAACCTTTGCGTAACACCCCTGATCAGAAGATCTGCCCCACAAAAGTCCTCCACAGACTTTAAATACAGCTTGAGAGCTTTCCAAACAACAAGACATTCCAAGCGACGCTGGTCCTCCAATCCTGAAGACCGAGCACAGACTGAGAAGTGGGATCAAGAAAAGACCCTGAGAAGCAATGAGAGCACAGGCTGAGACAAGTGGGATCAAGAAAAGACCTTGGGAAGAAATGAGGGAATGGGGTGCAAGTCCACACTATCCGTAGAAGTCCAAAAAACAGACAAGAAAAAGCTTGCAGCTCCGAAACTCGCCAAGCTAAAGCGATAGCCACCAAAATACTGAATTAAATGTGAAGTCATATAAAGTACTGGGAACCAAGAACTCAAATGAGGCTTGGTTAGAACTGAGAGCACCAAAAAGATCCCAAAGAAGAAACAATAACTGACCCGGAAGGAGGACTCTTAAGGCTTGCCCCGCAGGGGGAAAAAACCCGGCTACAACCGGATGGCTGGCCAAGGGCTTACCTTCAACGCTACTACGAAAAACAAGAAAAGGAGACAAGTTGTATCCTAAGAGAGATCAAAGCCAGCTCTTTGTGAAGACTTTGCTGCAAGAAATTCAACAACTGCTGAACTGACATGCGAAAGAGGGAGATGTTCAGCTCCTCACACTATGCTTCGAGAAATCCGCCAAGTCTTAACATAAATTATGAACCGAGACAGACACGTTGACTGAATCATAGTGGCCAGCACGCTTGAAGAGTATCCTTGCTTGCCAACCGTACCCACTCAAGAGCAAAGACTTAAACCAAATAGAGCCGGATAAGACACTGGGCTCTGCCCCAGAAGACCTAACAACACCGGAAACCAAAAAGGCGAACTGACCAGAAGGCAGCAAAGATCAATAGACCTAGGCCTGCAAGGCCAATCCAAACAGGCGAACTGAAGGCAGCAAAGATCACTGGACCTAGGCCTGCAAGGCCAATCCAAATCCACTGAAATTACCCGGCCTCCTCAATCCTCTGAATGAGATGGCCTAAGAGGCCACAGAGGAAAGACCTAGAGCAGATTGGCCAGCCAAAGCCAAAGGAGAGTAACTCCCCTCTGTGCTCTGGGGCCTTCTCAGCAACTAAAGTATAGAGGAAGCTTTGCCTTGAGCACGGACACGAAAAAAACCACAGTCGGAAGACCCCAATGCTCTACCACTGCTTGAAACACTGCATTGCTGAGAGCCCACTCTCCATGATCCAGTGTGTTTCGACTGAGAAAGCCTGCCTGAACGTTCTGAACACTTGTGACATGAGCAGCGTAGAAAGCCACTGAATGCAATTCCGCCCAATGAAGTAGTTCCACTGTCTCCTGCTTCAACTGACGACACCTTGACCACCTTTGGCGATTGATACATATATGCCACCGCTGTGGTGTAGGCTGACACGATGTGGCTGACTTGCCCGCCAGCCGGCAATGAAATGCTTGGGGAGCCAGCCAAAGTGCTCTGGTGTCCAGAAGGTCAATCGAGAAAGATGTCTCCTGACAAGACCGGAGACCTTGAGCATACTGCTCCTGACAGCAAGCTCCCCAGCCCCTGAGACCAGCATCTGTTGTGACGACTATTCCTTTCGGCTGCTGCAAGGACATACTCTTGAATAGACTGGACCTCCAGAGCCACCAGCAGAGGCTGTTCGTACCTGCGTCGGCAGGGACAAATTTGACGGAGTTTAAAAAGGGGTTAGATAGATTCCTAAAGGACAAGTCCATAGACCGCTATTAAATGGACTGGAAAAATTCCTCATTTTTAGGTACAACTTGTCTGGAATGTTTTTACGTTTGGGGAGCGTGCCAGGTGCCCTTGACCTGGATTGGCCACTGTCGGTGACAGGATGCTGGGCTAGATGGACCTTTGGTCTTTCCCAGTATGGCACTACTTATGTACTTATGTACTTCTGCGGTGACTAACTGGATAGGAGAGACTTTGAAGAGGCCACATGAGTCCGTGCCCAGGGCACTGCTTCAATCACCGGCGCCATGGAACCCAACCTGAAGAGAATCCCATTCTCTCGGCCTTGAGGACTGCCCCAACAGGTGAATCTACACAGTAACAAAGTAACATAGATGACGACAGAAAAAGACCTGGCGCTTTTTTTTTGTTCAACCTGCGGCACCACCAAAGGCGGTAAAGGGAAAAGGAAAGTCCAGCCGCAAAGGGGAGAAAAGGAGCTGCTTTGTTCGCTTGACCTCACAGAACAGCCGATAGCCATTTGGTTTGGGGTTTGTTTTTTTCCCCCTTTTACATATAGAGGCTGCCTCTCCCTGCCTGCACAGCTCTTCCCTCGAGGCACAATCAAGGACACAAATGCATCACTCCGAAGCTAGGGAAAACGATGCTGGACACAATGGGGGGGGGGGGGGGGGGGGGCTTCAGCTGTCCTGTGGTGGTGAAGTGGGAGTGAGGACATTTGGCTGAAGATTCACCCAGGGCACATATCCTTGGGCCAGTCCTAGTTACGGATTATCTGAAAAAGGACCGAGAACAAATCTGGGTATCATTATGTTAATGTATGGGGTTCCTAGCATATCTGCACCTTTCAGTACTGTGTGCAGTTCAGGTCACTCCATCTCAAAAAACAAACAAAAAAAAGATACAATGCAACTAGAAAAGGTTCAGTAAATGTAAAGGGAATGGAACACTTCCTTATGAGAGGAGGCTAAACAGGTTAGGGCTTTTCAGCTTGGAGAAAAAAAAGAGGTGATACGAATGGGATGGAATAGTTACATAGGGAATGATGTTTAACTTGTCAAAATATGTCTAAAAATCTAAGGTGTGAAAGTTGATATTTAAGACCTTCACAAATCCTAGGGATTCTTATAGGAAAACTTTGAAACATTTCCTCTATGGTCCAAAAATGATTCTACAAATTAAAATAACTGATTTGATCTGTTAAACCTTATTTTGATCAAACAGCTTTATGGAAACTACTTCATTCTCTAGTGCTAGGGTAATTAGATTATTGTAACTGCTTTTCAGGTCTCTGTTTCATGGATAATCAAATATTTGAAGATATTACCTTACCTTAACTGCAATGTTTTTTATTAACAGAAGCCACTTGATGGGATCATGTTACTCCGTTTGCTTAAGAACACTGTCGCCACTTTACGTGAGAATTCCTTTTCAAGATTTAACTGCAGTGCATAATACTCGTAGCATGGGGTTTGTCATCCCAAGTACTGACTTACTATGTACCTACTTGTTCCCTAAGATCACAGCAACACCTTCTTGTTACACCTCTCTTCACTAAATCTGGCTCGATAGTATTTGTTCATTTAGGGTGGTAGGACCATTTTTATGGAATTATCTACCATTATTTTTTACGCATAAAGCCATCTAGTCAAAAACTGACATGAGAAAGCCCTTGATGTTAACTGCTAACACTGTCAGGAGTCAATCTTGACAGAGGGTCAGTGGCAGAGGCTGCATCATATGGAGATTAAGATTTCTATTCTATAAGAATTGCTGTATTTCTTTTCTATTAGTATTTAATTGTATTTGTAAACTGTCCAGATGAAGTTGCAGATGGTACGTTATATCAAAAAAATGAATAACTTGGAAATACCACAAAAAAAACCAACCAAAAAAACCCCAGACGATATTTCATTAAACCACTGACTCACCAGCAGAAGAAAACAAACTATAGAAAGTTTATTCAAGCAGCACTGGAGGATGTAAACAAGGCAACCAATATAACATGATTTGAAAGAGGTTTGGCCAAGTTCCTGAAGAAATTATTAGCCAGGTAGACTGGGGGAGAGGAACAGGCCACTGTTGGACAGGATGCTGAATCCAATGGACATCAGACTCGGCCTGGCCTTTGTTTCTTTGCAACAAATTTGAATCATATAAAATTACTGAGTACATCAACTCTCCATTTACTACTACTACTACAAAAATTGATTAAAGGAGAACAAGAAAAACAAGTTTGCATCGTAACAAATACTGAGTAACCAATTCTCCATTTACTACTACAAAAACTGATTAAAGGAGATCAAGAAAAATCAAAGCAATTCCCTCCAAATAGCAAATTGAGACTAATTTAAACTAATGTGTGTGCCTGCATCAGCCACTGACACCGCCTTCTAAGCAACGTTACTTCATTTCTTTAAACGTTTACACATAACAGTAATTTGGCAATTTTTTCTTGCTATCCTATTTTAAGGCATTCACACACTAACAGCAACCAGCTGGGGGGGGGGGGAGGGAACTAAACCATATCCAATCCAACATCCCAGTCTCTACAACCCTTTCCCCTTACAGATTGTAAAGACAACACTGGAAAAAAAATCCCTGCAGATGTGGGAACAAAACATTTACCACCCCCGTGAGAATGGTAAAAAGCCTTGTTCCCGAGGTAAAAAAAAAAAAAATACTCTCCTCCTCACGGGTGTCACGACTTACACTTTCCTGCAGTCAGCCGGCAGCGTCAGCGATTCATACAGGCCAGCTCCATGGCCTTCCTCCTGTCAAGTCCCACCCTCTCTAATGCAACTTCCTGCTTATCGTCAAACGAAGTTGCAGTACAGAGGGCGGGCCTTGAGAGGAGGAAGGCTACAGAGCTGGTCTTGGTGAATCGCTGCCAGCTGGCTGCAGCAAAGGCAGCATATTTACTTACCTTTTCTGATGCTGCCAGCGGCCCAGGGAGCGAGAAGGAAAGAGTTGACCAAAGAGGTTAGATTGAGAACTGGAGATAGCATGATGGCTGAAGCCCATGAGGTTAGTAGTCTCCTTTTCCTCTCCTCTGCGAAGCCATCATCCCCGTTCACCCAAAGTGAACAAAAGTTTAAGCTGCTCTGTCCAAGTTATCATTCTTTATTGTTGGTAGCATTTTTATTTGATCTCACTTACATTTTCAAGCATGCCAACTTGTGAAGCATACGGATGTACAATGAGGAAGCACTGGTTTTCATCCGTTAAGAGTAGTAATTAGTTCTAAATTGTAAATCATTGTGTCATTTGGAGGGGCTAGTTATAGGGATTCCCTGTATTTGTGCAGAAATATTTTCACCTTGTAAAGGGTCACCAAAACAGACATGTTAGAGTATCAGGTGTTTAACAATCAAACTTGGGAGCTTTTAACATCTTTTTTCCTATGCCTACATCAAACGAAGATGGCATATGGGAACTTTCTCCTTTTGTTTTGTGGCATGCAGTGAGGTATTAAATAATAAAAGGAAGGGCTTCCTTCGTGCTGAAATTCTGTCCAGAGTCAGTCTAAATATGGCAACATTGTCCAATTTGAGGCTTTTGCAGATGGGAGTCAGAGCTCACAGGGACAAGGACAAACCTTGTCCCTGTGCCATTCTCTAATTCTGATACTATACTGATGTCCAGCACTTCTACTGGAAGGTTGTGCCAGAAATTTGACTTAGTTGGGATTCTCACTAGAAGACACTATAAATTCTATTAGAACTGTAATAAGAATAAATTTCCACACTATAACAAAATGCACAATAGTAAAATATTTTGATGGTGCCTAAGTACTCTAGAATGAAAGTATCAACAAATCTTTTACAGTGGTAGTTTGCTGATAACCTAGCAATATACCCAAACCCTGGAAACTACTGCCACATCACTATGAGCACCATAAAGCATCACTCGATACAATCTAAAGTAACAAAAGCACTGTAAGTGGATCCAAATATAGGATTGCCCTAATCTGTCTACCAAAGGGCTCAATCCACCAAATTACAGCCAAAACAACATTTGCAAGTGTGGTTGAACAATGCACAGCCAAAACAATTTCGTTTCTTTTTCAGAATTTTTGGATGTCTCAATTTTCAGAGATTTTTTTTTCCTGTTCATTTCATACTTTTTACTTTTACAAAAAAAAACAAAAAAAGCACTTTAGCATACAAATTTTAATAATCACAAATGAACTATGTGATTTCATAGGTTAACGTGCATTAAACTGATTTAGTGCACATTAAATTTAAGGCACAGTAATGGATGTGCATCCCAGAACATATATCCAATGTTTATTTCAAGACTGTCCTTCTTGGACTCAGCCCAGTTGGCCAGAGCGAGATTAAATACACATGCTCTGAGACATGTACACTGTACATGGGATAGAACAGGACCCAGAAAGAGTGGGAGGAGCAGTGAGAGTCTGCCAACATGTCCAATGCCTGGACTTCCAACCTCTGCCCAACACACAAGTCTTAATGAAGACTGATGAAAGGGGTGATAAAGCGAAATGTCTCTTGCAATGCTTATAATCTACACTTTGTTACTTGCTGTTTATGCACCACCACTACCCTGACATGCAGATTTGGAATAAAAATAGAATCAGCATACCAGGCTCAGAGACTGATGTCAAAGGGGTGCTTTTACTAAAGGTGCACTAACAATTAGCAGTGTTAAAATGCTAAGAAGCTCACAGGTATAAATGTTTATTATTATTATAAATTTGGAAGGGAAAATTAGGTTCTTACCATGATAATTTTCTTTCCTTTAGTCATAGCAGATGAAGCCATTACGTATGGGTTATGTCCATCAACCAGCAGGGGGAGATAGAGAGCACTCAACTTTTCACAATGCCTCATGGCCAGCTAGCTCCACTGCCTCTTCAGTATTTGAAGCTTCCAAAGCAGTATGGCAAACCGCAATGGGAATAACGAACTTTCCTCACAGCAAACGATGGCCCTTAACAAGGGCATAAACTCAAAAAAGGAGGGAATGAACTCATCCTCCTGGAGGGAATAAACTCATCCTCCACTTTGTATAAACGGAGGGAATACTTGCATGCTCCTGGAGGGAATAAACATCCTCCCAAAACTGAACTGGAGGGAATGAACTCATCCTCCTATAACTGTAACAAGAATCCTGAAGACTGTTTTCTGACTCCCCAAGGAAGGAATATAACTTCAGGAAACAAGAACAGCACCTAAAAATCAGAATCACTGCAATACAGACAATCATACAGGGAGGGCTCATGGCTTCATCTGCTATGACTAAAGGAAAGAAAATTATCATGGTAAGAAACTAATTTTCCCTTCCTTGTCATCAAGCAGATGAAGCCATTACGTATGGGATGTAACAAAGCAATCCCTAAATAGGGTGGGAACAAGCCACACCACGCGCTAGCACCTGTGCTCCAAAACGCGCATCCCTCCTGGCAGCCACATCCAGCCTGTAATGTCGAGCGAAAGAGAGCTTAGAAGCCCATGTTGCAGCACTGCAAATCTCATGAAGAGATAGTGCCCCAGTTTCCGCCCAGGAAGAGGAAAATCGCTCTTGTGGAATGTGCCTTAAAGGCTTCAGGCGGAGCCCGGCCAGACAGCAGATATGCTGAAAAGATAGCTTCTTTGAGCCAACGGGCAATAGTGGCTTTAGACGCTGAAGACCCTCTGCGAGGGCCTGCAAACAGCACAAAAAGATGATCAGAGGTCCTGAAAGCATTTGTAATTCGCAGATACTGCAACAGAGTCCCGCGCACATCCAAAAGGTGCAACTGCCCAAATGAATCTGGAAACTCTTCCTCAACAAAGGAGGGAATAAAAAAGGCTGGTTTAGGTGAAACGCTGAAACCACCTTAGGCAGGAAGGAAGGCACGGTCCGAACCGTGACCCCTGACTCTGAGAATTGCAGAAAAGGGTCTCTACAGGACAGCGCCTGGAGCTCTGACACCCGTCTCGCCGAGGTAATGCCCACTAAAAAGACGGCCTTCAGTGTCAAATCTTTCTCTGCAGCACGCCGAAGCGGTTCAAAGGGAGCCCCCCTGAAGGGCCTTCAATACTAACCCCAGGTTCCAAGCTGAACAAGGTGCCTGCACGGGAGAACGGAGCCGAAGCACCCTTCTAAGAAACCGTGCCACATCTGGATGAGCAGCTAAGGACACGCCTTCAACCTTGCCACGCAGGGAGGCCAATGCTGCCACTTGCACCCGTAGGGAATTATAGGCCAAACCTTTGTGTACACCATACTGCAAAAAGTCCAGAATCGGCGAAACAGGAGCCCGCAACGGAGAAAGCACTCTTGAAACACACCAGACTTCAAACTGGTGCCAAATCCTGGCATAAGCCACGGATGTGGAGCGCTTACGGGCCTGCAGAAGAATGGAAATTACCTTATTTGAGTAGCCTTTATCTCTCAATTGCGCCCTCTCAATCGCCATGCCATAAGACCAAAGCGGCAGGCGTCCTCCATGACCACCGGACCCTGTGACAACAGGTGCGGAACCAGAGGTAACGGAAAGGGAGCCTCCAACAGCATCTGTCAGAGGTCCGCATACCAAGGCCTCCTGGGCCAATCCAGGGCGATGAGCACCACTTCTCCTAGATGCAGCCGAATCCGCAGGAGCACTCACCCTATCAAGGGCCACGGAGGGAAGACATACAGCAAGCCCAGGGGCCAGGGTTGAGCCAAGGCATCCAACCTGGCAGAGCGAGGATCCCTCCGTCTGCTGAAGAAGCGCGGGACTTTGGCATTGGAACTGGTCGCCATAAGATCCATCACTGGCTTGCCCCATTTGGCACATATCAGCAAGAATACATCGTCTGCTAGTTCCCACTCCGCTGGATCGATCTGATGCCTGCTTTGATAGTCGGCTTGCACGTTGCTCTGACCTGCAATGTGAGCTGCTGACAGGGACTGTAGATGCAGCTCGGCCCAGTGGCAAATTTGTTCGGCCTGCGCGGCTAGAACTCTGCACTGAGTTCCGCCTTGTCGATTTTATGTAGGCCACTGCTGTCGTGTTGTCCGACATCACTCGGACAGCCAATCCTTCCAGGGTCACTTGAAAGGCCGGAAGAGCCAGAAACACCGCTTTCAACTCCAGGCGGTTGATAGACCACTCCGACTCGTCGGGCGTCCACAGACCCTGGGCATGCTTCCCCTGGCAATGTGCGCCCCAGCCCTTCAGGCTGGCATCTGTCACCACCAGGCACAAATCAGGGAGCGCCAGCGGCATTCCCTGCCAGAGCATGCTGTCCAAGAGCCACCACTTCATACTGAGGCGGGCCGCAGGGAGCCAAGAAAGTCTGCACTAATAATCCTGAGATACTGGAGACCATCGTTGAAGTAGAGAATACTGTAGAGATCTCAGGTGCGCTCTCGCCCATGGCACCACTTCCAAGGTGGCCGTCATCGATCCCAACAGCTGGACAATGTCCCAAGCTCGCGGGCGGGGCATCCTCAGGAGCAGACGGACCTGATTCTGAAGCTTGCATTGCCTTTGCTCAGGAAGATACACATAGCCCGAGGCTGTGTCGAACCTGGCCACCAAATATTCTAGAGATTGCGAGGGGGTCAGGTAACTTTTGGCCATATTGACGACCCAGCCCAGAGATTGAAGGACTGAAACCACTCTGGCTGTTGCTAGATGACTCTCTTTTTCTGAGTCTGCTCTGATGAGCCAGTCGTCTAGGTACGGGTGAACCCTGATACCCTCTTGCCTGAGAAAGGCAGCTACTACCACCATTACCTTGGAGAAGATTCGGGGAGCTGTAGCGAGGCCAAAAGCTGGAAATGTTTTCCCAACACCGCAAACCGCAGAAACTTCTGATGCGGGGGCCAAATTGGTATGTGCAAGTAAGCTTCTTTCAGGTCCAGAGACGTGAGAAACTCTCCTGGCTGTACCGCCGCAATGACGGAGCGCAGGGTTTCCATGTGAAAATGCCGCACTCTTAAGGACTTGTTTAGCTCTTTTAAGTCCAGGATCGGGCGAAAATGGAGTAGCGGCCTAGACCCTGTTCAGCGGGAGGCACCGGGGTCACCGCCCCTATCTGGCACAGACTGTGCAAAGTCTCCTCTACCGCTGCCCGTTTGGCGGCAGAACCGCATCGGGACTCCACAAACACGTCTCTCACCGGGGCATCGAATTCTATTCGGTATCCGTCTCTGATCAGGTTCAAGACCCACTGATCTGCGGAGATTTTGGACCACTCCTCGAAAAAGAGGGAAAGTCTTCCTCCAATGACAGGAAACGAGGAGGGGGCCGGCGCACCATCATTGAGCGGGTCGCCCCTGAACTCCAGGCCTTGAACCGGCAGCTGCGGAACATTTGTCCGAGCGAAAGGAGTTTCTCTGCTGAAAGTGGGCACGCGAAGTGAACCCAGCAGCACGCCCCGGGCGGTACCTTCTAGCTTCACGGAAGCGAGGTCTGTAAGAGGAGTGGACCACCTGACCCTTAGAGGAAGGCTTCGGCCTATCTTCGGGCAAGCGCTGAGGTTTGGAATCCCCCAGGCCTTTAACAATGTTTTCCAGCTCCTCACCTAACAGGAGAAGGCCTTGAAAGGGCAACTTCACCAACCTTTGCTTAGAGGCCATGTCCGCCGTCCAATGTCGTAGCCAAAGAGTGCGGCGAGCCGCCACTGCTACAGCCATTTGTTTAGCCGAAGCTCTGACCATGTCATAAAGGGCGTCAGCCAAAAAGGACAAGGTCGACTCCATCCGCGGAGCCACTACAGATAAGGTCTCCGCTCCATCAGCGGGCTGTTCCACTGCCTGCTGTAACCAAGCCAGGCAGGCTCTAGCAGCATAACAACTGCATGCAGACGCCCGAACAGTGAGACCTGCCAAATCAAAGGACCGCTTCAGAGCTGAATCAAGCCTGCGGTCTTGAATATCCTTCAGGGCAACACCTCCTTCAACAGGGAGGGTAGTTCTCTGTCACAGCCGTGACCAGGGCATCCACTTTAGGCATTGCAAAGCGAGCCAAATGTTCCTCACTCAGAGGGTATAATTGCCCCATAGCCCTGGCAACCTTCAAAGGTCCCTCGGGGTCAGCCCATTGAGCCGAAATAAGCTCTTGGATGGAGTCATGCAAAGGAAAGGCTTGAGCAGGCTTTCTGGTACTAGCCATCCTTGGATTAACAGAGGAGGCTGTGCCACTCCCAGGATCTTCAATCGAGAGGGCTTGTAAGGCATCTGAAATAAGCGCTGGCAGCTCCTTGTGGTGGAAACTCCTCACCGCAGACGGATCATCAAGCTCCTGTGGCAATTCTGCACCCGACTCTGGCTCCTCCGCCCAAGAAGTTCTGCCAGACCCCTCAGAATCCTCATAGCCCGACCACGGGGGGGGGGGGGGCCCACACTCAGAAGGGGAATTAGCCCTTCTGCGTTTATCAGGAGGATAAGAAACAGGCAAAGCCAACTCCAAAAGGCCAGGATCCACCGGGGGGGCAGGCAGAGGGTCCGAAGATCCCTGTGGAAAAGCTCTTTTAAACATGTACGCCCTATGCAGCATTAACACAAAATCAGGGGAGAAAACCGCTCCCTGACCTCCCGGATCCTGCCCAGGGCTATCAGCTCTATTATTAGCCTCACTCAGAGGACCCCCCCCCCCCCCCCCCCGGATTCAGGGCTCTCTGCATCATGTGGAAAATCCAAAATGGCGTCCGCTGCCAGCTCAGAGCGCAAAAGATTGCCGCTCGCCATGCTCGGGCCGGCTCTACCGTCTGTACAGCACGAATTACAGAGCCCCGCTGCTGATTTGTGCTTGCCACATTTAGAACAGCGCTTTACAGTCTCCGCAGCCATCGCCGAAAATGGCGGGAAAATTCAAAAATGGCGGTTCGCGCCAAAAACGTCCCGATCGCGGGCCCACCCCGGAGGAGTCAGAAAACACTCTTACCTCACTAGACGGAGTATCACAGCTCCAGTCCTGCAGAAGAATCTCAAGAAAAAACCTCTTTTCCAAGATCGCTGCGCTAGAGCGCGACTTTATTTATTTTCACGCTGTGAGGAAAGCAGAGGCAAAAGAGGTAAATAAAAACACTCCAGAGGCTCAGATAAGTGTGAAAGGCAGGGAAAGGCGAACCAATGTGCCTGCATCCACTGAGTGGGAAAGGACAGGGAAAAGCAAGCTAATATGTCCACATCCACGGGGGCATGGGTAAGGCAGGGAAAGGGCTGACCTATGTGCCTTCAAAGTGAAGCTGCTATAGCCTCTAACACCCCAGCTAACAACTGGCAAGCCAGGAGTCACCCCCAGGCAGATTTTTGATGGAGCTCGAAGAAGATGCAGCCACCCTGCTTGGGGAGATAGAGAATACTGGAGCTAGTTGATGGACACAACCCATACGTAATGGCTTCATCTGCCTGATGACAAGGAAACCTATTATCTACCTCATCATTATTCTAACTCTCCCCTATAAATTTTTAGGTTTCTAGCATTTGTATACAGGCACATCAACTTCTAAGCAGCTTGTAGATCCAAGGAAAAACACAATTTGAAGGGGATAATGTGCATCCTTTATCCTGTACCCTGCTCTCTCATTAAGCACATCTGGGAGAAAATGTTTCTAAAACAACTAAGTTACATAAAATGAGAACCTCTACAAAGAAAAAAAAATCCTTCAGGAAAACAATTACTCTTCAAGAAGGTCTCAGTCAAATCATAAGCATCTTATATCAATTTAAATCATGAAACACAATATTCCAGCCGGGGGGAGGGGGGGGGACTTCTTTGGAACAACATAAGGATAACCATATCTTCAAGAAGAAAGCTGTTCCTTCTAAGAACTTCTGTTTGCTAATAGGAAGTGTGAAAGAATGGAAAGCACTTCATACTTCCATCTCTTTTCTGAAGCAAATGAATTTTTCTGGATTTATGAAATTAGAATTATGATGGAAAAATAAGACACTCATAAACCAGTTCTTAGGTATCTCAGGTTTTTGCTACTTTGCATGAATTTTACTTCTGAAGTAAAGGAATTTTTCTGGATTTATGAAATTAGTATTATGATGGAAAAATAAGACACTCATAAACCAGTTCCTAGGTATCTCAGGTTTTTGCTACTTTGCATGAATTTTACATTCCAACAAATCAACCCACTTAGTCTAACCAGCAGTTTTTGAAATCCAAACAGCAGCAAAGCAGAACTGCGGTCTACCACAAGCAAAGTAATTTTGGCAGACTAGATGGGCCCCACTGACCTGCCATCCTATTCTATGTTATGTCTTAGTTTCTATGTTATGTCTTAGTTTCAACATATGAATGTAAGTTGTCTAGATGAAGCCGTCCACTAAACATCTCTTAAGATTCACATATACATAGCTGAAAAAAAAAAAAATACAAAAAATACCATACACCTTTTGACCTGCTTCTTAAGTCATGAACATGTAAAAGTCAAAGTCTGAAAAGGTAAAATTAGTCGTTACCTGATAATTTTCTTTCCATTAGTCCCAACAGATCAATCCAGAGACTTGTGGATTATGTTCCTCTACTAGCAGGTGGAGATAGACAGAACTCAGAGATTTACTATATGTAGTCATGTGCAGTCACCTTAACTTCAGTATTGTTGATACCAAAGCAGTGGAAGACGAAAGAGGAAGTCCTCTCCTGTCTGCATAAAGCCCACGTAAGCTCCTCAACCGCTCCTGCAGGATGGTAACAGAAGGTTTCCTTTATGTTTTGATTTCTTTTGTATTTTTTTTTTTTTTTTGCCAAAAATCAAATGAAGGAATCTGATGAAATTGAGGCAACTAGAAGAAAACACTCAACCCAGAACAAAGGGTGGGCCTCTGGATTGATCTGTTCGGACTAACGGAAAGAAAATTATCCGTTAAGGACTAAAGTTTACCTTCCATTGCGTCCCACAGATCAATCCAGAGACTTGTGGGATGTACCAAAGTAGTCCTCAAGTGGGGAGCGGTACTACAACCTCAGCAGACTAGAACAATGCTCCACAGGCCGCGGTTACATGCGCTGCAATGTCAAATCTTAAATGCCTAGCGCTGCCATGCCAAGCCTGCACAGTCTGGTAAGGGAAGGACAGCAGATCAAGTGGGCGATCTGCAAAAGCCATTCACGGCAGGACAGAGGACCAAGTGACCGAACTGCAAAGGGCAGCCACGGAAGCCAGACGGGACTTGGAAAAAGGAAGTCAACTGCGCTCTGGAAGAAAGTGCTGCCACCCGCAATGGGAGAGACTGTCCCATACAGAGGCCAGCTGAAGAAATTGCCTCTCTCAGCCAATGGCCACTGTGGCTCTTGAAGCCAGATCCCCTTTCTTGTAACCAGTCAGAGGACAGCATGAGGCTATGCCGGGAGGCATTTCTGCTCAGCAGGTCAGGAATCTGATGATCCTACCGCAGTGTGGGTATTCCGTAAGGAGTCACCACCTTCCTATATACCTAAGGATCTCCAGGTTCTGAATATGTCTGCTTCTGATCCTGCCACTGCTGCATCTGCTAATCTTAAAATGGTGAGCACTAGAAGACCGCTACAGTCTTTAGCAGTGCATAAGCCTATCTAGGAAGTCACTTCTGCTCAGTAGGTCATCCCAGGCACTGCCCCACTATGCAGAGGCATAGCTAGGTGTGGTGCAAGGGGAGCATTTGAATAAAATGGCGCTTAGGCTGAACAGCTCTTCAGCTTCACACTGACGCCTATTCTACAAAAGGTCTGCTCCTTCTGACATCAAAACCGCTATGCCCACATCTGCCAATCTAAAAGTGACGAGTCAGCATAGCTTTGGAAAGGGCATTACCTTCCTGTGGTCCAGAGCAAAGCAAGCAGCAACGAGTTAACCAACAGAACTCGCTGGTCACTTCCAAATAGTATGGGAGTATATGGTGAAAATTCAAGAAGCGGGAAGAGAAAAAGGTGGAATGGGATAGAAGACAGAAACCACCGTATGCAGAAAAGACAGGATTGTGTGCCCCGTCATCAGTAGAAATCCAGAGGATCTCAAACAGATGAAGTTGGGAGTTCCGAGATCCTGCCTGAACTGGATTGCTAAAGAAAACTAGGCTGCCCCAGACGATAGTCCTGGTGTCATAAAGATAAGGGCGAGCCTAACCCGATCAAAAAGAACTTGTAGACATGTCCTCAGGAAGACGCCAAGTCTATAAGTCACCCAGATCTTCCACCAACTTCATGGATTCCTCAAACAATAGTTGCCCTGAAAAGGGAGCTGAACCACCCGCCGTTACAAGCTGCATTCACCGCCCAGCAATGCAACCACATGAAATGACAGGCTGTGACTGCCAAAAACGTCAACTTGACACCCAAAACAAGTCATAGAAGAAAACTGGCAAATAACCCGGCCTAGACTCTACATCTGGCAAGTGAGGAGGCAGTCGACTGCCTGCCTTCTGGAAGGGATCCAAAATCTGTTGCTGCCAGCTACGGCACACCCTAGCACCTACAAGCTGCAGACAGCCACCTCCAGGGAGACAGAACTTCTGAAATATCAGCGGAAAGCTGTGTTGAAATCACCCATTGAGACTAAGTTGGCTTGAAGGGAACCATAGAGATGGGGACCAAAGCAGAGAAGGAACCCCTGAAGTGATCTGATACGGAATCAGGCCCAAGGGAAAATATCCAAGAAAGAGAACCTTGTGCCATAACTTGAACCTATTTCCATATCCTGGACTTGGTGGGGAAAGTAAAACCTGACTTGGGTTGGCACCTGTTGCTGAGAAGCTAAAAGAAGAAAGGACTTCCCAAGCCTATATGGAACAGCACTCCCCGATAAGCCAATATTTGTGCTGGAAACAACTGACTCTGGGTGACACTGATTACCAATCCTAAGGACTGAAGACGAGTAGCTATCTTGGTTGAAATTTGCAGCCAGTCACTAGGTATGGATGAACCTGCAAGCCATCCTCACGAAGGAAAGCTGCCATTACCCCCATGACCTTGCAAAAATGTCTTCGACAACGTGGAAAAGCTGAATAACATGGTCATAAATCACTAAGATCCCTCTGCAGAAAGGAGCACTGGGAATACAAAAGTAAGAAAGTACGTTTCCTTGAGGTCCAGGGAGGCTAGAAACTTTCCCCACCAGATAGAACTATTACACACTGCAAGGTTCCCATTGTGAAAAGTTGAACCGTAAACTCAGCAGGACGGAAGCTCCCTGGTTGGAACTACAAAGCAAAAGGAACAACTTCCCATTCCCCAACTGCAACTGGAGATAGACTCGGCTGTGCCTAAAGGAAGAAATGTTGGCAAAGTGGCAAGAACTGCCTGACAGTGTTTGAGCTTGCATGCAGACTCCAAGAAAAATTCGAAGTGAAGTCCAGGTTGTAACCATGCAATAGAAAAACTAAGACACATTTGAGCTGAGGTAATCTTGGTCCACTCCTCCTGAAACCAGTGCAGGAGTCCTGCCTAAGGAGTGAACTGAGACTCCATCATTGGAGGATGCAACAGGCATAGGTAGACCTGGAGTTGAAACAGAGCTCATTCTACCAGCAACCAGGTGGTTTGTCATAGTGGAAGTTTTCCTGGCCCACAAAACCCACAATCAGGCTTGGGATCCTGCAGTAAAGATACCCACCCGTGGCTGTTACTGCATGGCTATCGGGCGTGGCCCCTATGGCGATGGGGATGCTGGTTTCAATGTGATAACCAGTAATGGCTCAGCCATCATGGTCCAATGCAATACATCGCACACACAAAATATAACATACTTTAACCTGAGTAAATGGCTACTTAATGGTGGCATTGCAAAACAAAAACATATCAGTGTTGTAGAGCACAATTTTCTCTTTCAGATGATACTGTTCACAAGCTGATAAAGGCAGATTCTTTTTTAATAATTGGCTTTGAACTTTGGTGCATTTTACCATTTGCGCTGACAGTGCCAACTTTGAAGAGATCCTGCAGGGCAGTTATAGATGCTGGTTAGTTGCAAATCTGGCAGTATTATGTCCAGCACAAGCATAATGCTTGTTCAAAATTTAAAGTCCGTATCTTTGTTTGCATGGAAGTTGTTGCGGTCTGAATATTGGTCCAAATATGTTCCGATGAGTCGCAACCAATTTTGATGCACACTTTGAGTCAACTTGTTTGACTGGATTTTGCATCCATAATGTTAAAATGTATTTTATCGGAAATAGCATAAAAAAAAACTGTACAGGATTTGAATTTTTTAGCCATTCTTATAAATGTGTTTGGATTTTATTAGACCCCAAAAATGGCATTTTGGTAAATGTCGCACGCTCATGGACTGACAACCTTTCAGAAAAGGGGGTCTAGATCTGCAACTATTGGCAGTTAGAGACCTCAAATTTGGGGAAACTTCGTTTAACACCTGACTCGCGCAACAGATAAAATTTGAACAAAAGTGGAGACATGATGGTGGGAAGGTTTAGACCACTTGGCATGGAATGACCCAAAAGAAAGTGTGTGTGTGGGGGGGGGGGAAGGTGAAACATACCATGTATAAAACTGCTAATGCAGAGTTCTCACATAAAGGTTTGAAGATAAGAAAATGTAAACCAAGCAGAAGAACTAACAAAGGCACTGTCTATGGAAAATTTTCAGAAGGGATTGTCATATGATAATCAGTACTTGCGTAATAGGGAGTAAATGTGATCAATATCCAGACACCTAATGTAACCAGAAAGAACATAAACTATTAAACATTAAGGAAGGGTGTGCCTGCTTGCTTTCAGACACCCATTCTTGCAAGTATGTTTTTTTTAAAACAATAAATTAAGACTTGTTTCACCAATCCACTTTTATAAGTTCTTTTTGCATAGGTTCTCAGGTTATCTGGGGGCTATTTATAACAGAGATACACCGGGTACGCTGAAGATACCAGGGTAGCTGAGGCTAGTATGCAAAGGTGTGGCCAGTATCAGTGTGCGAAGAGACAGAGAGAAGGGCAATCAATCTTTAGTAGAGTTCCGATAACTGTTCCAGTCATGCAAGAACTGCCTGGCCAGGCAAGCAGTAAGAGACAATGAAATAAAATATGCCCCACCGGAAACCTAGCTGAGCCCACAGTTTCTAATAGGATGGATAAAACCAGCCTTGACTACTACTTATTTCTAAAGCGCTACTAGACATACGCAGCGCTGTACACTTGAAAATGAAGAGAGTCCCTGCTCGACAGAGCTTACAATCTAATTAGGACAGACAAACAGGACAAACAAGAGATAAGGGAATATTAAAGTGAGGATGATAAAATAAGGGTTCTGAACGAGTTAAAAGCAGCATCAAAAAGATGGGCTTTTAGCTTAGATTTGAAGACGGCCAGAGATGGAGCTTGACGTACCGGCTCAGGAAGTCTATTCCAGACATATGGTGCAGCAAGATAAAAGGAACGGAGTCTGGAGTTAGCAGTGGAGGAGAAGGGTGCAGATAAAAGAGATTTACCCAGTGAACGGAGTTCCCGGGCAGGAATGTCGGGAGAGATGAGAGTGGAGAGGTACTGAGGAGCTGCAGAGTGAATGCACTTATAGGTCAATAAGAGGAGTTTGAACTGTATGCAGAAATGGATAGGAAGCTAGTGAAGTGACTTGAGGAGAGGGAGCATAATGACACTGGCGGAATATTAGTCGTGCAGCAGAATTTTGAACAGATTGAAGAGGAGAGAGATGGCTAAGTGGGAGACCTGTGAGAAGTAAGTTGCAATAGTCAAAACGAGAGGTGATAAAGTGTGTGGATGAGGGTTCTGGTAGTGTGCTCAGAAAGGAAAGGACGAATTTTGGTGATATTATAGAGAAAGAAACGACAGATTTTAGCAGTCTGTTGAATATATGCAGAGAAGGAGAGGGAGGAGTCGAAGATGACCCCAAGGTTACGAGCTGATGAGACTGGAAGGATGAGAGTGTTATCCACAGAAATAGAGAATGGGGGAGGAGGAGAGGTTGGTTTAAGGGGGAATGATGAGAAGCTCAGTCTTGGTCATGTTTAGTTTCAGATGGGGCCGAGACATCCAGGCAGCAATATCAGACAGGCAGGCTGATACTTTGGCCTGGATTTCGGCTGAGATTTCAGGTGTGAGGTAGATCTGGGAGTCATCAGCGTAAAGATGATACTGAAAACCATGGGATGAGATCAGAGTACCAAGGGAAGAAGTACAGATGGAGAAAAGAAGAGGTCCCATAATAGATTCCTGAGGTACACCAACTGCCAGTGGGATAGAAGTAGAGGAGGAACTACTAGAGTATACACTAAAGGTACGCTGGGAGAGATAAGAAGAAAACCAGGAAAGAACAGAGCCCTGAAATCCAAGTGAGGACAGCGTATCAAGGAGTAGACTGATCAACAGTGTCAAAAGCAGCACATAGATCGAGAAGGATGAGGACAGAATAGAGACCTTTGGATCTGGCCAGGAACAGATCATTGGAGACTTTAGCAAGTGCTGTTTCAGTTGAATGAAGGGGGCGAAAGCCAGATTGAAGTGGATCAAGAATAGCTTGAGATAAAAGAAAGTCAAGGCAACGGCGGTGAACAGCACGTTCAAGTATCTTGGATAGGAAAGGAAGGAGGGAGATGGGGCGATAGTTGGAAGGACAGGTGTGACTACGGCATGTTTGAAGGCATCAGAAACAGTCGCAGTGGACAGTGAAAGATTGAGGATATGACAGATAAAAGGGATGACAGTAGGAGAGATAGTGTTAAGTAGATGGGTGGGCATAGGATCAGAGGAACAGGTAGTTAGTTTTGAGGAGGAAAGAAGATGTGTAGTTTCCTCTTCAGTGATTTCAGAAAAGGAGGCAGGGGTTGGAGGGTTGAGAGAATGGACTAAGGAAAGGAGAGGTGGAGGTGACCTAGTTGAGAATTCAAGTTTAATCTTGTGAACCTTATCATGAAAGAACTCAGCCAGAGTCTGGGGGGAAGTGAAGGGGAGGTTGGAGGTGAAGGCACTTTGAGGAGAGAGTTCTGTGTGGCAAAGAGACGTCGAGGGTTTGAGCCAAGAGAATTTGTCAACTGGATGTAATAGTCCTGTTTGGCAAGTAAAAGAGCAGACTGGAAGGAGGTCAGCAAGAATTTGAAATGTATGAAGTCAGCATGGGCACGGGATTTCAGCCAAAGGCGTTCGGCAGAGCGGGCACAGGAACGTAGGCAGCGGATTCTAGAGGTCAGCAAAGGCTGGGGTTTAGTATGTTTTACAGAACGGGGAATGGGAGGAGCAAGAGTATCCAGAGCAGAGGAGAGAATAGTATTATAGGAAGAGACAGCCTCATTGACAGACTTGGATAACATAGTGGTAGAGAAGAGATTTGAAACATTGGAGGACAGAGTAGCCTGAAGATTCCTAAATGTATTGGTTAAGATTGGACGGGACTGGGGAGGAGGGTGTTTAAGTGTGAAAGTTATCAGATGATGGTCAGAGAGGGGAAGAATTGAGGCACAGAAACTGGAGAGTGAGCAGTTTGAGAAAAGGATAAGATCAAGACAGTGGCCATTCTGGTGAGTGGGGGCAGTGAAGCACAGTTGAAGATTGAAAGAGGATGTTAAAGCAAGAAACTGCGAAGCATAAGAGTCAGAGGGATCATTAGCATGAATGTTAAAATCCCAAAGAATGAGGGAAGGAGATGAAGGTTCAAGAAAGAAGGAAATCCAAGCATCAAAGTCAGTAAGAAAGGAAGGCAGGCACTTATCAGGGGGTACCGACGGGCTTCCTGAAACCGTACTCTGGAGTTACCGGGGCGCGCACTGGCCCGAGCCCTGACCTCTGGTAGCCTCTTGCCCTTAGACGTGCCGAGATCAGTCACAATTTTGTCCAGCTCGACCACAAAGAGCAGCTTGCCTTTAAAAGGCAACTTAGCCAGGCGGGACTTAGAGGCATGGTCAGCAGACCAATGCTTCAGCCAAAGCCACCACCGCGCAGAGACTGTCTGAGCCATACCTTTAGCCGAGGCTCTCAAGACATCATACAGCAAGTCTGCCAAATAAGCCAAGCCCGATTCCAGGGCCGGCCAATCAGCCCTCAAGGAAGGATCCGAGGGGGAAGCCCGCTGCACAATCGTCAGGCACGCCCTGGCCACATAGGAGCCGCAAACTGAGGCCTGCAAACTTAAAGCAGCCGCCTCGAAGGACGACCTTAAGGCCGCCTCCAATCTTCTGTCTTGGGAATCCTTTAGGGCCGTGCCACCTTCCACCGGCAACGCCGTTTTCTTAGTCACCGCAGTGATTAAAGAATCCACGGTAGGCCAAAGAAAGGCCTCCCGTTCACTTTCAGGCAGAGGATAGAGGCGGGACATAGCCCTAGCCACTTTGAGGCTCGCTTCCGGGACATCCCATTGAGCCAAAATCAAGGTGTGCATGGCATCATGCATGTGGAAGGTTCTGGGCGGGCGCTTCGTCCCCAGCATAATGGTGGAGCCAACAGGGGCTGAGGGAGAGACGTCCTCCGGAGGGGAAATCTTCAAAATGCTCATGGCCTGCACTAACAGGTTGGGCAAGTCCTCTGAGCGAAAAATCCGCACTGCAGAGGGGTCATCCGCTCCATCCGAGCGGGAATCAGTCTCCTCCAAGGAATCCCCAAGGGACCGTTGGGAGAACCCAGATACGCTGCCCTCATCTACATCAGAGGAGACAGAGTCCTCTAAGGCCTGGAAATCCACCCGAGGGCGTTTACTTCCGGGGGCCTCAACCCCTTTATCGGACAAGGGAGCCGGGGCAGCGTTTTGCATAAGGAAGGCCTGATGCAGCAGCAAAATGAACTCGGGGGAGAAACCCCCCAGACTGTGCACTTCAGCAGCCTGGGCCACAGCCCTAGATGCACCCTCAACCGGCGCTCGCAAGAGCGGGGGAGAAACATGCTGCGCATCCAAAATGGCGTCCGGCGCGACACTCCGCGAAGGAGCCGCGCGGGAAGAACGGCGCTTAACTTTGGCCGCTTTTTTGCCGTCGCCCAAATCAAGGGCGGCCATAGAATGAACGTCTCCCACCTCAAGGGCGGCCCAAGAAGAAGCCGTCCGAGCAGAGTGGCCAGCCAAGATGGCAGAGGCGAGCAGCGGGGGATGGGAGTTTATGGCGGGGAAAAACCGCCGCACCGGAGGAAGAACCGGCACACTGACCGGCATCCAAACTGACACCCAACAAGGGCGAATCAGACTTTAAGACCCCCGCATCCCCGCCAGAAGCGCACACGCGGTCCGGGGAGCGATTCTTTGCGCCCTCGCCCTCCGACGCCATAGGCCACGTGGAGACCGATCAGGGAACCCCCTGCCCGCTACAAAAAGGTAAAAATTACCTGCTTCTCGCTCCGAGCTGTAACGAACTGGTGTCCCAGTGAGTAGCTGCAATAAACGTTGAAATAAACGTCCTTAAGGACGTCCAAATTTTTTTTTTTTTTAACGGAGCCAGCGGGAGGGGGGAGAAAAGGAGGGACCAGGCACCACCAGGTTTGCACTTGCTCAAGAAGAGCCCTCAACCCCAGGTACTCAACAAAACCTAAAAATTAGGCTTGGAGACCTAGCCAGAGCTGCTGCTGTGTGTGACCACCACCTGCTGAGATAGAGAACATACTGAGGAGTTTCCGGCAGCACATGACTACATATAGGGAGGCAAAAGTTTGCTCTCTATCTCCACCTGCTGGTAGATGGACACAACCCACCAGTCTATGGATTGATCAGCATGATGATATGGAAGAAGAGGTTGAAATCTACAAGAGGGTGAAAGTAGTAGCCAGACACCACCTCCGTAGCCAACCGGGCAAGGAGTATGGGAGAAAAGATAACCTCCATGGCATAGGGCCACGACTGAAGCAGAGTCTTCAGGGTAAATCCAAGTTTCAGTTAGGGCAAGCAGATGGAGAGTACGAGAGATAAAGAGGTCATGGATGTAGGAAAGTTTGTTACAGACTGAGCAGGCATTCCACAGAGCGCAAGAGAAAGGCAGGGAAGGAGGGAGGAGGAGAGGAACAGAAATTAGATTGGAGATATCACGATGTGACCTGCACAAATAGGATGAGAGCTGATGTGGAGGACCAGGATTGGGGTTAATGTCCCCAGCGGAGAGCAGGAGGAGGAGCAAGAGAGTACTGAGAAGAGTAGGAGAGGTACAACGACAGCGACGAAGGCGAGATGTACTCAGATAGAAAGGAGATTGATGAATGGAAGGAAGGAAATGTTGAAGGTTGAGAGCTCAGAAAAAGGAAGAGGAAAAAAAAAAAAAAAGATGCTGAGATGATGAATATAGAGGGTGGACAATGTGTTCCTGCAGTGTACAGTGGTTTAAGATGGAATAACAAATTAGGAAGGGACAGTACCAAGAAGAAAAAGTGTGCTGGAGCCATAAGTAGTAACTGGGAGAAAAAATAAATGTAAAGAGAAAAATAACGGTGCGCGGCACCTAGAGTGCAGGCCTTGAGTGGATCGGAGTGGACCTGGGAGTCTCCCCGGAGAAGGCTGTAAAGGATATGCAGATGAACTGCAAGCAACCTTCAGGCTGAAAGGCCAGCCACCCTACTGAATAAAACTAGTTTGATGTAAACAGTACACACAGAGCAAATGCCACCAGGGCAGCATAGTGTGCAGGATTACCACGGAAACCGAGAGAAACCTGAGAGGTCTGTACTAGCCTCAAAATGTAACATTACTCACAGAAACATGGAGTCAACAGCCCTAAGCCTAACTAAACAAACTGCACTGCCATGCTCTGAGAAAGGGGAAGAGGGAACGAGTGAAAAACCTAGAGTAGGATCCCTAATCCTGATCCCTTTCTCCCCTCCATTAATGATGTACACACACCCTGAACCTCCTCAAGGAGGATCCAGAAATATTCTTAGTGTAAATCACCTAGTGAAGCACAGGCATCTCTACCAGAAGACTTTCAGATAGTCAATACTTTCCAAGCTGCAGCGTAAGGCTCTCGCTGCCATAGAACAGCTGCAGGGGTCTAATGGGTCTCGCCCCTGGAAAGTTGCGGGAGACAAAGCTGTCCCAGGCCTACTCTCTCAGAAGCCCTTAAATACCAAATATAAAGAAACTGGGAATGATCCACTCCAGTTCCCCAGTCACATTTCTGAAAAGCCTACACATAAAACTGACAGAATCGCAAGCAAATCAGGCCCCAGGGGAGTGCCAGGGCTTCAGCATTGCCATGTGGAGCAGCAAGAAAGATGGCACCCTCACACGCGCATGCACACCCAATAACTGCCCTCCGCCCGCCAAAACGAGCCGGGAGGGAAGGAACACACCACTCCACGGAGTTGAGCTCTACAGTGGATCTCCAGCACAGGAAACTGCAGCAGCCCAGAGGCTCCCACACTGGGAACCGCTTTTGCTCTGCCCCATTGGTACAGGTAAGATAATCACTACTCACCCCCTCAGGAACCGCTGTCACATGCCAAGTCGGTTCTCACACCATTCAGCTGGTACTGCAAACCAGCATGAGCTTGCCATACTGGACAAATCAGACTGAGGAGATTTTTTTTTTTTTTTTTATAAAGGTAGGAGAGTATGCCGGAGCAAAAGAAACCTCCGACTCCTTTTAAAGTCAGGAGAGTGAGAATCACAAATCCCAGTCAGGCAGAGAGGAGGGGTTGATGGGTGAGGAAGGGAGGGACCTGGCACCACCAGGTGTGCACCCAAGTCCCAGGACTGGGACACCTCAGATCCCAGCTTGACTAGATCCAGGTGATCAGGCCAGGAGCCAATTAATCCAGAGCTGCACAGATATGACCATCCACCTGCTAGATAGAGAGAATACTGAAGTTAAGGTGACTGCACATGACCACATATAGTAAACATCTGAAGTTCTCCATCTCCACCAGCTGGTAGAGGGACATAACCCACAAGTGTCTGGATTGATCTGTGGGATGCTATGGAAATACAAGGTTTCTCCGGTTAAACCCTATATAAATGAAATCCTGGAGGATATGGTACATTAATTTTGAAAACACAAATCTACAAAAGCCGCAAAATAACAAAAGCTGTAAAGGCAAGTAAAATGAAAAGTTCTCCACATTGCCAATTAATTTCATTACACTTATTTCAGGTCTATTTTTCCTGCAAGAATCTGTACAAACTGAGCCCCTACGTCTTGCCCCATCCTTAAATCTAGATTGAAAGCCCACCAACATCGCTTTTGACTTGTAACCACTTGTACCTCTCGCTTCTACCTACCCTCCTCTCCTCTTTCCTCTACACATTAATTGATTTGCTTACTTTATTATTTTTGTCTATTAGATTGTAAGCTCTTTGAACAGGGACTGTCTTTCTTCTAAGTTTGTGCAGCGCTGCGTACGCTTTGTAGCGCTATATAAATGCTAAATAGTAGTAGTAGTAGAAGAAATATCTGTAAATCTGGAAGATGTAATGGAGCACCAAACTGAAGAGTAGCAAATCTCCTGGACCGGATGGTATTCACCCCAGGGTACTGATAGAACTAAAAAAATGAGCTGGCAGAGCTACTGTTATTGATTTGCAATTTATCCTTAAAAATCGAGCTTGGTACTGGAAGATTGGAGGGTGGCCAATGTTAACGCCGATATATAAAAAAGTTTCCAAAGGAGACCCAGGAAATTATAGACCAGTGAGTCTGACATCGGTGCTGGGCAAAATGGTAGAAACTATAATCAAGAACAAAATTAGACAGCACATTCAAAAGCATGGACTAATGGGACAAAGTCAACATGGATTTAGTGAAGGGAAGTCTTGCCTCACTAATCTGCTGCATGTCTATGAGGGGGTAAACAAACATGTAGACAAAGGTGAGCCGGTTGATATTGTGTATCTAGATTTTCAGAAGGCGTTTGATAAGGTCCCTCATGAAAGACTACAGAGAAAATTAGAGGAACATGGGATCGGAGGTAGTGTCTTACTGTGGATTAAAAACTGGTTGAAAGATAGGAAACAGAGTAGGATTAAAAGGTCAATATTCGCGGGGTCCCTCTGGGACGTCTGGTTTTTAACATATTCATAAATGACCTAGAGATGGGGGTAACTAGTGAGGTAACCAAATTTGCCGATGACACAAAGTTATTCAAAGTAGTCAAATCACGGGAAGATTGTGAAAAACTACAAGAGGACCTTACGAGACTGGGAAACTGGGCGTCTAAATGGCAGATGATGTTTAATGTGAACAAGTGCAAAGTGATGCATGTGGGAAAGAGGAACCCAAACTATAACTACGTCATGCAAGGCTCAGTGTTGGGAGTCACGGACCGAGAAAGGGATCTAGGTGTCATCGTTGATGATACGTTGAAAACTTCTGTGCAATGTGCTGCTGCGGCTAGGAAAGCAAATACAATGTTGGGTATCATTAGGAAAGGGATTGAAAACAAAAATAAGGATATTACTCTGCTATTGTATCGCTTCATGGTGCGACCGCACCTCGAGTATTGTGTTCAATTCTGGTTGCCGCACCTCAAAAAAGATTTAGTGGAATTGGAAAAAGTGAAGAAGGGCGACAAAGATGATACAGGGGATGGGACGACATCCCTATCAGGATAGGCTGAGGCTCTTCAGCTTGGAGAAAAGGCGGCTGAGGGGAGATATGATAGAGGTCTATAAGATAATGAGTGGAATGGAACAGGTCGATGTGGAGCGTCTGTTTACGCTTTCCAAAAATACTAGGACAAGGGGGAATGCAATGAAGCTGCAGTGTGGTAAATTTAAAATGGAAATTTTTCTTCACTCAACGCGTAAACTCTGGAATTCACTGCCAGAAAAGGTGGTTAAGGTGGTTAACTTAGCGGACTTCAAAAAAGGGTTGGTCGGCTTCCTGGAGAAAAAAGCCATAGAATGTTATTGAATGGACGAGGGAATAATACAGTATTTCTAGGATGGGCTGGACAAATTGCTTGTTCTTTTGGCCACTGTCGGTGACAGGGTGCTGGGCTCGATGGACCCTTGGTCTGTCCCAGCATGGCGATGCTTAAAATCTCAGGGGTTTTGGCTCCTACTTCCATTTCAGGCAAGGGAAGAGGAGACATTAGCAAGGAAAAGTATGGGACTGAATGGACTAAATCAGTACACACTCAAGCTACAAAGTGATTCCTCCTGCTCATCTTTTCAAAATTAAGTTAAAGGTGTACTACAAATTCAGATACAGTTGGTAGGTCCTTTCCATTTACATTTGTACCACAGGCAATGGAGGGTGAAAATAGCACATCAGGAAGAAAAGCATGTTCTACTGGTTTCTCTGGTTCTCAGATCACTGCTCTATCAGACAATGGCTCCACTCCAAACCATTTAAGGAAAAGATGCACTGGTTGGGGGGTGGGGGAGCAAAGCCTGAGGAGACACACCAGGAAGAGGGAGAATTAGGGAAAGGCTGCTGCTCTGCAGAGAGGATGTGAAAGAGTGAGTGAATGGGGGTAGAAGCCCACAAATATGTTTGCTAATAACCCAATATCCCGCTAATCCAGCTCTGGGTAGACAAGTAGATTCACCCTTCATATAAAAATTATTGATGTTAGATTTGATATTGCAGGCACCATCATTCACAAACCTCGAATGTTTATAAAGTTTACGAGGTCTATTTTGCAATTTCCAATCCCAGTTCTCTGGATCACTGGAGTTACTGTCATAAGAATGAGGCCGTCCTGCCATCCCACGCCAGACTTCCTCAAATTACTGTTCTGGAAGCAGACATAACCTATATAAAAAAAAAAAAAGAACAGAACTGAGTTTTATATATATATATATATATATATATATATATAGGCAAGTCACTTAACCCTCCACTGCCTCAGGTACCAACTTAGATTGTCAGCTCTCTAGGGACAGGGACATATCCAGTGTACCTGAATGTAACTCACCTTGAGCTACTGCTAAAAAAGTGTGAGCAAAACCAAATTTTGTCTCTCTCTCGCTATATATATATTATATATATACACACACACACCTCATTATACCACAATATCACTTTGTATTCATTCATACTATGTATTTGTTCAAACCGTAATCGGCTAACACCGTTAACGGTTATATGTAAACCACATTGAGCCTGCAAAAAGGTGGGAAAATGTGGGATACAAATGTAACAAAAAATAAAAATATATATGTACACACACACACAATAGGAAACAAAAAAAAAAAACAAAAAAAAAAAATATATATATATATATATATATATATATATATATATATATATATATATACACACACACATATATACACACAAAATAGGAAACAAAAGTATTAGCAATTTGATATTATAGTACTATCATCTTAAGCAAAAGGTAATTTTTATACTATTACAGTTCCTCACATCTGTACAATAGTAAACTAAGTTCACAGCTTCACATTTATGAACACTAAACATGATAATCTTCCTCTTAGTGAATGGAGAAATAGTAAGTTCTGCCTAACTTTCAAACAGTATTTGTAACACATTTTGATTTCAAGAGAACTAATTCACTGGTATTCATACAAACGTAAACTGAGGGGTCCTTTTCCTAAGATGCGCTAATGATTAGAGCATGCTAAATTCCGTGCAGCCCCTTGTATACCTAGGGGCTGCATGGCACTTAACGCACATTAATTCATTAGTGCACGCTAAGGGCCCTGTTTACTAAACTGTGTTAGCGCGGCTTAGTAAATAGGGTCCTAAATCCGCTAGCACACCTTAGTAGAAGGACCCCGAGTTTTCACTATAAGACCACAGGTAATTATGCAGAGAATGGATTTTTGCATGTAGGAAGCATTATATGTTAATATAAGAAATGCTCGTTGCAGTGTGAAGTTTATATTGAATTTTTTTGGCTTGAAGATTATATATGTTTTGTTACCCGTCCTATACAGTAGATGATGCAGGCTACACAATTTTTTTTATATTAATCTTTAAGTACATAAAGGAAATACCTAAAAGAAAATATACAATTAAACTTCCAAGGAAAACAACAGGCAGCAAGTCCACATCGAGAAGAAGTCAACAAAGATAACAGTTAAAAGAAAACAAGTGACCTAAACTATTAATAAATTAGCTGCAGTTATACACAAAAATTCTCAGAACTCTAACCAACCTCACCAGTAACAAAAAAATAAAGTTATTCTGTGTTAAGAGAAATAGATTTTTACTTAAGAAATATTTCCAATTGACTGGGGTCACATAAGTGACAATACGCTTACAAGAATAAAGTTAAAAAATAAAAAAAAAAAAGTACCTCCCACAACAAGAACCTTAGGGATACGTTTACTAAGCCATACTAGCACATTCCCTCCACTCTCAATAAGGCTTGCCTATTTTTTTTTTTAAACGTTGCACAGAACAGAGCTGAAATAATGTAAATTCAGTGCACTCCATTTAAGTGCACATCGGATAAGTGCATGCTCTGTTTAACTGCATGCCGTACTTCGGTCCCGTTTTTGGTGCCATCAATTTCTATGGGGACAAACTTCAGTTTAGCGCACCACTGATAAGTGTAAGATTCGCTTATATGCATGGTTTAAGACCGCTCCTCTGCAGGAAAGACTCTGCATAAGCGCGCGCACGGAATATGGAAGCCGATTGGCACGTGACAACCAACGAGATTTCAAATTTACCACCCCTTTAGCTGCCACAAGCAGAATAAGTGAAAGAATGTTGTTAGAGTGTACGCTGGAGTCGTAGTCGCGGAGGAACTGTAAGACTTTAACACTGGCTGAACGAATAGAAGGTTCTTTAAAAAATTAGAAAACAAAGTCAAGCATCTATTGCTAAAGAATATGGTGTCAATCCCAGTCAAATTTCACGTGTCTTGAATGGGCGGGAAAAGCTGAGGTAGAAGATGGTCTTCGGTGGTTCTCTCGAATCAGGAGCAGACAGTTTCCTATCAGTGGTCCACTGCATATGGAGAAAGCTAACCAGCTAGCTGAAAGTCTTGGACTAACTGAATTCAAAGCCACTGTTGGATGGTTGGAAAGATGGAAGGAGAGGAACAACATAAAATTCAAGAAACAGCATGGTGAGAAACAAGATGCTGATGACTTTGGTGCTGAAAATTGGGTTATTTCAGTTCTTCCTACCATCTTGAACGAGTTTGCACCTTGTGACATTTTCAATGCTGACGAAAACGGTCTCTAGTGGCAAGCGATTCCTGATGGAACACTTGCATTCAAACATGCCGAAACTACTGGAGGTAAAACGTCAAAGGACCGACTGATGATCCTCCTTTGCTGCAATATGGATGGGAGTGAGAAGTTGGAACTCCTCGTCGTTGCTTCAAGAAAGTTAAGCAACTTCCTGTGTCATCAGAAGCTAACGCAAATTCATGGACTAGGGAAATTTGGAAGCAGTGGCTAAAGAAGTTAGACACTAGAATGTGGGCACAAAAGCGCCGGATTTTGTTGATTTGTGATAATTATGCTGCACACAGGGATGATGTCAGGCTGTCTAACGTCAAGGTGGTCTTCTTGCCACCAAACACTACCTCTCTGATCCAACCTATGGATCAGGGCATAATAGCCAATTTCAAACAACATTATCGGGCTCTTGTGCTACCTCGTCTGATGAGCGTTACGGATGACCAGACTGGCAAGGATAAATGTGCTGTTGAACTGGCTCGTAATCTATCAATGTTGGATTCCCTACATATGCAGAAAAAAGCCTGGAATCATGTTACACAGGCAACCATTGTGAACTGCTACAAGTGGGCAAGCTTTAAGGATGTGGAGAGGGACGAAACAGATGCAGCTGTTGCAAACGCATCAGATGAACAGGTTACTGACATCCCAGCCGGTGTTACTGAAGAGGAGTTTCATCGCTATGTAGCTGCTGATTACGATCTACAAACAGCTGATGACAGCACTGATGTCAAGATATGCACCCACACGCAGGCAACAACGGCTGATGATGAAACAGATGACGAAATGAGCAGCGAGGCCCATGCTGATGAAATTCAACAACCTCCTCCTGTCACATTTGCAAGAGCGCTGAAGAGTCTCAACACCGTGTGGGCCACTGTATGTCATCTGCCAGTTTTTACATTCTGGCAGATGTAGTCTATGGAACTCACAGACCCAATAGTGTACAGAGGACTATAACTGATTATTTAAAGTAAGCCTAACGTCAGTTAACTGAGACTGCATACTGTACGTATAATAAACAGTACTGTACATACGTTTATCAGATGTCAAGCTTCTTTGGGTTATAACGGTTAAGTGCACGCTCCGGTTAACTGCATGCATTTCATTGGTCCAAGACCCTTGCACTTAAGCGGATTGCAGTGTGTGTGTGTGTGTGTGTGTATGTATGGAAAAATTAGGTTCTTACCTTGGTAATTTTCTTTCCTTTAGTCATAGCAGATGAAGCCATTACGTATGGGTTGTGTCCATCAACCAGCAGGGGGAGATAGAGAGCACTCAACTTTTCACAGTGCCTCATGGCCAGCCAGCTCCACTGCCTCTTCAGTATTTGAAGCTTCCAAAGCAGTATGGCAAACCGCAATGGGAATAACATGAACTTTCCTCACAGCGAACGATGGCCCCTTAACAAGGGCATGAACTCAAAAGGAGGGAATGAACACATCCTCCTGGAGGGAATAAACTCGTTCTCCTTATTGTATAACTGGAGGGGATACACGCAACCTCCTGGAGGGAATGGACTCATCCTTCAAAACAAACTGGAGGGAATGGACTCATCCTCCTATAAGTGAACATGAATCCTGAAGACTGTTTTCCAACTTACTCCGAAGGAAGGAACTTCAGGAAACAAGAACAGAACCTGAAACAAATTCACAGCATACAGACAATCATACAGGGAGAGCTCATGGCTTCATCTGCTATGACTAAAGGAAAGAAAATTACCAAGGTAAGAACCTAATTTTCCCTTCCTTGTCATCAAGCAGATGAAGCCATTACGTATGGAATGTAACAAAGCAATCCCTATATAGGGTGGGAACAGGTCACACCACGCGCTAGCACTTGTGCTCCAAAACGCGCATCCCTCCTAGCAGCCACACCCAGCCTGTAAAGTCGGGCAAAAGAGAGCTTAGAAGCCCATGTTGCTGTACTACATATCGCTTGATGAGAGAGTGCTCCAGTTTCAGCCCAAGAGGAAGAAAATCGCTCTGGTAGAATGCGCCTTAAAGGCTACAGGCGGAGACCGGCCAGCAAGCAGATAAGCTGAAAAGATAGTTTCTTTGAGCCAGCGGGCAATAGTGGCTTTAGACGCTGGAGACCCTCTGCGAGGACCTGATAGCAAAACAAACATATGATCAAAGAGCCTGAAAGAGATAGTAACTCGCAGATACTGCAGCAGAGTCCTGCGCACATCAAACAGGTGCAACTGCCCAAAAGATTCTGGAAACTCCTCCTTATCAAAGGAGGGCAAGAAAATAGGCTGGCTTAGGTGAAACGCTGAAACCACCTTAGGCATGAAGGAAGGCACGATTCGAACCGTGACCCCGGACTCTGAGAATTGCAGAAATGGGTCTCTACAGGACAGCGCCTGGAGCTCTGACACCCGTCTCGCCGAAGTAATGGCCACAAGAAAAATGGCCTTTAGTGTCAAATCTTTCTCCGATGCTCGCCGAAGCGGCTCAAAAGGAGAAGCCTGCAGGGCCTTCAAAACTAGCCCCAGCTTCCAAGCTGGACAGGGTGCTCGCACGGAAGGCTGGAGCCAAAGCACCCCACTAAGAAACCGTGGCACATCTGGATGAGCAGCTAAAGACACGCCTTCAACCTTACCACGAAGGGAGGCCAATGCTGCCACTTGCACCCGCAGGGAATTATAGGCCAAGCCTATTTGTACACCATCCTGCAAAAAGTCCAGAATCGGCGAGACAGGAGCCCGCATGGGTGTGATCGCTTTTGAAGCACACCAAGACTCAAACTGGCACCAAATCCTGGCATAAGCCACGGAAGTGGAACGCTTGCGGGCCTGCAGTAGAGTGGAAATGACTGTTTTAATAGCCTTTGTCCCTCAATTGCGCCCTCTCAATCGCCATGCCATAAGACCAAAGTGGCAGGCGTCCTCCATGGCTACCGGGCCCAGTGACAACAGGTTCGGTACCAGAGGTAAAGGGGAGCCTCCACTAGCATCTGTCGGAGGTCCGCATACCAAGGCCTCCTGGGCCAATCCGGGGCGATGAGGACCACTTCTCCTGGGTGCAGCCGAATTCGCAGGAGCACGAGCCCTATCAAGGGAACACATATAGTAGGCCCGGAGGCCAGGGCTGAGTCAAGGCATCCAACCCTGCCGAGCGAGGATCTCTTCGTCTGCTGAAGCAGCACGGGACTTTGGCATTTGAACTTTTCGCCATAAGATCCATCACGGGCTTGCCCCATTTGGCATATATCTGCAGGAATACTTCATCTGCTAGTTCCCATTCTGCTGGATCGATCTGATGCCTGCTTAGATAATCGGCTTGCATGTTGCTCTGACCTGCAATGTGAGCTGCCGACAGAAACTGAAGATGCAGCTCGGCCCAGTGGCAAATCTGTTCGGCCTGCGCGGCCAGTGCTCTGCACTGAGTGCCGCCTTGTCGATTTATGTAGGCCACTGCTGTCGTGTTGTCCGACATCACTCGGACAGCCAATCCTTCCAGTGTCACTTGAAAGGCCAGAAGCGCCTGAAACACCGCTTTCAACTCCAGGCGGTTGATGGACCACTCCAACTCCTAGGGTGTCCATAGACCCTGGGCATGCTTCCCCTTGCAATGTGCGCCCCAGCCCTTCAGGCTGGCATCTGTCACTACTAGACACCAATTGGGGAGCGCCAGCGGCATTCCTCGCTGCAGCATGCTGTCTAAGAGCCACCACTCCATTCTGAGGCGGGCCGCAGGGAGCCAAGCAAGTCTGCATTGATAATCCTGAGAAACTGGAAAACATCTTTGAAGTAGGGATAACTGTAGGGGTCTCAGGTGCGCTCTCGCCCAGGGCACCACTTCCAATGTGGCTGTCATCGATCCCAGCAGCTGAACAATGTCCCAAGCTCACGGGCGGGGCATCCTCAGGAGCAGACAGACCTGATTCTGAAGCTTGCACTGCCTTAGCTCGGGTATGTATACATAGCCCGAGTCTGTGTCGAACCTGGTCCCCAAATATTCTAGAGATTGCGAGGGGGTCAGGTGACTTTTGGCCATATTGACGACCCAGCCTAGAGATTGAAGTACTGAGACCACTCTGGCTGTAGCATGATAGCTCTCTGTTACAGAGTCTGCTCTGATGAGCTAGTCGTCTAGGTACGGGTGAACCCTGATACCTTCTCACCTGAGCAAAGCAGCTACTACCATCATTACCTTCGAAAAGGTTTGGGGAGCTGTGGTGAGGCCAAAAGGCAAGGCCCGGAACTGGAAATGTTTTCCCAACACCGCAAACCTCAGAAACGTCTGGTGCGGGGGCCAAATTAGTATGTGCAAGTAAGCTTCTCTCAGGTCTAGAGACGTGAGAAACTCTCCTGGCTGTACCGCCACAATGACGGAGCGCAGGGTTTCCATGTGGAAATGCCGCACTCTCAGGTACTTGTTTAATTCTTTTAAGCCCAGAATAGAGCGAAAAGACCCACCTTTTTGCGGCACCACAAAGTAGATGGAGTATCAGCCGTAGCCGTGTTCAGCGGGAGGTACCAGGGACACGGCCCCTAACTGAATCAGACCTTGCAAAGTCTCCTCTACCGCCGCCCATTTGGCGGCAGAACCGCATCGGGACTCCACAAACACGTCTCTTACTGGGGCGTTGAATTCTATTCTGTAGCCATCTCTGATCAGGTCCAGAACCCACTGATCTGAGGAAATATTGGCCCACTCCTCAGCAAAGAGAGAAAGTCATCCTCCGATGACAGGAAGCGAGGAGGGGGCCGGCACACCATCATTGAGAGGGTCGCCCCTGAACTCCAGGCCTAGAGTCGGTGGCTGCGGAATGCTTGTCCGAGCGAAAGGAGTTCCTCTGCTGAAAAACGGGCACGAGAAGTGAACCCAGCAGAACGCCCCGGGCGGTACCTTCTAGCTTCACGGAAGCGAGGTCTATAAGAGGAGTGGACCGCCTGGCCCTTGGAGGAAGGCCTCGGCCTATCTTCGGGCAAGCACTGGGGTTTAGGATCTCCCAGGCCTTTAACAATTTTCTCCAACTCCTCACCAAATAGGAGAAGGCCTTGAAAGGGCAACTTCACCAACCTTTGCTTAGAGGCCATGTCCGCTGCCCAATGTCGTAGCCAAGTAAGACGGCAAGCTGCCATGCCATTTGTTTAGCCGAAGTTCTGACAATATCATAAAGGGCATTAGCCAAAAAGGACAAGGCGGACTCCAGCCGCGGAGCCACATCCGAGAAGGGCTCCGCTCCATCTCCGGGCTGTTCCACTGCCTGTTGCAACCACGCCAGGCAGGCTCTAGCAGCATAACAACTGCATGCAGACGCCCGAACAGTAAGACCTGCAATTTCAAAGGACCGTTTAAGTGCTGCTTCAAGCCTACGGTATTGTATATCCTTCAGGGCAACTCCTCTTTCCACAGGGAGGGTAGTTCTCTTTGTCACCGCAGTGACTAGGGCAATCCACTTTAGGCATTGCAAAGCGAGCCAAATGCTCCTCACGCAGAGGGTATAATTGCCCCATAGCCCTGAAAACTTTCAAAGGTCCCTCGGGGTCAGCCCACTGAGCGGAAATAAGCTCTTGGATGGAGTCATGCAAAGGAAAGGCTCGAGCAGGCTTTTTGGTACTAGCCATCCTAGGATTCAGAGGAGGCCGTGCCACTGTCAGGCTCTTCAATAGAAAGGACCTGTAGGGCATCTGAAATAAGCGCTGGCAGCTCATCACGGTGGAAAATCCTCACCGCGGAGGAATCATCCAGATCCTGTGGTAATTCTGCACCTGACTGGCTCCTCAGACCACGAAGGCCTGCCAGAACTCTCCGAATCCTCACAGCCCGACCACAGGGGGGGGGGGGGGGGGGGGTAAAAGGAGGTGCACCAAAATCTGAAGGGGAATTAGCCCTTCTACGCTTTTCTTTATGCCAATTATCAGAGAAAATAACCTCAGCGGGCAGTCCCAGGCCAGAATCCACCGGGGGGGGGGGGGACAATAGAAGGGGCCTCAGACGACCCTTGAGGGAGAGCTCTTTTCAGCATGTATGCTTTATGCAATAACAACACAAAATCAGGGGAGAAAAACTCGCCCTGGGCACCCAGATCCCGTCTGGGGCTAGCCGCTCCCTGAATAGCCTCAATTCGAGGTCCGTCCCCCCCCCCCCCCCGGGCTCAGGGCTCTCCGTCTCTACGGAGGCCGCGCCATGCGGAGAATTCAGAATGGCGTCCGCTGCCAGCTCTGAGCGGAAAGAATCATCGCTCGCCATGCTCGAGCCGGCTCTTACACCTGTACAGCACGATTTACAGAGTCCCGCTGCTGATTTGCGCTTTACATTCTCTGCAGCCATCGCCGAAAACGGCGGGAAAATTCAAAATGGCGGTTTTGCGCCAAAAAAGCCCCGATCGCGGGCCCACCCCAGAGGAGTTAGAAAGCACTCTTACCTCACCGGACCGAGTATCACAGCTCCGGTACCATAGAAGAATCAAAGGAAAACCTCTGTTCCATTTTTTTTTTTTTTTAACGCTGTGAGGAAAGCAGAGGTAATAAGAACTCCGGAGGCTCAGATGAGTGGGAAAGGCAGGGAAAGGCGAACCAATGTGCCTGCATCCACTGAGTGGGAAAGGACAGGGAAAAGCAAGCTAATATGTCCACATCCACGGGGGCATGGGTAAGGCAGGGAAAGGGCTAACCTATGTGCCTTCAAAGTGAAGCTGCTATAGCCTCTAACACCCCGGCTAACAACTGGCAAGCCAGGAGCCACCCCCAGGCAGATTTTTGATGGAGCTCGAAGAAGCTGCAGTCACCCTGCTTGGGGAGATGGAGAATACTGAAGAGGCAGTGGAGCTGGCTGGCCATGAGGCACTGTGAAAAGTTGAGTGCTCTCTATCTCCCCCTGCTGGTTGATGGACACAACCCATACGTAATGGCTTCATCTGCTTGATGACAAGGAAATTATATATATACACTAGTAAAAAAAAGCCCCGTTTCTGTTGCAAATGAAACGGGGGGCTAGCAAGGTTTTCTTCTGTGTGCATGTGGGAGTGTGTGTGTCCCTGCCCTCTGCCCTCTCTCCCCTCCCCCCTCTGAGTCCTTCACTGTTACAGAGAGAGCGATTTGATTTCGTGCTTTGCTGTGTTTTTTCCTTCACTGTTTGTGTTACAGAGAGAGCGAGGGCGGGGCAGACACTCATGGGGAAACCGGATATCTCTCCCCCTTCACACTTCCGGCTGGAGGCTTCATAGAACGTTGGTGGTGCCTTTTATATATAGATATATAGATATATACACACACACACACATACTTTAAAACAGAAACAGGGAATAAAATAGATACATATTAAACAAGAATAGGAGATTGAAGGGCTCACCACCTTCCACCTGCTGGAGACTAAGAATACAGGATTTTACTATAGCTAGCCAGGAGACTCTCTGTCTCCACCTGCTAGAAGGAGTGCACAACCCACCAGTATCTTCTGGGCCAGTCCAGAGGGACGCTAAGGAAAATCGATTTACTTCTACTTGTTCAATCATCTTCCCGCATCTCTCTTTTCCAAGTTGAAGAGCCCTAACCTCTTTAGCCTTTCCTCATACGAGACAATTTCCATCCCCTTTATCATTTTAGTCACTCTTCTTTGAATCTTTTCTAATGCTGCTTTATCTTTTTTGAGATACTGTGACCAGAACTGAACACTATACTCGAGGTGTGGTCGCACCATGGAGCGATACAGAGGCTTAATAACTGTCGCACACTGAGGAGAAGATTTCAGCATATTATTTACACCACCACCTAGATCTTTTTCTTGATTCTGACCCCCAAGGTGGTCCCTAGCATCAGGTAACTATGATTCGGATTATTCTTTCCAATGTTCATCAGCTTGCATTTGTCCACATTAAATTTCATCTACCATTTGAATGCCCAACCTTCCAATTTCCTAAGGTCTTCCCGAAATATTTCACAGTCCGCACATGTTTTAACAACCTGAATAGTTTTGTGTGATCTGCAAATTTAATCACCTCACTTACCATTACGATTTCCATATCATTTAAAAATATGTTAAATAGCACCAGTCCCAGTACTGATCCCTATAGCACTCCACTGTTCACCCTCCTCCATTGAGAGAAATGACCATTTTACCCTACTCTCATTTTTCTGTCAAATAACCAATTCCTAATCCACATAAGAACCTCTTCTTACATCTTTAGCGAAATATAGCCTCAGGAGCATCATGAGGAACTTTAGCAAAAGCTTTCTGAAAATCTAGATACACTACATCAACCGGCACACTACATCAACCAGCTCACCTTTATCCAAATGTTTATTCACACCTTCAAAGAAATGAAGCAAACTGGTGAAGCAAGACTTCTCTTGGCTGAACCCATACTAACTCTGTACCATTTCCACTACTTTGCCAGGGACGGCCGTCAGGCTTACTGGTCTGCAATTTCCCGATCACCCCTGGAACCCATTAAAAAAAATTTTTTAATTGGCATTACATTGGCCACCCTCCAATCTTCAGGTACTATGGATGATTTTAACAACTGGTTACATATTACTAACTGCAGATCAACAATTTCATGCTTGAGTTCTTTGAGTACCCCTGGATGTATGCCATCCAGTTCAGGTGATTTACTACTCTTTAAATTTGTCTCAGTACATCTTTCAGGTAAAATGAAATTTCTTTCCGTTCCTCTGCATTACCACTCTTGAAAACCATTTCTGATACAGGCATATGCCTGTGTTCCACAGAAGGGCTGGAACTAAATAGCGGTCAAGTCCTTGCTGCTAATGTTAACTGCCCTTGTAACTGTCTATGGCTTGCCTGCAAACTAGCACAGTGATGACACCCTCCAGTCTACTGCTTCCCTGGCTACATAATTTTTAGATATATTAAAAACAAACAAAAACAAAACCCACCCTTCATACTATGTGGCATATAAATTGTCGAGGCTTAATGTATTAAGAGGCAGATGCAGCAACCAAACGTAAAAAAATCTAAATCGTTAAAGTCCCTAACGATTTTAAAATAACGAAAAATGCACCAAAAAAAAAAGTCACACATGCTGGAATCGGTATTGAAACGTACAATGTATCAAAGAATCACAATACACATCGTTAATCGGCCCCCAAATCATGCGCAGAGCAGCCAAGCGTTATGTTAGCTGCTCTGCGCATGCCACAAACAGTCAAATCACAAGCACATGGCAAATTGAATTGACACACAAAAAAATAAAACTAAAAAAAGGATCGGGAGGGGGCAAGGGCGCTCATCAGGAGCGTCCTGTACGGACGGCCTTGCCCCCCCCCCCCCCCGCCGCTGCTCCCCACTTTCCGCCGCTCCCCCCACCCCGAAAAAGCAAATTGTAGCAGCCCCTGCCCCCCTCCCTTCCTCACTACTCTCAGCTCCGCCTCCCGACATCCTCCGTCTGTGCCCCGCCCCCTTTGGGGGTCGTCGCCGCCATTCCCCTTCTCCATCGGGCCCCCCTCCCTCTTACCGGGCCCGTGCAGCGCCTCTCTCCTCTGTCCGAAGGCGCTGCACGGGCAAGAAGAACGCTGAATCAGCTGATGCCTGCCTTCGATAGAGCGTCTTTCTCCTCCTGGGCCCGCCCCTTTCTGACGTCGGTAACCTACGTAGGTTACTGACGTCAGACAGGGGCGGGCCCAGGAGGAGAAAGACGCTCTATCGAAGGCAGGCATCAGCTGATTCAGCGTTCTTCTTGCCCGTGCAGCGCCTTCGGACAGAGGAGAGAGGCGCTGCACGGGCCCGGTAAGAGGGAGGGGGGCCCGATGGAGAAGGGGAATGGCGGCGACGACCCCCAAAGGGGGCGGGGCACAGACGGAGGATGTCGGGAGGCGGAGCTGAGAGTAGTGAGGAAGGGAGGGGGGCAGGGGCTGCTACAATTTTGCTTTTTCGGGGTGGGGGGAGCGGCGGAAAGTGGGGAGCAGCGGCGGGGGGGGGGGCAAGGCCGTCCGTACATGACGCTCCTGATGAGCGCCCTTGCCCCCTCCCGATCCTTTTTTTAGTTTTATTTTTTTATGTGTTTTCTGAGGTCCTTTGGACCAATCACAGCGCTTTTAGCTCTGCTAATGCGCTGGGATTGGCTCAAAGTTTGTTTATTTTTTCACTTAACACTTTTTCCTGCCACGGAGCTGTCCTAACGAGAGGTCCAGACCTCTCGTTAGTTTTCCTGCCTTTTTCCTGCGTAAAGGCAATCGGAAAAGGTTAGTGCATGTCGTTTCAATGGGGTTTTCACACTAATTGCTCATCTCCATTCCGTTTTCGTTAGCTGCTACTGTCGTCGGAAAATAGGCTTAAGTGCATGGAAAGGATCGGAAATTCTTCCCCGAGGGCTCATTTAACGATGAAAAACGTTTAGTGCATCTGCCTCTAAGTGTAAATAAATGAAACAAATAAAATTTAACCCTCCTCACCCTTGGAATAGGAGATGATTGCTCAGTAGCAGTGGAAACTGAAGTCAGTGGCTCCAGGTCAAGGACTGGAATGGATTACAAATTGGGATTACCCCATCCTTCCATATTAAGGTGGTGGTACTCAGCATTTTCAAACATACTGACCGTCACCAGCTGAGTCTGACTGGGTTATTCAATGCTGGACCCAATCCAGGCACCAGCAATGAATATCCAGGTCTTGGGCAGCCCCAGAACCTATCCAGGTATCAGCGATTTTCAGACCAGTACCCAGGTGAGTTCCCTGATTAATTTAGGACAGGCATTTCACCACCACACCTCTGCCCTAGATAGAGCTGCAGCAGACACTGGATCTCAGCAGAACTGTGCTGTTAACTGACACTTCAAGCCTGGTTAATTCCTTTCATTATCTACCCCTCAGATATTTGCCAATGAAGGCTCAAGATGCTATAGCTTAAATTGAAGTGAGGTGGAAGCCCAAATGAACAGAAAGAAAACTACTAAACCAAAATATTGTTATGCTATCAATACACTTATTCAGAACAAAACATACTCAAACTGTATTTTAGAAACCACAATGAAAATTGTTACATATACACTATCCAACAACCACAAAAAGTTACATTATTTGAGTGACCTGGGGAAAAAAAAGATTTGGTTGAAGACCTTGAGTAGAGTTTGGGAACTTAGGGCCAGATGCACTAAACTTAACAAGCCATTAACAAGCAAGTAGTAAACCGTGGCATGCACTAAATGCTTCTCCGAGCCATTTTCCAATCACGGTAGCAGCTAATGAAAACGGAATGCAGATGAGCAAATTAGTACCCCAATGTGTATAAATCGTATTGTAATGAGATGCACTACCGTTTTCCGATTGACTTAGCGTGGAAAATCTAACGGGAGGTCTACACCTCTCGTTGGGGCAAAGGGAAGAAAAAAAAAATGACGTCCTTCACCTGTAAAAAAAAAACCCACTCCAAAGACGTTCTTTTTGGACGTCCTTCACTTATAATAATAATAATAATAATAATAATAAAAAACCACTCCAAAAAGACGTCCTTCACTCAAAAAAAAAAAAAAAAAAGACATCGTACTTCTTAATTTTTACTCTCGCTCTTCTTTTTTAAATCTTCCTCAGACATTTTTCCCTTCCTCATCGGCAGCTGAAGAGAGGGCTAATGGACGATTGTGAGGCCCCCCCACGGCCTCTCAGCCAATCACAGCGCGTTTAGCTGACACCAGTGAGAGCTAAACACGCTGTGATTGGCTGAGAGACCTGGAGGAGGGGCATAATCGAGCACCCTTGAAGAAAAGGCCGTCCGGCTCATCAGGGACGTCCTTCTAAAGTGCCTAATGTGGACGTCCTTCATTAAACCAAAAAAAGGACGTCCCTGACGAGCTTTTCTTCAAGGGTGCTCCATTATGCCCCTCCTCTAGGTCTCTCAGCCAATCACAGCGTGTTTAGCTCTCACTGGTGTCAGCTAAACGCACTGTGATTGGCTGAGAGGCCGTGGGGGGGCCTCACAATCATCCATTAGCCCTCTCTCCAGCTGCCGATGAGGAAGGGAAAAATGTCTCAAAGGAAGATTTAAAACAGAAGAGCGAGAGTAAAAATTAAGAAGTACGACGTCCTTTTTTTTGTTTGTTCTTTTTAGTGAAGAACGTCCACAAAGGACGCCCTTGGCATGCGCAGAGCAGCCAGCATAACACTTGGCTGCTCTGCGCATACTCGATCAGCCAAATGGTTTCCGAGGGAATAGAGAATGCAAGTAAGCTACAACGAGCAGCTCATTTGCATTCCCTTTCCTTGATGCATGGCCGTTCCCTAACGATTCGCTATAGAATCGGTAAGGGAACGGCTCTTCCGAGGACTTAGTGCATCTAGCCCTCATTGTCTGATGGTCAATTTTTGCACCTTTAACTGCTATGTAAATTCTCATTTGTCTGACTCAATCCATCAAAACAGGTCACACTATCAGCTTACACGTCAGCTACTTAAGTTCCTGATGAGACATCACTGAATTGGCTCTGGGAGACTTAGAGGCTCATTTTCAAAGCACTTAGCCTCCCAAAGTTCCATAGAAACCTATGGAACTTAGCCTCCCAAAGTTCCATAGAAACCTATGGAACTTAGCCTCCCAAAGTGCTTTGAAAATATGCCTCATAGCAGTACTTGGTAAACGTGTCAGATAGATATAATATAAAATAGAATAAGTTGTATATAGTCCACTTTTTTCCATTTAGAAAAATGCTTCTTCTCCATACATTACATCAACATATTAATGGTGACACTTCCTTTGCAGAAACAGAGCTTGACTACCATTGGTCATCAAATACAAAACAGATTATCAAATGACCAAACATGTTGTGTTTGCGGGTCAGGCTGGCAAGCATTGAAAACCTCTCAAATACAAAATTACTTTAACTCTAGCAGAGGAATTTCCTAAATTGACTAACAAACTAACCAAAATCTACTAAATCTGAGGACTTGCCTGATAGCAAAACGGCAATGCACTGTCATGTTAGAAATCGAGCGAGTTTGGAGAAGTCTAGTTTTCAGAAAGAAACCGTTCTACCTAAGCCTGTCCCAGACCCCAACGTTTCCAGTCAGTGTATTTACAATGAATATAAGCTCATTTCTCTCGTACATATTCAATGCAGATAACCTAAAATCCAGACCGACTGTGGGGTCCTCAAAACAGTTTGGGAAACCTTATAATCAACTGTATAAATGTTGTAAATTAAGTCATTATATAGGTAGGCTATCGCTACAGATGAATAAAAAGGGTCAATTGTTGAATCACTTAACAACGTAGAGACAAATAATCATAACTTTTCAAGGTGTGTTTAAGAGGCAAAACGTGTAACTTTTTTAATCGAAATGCTTTAGGCCGAGCTTAAAAGTACATCTGAAGAGAACAAAACTCCCTACTTTGTTAAGCATTATAGCATGCGAGGCCAGAATATAATCTTTATAAATATAGACGAAATATGTCTCCATTTCGTGACATCTTTGAAATCTGCTTAAGACTAACACCGTCGACTACTCAGATCGATTAGAAAAACCTTATCTAAGACAGAAAAAAAAGGCACTCCCAAAACAGACCTTCCTCCCTTCCATCTATCCCAATGTCGAGAGCCACTCCACACACATTCATTCAAAATCAAAATGAAGCTATTGCTCCCAAAAGAAAAGGAAGTGCCCCAGACATTTCGATCCCCAGAGATCTGGAAATAAACCCCGAGCAATTGTACACCACGCTTGCAGTTCCCTCGGTGACACGGCTCTGTGCCCCGAGGCAGGCCGGAAGACAAGGCCCAAGATGGGGCGGGGGGGGGGGGGTGTAGGAGGGCATTCAATAGCAGTCTCCTACCTGATGCCCTCCACCACCATGGCCTGCTCGCACAGCAAAGACCGAACAATAACAAACAAACCCAGTCCCCGCGACGAAAACAGGGACACATACCTTCTGCAAAGCCCAGGGCATCACAGTAAAATCCGCCAAAGCGCTGACACCCAACATCCAACCGTCCCTACACCAATACACAGGAGGATACCTACCGAATGCATCCGTTCGACTTCCTCCACCTCGCACCACTACACTGCAGTCGCGCGCCCCGCGCACCCAGCACGGCCTCAACTCTCGCGAGCGAAACAACTAGCCTCCGCCCGGCGTGCGCGTGCTCATGCAGATGCCATCCCCGCCCGGGCCCAGCCCCTGCTCTCGCGAGAAGTCCACTCCTCCCAACCGCCATTGATGTGAGCACGCTCGGACGTGGCGCCGGCTACTACGGTTAATAAGCGTCAGCTCAGAGTCTCGCAGTACGCTGAGCCTGTGACGGTGGAGGTGTAGAAGCGGCGGGTGGTAGATGTAAACATTTAGCTAGGTCTGAGGCTTTGCTTTGTTCGTTTCGCTGTATTTTTTTACTTGGCGTTCTGAAACTTTCGCAGTTTACTGTACTTTGCTTGCGCCTGTCCTATAAGTATAGCAAACTCGGTGGTGTGGGACGAGGCCAGGGTTGGTGTGCTGATGCTGCCCTTCCTCCCTTTCCTCATACACATTCGCAGATTTACTGGCTCAACTGGTAACGCCAGATAAACATGGTTAGGGAACGGTGCCAGCAATCTTTATCAGCAAGATTTAATTTGAAAGTATATTTCCCTTCAAGAACAATAAGATCTGAGTAACTGATTAGACTAAGTTCAGTGAAGCAAGGACTATCTTTTACATTGTATTCGTAGAGAATAACACGGGGACAAAGTTTGTCGCCGGCCCATCCCTCAGGGTCAGTATTCGTCACCGCGGGCTCTGTCCTCAGATGAAGGCACCTCGAACACTTATGATTTTGTATTTAAATCTGATTATTAAAGTATAAAAAGGAACGATATTCTGTGCAACTGTTGTTTATAAATTACAAACAGAAAACAATAACAACAACTATAATGCCCCCCCCCCCCTCTATACTTCCAATCCCAACAATAGCTGACTTCTACAGCCCCAAGGAACCCTATCACTCTGTTCAAATGGGGTACAAAATACAACCCATTCCGCATATGCCCTGTTATGATTTTTTAATCTGTGGATGAATAATATAACATCAGCAATCTCAAGATTCAGTCTAGCTCTCCTGTTTTCCACAGTCCTTCCTGCAAAAGAAAATGACTACTGAGAAGATAGCAGCAATGTACAAGATCCCCCATGCAAATTTTGCCAGTTGTGGCCAGCACTTTTGCTTATTTTTCAAAAAAATGAAAACATCATTGCCTGCATCACTCAAACATAAATAATTGTTGAATTCATTAACAGCCTTCAAAAGTAGAGAATGACACATGGACAAACCTTGTTCCCAAACCCACAGAATCTGTCCTCATCCCCTCAGGGCGTACGTCCTCATGCCTAAAGTTGGGCATGAAGATCCCCACTAGGCACTATTCTATAAAGGGCGCTCATCCTGTTGTGCCTTTTATAGAATAGCGCTGATTTTTTCAGTGTCAGTTACTGAATCTAGTCCTTTCAGTTCAAGAGCTCTTATGTTCTCCCAGGAGAACTGGGACCTGTGCTATTTAACATATTTTTAAATGATATGGAAATCGGAACGAGAAGTGAGGTGATTAAATTTGCAGATGACACAAAACTATTCAGGTTGTTAAAACACATACTGAAATATTGCAGGAAGACCATAGGAAATTGGAAGATTGGGCATCCAAATGGCAGATTAAATTTAATGTGGACAAATGCAAGGTGATGAACATTGGAAAGAATAATCCGAATCGTAGTTACCTGATGCTAGGGACCACCTTGGGGATTAAAATCAAGAAAAAGATTTAGGTGGTGGTGTAGATAATATGCTGAAATCTGCTCAGTGTGCAGCAGAGGCCAGAAAAGCAAACGGGATGCTAGGAATTATTAGGAAAGGGATGGTGAATAAGACAAAAAAATGCTATAAAGTGCAGCCTGGTTCTCATTGTATTCTGTGTTCCCAAATGTCAAAGAGAAGGATTTATGCCATAGAAATTCAGAAGAAAAACTTTTGGGGGCTGATAAAACTGGCCCATTGGCATTGGAAGCATCAGTCTTAATAGGTCCCAGAGCTGCATCAGACCTGGGGATGCATCGACATGGAGTGTTTCCATCAAGCATCAATAGGGGCTGTCGGGATCGGGCATCATCTGATCATTGCCCAGAGAAGAGAAAGGATTCTTCCTCATCTTCCTCACTGTCAAAAAAACATGATGCTGGTCATCCAAGGGAGGTCAGTTCGCTTCAAAATGGCCCCTCTTTGGAGCACGGGTTGAAGAAGCATGCTTCTGCTGCTACCACAGCTGGTGGATGTTGGATAATCCAGGGAAAATTAACAGGGTCCTGAAAGTTTTAATTAGATGCTAAAAGGATCCTTGGTGGAAAAAGTTGTGAACTATTGAGTAATGCCTTCAGCCCAGGTCTGATAGAATTCTTATTTCCTTCTGATGATTAGGTAAATATATGTATACTGGTATGGTTTATAGAAAATTTGCTATACTGCTTAACTGCCTGTCTGACATCGCTGGCTGGATGTCTCACCACCTTCTGAACCTTAACTTGACCAAGACTGAGATTCTTATCTTTTCCCCTAAACCTACTTCTCCTCTTCCACCATTCTCTATCTCTGTGGATAACACTCTCGTCTTCCCCCTTCTCATCAGCTCATAACCTTGGGGTCATCTTTGACTCTCGCTCTTTCTCTGCACATATCAAACAGACTGCTAAAACGTCATTTCTTTCTCTATAACATCACCAAAATTTGTCCCTTCCTTTCTGAGCACACTATCAAAACCCTTATCCACATTCTTACCGCCTCTCACTTAGGCTACTGCAACTTGCTTCTCTCAGGTCTCCAACTAAGCCATCTCTCTCCAATCTGTTCAAAACTCTGCTGCATGACTTATATTCCGCCTGTGTCGCTATGCTCATATTAGCCCTCTCCTCAAGTCATTTCATTGGCTCTCTATCCGTTTCCACATACAATTCAAACTCCTCTTACTGACTTACAAGTGCATTCACTCTACAGCTCTTCAGTACCTTTTCACTCTTATCTCTTCCTACACTCCTCGGAAACTCGTTCATCAGTAAATCTCTCTTATCTGTACGCTTCTCCTCCACTGCAAACTCCAGACTCCGTTCCTTTTACCTTGCTGCACCATATGCCTAGGATAGACTTCCTGAATCAGTACATCAAGCTCCAGCTCTGGCCATCTTCAAAGTCTAGACTAAAAGGCCACCTCTTTGAGGCTGTTTTTAACTCCTAACTTGTATTCACTTATTCAGTACCCAAGTCGTAAGAACATAAGAGTAGCCATTCTGAGTCAGACCAATGGTCCATCTAGCCCAGTATCCTGTTTTCTAAACAGTGGCCAAGCCAGGTCACAAGTACCTGGCAGAAACCCAAATCGTGGCAACACTCCATACTACAAATCCCAGGACAAGCAGTTGCTTCCCATTTCTGTCTCAATAGCAGACTATGGATTTTTCCTCCAAGAATTTGTCCAAACCTTTTTTAAACCCAGATAAGCTAACTGCTGTTACCCCATCCTTCGGCAAACAGTTCCAGAGCTTAACTTCGTTGAGTGAAAAAATATTTCCTCCTATTTGTTTTAAAAGTATTTCCATGTAACTTCCTCCAGTGTCCCCTAGTCTTTGTACTTTTGGAGCACGTAAAAAAAATCGATTTACTTCTACTCGTTCTACACCACTCAGGATTTTGTAGACCTCATTCATACCTCCCCTCATCCGTCTCTTTTTCAAACTGAAGAGCCCTAATCTCTTTAGCCTTTCCTCGTACATGTTCTGTTTTATAATTCCCACCTTAAGTAATTCCCTTATCCCTTATTTGACCTGTTGGTCTGTCTTGATTAGATTGTAAGCTCTGTCGAGCAGGGACTGTCTCTTACATGTTCAGTGTACAGCACTGTGTATGTCTAGTAGCGCTATAGAAATGATAAGTAGTAGTCCCTTAAAATAATTTGCAATGTTAAAATATTAAAGAAGAAAACTTAAAAGAACGCCAATAAAACATCCTGAACAATAAGAATGTGAAGAACAGTAAGCATAAGGGTTAATGATTAAACTTATATTTTTAGTATATGGCAAACAGCACACCTTAAACACAAAGTTGCACTCTATTCTGTATAAGTTCCCTCCCCCTGAGCCCAACATCAAGGAACATCAGAGCCCTGATGCCCCTCACAATAAGTGCAACATCAAAGTGGCTTGTTCATCCAGTCCAGTTCCTTTGAAATGTCACAACCATGCTGGCACCAAATTTGAAATGTGACTTGCTGACCTCACATGGTTCTGTGCGAGGTATCTTGTGTTAACCTCAATAGTTTACACATTAACTTAATCTTTGGGAAGTGTAATTAGATTTTAATGCTGACAGATCCTAAAACTGATTTTTAACACTCAGTATCCTTTAGTACATCAGTACTTAAATTTGCTGCTAAGATGCATTACAATCATGTTTAATTTATGTAAATGGACAGTTTTAATACAGCCTAGTACATAGACAGTGCTGTGCGTTGCTTAGTGGCTCTGTGAAAATCATAGATAATAGTGAGTGCTATTAATTATATTTTTGCCTTTGTAGCACTCTTTGTAAAAGCAAAATGAAAATTCTTAATTCTCATTTTGTGGCTCTTAAGTATTTGTACAAATATGTGATGTCATGTTTGACCAAAAAATTTCAGTTTTTAATGAGGTAAGCAATGAAACAGGAAGCTGGTCATCTCAATTTCTAAGAACCTCAAGCTCTCATGCTGCTCCAAGACGATAATGTTACTCATCACATACAAGGTCAGCGTTAGGGAGGGTGCAAATAGAGCAATTGCCCTGGGCCCCCATGCCAAAGGGTTTCCAAATCTGCCCAAAGTAGAAGAATGTGAAGCCTCCCAAGTTGTTGCCTTGGCCCCCCTCCCAAATTGTTGCCTTGGGCCCCAGCACTTCTGACACTGGCCCTGGTCATGCAGACTGAAAAGCTATATGTGAATATCATATTTATTTATTTATTGCATTTGTATCCCACATTATCCCACCTCTTTGCAGGCTCAATGTGGTTTACAATTCATCGTGAATATTGGAAATAGAAAAGAATATACATTTGGTTTATAGAGGGTTTGGGTTACATGGTGGTAAGTACATGGTTGTATTACAGCAAAAGACGTTATAAGACATTCTTATCTATATTAAAGATTGTGCAGTTACACGTGTTGATCTTTGTGATATATCTTCTCGAAGAGATAAGTTTTTAGTAGTTTGCGGAAATTAGCAGTTCATACCGGAGATGTTTTTGTTTTATGGTGGAGTGATTGAAATAAGGGTGACAGGTTGGAGGAGTTATTTACATAAGTACATAAGTAGTGCCATACTGGGAAAGACCAAAGGTCCATCTAGCCCAGCATCCTGTCACCGACAGTGGCCAATCCAGGTCAAGGGCACCTGGCACACTCCCCAAACGTAAAAACATTCCAGACAAGTTATACCTAAAAATGAGGAATTTTTCCAGTCCATTTAATAGCGGTCTATGGACTTGTCCTTTAGGAATCTATCTAACCCCTTTTTAAACTCCGTCAAGCTAACCGCCCGTACCACGTTCTCCGGCAATGAATTCCAGAGTCTAATTACACGTTGGGTGAAGAAAAATTTTCTCCGATTCGTTTTAAATTTACCACACTGTAGCTTCAACTCATGCCCTCTAGTCCTAGTATTTTTGGATAGCGTGAACAGTCGCTTCACATCCACCCGATCCATTCCACTCATTATTTTATACACTTCTATCATATCTCCCCTCAGCCGTCTCTTCTCCAAGCTGAAAAGCCCTAGCCTTCTCAGCCTCTCTTCATAGGAAAGTCGTCCCATCCCCACTATCATTTTCGTCGCCCTTCGCTGTACCTTTTCCAATTCTACTATATCTTTTTTGAGATACGGAGACCAGTACTGAACACAATACTCCAGGTGCGGTCGCACCATGGAGCGATACAACGGCATTATAACATCCGCACACCTGGACTCCATACCCTTCTTAATAACACCAAACATTCTATTCGCTTTCCTAGCCGCAGCAGCACACTGAGCAGAAGGTTTCAGCGTATCATCGACGACGACACCCAGATCCCTTTCTTGATCCGTAACTCCTAACGCGGAACCTTGCAAGACGTAGCTATAATTCGGGTTCCTCTTACCCACATGCATCACTTTGCACTTGTCAACATTGAACTTCATCTGCCACTTGCACGCCCATTCTCCCAGTCTCGCAAGGTCCTCCTGTAATCGTTCACATTCCTCCTGCGACTTGACGACCCTGAATAATTTTGTGTCATCGGCGAATTTAATTACCTCACTAGTTATTCCCATCTCTAGGTCATTTATAAATACATTAAAAAGCAACGGACCCAGCACAGACCCCTGCGGGACCCCACTAACTACCCTCCTCCACTGAGAATACTGGCCACGCAATCCTACTCTCTGCTTCCTATCTTTCAACCAGTTCTTAATCCATAATAATACCCTACCTCCGATTCCATGACTCTGCAATTTCTTCAGGAGTCTTTCGTGCGGCACTTTGTCAAACGCCTTCTGAAAATCCAGATATACAATATCAACCGGCTCCCCATTGTCCACATGTTTGCTTACCCCCTCAAAAAAATGCATTAGATTGGTGAGGCAAGACTTCCCTTCACTAAATCCGTGCTGACTTTGTCTCATCAGTCCATGTTTTTGTATATGCTCTGCAATTTTATTCTTAATAATAGCCTCCACCATCTTGCCCGGCACCGACGTCAGACTCACCGGTCTATAATTTCCCGGATCTCCTCTGGAACCTTTCTTAAAAATCGGAGTAACATTGGCTACCCTCCAGTCTTCCGGTATTACACTCGATTTTAGGGACAGATTGCATATTTCTAACAGTAGCTCCGCAAGTTCATTTTTTAGTTCTATTAATACTCTGGGATGAATACCATCAGGTCCCGGTGATTTACTACTCTTCAGCTTGCTGAACTGACCCATTACATCCTCCAAGGTTACAGAGAATTTGTTTAGTTTCTCCGACTCCCCCGCTTCAAATATTCTTTCCGGCACCGGTGTCCCCCCCAAATCCTCCTCGGTGAAGACCGAAGCAAAGAATTCATTTAATTTCTCCGCTACGGCTTTGTCCTCCTTGATCGCCCCTTTAACACCATTTTCGTCCAGCGGCCCAACCGACTCTTTGGCCGGTTTCCTGCTTTTAATGTATCTAAAAAAGTTTTTACTATGTATTTTTGCTTCCAACGCTAATTTCTTCTCAAAGTCCTTTTTTGCCCTCCTTATCTCCGCTTTGCATTTGGCTTGGCATTCCTTATGATCTATCCTGTTACTTTCAGTTGGTTCTCTTCTCCACTTTCTGAAGGATTGTTTTTTGGCTCTAATGATTTCCTTTATCTTACTGTTTAGCCACGCCGGCTGACGTTTAGTCTTTTTTCCCTTTTTTCTAATACGTGGAATATATTTGTCCTGAACCTCCAGGATGGTGTTTTTAAACAGCATCCACGCCTGATGCAAGTTTTTTACTCTGCGAGCTGCTCCTTTCAGTCTTTTTTTCACCATTTTTCTCATTTTGTCGTAATCACCTTTTCTATAGTTAAACGCTAGCGTACTTGATTTCCTAGTTTCACTTCCTTCAATGCCAATATCAAAACCGATCATATTATGATCACTGTTATCAAGCGGCCCTCGTATCGTTACCCCCTGCACTAGATCATGAGCACCACTAAGGACTAAGTCTAATATTTTTCCTTCTCTTGTCGGCTCCTGAACTAGCTGTTCCATGAAGCTGTCCTTGATTTCATCAAGAAATCTTATGTCCCTTGCGTGTACAGATGTTACATTACCCCAGTCTATATGCGGGTAATTGAAATCCCCCATTATTATTGTGTTGCCCAGTTTGTTTGCGTCCCTGATTTCCTTTAACATTTCCGCATCCGTCTGTTCGTCCTGGCCAGGCGGACGGTAGTACACTCCTATCACTATCCTTTTCCCCTTTGCACATGGAATTTCAATCCACAGTGATTCCAAGGAGTGTTTTGCTTCCTGCAGAATTTTCAATCTATTTGATTCAAGGCTCTCGTTAATATACAATGCTACCCCTCCACCAATCCGATTCACCCTATCACTACGATATAATTTGTACCCCGGTATGACAGTGTCCCACTGGTTATCCTCCTTCCACCAGGTCTCAGAGATGCCTATTATATCTAATTTTTCATTTAGTGCAATATATTCTAACTCCCCCATCTTATTTCTTAGGCTCCTGGCATTCGCATATAGACATTTCAAACTATGTTTGTTGTTCCTAAGTACATCATGCTTAGTACTTGACAGTATTAATTGGCAATCTTTTGTCTGATTTTTATTGTTATTTAAAGATACCCGATCTACTACAATCTCTTTTGCAACCTCACTATCAGGATACTCTATCTTCCCTGTTATGGTGATATCTTTGAAAGATACCTTATCCCGAACCATGCTCTTTTGAGCGACTGTCGGCCTTCCCCCCATTTCTAGTTTAAAAGCTGCTCTATCTCCTTCTTAAACGCCGATGCCAGCAGCCTGGTCCCACTCTGGTTAAGATGGAGCCCATCCTTTCGGAATAGGCTCCCCCTTCCCCAGAATGTTGCCCAGTTCCTAACAAATCTAAAGCCCTCCTCCCTGCACCATCGTCTCATCCACGCATTGAGACTCTGGAGCTCTGCCTGTCTCTTGGGCCCTGCGCGTGGCACAGGTAGCATTTCAGAAAATGCTACCCTGGAGGATCTGGATTTCAGCTTTCTACCTAAGAGCCTAAATTTTGCTTCCAGAACCTCTCTCCCACATTTTCCTATGTCATTGGTACCCACATGTACCAAGACAGCGGACTCCTCCCCAGCACTATCTAGAATCCTATCTAGGTGACATCTTTCTCAGCATTTAACTATAATCATTCAAGTTCCACTGCATCAAAAGGACCAAATTAGAAAGCGGAAAGATTGTTGGCTGTATTGTACTTTCTTGATTGGAAAGCAGAGACTGTTCAGCTTATTTTCGAAAGAGATCGCCGGCCATCTTCCAACACAAATCGATAGATGGCCAGCGATCTCCTGATCCCGGCCCAATAGGTATAATCGAAAGCCGATTTTAGCCGGCCCCAACTGCTTTTCGCCGGCCAACCTTCAAAGGAGGGTACAGAAGGTGGGACGTGGGCGTGGTTACGAGATAGCCAGCTTCACCCCATAATGGAAAAAAGATGGCCGGCTCAGATGAGCATTTCGCCGGCTGCACTTGGTCCATTTATTTTTAGGTCCAAGTCACAAAAAAGTGCTCCAATTGACCAGATGACCTCCCCTTACTCCCCCAGTGGTCACATACCCCCTCCCACCCAAATAAAATTTAAAAAAAAAGTTTTTTGCCAGCCTGAAATGTCATACCCAGCTCCCTGACAGCAGTATGCAGGTCCCTGGAGCAGTATTTAGTGGGTGCAGTGCACTTAAGGCAGGTGGACCCAGGCCCATACCCCCCTACCTGTTCCACTTGTGGTGGTTAATGTTGAGCCCTCCAAAACCCACTGTACCCACATGTAGGTGCCCCCCTTCACTCCTTAGGGCTATGGTAATGGTGTAGAGTTGTGGGGTTTGGCTGGGATTTGCGGGGCTCAGTACCCAAGGTTAGGGAGCTAGGCACCTGGGAGCTTTTTTTTTTTTTCATTTCTAGAACTGCCCCCTAGGGTGCCCGGTTGGTGTCCTGGCATGTGAGGGGGGCCAGTGCACTACAAATGCTGGCTCCTCCCATGACCAAATGCCTTGCATTTTGCCAGGTTTGAGACCATTATGGCTGAAAAATGAAGCCGGCCATCTCCTCTAAACCCGGTGATCGATTTAGCCGGCCCCAACCATATTTCGAAAATATGGTTGGCTACGCCCCCTTGTGGAGCCGGCCCTGAAGATGGCCAGCGCCATTCGATTATGCCCCTCAATGTGCAATATAATTATGTTTTCTTGAATGGTTCTTTCTTGGTTTGTTGCTGCAGTTCTATAAAACTTTAGCACATATAGGTCTACTCATCACAATCACAAATTATGACAAGTCTCTGCACACTATAGAGCATATGCACGAAACTAACCCGTTTGGAGACCCTTCCTCCAAGAGAAACAAGGATCAAACACAGTTTAGGACAGTGTTTTTCAGTACTCTCTTGTAGGCACACCTAGCCCCTCAGGTTTTCAAGATTTACACAATGAATATACATGAGATAAATCTGCATATAATGGAGGCCTCTTGTATTCAAATCTCTCTCATATATATTCGTTGTGGTGATCCTGAAAACCCGATTGGCTAGTTGTGCCTCCAAAAGAGGGCTGAGAAACACTTGCTTAAAAAACTAAAACAAAAGCAAAATGCAGGCAATATCTGGAGAAAATGAATTGTTTCACTTACTACATGATAAAGTTGGAAGAAAAAAAAAACATTTTATGGGAGACAAATACTTTAAGTAAAAGAAAACCAAATAATATCATATACGTATTACAATATTATGTTTTATTTGTTGAAAATTAGTAAAATAGTAAACTTTTGAAACTCATAATCAAAATTTTCGCAGATCAAGGAGCTAAACAGTTATATTCTTAATACACTTTCCAAGAGATCTTTGTTTTAGTTTTATTAAACATAAACTTTGGTTTTAGCATGTGTCTAGGATAAAGGCACAAGAATGCAGTTTTATAAAATTATAAATTATACAATAAATAAACTAACAAAAATAAATCTTAAAAGTGCTTTTTAAACCAGCAGAAGTAGTTAAAATACAGTTTTTTAAAGTACTTTTGACATTTTAATTTTACAGTGTTTTTTTAAATAAATACATGATAGTTTGCAAATCTTACACAGATAATCATAAATTAGCAGCATTAGAGCTATGGGAATAAGGACCTGAAACAACACAGTTCCACCTCTTCCTTTCAGACTCCAGAGCAACACAAGTGTTCTGCTTCAGCTCCTCTCTTCCAGGAAGACTGCAAGGGAGGTGGAGCAGAGAACAGTTGCTCTCCTCCTTAATCCAGCCCCTCTTCACCTGCCCTTATTCCACCCCCTCCCCTTTCAAGTTTCTGATTTCTTTTATATACTATCTAATTAGCATCCCCTGGCTCCACAGCTCTACCTCCTTTATGTCTAGAAGTTAAGCCCTAGCTATAGGTGTTGCACTTTTCTTATTAACAGGACAGGCCTTTTCATTTTCTGAGTTTACCAATTTCTACTTCATCCCCCAACATGCCCTGATTCTTTTTCTTGCTTTTTTTATTTTAGCCTACTCTGCAAGGAAGGCTCATGATATTTCTATGTCTCTTTCACGCTCTAATAATCTTTGCACAGTGTGTTCTCGCTGTTCGTGCAGATATGGTTCAAAAAATTGTGCAAGCTGCGAAAGGCAATGCATTGTTCCTATGGGAAGTACAGGGTTAGGTTCCTGACAATCTCGTGAAAAGTGAAGGCAGCATTGCTTCTGTGAGAAGTACAGGGTTAGGTTCCAGTTTGCATTCTTGTCAGGCAATTAAAAACCAAAAAACTGTATACTGAACCAAACACTGTATACTGAATATAAATTATTTATTTGCAGTAACAGTAAAGCAGTTACAGTACTAAAAGAAACATGCACAGAAAATAGTGCAGGAAAATAAAACAGCATTATATATTAACAACTGCATGAGAGGGAGAGGTTTGCACCTCCTGCACAGTAGGAGACAATGAAGATGTCAACACTGGCTGATGGACCTCAGGAGAGGTTTGCACCTCCTGCACAGTAGGAGACAATCAGGATGTGACACTGGCTGATCCATGGACCTCAGAAGAGGTTTGCGCCTACTGCAAAGTAGGAGACAATAAAGATAGGGAAGCTGGCAGATGAACCTCTGGAGCCTGGCTCTCACGTCTTGCTGACTGGAAGAACTGTGTCAGCCTTGTCTGCTTGGTTTTCCTTAAGTCCTTAACCCCAGGATTCTATATAGTGTGCCTAGAAATCCGTGCCGAAACTGGTGCAGATTCTATAACAATGAGCGTTGATAGCACTCAACAAGCAATAAGAGCACTAATTGGCACTGATTAGAATTTACACGCACAAGTCACTATAAGCGTATTCTGTAACAATGTGCGTTGAATTTCTAACACGCGCAGGCAAAAAGGGGCATGGGTGGGGAAATGGGCATTTCATGGGTGTTCCGAAATTTAGGCAACTAGTTATAGAATATGGCCCAGTGTGCCTCAATCTACGCACTGGGATGCCACATTTTCTTTGGTTTAAATGGTTGCGCATAGACCTAGGCGCTGATTTATCAACTAAGCATATTCTATAATTGGCGCCTAAATCTAGGAACCGATTATGGAATACGCTTAGTCGGCTCTGTTTTCTGTGCCAAATTTTTAGGTGCCATGTATAGAATCCCCCTAAGTGTCTCAGTGTAAGGGGCAAATGCAGAGTTTGCAAGATGCTTAAATTTTAGACTGTCATATTCCTCCATTTCACTGAACATTGTATCCAGTATTGATGCCCACTCTGCAGTTTTTGCTGTTGTGAGAGGCACAATTTTTGGAACCTTAGGCTGATCTTTCTCTTTGTCGTCATCGCTGCCTCTGATGCCTTGTTCATTGCTGGGCTGTATTGCAGTCTCAACCAAATTTCCTTCACATCTTCTTGTGTCGTCCTTAAATCCCACTCCACTGAATCTTTACGCAAAACTCATTATGTTTTCCACATCTTGTTTTCAAGTTTATTTAGGGCTTACTATCCCACCACACACATTTTCCGCAATACCTTCAAAGCCCTCAAAGTTTGTTATGCAGTCAGGTCAAGTTTTTTTTCCAACAATTGTTTATAGTAGCCTGTGTCACACTTTCCCAGGCTATGCCAACATTAGTCAATTAAGTTGCATATCACCACCGCCTTCCAGTAATCAAGCATGGTGGTTTCATTGCTGGCATCTAAAGCTTCATAGGCTTTGCTGTAAAGTTCCTGCATATAGTGACACTTGAAAGCCTTTTTTAATTCCCTGATCGAGGGGCTGGATGACAGAAGTAGTGTTCGGGGGAATAAAAAGGACTTTGAAGTCTTGGTGAGCATGTTCAAGGGCTTCATGACAGTGTACTGGGGCATTATACAAAATCAGCAAAACCTTGAAGATGATGTTTTTGCGGTGGAGATAGAGTGCAACTTCTGGGATGAAACAGTTGTTGAACCAATCCCAGAATATTTTGGATGTTATCCAAGCTTTGCAGTCCATCTCCAATGGATTGGCATGCAGTTTAGGCTCCTTCCTTTAAGTGTGTGAGGATTTTATGTTCTGTAGATCATGAGAGGCTTGCATTTGAAATCGAAAGCGAAGGAAAGAACTTGTTTTAAAATGTGCATGTCCATGATTAGCCGGAAATGGCATGAACAAAGAATGCAAAAGAAATTGTTTTAAAATATGCATGTCCACGCATACCCAGGAACGCAGTGCAAAAGGCAATTTTTTTGTTATATATACATATCTGCAAATGTGCAAATAGCGAGAACGCACTATATTTCAAGACTTTAGTAAGGACTGCAGAACTCCGACATCGGTGGAGTTTTTTTGATCAACACATCTGCATCTTTTTAGTTCTGGGTAGAACTGCTTGTTTAATCATCATATTCTCCCACAGATTATATATATGGCGCTCAAAATTGCACATGCACTCAATTTCCACATGCAATTTAATTGAATAACAAACCAATTAGCGCCAATAATTGGGTGCTAATAATTATCAATGCTAATTGTCATCGTTTAGAATTTGCGCATGCATCTTGCTAGGCGTATTCTATAAAGATGCGTGCGTAAATTTTAGTGTGCGAATCTGAAGAGGTGGCATGGCTGGGTCATGGGCATTCCAAGAGTTTGCATGCACTGTTACAGAATATGCCTGATGTACGCCTAATTTAGGCATGGGGATTTACACCAGGTTTCAGTTGGTGTAAATCTTCATGCCTAAAAGTTAGGTGTGGCTCCTGGCGCTAGGCACCATTTATAGAATAATGCTTATTTTTTGGTGCCATATATGGAGTCTAGCCCTCTGTTTATGCCCTTGATCTCTCTTTCTACCTTCTGTCTTTCTTCCTCACTATGTCTATTTCCTATCTCTCACAATCTCTTGATTCTTTTTACCTCTCTTGAAAATTATCTGATATGTTTAAGCACTGAATATTTTCAAGACACTCTTTTTAACCCTATAAACTCACCCATAGACACAAACATTTCAAAATGGTGGGGTTGCCAAACACAATACAAATTATACCTGCCTCAACATAATGGAGTTCCCTCAAAATGAGGGGTGCTCAGTACCCACTGTCACCCACAGAGCTGGCTCCTATAAATCCACCTCTCCGCTTAGGTTTGTCTAAAATATTGAAAAAGCTGTTCATATGTAAATGTTCTTTTCCTGCTGTTCAGTTGCATCACTGCCCATCTCTGCCCTCTTCCCTTCATAAGCCTGAGACCAGTAAAAGTATGTGAAACAGGAAGAGGCCTAAGCTCACTTTCTATAAAGGGCCTGGTTCCTGGGATGTAAGTGAGTAATAGGATCCCCAGGACTAGGCTCGGCAAAATAACCGCTATGAAATAGATGAGCAGTCGATTGACAAGAACATCACCCTTCAATTATAAATAGCGTTCATCCCAATCCTTGGGCCCCACCTTAGCCATGGGGATTTCAGGCTACCCCTAATTAAAATGCATAAAATATACATTGGAGGCAGTGCATGTAAATATAACTCATACATATTCATTAAAATTTCAACATTACTTGGCTAATACAATGTTTCTTTACCAAATTCAACACAAAACAAACATTGCAAACCCATTAATACATATATTTAAAATTACAAAAGATTGTAATTTTAAATGTATGTATGAATGGGTTTGGAATGTTTGTTTTGTGTTGAATTTGGTAAAGAAACATTGTGTTAGCCAAGTGATGTTGGAATTTTGATGTATTATGTCTAATGATTGATGATTTAACCCTGAGTTTGGTATTAGTTATACATATTCATTAGGGATGTACTGAAAACCTACCAGGATAAAAGCAGGCCAAGAACCAGTTTGAGCACACTTATTATGGAGCATTTTAGCCTGATTCAGTGAATTTCATGCCTCCCATTCTTTCCATGTATCCTTTTTAATAGCCAAGAAGGAAAACCAGTACGTCCACAAAATAATCAGCAGAAACACACGGGTGGAAGAAAAGTAATCACAAGGCATTACTGACTGGTTTTACAGCTGTTCTTGTACTCTATGGTTGGTGATCCGACAGATCACTACATGTTGGGTTTAAACTGAATAAGGAGTTTTCTAGGTACAGCGTTGGTCACATTTATTTGAATCTCACGATCTGCACAACATTGGACTCCTGATGAAGGCTGGGTAGCCAAAACATGGTTTGTGTTGAGTCCAGCTAAGTTTGGGCCTGTGGACTACTTATCTGCCGATAAATGTTTTTGGACCATCCTGATGATTGCTTTTCTTCCACCCGTGTGTTGCTCCTTTTTAGTAACACCACCTCCTGTTTCCTGTCCTAGTGTGATCACTATTCTATATGATTCGATTTTTAAAATCTTTTTCTTTTCCCTTTTATGCTCTTCCTCACCTAGCTGTTCTTTTTGACTTTTTATGCCACTGTTACTCTGACACCTAACTCCTCTTATCCTTTCCTCCCTGATTTCTCTCACATCTCTTCTTGCTTCTCAACCACATTCATTTTGATGTCACACCTCAGACTGAGCATGGATGCCCTCCCCTCTCCCATTTTGTTACCTCTAATCTTCAATCTATTTTTCAGTATCTGTCAAGTTTGGGGGGTGGCCATAACTCTCTTTCTGTGACATATTTTATGAATGTCTATGTTCACATTTTCCCATCTCCATGTCTTATGCTGGCTAATGCCTTTGTTCTTTGCAATACAGACTACTGTAACATGTTGCCGATTTTCCTTATGTCCACAAAACTTCCTTTCAGCTCTTCACTACCCCCTTTCCTCATGTCTTGCCCTTCTTTTACACTCTGATGGTTTCTTCTTGACCTCCACTTCCAGGAAATTTCTCACTACCTTCTCCATTTTTACCAACTTTACTCTTTCCTATTTTTGTTCAGTCTTCAACATGTTTTGCCTGCATCTTTGAACTGCTCTGCCCTCCATCACCATGTCAAATTCCAAATCTACTTTAAATTAATGTTCCCTTATCTTTTTAAATAGCTTCTACCTTTTATTCGCACCAATCTGCTTGCTTTCCTTGGAAAGTTAGTTACAGAGGCATTTGCTTTATTCTTTTCTCTCCTTTCCTCGTTTGGTCCTCCTGTGTCTTTAAACCCAACTTCATACTGGACTATATTTAGTTCTGTACTGCCCTGCAATGGCAGAAGGAAATAAGTTCATTCTGGCTGATTTGTGGGAATGGGAGCAAGGGGAACATGTTTTGCTTGGTTTCTCTGCACTGAACTTGCTGCCATTTGCCTCTGAAATTCTAGGGATTCTGAAGGGACTGTGCAGAAGTCTAATATGCATATTTCCTAGATTACATATAGGCACCTAACTAGTTTTTGAGCATAACTAGATTTGCTTCCTTTTGCCATTGCAGACTATGATTTATTTTTACTCCTTCTAGAAAGTACCTTATTTTTAAAAACTTCAAAATAAAATAAGCTACTTTTTTTCATTTTAACTTGAAAGTCTTTGAGATACAGGTGAAAATCTTTATAAATAATTGTTCTTAGTATTATTCAGCAAATATATTAGAGCCAAAAATCAAGCACAGATTTGAATTTTTGTATCCAGTGATGCATCAAGATGAAGACACTTGCAGCAAACTAACAGGATCACACATCTTGCACATACACTGGAGCTGCTTGCTGATGTGCAACAAGGCATCTTGGCAGTCTTCTAATTTTTGGTAATACAGCCAAGATATTAGTTGCACAGATTTTAGTTTATCTCTGTTGTCTGTTGAAGAGTGTATAAATGCACTTCACAATAACAGTGATCTAACATTAACAGAGATATGTGTTCAAGTTCTTCAAAGTAGCTGTTTAACAGCCAATGACAGAACCTTTAAGGTACTGGTGCATTAGAATTCCAGGCAACCGTCAACCTCAAAACTAAAAGTTTGAGAACCCAAGAATTATTATAATCTAAAAATAACAGACCTTGATAATAAAATCACTCATCAAAATAAATAGGCAGGCAGACAGACACATAGGGGTCCTTTTGCTAAGGTGCCCTAACAGATTTAGCATACTAACAAATTAGTGTGCGTTTAATGCCACACAGTCCATAGGTATAGAGTGGGCTACGCGGCATTTAGCACAAGCTAAATCTGTTAGCGCATCTTAGTAAAAGGGCCACGTAATATACTCCTTTTCAATGAGAATTTGTTTTTAAAGGTATACCTATATAAACTTTGTCAAGGACTTTCTTCTGTAGTGCTTGCATTTGGTCTGGAAATAACCTTCTGGTCTTAATTTCTCTCCACTTCTCCTCCTTCCGTTTAGGTCTCTGAATCTTAGAGTCTATGGCTTCAGTCTGGATGCTCTCCGGTGCCCTGGCTGAGGCAGGGTGCACATCCTGCAGTTTACGTTCCAGCCATTCTTGCCTCTCCGTAGCATGTCTGTGCTTCCCAAGACTATGCATGAGCTGCATTTCACTTACTGCTCTTTTCCTGGAGCACAACAAGGAGGCAAGGTAAATCAATTGAAAATATTTTTTAAAAATGCACACTAAAAATCACAGGATACCAGTGCACTTACCTAACTGGCTTCCCCACACACTTAGCAAAGAAACACACTCCACAGAAGAAGACTGCAAGTTTTGCCACATCCCTTCTGAAAATCATGTTAACTGCAGATAAAGAAATGATATAGTCAGTAAGTGCTTGCTTATTATACTTTATACAAAAGAGAAATAATGGTAATCTTAAAACTGCAAGGATAAGAAGTATTTGTTAGAAGCAAAATAAAATTCTATTTGTCATTTACAATAGGATACTTTTTATATTATGAGTATTATAATAGCAGCCTGGTTTCTTATACTTGATTTCTGCGTGGCAAATGAGAAGAATCCCATAGAAATTGAATGGGCTTCCTCTCATTTGCCGCGCAGGAATCGCTATTGCGGCTTTGTAGAAGAAGCCCTAAACTTGTTCATTATATCTATATATATCTACATATATATATATATATATATATAATGTAAACAATACTAAAATGTAACTGTGGAATAATCAAATGTTAGTAAAACCATTTTTCTTGTACGTATATGTAGCAAGCATAATGAATGATATTGTACTCACCACTTAGTATTTCACGGTGGCTGACACTGTTTGCTAATGAATAGATTTGTTTACTAGACTATGTGTATCTTTAATATATAACCCCTGAGAGAACATGAGGAAGCCCTTATATCATGTCAGCTGATGTCACTCCCAGCCCTTAAGAACACTCAATCTACAGGAGCTCCTTGGCATCCACCCAGTTCCCCAGTGCCCGCCCCTCGTGTGTAAGTTAACTCATTCCAGGCTGTTTAGCTCATGTCACTTTAATGTAATAGCCAGAGCCCCACACTTACTTCAGGCTTAAAATAATTAACTAGGCATTAAAAGGTTGCAAAAAAGAAGAAAGAACTAGGAAAGAAAGGCTTATCTCAAAAATGAAAGTATGCTGGGTGTCTTAAGTGTGACTTTTATTGGAAAACAATTTTATATTTTACAGGCACTTTAGTTTTATATACAATTTTGAAACAAACGTGTCCTAATACTACATTCCCACCATATATTTCCCATTTTGTAATCACTCTCTCACCCCCTGCTGTGTACTGGCCTCCCTTTCCTATTCTCTGCCCCCATGCGTTGGGATTAGAGTGAAAATGGATACATATAGATTGATCAGCAACTGCAGATTATTGATCAGTTTTGAATGTTGGTAAGAATTGCTGTACTGGATCAGACCAAAGATATGTCTGGAAGTGGGAATGATGAATCAGAAGATTAGATTTGCAGATGGCACAAAAATATTCATAGTAACATAGTAAATGACGGTAGATAAAGACCTGTACGGTCCATCCAGTCTGCCCAACAGGATTAACTCATTTTACATGGTATGTGATACTTTATATGTATACCCGAGTTTGATTTGTCCTTGCCTTTCTCAGGGCACAGACCATAGAGTCTACCCAGTACTGTTCTTGTACTAAGTTCTGAAGCTAACATCGAAGCCCCTTAAAATTTACACTACAGCCCATCCCTATCTATTCAGTCACGATCAGGGTGTAGACCGTAGAAGTCGCCCAGCTCCCGTTTTGTTTCCAATTATCGGCGTCGCCACCCAATCTCCGCTAAGATTTCACGGAACCATTCCTTCTAAACAGGATTACTTTGTGTTTATCCCACGCATGTTTGAATTCCATTACTGTTTTCTTTTTTTTTTTTTTTTTATTCATTTTAAACATTTGGTTTAAAAAGATAAATATCTTTGAGGAAATATTACAGAGCACATGATACACTTTTATTCAATAGGTAATGTTTTAAACATATAAATCAGCTTAACTCTTGGCTCTAATTAGTCCACAAATTGGGATCCAAGATGTCCTAAGTATTAACCAAGAGGAGTTGGTGGTAAATCAAAAATAGTAAAACAAACATTTTTGGCTTCTCTTATAACTTAGACCCATTAACTATAAAGATTGTCCAGAATGCCTCCTAGCCTTTATAAAGTCAGAAAGTTGATCAACCTCATAAAAAAACATATTTCTTATCCTTGTATAATACCAAACATTTGCATGGAAAACGCATTTGTGTCCACTTTGATACATCAGAAAAAATAAGAATTCTCCCTCCTAAGAAATCTATTTTAGTTCTCTGAAAATAAAGTTTCAATAAGGCTTCCTTATCTTGGAGGAAGACAAACTTCACAATTAATGTAGATCGCTTTTTTCCTCTTCAGTGGATTGTTCTAGAAAGGTAGTTAACTCCAAGCCCTCTACTTGGTCTTTTGATTGATCTTGAATTCCTTGTTCATGTTCTTCTAACATTTCCTGTTTTACTGGCAAGTAGTAGATTTTATGAACAGGAGGGTACATTTGTTCAGAGTACTTAAACTCCTCTCAAAAATTTAAAGAACATCTCTTTCGGTGATATTAAGTCATTCAAAGGAAAATTCAGAATTCTTAGATTTTGATTTCGCAGAGAATTTTCTAAATTTTCAATTTTTCTCATAGTCATCAATTTTTCTCCAACTACTTGGGTTTGGATTTCATTTAATTTTCTCAACTCTCCATCCATTTTCAATTGTTTAGCGGAAATAGTTTCTAGTTCAGTTTTCATAGATTTTACTTGTGTTGCATTATTCAGGGATACAGAAATAAAAGATAAACAGACCTTGTGGAGGCTTTCCAGCGCAGTCCAAATAGTCTCCAGCGAAATTTCAGCCGGTCTTATCAGAGGCTGTGTCCCTGCCAACAATAAAGTTGTTTCAGCTTGTAACGCGGTAAGATCTTGTGTCGGGACCGCCTCTGTTGCCTGAGAACACTGGGCTTCCTCCATTTTCTCCCGCTCCTCTATGGACTTTTCTGGTGTCTGCCTCTCCTTCGGAGACTTAGGATTCACCTTCTCCGGCACTAATACTACGGTCGGCTGCGGGAACAGAGGAGTCAAAGGGTCAGCTGGCCTGAGTGAGAAACCAGTCTCCAAGCTGGTGCTCTCCCCAGCACCGGCAGCGGAAACGCCCATCGGAGTGAAAGCCAAGAATGCCGAGATAGATGTTTGGCGAAGAGAAGGGGTTTCCACCTTGGGAGGAAGAGGTCCCCTCGATTTCCCCTTTCTCTTCGGCATTCCACAAACATAGAAGGTAAAATTTATCAGAGACAAATTTAAACAGGATAAATTTTAGATTCTGTTTGGGGAGCTGTGATCTCAGCGTCCTGTCTGTCGGCCATCTTGGACCTTGTCTCCATTACCGTTTTCATCTCCACCACCTCCTGCAGGAGGGCATTCCACATATTCAAAGCTGTTAAATCACAAGCAGATTGTAAGAAATTGCAAGAGGATGTTGGAAACTAAAAGGCTGAGCATCCAAAAGACAGATGAAATATAATGTTGGCAGGTTTATGTTTATTATAAAAACTAGGGAAAAAGGCCCGTTTCCAGTGGTGTGCTGGAGCCGGCTTGCGAGCCGGTTGTTGCAAATAGCGAGCCGGCTCTGGCTCTCCTCCCTCCCTCCGGATCCGCTTCACCGCCCGCTTGTTTTTTAAATTCTTCGCTTCCAGCGTCGAGTCGCCGACTGTCCTGAGTTCTCCCTTGCCAAGAAATGGCCGCCGAGACTTCCAGAGGCAGCCTCGCGAGACTTCGTCTGAAGTCTCGGCGGCCATTTTGAAGCGCGAATCGGCAAGGGAGGACTCAGGACAGTCGGCGACTCGGCACTGGAAGCGAAGAATGTAAAAAACAAGCGGGCGCGTGGTGAGGGACCGGATCGGGAGGGAGGGAGGGAGGAGAAGAAGAATTTCATAAAACAACTCGGGAGGGGGTGGCAGGGGGGAAAAGAGAGTCGCTGCTGGGCATGGGTGTATGGAGGGGGTCACTGGACATGGGTGCATGCAGGGCAGGGGAGAGGAGGGTACACTGCTGGACATGGGTGCATGCAGGGCAGGGGAGAGAAGGGTCACTGCTGGACATCTGGGTGCATGCAGGGCAGGGCAGAGGAGGGTCGCTGGGTATGGGTGCATGCAGGGCAGGGGAGAGGAGGGTCAACTGCTGGACATGGGTGCATGCAGGGCAGGGGAAAGGAGGGTCACTGCTGGACATGGGTGCATGCAGGGCAGGGGAGAGGAGGGTACACTGCTGGACATGGGTGCATGCAGGGGAGAGAAGGGTCACTGCTGGACATCTGGGTGCATGCAGGGCAGGGGAGAGGAGGGTCACTGCTGGACATCTGGGTGCATGCAGGGCAGGGGAGAGGAGAGGAGAGAGAAGAAATGCTGGACATGGATGGAGGGAAGAGAAGAGTGAGGAAGGAGATGAGATGAGGGAAAAGGAAGAGAGGAGAAAAACTGCACATGGATGAAGAAAATAGGCAGAAGCTGAGGACCAGAAAAGAAGAAGAAAGGAGGAAAGAAATAAATGGAAAGGAAGCCCTGGAAACGGAGTTAAGAGGACAGATAGCAGCAGAATCGGATACTGGGCTAGCATGATCAGAAAAACAGTCATCAGACAACAAAGGTAGAAAAAAAATCATTTTATTTTCATTATAGTGTTTGGAATATGTTCACTTTGAGAATCAGGTGCTCAACATTATAAGTTTATATTTATTTACTTATTTATGGCATTTTATCCCACATTAAACATGAATTAGATTGGAACCTGGGATCATTAAATTTTTTTTCCTGGAGAGAGTAATGCATTGCCCCCCTCCCCTGCTATAGCCAGCTCTGCAATTTTGGGGGGGGGGGGGCGCAGTGGTGGACAGGGGGGGGGACACTGAGGTGGACTGGGGAGAGAGCCTGTTGTTAAAAATTTACCAGCACACCACTGCCCGTTTCTGACACATATGAAACGGGCGCTAGCAAGGTTTTCCTCAGAGTGTGTGTGTTTTACAGAGTGTGTGTGAGAGTGAGTGTGTGATAGAGAGAGAGTGAATGTGTGATTGTGTGTGACAGAGAGAGTGAGACTGGGTGCGAGAGTGTGTGTGAGAATGAGAGTGTGTGCCAAGGGCCCCCCTCCATCCCAGTTCCAGGGTTGCCCCCCTCCCTCCCTACCTCCCAGTTGTAGGGTCGGCCCTCTCCCCCTCCCTCCCAGTTTCAGGGTCACCCCCCTCCCTCCTAGGTCCTGGGTCCGCCCGCCCCCTCCAAGTTCCAGGGTCTGCCCCCCCCCTCCCTCCCTCCCTCCAGTTCCATGATCGTTGCCCCCCTCTCTCCCTCCCTCCCAGTTCCAGTGTCGTTGCCCCCCCTCTCCCCCCCCCCCAGCCACCCTGTGATGTTTAACTGCAAAATTAGGGAGGTGTAGTGTAATAAAATGCACCTGCAACATTGTGAAGCTGACTCCGTGGCTTCACTGAAGTGAAGGGTTTGTAAGGTTCGTCAGATTCGTCAGTGTGTCAACATCTCTCTCGGCCCCGCCCTCGCACCTCTGATAGGTGCGCCCTTGACGTCATCACGTTTTGACGCGAGGGCGGGGCCGAGAGAGATGGTGACAGACTGACGAATCTGACCAACCTTACGAACCCTTCACTTCAGTGAAGCCACGGAGTCAGCTTCAGAACATTGGAAGTGCTTTTTATTATAGTAGAGATTTAGTATACCACGTGGTTTGTACAGATCACGGTGGTTGAAAATATAATAAAATCACAGTTTTAAATGGAAAGGAACGCCATTTATTTAACAGGAAAGACCTGACCACATTCTCTCAAAACATCAAGAAGTTATCTACAAAGCTATGATCTTCACAAAAACAGAAACCTAACAAAATTTTAATTCCTCTTGTCCAAAAAAATTAAACACCTACCTAAAATAAAAACTTTTAAGCATAATTTTGAACTTCATTAAGTTCATTTCAGCATGTATTTCTTTCAGAATAGTATTCCACAAAGAGGGAGCTATTCAGGAAAAAGCTCTTTCCCTTGCCCAGTTTCCCCTCACTTTGGTTCTAGGGGGTGCAAAATTATGCATGTAGGGAAGAATAATGCAAACTATAAGCTACCTGGAGGAAGGTCCCGCAATAGGAGTTGCCATCCAGGAAAAGGATCTAAGCATCATCATAGACAATGTTGATATTCGCCATTCAGTGTGAGGCGGCTGCCAACAAAGTGTTATGATTGGGGTCTGAACCCCTCTCAAACTTACCTCTTTCCTGGGGGTCAGCTTCTTAGCTGGCTTCTGTTTCTTTTCTCTGTCCTTTCTGAGCTGGCTCTGTCTCTCTGTGCTGGCAGCTTCCAGCAGCATGGCTCTAATTGTTTCACTACACTGCACCTGTGGGTATGTTGCCTGAGTTGCTCTACCTCTCTTTGGGTGTACTGGCTTCAAGTGTTTCACAGTTTTGCATTGGTGTGGGTTGGGCCTCTCTGGGTCAGTGTGCTTTTGCCTAGGTCTAGGGAGTGTGACATCATCAGGGAGGGCCTTGATAAGGAAGTGGTCTTGTTTCCTTCAGGGCCTTTGCAACGGTGGTGTTTGCTTTAGGTAGGGTGGTGCAGTGTGCACTTCTGACGTTGTGTCTAGTTTCCCTGCTTGCTTTTGCTAAGGTCCAGGTTAGTGTTAGTGCAGTGTGCACTGGTGACTGTGTGTTTAGCTTTCCTGTTTTTCCCTTATGGTTCCCCTGCTTTTGGTTTTGGAAGCATTGCTGTGTGTGTGTAGGGCTTTGGAAGCTCTGTTGCTGATAGAAGTACTTCAGGGTTTGGTGTTAGGAACACTGCAGAGTTTGCTGTTAGAAGTACTTCTGGTGTTTGTGCTATTGGGAGCATTGCAGTCTTTGCTGTTGGTGTTTGGTGCTTTAGAAGCACTTTGGCTTATGTGTTAGCTTCCCTCCTTGTGGCTCCCCTGTCTTCCCTTTTAGTGCTAGGAGCTCTTCTGGTTGCTTGCCAGAGTAGTGCTTAGGAAGCACCTTGTTAGTTGTATCTAGCTGGCTAGAGCAGTGCTTAGGTAGCTGGTTAGTTCTGTGTTTAGCTTATTAGTGTAAAGCTCTGCTTGTAGCTTGGTGCTTAGTAGCACCTGTGTTAGCTTTGTGTTTAGTTCCCTGCTCTGTTAGTTTAGGGCTTAGGAAGTCCCTTTCTTGAGCAGGGATTAGGAGCTCCTGTTTAGTATAGGGCTTAGGAAGTCCTTTTGTCAGTTTACGGTTAGGAACACTCCTGCTGGTTTAGGGCTTGGGAGCACGTAGATCAGTTTAGGGTTAGGAGCACTTCTGTTTCCAGTCCTGGTCCCTATGTCATCCGGTATCCAGTAAGTCCTGTCGGCTACTCGAACCCAGGAGCTCAACTCTTGGGGGGCTTAGTAGCTAAGTACAGGTGAAGCTGTTGGACCAGTCCAGTGTGCTCCAGTCCCGTGTTCCGGTCCTGTGTCCTCCAGTCCGGGGGACCAGTCCAGGGTGTTCCAGTCTGGTGTGCTCCAGTCCAGTGTGTTCCGGTCCGGTGTGTGTTCCAGTCCTGTGTCCTCCAGTCCGGGGGATTCCAGTCCATGTGTTCCGGTTCGCTGGGCAGTGCCTGCAGTCCCTGCCGGTGTGCTTACCCAGTGTTGGTTGGTGGGTTTTGCCTGCTGCTGTCGCTCCTCGTCAGCAGCCCAAGGGCTCACGTTTGCTCCAGAGCCCGGCCCCGCGGGCTCTGAACCTGAGAACCTGACAGATTGCAAAGGCCATGAGCCCGGCAAGAACCTCCGCCCAGCTGACCCAGCTGGGGTCCAGCTCCATCGTTGTTCTTGATCCTTCTATGACTCTTTGTCAGTATCGTGGGAAACTGTTGTCTCATCCTGTTTTGAAGAAGACCCCTGAAGCGGCAGCTGAGAGAAAACGTGTCCGGTGGCTTGGAATCGCTGAAAACCCAGTTTCAGATATGGACCCTTTCATCATGCTCTCAGAGTATCGCCGCAGCCTTGTCCTGAATCCAGCTTTGTGGGATACTCCGGAAGCTGTCGCTGAGAGAAGACGTCTTGGGAATGCCACGCTCTGGGCCCAGCAGGGGTCCAGTCCCGTTCAAGCAGTGCGCCCAGACAAGCCTCTGAATCCAGTCCGAGCAGCGCGTTCAGCCAAGCTTCAGAGTCCAGTCCGAGGGACGCTGCTGACCGAGCCTCCGATGCCAGTTCAAGTGGCGCTTCCACTCAAGCCTCCGAGTCCAGTCCGAGGGATGCGTCTGACCGAGCCTCCGAGTCCAGTCCAAGCAGCGCTTCTAGTCAAGTCTCTGCATCCAGTTCAAGTGGCGCTGTCTACTGAGTCTCCTAGTACCAGTTTGGATCCCAGTTCCAACCCCATTTTTGATCTGGATCCGTTTCTGACACTCCAGGATTACCGGGTTGCACTTTTGTCTGATCTAGCCCTGAAGAATACTCCTGAAGCTGCAGCAGAAAGAAGGCGTGTCTCCTGGCTTGGGTTCGAAGAAAACCCAGTTTCTGCTATTGATCCCTCTACCAAGCTGTTCTTTTACCGCTTCCAACTCCTCTCGGAGCCAACCCTGCGGGATACTCCTGAAGCCCAAGCTGAAAGAAGGTGGCTTCCTGATTTTTCCCGACAAACTTCTGAGTCCAGCCTGAAGGGCTTTGTCTGCCAAGCTTCTGAGTCCACACTGAGTTCCAGCCCAGTGCCTGAGTCTGTTTTGAGTTCCAGCCCAGTGCCTGAGTCTGTTTTGAGTTCCAGCCCAGATGCTGAGTCCGGAGCGAGTTGCAGCAGTGACAGCCAAGATGCTGAGTCCAGAGCGAGTTGCAGCAGTGACAGCCAAGATGCTGAGTCCAGAGCGAGTTGCAGCAGGAGCAGCCAAGATGCTGAGTCTGGATCGAGTTGCAGTTCCAGTCAAGATGCTGAGTCTGGAGCGAGTTGTAGTTCCAGTCAAGATACTGAGTCTGGAGTGAGTTGCAGCATTGGCAGTCAGGATGCTGAGTCTGGATCGAGTTGTAGTTCCAGTCAAGATGCTGAGGCTGGATCGAGTTGTAGTTCCAGTCAAGATGCTGAGGCTGGATCAAGTTGTAGTTCCAGTCAAGATGCTGAGGCTGGATCGAGTTGCAGTTCCAGTCAAGGTGCTGAGTCTGGATTGAGTTGTAGTTCCAGTCAAGATGCTGAGGCTGGATCGGGTTGTAGTTCCAGTCAAGATGCTGAGTCTGGAGTGAGTTGCAGCATTAGCAGTCAAGATGCTGAGTCTGGATCGAGTTGCAGTTCCAGTCAAGATGCTGAGTCTGGATCGAGTTGCAGTTCCAGTCAAGATGCTGAGTCTGGATCTAGTTGTAGTTCCAGTCAAGATGCTGAGTCTGGAGTGAGTTGCAGCATTGGCAGTCAAGATGCTGAGTCTGGATCGAGTTGTAGTTCCAGTCAAGAGGCTGAGGCTGGATCGAGTTGCAGTCCCAGCCGGGATGCTGAGTCTACACCGAGTGATGAGTCCATGATGAGTGCTGAGTCTGCACCGAGTGCAGAGGCCAGCCGAGATACTGAGTCCACGATGAGTGCAGAGCCCAGCCAAGATGACGAGTCCACGATGAGTGCTGAGTCTGCACCGAGTGCAGAGTTCAGCCGAGATGCCGAATCAGAATTGAGTTACAGTCCCAGGCAAGATGCTGAGTCCGGGTTAAGTTGGAGTTCCAGTCCCAGGCAAGATGCTGAGTCTGGGTCAAGTTGCAGTCCCGGCCAAGATGTTGAGTCCGGTGAGAGTTGGAGTTCCAGTTCCAGGCAAGATGCAGAGTCCGGGTCAAGTTACAGTCCCGGCCAAGATGCTGAGTCCGGTGAGAGTTGCGGTCCCAGCCAAGATGCTGAGTCCGGGTCAAGTTGGATTTCCAGTCCCAGGCAAGATGCTGAGTCTGGGTCAAGTTGGAGTTCCAGTCCCAGGCAAGATGCTGAGTCCGGGTCAAGTTGCAGTCCCGGTCAAGAGGCTGAGTCCGGGTCAAGTTGCAGTCCCGGTCAAGAGGCTGAGTCCGGGTCAAGTTGCAGTCCCGGTCAAGAGGCTGAGTCCGGAGCAAGTCCCAGTGCCAGCCGAGATGCTGAGTCTACGTTGAGTACCGAGTCCAGCCAAGAGGCTGAGTCCGAATTGAGTGGCAGTTCCGGCCAAGAGGCTGAGGCCGGATCAGATTGCAGTCTCAGGCAAGATGCTGAGTCTACTCTGAGTTCCCACTTCAACCAAGACGTTGAACCCCTCCTGAGTTCCAGCTCCAGCCAAGAGGCAAGGTCCAGTCTGAAGTCCTGTTCGAGTTCCTGTCCGGCTTTAGATTCCAGGATGGGTGTGGGCTCTAGCCCAGTTCTGGCTGCTACAGTGGAGTGCCAGGAAGTCAAGGAAGTTGTGGATTCCTTCAAGAGATGGTTCCTGTTGAATAGGACTCCACTTGGTGTATCCAAGACTCTGATCCTGCCTAGCAGCCGTACTAAAGAGCCTCGTGGCGGCCAAAGCCACTCTGGTTTCCAAGTTCCAGATGTACTAGTTACTTCCTGCCCAGCCATCCAGATTTATGTTGTGAAACCCATTGGGAGATTTCATCACAGCTACCCATGGAGACCTAAATTGTCTTTTGAGACCTGGAGCTCCTGTGGGGACACGGGAGCCTTGAGGGGGAGGTGCTGTTATGATTGGGGTCTGAACCCCTCTCAAACTTACCTCTTTCCTGGGGGTCAGCTTCTTAGCTGGCTTCTGTTTCTTTTCTCTGTCCTTTCTGAGCTGGCTCTGTCTCTCTGTGCTGGCAGCTTCCAGCAGCATGGCTCTAATTGTTTCACTACACTGCACCTGTGGGTATGTTGCCTGAGTTGCTCTACCTCTCTTTGGGTGTACTGGCTTCAAGTGTTTCACAGTTTTGCATTGGTGTGGGTTGGGCCTCTCTGGGTCAGTGTGCTTTTGCCTAGGTCTAGGGAGTGTGACATCATCAGGGAGGGCCTTGATAAGGAAGTGGTCTTGTTTCCTTCAGGGCCTTTGCAACGGTGGTGTTTGCTTTAGGTAGGGTGGTGCAGTGTGCACTTCTGACGTTGTGTCTAGTTTCCCTGCTTGCTTTTGCTAAGGTCCAGGTTAGTGTTAGTGCAGTGTGCACTGGTGACTGTGTGTTTAGCTTTCCTGTTTTTCCCTTATGGTTCCCCTGCTTTTGGTTTTGGAAGCATTGCTGTGTGTGTGTAGGGCTTTGGAAGCTCTGTTGCTGATAGAAGTACTTCAGGGTTTGGTGTTAGGAACACTGCAGAGTTTGCTGTTAGAAGTACTTCTGGTGTTTGTGCTATTGGGAGCATTGCAGTCTTTGCTGTTGGTGTTTGGTGCTTTAGAAGCACTTTTGGCTTATGTGTTAGCTTCCCTCCTTGTGGCTCCCCTGTCTTCCCTTTTAGTGCTAGGAGCTCTTCTGGTTGCTTGCCAGAGTAGTGCTTAGGAAGCACCTTGTTAGTTGTATCTAGCTGGCTAGAGCAGTGCTTAGGTAGCTGGTTAGTTCTGTGTTTAGCTTATTAGTGTAAAGCTCTGCTTGTAGCTTGGTGCTTAGTAGCACCTGTGTTAGCTTTGTGTTTAGTTCCCTGCTCTGTTAGTTTAGGGCTTAGGAAGTCCCTTTCTTGAGCAGGGATTAGGAGCTCCTGTTTAGTATAGGGCTTAGGAAGTCCTTTTGTCAGTTTACGGTTAGGAACACTCCTGCTGGTTTAGGGCTTGGGAGCACGTAGATCAGTTTAGGGTTAGGAGCACTTCTGTTTCCAGTCCTGGTCCCTATGTCATCCGGTATCCAGTAAGTCCTGTCGGCTACTCGAACCCAGGAGCTCAACTCTTGGGGGGCTTAGTAGCTAAGTACAGGTGAAGCTGTTGGACCAGTCCAGTGTGCTCCAGTCCCGTGTTCCGGTCCTGTGTCCTCCAGTCCGGGGGACCAGTCCAGGGTGTTCCAGTCTGGTGTGCTCCAGTCCAGTGTGTTCCGGTCCGGTGTGTGTTCCAGTCCTGTGTCCTCCAGTCCGGGGGATTCCAGTCCATGTGTTCCGGTTCGCTGGGCAGTGCCTGCAGTCCCTGCCGGTGTGCTTACCCAGTGTTGGTTGGTGGGTTTTGCCTGCTGCTGTCGCTCCTCGTCAGCAGCCCAAGGGCTCACGTTTGCTCCAGAGCCCGGCCCCGCGGGCTCTGAACCTGAGAACCTGACACAAAGCAAATAGGAAAAGACTGGAAAATACAGCAATGAATATCATAATTCCTTTTATTGCTTCATGGTGTGACTACACTTTGAGTATTGTGTGCAATTCTAGTTGCTGTATCTCAAAGATATAGCAGAATTAGAAAAAGCACGCAGAATTAGAAAAAGAAGATAAAGGAGATAAAGCAACTTTCGTATGAGGAAAGACTAAAGAGGTTAAGGCTCTTCAGCTTGGAGAAAAGACATCTAAGGGGAGATATGATAGAGATTTATAAAATCATGAGTACAGGTAGATGGTAATTGCTTATTTACTCTTTCAAAGGTTCAGAGATTAGGGAGTACGCCATGGAGTTAGTAAGTAGTACATTTAAAAATTAATTAGAGAAAATATGTTTTTTTCATTCACCTCATAATTAAACTCTGGAATTTGTTGCTGGAGGGTGTAATAAAAGCACGTATTGTAGCTAGTTTTAAAAAAGGTTGCTCAGGTTCCTGGAGAAATATTTCACCGTTATTAGCCAGACAGACTTGAGAAAGTCACATCTTATCCCTGGAGGTAAGGAATATGGAATCTATTGACTTTTTGAGGTCCGGCCAGGTACTTGTAACCTGGTTAACCAGCGTTAGAAGCAGGATACTGGATTTGATAGACTTAGCACATAGATGGCTTTATTCCAAAATTATCTAATTTGGATGCCAGCCCTGAGAATGCTTAGTTACACTTGGAACATTTTAATTATTTTACAATACAAACCCCCTTTTTTTAAACTGAGGTTATTTAGTAATTCAATCCAAAATGCTAGTATTTCTTGCTAGCAAATATTTTATATATATAAGATATCTTCTTGCTTTTGTCTGTGTAACTGGGTAGGCATTTTTGCAAAGGCTGTGAATAGTTTCATGTCCAAGGATACTCTCTGAAATCTGAATAGCTTCTACTCAAGAAGTAAGATTTAGCAACATACATCAAAATAGCATATGGGAGGAATTGAGTAGTATTTAGTACTCTTAAAGAATTCAGTTTTTAGGAAAACGCTCAGTGCCTCTTTTAGAGACCTAAATTTTTCGCTGAAAATGTCTGTTGTAAATTTGGAAACCAAAATCAGAGGAAGGCAATTCATATGCCTAGATTTAGATTAATAAGGGGTTCTTTTATTCCTTACCACAGCTTAAAATGCACTCAGGTATCCTGTGGTAATTTTGTGATCTGCACATGCAAACTAAAAATGATTTTTTACTTTATTGCACTGAGGGCAGTTCTAGAGGAAAAGAGTGGGCATTTCTGCACTAATCAGTTAACGCAGCTACATTATCACGAGCTAACTGATTAGCACATGGCTTACTGAGTGAGCCCTTACCACCTACAAAATAGGTGTCAGTAAGTGCTTGCATGCAAATTTTTTTTATGGCCATGCGCTAATGGCAACATTAGCGCATGACCATGAATTGAAAAAATGGAAAATCGGCCTTTTTACTGTTGCAGTAAAAATGGCCTTAGCGCATGGGAAAAACCCATGTAAGAGCACACTAAGGCCACTTTCTACCACAGCTTAGTAAAAAGATCCCTACGTGATGTGTTTTGTGCTAAAAATCTGTGCTGCATCATTTTTCCCTGATCTAACTCCACTCCTATAGGCATCACTTTGTGGGAACCACAGTTTAGGGGCTCTGTTTACTAAGCTGCTATAGGTGCGCTAACGTTTTAGCACATGCTAAAAATTAGCATGCGCTAATGATAGAGACATCCATTATATTCCCGTGGGTGTCTCTAGCATTAGCTTGTGCTAAAATGTTTGCACGCCTACAGCGTGGCTTAGTAAACAGGGCCCTAGGAGTCTGGTGGAAATAGGTTCCTAAGGGGGTCCTTTACTAAGAGGCAGTAAGCCCAACGCGGGCTTACTGCTCACTAAACTGGAAGTACTGCCAGGCTACCACAGCAACCTAGTGGTAGTTCCCACCCCCAGCACATGCCATTTCCGGCACTACAAAAATATTTTAATTTTTGTAGCACCGGTGTTTACCCGGCGGTAATTGGCGGTGCTCGATTTAGCGCGGGAGCCCTTACCGCCACCTTAATGGTTGGTGGTAAGTGCTTCCCCCCCCCCCCCCCCCCAAATGGCTGAGCGGTAAGTGCTTTGCTTGCCGCACGGCCATTTCTTTAAAAAGAAAAACCGCCTTTACCCACTGCAGTAAAAGGGGTATTGTGTGCCCCTTTAGCATGCATCAAAAACACACGCTGATTAGTGCAGGCCCCCTTTTGCCGCAGCTTAGTAAAAGGACCCCTAAATTTGGGTGTGTGGCTTTAGTAATTATGAAGTGGACTGATGAAAGTGTATAACTCTCAAACTTAGGGGCCTTTTACTAAAGGGTTCTATTCTGTTCTAGGTATTTATATGCCATTAATATCAATAAAGAATCTAAGCGGGTTACATAAATTCAAAACACATACTGGAAAGTTGAGAAAATTTACAAAAGTTAATCATTCAAATATTTACCAAAAAGGTAAGTTTTCAGCCCTTGCGGAATTGAATTGTAAATAACTAGAAATTACACAAACTTGTTCAGGTATAGAGTTCCACCCCCAGTGCACGGCATTCCCAGCGCTGCCGGAATTTTTCACAATTGATCACCACAGGGAGTTATCGCTGGGTTAGTGCAGGAGACCTTACTGCCACCTCAATGGGTGGCGGTAAGTGATCCCCCCAAAATGGCCGTGTGGCAAGTGCGAACTTACCGCATGGATATTTTTTTCCCACCTTTTTACCCACTGCAGTAAAAGGGGACTCTGCACGTGGCAAAAGCTTGTGCTTCCATTAACTAAGGGCTCCTTTTACCATAGCTTAATAAAAGGGCCTCTTAGGCACCTAAATCCTTTGAGAATTGACCCCAACATTTTAGAGCTACTTTTACAAAAGAGTTTATCTTATTATGAATAAAATCTTGTTAAATTAATGTATTTGCTGAAAATAAATCATTTGTAGCCATCCCCAACTGTACAAATAATCCAGCCTTGCTCTGTACTGTAACATGCAAATTTGCTGTTTGTCACCAACAGCTTTGTTAGAAGTCACATACACATGCTTTAGAAGATAAATGCTTAGAGCTAATGGTAGTGGCATATATCGAGTGGTAGGAAAGGATGAGTCGTGCATTCTTTTCCCTTTAATGAACTAGTTCACTGGCGCTTCAGATGTTGATTAGATGAGTAGATTAGTCTGTGCCTGTTTCAAAAGTGACTAATACCCTTTTTTCTTCTGCAGGCAGTATGCTAGTATCTAGGCTTTATTGATTTTGTAAGAGGAGAAGGGTCCATTTGCCCTCTAGACAAGGTTGGTTGCAGATAATGAATAATCTGTGTCTATAAGATGTGTCTTGTATAAGGTTGTTCATATCAGGTCATATTTTGACATGTTGGCTTACTGTAAAGTAAAAAGGTCATGACAGGATGAGTATCTCAGGAACTAATAACACAATATTAAATGACTAGTAAAAAAGGCCTGTTTCTGACACAAATGAAACGGGCGCTAGCAAGGTTTTCCTCGGAGTGTGTATGTTTGGGAGAGTGTATGTGAGAGTGACTGTTTGAGAGTCAGAGTGAGTGTGAGTGTGTGAGAGAGAGAGTGAGTGTGGGTGTGAGTGTGTTTGTGACAGAGTGTGTGTGTGAGAATGAGAGTGTGTGCAAGTGTGTATGTGAGACACAGTGTGAGAGAGAGTGTGTGTGTGTGGGCGAGAGAGAGAGTGTGTGTGAGACACAGATTCTCTGTGAGAGTGAGTGTATGAGACCAAGCGAGTGTGTGAGTGTGTGTGGCACATAGAGAGTGAATGTGATACAGTGTGAGATAGAGTGTGTGAGAGTGAGAGTCAGAAAGACATTGTATATGAGAGAGAGAGTGTGAGCCCTGCCCTCCCAATCCATGCCCATCTGTGCCCTGCCCCCTCCATTCATCCTTTTCCAGCAATTCTACTCTCTCCCTGAGCCCTGCCCTCCCAATCCATGGCCATCCATGTTTCTCTGTCACCTGCCCCCTCCATTCATCCCTATCCAGCAATTCCCATCTGTCCCTGAGGCCTGCCCTGCAATCCATATCCATCCATGCCCATCTGTCCCCTCCATTCATCCCTATCCAGCAATTCCCCTCTCCCGGAGTCCTGCCCTTCCAATCCATGCTCCTCTGTCACCTGGCTCCTCCATTCATCCCTATCCAGCAATTCCCCTCTCTGCCTGAGGCCTGCCCTGCAATCCATATGCATCCATGCCCATCTGTGCCCTCCATTCATCCCTATCCAGCAATTCCCCTCTTCCTGAGTCCTGCCCTTCCAATCCATGCTCCTCTGTCACCTGGCCCCTCCATTCATCCTTATCCAGCAATTCCCCTCTCTGCCTGAGGCCTGCCCTGCAATCCATATGCATCCATGCCCATCTGTGCCCTCCATTCATCCCTATCCAGCAATTCCCCTCTTCCTGAGTCCTGCCCTTCCAATCCATGCTCCTCTGTCACCTGGCCCCTCCATTCATCCCTATCCAGCATTTCCCCTCTCTGCCTGAGGCCTGCCCTGCAATCCATATCCATCCATGCCCATCTGTCCCCTCCATTCATCCCTATCCAGCAATTCCCCTCTCCCTGAGTCCTGCCCTTCCAATCCATGCCCATCCATGCTCCTTTGTCACCTGGCCCCTCCATTCATCCCTATCCAGCAATTCCCCTCTCTCCTTGAAGCCTGCCCTGCAATCCATATCCATCCATGGCCATCTGTCCCCTCCATTCATACCTATCCAGCAATTCCCCTCTCCCTGAGTCCTGCCCTTCCAATCCATGCCCATCCATGCTCCTTTGTCACCTGGCCCCTCCATTCATCCCTATCCAGCAATTCCCCTCTCTCCTTGAGGCCTGCCCTGCAATCCATATCCATCCATGCCCATCTGTTCCCTGCATTTATCCCTTTCTAGCAATTCCCCTCTCTCCCTGAGCCCTTCCCTCCCAATCCATGCCCATCCATGCTCCTCTGTCCCCTGCCCCCTCCATTCATCCCTTTCCAGCAATTCCCCTCTCTCCCTGAGCCCTCCCCTCCCAATCCATGGCCATCCATGCTCCTCTGTCCCCTGCCGCCTGCATTCATCCTTTTCGAGCAAGTCCCCTCTCTCCCTTCCATGACCCCCCCATCGCATCCATGCTCCTCTCTCTCCCATGTCCCAGCCTGGCCCGCCCTCTTCCCCCCCCCCTTCGCATCCATGCTGTCGTTTCTCCCCTGCCCTCCCGCTCTTATTGTTGTACTTTAGTGGCCACCCTCTTCTCTCCCCCCAACATGGTTGTTTTTTTTTTTTTTTCTTGTTTTTAAATTTACCTCCGTGGCGGTTCCGGCAGCGAAGCGTCAGGGAAGGAGGCGGTGCTCCCGACGTCTAGGTTTTCCTTCGCTGTGTTCCGCCTTCTTTTGACGTCATCCTTGACGTCAGAAGAAGGCGGAACACAGCGAAGGGAAGGCTAGACGTCGAGAGCACCGCCTCCTTCCCTGACGCTTCGCTGCCGAGCGACGCGATTGGTTGAGTGTCATTGCTCTGCCCTCGACGTCATCACGTTTGACGCGTGGGCGGGGCAGACACAATGCGATCTCACCCCCTTCACTTAGAATGTTGGCTAACAGAGGCTTCAGAACGTTGGAGGTGCGTTTTATATAGAGAGATACAAGCTCCCAGAATAATATTAAATTTTAGAATTGTATTACCAGTAAACAAGAGGCTGTTAAAACCAAGGACATCTTTCATAAAATGGAAAGCTGATCCAAAATGATGACAAAGGAAAGAGAATATAGAGAGTCAGGGAGAGGTTTTGAAAAAAAAAAAAAACTTGCCATAAAGGCACTGCTAGATGTAGAGCCTTTTGTAAAATAGGTGCAGGACTGCACTTCAAAGTCCCTCCAGTCCATATACAAAGGGACCAGTGATTTTAGAGAGCTTCACATAGGGGAAAAATCTAAAAATAGATGTGGGAGCACCTTACTAAAATCACTACTCCCTCTGTAATGGACCCCAACATTAGCATCCCCCTCCGGATGGCAGCACCCTACTAATGCCAGACCTCCTCCCAGGTTGCAGCCCATTTTTGTTGCATGCCCAACACATGGCAGCCTCCACTCAGGCTCACCCCTCCCCACCCCTGAGTGTCAGACTTGTGAGTTCTTGTACCAAGTAGAGCGCTGCTGAGCCCGGTACTTGGGCCAGATTCTGCTTGGTGGCTGGACAACCCCAGGTTTCACCTGCGTTGACCGCTGTTCCCCAGAGGTTGAGCCCCTAGGTGCGGGCGGCCTGCAGGACTTACGGGACGGAGCTGGAAGTGGGTGATGAATGTATCGGCCAGGCAGGCAGCAGGTCAAGAGAGTAATCCAGGTACAATCAGTAGGCAGGCGGCAGGCAAGAGAGTAATCCAGGTATAGGCAAGTCAGTAGGCAGGTGGCAGGCAAGAGAGCAATCCAGGTACCAGTGGCGTAGCCAGAATGTAATTTTTGGGTGGGCCAGTGGGTAGTTTGGGTGGGCATGCATTTCTTCTTCCCTTCTCTACCCCCCCCCCCCATGAACTTTAAAAGTTAAATACTATAAATTTGAACCCCACCCCACCCCGACATCCCATCTGAGCCCCCCTGCACGACCCAGTCCCCACCTGCCTACCAGCTCCACGATCGACGAGCAGACGACCCTCGTCTTCCGTCCGGCATCGAGTCTTAAAAAAAAAAAAAAAAAAAAAGCCCTGAGAAACGCCTCGCGTCTGCTGTGCACTGCTGTAAAGCAAGCAGCAAATCGTCTCATCGGTCCTTCCTTCACTGTGTCCCGCCCTCTGATGTAACTTCCTATTTCTGCAAGGGCGGGCACAGTGAAGGAAGGACCGATGAGACGATTTGCTGCTTGCTTTACAGCAGTGCACAGCAGACGCGAGGCGTTTCTACAGGCTTTTTTTTTTTTTTTTAAGACTCGATGCCGGATGGAAGACGAGGGTCGTCTGCTCGTCGATCGTGGAGCTGGTAGGCAGGTGGGGACTGCAGCGCCAGCAGAGCACCCCCCTCCCCACCTGCTGACACCCGGGGCTGGGCGGGCCTGGAGGGAAACTGGCTGGGCCTGGGACCGTCCAGGCCCACCCATGGCTACGCCCCTGCCAGGTACAGGCGAAAGTCAGTAGGCAGGCGGCAGGCAAGAGAGTAATCCAGGTACAGGCGAAAGTCAGTAGGCAGGCAGCAGGGAAGAGAATAATCCAGATGCAGGTGAAAGTCAGTAGGAAGGCGGCAGGCAAGAGAGTAATCCAGATGCAGGCAAAAGTCAGTAGGCAGGCGGCAGGCAAGAGAGTAATCCAGGTACAGGCGAAAGTCAGTAGGCAGGCAGCAGGCAGAAGGGTAATCCAGGTACAGGCAAAGTCAGCAACAAGGGACCAGTAGATAAGAAGCAGACTACAGGGTTAGAAACACCTACCAAAGTAGAAGCCGAAGCATGGAGTCCAGAGAGAGCTCAGCTGATAAAGTGCTGGCATCTGACATCAGCAAGGGAAGGAAGAACCGGAGGACCAATAGGAGAGAAACAAGGGAAGAGCAGACCCAGGTGGGTGGAAGCAAAGCAATCAAGGAGCCTAGAAGCCAGGCAGAGAGAGAGCAGAAACAGGTGCATGGATGCAGAACAATTAAGGAGCCTGCAACCACCGCTCTCTGAACAAACCCAGAGAGGACTACACACACTTGGCTCAGGCAGTGCCAGTCAAGTGTGCGTGTCGACGGGACCTCGCATAGCCCAAGGAAGCCGCTTGTGTTGAAGTAGGGGACATGACAGTACCCCCTCCTTAAGGACCCCCCTCTGCCTAGGTCCGAGTT